>NC_091250.1:118756383-120006383 GCF_042477335.2 Ovis canadensis | reverse complement strand
TCAGCCATCCTCCCTCCGTTTGGGTTGTGTCCCCAGCTCTTACAGGATGTGGGTGGTTAGAGTGATGGAAGGAGGTGAAATGGAAGGGGTTCATGAGGGACAGTATAATGACAAGTTTAGTGGATTAATTTTTGTGCAAATTTAGCCTCTTTCAGCTGAGTTGCTGGGATGAAGCCAAGGGGTATACAAGGTCAACAGACTCCTAGGATTCCTCCCGCCAGCCTGGGGTCTGTCTTGTTCTCATCACCTGAGGGCTGATCTTGCTACTGTTATAGAAGCCTCCTAACTACTCCTGCTCCTCCCTCTGCCCTGGACCACCCTTTTCTAATCTGTCCACACTTCCTAAAACACAGATCTGACTGCTGCTCTTCAGTGGCGATCCCTTGCTCTTAGGAGGAAAAAAAAAAAAACCAGTCTTTGACATAGACCACGGGTCTGGTGAGGTCTGGTGTTAGTCACCCCTCAGCCCAGCTGATGCCCTCGCCTCACCCAGCATCCAGCCTGTCTCCTCTCTTGGCCTCATGCAGGCCACACCCCCTGCCTACCACATGGCCTTGCCACATGACATTCTGCCAGGAACACTTCCGCCTCCCATCCCCTTTGCCTCATTAGCTCCTAGCCATGCTGACATCTCAACAGGGCTCACAACTTCCAAGAGTTTCCCCTGCCCTCCTTGACAATATCAGACCTTCCTCTTTCACTCTTAAGAACTGTCTCTGCTTTTTGTTGCTGGGATGGGAGAGGGGATGGTGGTAGATAACACTCTATTTCTCATCCAAGTTTGGAACCAGCTGAGATAGAGGCAAAGCAGTACACACATCTGCATATCAGCTTTGTAATTGGTGAAGCCAAACTAGGGACTCGGTATCCACAAAGAGCCTGTTCCTACATTCCCCTGAACTAAACCTGCCCACTCCTTCCTTCCATAGACACAGACATGGCCCCAGTCACAAGCCTCTTCCATGGGGTCACCCCCACAACAATAAGAGGTGTGGCAAGGGGACCCAGATTTGGCAGGGATTAGGGATGGGGTGGAGAGATGGGAGGGTATCTGGAACTTGTGTATTTGGGAGTTTCATAAAAAAGCCAATAAAATTACGAAAGATACTAAGTGAATATATATTCAGAATGAGAGATCAGAACAAATATATTTTTTAAACTTAATGAATTCCACAAAATCACAAATACCAAAAAAAAAAAGTAATTTTCTAGGTCAATGAATTGCCTAACCACTCCTCTAATTCTTTGTCCTAATGTTGCTCCACTTACTGCTGCATCTGACGGCTGAGATGTCCATGGACCAGCCTCTGGCTCTGCAACACTTGCCTCTCCTCCTTCCTGGGCACACTTCCCGTCTGGGTGCACTTCTGGTGCCAGGTGCTATGGGGCACGTTTGTGTTGGGTCCCCTGGCCTGAGCTCCAGGTCACAATGCAGGGGAGTCAGCACGGGAGTGGCCATTTGTGCCAGGATGGCTGAAGATACCTCCACTGCACATATGCCCATCCCCACTGAACACAACTCAACCTGCCCTAATGCAGATCCCAGACAAGCCCACAGCCTCCCAGGGTCACCTGGTGAACATCACTAACTTTGTGGTAAATTCACATCTGAGGAGTATGTTTCTTAAAGCCAGTCATCTCCATGGATGGAGGAAGGGAGCCAGTTAGCATGCTCAGTTCAGAGAAGAAATCAGGTAGTTTCTCCCTCCACTGGGGGAGAATGAGTAAGGAAGAGGCCGAGAGCCCCCCTGTTCCCCGCCCCCCCAGCCCCAGAGAGTGGGCACCTCTCCTTCTATGGGGACATAAGTAGTGGGAGATAAGCACTCTCTGCTCCTTGCAAAATGCCTCCTTTACAGCAGTTGGCATGGTGTGTAGTTTGGGTAATACCTGACCTTCCCCCTCTAATATATACCCACTGCATTCTCCTCACTAGCACGATGCCTAGTACAAAACAGGCACTCCTTAGATACTTGGTGGAAGTAAAAAGGGAGGGAGGGAGGGAGGAGCGGAATTTCAATTTAGTAGAAGCCTTTTTGTTCAGGAATCCTCTTCTTGCTCTCTTGCTTCATGAGTTGAAGTCCCTGGAGGAGAACTTGAAGCCAACGATTCTGAATGCACTGGCCCTCACTGTACACACCGCAATCCATACACTGCAGGGCGGCTCTGGTGTCCTGGGGCCAGGTGCTATGGAACATGTTTGTGTTGGGTCCCCTGGCCTGAGCTCCATGTCCCAGAGCAGGGGAGTTGGCACAGGAGCGACCATCTCTGCTGGAACGAGTACCATAGCACTGTGCACTGGAGCCAACCTACAGTGTGTGGCCTGCAGACTCACAGGCTTCATGTTGGTTTAGCTTGAAACTGGCTACAGTGGGAGTGTCTGCACCAGAGAAGTCGGCCCTTTGCCAGCCATCCTCCTCCTCTTCCTGTCCTTGGTCTCAGGATCTAACACTCCCCAAATCACCACCGGCTCCCTCTGCTCCCTCCTCTGTGTCCCCCACCACCTAACGAGTCCTTGTTAAAGTAAGCACCGCTGTCTGGTTACCATGAGGGGAAGGTCCAAGCATGTGCGCCCAACCAGCCGCCACTTAAATGCCAACACCCCAGTCCGGGAATGGGCCATTGATTTTATTTTTTCACAAGCTTTGAATTCAGAAATAAGAGTCACAATAAGTCAGTCGTTAAGTAAAAATGGGAGTGATTACAAAGGAAAACTATGTACAAAACTTTAAAAATCTGACTGCTCCATCATCCGCCTTGGAGGGACCAGGACACGGGCACCGGGAGCAGCAGTGGCCCCACCGTCCTCAGCCCTGAATGCGGGCGGGAGACCCCTTTCTGAGGGTGAACCTGGCTCGGCCTGCAGTCCGGAGCTGGCTGGAAGGACACACACGGACCGGAAAGACATGGCGAGCTACCGGCGCCACGGAGACCAGGGTTCCTGACACAGGACGCGGATGACGCTTCTCGGTAAGCAGGTGGGCGTGGGGGGCTCTCTTGGCTGGGAGAACCCACCCAGGATCTCACCGGGGGTGTGGGGGGTGGGCCGATGAGGACATACTTTCCTTGTGAGAGATCTGGAGTTGCCCCCCACGGGGGCTTGAGGTCTGGGCTTCGTGTCTGTCTACCTGGGTCTTCGGGCCGTCTTCCATCAGACGCACGCACGGACTCGCATACATAACTTAGTAACATGCATCAACTATCCTAGAACAGCTAGAGGGGTGCAAGGGAACCACTCGGAGAACCATGGAGCCCGTGGCGTCAGGAGTGGGAGGGAACAGTACAAGACAAGGTCAGAACCTGTGTTCACTAAGGAGGGGCCTGTGGAGACGCCATGCTCTGAGGTGGACTCAGATGAACACACGACTGTGGGCAGGGGATTTCCAAGCAAACACACCACACTAGTACCACTTCTTCCTAAACCAAAAAAAGGGAAAGAACATCATTCCATCTCCCTCCCCCCTCCATCAGTACCAAACACAACTGCAGGCTTCCAAACACTGACAGGGTAAGGGATGGACGTCCTTCCCAGAATCCTTCACTCTGGCTCATCCGTGCAGCGCCTTCACCCAAGGCTGGTGATGTTGGAGCGGCCGCCAGGGGGCGCCACGATGCGGTGGCCGGTGCGCCGCGGGTTGTTGTCATCTATCTGGGCGCCTGGGGGAGACACGGCCAGTCACTCGGAGATCTGTGGACACCAGCTCCACCGGCTGTTCATGCCTCTCGTGTCATGTCCCCATGTCAGGCCCTTGGGACATGCAGCCCTTGTCTTGACCAGCCCTCCATCCTCCCGACCCTGCAGTCCAGGGTGACCGCTGGGAAGGCTCCCTGACCTCCACGCGGTCCAGTGCTCTCTCTTCTATGCCCCACGAGGTCCCGGGGCCACCCTCCTGCAGCACGGACCACTCTGTTCTCTTTTCTTGTCTGGCCTCATGTTCTTGCAACAGGGGAAAGGGATAGTTGCTCAATCGTGTCTGACTTTGCGACCCCACGCACTATATAGTACATGGAATTCTCCAGGCCAGAATATTGGAGTGGGTAGCCTATCCCTTCTCCAGCGGATCTTCCCAACCCAGGAATCGAACCAGGCATCTCCTGCCTTGCAGGTGGATTCTTTAGCAACTGAGCTATCAGGGAAGCCTAAAATAGGGGGACAAATAATTATTGATTGCCTACTATGTGCAGGCACAGACTTGGTGCTAAAGCATATGTTGTTGAGTTCAGGGCACAGAGCAGTCCTGTGAAAGGGGTGTTGTTTTACCCCCAATTTACAGATGACGAATTTGAGGCTCAGGTCACCCATTGTAGGGGCACCACTGGAGGGCAGAAAAGCCCGAATTCTAGCCCCAAGTGGTCCGTCCCCAAAGTCCAACGTTCTCAAGGTGTTTTATGTGTTACGTGTGGGGGCACATGTGTGGGCATGCATGTGTGCCTGTGTGTGAACACTCAGAGCTGGATCTACCCACCCCATTTGCCACAGGCAGATCTGCATGGAGGTAGGGACAGCCTTTTTTGTTTTAAATCTGCAAAGCTAACCGTCCGTTCCAATCTCATGCATTCTCTTGCAGTTAAAGATTTAAAATTCCAGCACTAAGCTGTGCCGGCACTCAACGAATATGTATTAAGTAAATATTGAAAGCTGGATAATGCTGGGGAGAAGTATTGTGGGGAGGGTCCGGTCAGAAGATTTTCCTTCCAGAACAAATGGGCTCAGGGAAGGCAAGAAGGTCTGGATTGAGGGACCCCTTAATTCATGTCCCCCATTGCATGATCCCTGAATTATTGTGGTAGGTGGTCACCCCCACAATTTAAACTGGTATTTAAACTGGTATCTTCTCTCTGTCCTTCCATTCTCCCTTTTGCCAACCATACTGCCTTTCTATTTAACTGCCCTTCACTCCTGCTGGACCACAAATCAGCCCACTGACAAAACTCAGCTCTGTTTTTGTACAGCCCATGAACTAAGAATAGTTTTTGCATTTTTTGATGGTCTTAGATTTTGCCTCTTCGCTCACAAAACTTAAAATATTTACTATCTGGCCTTTTAAGAAAAAGTCTGCCAACCTCTGGACTGGACTGAGGCTGCCCAGCCATGTCTTATTCATCATCATCTTCCTAGTACCTGGCACAGCAAGTAACCCATGCTAACGCCTCAATCGAAATTCCAAGGTCCCAACACATGCACGCCTGCCCTCGTGTGGTGAGCTGATGAAACTGCAGACACGCATCCCAAGAGCCTTCGGAAAGGCTGAGGGACCACAGGAACTTCTGATTTTTGTCCACACACATTCGCTGAGCATCAAGCCCTGGCATTTTGACACTGAATGTTTTGGGGCCTTCATTTCCTCCTTAAATAAGTGTGAATAATATGACTCTACACACAGGGCTGCTGTGAGGCTGAAACAGTCATGAGCGTGTGATAAACCACCATGGATGGGACTAGCCAAAGATCCGACCCAGAAGATACACCCAGCAAAGGCAGCTACTGTGACTTCCCCTCCATGCTCAGCTTCATGGTGGACCCAAGTGCGTTAAGGATGAACACATGGACAATTTACGCAGATTCTTCATAAACCAGGGTCATGTACCTCTATGCTGCCCCCATGGACCCCCTCTGCTTTCTGCACAACCCCAGGAGGAAGGGAGGAAGGGATTCCCCCACTCCCATCTTTGGTTCCTTGGGTGTCTGAGGCTGTGGGTCCGTTTCTCAGGAGTTCCGGGCGCTGGGAGCCACTGCAGGATGGGGACCCTTGGCTGCTGTAGCTTCTCACCTGATAAGCTGAAGTTGGACTGGTGGAGGTTTCTGATGGGTGGAGGCTGGTGTTTGGAAGGCGAGGATTTGACAGAAGGAGCGGGAGTTGCATATTTGGGTGTGGCTGGCACCTCGTACACAGGCCCATCATACATGCCCCTGGGAACCCCTTGCAACCCAGAAACCTGAGAGAAGGGTGAGAAGAGCAACTGATTGACAAGATGCACATATGCATTCCCACGTGCAGGAGAGTGACCTGTGGTCTCCCTGGGAATATGCACAAGTGTGCACACACATGCTTGCACACGCGCCACACACAGGCACACATTCACATCCACCGGCATACCTAAATACACGCGCACACGCGTGTGCACACATGCATATGCACGCACACACCATACACCCCCGCTCCACATACACGTAATTCACACATATGTGTATATACACACACACACCAGCCTGGACACCAACTAACATGCATAATACACACGCCACATGCATACACACAATTTTACACATGTACGTGCATGCCTACATACATACACTAACACGCACATATAATGCACACATCACACATGCATACGTACAACCTAACACACATTCATGTAAAGACAGGCATGCACGCACTCACACGCATACACACACACACAGCTTCCTGCAGAACTGCAAAGCCATTTCCAAGAGGAAAACACTTTCCCTGACATCCCCACGAGGACCCCTGAACCGAGGACTCGGGGCATCCGAGGGCCTGTCTTCACTGTGGATTAGGGGATGTTGGGTAGTTTGTTTGGAAGGTGATCCCAGACAGATGGAGAAAGGATGAGAGGGTCACCTCTAATGGCAGCTGGCTCAGAGCAACTGCAGACACAAACCTCTGCTGGGACCCAGAAGTGAATGGGCCAAGGACCCCAGCTCTCTGCATGGGTTGAGGGCTGCCCCAGGGGACAGAGCCCTGAGCAGAGAAGCTAAAACCTGCAGGGGCTCAGGTGGGAGGCTGGGAGCCCACCAGTGGGCTCAGAGCCACCCAGGGGTCTGTGGGCGTCTGCCTTAGGTACTGGGAGACAGCGTGTGGCCAGGGACACAAGCAGGTCCCCAGTGTGAGTCAGTGACAGCGCCCCAGCCTCACACCGGCTTCCCTCCTCCATTGCACAGGGGATGGTGCCGCGACCCCAGTCCTTGGCTCCCTCCTCCTACACAGGAGGAAGGGGAGGCTCAGGCAGAGGCCCTGGACCATCACCTTGTTCCGGATCCTTATACGCTGGTAGAGGTACTCGGGGAAGGGCTTCCTGGGAATGAAGCGGCCCATGCCCTTGTTGACGTTGATATTGCCATCCTCGAAGACGATCTTGCCCTGGCTGATGACCACCAGCGGGGAGCCGTGGCACTCCATGCCTTCGAAGATGTTGTACTCCACGGCCTGCGGGGCAAGACCACGGGTTTAATCAGCTCCCCAGGCTTTTCTCTGCATGAGCCCTGTTCATCCTGATGGCGATTCTGCTACACAGGCATTTTCCAGTGTTTATTCTTTCTGGGAAACACCTTAGCGCCATGTAATATTCCTTTGCATGCTTTCATTTGTATAATTAGCCCCTCACTGTTAAACTTTCATGTTGCTGGTGGTTTTATATAATGTAACTAATACCCTCTGAGGATCTTGAATGTGAATGGGGTCCCAGGAGTTAGGAAATGCAGCCACTCTGGCTAACACGGACATTTTGGGGTCTCATTTTAAAAACATTCTTTAGGACAGTTTCCTAAAATTAAATTACTGGGTCACAGGGATATGAGCTTTTTAAAGGCATTCATTGTAGACTGCCAAGTAATTTTCTGAAGGCATCAGATGGACTGACATGACATTAGCAACAGGGGACTATTTAGTGATTTCACGTCTATGAAATCCCCCCCAGCACTGGGTAAGGTCATTTTTATTTTTTCTGTTTTTTAAAAAAATAATTTGAAAGACAAATCATTTCCTTAAAACATAACGCATGCCTTTCATAATTCCTAAAGTGACTATAACTAACACCAGCCACACTCTGATTATTCAAAAAGTAGGTCATGTAGACAGTAAAAATTCCACCTGTACAAAAGATACATCATTTTAAAAAGTAGGTCTGTCTTCACCCTCAGACTGAGAAGCCTGCCTCACAGTGGCATTCCCCCACCGGGGAATTCTTCCGAGGCTCAGGATAAACTGCCCACAATGTCACATTCTGTATTTCACAACCACATAGAGTTTTGGCTTTTTTGGCTTTGTTTTTTAATGTTAGTTTTTAATTTTGGGCCACACAATGTGGCTTCTGGGATCTCGGTTCCCCAACCAGGGATCAAACCTACAGCCTCGGCAGTGAAAGCGCAGAGTCCGAACCACTGGACCACCAAGGAATTTCCACAACCACACAGAGTTTTAGAAGCTAATAAAATTGCTGCATTACTTAAAGGTGCTATATGAACAAAGTAAAATTCAAACCGTGCAAACGACTATTGTATATAACCTGTCGTCAAGTCCATCCTGGGCCCCCAGATATTTTCTGTATGTGAATAACTATCTCATGTTCCAGGTGCTCTGTACACAGTTTTTCCACTTTTGCTTTTCTTCTTACCTCCGAGAATGTTCCTGTCAGCTCATCTCGTGGGTTAAAAATGTCTTGACATTCGTTAAAATGCTGAACTGGATTCCACCCCAGGGACATAATCAGTTCGGTTCAGTCGCTCAGTCGTGTCTGACTCTGTGACCCCAGGGACTGCAGCAGGCCAGGGACATAATATCATTTACTTATTCAGTTTCCAGGGACAAACATGAGGGTCATATCCCTGCTTTTGCTAAAAAGCACGATAAATACACATGGGTATCCACACAGGCATATGTGAACATCTTCCTCGACATGGTGTTTGGGCCAAAGCATAAATGGATTTTAACCTAGATTTGCCCTTCGAAAAGGCAGCACTGATTTACATTCCCAGTGAAACCCCATCAATCGGTTGGCCTCCTTGTCGGACCTCATCTCTGTCCTTGTAAACCCCTGCATCTCAGTCACTGGTGCGGGGGAAAACATTTTACTACAATGATTTGTATTTGGTTAATTACACATAAGGTCAGGTCTGTTTTTGAATGAATAGAAACCCTTTGTGTATTTCTTCTCGTGTCACTGAGCTTTACACTCCTTTTTCTATTAGGCTCTTGGTATTTTCTTTAATGGTTTCTAAGGACATAGTCAATGCTAAAAAAATTTCTTGTCTGTGAGAGCTTGAATAGAATTTGTATCCTACTGTTGTGTGAAAATTGTATAAATCTTAATTATGTTGAAATAGTTTATAGTGGTTTTCAGGTCTATGATATCCTTCTACTTCTCTGTATATTCATTCTATTCATTTTTGAGAGTTTGATATTGAAAATCCAACTACAAATCTTAATTTATCTACTTAAAAAAATAATTGTAATATATAGTGTAATTATATGTAACGTTTTTTCTGTATTTTCCAAGTCTCTTGTTACCATACTTTCATAAAATAAAAATTATAAAAATTAAAATACTTTAAAATTTTTTCTCCATTTGTTTGTATTGCCAGTACTTCCCCTGTTCATCTTCTGCCTTTAGATGTCATATAAAGTAATAAGTATTATTACCTGCTGCAATATAAAGGTTTTTTTTTCTTGGTTTTATTTGTATGTAGTCAGTGGCCAAACAGACCAGTCTTCTCCTTCATAGCTTCTAAGTTTTGTGTCTTGCTTAGGTCTTCCCACCTTCAAAATGATCATTTTTTAAAATAGGTATCATTCTAGTCCTTTCATAGCTTCACTTTATTTCAGTCTTTGACCCATTTCCGTTTGTCTTGCAGTCAAGAGTACAGTAGAGGTCTAGCCCTATGAGCCAAGTATTCAAACACAATTGACTGAATAACTGTCTTTGTCTAATTTTAACTGTCTCCTTTGTTGGATATCAAATTCTTGTATGTAGTCAGTCTATTACGTGGCTCTCTTTTCTCTTTCTCTAATACCAAACTGTGTGGATCACAATAAACTGTGGAAAATTCTGAAAGAGATGGGAATACCAGACCACCTGACCTGCCTCTTGAAAAACCTGTATGCAGGTCAGGAAGCAACAGTTAGAACTGGACACAGAATAACAGACTGGTTCCAAATAGGAAAAGGAGTACATCAAGGCTGTATATTGTCGCCCTGCTTATTTAACTTCTATGCAGAGTACATCATGAGAAATGCTGGGATGGATGAAGCACAAGCTGGAATCATGATTGCCGGGAGAAATATCAATAACCTCAGATATGCAGATGAAGTGAAGTCACTCAGTCGTGTCCGACGTTTGCGACCAAATGGACTGTAGTCTACCAGGCTCCTCCATCCATGGGATTTTCCATATAAGAGTACTGGAGTGGGTTGCCATTTCCATCTCCAGGGGAAATTCCCGACCCAGGGATCGAAGCCAGGTCTCCCTCATTGCAGGCAGACACTTTACCGTCTTAGCCACCAGGGAAGCGTATGTGCAGGTGATACCGCCCTTGTGGCAGAAAGTGAAAAACTAAAGAGCCTCTTGATGAAAGTGAAAGAGGAGAGTGAAAAAGTTGGCTTAAAGCTCAACATTCAGAAAACTAAGATCATGGCATCCAGTCACATTACTTCATGGGAAATAGATGGGGAAACAGTGGAAACAGTGGCTGATTCTATTTTTCTGGGCTCCAAAATCACTGCAGATGGTGACTGTAGCCGTGAAATTAAAAGATGCTTACTCCTTGGAAGGAAAGTTATGACCAACCTAGACAGCATATTAAAAAGCAGAGACATTACTTTGCCAACAAAGGTCCGTCTAGTCAAGGCTCTGGTTTTTCCAGTAGTCATGTATGGATGTGAGAGTTGGACTATAAAGAGGGCTGAGCACAGAAGAATTGATGCTTTTAAACCATGGAAAAGACTATTGAGAGTCCCTTGGACTGCAAGGAGATCCAACCAGTCCATCCTAAAGGAGATCAGTCCTGGGTGTTCATTGGTAGGACTGATGTTAAAGCTGAAACTCCAGTACTTTGGCCACCTCATGCGAAGAGCTGACTCATTTGAAAAGACCCTGATGTTGGGAAAGATGGAGGGCAGGAGGACAAGGGGATGACAGCAGATGAGATGGCTAGATGGTATCACCGACTCAATGGACATGAGTTTGGGTAAACTCCGAGAGTTGGTAATGGACAGGGAGGCCTGGCATGCTGTGGTTCATGGGGTTGCAAAGAGTCAGACATGACTGAGTAACTGAACTGAACTGAATATCACTATCTTGATGATTGTAGCTTTATAATATGATTTAATAACCGGGCTGATTAGCACTGGTTCTTTCATTTTTTTCAGAAATGTTTTGGCTATTCTCACAGTTTCCATCCAGGAACTCAGATTTTCTAGTTAAAAAACAAATCCATTATTTTTATGAGAAGATGACTTCAGCTTTATAGATTAAATTAGAAAGAACGGATATTTTTATTCTATTGAATCTTTTTTTAGCATAGAAGAAATTGCATTTTTGGAACTCTTCAGTTTTGACTATTATTAAAACAAGAATTTGATTCCCATTCTGTTTTTCCAAGTGCTCTATAATTATCTCACAGTGAAGGTATCGATTCTTTATATTGATTTGGAATCAGCCTTATTGTTTGTGATGGTTTTTAGGTGTGGACTCAGGGCTTCAGGGAAATATCAATCAATTCAGATTGATTTTCTACAAACAGATGTTAATACTACGCCTTGGACTCTTCGTGGCCACTGCCTCCCAGGACCCAGGCAGATGATCTGTTTTCAGTTTTAACATTTGCTCATCTAATGTGTCCTGAGTCACCCGGAAGTGATCCTGCTAGGCAGTAATTTATAATATTTTTTGAAGCCTAAATGTGGATTGCAAATGCCAAAAAGTGGTGCAAGAAGCAAATTACTAACTCCAGTCAAAACTAGCCAGCTGCACACTCACTCAGCCCAGTACGATCTGCTGTCTTCTTAGTGGAGAGAGTGAGTGAAGTCACTCAGTCGTGTCTGACTCTTTGCGACCCCATGGACTGTAGCCTACCAAGCTCATCTGTCCATGGGATTCTCCAGGCAATAGTACTGGAGTGGATTGCCATTTCCTTCTCCAGGGGATCTTCCTGACCCAGGGATCGAACCCAGGTCTCCCGCATTGTAAACAGACACTTTATCGTCTGAGCCACCAGGGAAGTCAGTTAAAAGCCACAGTGGCATTCCTCACTTGGGGAATTCTATGAGGCTCAGGTTATATCACCCACACAGAATTAAGAGCAGAGTCAGCTGAGAATGCTGCCAGGAACCCCAGAGACCGAGGGAGAAAGAGATGAGGGGGAGAGATGAGAGAGAGAGAGGGAGAGATGCTAGAACAGTTCAGCTGAGCCTGCTTCAAACCCCTCTCCCAATCTCTCCAACCAGAGGAGAAATCAGAATGACGGAGTCATACCAGATATCAGATCACATTTTAGTTAGAAAATTCATAAATCATTTTTAACCAGAGGCTCTTAAAATGACCGCAGAGCAAGACCCATTCACCCAAGGCAGGAGCGTCACTGATAAACCAGGACTTACCGACTTGTGACTCTTGGCTGTTATGGTCTTCACCTTGTCTGGGTCCCAGATGACCACGTCAGCGTCCGAGCCCACGGCAATCCGCCCTTTTCTGGGGTACAGGTTAAAGATCTTGGCTGCGTTGGTGCTGGTAACAGCGACAAACTGGTTCTCATCCATCTTGCCAGTAGCCTGAAGCAGAGATCCGCTGATGAGAAGAGCAGCTCACAGTAGGATCAGAAGGGGCAGACAGCACAGATCTAAGGCAGCCAATGGGAGTCCTTGCAAGGACTCCGGAATTTTCTTCTCCTCTGCCCGCTGAAACCAGGCCACCTTGAAAGAGTGCCAGGGGCCTGGCTTCATCAGAGCAGAGGAGATGTAATTAACCACTCCAAGGTGTGTTAATATTTTCCCAATGGCCATCCTGACATCTGGTCAATTTCACTGGGCCCAAGTTTAATTGAGAATAAAAATCTACTGTTTCAAGTGATTGAGGTGTGACCCAGGGATTTCTTATGGAACAGAAAGTCTCCGTACCCTGCTCTCAACCCTAACCTCGAACACAGACATGGTTTACAGTTATCTTTACATGGACTAAAATGTGGCTCAAAACAAAATATCTTCATCCTTAAAAACTAAGCAGCTGCTGTCTCATCTGCACGTGCAGAGGATGCTACAGGGCTCACATTGATTTCTTTTTTAATGAAAAAAAATTTTTTTAAGTTAAAAAGAAAATTTTGGGGCCACATCTCAAGGCATGTGGGATCTTAATTTCCCAACCAGGGGTTGAACCCGTGCCCTGTGCATTGGAAGCTTGGAGTCCCAACCACTGGATGACCAGGGAAGTTTCCTCAAGCTTTCCTAAGGGTCCACCTGCTTTCCACATGCCATCCTGGTACATTCTGCTTCTCCCTCAAAGCCAGAAAGGAAATTTAGGCACCAGAAGGGCCTAACACACTGCTTCGATGGGCCAGGAGGGCCGGGAGGAGGGGATGCCGCCGCCTTACCACCGCCTTGTCCCAGACCACGGTCATGCGCTCCTCTATCCCGTTGACGCCCTCAGGGATCAGAGTGAAGTTGTCCTTGCCCACCGCCTTCTGCGCGGTGCTATAGGAACAGTGGCTGCTGCCCGTGACTTGCAGGTCTCCACTGGCAAAGGCAAAAGCGGGTGGGGTTCGGACCTGAGTTCACGTTGAGGATCAGGCTTTGACTTAAACACCCAAGAAGGCTGTGAAACTCAAACCCTAGTGAGATTCAGGGCACATTATGGGTTTTACTTTGCCGACAAAAGTCCATATAGTCAAAGCTATGGTTTTTCCAGTAGTCATATACAGATGTGAGAGACCATAAAGAAGGCTGAGTGCCAAAGAATTGGTGCTTTCAAACTGTGGTGCTGGAGAAGACTCATGAGAGTCCCCTGGATTGCAAGGAGATCAAACAAGTCAACCCTAAAGGAAATCAACCCTGAACATTCATTGGAAGGACTGATGATGAAGCTGAAACTCCAATACTTTGGCACCTGATGCGAAGAACTGACTCATTGGAAAAGACCCTGATGCTGGGGAAGATTGAAGGCGGGAGGAGAAGGAGGTGACAGAGGATGAGATGGTTGGATGGCATCACTGACTCAATGGACATGAGTTTGCACAAACTCTGGGAGACAGTGAAGGACAGGGAAGTCCATGGTGTCCCAAAGAGTCAGACAGGACTGAGCAACTGAACAACAACAGTAGGCTTTGCTGAGTGACACCACAAGGTCCATTAGCCTTTGGTGTCTAATTGAAGACTGAAAAGAGACCTGGGCATCAGGAGTAGGTTCTGTGTGAGTGTGGACTCTGGGTAAGGCTCCCCACGTCAGCCTTTTCCTCCTGCCCTAAAACAGGTCTTGGGGTGCTGGTCTGTTCTTTTCCTTTTTAAAAGTTTTTTGGAGTATAGTTGATTTACAACATTGAGTTTCTGCTGTATAGCAAAGTGAGTCAGTTATACATATAGATATATCCAGCCTTTTTTAGGTTCTTTTCCCACATAGGTCGTTACAGAGTATTGAGTAGAGTTCCCTGAGCTAAGCAGTAGGTCCTTATCATTATCTATTTTATAGATACTAGTGTCTGTATGTCAATTCCAACCTCCCAATTTATCCCTCCCCTTTTCCTTTCGGTAGCCTTCAGTTTGTTTCCTACATCGTGAAAACATCTATTCTACATGTTTCTGCTTTCGGTATCACATATTAGCTTTTCTCTGTCTTACTTCACACAGTATGATAATCTCTAGGACCACCAGTGTTGCTGCAAATGGCATCGTTTCCCTCTTAGTGGGTATGTCTTCACCCCTCGGAGAGAGAGTCCACAGTGCCCCCACAATGCAGTATCCGTGCAGAAACTTGCCGAGAGCAGAAGCTACTATAGATGAACAGGCTGACTCTGCTTCCACTCTGTATCTCACTAGACCTCTGCACAACCCTTTGACTTTACAAATCCAGCAGGTCTGCTTTTAAATCCCGGACCTGCCACCTCCTGGTCAGGTAAGTCGCTCCTCTTCTCCACATGCATAAAATGGAGAGGAGAATAGAACCTTCCATCCAGGGTCACTCTGAGGAGCCAATGAGCTACTTGCCTGGCACTCAGCTCCAGACAAAAGGTGTCAAAGATGCTAACTCCCTTGCTTCTCTCTCCTTCCTCCACCAACCTCTTCTCTCTGAGTGCTCAAGGAATTTTATGTTATGTGAATTTTATCTCATGGTTTAAAAAAGAAAAGAAAAAAAATGAGTGCAGCCAATGAATGAATGAATACATAAATAAGTAAGTGAGCCAAACACCTAGCCTCCAGGACATGCCTGTGAGTCTCATGGAGTCAGGGATGTTCGTGCTGGAAGGAAGGTCACGCCCCTGGTCTCATATCTCTGCCTGGTCACATGGGAAAACATAAAGTGCTGACACGGGTCATCCTTCTGTAAGGCTGGTGTTTCTGTGCTGTGCCCAAGGGACAAAATGCTATTTATTGATTTGTTGATTGCAACAAAGTGACACAAGCTCACTGGGTTTGCTCTTTCATCCCTCAGGCATTGGAGAGAAAATACTTTGGGACTATGTGATGAGCCCCAAACTGGCATCTAAATCAATGGAATAAGTGGAGCGTTATTTTGTGATTTTCAATGAGGGCAGAGGCCAGCCTCTAGTTCAGACCCCCAGGCATGTGAGCAATCTTCTGGACATACAAAAATACTTTCAGATGTGATATTCACTCATTTATTCAACAAAGGTGTGTGGTCCTGTGTCTGGCACAGTCTTAGGCAAGGAGGACAAACCTACAAGCAGAAAGAGACAAATGACTGTGTTCATTTGTTGACATTCCAGTGCGGGGTGGAGAAGTCAGAACATACAGTTTATCAGGAGAATGAGTATTAGGGTGTGTGGGGTAGCACTGGGGTTGCCATTTTTCAGAAGATGATTCAAACTCTCTCTTTAAGAAGAAATCTTTCAGCAAAGAGCAAATCGGAAGATGAGCAAGAAAAGAGTGCTAGGCAGGGGTAGAGTGAATGCAAAGGCCCTGTGGCACCATCCTGCCTGGGGTATATTTAGCTTGAGACCAGTGGGCTGAACCAAGGGAACCGAGGGGAGAGGAAGGCCTGGGAGGGCCAGGCAGTGTTAGTGAGGAGTGAAGGTCAGACCAGGTTCAGCCCTGTGGGATATTGTGGGAACTTGCATTTCACTTTGAGAGGAAAGAACCCTGGAGGTCTCCTGGCCAAGGGATGGCTTGGTCTGATTAAAGTTTTAAAATTTCTCAGCATCTGGTGAGAACAGACTGTGATGCGATTAGGGTGTAGAAGGGGCCACATGGAAATAAAAGAGGCTAGTTGGGAGGTGAGAAATGATGGTCCTTGAGCCAGGATGGCTGCAGCCAAGGAGGAGGAAGTGGCCAGATTTCCAGGACCTTTGATCCATGTCCTGCCTCCTCCTGAAATGGGCAAGATTTCGGGGGCCGCAGCTCCCTGGAGGAAGATCAAGGGTTTGTTTTGGACTTGGAACTGCCCACCAAACTTCAGGCTGCAGACTCTGAGTGATTGGATATGTAAGTCATGGGCCGCTGCGTCCCTTTTAGGAAAAAGGAATTTGAATGCTGGGTACACAGCCTCACCCTCTTAAGGTTCCTGCTGATTAGAAGCTCCTTCCTATCCTCACCCATCAGGCAAACTCTTATGAATCCTCTAGCTCCAGGCCTGATGTCACTTCCTCTAGAAAGCTTCCCAAGCTTGCATCTCCACTTCCAGAACGGCTTGCACCCCTCACCACTTAGCCTTCTCCTGTGACCTCAAGTATTCTTGCCTCGCACTGGCAGACAGCAGAGAAGGGACTGAAGCAGCTGTGCACCTACTGGGTGCAGGAAGCAGACCAGAATGCACTGGCTGCTGTGAACCCTGAATTCCAGGCCTTTTGCCTACACTACCTCACACCCAGCTCTGCAGCAGGTACTGTGTTCTCCCCACTCTGAGCCAACTGAGGCAGAGACATTACAGGTTAGCTGACACGGCCCGGGTGACACAGCCCATCAGGGTTGGGATCCTGGACTCACATTCCTAATTCTGTGTGTTTCCTAATGCACTGCAGTGCCAGGCACACAGAAGGTGCTTAAATATTGCTGAATGAATGGCAGGTGACCTATGAACTTGAACAGTTACTGATTAAAAGGCCTGAAAGTGTTAAGATGCTCAGTTGTGTCCGACTCTTCGTGACCCCATGGACTGCAGCCCGCCAGGTTCCTGTGTCCATGGGATTCTCAAGAGTACTGGAGTGGGTTGCCCTTCCCTTCTTCAGGGAACCTTCCTGACCCAGGGATTGAGTTGGGTCTCCCACACTGCACGCAGATTCTTTACTATCTGAGACACCACGGAAGCCCAAAAGGCCCAAAGGCGTGCTGTAAACTATGTGGAGTTTTGTTCTGAGGTCTCCCGGAGCGCCCCACCCAAGGTCCTCTCCCAAGTGTATCTTAGGCAGTTGCACTCTCCCGCCCACCCGCTCAGCTCTGCGAACCCGCCCATCTGCCCAGCCCCAACACCCCAGCCACCCCAGGTTTCTCACCAGGCCAGTAGGGAGGTCAAGTAGTCAGGCGTGGTGGGGTCCGGGCTCAGGGGAGGGGAGGTCACAAAGGCCGCCGCCTTGGCCCAGTTCTTGCTCCAGTAATGGGTGCCATCCGTCCCCAGACTGGCAGCGATGGGCTCACCAAAAACGAGGGGGCCTTGGAAGGCAAACAGACACGCATGGTTGACAGTGGATGGTCTCTTGTGGGAGATGCTGATGCAGGAAAAGAGAATCTCAAAGGCCGGACAATGAGACTGGGGATAAATCACACCGGTCCTCTCCATCAGGCTTCACCACACACACCCCAGAGGCCCTGCCCCCGGCCACCGGGCACTCAGCACCCGCTGTCCCGCTCAGTGGCCCTGTGGACCATCAACGCTTTCAGCACTTGGATCTGATCATTAGCTGTTTACGATGGTCAGTCGAGGCACAGACACCTGATGTGCTGTCTTCGCACGGGTTCTGCCAAGAGCAGATATTCAAGTGAAAAATCGAGTTTAAGCATTTTATCTGGAGGTGATTCCAGGAAACAACTCAGCGGGCACGGAGGACGGGACATAGGCCGAGAGAGATGCCGAGGACAGGTGAGTGACCACTCAGTCATGGCCATGGGCGTCCACAGCTCAGTGCCCTGAGGGCTCCGGGAGCCTCAGCTTTATCTCACCATGCAGAGCGAGGGGACCAGGGTATGCAGCCACCAAGCCACTGCTGGGGGCTTCTTGCTGAGCACTCACTTTCCAGGGAAGGGCCAGAGGAGTTTCTGCCAGAACAAAAACCCACGGGCAAAGTCTCAGGCTTAGCGAGAATTCCTGCAGCTGAGAAGTGCCAAGGGGACTTGGGCCCACGGCTCTGTGGCATCTGCCCGGAGCCACGCTGCTGGCGAGTGGGAGGGAGGCTTTGGTCTCCAGCAGCCTGGCTCTGGGATGGTGCCACCCAATGGCAGTGGTGGGACTGTCCTGTGCCGAGCTGTCCAGGGGAGGAGCCACCAGCCACACGTGGCCCTGGAGCACGAGAAATAGGGCTTATGCCACTGTTGTTTAGCTGCTTAGCGGTATCTAACACTTTTGAGACCTCCTTGGGATTTTCCTGGCAACATGACTGGAAGCAGGGTGCCATTCCCTTCTCCAGGGGATCTTCCTGACCCAGGGATCAAACCCGTGTCTCTGAGTCTCTACCGTTTGCAGGCAAACTCTTTACCACTGAGCCACCTGGGAAGCTACTAAAGAGCCAAAAACTTAAAACTGTATTTAAATTTGCTTCATTTAAACTGAAATAGCCCACGCACGGCTGGTGGTCACCTTATGTCTCGGCAGCTCCAAGGCCTGCAGGCATAGCTACACCAGCATGCTTACCGCTGCTTTTAAGCTCCTATTACCGCTCTGAGCCACAGTTTCCTCATCTTTAACCCAGAGGTGGTCCTCAGCAAGCTGCGCTGGCCTAGAGCGCTATCAACACCTCCACCAGTTAGCTTGCCCTTAAAATACTAAAACCAGGTATTTGGGGGTTCAAAACTGCTCTGTTCCCAGACTTCCCTGGTGGCCCAGTGGTTAAGAATCAGCCTTCCAATGCAAGGGATGCAGGTTCAATCCCTGGTTGGGGAACTAAGATCCCACCTGCAGGACAGCTGAGCTGCAACTAGTGAGCTCACGCACAACAGAAGATCTTGTAAGATGCAGATGGGACCTCACACAGCCACACAAATAATTAAAAAAAAAAAAAAAAAGCTGCTGTTCCATATGAAAACCAGCTTTCAGGCATTTGGAGTTGGGGCTGGTCTGAAATGAGAAATACTGAAAGGGTGAGATACACACTAGACTTTGAAGATAGTACAGAAAAAATAACACCAAATATCCTGTTGGTACTTTTATCTTAACTACAAGTGGAGTGAATATTTTGGACACATTAGGTGAAATATCTGGTTGACCAACAAGTTCGTTTTGATTTTTCTGTCAAATTTTATGGAAAAATACTCAAGCTAACCTTTTTGGTCAACCCAGTAACATATATCATTAAAGATTTTTAAGACCAGAGCCATCTGTACTTTCCATGAAGGGTTCCTGTAAGAAGGGGGAGCCCTCCGGGTATAGAGGGTGGTGGGTGCTGCCAGGGCTGTGTTGCTCCTGCTGATTTTCACCTGGCCACCCCGTCTGACCCAGAGTTTCCGGTCAACCTCATACGACTCCCAAAGTGTGGATGGGGTGGATCTTGTCTGGGTGGCAAACATCCTTGGTGAATGTCCAAGGATCAAAGAGTCTAGCCACTGTCTCCATGTGACATGAGCTACTGTCATTCTGTCTGTCTCCTCTGTCCATCTGTCATTCTCTCTCTCCCCATCTCTCTGGGCCTGATTTTGGGAAGGAAGGCTTCTCTGGGCGACCTTGCTCACTCTCGACCTGCTAGTTGTTGGGGGCTGTGGGCCTTGATCACAAGGCCTGGGCAATGCATTTGGACGCCTCCTCTGAGTCTCCTGGGGAAGGGCCGTTGAGCGGGTCAGTGGGTAAGTAGTGTGTCCACAAGTTTTAGAGCTGGAGGCGGACTTCCTGCCTCACTCCCCTGGTGTCCAGCACGGGGCTGTCCCCCAGACCCTCTGGCGTGTGGAACAACATCTTCCTCCTTCCCAACCTGCAGCTGAGCCTCTGTGTGGGCCCCACAGTGGAGTCTGGGTGCACGTACCCCCCTGAGAGGCCCTGGATGGGTGACCCAGGATGAAGGGCCCAGAGAGAAGCAGAAAGAAGGCGGGGAGGAACCAGGAGCTGATGCAGCCCCAGTTCCATCACTGCCTTGATGTGAAACCCTGGGGAGAACTTGGAACTCCTCATACATGGTCTCATGTGACCCACAGGAGGGATAATCACCTTAGCTACAAATGGAGAAAATGAGAACCAGAACACCACTTACCTGGGGCCTGTGGCACACCAGGAATCAAACCTAAAACCAACCACCCATCTGGCATCTGCCCACTGTCCAGCTCCCTTTTCAACCTGGCCTACAGAGCTCAGGCTGGGCACAGCTGGCAGAAGGTCTCTGTCCTGGGCAAGAGCTCCACCAGTGAACCTGAACCTGCTGGAAACACCCTTTCCTCACACCCAGCGGAGATCCCAGGTGCTGGGCTGCCTACCTTTCTTTCTGGCCAGGGTGATGATGTCCGCCGCGCTCTTACTCATCACCTTGGTGATATACACAGGGCAGTTGATCCGGCCCGCGATGGTGATGGCCCGGAACACGGCCTCGGCCTCCAGCTGAGGACACAGCGAACACACAGGTCATGAGGGGAGGGGTGGGGGCACCACCCACCCTGAGCACCCAGGGCTCTTCCTGATCAGCCTTCCTTGATCTTCCTTAATGAAGTGTGGTCAGAGGGAAATCTATCGCATCAAAGGAGGAAGACACTGTAGATTTTTAAAAAGGAAGAAAAAGTCAGAATGTATTCGGCTAGGGGGTTGGAAGGCAGGATTGTGTTATCTGCATGCTTGGCAGTGCTCTGAACGCTCTGTCTGAAGATCACTTGAGCGGAACAGGCCATCAAAAGGTCCCCACGCTGCTCACATGCTTGGTGGTGGCTGTTCAGTCACTCAGTCGTGTTTGATTCTCTGTGACCCCATGCAGCATACCAGGCTCCCTGGTCCTTCACCATCTCCTGGAGCTTGCTCAAACTCACGTCCATTGAGTCATGATGCCATCCAATCATCTCTTCCTCTGTCGCCCTCTTCTCCTCCTGTCTCCAACCTTTCCCAGTATAAGGGTCTTTTCCAATGGGTTGAGCCTTCCCATCAGGTGGCCAAAATATTGGAGCTTCAGCATCAGTCCTTCCAGTAAATATTCAGGGTTGATTTCCTTTAGGATTGACTGGTTTGATCTCCTTGCTGGCCAAGAGTCTTCTCCAGCACCACAGTTCAAAAGCATCGATTCTTCAATGTTCAGCCTTCTCTCTGGTCCAACTCACATGCCTGGAGGTGGTTATTTATAAAATTCCTGACATCAGGGAACACAGGTGTTCCCATACATTCCTTCCTTCATTCAACAACTATGTGAAACCACGTGCTATGAGGTTTGGTCTCTGTACTCCCTAGTCCAGTACTTCTTGAATAAAAAAACCAATGATGTTTTTATTGTCTTATTTTTAATTTCCAATCTGTCAGAGGCCCACACATGGCTGTGCTGCTCTTGGCTGGCAGGAAGCCCAAGCCACAGCCAGGTGCCAGGAAAGCAGCCACACCTAGAAGAGTCCCCATGGTGCTCACATGCCTAGAGTTGGTGGCAACGTAACATGCTACAAAGGTTTATAAACACTGTCTCCGGTGTGTTCCTGGTCTCACCAGAGACTGGGAACCCAGCTCATGGGCATGGAGCTCACGTTTGAAGCACTGGGCCAGTTCAGGAATCCTTGGGGTAAGGAGTCTGTGTATTCGTGTGTCGTGTCCCATGTTCCAAAGAGGCCAGCCCAAAGCGGAGATCAGGGAAGACGGCTAATGATCTGATGAGACATCAGAAAATGTGGGGCGCCCATCCTGTCTGATGCTCAGTCAGCTTGCCTTCCTTCTGTCCCTGCTAAACACACACACAGAGGCACACCCTATCACTCCCTCCTGGGGCAATCTGCCAAGTCTTAGAGTATAGCGGACAGGAGGCCTATGCAGAGGCAGTGGTTTGGAACTCGCTCTGCCTGGGACATGGGGCTCCACTTTCCTGTGGTCAAATACCCTGAGTCCTTGGTCGGGATTCTGAAGTGTCCTTGGGGTCTTGGTGGGAAGTGTCTGGGCCCTGGGAGAGGCAGAGCCTTTCCCAACTCTTCTGATGGATCTGCAGCCCCCAGAGCTCCCGAGCCCCAGGGCAGACCCTGGAGAAGACCACACGTGCTGAGATGCTCATATGGGAATGGGATGGGGCCGGGGGCTCTAGCCAGCTGTTCCAGCTGGAACAGCATCGGGGTAAGCTCTCAGCTATGTCAGAGTCACACCCAGCGGAGGCTCCTTTACCTCTTCAGGTCTGCTCAGAGCATGGCCCTCAGGACCCGTGATGCCCATCTCTAAGATCCGCTTCTGTTCCTACAAGACAAGAACGAACGAGTCAGTGATGGCAGAATGCCAGAGCCGGGAAAGGCCAGTCCTCCAACCCATTAGACGGATGGGACAGCTGAGCCCAGGAGGACTGGACCGTGTGGAGTCTAATGGCTGGGGACATCCACAACTTCTTTGGCCCCTTCACTCCCAGTGCCCACCTTCCCCCTTTGCGATGTCCCCATCCACAGGGGCTCTATTCAACCCCACGGGACCAGTAAGAGGAAGCAAGGTTGTAAGAAATGAGCCTCAAAGACCACCCTCCACTCTTCCAGCTTCCAAATCTCTGCTGCACAACAAGAGAAGGAGGCAGGTGGTGTGTGGGCGTAACATGGATGCGGAAACCACAGAATCCTCAACTGGGCCTCCAGTTCCAGAACTGAGCATGTGTGTGACTTTGGGCACACAGGTCACACTCTCGTGAGTCTCAGTCTTCTCTTCTTTCCTTTTGTTAAAAAATGAAGTATAGGTGATCTACAAGGTTGTGTTAGCTTTAGGTGTACAGTAAAGGGATTTATTGCAAGAATTAATGCTGAAGCTGAAACTCCAATACTTTGGCCACCTGATGGGAAGAAATGACTCCTTAGAAAAGACCCTGATGCTGGGAAAGATTGAAGGCAGGAGGAGAAGGGGATGACAGAGGATGAGATGGTTGAATGGCATCACCGACTTGACGGACCTAAGTTTGAGCAAGCTCTGGGAGTTGGCGATGGACAGGGAGGCCTGGCATGCTGCAGTCCATGCGGTCGCAAACAGACACAACTGTGTGACTGAACTGAACTGAATCAGTTCAGTCTCTTAGTCGTGTCCGACTCTTTGCAACCCCATGAACCACAGCATGCCAGGCCTCCCTGTCCATCACCAACTCCCGGAGTCTACCCAAACCCATGTCCATTGAGTTGGGTGGACTCAATGGATGCCATCCAACCATCTCATCTTCTGCCGTCCCCTTCTCCTTCTGCCCCCAATCTTTCCCAGCATCAGAGTCTTTTCAAATGAGTCAGCTCTTTGCATCAGGTGGCCAAAATATTGGAGTTTCAGCTTCAACATCAGTCCTTCCAATGAACATCCAGGATTGATCTCCTTTAGGATGGACTGGTTGGATCTCCTTGCAGTCCAAAGGACTCTCAAGAGTCTTCTCCAACACCACAGTTCAAAAGCATCAATTCTTCTGCATTCAGCTTTCTTTATAGTCCAACTCTCACATCTATACATGACCACTGGAAAAACCATAGCCGAAAGTGATTTAGTTCTACACAAAAGGAAAAAGCTGAATGAACTTTTGGGCCAACCCAATATATTGCTTTTCAGATTCTTTCTCCTTATAGGTTACTATAAAATACTGAGTAGAGTTCCCTATACTATACAGCAGGTCCTTGCAGGTTATCTGTTCTCTATATAATTAGAATGTATATGTTAACCACAAACTCCTAATTTATCCCTCCCCCTCAACCTTCCCCTTTGGTAACCATACATTTCTTTTCTAATGTCTCTGAGTCTGTTTCTGTTTTGTAAATAAGTTTATTTGCATCATTTTTTAATTTTAGTTTCACATATAAGCCATTATCATATGATATTTGTCTTTGGCTTACTTCATTATTTCATTTAGTATAATCTCTAGGTCCACCCATGCTCGCTGCAAATAGCATTATTAGTTCACTCATCTTTTCTTCTTCACACTGGAAATAACAGTGGCTGCACCTGGAGTTGCTATAATGCATCACCAAGGTGGCAGATGAGAAATGTCTGGATGATGTATATACAATCTACAGTGTATACATGTGTGTGTGTGTATAGTGTATATTGAGAGCTCCTGAATCATCACCCAGTTCTCATTCCCTCTACTGTAGCTTCATCTTTCTGGCACCTATCTTTCTAACAGGAAAGCTCAACCTCAAGCTTATAAATGAAATGGTTCCCTGAGCTAACAGTCTAGATGCAAAGCCATTGGCTCCAAGGCTTCAAGATGTCCCCTCCTTAGGAATACTTCAGCATCTCAACACTGATCTCTTTACATCGCCCAGATGTCAGCTGTGCTGCTGCTATTTTTAACTTCTCCAGTTTCTGTATCGTATTCTGGAACACATTCCTATGAGAAGCCCCAGACCCTATCAACAATAAAAAAATCATAATTTTCAACTCTTCATTTATGGTTATTAAGCTTGAGTTTATTATAAGAACATAAGCTGGAGATGATTTCAAGATCCAACAGCTGGGGTGGATTTAAGTACAGAACGGGATAATGTCAGCTACTGAAGATGATGTTTACAAGGCATTTTGTAAACTGTTTACAAAAAGATTTATGATACGGAGACATCCCTGTGAAAGACTGTTTAAACATCAGTTACTATTTCTGTTGGAAGGAAGGAAAGAGGAGAAAAAGGAAAGGAAGACAAAAGATGAAATGGGGGGGGCGGGGCGCAGAAATGAATTACAAAAGGCTAGAGAAGGGTTTCTAGTTAACGATCATGGCTGAATACTACCATTATTGTCACTCCATCCTGAAACTCCACTACAGTGATAGACACTGTACCCAAGAACCGAAAGAACACAGAGATGTCAAAAATGTTTTGCAACTGGGGAAGCAGAGGTACAAAAGGTAACATATTTACTGGAGCTGAGAAAACTCAACCTTAAATCAGTAGCAAGAGATTTCCCTGGTGGTCCAGTGGTTAAGACTCTGTACTTCCAATGCAGAAGGACCAAGTTTGATCCCTGGTTGAGGTTTCTGCATAGCTGTTGGTAAAGCATCTGCCTGCAGTGTGGGAGACTCGGGTTCAATTCCTGGGTCAGGAAGCTCCCCTGGAGAAGGAAATGGCAACCCACTCCAGTATTCTTGCCTGGAGGATCCCATGGACAGAGGAGCCTGGCAGGCTATAATTCATGGGACCGCAAGACTTGGCACTATCTTTCTTTTCTTTCTGGAGAACTTTGATTCTAGATGTTGCGTGGTTAGGCCAAAACATACACACACACACACACACACAATGGCAGCAAGGAAAGCTAAAAAGCCCCATTTAAGAATTGGGGCTCCAGAGGCTTCCCTGGTGGCTCAGCGGTTAAAAAAAAAAACAAAAACAAAACACCTGCCTGCCAATGCAGAGACATGGGTTTGATCCCGGGTCTGGGAAGATCCCACATGCCACGAAGCAACTAAGACTGTGTGCCACAACTACTGAGCCTGCGCTCGGAGCCCAGGAACCACAATTACCAAACCCATGTACTGAAACTACTGAAGCCTGTGCTCTGCAACAAGCTAAACCATCACAATGAGAAGCCTGCAAACCACAACTAGAAAGTAGCCCCCGCTCGCCGCAACTAGAGAAAGCCCGTGCGCAGCAACAAAGATCCAGCACAGCCAAAAATAAATAAATAATTTTTTAAAGTATTAAGGTTCCAAATTCAACTTCTTTCACACATTTGATGAGACACAGGTTGGCGCACCCTGGGAAAGTGGGTAACAGTAACTACAAAAGCTAAATATATGTACCCAACCACCGGAATCCTACTCCTAAGTATTTACCAACAGAAATGCGAACATATGTTTCACAACAAACTGAACAAGAACGTTCAAGAAAATGTTACAAACAAAAGTCCCAAATTTAAAACGATCCAAATATCTATCAGGGGCTTCCCTGGTGGCTCAGACAGTAAGAATCTGCCTGCAATGGCGGGCAACCCAGGTTTGATCCGTGGGTTGGGAAGATCCCCTGGAGAAGGAAAAAGCAACCCAACTCCAGTATCCTGGCCTGGAGAATTCCATGGACATAGGAGTCCAGTGGGATATAGTCCATGGGGTCCCAAAGGGTCAGACACGACTGAATAAATATAAATAGAAAAAAAAAAACTATCAACTGGAGAACAAATTGTGATCTATTCCTGCTGTGTAATTCTACACCATGATGAAAAAGAAAACTCTGTGCTTCAGGAAGCCATAGAGGTGAATCTCACAGACCTAGGATTGAGCGAGGTCAAGCGAGGTCAAGCGAGGTCAAATGAGGTCACTTTCTCCCTCACTTGGAAGGAAGCCGGCCACCATGATGTAGCTGTCCATGTGTCAGAGAGCCAAGGGGGCCTCTGTCCAACAGCCAGCAAAGAATAGAGGCCATTGGTCTGATAGCTTGTGAGGAACTAATCTTAGCAACAACCCTCTGAGAGAAGCTGGAAAGGAATTCTGCCCCCGACCAGCCACGAGACAACTGCACCCAGACCCAACACCTTCAGGGAAGCCTGTGAAAGACCCCGAGGTCAAAGACCCAGCAAGGCCACACCTGGACTCTCAACCCACAGGACCATGACACAGAAGAAGTTTATTGTTTGAGGATGCTAAATTCGGGACAGGGGGATTCTTATGCAGCCACGAGAACTGAAACAGATTTTGGTGTACAGAAGTAGGGTTTTACCATGAAAGTGAAAGATACTCAGTTGTGTCCGACTCATAGCGACCCCATGGACTATATATAGTCCATGGAATTCTCTAGGCCAGAATACTGGAGTGGGTATCCTTTCCCTTCTCCTGATGGCTCAGTGGGTAAAGAATCCACCTGCAGTGCCAGAGACACAGGAGATATGGGTTCGATCGCTGGGCCGGGAAGATCCTCTGGAGGAGGAAATGGCAACCCACTCGAGTATTCTTGCCTGGAGAATCCCATGGACAGAGGAGCCTGGCGGGCTGCGGTCCAATGGTCTGCTAAGAGTCGTGAGTGACTAAGCACACACGCACACATATACACTACTTAGCGTGGCATTAATTACTTTCACTGGATGCATCCAAATCTTCTATCTTGATCTGTGGCATCATGATTAACCTAGCCCTTCCCCCACAGGAGACGACGTGACCCTTCTGATTTCCTCCTCTTCTTCCCCATCCTATCAATCATGAGTCCTGCAGAGAGTGCTCCTCCTCTACCGTACTCTGGCCCCTTCCACCCGCCTCTGTATCCTCTCTTCATTTCCTATGAGTAAATCCTAACCGGTCAACCTGACTTTACTCCATTCCCATCAAAATTCTCCACCTCATGGCCAGAATGATCCAAATGAGTTCATGTCTCGCTTTACCCAAAACTTTTGCACGACCACATCTGCTACATGTCCAACGCTGAGCTTTGCAAACACAGTATCACTGACCCTCAGATAAAGAACAGGAGCTTTCCTGGGGTGGAGCTCCCTGCCCCACGTCAGAGGGCCAGGAGATCGAGGAGGCTGGGCTGGAACTCTGCTGCTAGCCTGCGCTCTGTCCACTATCCCTGCTCCCAAAGCTCCCAAGTCACGGAGGACGGGCAACTCCAGTTTCCACGTCTGTTGCCTCTGGGGTCCCCTAGGTGTGCCAAATGCATTTTCTTTCGGATCTTCATTTACTGCTCATGCAAACTCTCCATGGTTCACAGGGCAGTCATGTTACCCCGACTGTACAGGTGAGAAAACTGCAATCCAAGAGTCCCTATGGCCTGCCAAAGGCCACGCTGCAGACAGCGTGTGAGTGAGTCACACCCAGTGTCTGACATGCCACCCAGCTCTTGGCTTGACCCTTCACGCCTAGTGACCTGGCTGACTAATGCCTCCACCCCCTCTTCTCATAGCCTTGACAACAAGGAGAATGAGACTGAGGTAGAAAGCCTGGGAATTCAGACCACTCACCTGAGCTATCAAATCGCCATTTTCTGCGTGGACCAGGATCACAGCTCCCAGCCCCTTAAGGAAGGTGAAGGCTTCATAGAGCTAAGGAGAGATGAACAGGGGTTGGGGTAAGATAAAAATATCACAGCACGAGCATTTGCAGACTGCCCTTATTGCTCACACACACAGTCATCCACCTGCCGGGATGGTCCATCCACATCAATGGAACACATTGTTCAACAAGTGAGCACTGGAAAAGATCTTCCCTTAGCCCTACACCCTCCAGATCCAAAAGCAGGAAGTTAAGGTGGGTGAGGGGGTGGCAGTGGTGGGGCATAATTGATAAAAATCACACCAAGGCATGATTATGCCCACAAGTATACCCACGCAGGCCTTTCATTTTCTTTGTGGCTTTGCTTCTTTAAAGTATGTAGTTGTCAATGGGGACAAGTGCAGCTGAGAAGTTTACTGAAATTGTATAATTAAACCCGCTGAGCCTGTATTGCAACCACCACCAACCACAGGAAATGTGTACATCTTTACAAAAATTCCAACCCATGTCATCTTACAAATCAGTGTACTAGGGGGGACCAAGTCCTTTAATAACTCTAATGCCCAGATCACATATATCCTGCCAAGCATCACCTGATTTAGCCAATCCAGGTCCTGCCCACACTTCCCACTGCCCTCTTCCAACCCACAAAGGATCTGTGGTCAGACAGTTGTATCTGGAGAGGACCAGAGCCACATGTTCCCTCCCTTTGCCAATCCCAACTTTGTCCTCATTGCATATAAGACCTCCCTCACCCAGGATGTGTGCTCTTAGGGGTAGACAACAGGTGATGGAGGCATATGGAGCACTTTTGAGGACCCACCCCCTGAATCTGCTAAGCTCCATTTCTAACCAGGGCTTCAGTGAAACAGACATTCAAATGAAACAGATGAAAATGTCAATTATGCTAGAGAAACACACACTACTTTTTCCATGAAACTGAACGTACTTTTAGCCTTTAGGATGCCTTTGATGGTTGCATCAAAGGTTTCCAGGACATCCGGGGGTAAGTTATATCCTGTCTATTTTGAAAGGGAAAACATGGATGCTTCCTCCATTGCACATGAAACCCCATGGTGATCATGACAATCTGCTTATTAATACCCAAAAGGCACCTGCTGTGTGCCAGGCTCTGCCCTAGAGCTTTACTTGTACAGAATCATTTAATCCTCCACAACCTCTCTTAATGGCAAGTGCAATTAAGAGCCTAAAGCACAGAGAGGTTAGGAAATCTAGCCCCAGGCTACACAGCAAAGTTGGGGCTTGCTGTCAAGCAGTCTGGCTCCAGCATTCATTTCCTTTGGCACCACACTGCCCCACCTTTTTAACAAGCAGAGGGCAGAGCGATAATAACAAAACCAAACCAGGGGTCCTAGTAGTGAAAGAAGGCCTGGGGCCCAATAAATTGTAACCCACTACATCTGTACTCCTCAGAACACTATCTTCCTTGACTCAACTCATCCACATAACAATTGTTTGAGGTTGACAGGGCCAGCGGTGATCATGCTGTACAGATGAGGAAACTGAGACAGGACGTGACTTGCAAGTGACTGGAGGAACAGCCAGGCCCTGCTTCAAGTCAGAGACCTAAGGAAATGGTCCCCAAACTCGCTTGAGCCCCAGAATCAGGGGCAGAGCTTTCGGGTCATACAGATTCCTGAAGTCTAGCCTTGAGCATCTCTGATGGAATCTAAGAGTCTGCGTTTTTAGTGAGCTCTTTACATGAGGCTGAGGATGAGCTGAGTTTGGGAACCACCATGCAGGGATCCCTACTCTATGCCACTCTAGCTGGAAAGGAATACAGGGTGATGACTGACAGTTCGGTGTCAGAACCAGGACTTGAACCCAGGCCCTTCCTCGGCCTGCTCTGACATCTCCCCTGCCCTGAACTGCCTTCCTGACAAGGCAGGTCTATTCTTGCCCCGGGGAGGTGGAGGGTGTATGAGGACCTACCTGGCTATCGGACATTTGGTAGAGATCCTTGTAAGCCATGTAGACCTGGAAGGAATTGACTCCTGTTTCAAGATACAAAGAGAGCAAAAAATGCATTTAAGATAAAAAAGAACATGTCTTGCCAGTAAATCAATAAGCACAGTACAGAGTGGTAACAACCAAGTTGGAAGGGTGCCATCAGAATTCACAGCAGGGGCATCTAAGCTAGCCTGGGGGCGGTGGATGAGGGTCAAAGGGGGCCTCCAGGGAAAGTCACGTGTCAGCTGAGTCTGAAAGAGCAGGAAGAGGAAGGAGGGGATGGGGGGTGGGGCGGAGGGAGGATGAGGGGGAGGGGAGGGGGAAAGGGAAGGAAGAGGGAAGGGGAGGGGAGCTACCTGGGCTGAGAGGGAGGGGTGTGCATGGCACAGATGGAAGGAAAGATAAAAGGACATTAGATGTGTAGGTGCTACAAAGTGTCCTGTGTCAGAAACAGAAAGATCATGTGCTTTTAAGAAAATTCCCTTACACTTTTTCATTCTGGTAAAATATACGAAACAAAATCCAGCATCGTAACCATTTTAAAGTGTACATTTCAGTGGCACTCAGCGCATTCACGATGGTGTACAGCCATCACTATTGTCTAGCAGAACATGTGCTTTTAAAGCAAGGGCATGACACGATCAGACTTTTTTGTCCCAGAAGGACTCTTCTGGAAGGATGGGTGTGCAGAACAGCAGGGAGACATGGAGGTGAGTTGGAAGATGCTGAAGGCAAAAGGGACACGTGAGGTGAGGCTCTGAACCAGGGCAGGAGCTGCAGGGATGGAGAGGGATTGAGAATGTGAAAAGGCTGAAATGACAGGATTTACTGTGCAGTCAGAGGTGGGGGAGCAGGGGAGGTGGGGAGAGGACTGCTCCTAATATGCCTTCAAGGGGCCCAAGAGCAAGGGATCATTATTTCACCTTCCACACCCACACGTGCTGAAAAGAGCCAACTCACTGGAAAAGACCCTGATGCTGGGAAAGATTGAGGGCAGGAGGAGAAGTGGGAGAGAGAGGATGAGATGGTTGGATGACTTCACTGACTCCATGGACATGAGTTTGAGCAAGCCCCGGGAGATAGTGAAGGACAGGGAAGTATGGTGTGCTGGAATTTGTGGGGTGGCAGAGGGTCGGACACAACCTAGCAGCTAAACGACAACAAACAGGTAAAATCACAGTGAAAGGTAAACTCACAGCCTTAGATGCTTCACTATTTTTGGAAAGAGAGGAGAAACATATCGATTGAGTAAATTTCTACGATCAGTTCAGTTCAGTCACTCAGTCCGGAAATTCACCAGAAATTAGAAGTAAACAATACAAATATAAAAACAGAAATAATGAATTGGCAGAATTGATAAATATGCCTTAGAACTGGTTCTGGTGAGTGGGTGGATGGGGGTAAAGCTGTCTCAGATCCGCTTTCGTCCAAATCATGATAGAGCTGACTCATTTTAAATGGAAAATTTCTTTAATTCTTAAAAATTCAAAGTAAAAAGCAAACAACCAACATGGTGAACATATCGGCAACAAACTAAACAAAATTTCTTTTTTCAAAACCTCTTATTTAAAGAATATCAGCCAGGAGTTACTTCTGGGCAAGGAGGGAGTTTTGACTACAGTGGGGACCCATGAGAAGTTCATCACAGAGGTCTTTGGGGCAAAGTTCCACTTCTTGCCTGGAAAGGGTAATCTTATAATTCATAAAGTCACATTTTTTTCTTCTGTGGTTTTCTGTATGCTTCATTTTATAGGTAAAAAAAGATTAAAATAAAAGCAATAAAGCAAAAAAAGGCAAACAATTTTTAGACAACTTTTTTTAGTTGTCTAACTAATAAAGATAAACACGATTTGGTCTTATCAAAGTAATTCAGATGGAAACCTCAGTACTGTACATTTTAGAATATGCTGCTCAATGCTAGTGAATAAGCATCAAAATGAGCCCCTCTTTCATAACAAGTGACAGTAACATTGGCACAACCAATTTGCACCCACTTAGAAAACCAATCCGTATCAAGAGTTGTGTTTCAGTATCTTTGGCCCAATAATTCTACCACTAGCGGCAGAGCTTTGGGAAATACGGTCAGCCCTGTTACTCAAAAACCTCCCAAATTCATAAACTCCATCATCACAGTCCTCCTCTAAGGAGGCTGTAAGGAGCACCAATGCTAAAGGATGATACTGAACACCTGCTGAGCCATCAACCCATTCATAACACCCTCCAATTCTCAGAACCGTCTTACATTTTTTAGCAAATAGCCTCCCCGTATCCAACCAGTAACCTTGGAAGCAGCCATGTTCATACCACGTGGCCACAGATCACAGATGGCTGGTCCAGGGCTGGGCATCTGACAGATGCTGAGCTGAGCCGGGGGAGGGACTGAGGCCAAATGACAGCAAAAGACATCTGACTGGTCTTTGAAACAGATGTCCACCCAGACAAAGCGTGGGCTGTTGTATTCCACTGCGGGGACTACGGAAATAGAGAATGCAGGTCAAGGGTAGGAGGAGGGCAGGGCTAGCTCAGAGAGAAAGGCAGGGATGAGCACAGGAAGACTTCCTGGCATGGCACGGATGTATTCATGGATCGCTGAATACACGTCTCTGTCACTAAAGGAAAGCTGCTTTGTTTAGCATAAGCCAAGCTCTAGAGTGAGTCTCTTGCTTGTAATCAAACATAGGGAGGCTGATATCTATATTGGTGAAGAAAAACTGGATTCATAAACAATTAATAGGTTTCTTGGCTACAAGACTTACAGATTTTTACATGATTTTTACAAACACAACTCTTGATACGGATTAGTTTTCCAAGTGGGCGCACACTGGTTGTGCCAATGTTACTGTCACTTGTTATGAAAGAGGGGTTCATTATGATGCTTATATGCATTAAGAATATTCGAGAAGAAAAAACAGGGAGCATTTCTGAAACTTATGAGAGCCCAGAAGCCCTTTCTCAGGGAATATTCATTGTCTCACCCATCAAATATTCACTGAGTATGGACTGTGGGCTAGTACCATTCTAGAAGCTAGAGATACAGCTACGAAGGAGGCAGGAAGGATCCTTGTCTATATTCTAGTGGAAATAAGCCGTGAACAAACAAATAAATGAGATAATTTCATGTAAAAGCAGGAGGCAGGAAGAAGTTAAACCGGCTGGTAAATAGTTTAAAGGTTCACAAAACTTTTGCAACAACCTCTCTCAAGAGGTAGAATCTATTTTCTCATTTCTTAAATGTGGGCTGTCTTGAGACTGACTCTGAACAGCAGAATGAAGCAGAAGTGTGAGTGGACACATTCCAAGCCTGGGCTCAGAGGGCTTGCAGCTCCATCAGCCTCACAGAGTCAGCATGGGAAGAAGCCTATGAGAGCTGCCGGGGAAGGGAGGGTACAGAAAGCCATCCCAGGCAGCCCCACCTCCCAGCTGGGGCCTAAGGCATAAGTAAGCCACATGTGGGCAGCAGAACCGCCCAGCTGAGCCCAAACCAAAGTGCCTTTCCACAGAGCTGTGCACAAATAATAAATGTTGCTTTTTATTTGTTGTAGTAAAATACACCTCGCCTAAAATTAACCATCTGCACCATTTTAAGTGGTTTAAGTACATGCACACTGCTGTGCTTCCATTTCAAAACCTCTCATTTTGGCAAAACTGAAACTCTATCCCCATTAAACACTTCTGCTACATTGACTATGCTAAAGCCTTTGACTGTGTGGATCACAACAAACTGAAAAATTCTTAAAGAGATGGGAATATCAGACCACCTTACCTGCCTTCGGAGAAACCTGTATGCAGGTCAAGAAGCAACAGTTAGAATCAAACATGGAACAACAGACTGGTTCCAAATTGGGAAAGGAGTATGTCAAGGCCGTATATTGTCACCCTGCTTATCTAACTTATATGCAGAATACATCATGTGAAATGCCAGGCTAGATGAAGCACAAGTTGGAATCAAGGCTGCTGGGAGAAATATCAATAACCTCAGATATGCAGATGACACCACACTTATGACAGAAATCAAAGAGGAATTAAAGAGCCTCTTGATGAAGGTAAAAGAAGAGAGTGAAAAAGTTGGCTTAAAACTCAACATTCGAAAAACTAAGATCATGGCATGCAGTCCCATCACTTCATGGCAAATAGACAGGGCAACAATGGTAACAGTGGCAGGCTTTATTTTCTTGGGCTTCAAGATCACTGCGGATGGTGACTGCAGCCATGAAATTAAAAGACTCCCTGGAAGAAAAGCCATGACAAAGCTAGACAACATATTAAAAAGCAGAGACATTGCTTTGCCAATAAAGGTCCATCTAGTCAAAGCTATGGTTCTTCCAGTAGTCATGTGTGGATGTGAGAATTGGACCATAAAAAAGGCTGAGCACCAAAGAATTGATTTGTTTCGGATTGTGGTGTTGGAGAAGATTCTTGAGAGTTCCCTAGGACAGCAAGGAGATCAAACCAGTCCATCCTAAAGGAAATCAACCCTGAATATTCTTTGGAAGGACTGATGCTGAAGCTCCAATATTTGGTCACCTGATGTGAAGAGTCGACTCATTAGAAAAGACCCTGATGCTAAAAAAGATAGAAGGCAGGGGGAGAAGGGGATGATAGAGGGTGAGATGGTTGGATTGCATCACTGACTCAGTGGACATGAGTTTGAGCAAGCTCCAGGAGATGGTGAAGGACCAGGAAGCCTGGCGTGCTGCAGTCCATAGGGGAGCAAAGAGCCAGACATAACTGAGCGACTGAACAACAGCAAATTAGACACCAACTCCGCATTGCCCGTCCCCCCAGGCCCTAGCAACCACCTTTGTACACTCTATGAACTGGATGACAACAGGCCCCTCCTATGAGCCCAGCCAAACAGCATCTGCCTTCCTGTGACTGGCTTATAATGTCCTCAAGGCTCACCCACGTCATAGCAGGTGTCAGAATTCCCTTTCTTTTCAAAGCTGAATGACGCTCCATTTTACAGATGGACAGCATTTTGTTTATCCAGTCATCCTCTGATGGACATTTAAGTTGTTTCCTTTTTTGAATAGAGAATTAACACCAAGCTTAGACCAGGGGTCTCACCCTGGTACCAGAGCTCTGGTGCTGAGATCATTGGGTGAGCCTCAGAGAGGTCAGCTTGGTGACATGCACAGTATCATATAGCCAAGAAGTATGAGGGCAGGATTCAGATCCAGGCAGCCCAACTTCTGGGATCTTTTTACATCCTGGACTGTGATTCTGTATACAAAAAAGTGTGTGACTCACAGCAACTTCAGTGAAGGGATAAAACCATCTGGATATAGAAGTTCAGACTTAAAAGACCCAAACTGGTAAATAAGCAAGGAACACCATCAGATATTCACATAAAGGAAAAGCGTGCACAAAATGTTTAACATAATTACTGGTTGAAGCATTGTAATGTTCAACAGTAGAGTGACTTTTATTCATTAAATTAGCAAGGATTTTATAGAAGCAATAACACCCAATGGTGCAAACATGCAGGGAGTGAGAGACATAGGGCAGTGGGCATGCAAGTGGGTGCATTTCTATGAAAAGCAATTTGGAAATAAGTGTCAGGCTTTTGAAAAAAGTTAAAACTTTGACCCTGTAATGCCATTTCTGAAAATCTAAGGAAATAATTAGAGATGCAAACAAATGTTTATATACAAAGATATTCACCAAACACAATTTACAGTAAAGCAAATGGAAAACCTAAGTGCCCAATAAAAAGGAAATAGCTAAGCAAATTAGCCATTACATTGTATGTTACAAGTCATTAAAAAGTTATTAATGAAGAGTAATGATTGTTCATAAAATGTTAAGTGAAAAAAGAAGAATTCCAAGTAACTGCTACTGTATAACTATATAAGGAGAAAACTGTCTAAATAGGGAATGGAAAGCAATAGTCTTTAACATTGATAATAAGTGGTAATTTGGGGGTAGGACCAGAGGGGAAACTTTTTTTTTCCTTCTCTTAATTTTCTTCTTTTGTATTGTGCTGATGATATTTTATAAGAAAACACAGCATATGTATTTTAAAAATTGAAAGTACCCCCCTTTCTCTCCTTGAAGCATCTCATTTATCTAAGGCTGTCTCTTCAGAGGGCCTCAAAACTGCCCCCCTTTCTGGAGGGACTACTCATATCTGGTTTACTCTGTTCTCTTCTGTGCTTCTGTGGGTCTTCAGTTCAGTTTATCTTCATTTGGTGTAACACACACTGTAAGGTACCCACACTGTGAAGGGACAGCCTGTGTGAGCCCACACAGAGGAGGGCCAGGTTGGACATAGAGAGGCACAGACATGATCCCCTCTGATCGTAAGCTCAGAGTTTAACAGAAGAGCCAGACAGACAACAAGGGTCCTTCAATCCAAAAAACAAAGCAAAAGCAATGGAAAAGGTGTGCCAAACAGGCCCCAGTAACCTGCTATGGATATTCAAGGGATAAAACAATTCTGATCAGAGAAATCAGAGGAGGTGATAGTTGAGCTGGGTATCAGAGAGAAGAAAGGGCATCCCTGGATGCAGGTATAGCAGTACCAAGAACAAAGACCCAGCAGTGTAGCAGGTTTCAGGGGGTGGCATTCAGGATAATAAGCACCCAGATGAGTGTAGTGGGGAGAGAGAAAAGTGAGGCTAGGTCAGTGGGGGCCTTGTGTGCAGGCTCAGGAAATCAGACTTTTTTCTATGAACAGACGGACTCTCCAAAGGATCTAAAGGAGAGGAAGACAGATTCTTTAAGGAGGGTCCAATATTTCCACTGTTGATGTGGCAGGGCAGAGCTCACAGCTGGGCTCAGAACAGATGCAGTTAAAGAGATTCGTAACTCCACAAACCAGACCCACCAAAGATACGATGATTCCAGAACTGTGCCCCACTTCCAGGGCTGTAACTCACCTTTGTCCTGCACCAGGACCTCGAGCTCCTCCCGGACGCCATCGTACCAGCTGGTGATGTCCACATGGAGGGAGTAGTCACAGCAGGATTTGGTGTCTGCTGCTTCATGCCATTTCTCAAAGGAGGTCAGCAGGCTGGACCCAGGTTCAGGAACAACATGGTCAACTGGGACAGAAAAATATCACATCCCAAGAGGCTCAGGACCCAAGCTGTTCCAATGGCAGCCTCTTCCCTGCCATCATCATCACCACCACCTCCAATATCAGCATAACTACTGCGACCATCCCTTATCCCCCCATTGCCATGATCATCACCACCACTTACACCATCCAGACCAACATCCTCAGCATCACCATCCTCTTCATCACTCTCACCATTGTCAACATCAATACTGTTACTGTCATCCCATCATTATCAAAACCATCAGCAGGGAAACGGTCACCACCATCTCAGTCTTCATTGCCACCACCACTGTTACTGTAATCTCATCTTCCTCCTCATCACCATTGTTATCATGACTGCTTATTGAATGCTTACAATGTATCACATACTGCCACAAAGGCTTTATATAAATTACCTAATAAAATCCTCACAACTACCCTGTAAAGTGAGTATAAATACCCTCACTTGGCAGATGAGGAAACTGAGGCTTAAAGAAGGTGAAAAACGTCCAAGGTCACAAAACTAGTAAGGCAGTACAGAGAAGATTCCCAGAGTCCAGTCAGCTATAAAGACAGGACCATTTCCTGTGACTCCATGTTACCTTCTTGGGCATAGAATGCAAAGGTGAAAAGGACTTAAAAGAATATGAACTTGACCATCCCTTTTTCAAATAAAGTCTTAGATGTAAAGCCTATCAATGGGGAGACATCTGTCTTTTAAACCACACTGGGCTCTGCACATCCCTCTGTTCCCGCCCTGTTTCTAACATCCACCCTTCACAGCCATAAAGAGCAGTATCTGCTACCCAACCCCTCTCACTCCTCCACCCATGTAGAGCATCAAATTAGCCTTTGCTAATTTGCCTTTCCAGTCCTTACTCTACGTGACCTCTCAGGACATGTCAAATCACTCTCTCCTTCTTTAAATTTACTCCTCCATGGTTTCCATGGCAACGTGATTTTCAAAGTTTGGAAACATTGTACTATGCATCATTATCACAGCAGCAATACTGACACAACCACTTCCCAGCTGTGAAAATTTCAGCAGCTTATCTCTCTGAGCCTTGCTTTCCCAATGGTCATAACAATACCTGCCTCACTGGTTCTAAAACTTTAGCCTTCTGCACACCATGTACCCAGAGCAAAGAGCCTGATGTTGCTCACGATGCTGGGGCTTTGAAAGAGAAGTAGCAGCCTATGGCCTAAAGCAGGGGTACGACTCACTGATCATTGTGGTCCCGCCCACCAGCGCTGCTTTGGTCCCTTGGAAGAAGTCATCAGCAGCCGTCATCCCCTGGAAGGGCTTCTGCAGGTAGGTGTTGACATCAATACCTCCAGGAATAACCATCCGCCCATTGGCCTCAATGGTCTTCACTCCACCGGGAACAATTAAGTTCTCCCCTATTTGCCTGGAAACAGACAACAAAGACAGACTTTGGTTCTGAAAACAAATGGCTGCCAACTGTGCAGTTTCAGTTCCATGAGACAAACATTTCTGAGGCAAGTCCCACCCAGGGCACCAGGTGGACAGAGAAAACTCAGGCAGGGTCCCTGCCCTCCAGGGGCTCACAGTCTAATGAGGAGGAGAGACATATAAGAAGACGTTTATTACACCCCAGTTCACACTGGGGGATGAGGAGCACAAGGTGGGACATTTCATCAGCCCTGGTGATCTGGGAGGGCCTCCAGGGGGAGGCAGGGGCAGAGCTGAACCCAAGAGCAGTGAGACCAGCATTGGCCTTAAGTGGGAAAGCGTTCTCTGAACAGCTTGTCACTCAAGAGTACTTCATAGTCTCTTGGCAACTGCCTGGGGGATGCAGAGATGAGCAATGGCAGGGGGACACAGTGACAAGACCCCTTAGCTCTGCAAGTCCTCAAAGGCAAGGCTATGGAGTGAACTCTGACAGTCCCAAATCCATATGTTGAAGTCCTAACCCCTAGCCCTTCAGAATAAGACTATATTTGCAGAGAAGGCCTCTAAAGAGGTCATTAAGTTACAATGAGGTCACTAGGGTGGGCCCTGACCCAACATGACCGGTATTCTCATGAGCAAAGAAGATTAGGACACAGACATGTACAGGGAAGACCACATGGGAACACGGAGAAGACGGGCATCCCAAGCCTCAGAAGAAACCGACGTACCCACACCCTGATCTCAGACATCCGGCCTCCAGAACTGGAAGAGACAAGTATCTGCTGTTTAAACCTCCCCATCTGTGGACTCTTAAGTCAGGCCTGGCAAACTGATGCAGACATGCAATCCTCATAGAAAACAATTGTGAGCACCGGCCTCAGGAAAGCTGCTTAACCATCAGGCATTAGCACCATAAACCTGCCATGAGGGAGTCACACCGAGGGTGGCAGGGCTTTTCTAGATAGACTGACCAGCCCTTCCGTTCCCCATGTGCTTGCTGCCTGCAAATGCCCTCGAGAAGGGGGCAAATTCTAAAAGTTGGGGAAGGAGGAAGAAGAGCCTAAGAATCTCAAAGCCTTGCTCCTGTGGCATCTATCGGCTGTGCCTTGTGTGTTGGAACCAGAGTCAGGAGATGTATCTAGGGGCCAGTGGAGGGATGGGGTCGGGGGTGGGTGGAGAAAGACCAGGACAGATTCAACAGCCTCCATGGCCAGCGCCCGCCTGAGACCACAAGCAATGGTTATTTAAAACAGAAATCCAGGGGCTTCCCTGGAGACTCAGTGGTAAAGAACCCGCCTGCCAATGCAGGAGTTTGATCCCTGATCCGGGAAGATCCCACGTGCCGTGGAGCAGCTAAGCCCGTGCAGCACAGCTACTGGGCCTGTGCCCTCATGCCCAGGAGCCCAACTACTTTGCCCGCAACTACCGAAGCCTAACACCCTAGGGCCCATGGTCCACAAGAGAAGCCCCCACAGTGAGAAGCCCCCACAATGACACCAAGAGTAGCCCTTGCTCGCCACAACTAGAGAAAAGCCGATGCAGCAGTGAAGACCCAGCACAGCCAAAAGCGCATAAATAAATAGAAGTTTCTAAAAAGAGATCCAGTTGTGCTGAACTGTTGGGATCTGGCCCCAACATTAGTTTCTCTAAGTTATCTAAAAACATCAGTATAATGAAGACGCAGGAAAATGTTGCTTCAATGACCACAAACGTCAGGTGCCAGAGTCCACACACAGGAGTAGAAGCAGAAGATCCTTGATCTTCTGGACTCCTGGGCTGGCTGCTTGGGGCACAGAGGTTACCGGGCTTTATGTAGGGGGGGGTCTTCCAACAGAAGTGGAGCATCACACAGTTTGCCCTGAAAATGGAAACAGGTCTAGTCCAAGCACAGTGCCAAGGCCACGGTGAGCCCCCAGGAAATGTCAGCATATCTGCCAATTTCACCAGCACAACAACTGCAGCTGCTGCTGCTTCTAATCACCAATCCTCCTCCCTCTAGAATTCGCATCATCATGTAGAGAATCCTGCCGGGTCCAATCTCCCCACTGCCCATCTCTAAGATCATGGACGATGCCAGGAGCTGAAGGGAAGGGGGTTCAGGGAAGTCACCCCCGAGCCTTATAACTGCTATTGTGCACTGACCGTAGAAGACTTTTCTAAGGTCTCATTCAAGTTCACACCAGTTATTAAAGACGACAGGGTGATGTTCAGAATGTGCGCCACTCACAAAGGAACAGGCACAGCCCAATCAGAATGAACACGCACACAGACACCTCGGCACAGCCTTCCAGTGGGAACCAGCGGAGTCACAGCCCAGTTTGATCCTGGTCTGTGTGATTTGGCTGCCACACCGCAGCGCCAACAAGGCCTACCCTTCAGGGCCATTCTAACCAGGCAGATCATCGCCTTTTTACAAACGCTCTCTCATCTCTTGCCAACAACTCATGAGGGAGGAAGTATTCACATTTTACAAAAGAGGAAAACGGAACTCAGAGAGGGGCGGTAACTTGTCCAAGGCCACCCAGCGAGTCAGTGTTGGGTCTGGATTCAAGCTCAGATGCCTTCCTTCTTCCCTTCCACAGAAGCAGCAGGTTCTCTCCAAAGTGGGATTAAACTAAACGGGACCCCCAGTGAGTCCCCATGAATTAGGAGGAGGACTCCCTGAGTGGTTCTCAGTGGCAATGTGGACGGAAGGAGAGGAAAGAATGGAAGGAACTTGGAGAAGCAGAGACCAGTCCCCAGCCAGCATCACCCTCACCACCATTCAGAAAAAAGTCCTCAGCCATCAGTATCTGATTCTCCAATGCTCAGCAAATTGGATGGAGTCCTCGATGAATCATAAGAAATGCTGCACAAACATAGCTGAATAGCTTTTAGTAAAATTTGGTGAATGGCCGCAAGATGAAAGGATTCTTGGGGTTTAATCAGAGTGAAGAGGAATAACTGAGCCTCCTCGTGCCAGGCAGTTCCTTGGGCTCTCCTCACTTCCACGCCTCCTTCTCAGCCAGCAGGGACCTGGGCCCCACGCGACCATCCGAGACTCTGTAAGGCATTCAGACATAGTCACTTGCTCTGCTTAGTAAGGCAGGAAAGGCACCTCCACTGCTTAGAAAGCTTTACAGCAACAGGGTTAAAAGTAAAAGGCATCTCCCACGAAAAGCTGATGAATCTTGGATTTACAGACACTGCTAATTTCCTGAATACCCTGGGTGACCTAAGTCCTTAAGTTTCTAGGAGCTCACGCAAACAGCAAGCACTTAATAACTGCAGCCCAACCTATGAGCAAAGGCTCCATCTGCTCACATCCTGGACTGCAGGTCTTCCAACCCCCAACTGCACATGGCCGGTAGGAATAGTGGTTCCATGAAAGGGTTCTCCATGTCACTATGTCCTTCACGCTCAGGACCCCAGAGGCCTCACATAAGTGGGGAGCTCAGCACGGAGCGGTTGTGTCTCATCTAAGCTGCAGTGACTCAGAAACCTCACTTTACCATGCGTCTCACCACACTCCACCCCACTCCACCATCCCTTTCTGGTTCCAGGCTATACCGTGTCTGAGACTGAGGTCCCCACCTTCTGATGTCTAGGTTTGTATGTTACACTTGCTTCATCAACACTCTGGGGTCCCATCCATCCCTGGCACAGTGCTAGGCCCTATGGGATGGCAGGCAATGACAAGATCTCTCATTGGTGGCAAGGGCTATGGCGGAGGTGGTGAGGGGGAGGTGGGCACATTCAGCACAGAGGAACAGTCTGGGTTCTGGAAGGCTTCCTGGAGGAGGAGCCACAAAAGCTCGACCGGTAGGACAAACAGGAGCTGGGAGGCAGGGGCATGACATGAGGATGGGGGAGGGGCAAGGCATTTCAGATGGAGGATTTATGGATGCAAGTTTCCCAGGGGAGAACTGCTTGGCAAGTTCTACAAAGGCCATTTTTAGTGCAGAGGGAACTGGGGGAAGGGGAGGGAATAAACTGGAAGAGGTGAGGCCTGAGCTGGACCGGAAATGGTCAGATCCATTCAGGATAAATTGGTGGGGGGTCAGGCAGAGGGAGGTCGGGAGGGGCTCAATGCTGCCCTTGGCACCTACTCCTCACAGATGGCCCCTTAACACACAAGGCAATCCACAGCCTCCTCCTCCTCATCATCCCTCCTCTTCCTCTGCCCCTTCCTCCCTGTCCTCCTTCTCCTCCCCACCACCATCATCATCATCAGAGGATACAAGCTCAGGATGGATCCACCAATAAACATTCGTTCCTATTTGAACTTGACCCTGCTCACACCCCCTCTGCCTTCTTTCCAGGGCCAGCTGCCCACGTTGGATCCGAGATGATCTCCAACGCTGCTCTTCCCAACTCCAGAGGAAGAGTCTAGTGGCAGAGCAAAACGTGGAAACCATGTAAAAGCCACTGTCTGGTGTTAGGGGCTGAACAGTGACCCCCAAAGCCCACATATTGAAGCCCTAACCCTCAGTAACTCTGAATGTGACTATGTTCAGAAACAAGGTCTTTAAAGGGATAATTAGGTTAAAATGAGGCTGTTAGGGCGAGTCCTAATGCAACAGGGCTCTTGTCCTTTTAAGAAAGAGGACAAACCAGAGGCACACACAGAGGAAAGGCCATGGCAAGAAGATGGCCATCTGTGGGGGTGGGCGTGGGGGAGGAAGGCTCCAGAGCGAGGGGACATACCTACGCCTAGAGCCGATCCACACTGTTGTACAGCAGAAAGCAATACAACATGGTAAAGCAATTACCCCCCAATTAAAATTAAATTAAAAAAAAGAAGGCAGCAGCTGTCAGCAAGCTAGGGAGAGAGGCCTTAGGAGAAACCATCCTGTTGGCACTTCAGCCCAGGACTTTGGCCTCCAGAACTATGAGAATAAATTTCTCTTGTGTAGGTCTCCCCATCAGGGATATTGTGCTCTGGCAGCCCACCCAGACTCACACCTCTAGGATGTCCTACACAGCTGAAGAGGCAGCCAGCCAGGAGAAGGCACAGGAGAACTCCAGAGTCCCAAAGCATGTCTTCCCTATACCAGATAAGAACCCTGCCTGGAGGCCAAACATGCCTCCTTTTCTCCTGGCCCCCTCCACCCAATTCCAGAAACTACAGACAGGTAGGGAAAAAAAGCTTTGAATCTAGTCAGGTGTGCTAGGCTGGAATTGGGCCCTTGCCCCTAACTCATTCTGCAACGTGGAGCAGCTACTTGCCCCCCGGGGCCCACCACCTGCCAAGAACAGAAGGGCCGGTGTGTGTGCTTCACAGCCTCTGTGGGCCTCACGGCCTGTGTGAGCACCACGGCAGGGAGCCTGTATCGTCATGGGGTACACAGCAAACACCATCCCCTTCTCCACCCATGGTTTGCGCCTCCCCACACATCTCCATCCCTGGGAGTCAGAGCCAGCACACTTATTCTGGGGCAGAATGCCAGCCTTCTACTTCCTCTAAGGGCTGGACAGCTTAGGGAGATGGGCTCCTTAGAAGGTGTGTTTGGTCCACCCACTTTATGAGTCCATCTTCCAGGTAGACGTCGGCGTAGAAGGACTGGTCATCGTTGATGATGCGTCCGCCCTTGATGAGAAGCCGGTCACTCTGAAAAGCCAAGCAAAGTAGTAAATGTCATTATAGAAAAGCCAAGAAATGCTTTTTTCTAACTTTCAACATAAAATTTTCAACTCTTTTCTAAAGTAAAGAAATGGCCTTAAAAAGCCCCCTTCGAGCCTTCATCCAGATTCTTTCAAGACTTGATCCTTCTTTCACCTCTTTCCCTCCTTAAACACTGGCTTTGTATTCACTGAGATATTTTAAAGCAAATCTCAAACATGGTATCATTTCATCCATAAATGCTTTACTACATAATCTGTTAGGCAATTAAAAAAAACAAAAACTAAAACCAAGATCCATTATCCCAACAAACCCAGTCATCATCAATTCCTTCAGCTCAGTTAGTAACCAGACCATGTTCAGTTTTACTTGATTATCTCAAAAATGTCCTTTTACGCTGGGGTATTGTGACGAGGAATCCACCTGAAGTCCCCAGAGCACATCCATCCCACAATTCTCTGTAGTCCACTGAAATCTATACCACCTCCTCCTCTTTTTAAATGTCATTCATTTGTGGAAGAAACTGGGTCATTCGTAAATAGAACAAGAATTTCTTCAGGCATTATTACTGAAATTAACAAAACTCAATTTTAAGACATTTTCAAACAAGTGAAATGACCAAAAAAATAAAGTGACATTCCCCAGGAAAAACACCACCAATCAGTGTTCTGATGTTTTTTCCCGATTTCCCTCTACTTCCGTACTTGTGATCCTAGCGCACCTCGTCATTCACTCACCCGTGCACCCATCAGATACTAGCCCAGGAGCCTGGAAGAACAGGAGAAGAATGAGCTCTCGTGGAGCTGGTGAGGGACGGACAGAGGTTTAACAAATCTGGGAGTATGTTGGGTTCAAAAAAGGAGAATTATAGGGTGCCCATCATGGGCACAAAGCGAAAGGGCTGCTGACCTTATTGGGGAGTCAGGTAAGGCAAGCTCAGATCTAAAAAATAATTCCAGATAAGTTGGACCAAAGGGTGAGGAAGAAGGCCAGTAGGGTGAGTGCTAAGCGCCTGGGCAGGAAGAACTGATCTGCCAAGGCCCAGAGGCAGCAAAGAATATAGCCAATTCTAGGAGCTAGAAAGAACACACAGTTGTGTCCTTTCTGCATTTTACCATAAGCCTGTCTCAAGTTATTTCATTTAAGGGGTTACAAAATATTTCATTTTATGGATACACAATAGACTGTTAATTATTCCCCCATGGTTTTCAATGGTTCACAATGATACATATTTCTACAATGAACAACTTTGTGTATAAAGCTTTTCTTTTAATCTGGACTATTTGTTAAGCTAAATTCTCAGAAATTGAACAACTGAGTCAAAAAGTATAAACCGTGCTTGCATCCCTTGATAAATATAACTAGACTGCTTTTCAAAAGTACCTCTCCAATTTGTCATTCCGAGACCACCAAAACACCCCTGGTTGTCATTAATACTTGTTAACTTGCGCTTCTTGGAGGCTGAGAACTTTTTCTGCCACATGTCCATTTACTGTTTGTGTTACCTCCTAGCTGGAGATGTGGTGATGGACAAAGCACAGCCTCTGCCCTTAAGCCCCACCCCTTGGATAGGAAGCCAATTGGTACTGTTATAGTAAACAGTAACAATTCAGAGTCGCCACCTCAGACAGAGGGTCTTGCATGGGTTCCTCTGAAAACTGAGCCTGAGATGACGATTTTAGAGGCAAGCAGTGATTCTGGGAGGTGATTCCAGGAAGTGGAGTAAGGGAGGCAGGCATGGAAATCCAATACAGGGTACCCACTGATCCAGCTAACACAGGGTACCCAGTGAGTAACTGGGGCTAGATCCCGCCAGGGCCCCCTGAGAAACCCTCTATAGATACAGAATGCACCTCAGGTGGGTCCCAGTGGTCCCTCAGCACTGACCACGAGAGGAAGGCAGAGGATGCTGTATAAGCCTAGAAAAGAAGGTTGTCACCCAAATTAAGGAATCAGCAAATGGAATGCATGCATCCATGCATGCGCACGCAGTCATGTCCAGCCCTTCCCGATCCCACGGACTACAGCCTGCCAGGCTCCCCTGTCCATGGAATTCTCCAGGCAAGAATACTGGAGGGGGGTTGCCATTTCCTACCCCGGGGGATCTTCCTGACTCAGGGATCAAACCCACATCTCCTGCATCTCCTGCTAGTGGGTTCTTGACCACTAGTGCCATCTGGGGCTTCCCAGGAGGCTCAGTGTTAAAAGACAAGCATGGGACACAACTCAGTGACTAAACAAACACACTAAGGAATCAGCAAAGGCTTGCTGAGCAGAAACAGAGCCTACAGCCTGCTACGCAGAACCGTCTAGTGGGTTCTTGCATCAGTGTGTTTCCTCCAGAGTGAAGGCTAAGTTAGTGAGACCCTACTTAATCTGGACTCCTATGTAGGCGAAATTCACTCTCTCACTTGCACCAGGCAGCTCTCTGCTCAGTGTCACCTGAGGGTCCTCCCCTTGGCTGGCTTGTCTGGGACACCTTACATCACGGTCTCTTCTGCAGACCCCTCACCTCTTACCCACTTTATGTTTACACAGTTCTTAACATAGTACATCTGACATAGCCTACATTTACATGTGTGTTTATCAATGTGCCTTGTCACATTGACCTCAGAGGTGTGTTTCCCCACTGGCTGCATCAGATACCACTCACAGGGAACCATTGCACTCGCGTTACTGTGGAAGGATGGGAGCACCTACAGTTGTCCCTGCAGTTCCCTCAGAGACTTGATTCCATGAGGGCAGAGATTTCACCTGTTTTCTTCACTGCTGGGTCTCTAATACTTTGGGCACAGCCTGACAGGATATATGAATGGATGAATGCCTGAACTAATTCTCGAAGGATAACTGCGTAAAGATGGAGAGAAACCCCCAGGCCCAACCACCCGCCTCTTATCTTTAAGACAGAAGCCAGGACCAAAGGAAAGAGCCCTGGGCACTGCGTATCCAGAGGCAGAGACACACTGCTGTGCAGTTTTCTTGGGCACTGGAAAGCAGAGCAATGTGACTCATTGGCAGCTGGTGCCTGGTTTCTGGAACACGGTCTCCCGTGCGCAGCCGTCTGCCTCGTCACATTTAATAGAGGGCTTTTCAGGCTAATCCTGAAAGGTGGTATTTAATGCACTGTACCCAGAAGATCAGCCCCACCCAGCTCTGCTCTTCCTAGAATCAGATGTTCAAATCCCCGCCCGGCCCCCCAGCTACCAGCAGATACCATGTGTAGCTACCATCAGGGTACTGGCTCTTGCTGTTCTCAAGGGCCAGCCTATTTCTAAAAATAATAAGTTCACAGCAGAAGGCAAGAGCTGATGTGACTTCTTTTTTCTTCCTTCAAATGAGTAGCGTGCTTGCCTTTCAACTGACACTTTCAAAAGCATGTTCTTTGGAACTCTAGCCCAGCAGGGTTTTAGTAGATGTTGATCCAAAAGGGGATTCCCAGGTGCAGCGAGTTTAGAAAATTCTGGGTTAAAGAGATGCAGAGATGGTTTTTATGTCAGGAATTCCCAGATCCTTTACTGCCGATGTGTAATGTGAATATTCAAGAGGGGAACTGAGTTGATCTTTTCCAAATTTAGACCCTTCCCTGCCGGGAGCCTGCGTGAGGAACTCCGCCCATGGCAAAGGTCATGAGGAAGGAGGCTTGGCATACGCAAAGGCGTGATCAAGCGTCAGGAAACCCCCTGTTCCCGAACATCTAACCCCAAAACCAGAGACTGTTTTATGCTCTCACCTACACCTCTGACTTTACGGGGGGCTCTCCCCCATAACCATTTCTCTCGGAGAAGGAGTTAACTTGCGGCTCCAAGTCAATAAAATTCCTGGGTGTGACAAGAGTGTTTCAGCTTACGGACTCCTCTGAAGGTTATCTAGCCCACCTGTATAGGTTCGTCCAGCCACATGTGATTGTTTACAGCCTCCCGACCTGAGAGGCACGAGATGTTTTAGACTTACTAAAGGCAAATTCTTTTGGGGAGTAGGAAATTATTAGTATAGTGGGTTGGTTAGGAATTATATTGGTGAAGGGTTTTTCATTTGTTGTGTCAATAATTGCTGCTAATTCCCTGCCCTGGGTGGGACAAGGATGTCTCAGGTCAAACCTCTCTGCTGACAGACTAGCTTGTGTGACAGGATTATCCATACTGCTGCCACTACGCACATGTTTACTACCTCTCAACCATAAACAGCAGAGAGTTTTGGAGTATTTTGAGAGTCTTAATTAGCACAGGGCTTTTTCTTCTTGTTCAGTCAATGATTGCCGCCAGGCCTCCATATCCTTAGGCACCTGGGAATATATTAATCAATGTATTTGGAATATAGCAAAGGAAATATAGTAGTTTTTGATGTTAGCAATACTAGACTTTTTGAGTTAATGGATTTTCTCTTTTGTAATAGATCACTGTACTTTGTTATAAATCACTGTGTCCTTGCTATGTAAAAATGTAACTTTATCATATCTTAAGACTAAATAGATCTTAAGGGGAGCATTGGTGAAAGGATTTTCATTTGTTGGGCTGATGTTTGCTGCTAAATCTCCATGTTCCCTACCCTTATAATGAATATAACTAGCATATAGGAAGAAATAAGTATTAACCTTTAAGACTAATCATGTTAACCTTGGGTTAAATAAATTCCTTTCTTGATTGTAACTCACTACACCCTCACCCTATAGGAATGTAACTTTATTTGGAGGGTGCTGCCTGGTTTAAGAAAAAACACCCTTGGAAGAAATAAGTTTTTTGGTTATCAGAAAGAAAGGATCATAAAATGTCAGCAGGTCTCACTCATGGCCAGAAGATGATGTACCTTTTTTATACATTTATGTGAAGCACCTGATTTTGATAAAGGTCAGGACTGCTGACCCCCGCGTGACTCTGTATTCATCCCTATGTGTAACAAAAGGTATATAAGCAAACCCAAAAATAAAGAAATCGGATCAGTTTCTGGAAAGACTGATCCCCCCATGTCGCTTCTTTCTTGCTCCCGTTTTTCTGGCTGAATTCCCATCTGGAGCATGGATGCTATTCCACGTAATCCAAGTTATTCAGCCTCTTTTTCTCCACTAATCTTCCTACTACACTATCCATTTCTAATCTCTCTATATCTGTGATTAAATATGTATTTTTCCAAAGACGCCGACTCCGTCCCCACCTTCGAATTCCCTGGATCCACTGGGGCTGGACCCCGGCACTTCCCATTCTGTGGGACACTTGACAAAGATACTTTTTCTCAGAAGACATCTCAGGAAATGTGCTTTATGGCTGTGACGCTCTCCACGCCTGTGTGTGCTGAATGGTTCTCAGGGAATGTGAGGTCCCATTGACCTCAGATGGAAATGGAGCTTGAGATGGGCTGATCTACCAAATTCACAAACTCAACATGGGTGGAGATCTGACCCAAGGTTTCCTAACTTCCTGTCCAGCGTTCGCTCCATCAAACACACTTCGTCCCATTTTTAAACATGTTCACCCATTTGGGGGCTTCCCTAGCAGCTCAGCAGTAAAGAATCCGCCTGCAATGCAGGAGTTGCCGGAGATGCAGGTTTGGCTCCTGGAAGAAGGCATGGCAACCTACTCCAGTACTCCTGCCTGGAGAACCCCATGGACAGAGGTGTCTAGTGGGCTACAAAGAGGGTTGCAAAGAGACACGACTAATGTGACTTAGCACACAGGCACATGGTAGAAGCCGTAACTACCCGTCATTAGATGCAATTTAGAAAGAACCTGAGGATCTAGGACTCCCTTTCTTCATGCAGGAAGTGTGAGTGAAAAACCCTACAGAGCTGTACTTCCCTCCAACAGTAAATTTTATGACACATAATTTTGAAGAGTTTAATAAAAATCACACATTTTAAAAAAAAATACCAATACCCTGCCTCTCCCAGGATCACCACAAGGAGCAAACAGTCAGCAGATGTAAACAATGACAAACTCTGTACAAGACTCACTGTTAAAATACCTTGAAAGAAAATTAAATACCTCATTAAAAATTCAACAAAATCTAACAACAAGGGTATGTCAGAGACTGCCCACTTCTTCCCCGGTGACAGCAGTAACCTAAACAGACTTATACTCATCATGGTTCACAGCCTTGGATCAGTGCTGTGTAAGAACAAACGTTCAGAGTCAGATGCAGCTTCCAATCCCTGCTCATTTGCCACCCATGTGACTTAACCTGTCTCAGCCTCAGTTTCTTCATCTATAAAATAGGGATAATTGTCCCTGCCTCATAGGGCTGAGGGAGAACCCCATGGGGTATGTATATAAAATGCTTTGCCCAGGCCTGCCACTGGTGAATACTCAGCAAAGTTACACATTGTTTATTCTTTGCCATTTTCTGTAGCAGAAATTACACTCAATAAATATTTGCTTAAGAAAACAGTACGTGCAGCTAAAAAAAAAATCTTGCCCATTAGGAATTCTCAGGCCAGTGGGAAAGACTGAATCATAACCAGACCTTTGCACCCCAGTGTGGGAAGGGCTTGGACAGAGGTGTGGTAGGAGCACAGAAGGCCTCCACTCCAGCCCTTCCAGGAGAATCGTGCTTATTCTGAGCTTGAAGAGTGAGGAATTAGGCACGTGGCAGAGGAGAGAGGTGGAGAAGGGAATGGCAATCCACTCCAGTATTCTTGCTTGGAGAAGCCCATGGATGGAGGATCCTGGCAGGCTGCAGTCCGTGGGGTTGCAGAAAGTCGGACACGACTGAGCAGCTAATACAGACAGAGGAGATGGTAGAGGGAGGCAATGGCAGGGGACAGGCATGGGTCAGGGGGTTCCAAGAGCGCTCAAGGGTCTGCCAGTGGTTTCCTCTGGCTGAAGAAGGACCACAGGGTGAGGAAGCTGGAGAGTCAAGCAGGTCCAGGCTCACAGGGGCTCTAACGCCACAAGCAGACGCAAGGCTGGGCTGGTCACGATGGTAATGACGATCATGAAAAGGCTTTCACCAAGGAGGAATTCAAGCCCACCAAAGCTTCTGAACTGGGACTGCCCAAACTGGGCAGAAGTGGGAGAAGAGACACTGATCATCTGCACAGCTTCCTTCAAGCTGGGATTTCTTAGTAAGGGTATGCCTCAGCCATTGTTACAAATTGTATCACAGATCTTGACTTTTGACCTAGAAATTCAGTGCTGGGAATCTGTCCTTAGGATAATATCCCAAACAGGGTCAAAGAATTATCCACAAAGAGGAAAATCAAACTGAGTAACAAGATACCACACCACTAATGGCCTAACACTCAGCTACTAAAATATCCCCCAGGATTTTATTTATCTATTTATGGCTGTATGGGTCTTTGCTGACATGCACAAGCTTTCTCTGGTTGTGGTGAGTGGGGGCTACTTCTCTCGCTGCAGCCCACGGGCTCTGGGGGCGTTCAGGCTGCAGCAGCTGCGGTGCACCGGCTTCACTGTCCTGCGGTAAGTGAGATCCTAGATTCCCAGACCAGGGATTGAACCCACATCCTCTGCATTGGCAGGCAGACTCTTAACCACTAGAGAAGTCCCTCCCCGGGGATTTTAAAGGATAAAGCACAGTGCTAGAGAATAAAATGTTAGGTGGAAAAGCAAAATACCAAACTCTCTACATGGTAGATCTTTCTGGTAGTATCTGACTCCACCCAGTGCAGGCTTTGGGGTGCCTCCCCATGTCCCCATTGCCTCTTGTGCACCCCTCCCCCACAATGCTCATCACACTTCATGGCCATTGGTCATGTGCCCATCTCCTGCTGGGCTGGATACCCCTCCATTCCCAGAAGAGCTGCTCTGTGTGACTCATCTCCAAATCCCCAGGGACCATGCAGGGCCCTTACAAAGTTTTTAGCAAATGTTTGCTGAGTGGGAGGGGAGGAGTTACAGCCAGGAAGGAAGGAGAAGAAAGAGTGTTTGAAAAGACAAAGGGCATGAGGAGAGAAGAGTGAGATAAAGGAATGATAAAGAGGGAAGGAAAATGAATGAAAGAGGGAAGAAGGAAAGGGAGGAAGCTGGGGGAGAAATAATGAAAAAAGGAGGACAGAGTGGTCTGACAGATCCGAAATCTGTTTTATGCTTTTAACATTCCCCAGAAGTCTAACCCTGCTGCCTGGGAACAGGAACTTGCTTAGTGCAAATCCTTTTCAATACACGTGAGGTTGTTCAATATGGGTGGGGCCCGCCTACACCTTGGTGCTGGGCAGTCATCACATCTCCATGGCCAAACATCGTGGGGAGCAGAACAGCAGCACAGAGAACGGAAGGCTTTCTTCTCCAAACCCAACCCTAACCTCCCTTTCAGCCCCAACTGCGAGGAGAGAGTAGGTGTTGGCAGGATGCCTTTGCTCTCTTCATGAACATCAAGTACCACGTTGAATGCCACTTACGAAAATTAGCCTTTACAGTTTCCGATATTTCTACCCACACAACAGCAAAATAAACAACCATCAGTTAGGAGGGGAGGTCTGGATCACACTGTACCTTGTGTATCACTTTCCTGAGGTAAGCATGAAGCCTCCCTGAATTCTGTTCTCCTTCCTGCATGGTGGGAATAAAGTCTGTCATTTCCAAAGTAAAGTTAGAGGAACAGAAAACTCATTAAGCTCTGGGGAGCTTTAGAAGAAAAACAAGGTTCCACTCTCATCAAACCAACCACTTACCCCAAAGTCACTAGTTTAGCAACTTGGCTGCTATCTGGAAAACATTAGAGAGTGAAAGTTGCTATCACAGAGACAGAGAAAAACAGTGACTGTTTCACCAAGGAGAGGATGTTTGAGCTGGGTTCTGAAATATGAGATGCTCATGAAGTTGGAGGAAGGCATGGCAACCCACTCCAGTATTTTTGCCTGGAGAATCCCTTGGACCTAGAAGCTTGGCAGGCTACAGTCCATAAGGTCGCAAAGAATTGGACACAACTGAAGTGACTTAACACACACACACATACACACAGACATGAAGCAGAAAAGTGGAGCAGAAGTGGAAGATTCCAGCAAAATAAATAGTATTCATATGGACACAGTTCTGAAGTTTTCAGGTTCCATGCAGTAAATGAGGACTGGAAAGCAGTACTGTATGCTGTCCATGGTCCTGAAACACCACTAGGCACCTAGAAACAGATTTCCTGAAACCCTGTGATGAACTGTGGTTTCCCTGGAGGCTCAGATGACAAAGAATCTGCCTCCAGTGCTGGAAACCCAGGTCCTATTCCTGGGTCTGGAAGATCCTCTGGAGAAGGAAATGGCAATCCACTCCAGTATTCTTGCCTGGAGAATTCCATGGACAGAGGAGCCTGGTGGGCTACGGTCCATGGGGTCACAAAGAGTCAGACACGACTAAGCAACTAACACTTTCACTTTTTGATGCTGAAGATCTGGCTCCCTCCTACCTCACCCATCCATGGAGTTCTTCACTGCTTTTCTTTCTTAGATCACGGTGTATCTGTAGTCTTTATATTCCCACAGATCAAAAACAATCATGGATTATGCTTCACATTGTACGTAACAGCTGGTTTCAAGTACATCTCACCGAGTGCCATCGTTTCAATACTTTAATTATTCCACTCAAGAAATTGGGGGGAGAGCCTGTGACACCCCATATCCCCTTTCCTACCATGGTTCACTAGTTCACACACTGCAAACTGGGGTCAGTGGATTTTGTTGTTGTTCAGTCTTGAAGTCATGTTTGACTCTTTGCAACCCCATGGACTGCAGCAGGTCAGGCTCCTCTGTCTTTCATGATCTCCCAGAGTTTACTCAAATTCATGTCTATTGAGTTGGTAATGCTATATAACCATCTCATTCTGCTGCCCTCTTCTCCTTTTGCCTTCCATCTTGCCCAGCATCAGGGTCTTTTCCAATGAGTCGGCTCTTAGCATCAAGTGGCCAAAGTATAGGAGCTTCAGCTTCAGCATCGGTCCTTCCAATGAATATTCAGGATTGATTTCCTTTACGATTGACTGGTTTGATCTCCTTGCAGTCCAAGGGACTCTCAAGAGTCTTCTTTAGCATCACAATTCAAAGGCATCAATTCTATGCTCAGCCTTTTTTTTGGTCCAACTCTCCCATCATTACATGAATACTGGAAAAAACATAGCTTTGACTATATGGACTTTTGTTGGCAAAGTGGTGTCTCTGCTTTTTAATACACTGCCTAGGTTTGTCATAGCTCCCCTTCCAAGAAGCAAGTCTTTTAACTTTGTCAGTGGATGAGTGAGTGCCAAAAATAGGGGTACTGGCTTTATACAAAGAGGGCAACTCCATCCACTTACAGGCTGTAAGTGTATAGAGGTTTTGATCAGGCTGCCTGATTTATCAGTGGGAAGGGGCTCAGAGTAAATAAATGACAAATTACTCCTTGAAAGATGAAGAACCTTTTTGTGTCTGAAGGGCAAGCACAAAAACAAGTCTCAAAAAGGTAAAGGAAGTGCTTGTCCATGCATTGAGTGCAGGTAGAATTGCTTTCTCATGAGGCAAGGAAATGTCAAGGTGAGTTCTGAAAGTTCTTAGCCTTTTAAACTCTACAAGCCACTGACTGACATTAAGCCACTGACTCACGCTTGCAGCTCAAACATTCAACTGGTCAGGGAGCTATGCCCTCCACTCATGCAAGTGCAACTCACAACATGGCTCCAGAGCCTAGATAATGCTGCAAACCCACTGGGATTCCAATCCTAGTGCTTTTGTCAAGATTTTCAATTGCCAGATCTAGTTTATGGGACAGGAATTTATGTTATTAACAAATACCTCAGACGTTCTTGACGGAGACCTTCTGTGCTAGACTGGGTTCTTTCTTTCACATTCCTTCCCGCCCTCACACCCTGGCCATGCTCTAGTGTGGGTGCAGGGCTCTCCCAGTCGCACCGACTGTGGGTGTGCCTGCATGACTCGCTTTGACCAACAGACTGAGAGTGGATGTGAGTGCACCAATCTGAGCATAAGCTTCAAGAGGCGGGTGGGTTTCAGCTCAATTTCTTTGAGAGTTTGTCCTCCACCATGAAAACCACAGGACCCAAGCAATGATGCCTTCTTCAATCTGAGTCTCAGAATGGGATGCTGTGAGAAGCATAGCTGATTCAAACAGAAACCTGAAGACAAGTCTAGCTGAGTCCAGCTAAGCCTCTGCCACCCACAGACCTGAGAACAACAGGTAACTCTTGTTGTAAGCCACAGGATGACGGGGTTGTTTGTTATGCAGTATTATTGAATCAAAGTGAACTGATACACCATCCAAAACTTGTGCCAGGAGCCACAGCCCCAGTAGCTGCTGTCTGATTTTCTAGCTCAAATATTTTATAAACCCATGACTCTGTTCCTACCCCTAATGACCAGATCCCTCTTTCTTCTAGGCTCCCCTCACAGTTGTCCCAACCAGCCTCCCTGCAGTAGCAAGAGCTACCTACAGTGCAGCTGCATGCTCTTATTAATTCACAAAAATCATTTGCCTTTGGTTTTGCCTCAGGGGACAGCCTGTCAGCCAGCAGCCCTTTGCCACATTTTCCAGGAAAGCAACCCTGGAAATGGCAACAGGCCTGAGACTGAATGTAATGAACAAACATTTGTTCTCCACCTGCATGAGGAGAGGACACAGCGGCATCGCCCTCCTTCATGAATCAGAAATACAGGTGGTCTCCAGGGGCTGCAGGATTTTCTGTGAGCTCAGGCCCATTTCCATGGCAACTGCAATTTTAACAGCGAGATCTCAAATTCCACTGTACCTAACAGACATTCAGCAAATACTGATGAACTGAATATCTGGTTTTAAAATAACACAGCTCTGTCATGACCCCAGGAGCGGGCAAGGTCTTCAGGCTTCCTACAGAAGGGAGAGGCCAGACAAATCTGGATGTATGTGGAGACCCATTTTTGCACTTCCTTGTCTCTGCTTTTGATCTTATATAAGGCAATCTTGGCAGAAATCCTTTGCCTTCAAGAAAACTGCATTCCCAAGTACATACAGAGGACCAGTTGAACTACACGGATTTTCATTTCTCATTCATTTTTTTTCCTGTTTTTAATTCTGAAGTCACATTAAGAAGCAGGTATTATTGCTACAAATAAGCAAACTCAGAGAAGTGATATAATCTGCTCAAGGTCACCCAGTCAGGAGATAATGGAGGCAGATCTGAACCTAGTGCCACTGGGTACCTACCAAGTGACACCCCAATGCCCTGTGACAGTTACCCCAGTGTTCCTAGTTAAGATGCCTGTGCCTCAGTTCCCTGCTTTGAAGAATGGGAATGAGCAAGAATAGATCATACATATCAAACCCATTCCTAACGTCAGGCATCTCGCGGCCCTTCTGATAGGATTGCTCTGAGTGTGGCCAAAAGGGGGTAGGCAGATTAAAGGCTCTGAAACTTGGAAAGGGCTCTCCAGTGGTAAGACAGGAAATGCAGACCCCTATTCACCTGATAAAGATGTCCTGGGTGGCACAGTGGTAAAGAATCTGCCTGTAATGTGGGAGCCGCAAGAGATGCAGGTTCAATTCCTGGTTCAGGAAGATCCCCTGGAGGAGGAAAGCGCAACCCACTTCAGTAGTCTTGCTGGGAAAATGCCACCGACAGAGGAGCCTGGTGGGCTAGAGCATCACAGAGTCAGACATGACTAAGCATTCACCTAACAATTACTGACAACGCCTCCTGTGTGTCAGGTGCTTCCACACTTACTATCTCATTTAATGCTCATTTAACAAGGAAGCAGTGCTGTCTGCTGGCTAGGGACATGGTGGGTAGAGGCCAAAATGCATGAGTTCTAAGCGGGCCCCACACTTATTACCCTTGTTCCTTAGGCATGTTTACCTCTCTGTACTTCAGTGTTCTATATGTAAGGCAGAGAGTGGTTTTGAAAAAGTAAATGAATTGATGTGTAGACAGAGCTTAGTGTCTGATTTATAAAGTCCTTGCAACCTGGGGAAATAAATCTCATTCAAAAGCCCAGTTCCATTTTCAGCTCTCTAACCTCTCACACCCAAACCCAACATCTATTCCAGAAGTATCCTTATACCCACCTGCTCATCTCCACCTCCCACTGCACCTGCCCCAGGTCAGCCCTCTTCCCCGTCTCCCTGCTGCCTGCCTTGACCCCTCCCAGTGACCCCAGCCAGTGACCTTTCCGAAACACAAATGCAGCCATGTCGTGCGTGTGCTTAGTCGTTCAGCCGTGTCCGACTCTTGGGACCCTGGAGACTGGAGCCTGCCAGGCTCCTCTGTTCATGGGACTGACCATGGTGTGCCTCTCCTTAGACCTCTCTCCAGCTTGCACTCACATGCAGGCTAAAGTACGCCTCCCAGGCTCTTCCTGGTCTGACCCCTGTCCTCTCCCAGCGTTGCACCATATTCGTCTATTCACACTATAGTCTGGTTATCTAAGGCCTCCCAGGTGGTGTTAATGGTAAAGAACCCTCCTGCCAGTGCAGATAGATGTAAGAGACATGGGTTCGATCTCTGGGTCGGGAAGATCCCCTGGAGAAGAGCATGGCAACCCACTCCAGTGTTCTTGCCTGGAGACTTTCATGGACAGAGGAGCCTGGCGGGCTACAGTCCATAGGGTCGCATAGAGTTGGACACAACTGAAGCAGTTTAGCACTGCACTGCACTCTGGCTCTCTAAGCCGCACTTTCACAGCCCTGGGCCTTGGTCTATGGCACCTGATACCTGGACTTCCTGCCACGCCTGCTCTGCCCATTGATTTCCGGCTCACCTTGTCAGGCGCAGCACTCTGCCTCCAGGAGCATGTGTTCACCTCTTGGAGTTCCTATAGCATACGGCTTGTACTCCTTAGTAGCATCATTTCACATTTCATCTTTTGGTTCATTTTTGTTTGTCTATTTCACCCATGAGACTGTGAGATCCTTCACCCCACAGACTATAGCTTACTCCTATACAAGTTGTTAGCTGGATGACCTGTGGTAAGAACTTAATCTCTGTGTTCCAGTTTCCCCCCCCCCACCCCCGTTAGTGGAGCTAATCAAAGTACCTAACTGACAGGACTACTTAAGTAAAAGCTCTTGACACACTAAATACTCACCTATAAAGCCCAATGCCTTATGCTGAATGTTCTGTGTGTTTTGAAGGAAACAGGAAAAGCTTCCATTGGTTTTATCAGCTTCTCAAAGGAGTTTGACCCTAGAAAGTATTTAAACCAGTTTGCATGTGTGCTAAACCACTTCAGCTGTGTCCAACTGTTTGCAACCCTACAGACTGCAGCCCACCTGGCTCCTCTGTCCATGGAATTCTCCAGGCAAGAATACTGAAGTGGGTTGCCATTCCCTTCTCCAGGGGATCTTCCCGACCCAGGGATTGAATCCGCATCCCTTATGTCTCCTGCATTGGCAGGCGGGTTCTTTACCACTAGCACCACCTGGGAAGCCCAAGCCAGTTTAAAAGGAGCCCAATAACTAAAGTTTTATTTTGAATCCATTTCATTCTCCATGCTCAGAAATAAAGAACAGCAAAAAGTAAAAAAGGCAAGGAGGGGAGAGGGAAAAAAGGAAAGAAAAATCCAAATATTGTACTTAGAAATTGCACTGAAGAACTGGCGACATTTTGAAAAACAGAAGGTCCTAGGTAACTGAGAAATATCTTCCAGATCCTCCAGGAATATCCGTGTGAAAGACGAAGGCATCTGTGAAAATTTCTGAGGGAGAAAGGTAGACTCTCTCTCTACATATGAGATTTTTCCAACAACAGATCTGCCCAGGAGTAAGCAGGCTGGTATACAAAATGGTGATCTCCCTGCCTCTGGAGGTAAGCAAGGAGAGGGTACTTAAAACTCCTACACTAGAGGGGAGGCTGGGGGTGGGGGAGAAGCAATGGACACTCTTTTCTGCGGCCTCAAATGTATAAACACAGAGAAATTTACAAAATTTAAAAGCTTCTTCTCAACTTTGATGCTGTATAAATCAAATATTTGCTTAGGACTGAATCCCTAAGGTTCTATGAATACGGTCTGATATTAATGTAAAGTACATGCATGCATGCTAAGCTGCATCAGTCATGTCCAAGTCTGTATGACCGCATAGACTGCAACACACCAGGCCTCCCTTTGCTAAATAAATTAAGTGACTTACCAAAATTACACAGCAAGTAAGCAGAACAGCTAGGATTCAAACGCAGAGAGTTTGACTTCAGAGTCCACATTCTTCCATTCTGGCTTTATCACCATCCTCCCAGCTCAAGAACTTCTGGAGCCTTCCTGTTACCCTCAGAATAAAGTCAGAATTTTCTATACTTGGAGCTGAATTATCTACTCCAGCTCTGTAAAGAAAAGGGTTCTGAGGCCCAGAGAAGAACTGACTTGTCCAAGATCAAACATCCCATTTGCATTTGAGCCAGACTTAGAACCCGTGAGCTATTTCTGTCACTCTGAGCGCATTCTGCCTGACTTCTAAAGCCCTGTAGAATTCTCCAGCTCCCCAGCCATTCAAATGTATTTCCAGTTCCTCATCCTCAGATTCAGCTATGTAAAATCCTCACTCTGCTGACCACATTCATTCTCCAGCCCAGGTCTTGCCCAAGCTATTCCACCTGCCTTGCATGCTCTTCTTGTGTCTCCACCAATCAAAGCCCTCAACACCTAGCTCATGCCATCCCCCAAGCCCCCAGAGACTAACTCCAGTTGCTTCTGGCAAAAGCTGAGCCGTCCCTTCTCTGAACACCTCTAACACCTGTACTCTATTCCGCAGATCACCCTCTGGTCATTTTTCAGTCTTTCCAGGTATGTGCAATTTTCCATTTAGCTGGAAAGGTCAAGATCATGAAATATGTGTTTCTAATCACCCATTGCATCTTGCACAATTCAAGGGACAGAAAAGATCTGCAGCTAACAGTCGCTGATTACCTGTCATTCTGTATCTTCATCTCCTGTGTTGCGGGGAGGGAACTGTCATCTGTTAGTCACTCACTGTGTGCATTTGCAAATGTTGTATTATGTGTTTTCACGTACTCAGTCTTGGCCAAGTTCATTATAAAACACACGCACTCAGGTCTAAGTGTGTACAGTTATGTTATAGAAGATGTCACAATGCAGTATCACTTGCATGCTCTCTGATACACCTTTTAAGAATCTAATTTAAAATAATTTTACCCCAAAGAATATGGCCAACTACTCCTTGTCTGATCATGAACTTGACCAACCTGGGACTGTCTGCTTCTCTGCCCAAGATGACAGAAGCCCCGATTCAGAACCAGATTCAGGACCAGATGTCCGCTAGTACTCCTCTTGTGGGCCACATCACTGGCAGGTTTGGTCTCTGCTCTTCCTTGAGTCTCAGTCCTGCTATTCTACTTCCCTCCGATTTCACTAGATGCAAGACAAATCCCTGTAGGCATCTCAAATTCTTTGCATAAAAAGGCACCAAGATAAACCACATAGTTAAAGGTAGGCTGAATACCATCTTTAGGAAGAAACAAGCTTTTTGCACATCTGTCTATTAGGTAGTTGAGTCTGATGTACTTTTTTATTTAATGATCACTTTCTTCCCTGCTCATCTCATCTTGAATGTTTGACTTAACACACATACACACACAAAGAGTTCAATCAGACGGTGACTATTTTAGCAAGCAGACCAGACTATCTGCTCTTCCCTGCTTGAATGGACCTCTTCATTTCTCCACAGGCCACCGAAGAAGCTTATCAGTTTACTCTTTGAGAAACAGGTTGCCTTCCTCAAAAAACCCAGTTAGAGATCATACAAATCCTCTTTTTAAAAAATCTTTTTGAATGCCATAATGGCCTGCAAAAATCACAAATGATCAGTACACATGGTCTTATTCGTAATAATAATAATTCTTGAACCATCTCAGTGGACACACCTGCCTCCCCTTCGGTGGCTCCATGGGGACACAGCGCATCTGCAGAGCCATCAGCCTTTGTTTGTTCAGAGCCACGCCCAGGATGCCCTACTCATTTAACCACCCAAGTGGGCACCAAAAACCCACTTTAAATTAATCCCGGCTACGCCATTAATTTTTTAAAAAGCCACACGTGAAAGGGAGCTTTATTAATATTTTAAACAATCCTTGGGGGCTGAAGCCAAGTGTTTCGATTTTTTTTTCCCTCTTCTCTATCAGGCTACTCTAGTATCTCAAAAAAGGCGGAGGCAAGGAATAGAGGAAAAGACACCGGAGTCAAGATGAGTAGAAGAGGGCTTCTGTGACGCAGCTGCCTTTGTCCCCACTGTGCCCTGTCTGGGGTGTCCCTTCTCCTCTGCTCACATCCTCTCTCCTATCTCTTGATTTCACTGCCAAAGCTGTGACCTTATCCCCTTTGTTCAGACGAACGAGCTGAGGCTCAAGAGGGCACAAAGACCCAACATCAAGGGGACTTAAGGATGCATCTTGGTCCTTTTGACAGCCTCCCCCCCCAGGATTTGGTCTCTCCACAGGCCACACACACACCATTGCTGCCAAAAACATCTTACCTGTCTCCAAGGTTTGCTCTAATTGCACAGAGAAGCCACATTTGGATGCAGAGGTCGGGCTCCGCAATGCTGACTCCCCTTCAGTTTCTCCAAGGGGTCACACTCTGGCCTCAGGGTCTTCCCTGACTCTCAGAGAATCCCCTCCCTCCTCCCTAACTCCCTGCCCCTTCCAGAACTGGGTGTCACTGTGGAGGTCCCCTCAAGTCTCCTGTATTTCCCTTATGACAACACTCCCCCGCCACCTCCCTACACACACACACTTTGTTGCCATTTCAGGCTGAAATGTCTGTCTTTACTAAATTCTGGGAAGGTGAAGGACACGCCCATCTTATGTCCACTTTCCTTAGCACACAGAAGGTGCATGGAACAGACCAGATCCTATTATTATTATTATTAACCTAGGAACTGAGTACTGTTGAACAGGTTAAGGGAGCAGTAAGTGAAAAGCCAAAATGCCCGTCCACTCACTGAATGGCATTCCGGTTCTTGTCACTTCTTATGCATTATCAGCCAAAGATTCTCAAAAAGCTGTGGCCCTACAAAGGAGCTCCATCCAAGTCCATCCTCTCTGGCTTCTCCTCTTAAACCACACACCCTTCTAGCTGGAGTGGACTACGTGCTCAGTGGCTCGGTTGTGTCCGACTCTGTGACCCCGTGGACTGCAGCCTGCCAGGCTCCTCTGTACACGGAATTTTCCAGGCAAGAATATTGGAGTGGGTTGCCATGTCCTACTCCAGGAATGGACTATGTGGACTACATCAAACACAAATGCCTTGTCAAGGGCCACTTTTCCAGGAACTAAGGATCATTTTCAGCATCTCTCCTCCCCACGCTACTAGAGTTGCCAGAGCCACTCTCTCTGACTCTCCCTGACATACAGGTTAACTGCCTGCTTTGCACAAAGGACTAAAGAAGCAGGATCAGGATCGGCCAGAAGTTCTGAAGCCCTTGCTGTGTGCCCACCAAACACTAAGCCCTTTGCCAGGGTCCTCTTGAATGAATGCTCCAGGGTCCTGTGAAATGGCCAGGGCTTGGCACACTCTGGATAGCAGAGCCCCAAGGCTCAGAAAGGAGGCAGAGCAGGGCTGAACACCCAGATCTATCTGGTATAAAAGCCGGGCCAGGTCAGCTCTACTCCAGAGGGCCACAGCCAGCAGGCAGGGAGACTACTGCGGTTGTGTAGAGAGCCATACAACTCCAGAGGCACTGCTCTCATAGACCCACCTCAAAGACCATCTTGCTAAACTTCCTTCGTGGAAACAGGGGTCCAGTACAGGGTACAGATCTGCTCTGGTCCACAGCCACAATGGTACCCAGGCCTCCGAACTCATCAATCACTGCATCACCTCCATCTCCTGCCTCACATCCCTTGAGTGCAGTGTCAGAGTCCAAAAGCTGGGACTGGCTCCTACAAATATTCCACACATTCCTCCCACACTGCTTGGCCCTGAGGCAACCACATCCCTCCTGTGGATTCTTAGCCAGCTACAACACTAAGGGATTGGTCGCATATGCCTCTGTGTCTCAGAGGGCAGGGATTAGGGATGGCTGGTGGCCCCCATTTTCAGGAGTCACATATCTGGATATGACTCAGCAAAGGTCGGCTGACAAGACCTGAAGCTGGGCCAAGGGGTTTTCTAAGGGAAGACTCAGTCCAGAGTTGGGCAGGAGGCAGGGCTCTTCTGGAGAAGCAAGGGGGCCAGCCCCCTCCCAACCTTCCTCTCAACTGCGCCCCAGTGCTCCAGCCTCTGAGAGCTTTAGGTGGACAATGCCTCCTTCAGAAGGCTTACCAAGAAGATTCAATAAAACAAGATTCACAATACACCGGGCAGATAAGTGGGTAACATCAGTTCCTTACCCCTTACCCAATGTGGCCCTCCCCAAGGTGCTTTGGGGCCATCCCTGAGCTTTTATCCCTTCTGGATAAAGGAGGATGCTAGGTTTCCTGTCTCAAACCTCAAGCATCTTCTCGAGGATTCCATGGAGATGGAATTCCAGCAGGCCATCTACCTGGCTGCTCAGATACTAGCCACCCAAGGCCCATGGTTTTCCCCAGCACCCGAGGTCCACATCCCTCAGGAACGGTGTGATTCAGCCCTAAGGCCCGGCAGGCAAGGAGGATGGAGGCCAGGTCTCCGGGCCCCGCTGTGCCCTCAGCTCCCCACCCTGAGACAAAGCCGAAAGACCTGGGATCCTTTGTTTCCGGCCACACCCTGGGACCCAGAGGACGGCTCAGCCCCCACCGCGATTCCTAAACCACCCCTCCAGTGTTAACCCTTTCAGGGCCACAGCCCCCCCGCCCCGCCCCAGTCTCTCCATTAGGTTATTTTTAGCTGCCGTGAAGACTGGGAGGGGCTCCTCCATCATGGCGCTGGTCTCTAGGTCCAGACTTCCACTCCACTGGTCTGGGCGGGAAGTGGGGAGCAATAGACGACCTTTTCCCCTCCTTAGCAGGCAAGGAACGCTGCTGCGAGAGGCCAGAGCTGGACGGTGCAAAGCCCCCCCTCTATCCCCGCGCTGGAGTTTCGGCTCCAGGACAAGGAAGGAGGGGGTTCGGGCCCCCGCGCCCCTCCCTCTTTTGTTCAGCTCCGCATCCTCTCAGTCCGCGCCATCCTCCGGCACATCCCGTGGCGAAGGGGGCGGGGGGCGGTGGCCGCGGGGGAGGTGGCTGCAAGCCCGCGGGGAGAGGGACCCGAGGCTCCAGCCCCGCCCCGCCATGCAGGGCTCCCCCTCCCCCCCATTGTCCCCAGAGGCTGGGGGGGAGGGGGCTCCGGAGCCGAGCCCGGCCCCGCCCCACCCGCCGCGCCGCAGGAAGCCTGGCCCGCCGCCCCTGCGGACCCTGGCCGATCCTCGGCGGCGCCCACCGCCCCCCCGCCCCTGCCCCGAGACCGGCGGGGCTCGGGGGGCGGGGGCCCGGCTTACCGTGATGTGCGGGATGCTCTTCTTGCCCTGGTAAGACATGGCCCCCTCCCCACCTCTTGCGCCCTCGGCCCGGCCGGGGGACTTTGTGGGGCTGGCTTTCGCTCGGTGCGGCTGTCTCTCGGTCCCGCTTCCCGCGGGCGCGGCGACAAAGGCCCCGGCCCAGTGACGAGAGGCACGGAGCTCGGCTGCCCGCGGCTGCTCGGCCCGCTCGCCCGCCGCCGCCGCCCCGGCTGCCTGCACCGCCCGGCTCCGCGAGGAGGGCGGGACGAGGGCGGGAGGAGGGGGCTGCAGACAGACAGCTCCTCCCGGCGGCGCGGAGCCGAGCCCGATTCGCCCCTCTCGCCTCGAACCAGGAAGCTCTTCCCTTCCGATCACCCGCTTCCCCGCACTCCGCCCCCCGCCCCCCAACCAACCAGCCCCGCCGACCCCCGCCCGGCGCACACGCCCTCGGCTGGGCCCCGGCCTCGCTCTCGCGATTGGGTAGGTCTGGTTTTTTCAGGGCTCTTTTGAAAGCCAGAGATGGACTTCGGATGCGCAGGCGGAGACCATTGGCAGCGCCACAGGTGTGCGGTCCCGTACGGGGGCCGGGGCGAGGGGGCTCCGGGAACATCTGTGTGGGGGAGGGAATGTGGGCCTGATGCCCAGAAACCCCCTCCCCCTCCCTCGGCTGCTGGAGTGTTTTGAGGATACAGTCCAGCAACCTCCCGCCTTTGACCTCTCATTCCACAGCCTCCGTTTGTCTGCTGCGCCACTCGCTGCACAGCTCAAGCATATATCCAGCCCCAAGCCCAAGCCTTTATTCAAACTGTGCCCTCTCTCGGAGTATCTTACCTCCTCTACCGGACTCATCTCTAATGCCTTTTCCATGAAGCTTTTCTCTGCCACCCCTCCCACCCCAATTACTGAACCCGTCTCTCCGGGGACTCAGTAGGAACCTCCCTGCAGAAGCAGGGACCCCCTAAGACAAGGCCCTAATTAGTGGCTGACCTGCTCTACCGTCTGCAGCCCACCCCCTCACATCACACAGCCCCCTGCCGATGGGGCCACCGGGTCATTCCCAGAGCCTGTCTACCAGACAATGATTGCTGATTTCAGAGCCAGACTATTGTCACTAAGACCCCCGCAGCCCTCCGGGGCAGGCTAGGGGTCAGGCGGGGGAGAAGGAAGTCCTGGTTCCCAGTGGAGAGTGAACACTAACCCCAGCACCCATAGGTCCAGATGGTGCTTTGGGGAGAGGTGAGGAGCAGGCTTGGGCATGGCTTGATAAACTTGGCAAAAGAAAGAAAAAAGAGAGCCCTAGCAAGCCCCCATAACACTAGACAGGTGCCCCAAATCTCCAGGCAAATTAAAATGCCGACCTTGTCACTTTCAGCCTACAAAACTCAAACCTCGGGCACAGGCTCTGTTAAAAGACCCCATCTTGTAAACGTCAAGCTGCCACCCAGAGGAAGGGTGCACTAGGCGTGCTAAATCCCCCCACCCCCACCCCCCACCTCTGAGTTTAGGGCCTGAAGCCCTTACCTCCATCACCACTTGGGAGCCCGTCCTCCAGTCCAGGACGGAGGCCAGAGTTGTCTGAGCCTTAAAATGAAGATGGGATGTTCACAAAAGAGAAACAGTTTAGTATTCCAGGTACACTAGGCCATAAGCTTCCCATTTCACAGGTGGGAAATTGAGGCTGACACATAGGTAAAATGTCTCTCGGATATAAAGCATGTTAGCTGCAGCAGAGCAGTATCTGGAAGCCAGGTTCTGGCATACCTAGTCTGGACGTTCATTCATTCAGCCTCGGCTCTGAGCTGGGTCCTAAATTCTTGCTGCTAACCGGAAACTGGGGTCTCCCTCTCCCCCGACTCTATATTCCCTTCCTCGGCGTTGCTAAGTGCTAGATTCCACAAACCAGGGAGTCCCCAGGGCCCAGTCTGGGCAGGGTAGCTCCAGGGGTGGGGTCGAGAACTCGGGGGAGGGGCGCGGGTTCGCTATTGGCCAAACAGACCACAGCTCCGAGTGGACTTCCCGGGTACAAAGCGCCGCATTCGCTCAGCCTTGGGCCTTGGCAGACGCTGCGCCTGCGCCACCGAAACCCCTCCTCCCTCCCCCAGGAAAGAGGTTTATGGGTGGGGGGAGGGCCCGGGTACCCTCTGCAACGCGCAGGAGCAGCGAGGCCCGCCGGCTAAGGGACCCGAACCCCGTAGCCGTGAGGCCCGCGGAGAGTAAAACGCTCCCCCAAGGTAGATCACGAGCCCCTTGGCTTCACGGTCGCGAACCTCGAGTGCTTCTGGGGTCCTTGGCGCGCCCGAGGCGCTGCCTTTTGTCCAGAAACCATGGAGAAAGGGGAGCGGGCTAGAGGGGGAGAGGAAGGAGGAATGGAAGAGGAAGCGACCAGCGTCCCCAGGGGCCGAGGAGCGGCTGCAGAGCCGTCCGGGGCCGAGCCCGGGGCCGATGCTGGCGTTAGTGACATTGACCGCGGCTCCTGATGGACGCTCTTCCACAGCTCCCGGCTGTGCACAAAGCTCTCTCGCCTCCCTGAAACTCCACCACACCATGAGGGAGGCTGGGAGATGCCACCTCCATTTCACAGATGAAGAAGCTGAGGCTCAAGAGGACGCACAGCCCTGACTGGAAACCACGGTTCTGCCGTATTGGCCCCGGCTTCTAGGTCCGCGGTCTCCGAAGCCTCCCTCTCAGGCTCTTAATCCTGGATCGCAAGTGAGGTCGGACAGCAGGGAAGGAGGTGGGGAGGGAGAGATAGAAAAGGGATACGGACAAGGAGACAGGACCCTCTCGATATCTCCCTTCCTTGCCCCTTTCCCGTCCCCACTCCCGCGCACTGTAGACCTTCCGCGAGGAGCCAGATTCAGGACCACGGAGAGTTCCCGAGCTCCCCTGACAGAAAACCCGGGGTGTGCGGATGGGGGCTGGAGGAGACCCACTATTGGATCGGAGCAACCACAAGTCGGCCCAGCCCCCATTCTTCCAAGACCCCCCCACCCACCCACCCAGATTTCTGTCCAGATCAAACTGCGGCTCCCTCACTGTATGCCTCTCATAACATTTAAGGGGAGAAGGGTTCATAAAAATGATAATAATGATAAAACTCATAATACACGACGAATGTTTATTGAATGCTCGCTACCTGGCGTCATTAACTGATTTCATTTTCACAGAGTGTCTGTCGCGCCCACCCTGGCCTGGGGTGAGGCGGGAGTGCCAAACAGGGACCCCAGCACCCATAGTGGCCTGGGACCCCGGCAGTGCTCAGACATGGAGTTCTGGGGTGAGGCGAGCATCCGGCCGTCGGGTGCTCCAGTTTCTGTTCTCCAAGCACCTGACCATATATCCCACAGCTGGGTCGTCTATCCATCCATCTTCCCCCAGTGGCTCTGGTGACCACCAACTAAAGGGAGAGGAGCCATAGGGCCCAATGCTTGGCGTTCCCTCTCTCTGATGTTTCCCCCGCTTTCACGAGGAGAGAAACCTCCAAGTCTACTGACCCTGGTTCAAATCCCTGCTCTGTCTCCAACTTGCTCTGTGAAGCGAGCACACTGGCGTCCTGCGGGACTCAGAAACATTCTCTGAAGGTGTCGGGTGATTGCGGTTCGCGGTTTCCAGGTCTATCTGCCCAACGATCTCAATCTTTAACCAAATCCTTCCCCCCAGAAAACACAGAGGGAGCACTCAGGAAAGGCTTAAGCTTTAAGCCGTGTAACCAGAGGCATTTCATTAAACCTTTCCCGGCGCTAGTGACATAGGAGGTGCTCCATAATTCCTCACGAGTGAGTGAATAAATGAAGGGATGAATGCGGAACAGAGCTACTCGTCTTCTTAAAGCAGAGAATGGGGACGTTTGGATGAAATTAACCCCAGAGGACCCTCTGCGCTCTAAGGGACCATGTGGCGGCTTTAGCCAACTTACTTCCCTTCTCAGAACCTCGGTCTCTCCCTTTCTGCAGAGGAGGAGCAGGGGACTGGATCTCGAAAGACCCTCTGGAGTCTCATGGACTATGCTGGCCAACCCTGACCAAGTGGCCAAACCTCTCCAAACATGCTGTACGACAGAGTGGGGGAGGGGCCTTTGGCGCTCTCCCAAGCCCGGGGGCAGTGGCCCCCAGCACTCCGGACCCCGGGCACTGCCTCCGGGCGGCCCCACACCCCGCGCCCCTAGGACCCCGCCCCCTCCGTCCGGCCCACGCGCGCCCCGAGGGTACCTGGCCATTGTCCCGGCCGAGTGGCAGGTCGCGGGGCGCGGGGCAGCGGATGCGCAGCGCGGGTGGTCTGTCGTCGCGCTCGCCCGGCGAGCTGACGGCCGAGCCCGACGGCTCGCTCACGTCGCTGGCCGTGTCCTCGCTGCCGCCGGGCCCCGGCAGGCCGACCGCATCAAGCCGGCCAGCACTGCGCGGCGTGCGCGCCGAGCCGCGGCGGCCCACGCTGTACGCGTCGAAGTCGATGGTCTTATTCTCGTAGGCGCCCTCCACCGCGGCGAACATGCCGCCGTACTTCTGCCGCGGGGTCTGCGCCGCGCTGCCCGGCCGCGCCAGGTACACGGGCAGGTCATCCTCCGTGTTCCACGCGCGCCGCCGGTCCGCCATACCGGTCCAAGCCCGGCTGCCCGACCGCGCCCCCACCCGCCCGCCCGCTCGCGGTCCTGGCCACCGCCGTGCGCCGCGCTCCGCGCTCCGTGCGGGCCCGCGGCTGCCCAGGCGCGACTGCGGCCCGGGCAGGGGCGGGCCGGGGTGCGGGCCGGGGCGGGGCCGGGGCGGGGCTGGGGCGGGGCCTCCGGGCGGCTGTCGAAGAGCACCGCGGCCGGCTACAAAGGACCGGGAGGCGGGGACCGCGGCGAGGGCGTGGAGGGACCGTGACGTGCCCTCGCCGCAGCGCCGAGGGCGGGCAGCCCAACCGCAGTGCCCTCGCCGCAACCCACTCCCCGCCCCCAGGCCGAGCGCAGGGCGCGAGGAGAGCGAGGGGTGCGAACCACGGGCACGCACACACTGCCAAGCACACGTAGGTTGGTATTAGCACAGCAGACAATTACGCCATACAAACACGTGAGAGATGCACAAACATGCCGGCGCACACGAGAGTCGGTTACACACACGCTCCCCAGACACACTTAGTCCCTTTCATGCCCATCATTGGTAATTTTGCATACACATACAAGCTTGTATATATTCCTAGTCAGTCACGCACACATACACACGCACACATACACACACACACATAGACGCAAGCCAGAAATTCTCAGTCACCCAACCCAGCGCACAGACAGCATCACACCGAGACTGATTGCACAACCAGAGAGACGCTCACACATTGGATACTGCATTCATTCACTCAGTGCTATCATACTGAGTGCCCCGCTGGTGCCTAGCACGTTTTGGGCACTGGCAACGGCGCAGTGAACAGAATAGATGGAGTCCTGCCCTCCGGGAGCTGACATTCTCCAGAGGAAGGAGACACACACACACACACACACAGCATATACCGGGCCGGGCTGCGCACCAGGAAGGATGAAACCGCAGGGCAGGAGGGATGTGCTAGGACCGCATTCATGCCGACAGGCAAGAGAAATACACTCTTGCACGTGAACCAGTGACTCACACATGTACACGAGGCTGACTCCTGCAATAACCCCACAACAAAGAGATTTTTCATGCCCTTATACCAAAGACTAACTCACAAGGTGACTCCAACACACACAACCCCGACATGGAGCCCACACACAAATCCACCCCAGAAATATGAGTAGTCGGGAGCTTAAATAGCAACACGCTCCAGAAAAAGACACACAAAGAGACAGATCATTTCACACACACTGCACACACTCCTGTCGTCACCCACACAAATATTCCCCATTCCAGGGTCACCTCCCATGACCCCGGATGCAGCCCACCCGTGCTGAGCTACGAATTTGCAGCCTGGTAGTCCCAGGCTTCCTCTGACTATGGCCAGGGTGAAGGGCATGGGGTCCGGGGGTCGTCCTGCTGCAGTTTCCCTCTAACCCCCTTCAGAGCCAGGTGCCATGTGCCTTCTCTGGATGTCCTGGCTCATTTCTCCCTGATCGTGATCAGGCAGAGGGTCTTAAGAGTCTCCAGGGACATGGTGGTCCCAGCTGCTCTTTCTGGATGGGCAGAATTGCCAGCTGCCAACCCCCGCTCCTCGAGCAAGTTCAGACATGCCATATCGGGCTGGGTGGGGACCCAGCTGGGAGCGTGAGTGCCTCCTCTTGCACCCCCCACCGCTACCTCTTCCAGAGCTAGGAACTGTCCCTTCAGCACCCAGCCTCACGGTTCTAGGAGTCCCAGATTCCGGGATGCAGTGCAAGTGTATTTTTAACAAAACCTGCTCCCGTTTCTGTGAAATACTGTTTTCAGAACATTCCAAGCAAGGAAATTTCATGTTGGAGACCACATGGAGACTTATTCTAAAGCTCCAAAACTATTCATGGTGACTAAACCCTTAGAAAGGTCTTTCCTGGTGGCTCAGACAGTAAAGAATCTGCCTGCAATGAAGGAGACCTGGGTTCTGTCCCTGTGTCAAGTAGATCCCCTAGAGAAGGAAATGGCAACCCACTCCAGTATTCTTGCCTGGAGAATTCCATAGACAGAAGAGCCTAGCTGGCTATAGTCCATGGGGTCTCAAGGAGTCTAGCTTTTTGTGTGACTAACAAACACAACCAAACCCATAGAAATAGAGAATTCAAGAATCTGAGTTAGATGAAACTTTTGAGGTCAGTCCTCATGCTGGATGCGTGCATCTGCTCTCACATGTTAAGGAGACAGTCTCTCTGGCTTTGCTTAAATACTGCTGCTGAGGGAGAACTCACTACTTTCCAAGTAGACCCTTTTCACTGGGAGAAAGGGCCAGGCAGTTGTCAAGACGAGGAGGGAGTGACATGGAAGGAGAGAAAGAGTCTTCTCTGTGCAGAAGCTAGAAAACATAAGAATAACTCCCACTTATAGAGTTTGCTACATGCCAAGGACCATTGCAGGCACTTTACATGTCATTGCTCTTGTAAGGCTCACAGGGACCTTTGAGATACATACCATTTTAGCCATCTTTTTCAAATGAGAAAACTGAGTCTCAGGGAGGTAAGTGACTTGTCTAGGGTCACAGCTGGTGAATGATCCCACTTTGGACTGAAACACAGTAGTCTGGTCCCAGAATCTGCATCTCAACCAGTATCCTTTACTGCTCCCCACAAGAAAGCTGGCTGAAAAGTTCCCACTGGAGAGGGGAGAGAAAAGCAGGAACTTGGCGTAGGCAGGAGAGTCTAGGTTTTTTAGTTTGAATCCTGTGTTCCATGCAACCTTGGGCAGCTGATCACTCCACATTCATCCATCACACATCTTGGGTGCCCACTGAATTATTGACTTTATTTTCCTCATCTCCTGCGTCTTCTAGAGGAGGGGGATCTGACTTTTATTGAAAACCCGCCGTATGTCAGGGTCTGTGTTCACACCGTTTATTTCCACACATTGCATCCGCTTTCCGCAGCCCCCTTGGTAGATGTTATCACCTCTGTTTCCAGGCTGGGGAGCTGAGGATGACAAACCTTAAACCCATGGCTCAAGTGAACCTCCAGGACGTGACCATGCTGGGATTCAACCTCAGGTTTGTCTGAGTGCTTTCTACAGCATCTTCTCATCTCAAGACCAGTAACGCCAGTGTAACAGAGGAAGGGAGGTAGAAACAAAACCAGGGTATACGTTAGGAAATGTGGCCACCAGCCTGTAGGGACACCAAGGGGAGGGATGTCTGCCAGACGCCAACAGAGGAAAAGTCCAGAAAACCTGAGCACACTGCTCCTGGTCCAGAGGGTGCCTGTGACCTTCCCCATCCTGTACTCTGACTGCTCTCAGCCTTCCAGAGACTAAGAAGGGGTGCTCATGAGTGGATTAAACTGTGACATCTGGTGAAGGAAAGCCTCCAGCTCATCCTGTCTGGCTAGGAAGCCTTCCAGGTGATGGCAGAGAACAAACGGAAACAGAGAGGACAGGAGCCACTACTCAGCTCTGTGGTATATCCCCCATTAGGGACTTTTTTGGTAAATATATTTAAAAAAAAAAGGATTGAAGAAAACCCATAAATTATAGAATGGAGAAAAATAGAATTGAAGTTTATTGTTAGCTGCCTAATTACACTCTAAGCAAATCTGTGAGGCAAATAATAGATTATTGTGCTCATTTTGAAAATAAGAGAAAAGGTTTAGAGAAGTAAAGAAAGCTCCCTCAAGTTATATGGCCAGCAAGTGGAGATACAGTTCAAATCCAGGCCTGTTTGATTCTAAGATGTCTGTTCTCTTCTCGTGCCTCCAAATCAGCTCATAGGGGATTGTGGGAGGCAAAATAATGCCCCCTCTTCCCAAAGACGTCCACCTCCTCACCCCCAGAACCTGTATGTATGTAACCTTACATGGCAAAAGGTACCTTGCAGATGCGCTCAAGTTCAGGATCTTGGGGTGCAGAGATTATCCTGGATGATCCGAGTTGGCCGAATGCAATCATAAGGGTCCTTATAAGTGGAAGATGGAAGGAAGCTGGAGGGTCAGAGAAGGAGATGTGGCAACGGAAGCAGGTCCAAGAGCCAGAGTGAGATGTGAAGATGCAGGGCTGCTACTGGCTTTGAGCCAGAGGAGGAGAACATAAGCCTAAGAAGGCAGGCAGCTTCTAGAATCCAGAAAAGGCAAGGAAGCCAATGCTCCCCTAGACTCCCCAGAAGGAACACAACTCTGCCAATACCTTGATTTACAGCCCAGTGAGTTTCGCTTAGGCCTTCTGGTATGCATAACTGTAAGACAGTAACTATGTATTGCTTTAAGCTCTTAGGTTCATGGCAATTTGTTACAGCAAAAGTAGTAAAGTAAGTAAACTATGGACTGTAGCCCACCAGGCTCCTCTGTCCATGGAATTCTCCAGGCAAGGATACTGGAGTGGGTAGCCATTTCCTCCTCCAGGGGATCTTCCTGACCTGGGGATTGAACCCGCGCCTCCTGACAGGTGGATTCTTTACCACTGAGCCACCCGGGAAGCCCCAAACTGTTTATTCCTCACCGAAAGTCAAGGGTCTTGGATTTGGTGCCTTTTTGTTTTGTGTCAGGGTCTACAGCACTCTGTAATGAACCGGCAGTAAGTTAAACATTCAAAAAGGAAAAAAAGAAAACTTTCATTGTGAAAAAGGATACATTTTAATGTACAAAATTACACAAATTATACATTTGACTAACATAGAAAAATACATCTTGGTAACAAGAGAAAATGCCAGCCTACTATACACAAGATTGAGCAATCAATACAAATCTTGAAAACCCAACTGGTCAGAAATCGGATGGGCATCTCCAAGGATGGATCACTGTGTCCATCTCACTGCAGGTGGGAGTTTGGGGACAGCCACTGCTCCAGGACCCAAAGGAGGGTCCCAAAGAACATCCAAAAGGAAGAGGGGGTGGGGTTGCCAGACCACCCCACTGTGAACCAGTGCTTCAAACCGAGGGGAGGGGCAGAGCACAGACTGCCAAAATTCTGACCCTGTGTGGATTAATAGAGATGTCCTTTCAGATGCATGCAGTTACAAGGTGTAGAGTTCCTGTGCACTTGGGACCCACTAGGAAAGTACATAATTTCCAAAATGACGTCTGTGCTTCACAGCTTTTATGTGATACCTGCCTAGGATTCAACCCGGGAGAGTGAGAAGACGGAGGAGATTCTGCCAAAATGAACTGACAAGCCATGCTCATCACCTTTGCCAGTGACACCCAGGTCATTTCCCTGCCTCCCCAGCAAAAATTGGTTGTGCGGCATTGAACGTTGGGCGATCATCTCAGTTACCCAACTGAGGTTGGTGGTTCCTGTCCCACCATTGCACTGAAATGCATCTGAATTAGGTTCAATATGTTGAGGGAAGGTTCTCAACATCCACAGAGCACTAATCTGTGCTGAATGCTTTAGGAAACCTGTACTAACTCATTAAGGCCCACAGCTTCCTTGATGTTTCCGTGGAGGACATTGAGACTGCAAGAGGTGAAGTATTCTGTTAAAGCTTGCACAACCAGTTGGTGGCAGAGTCATAGAACCCTGTGAGAGGCAGAACTTGTCCTTGTCCTGATGCCAAGTCTAATAGTTAATAGTTATAACATTGCTGCATAAATTTATTGTCCCCATCACTTTCAATGTCATATTTGCAAACATTGTGTTTTACATATTACTTTTGCTTTAAAAGGAAGCTATTGATAGAGTTGATACTGAGTTTTCAGCCCATTCATTTGTCTTTCTCTTCCCTTGTTCTACCATCATATAAAGGTATCATCAGTTTACCTTTGGGCATCGCCTGGTGATGTTTTTCAAAAACAAAAAAAAATTGTTGTCAGAGAAAACCTTATTTTGATGGTATCAGTTCTCCCATTAGTCTTCCTATGACTCATGTAATACATTTATGCCAAAGATGCAGACATCAGATTTGGATGGGAGCTATGCTTGCTGAAACTAAAGTAGGATTTGGGGAAAATCAAATGGGATAAAGCAAAGCCAGTCCTCCCATCCTAAGCCTACTGACATTTTAAAAGCAGTTTTAGGTTCAAGGCATACACTCTATTTTTCTAGAAATTCTCATAAAACAGGAAAGAGGACTAAATACAGCCACAAACTCCTGAGGTTTCTTCTTCTCTGCCTCCTTAAGGTACCAGTTCAGTTCAGTTCAGTTCAGTTCAGTCACTCAGTCGTGTCCAACTCTTTGCGACCCCATGGACTCCCTGTCCATCACCAACTCCCAGAGTTTACTCAAACTCATGTCCATTGAGTCGGTGATGCCATTCAGCCATCTCATTTTCTGTGGTCCCCTTCTCCTCCTGCTTTCAATCTTTCCCAGCATCAGAGTCTTTTCAAAAGAAAATGTACCAGAGAATTTCCAAAAAATGCATTTCAGAGCCAGGTAGGAACACAGGTGACCACTGGTGCAAATGCTGAAGAGAAATCTGCTTCTATTTGCTTACATGACTGGTCAATCTATATATCACACTGGACTCAGAATTCTATCTGCTTCTGGAAGATTTGGGGATGCAAGCAACTCTACCCAAGAAATCTGCTTTGGGTGCCTGTTTTATCACTCAGTCATGTGATCGGAACCTTTGTGTAACTGTGCCATGACCGGCTACCAAGAACTCAGCATCCAGTTTTGCTGCCGTGTAGCTACAGTTGGCTACAGTGTGCTGTGCGTTTTATTTCATAGGATCATTAGCAGCTTAAAAGGGCCTAAAGGTGAAGTTACCAAGCCAACTCGTGGAATGCAAAATATTCCAAAGATGAGAACTTTCCTCCTGTTCACCTCTGAGAATACAGGTTTTCCTAACCAAATAGCAAAATGGGTCTGATACAGGAAACCCACAATGGCACCTGGTACTTAATAAACACAGTGGATGGGAGAATGAAAAGAGACAGCGAGGCTACAGTTGGAGAGTTCTCTCCCCGGCTGCTCGTTAGAATCACTGGGGGGCTCTTTAACGACCCTGCCTGGGGCCCGCTCAAGACGACATGATTTAATTGGTCTGGAGAGGAACTGGGTGTTGTGTTTCTAACTGCTCTCCAGGTGAGTCCAACACGAAACCAAGGTGAAGACTCATCACTGCAGAGGACATGGCTGCGTCCTACAGGCAGCCTAGGAAGGGGGCGTGGTGGGACTCCCCCTGCACCCGCACCCTGACTCCCAGCCCCTCCCACTTCAAGGCACTGTCTGAATACAGAAAAAGAGGCTGAACGTTTCAAATATGTCAGAAAAGTCTAGCACCCTATTCTCCGACGTTGACTGAATTCTTGAGAAGTGTCTCATTCCAGACCTGGAATTTCACCCTGGAATTAAAAGAAAAGCTGTGAATCCCTCAAAAGAAGCTCCCACCAGCCTGAACGTTAAGAAGCCGCAAGTTTTTACAAAGTTTACTCAGTAAATCGCTGAGTAACAGAAACAGAAAGAATCCCATCTTTTAAAGGATTTGGGCTTCCTGTCCTCTGCAATGATGGATAAGTAAGTTCATACAGTAATCTCATCACAGAATGATTCATAAACTTTTGATCAGCTTTGCTGCTTGCTTTTCACACTGAGAAACTAGGGTAGGGAGGCTTTGGAAGGGGCGGATTTAAGCTGCAATCATCTCAGCGTAGCTAAGAAGTAGGTGAGTTTTCATGATATCTTGGGATTCAGGACTTCCCAGGGAGAAACATGGGGGGAAATTCTTGGATCAAATAAGCGTTGCCTGGTGGCTCAGATGTTAAAGAATACACCTGCAGTGTGGAGATCTGGCTTTTTCCCTGGGTTGGGAAGATCCCCTGGAGGAGGGCATGGCAACCCACTCCAGTATTCTTGCCTGGAGAATCCCCATGGACAGAGGAGCCTGGCGAGTTACAGTCTATGGGGTCGCAGAGAGTCGGACACAACTGAGAGACTAAGTGCACACACAAGAGATGCCATGTAGATTGTAATCATTAGAAAACGGATTGCATCAGACTCAGATCTAGAATTACAGATCAGAAGAAGGGGCATTGTGGCACAGCCGGAGAGCCCTGCATAAGATATCAAAACCAGATTTGGTTCCATCTGCCATCACGAAGCTGTGGGATTATGGGTGTGTCCCTTAACCTCTCTGGGCTTCAGTTTCCTCACCTGTAAAATGGGGAGAGGCAGAGATGTTAATACTGAAGTCTCTAGCTCTAACAATGGATGCTTCCAGATCTGTTATCTTAGTTCCTGGACCACTGGCCTGCCTGGGAAGGGCAGAGGCATGACCACTCCCAGCACACCTTGGTCTGCAGAGCCATCAGACCACATGGTCTCTGTGTGTCTCCTCTGCTGCTACACCTCTGCTGGACCTATTTTAAGAACACTGCTTAGCAGTTCACGGGGAAATGTTGCCATGCCAACTCGCTGGCTGTTGCTAATCACAATCTATGAATGCGCGGAACAACCATCTGACAAGCAACTCTCTTCTTCCTTAGCCTGGAGACCTTCTCCAAACTGTCATGAGACAGATCACCTTATGCCTAGCAGCACATAGCAGGTATTGATACATAGTGGATGTACATTGGATGAAATGACATGAAAGCGTGTGTACCACACTGAAGTCTGAAAAGCGCTTTCCCATCCCATGTATCTATAAACACTCCTAGCAGGTGCTAAGGCAGGTATTTTATTGCTCCCTTTGACAAGTAAGTAAATAGAGGATAGGAAGTGACTTTTCCATGATCTCAAAGCTAAAAGGTTGCAAAGCCCAGACTCCAGCCCAGTGACTCTGTTTTAAACCCTAATCTCTCTCCTGCAGCAGATGGTCTCTTGTCTCTCCAGGACATGGTCAAATCTAGTATATTCATGCAGAACTTAAGAGTTGACAAGTGCATTTTCCACCTGCCTTCCCATTTCCTCCATGCAAAGCCTGAAGGTAGAGAGGCGGGGCTCTGTCGAGGCCGCACCTGGCCTCTTGGGTTTCCTGGGTGCAGCGGGATGGACTGCTCCATTCAGGAGGGCCTCACGGGCCCACAAGTGGCTCAGAGGCCTCCCTTGGGGTCTCTGGGAAGGACCGAAGTAACAGAAGTACCATCTAGGATAGAAAGACCAGTGATGGGTTATGTCAGGACAAGAATGCCATCTGGGGCAATGCATGTTCAGCAACAGAGATGAGCCTGGAGGGTGAAGCCTCACGTTAAAAACCAGCTCAGAAGAGGCATGTCATGAGGGGTAACCGACCGACTAACCGATGGACTGATGCAAAACCTCCCCATGAGAATTGGGTCTGTCTGGTATCTTCTCTAAGCCCGGACCTGGCTAGATGGAGGAAGGAACCCCAGTGAGGGTCACACCTCAACTCCAACAACACGTGGATCCAGGAGCCTCCAGTGGAAAGCTGAAAACTACATTTTTTCCCTCTTTTAGTTTTGAAAATATTTGGAAAATATGCCATCCTTTGAACCTCAGAGGGAGACTTTTGCTTGGGAAGGGAAGGAAGACAACTGAACTCAACTGAGCATCAATGCTGTGCCAGGCACCTTTGCTTTCTCCCCCACCTTGTGCTGGTAAAGACTAGGATATCACCCCATCTGACAGCCGGGGATCTTCAGCTCAGAGAGACGGGTGACCTGCCTGGGGCCCCAGCAGGTGAAAGGTGGAGGGTGGCCTCTGAGATCAGGCTGACTCTGAAACCAGACTGCAGCCAGGCTGTCCCCGCAACATCAGGACATCATGTCTTTTGCCAGGTTATGCCCTACTGCCAAGGGGATTTGCAGCCGTGAACGCAACCCTCACTTGTTCCAGAGGAAGCACCTGCTGCATGCCAAGCCCTCTGCTGGGGGCTTCACCGTCCCCCTCTCGGTTAACTCTCGGAACAATCCAGCCCCCTTTCCCCATTTTGCAGATGAAGAGACAGACCTCTAAACTCTGAGCTGCCTGACTCACCTGGGCTGTGTAATAAGCTCCTCACATCCTGACCCCAGGTTCTAATCACCATGCATCCCCTTCTCTGTCTGTCTCAACGATTCTGTGAAGCTGTTGGAGAAGGTTCCCTCTCTCCCATTTCCCTTCAAAAAAGAATCTTGGGCTCAGAATAGTCAAGGTCATGATTGGGGGGTAGAAGGGGGAGGCAAATGGCAGAGTTGGAACCAGAATGCAGTCCAAGCCTTCCTGGATGACCTCAGTCACATCACCAGCCTGTCTGTGAGACCCTGGGCCCAGGTCACTGTGCCTCTCCGGTCCCTGTGTTTCTATCCATAACCGAAAGATGCTGGGCAGACCAGGTGGATGAGGCGGGGAGCAAGGAGAAGACCAGGAGGGAGTGGGGGCCTGAGGTCCCCTGGGCTATGTGCCTGTCTGCGGGCAAGGAATGAATGACCGGGCCTCATTCAGCTCTGAGTGTGGCCAGGAAGCTAGAGACCCTGACTTGCCAGAGCTACTGTTGTCCCAAGAGAAGCCAGAAATCCACATTTTTATGAGAAATCTCTTGGTTTTTAAATGTCATCTGCTAATTCCCATATTAACAGATATAACCTAAGTTTTCATACCTCAATGTTCACGGCAGTATTCACAACAGCCAAGAGAGGGAAGCAACCCAATGAACCCAAATGTTCATTGACAGGTGGATGGATCAGCAAAATGTGATCAGACCACACAATGGAATATCATTCAGTCCTAAAAAGGAAGGAAATTCTGACACATGCTACAACACGGATGAAACTTGAGGACCTTGTGCTGATTGAAATAAGCCAGTCTCAAAAAGAAAACAACTCTGTGTGATTCCACTCGTGTGAGGTCCCTAGAGTCTTCAATGTCATAGCGACATTAAAGTAGAATGGAGGTTGCCAGGGGCTGGAGGAGGGGAGATGGGGGTCAGTGTGTGGACAGAGCTTCCATATGGAAAGATGGAAGAGTTCTGGAGATGAACGGCGGTGATGGCTGCACAAGCTGTGACTGCATTTAATGCCAATGAACTGGCTATTTAAAAATGGGTAAGGTGGTAAATTACACGGTATGCGTGTTTTCACCACAATTAAAAAACAAAGCAAAACAAAACAAAAGCTGAGCAAGATATGCTTGTGAGCCAGATCTGGCCTGAGGACTGCGGACTGGGAACTCTCTGAGGTCTGTCCCGTGGGTGGGTCGTAGGGCTTGTGTGAGCCCAGCCCTGGTCCTGCTGAAGTCCCAGACGTGAGGGCAGACCCCGCCCACCAGCTGCCTTCATGCTATCCGCCTCTGCCTCACAGCAGAGGCAAGAGAGAACTCAACTCACCAGTTTGTACATGCACAGCCCGCTTTTCAGACTGCCTTTCTCGGGGCGTTAAGACTCCAGACATCCCCGTTAGCCCCTCGGCTGCCCGAGTGAGATGGCCTCATGTGCAGCCCTGCCGTTTACAGGCAAGTCTTCCCAGAAGGAGCGGACCCTCTCGGTCTGAGCCCAGCTGCTGGGCCACAGTGCTCTTTAACCGCTGGGTGAGATGAGCAGAAACACAGCTCCAGTACTTTGGGCACTTTGAGGGTGCTCTGGTTATTTGAGAGAGATGGAAAATTCATGGACACAGTGGCCAAATGAGACTTGCGCGTAGAAAAGAAGAAATCTCTACTTATTCTGGAAGCAGGTGGGGGCTGGATTCGGAAACTCCCCAGCTGGCCAGAGCCTGCCCCCACAGTAAGACCCCAGATGATGTTTGCTGCAGCGGGACAAGCCTCATCTAATGAAGGACATGATACAGGGAGGGTTATAGACTCATCAGAGGTCTGAGCGGAGAGGGACGCCAGAGGGCTCATGGTCATACCCATTTCACAGATGAGGAACTGAGGCCCGTCACTGGCCAGTTAGAGCCAGAGCTGGGTCTCTGGGTTCCTTAATAGAGTCCTTTCCCCCTAGACTAGGGGTGCTTGACCCTTGGGGGTCCCAGTCTCATTTGAGAATCTAGTAAAGTCCATGGTCCCTCTCCCTAGGAAAGTGCTCACACACTTACAATGTTTTGCACAGGCTAGCCCTGCACAAGCTGTGGAGTAGCAAGGGGACTACTCAGATGTCTTTCACATCGTGACGCTCCCAGGCTCCACATCACCAATCTTGGGTGTCAGCTGTATAGAACGGTAATGAGTGCTTTATGGCAGAGAGCCCTCCTGAGCAGATGTCAGTATGTCAGTGAGAAAAGATAGAATTGCATTTTACCAATAGCTATTCCAGTGGTCATGTATGGATGTGAGAGTTGGACTGTGAAGAAAGCTGAGCACCGAAGAATTGATGCTTTTGAACTGTGGCGTTGGAGAAGACTCTTGAGAGTCCCTTGGACTGCAAGGAGATCCAACCAGTTCATTCTAAAGGAGATCAGTCCTGTGTGTTCTTTGGAAGGAATGATGCTAAAGCTGAAACTCCAGTACTTTGGCCACCTCATGCGAAGAGTTGACTCATTGGAAAAGACTCTGATGCTGGGAGGGATTGGGGGCAGGAGGAGAAGAGGACGACAGAGGATGAGATGGCTGGATGGCATCACTGACTTGATGGACGTGAGTCTGAGTGAACTCCGGGAGTTGGTGATGGACAGGGAGGCCTGGCATGCTGCAATTCATGGGGTCGCAAAGAGTCGGACACGATTTAGCGACTGAACTGAACTGAGCTGATGATTCCTGATCACACAGGAAGCATCGTGGTGTTTGGGGCACTTTTGCGGCCTTTAGTTCATTAGGTCATTGGAACAAAACTGTCAAGTAGGCATGAGGCCCCTCAAACAGACGCAGAAGTGGAAATTCGCAGGTTAGTCATCTGTGCAGGGACACAGCTTAGGAATGGCCAAGCCAGTCAGGACCTTGGGACTCCAGCCCCCGACACCTTCTGCCACCCTGTGCCAATACATACAGGCTTCTGACAGCTAACAGCCACCCCGTTGGTCCCCCAGTTGATTTCACACAGAGTAGAGACGTTCTCAAGAGTGACTTGAAATAGGAAGAGGGTTGTTTGCCTTGCGGTTCAGATCCCTCGAAGGGATCTCAAATCATGGGGCCACCTGTGCAGTTGGGAGCGATGTAAATATTTTCCAGTTTGATGCACTTGCCTCTGCGCTGCCTTCTTTCCTGCAACAACAGAAAACCAGGGAGATGAGCTCTTAAAGGGAACATACCACCCTGCATGGCATCTACATGAAGCCACCTGAACACACAGCACTTTAAGATGCCAGGAAGCCCACAGGCTTCCCTATTTGTGACTGGGCTGAAATCACGATGGGCTTCCCAGGTGGCACAGTGGCAAAGATTCCACTTGCCAATACAGTGCTCACAGGAGCCACGGGTTTGATCCCTGGGTCGGGAAGATCCCCTGGAGGAGGAAATGGCAACCCACTCCAGTATTTTTGCCTGGAAAATCCCATGGACAGAGGAGCCTGGAGGACTGCAGTCCACGGGGTCACAAAAGAGCCGGACATGACTAAGTGATGGAGCACACATGTAAATCATGACATCTATATATAAGTCATCAGCTGTTCTCTCTAGAAATGAATCTTAGCTTGAAATTAATAAACAATGCTCTCTTCATCTGGGGTGTTTTTTATATTTTATTGAGTATAGACGACTTAGAATGCTGTATTAATTTCTGCTGTACAGCAGTGATTTGATTATACATATATATATATTCTATTTCACATTCTTTTCCATCATGATTTATGACAGTATATTGACTATAATTCCCTGAGCAATATAGCAGGACCCTGCTGCTTATCCACTCTATTTGTAAGAGTTTGCATCCACAACCCCAAACGCCCAGTCCATTGCTCTCCCTCCCCACCCCCTTGGCAATCACAAGTTTCATCTCTATGTCTGTGAGTCTATTTCTGTTTCGTGGCTAGGTTCATTTGTGCCATATTTCAGATTCCGCATATAAGTGATATCATATGGTATTTGTCTTTCTCTGTCTGCCTGACTTCAATTAGTATGATAATCTCTAGTTGCATCCATGTTGCTGCAAATGGCACTATTTTGTTCTTTTTTATGGCTGTGTATAGGTACCACATCGCCTCCATTCATTCGTCTGTCAATAGATGTTTAGGTTATTTCTGCGCCTTGGTTATTGTGAATAGTGCTCTATGAACCTCGGGATGCATGAATCTTTTTAAATTGTAATTTTGCCTGGGTATATGCCCAGGAGTGGGATTGTTGGATCATGTGGTAATTCTATTTTTAGTTTTCTGAGCAACCTCCATACTGTCTTCCATAGTGGCTACATCAACTTAGATTCCCACCAGCAATATAGGAGGATTTCTTCTTCTCCACAGTCTCTTATCTGGGGTGTTTTTGAACCTTGAAACAACACGGGAGTTTCATGTGAAGAAGCATTCATGTACAAAGAGGGTATGTCGCCTTCACGAGATGCTTAAAGGGGCCAGCGACCAAGAGAAGTTTAAAAATGATTGATCCAAAGGAAGAAAGAGACTGAGATTCTCAGGGATGTCTTCTTTCAGCCCCTGAACAAAGCTAACAGGCAGCTGCTCTCTGTGAGGCTCGGTGCTAGGCACTGAGGTTACAGCGCTTGGCCTTGTGTGCTCAAGGAGACCGACGGTAACCTAGGAATCACAAGAGAAATATTATGTCCCAGACACGAAACAGGACAGAGTGAGACAACTGCAGGGGGCCAGAAAGGAATAACCTAAATGGGGAACAGCAGGAACATGAGCGGGGAGGAGCATGCCAGGCAGAAGACTGACACAGCCTGTGCAGAAGTCCTGTGGAGAGAGGCAGGGCACACAGCCAGCCAGCGGGGAGAGACCAGAGAAGTGAGGGGAAGCCTCGTGAGAGATAAGGATGGGAAGATCTGCCACGTGGCAGATGCTGGCATGAGGGGAAGTTGGGGAGCTCCAGTGCAATGCTGGGACACGATAAGGGCTTAATGAATGAAGGACAAAAGGAAGAAAGGAAGTAGATGAAGGAGGAGGGCTGCCTGGAGGCGGTGATATTTGAGTGGTGTCTTGGAGATAAACAAGAGTCCTCTGGCCAAGAACTGTGAGTGAACATGGGCTGGGAGGACTCAGCAAGGCAGATTCAGTTTGCCAGGAGGTGTCTTCTTGAGTGTTGCCAGACCAAGAAGTGTGTATTTGGACAATTTACACAGGGGGGCCCTAGAAACATTAAAGCCCTATGGAAGAGCAGCAATGCCTTTGTGGTTCTACTGTTGCTCCCATAACTTACTGCACTGAGCTGGCTTTTAATACTGAGGGTCTCTGGAGATGGATAATAAAGGCTCCCACTTCATTCCCAGGCACGTGATAAGGATGTTGGTGAGGACGCTGACCACAGCGTCACCTTGTGTGTGTCTCCAGCCTCGGCATAAGGTCAGATCTCACTTCCTCAGTTTATTTGTGTGGGTGGTTTTTAAGTCTGCTTTTCAAAATGTATTTGCATAGATCCTGTAAGCTGCTTTCAATGCTTTTATTTGAAGGAAAGAAGCAAGGTAAAAATAAATGCAATTACAGTCCCTAGAGCTTCTAGGACCACTGGCACCCAAACTTCACTGTATATCAGAAGCATATGGAGAGCTGTGTAAGACTCAGACTCCTGGGCTCACTTTTAGACTTACGGAATCAGTACCCAGGAGATGGACCTCAGAAATCTGTGCTTTCACTGAGTCCCACGCTCATATATTCAGCTGGGTGGTTTCTAGACATGAAGTGCACACATTAAGAGCCTGGCCTCTGGGTACCACTGCACTTGGTGATGCTCCAGTCTGAGGACAAAGCTGGCATGTAAAGTTAATGTTTCTGGAATCAGGTGCATGGGACCAAATAGAAGAAATCCTCATCTTTTGCCTACAGCATGCACAAGGTTGGTACCCAGCTCCTTGCACTGATCTTGTATTCATCAAGGAGTTAACATAACAGCTCTTCCAAGATTCATGAACTTGATGGATCCCCTCTATAACCTATGTGGATCACCCATAGATGATAATTCCTGATAAAGTTGCATCCTGAAAATTATAACAATCACAAAGATACTCAAGTCCTGAGGGATGATCAGCATACAACAAATTGGAGAAATCACTAATGGAGGATGACATGCAATAGAGATTCTAAAAAGGATTTTAAAATGAGGATGCTTACAATATTCACATACACATTCTATGAATGAAATGTAGAGTGGCAGACCCACGAGCTCAGTCAACAGGCTAGACAGACACAGATGAAGAGAGGTTTCGTGAACTGGAAGATGAGTCTGGGGAACTTACCCAGAATTCAGCACAGAGGGATAAAGCGGTGAAAGGACAAAGGGAGTTACTCTAGATTGAGCGGTTGGATGTTGCATTTTGGGGGAGGTAAGGCCCAAATGCCAAGGAAGGTCCGGCCATCAAAGAAACGAGAGTCAAGGGTTTCCAGGCAGAAGTGGAAAATGTGTAAAATGCTTAAGGTAAGAAAAAGCTCACCAGGAACAGGTTGATGTGTTTGCAGCAACTAAGGCAAGTTGCTGTGGTTTCATCAGGTGAGAAGCCACCACAAGGAAGAGGAAAATATGATCTTGTGTGGAGTGGACTTCAGCTCCAAAAGCGGTGGTTAGCAGGGGGCATGCTTCAGCTGAGGGTAAAGAACTTTCTAACACTGAGAGCTAACCACTCATCTATTCATCCATTTAGTCACTTATTCACTATGAAGTGCCTACTCTATGGCAGGCGCTGTGTTCAAGGCTATGGGGAATGTGAGAGTAAATAAAACATGGGCATCTATGTCCCCAAATAACACAGTTGAGTGAGTAAAATAGGCAGGTACACTCAAATTTCAGACAGAATGAAATGCTGATTTCACAAAATATCAGAGGCATGAAGGTGATCCGACTGAAATGTCTGGATCCCTCCTGGAGGAAGCATGTGCTCACTGCACTGTAGATGTGTGGATATCAGAGGGGACTCCTGCAAGTACATGAGGAACAGTTACCCAGTGGACCTGAAAGTTCTTTCCAATCCTAGAACTGATGATTCTATAAAACAACAGCAGGTATTTACATGCCAGGGGAGTTGGAGAGGACTAGACTGCCGCTTCACCTCCTGGTCCATTGGGGGAAGCAAATGTCTGAGCGGATAATGGCGGAGATCCCAGGCAGAGAGACAGCCACATGATGGGGAGAGGGGAAGCCCTTGGGTATAAGAAAATGAGGGCAAAAATGGGGACACCAGTCAGTGCCCTACTTAGTTCCAGACCTTTGTGAAGACAGGAGCGCCTCAATAAGAGACTGCACTCTGACAGGAGGGGCCGACACGGACGTGACTGTCCTTGACACCGTTCACTTAACAATCAAGGTCTTACAGCCTTTTTTCCGGGGGATGTACAGAGAAGACGAGAAGGTCATACTTAGGGACCTCTTTGTCACTGATCTTTCTCTCACTCTGATCTGTAAATCCAAACAATGCTGAATTGACCTACTTCACAGGTTAAAGGCACTTGGAAAGTGCAGAACTGGTATTCTCTGCTGTTTCCTTCTTTTCTTTCTGCCCAGACCACCAGCATCTTTTACCTAGATCACGGAAACAACTTCCCGACCAAGCTGTTGGGCTGGCCTCACCTTAGTCCACTCTCTACACAGCAGTCAGAATTACTAGAAAACCGATCACATCACTTCCTTGCTTCTATTCTCTGTCTTTCTCTGCTCTTAGGATAAAGCCAAGCTCCTGAGCAAGACTTCCAGGACTATGTAACCTCCAGCCCCACCACCTGTCTTATCTCATCTCTTGAAATGCAAACCCTTCCACGTCACATAGCCTCCCCACAATTTCCTTGCAACTGAGTGAGCACTTGCCTTGGTCACATAAGCAGTGTTAGGTGCAATCAGCGAATAGGTACTTAATGGCAAGTGTTCCTGGCACTGATGGACACGTTCAGTGGGTTTTCCCCTCAACTCCATTCTCCTCTGGGTGTTTGTTGAATAGGAGCTTCCATTCAACTAACCCTTCTTCAGGAGCAGTTGTTGGACCAGAAATTATTTCCCTTTTTTATGTGTCTCTCATCTGAATGTGAAGTCCAGCTTGGTCAATTAAGTAGATGCTCGGCTCCCTGGACATGCAGGACAGTGGGTTGAGTGCTCTGGATTGGCACAAATGCAAAGTGTGTGCTCTCAGGAGCTTGCAGGAAAGGACAGAAGGATATGCAGCCTCCACAAGGCAATCAGGACCAGGATGCAGGGAGTCTTGGGAAATAGAAGTGAGGAGGGTTCTGTGGGGGCATCTTCCCTGGGGAGCTGGTGCTCCAGGTGGAAGGGCAGGCAGAGGCAGAACTTGATAATCCAAAGTTACAAGAACAGCAACCCTGGACCATGCCTATTACGTGTCGCCTACTGCCCTGAGCGCTTGACAGATACCACCAGACTGAATCCTCAAACCTCCCCGTGATCCGCATTTACCATTTCCCCCATTTACAGAGGAGGACTTTGAGAGGCTAAGAGATAAATTTCCCCAAGATCCTACAGCAGGCAGGTGGTGGGGTGGGAATTTTAAACAAGACCTACCAGACTTCAGGGGGCTTCCCTGGTGGTAAAGAATCTCCTTTCAATGCAGGAGACCGGGTTCAATCCCTGGGTTGGGTAGATCCCCTGGAGGAGGAAATGGCAACCTACTCCAGTATTCTTGCCTGAGTAATCCCACAGACAGAGGAGCCTGGTTGGCTACAGTCCATGGGGTCGCAAACAGTGGGACACGACTGAGCGACTGAGCCTGAGAACTAGACCCAGGGCCTACAGAAAAAGACGTGAGTGACGGCCCAAGCGGCTGAGACACTGCTGGTGCACAGGGTAAGTGCTGGCAAAGAGCAGATTCAGTGTGGATCAACTTAGTGCAATCCTCATTGAGAACCAATTCCAACATATTTCCTCAGGGAATATTTAGCATTTTCTTGCAGGTAAAGGGACTCAAATGCAAAATTCACAATTAAAAAAATAAATAAATAAACATCTTCAAAATTTAAGAACCTTCACAATCTGCTCCATCTGGCCACTAATTTTTATATTTTTAATGACGTCTGTTTCTGATCCACATTATGCTATAAACAGGTTTGGTGTGAATCATGATGTTTTAATTAGAATACTAGTTATTCTCAAGAAGTCATCTAAAATAAGTCCTTGTATAATTAGTTGAGGAAACAGACCTCTAGAGAGAAAGTGACCTTACAGGAATCACACTACAGGCTGAAAGTGACCTTACAGCCTTTGATAGATAAGGCTGAGCTTGGACTAGCTTTCCAGTCCTGTAATTGGTACTGCAGGAGATGGTGAAGGACAGGGAACCTGGCGGCTGTAGTCCATGGGGCTGCAAAGAGTCGGACATGACTGAGCGACTGAGCAACAGCATTGATCCAGAACCTTCTGGGTACCAAGCACCAGGCAAGAACCTACTTTGGTGTCAGTGAAATAATGAAATAAAGTCCCTTCCCTCAAGCTGCTCGTATTGTTTTTTCTGTTTTGGAACCTTCTTACTGAATTTGAAAGTAGTACCCTGTCCTTATTTTTCTCATAGATATTTCACCAGTGTTGCTGTTTCTTCTTGCTTCATGCCTTCTGAATTTTTTTTTTTCCTGGCCCCTCTCAAAGCCCTAACCCCACCTCCTTTAAGCATCTGAGACAGATTTTGCTCAAACTTTTCTTGGATACATCCTCTCATGGGGAGCTCACCACCATGCCACAGACATTTGTTTCACTGGACACCCGATTACTGGGAAATTTCAGTGTGTATTTTTTCCAACACCACCAACTAATTCTCCACTTCTCAGGAGACACTGACTGGAGGTCCTACGATTTAACTCAATTCTGACAAAATCTACCCGGAGGAAGCATCAGCTCCCACATGTTAAAAGCTTAGTCCTACAAGACTGCCCCTACTTCAGATGCCAATCACAAATCTGTGTTGTTACCAATTAGGGATAAGTTGGAAGTACCTATGACCTTCTCCTTGGGACTTTTTTAAAAGGTAGTTGAAATTTTGTTTATTTTTGTTAATATTTATTTGGCTGCGCTGGGTCGTAGTTGTGGCACAAAGGATCTTTGGTCTTTGTCGCAGCATGTTGTGGCATATGGGACCTAGTTTCCTGACCATGAATCGAAACCGGGCCCTTGCATTAGGAGTGTGGAGTCCTAGCCTCTGGACCACCAGGGAAGTCCCCACCCCAGCTTAGGTTGTTTAATTTTCTAAAGGGGCTCACAGAACTCAGATGAACATTTATTCGTGTTTACCAGTATATTATAAAGCGTATTGTAAAGGACACAGGTGAAGAGGTTCATAGGGCGAGGTTCAAAATGGTCCCCAGCGCAGGAGCTTTTGTCCCCATGGAGTCTGGTGTGCTGCACCCTCCAGGCACATGGATGAGCTCTGGTTCATCCACCTGGAAGTTCTATGAACCCCATCTTTTTTTGTAAAGGCTTCTTATAAAGAAACAACAGTGTGACTCCAAATAGAATCACTTGTGCTAAGCCCGGCGTCAGCAAACCAAGACTGCATTTCTAGCCTGACGGCAGTCTCAGCCTCTCCCAGCAATGTAGTCTTACCAAGTCAGTCTGGGATTTCCTGGTTAGTAGTAGTGAGGTAATTCTCCCAACAGACCCTTCATCACTTCCCCAAAAGATGAAGCAATCCACTTTCTTAACTCTCTGTCAATAAAAGGTCCAAAATCATTGCAGATGGCGACTGCAGCCATGAAATTAAAAAATGCTTGTTTCTTGGATGAAAAACTATGACCAACCTAGACAGCATATTAAAAAGCATAGACATTACTTTGCCAACAAAGGTATATCTAGCCAAAGCTATGGTTTTTCCGGTAGTCATGTATGGATGTGAGAACTGGACTACAAAGAAAGCTGAGCACTGAAGAAATGATGCTTTTGAACTGTGGTGTTGGAGAAGACTCTTGAGAGTCTCTTAGACTGCAAGGAGATCAAACCAGTCAATCCTAAAGGAAATCTGTCCTGACTGTTCATTGGAAGAACTGATGCTGAAGCTGAAACTCCAATATTTTGGCCACCTGACGAGAAGAACTGACTCATTTGAAGAGACCCTGATGCTGGGAAAGATAGAGGGCAGGAGGAGAAGGAGACGACAGAGGATGAGATGGTTGGACGGCATCACTGACTCGATAGGCATGAGTCTGAGCAAGCTCCGGGAGTTGGTGATGGACAGGGAAGCCTGGCGTGCTGCAGTCCACGGGGTTGCAAAGAGTCGGACACGACTGAGTGACTGAACTGAACTGAATAAACGGTTTCTGTTTTGTATAGCTCCTTGGTGTGCTCACATCTGACTCTTTGTGACCCTAAAGAACTGTAGCCCACCAGGCTCCTCTGTCCATGGGATTCTCCAGGCAACAATACTGAGTGGGTTGCCATGCCCTCCTCCAGGGGATCTTCTCGACCCAGGGATTGAACCCATGTCTCCTGCTTTGGCAGGTGGGATGTTTACCACTTGCGCCACCTGGGAAGCTCTCTGGGGGAGATGAAAAATTCCAACGCTCTAATCACAGGGCTGGTTCCCTAGCAACTGGCCCCCACCTTTTGGTTACCTGGGGGCATCTCTCCCCAGTCATCTTATTAACGTAACAAAGCCCATCTGTATCTCAACAGTTGAGACATTCCAAGGGTTTTGGGAGCTATGTGCCTGAAGCAATGGATGGAGGATCAAATATACATTTCTTATTATAAGTTATACTATCACAGAAGTTCATCTATGAATGGAGTAAAAATGAGACTTGCTAGAATGTGTGTTAAGCCACTGAAGGGATATTTCACATGGTATTTAAAGCCCAGAACAGGGTCCACTCACTGAGGGCCTCTCTTCAGACACATTGAGTCTGGTTTGAAGGTCCCCTCCTTCTGTTTCCCATGGCCCCTCCTGGCTCCTGGGGCTTCATTAGGATAAGGAGCTATGGGCTTCCCAGGTAGTGCAGTAGCAAACGCAGGAGATGCGGGCTCGATTCCTAGGTCGGGAAGATACCCTGGAGAAGGAAATGGTAACCCACTTCAGTATTCTTTCCTGGGAAATCCCATGGGCAGAGGAGTCTGGCTGGAGCCATAAAGAGTCGTTCTTGACTGATAGTGGCAGAAGATGAAGAAAGGCACAGCTTTTCCTGCAGGAGAACCGCAGTGGTTAGCTGGTATATGTGAAGGGCTCTCAGAAAAAAACAGCCCTGATTTTTAGCATTCGTCAATTTCTGTGATATAAATATTCCCACTGTGGCTGATTTCCAGCCACCAGTGGGATGTCACTGAGGAGCTGGTAGAGATGTTCACAAGCAGCTCTAACCAACCAGGAGAAGCCAGTACCAACCCACCACTGTGTGTGTGTGTTTGGGAAGAGTGGATGCATAAAAGAATGAATGAATGAATGAATGAATGAATGGGAGAGAGAGATACCAATTTTGCACAAGTGACAGGAAAGAACTGGAATGAACAGGATATTTTTTATAACTGCGGTAAATAGACTACAAATAAAATAAGCTGGGATCAGTGTAAAAAGCACTTTAAGCAGCTTCTCCAAATTACTTTAAAAGAATCAGGCCTGTTTTTTTCATAAAAGGCCATGATGACAAAGTATACCAGCTCTATAACTTACTAACTCTGTGACCTTGGCCACGATACTTAATCTCTCTCTCAGTTTCCCCATCTGTAAATGACAGAGATAACACCCATCACAGGGCTAGCGTGATGAAGGGCCCTGGCAGAAGTGAAGTGAAGTGAAAATGTTAGTTGCTCAGTCATGTTTCTTTGCGATCTCATGGACTGTAGCCCACCAGGCTCCTCAGTCCATGGGATTTCCCAGGCCAGAACGCTGGAGTGGGTTGCCATTTCCTCCTCTAGGGGATCTTCCTGACCCAGGGATCAAACTCGGGTCTCTTACATTGCAGGAGGATTCTTTACCATCTGAGCTACCAGGGAAGTGTGATGAAGGACTCTGGCAGACATGCAATGATTGATCTTGAAATAAATTTTGAATGAGTGTAATGGGGATCAGCGTGCATGTGTGTAGTGTAGAAAGAGCATATACTATGACACAGATAACCTCTGTTCTGTTTCCATGAGTTTTCTAATTGTATGGGATACAAAAAATATAGATAAAAGTAAAATGCTCTTTTTCCCCCAAATGCCCTAATCAGTGTTTCAATATCAAGATTCATTGGACCATTTTCACTTTCACTGTTCTTAACATTCTGGTCTAATTGATGAATTCTTTCATGAGTTGAGGCCCCTCTGAATCTCATTACACTGGGGCTTCTGGGCATATTGATCCTCTTTAGAAATAAGGCAATAAATCGTCCACAGACCTAATGACTAAGCCCACTGCTAGGGGAGAGAATTCAGAAGGCAGGTTTCCTCACCACATTGTCTGTCTTTAATTGAACTTTCATCATGAGTTTGAAAATCTGATTCAGCAGTAGGTATCAATGACTTAAAACTGTTTGTTTCCTTTGAGGTAGTAATTCCATCTCTGAGAATCAATCTCCAAGAAATAGTCTTCGGTGAAGACAAAAATTTATACACAATGATAAGCATCACATTATTTATTATGAAAAAAAAGGAAGCCACTCAAATGTTCAATAACAGGGGTCAAGAAAGTTTTGTTTATGAAACCATGAGAACCGAAGTTTAGGAAAACTATGTTATCACGGGGGGGTGGGGGGGATAAAACCTACAAGATGAGATTAGATTTTTTTTTTTTTTTAAGAAAAGCAGCATATAGGGACTTCCTTGGTGGGCTAGTGGTTAAGACTTTGCCTTCTAATGCAAGGGGTGTGAGTTCAAACCCTGGTTGGGGAACTAAGATCCCACATGCCTCGAGGCCAGAAAATCAGAACAAATAAAACAACAGAAGTAATATTGAAACAAATTCAATACAGACTTAAAAATTTTTTAATGCATGTGAATAATTTTTTAAAAAGCAGCATATAAATTATACTACAGTTATGGATATTGGAAACTTACCTATAAGGATAAAAAAAGACATGGGCCAAAATGGCAACAGCTATTTTGTTTTTATGGCTTTCGATGTTTTCTTCTTAAATTTTTTTCTCTATTTTATACATGTTTTTGTAACAAACACACATTCCTCAAAATTAATTTTCATAATCTGAATTTTTAATAGTATATGTAAGTATACTGTGGCTTTTCTAACCAAATATAGAAATATATTAGGAAGCAGTGACAGATTTTATTTTCTTGGGCCTCAAAATCACTGCAGACAGTGATTGCAGCCATGAAATTAAAAGATGCTTGCTTCTTGGAAGAAAAGCTATGCAAACCTAGATAGGATATTAAAAAGCAGAGACATCACTTTGCTGAAAAAGATCCAGATAGTCAAAGCTATGGTTTTTCCACTAGTCATGTATGGATGTAAGAGTTGGATCATAAAGAAGGCTGAGCACCAAAGAATTGACACTTTTGAAATGTGGTGCTGGAGAAGACTCTTGAGAGTCGCCTGGACAGCAAGGAGATCAAACCAGCCAATCCTAAAGGAAATCAACCCTGAATATTCATTGGAAGAACTGATACTGAAGCTGAAGCTCCAATACTTTGGCCACCTGATGCGAAGAACTAACTCATTGGAAAAGACTCTAATGCTGGAAAAGATTGGAGGCAAAAGAAGGGAGCGGCAGAGGATGAGATGGTTAGATAGCATTATCAGTTCAATGAACATGAATTTGAGCAGTCTCTAGGAGATAGTGGAGGACAGAGGAGCCTGGCGTGCTGCAGTCCATGGGGTCACAAAGAGTCAGACATAACTTAGTGACTGGATAACAAGATAGCCTTTCTAACAAGGCCAGTAGCTCTATAATAAGAAGGAACACATATAATGTATAATGATGTTTCGCATTCTTCAATTGCTGGAAATACTTAGTCTAATGTCCTATTCTATAGTGTTAATGTGATTTGTACTCACTCTCCCATAGATGCAACCTTGAGTTCGTTTTATGTGGCTGAGTCAGTAACTTAATGGGGCCTGGAATTTGCTTATGCACAGAAATGCACAGAAAAGCATTTGCATCATCTGAAAAATCAGATATAAGTACCATATCAGAGTCTATTTCTCCACCAGGATAAATTCTTGTGTGTTTTCAAGAGTTTTAGTTTAGTCTCATTTATCTGTTCAGGCACATTTTTGATCCAATAAGTAGCTCAGGAAGGGGTTACTCTAAATTCTATGCCTGTAAATACTATCTTCAATTCATAAGATGAGCCCTGGAATGCCTCTAACTTGCTCCTAGTGCAACTCCCCTCCAAGCCATCCTCTATATAATAACCAAGGTGATCTTTCTAGAATGTAGCTCTGGTCCTGGCAGTCCTCCACCTGGCTTAAGCACCTTCAGTGGCTCCCATGGGCACATCAGGTCCTCCTCCGTCTTGCCTGTGAGCACACCGTCTAAGGACCACTCACAGCCAGTTCTTACTATTCCCAGACACAACGTATTGTCTGTGTGTGCATGTGTGTGTGTTAGTTGCTCAGTCGTGTCCAACACTTTGAGATCCATGGACTACACATACTAATAAGGAAAGTTGCTGGCCAATTCACAACTTTCCCCAATCCTTTTTTCTTCTGTCATCTTCCAACCTAGAGGTTAGAAAGGTGGTAATTGGCCTTCAGGTAGGAATGGCCATGGAACAAATTTACGGACAAACTTGGCCAATGAGACAGAATAAAGTCCGCTGGAGCCATCTGGGAAAGGTTTACCTTCCCCTCTTGGGACACAGATGTGAAGCCTGAAGCTGGAGCAGCCCTCTTGTGACCATGAGGCACTCATCACCTGGAAGAAACACCAACAAGCTGCAGATAGTGGATCTGAAGGAGGGAAAGCAGCTGAGTGGTTGCTGGTATCACTGAGATGCCAGACCAGCTTTGAGACCATGCACCTCTGACTCCTTGAAGAGTGATTAAGGGGTTCTGTTGCTTGCAGCAACATGTCTTTTATTGGACTCACTCTTCCCTTAAATAGGAAATGCACACAAAATGGTAACTTCAGCTCCTGGAATCTTCTAGAAGATCAGTCCTTGTTATTCTCCTCTCCTTTCTTCCTCAGTATCTCAGTATTTACTCACCTGTCGGGAACACTACCCAAAGCTGTTGGGTACTTTCACTGTGAGATACCAGGTTGTGTGTCTGTACACATGATTTGACTGCCTGTGACAAAAATCAAGTTTAAGTTGATTTGGAATTTACGGTGAGGGTCTCTTCCGTCCCCAGGATGCAGCGGTTATACACAGCTGTAATCAATTATACAAGCCCCGCCCCACCGGGAAGAAACCTTTCTGTTTCTCCTTGGCTGTGACTTTCTTCTTTCTTACTCTTCACTGCCTTCCTTCACAGTCACAGGGAACCTGATACACTGACAGCTCCTGAAGTTACAGTGGAACCTGTACCCAGAGAGAATGGGTACAATGGTTCTCAGTTTCAAAATGAAAAATTCTGGAGTTCTGATTGGCCTGCTTGGGTCAGGTGTCTGGCTGTGGGCCAATCAACAATGAAGGGATGGAGCAGAGCCACCTAGGTTCTACCCCCTGCAGAGCAGGTGTGGAGCAGGCTGTGCCCAGCTGGACCCAAGATTCTGGGCTGGTCTCCCTCACACCGCGGCTCCTGCCCACCTTTCCCAGTACAGAACTGGTCGCCCCAGGACAGCGTGAGTTACTCAACGGCAAAAGCCAGTATTCTGTTGTTCATAAAAACTGTCTTGGTTTGAGTGCCTCCCAAAGCAGAATCTGAGACTTCTAAGTAGTGCACAGAAGTCCCTTTTCTGCTTAGAGGATGGGAGCCCATGCTTGAGGTGGGCACAAGGTGGTCTGAGCACCTCGGAACATTGCTGAGAGCAGAGACAGGCTCCAGAGTGTGGCACTGGGGCCCCGAAACATCTGCTACACAGACAAGAAGGGTGAACCCCAGAGCTGCTTTTCTTAGATGTTGGAAGGGTCCCTGGTTCAATGCAGAGCTAGTCTGACCTAATAAAGATTTGGCCAAACAAAAGTAGACCCAGACAACAAGGCCCTACCGTATAGCACAGGGAACTATATTCGCTATCCTGTGATAAACCATCATAGAAAAGAATATGAAAAAGAATATATATATATAACGGAATCAGTTTGCTGTATAGCAGACGTTAGGACAACATTGTAAATCACCTATACTTCCCTGGTGCCTCAGATGGTAAAGAATCTGCCTGAAATGCAGGAGACCTGGCTTCAATCCCTGGGTTGGGAAAATTCCCTGGAGAAGGGAATGGGAAGCCACTCCAGTATACTTGCTTGGAGAATTCCATGGACAGAGGAGCCTGGTGGGCTACAGTCCGTGGGGTTGCAAAGAGTAGGACACAACTGAGCAACTAACACTTTCACTTAACATACTTCAGTAAAAAAAAAAAAATTTTAAGTGTATCCAGGATTTCCAGACCACCTGTGTGGTACTTACCTTACCGGATGCTCCCAACATTTTTTTTTTTGGATGAAATTCTCTAATACTAGCACTCCTGAAACAGGCATTTGAAATCAAAACTACCTTGCTTGGTGAAGCCTAGACTCCCACATGGCACTTTGCTGTCACCGGAGAGGTTTAGTCCAAAGGGAAAGTTGGGGCCTGAGAATCTCTGAGAAGATGACCTCATTCACACAGCTCTGCTCAGCAAGTCTGAGTTGCAAAAGCTAGACAGAATCCCTTGGATAGAGGAGCCTGACAGTCTATAGTCCATGCAGTTGCAAAGAGTGGGACATGACTGAGAGACCTAAGATAAGAAAATAAAATTAAAATGTCCAGAAAGGTATAACTGAAAAATCTCAGTGATCATAAAAAAAAAAAAAAAAAAAAGACAACTGTGGGCCAGGATGCAGAGACTTCGGTTCTTCTATTTCTACCTTGAGTCTTGAGGCACACTCACAACCCCACGGTGGGTTTCCTTACTGGGGGCTCTCTACATGACTGAGCGACTTCACTTTCACTTTTCACTTTCATGCATTGGAGAAGGAAATGGCAACCCACTCCAGTGTTCTTGCCTGGAGAATCCCAGGGACGGGGGAGCCTGGCGGGCTGCTGTCTGTGGGGTCACACAGAGTCGGACACGACTGACGTGACTTAGCAGCAGCTAGTGCTTCAGAGATCACCCCAGGTCTCAGTTTGTACAGGTCATCTGGAGGTGTCCAGTCTCTGACAACTGTAAGTCATCATGAGCCAAGCAGAGACCCAGGGCGAGGTGATGCAATCAGCTCAGAGTGCAATGAGATGCCGTGGTCATTCATCAGAGAGCCAGGCACCAGACAGACACAAATGATGGCTAAGAAAAATGATGCCAGGGCCGGAGGGTGAGGCGCAGAGTGAAAGGGCGACACTCGACAAAGAAACCACACTGTCACTTCTGTCATCAGGAAGCTCCCAGAAGAGGCCCCCGGAGACAGGAGACCCCCAAATTCAACCACAAGACACAAAACTGGGGGAGAGGTTCCCTGGCACGACCCTTCCACCACAGCAGGGGTGTCAAGCATTGAGGATCACGGAGCAGAAAGCGTGCTCAGCCCTGGGTTACAGTCCTTTCCAATCTTGTGTGAAAACTCACGTGATGCCACGCCGCTGACCCTGACACACAGCACGTGTCCATCACTGGTTGTTTCTTCTCTTCCCTCCTTCTCCAGCCATCACCAGCAGCCCCAGTTTTGTCTAAATGTTACGGTTTTGTCATTCGGACCTTTCAGCTCCTCATGATGCTCGGCACCTTGGGGCTCCCTCACTGGTCTTTCTCACATCCACTCGTGACCCTGCTATCAACTTTTCAAACAGCGGACACAGTGAACCAACGCCAGGGCAGTTCACATCTCCGCTTTAAAACTCTCTGGCAGCACTGAGAAGAAAACAAAAACTGCCGCCCCAGCATCCAGCCCCCTGGATGGGCAGCCTCCCTGACCGCATCTCCCAACACCCCCTCCCATGCTTGCTGCCCTCCAGGGACACTGACCTTGGACCAGCCCTGGAGTCTCCAGGCCCTTTCTTGCCTCAGGACTTATATATGCTGTTCCCCCTGCGATGATGCTCTTCCTCACAGCACCCAGAAGGCCTCTACTCACCCTTCAGGTCTTAGCTTAATTGTTCCTTCCTCTGAAAGTTTCCCCACCCAGAGTCCCCGGTCATAGACCCTCAAGTCCCTCTTCATAGCAATGACAAGAGTTGAAATTGATTCATTTCTTGTGTAAGCACTTATGTACCATTTTAGTCTGCTGTTAGTTCTGTGAGGCTAGGATGGTGGGTCTGTCTCACTCCTGCCCAGAACTCCCATGCCAAGCCCAGCATCTGGCACATCAGAGGTATTTAATAGATATTTGATAGATAAAATATTTGATAAAGAAATGAATGTCACTTATCTTGGACAGATAACATGTCATCCTGGGTTAAAAAGACCAAAGGAAGTTTCTATTCTTCACTCACATTCGGATTTTAATGGCTGTGTGTGTGCTAGGTTGCTACTGTTCTGTCCGACTCTTTGGAAAGCCATGGACTGAAGCCCACCAGGCTCCTCTGTCCATGGGATTTTCTAGGCAAGAATACTGGTGGGCTGCCATTCCCTTCTCCAGGGGATCTTCCCGACCCAGGGATCGCACCTGGGTCTCGTACATCTTCTGCACTGGCAGGCAGGTCCTTGACCCCTAGCACCACCTGGGAGAGCCATCTTTTTTTTCAGAGAAAGAAATAAGGTGAAACAAAAAGAATTTTGGACGCTTTATTGACAAGGAACACCAATGTTTCTCTCCCCTGTAAGAAATGATCTAATAGGGACTTCCCTGGAGGTCCAGTGGTTAAGACTTCACCTTCCAATGCAGGAGGCACGGGTTGGATCCCTGGTCATGACATTAAGATCCCACATGCCTCACAGCCAAAAATCCAAAACATAAAACAGAAGCAATATTCAATAAACAATAACAAATTCAATAAAGATTTTAAAGATGGTCCACATCAAAAGAAATTATCTAATAGTCATAATGGCCATCATCACATGGTATTCAGGGTGTGCAGTGTGGAGAGCTGACTCTGGTCATCACACGCCTCCCCAGGATGGAGCACTGCCCTCATCTCCTACATCACAGATGAAGAAAGCGAGTCATGGGTGCTGAATGCCTCGCCCAAGATGACCCACCGAGAGCTCGGTGTTTCTCGAGGTCAAACCTGGGCAGTTTAGGTCCTGAACCACATTCATAACCATTCACATCACCACCTTTGGAGGGAGAAAACCAGCCCCATCTCTTAACACAGCTAAGTCTTTGCCAGCAGTCAAGTTAATCAGTAATGAACTTATATCCTGCTCCATGTTGGGTCCCCACACTCTGCAGCCGCACAGACAAGGGGAGTTAGGGCTGGGCCTGGGGGGAGGCAGTGCATGATCTCAGAAGGAAGCTTTCTGGGGAAGGCGAGAGTGACTCCTGCCTTAGCTGCTGTCTGGTGAATTGACTTTCCCTGGGGCCACCTCTCAAAGGCACTTTGGGGAAACTGATCGCCTATGTGGCCCTTCTGAATTTAGTTTCTTTTGCAAGCAACTCCAGAAGTTTCTGCCTGGTGGAGTGGGCCACTGTGGAAGTCACCTGGATCCAGACTTCGTGTCAAAACTGCCTGGGAGCTGGCAGAAGTGTCAATCCCTGGACCCCTCCCAAACCAAGCAGAGGGAGCCTCCCGGCCTGAGGACCAGGCATCAAGGTCATTTAAAGCTCCTCTGGGTGTTTATAATGGTCCAGCCCATACTCGTCTCCAGGCAGATGGAGAGATCATGGCCTGGAGATGCTGAAGGCTCATTCAAGGGCCCACAGGGACTGGTGGTTTTCAAAGACAGCTTGTCAATGGGCTTCTGTTAGGACAGATATTAGTCTGTGTCTCCTCTGTTGAGCTGCAGGGTGGGTGGATGTCAGTCCTCAGGGCTCCCCTTTCTCGTTCAGGGTCCCTCAGCTGTGCCTTTTCTAAAGTTGGAGGTACTGTCACTGACTCTGGGGCCTGTTTTAAGTTCAGAGGAGGCCCCAGCTCTTCAGATTGGCAGATATGGTGTGCAGTTTTGGTGTACACTAAAGCTCAGGAAGGTTCTGGAAGTCTGGCTGGACTAGCTGGGGATAACACAGCATGTCTGCCCCCTCACTCCTCATAAGTTGTGGACTGAAGCAGACGCAGATGGGGGTGGAGGTAGGGGGTACAGCCCTTTCTGGGGGGACTCATCTGCCTCATTGCCTCCAGCAGCCCTACGGAGCCTCTGCAGGGAAGCCAGTTCAGGATGTGCCCCAGAAGCACAGATGGTGAGGATGGCAGCTCCACCTTCAAGAGCCTCCTCTGTATGTTTCCTGAAACCTGGGAAAATGGACATGGTGTTGAGCGGGAGCCCCTTTGCAGGGTTTGCTGCTGTGAGCAAGAGGGGTCACAGCTTGGTACCCAGTGGGCCTTGGAAGGACCACAACAGACAAAATTGCTGTTGAAATGAAAGTGGGCAGAGAAGGAATGCTCACGTCTGAGCTTCAAACAAGGCACACGGTATGAGATGCTTTATCTGGATCAACTCTGAATCGGGAATTTCTCAGGGCTTCATCATCGTCATGTACTGTGCAGTCACTAGGAGCTCAGCCACAGAGCCAGACTACAGAGTTCAAGTTCCACCTCTGCTCTCTCTAGCTCTGTGATCATGGGCAAGTTTGTTAACCTCCGTGTTTCCACGTCTATGAAGAGGTGTGATAATAATATACACTTCACAGACTTGGTTGTGATGATGGGGTGAGTGGATATGTGCAAAGTACTTCTAACACAGCCTGGAGCATTATAAGCACTTAGCTGCTGTCTTAGTCCATGCCTGCTGGGATAAAAAGTACCATCGACTGGGTGGCTTATCAACCACAGAAATGTACTCTTCACGGTTCTGGGAGCTGGAGGGCCGGATCAGGGTGAGAACCCTCTTCCAGCCTGCAGCCTGTCAACTTCTCTCTGGGAGCTCTCTGGGGTCTCCTTTATCAGGGCACTAATCCCATTCATGCGGGCCCCACCCTCCTGACCTAAGTAACTCCCAAAAGCCCCACTTCCTCATACCATCACCCTGGGGTTAGGGCTTCAACATAGAAATTTGTGGGAATACAAACACCCCGTCCATAACATTTATGAATATTGTTCAGCTTATGTGATGAGGGCAGGAGAATATGTAGTGAATTTGAGTTTTAATTGCAAGTACTAGGATGAGATGGTTGGATGGCATCATCAACTCAGTGGATATGAGTTTAAGCAAACTCCGGGAGACAGTGAAGGACAGGGGAGCCTCACATGCTGCAGTCCCCGGGGTCGCAGAGTCAGGCATAAATGAGTGATGAACGACAACCTGAGAGCAGAGCAAAAGTAAACGACTTTGTTGGGATCAGCACGAGAGTTGTGATGCTAGCTCTGCAGGTGACTCAAAATTAATCCCCTTGGGCAAAGAAGCTGAACCCCTAGGAAGCCTCAGTTTGTGTCCCATGGCCACAAGTGACCCTTAGACCACAGGTCCGTGAAACTCTGGGATGTGACTCACTGATTTGACTGATGCCTCTAGACCTGGGTGAGCTGTGGGGGTGGGGATCAGAAAGGACCCTGTCCATCCATTTCTGGGCTCTTGTATCTTGAGGGGGTCCCAGGAGAAGAGAAGTGTCCCCGTGGGGATGTGAGGTTGCTCGCTGTAGAGCAGGTAACGGAGCCCCTTCCAGTCTCCTGTTCTGCATTGCTCATCACTGCCTGGGCGAGGGGATTCTTTGGGAGCTCAGAGAGAAGCCAGAGACTCATCCCAGTTGTGCGGTGGGCTGGGGGAAATACAATATGACTCCTGCGGACAAACGGGCCTGAGCCCTGGGACAAATGCCATCTGGGAAACGTGCGTGCATGCGTGTCTACGTAATGTATAGGATGGCACGTCTCTGTGTGCACAGACAGTGAGAGAGATGAAAGACATAAGACAGTGCAGATACAGTGAGGAATGTGGGCTAGAGGCAGCTTCAGCTGATGGAAACCACCAAAGCCTTCAAGGAGAACTTGCTTCTGAAGCAGCATCCCAGGGCAGCAGGGCTTAGGGATGGAGGAAGCCGTGAGAAAGACACGGGGTGGGAAAGGCTGCATGTGTCTTGCGAGGAGCCAGAGGGTTGGGTGCGTTGGCAGGTGGGGCTGGAGAGAGAGGAGGGGGAGCAAGAACCAGAGAGGGTGGCGAAGACTACCAATGCCGAGTTTAGGGGTTTGGACTTTTCCCTGCAGATGACAGTGAGAGAGATTCGAGAAGTATTTTTGTACATGGCAGTGATATAAAAAGTGTTGCTCTTTGGGAAAAAAAAGAGCAGTCTGTTGTCTGGTGTGGGGTGGGGGTGAGAAAATGGGGGCGGGGGAGCTGGTCTGAGGGTGCAGGCAAAGGGCTGGTGACGGAAGGTGAAGAACTCAGCTCTTCCATCAGACACAAAAGGCAACGGAGCAGCTCTCTGATCCCACTTGGATGTCCCTGCAGGAACCGGTAACTAGAGCAGCCACAGCCCAGAGCTTGGCCACCAGCTCACTAGTTTCTGCAGAGGAGGCGGGGAGTGATGGGAACTCAGAGAAAACACAAATGGAAAGATCTCAGAGTGGTGGCCCAGATCAGACTGCAGCATTGTTAAAAGAGATATGAATAACCTTGTGGGTTGGGGTAATGCATGCCTGGTCCCTGACTGCTCAGAGAGCAGCTTTTATTAAGTTGGTTCAACTTGACACTCATCCACCCACACCTTCCAGATGTCCAGTCCTGTACTGGGTGTTGGGGAAATGCAGAGGACAAGACAGAGTCCTTGGCCTTAAGGAGCTTGTACTCGGGGGGAAGGGCTGGCCCTGCACATGACGAGTGACCCCACAGAGGACATCAGAGGGGGAGGTTCTGACTTAACTGTTTTCCTGTCTCACATGTGGACGGTCAGCACTTTGGGGGCAGGAACAGGGCTTCCCGCTTAGTACCTGCACCCCTGGTTGCCCCGGGTGCAGGGTAGACACATTGTGTGTTTATGAATGGAGAGAAGGATGCACAAGGAGCTGAAGGTATGGAGGGACCCAGGGAGTTTGCTGGCCTGCAGACTCCACAAATCTGCCTGCAGTGCAGGAAGCCTGGGTTCGATCCCTGGGTTGGGAAGATCCCCTGGAGAAGGGAATGGCTACCCACTCCAGTACTCTTGCCTGGAGAATGCATGGACAGAGGAGCCTGGTGGGCTACAGTCCATGGGGTTGCAAAGAGTCGGATACCGCCGTGCGACTTTCACTTTTCAGCCTCCAAGCTCCAAGTAACTCATCACTCATAGTCTCTTAACTGGTTATGTTTTCTGAGTCTCTCAAAAACCCTCTGAAGGCAGGAGGCTGGAGCTTCATCTCACACCATGCCTCCCTCTTGGTTGCCCTAAATTTTAATTAGTCATAATCGTTATAAATGTGTTTATAGCACTTCAGCATTTCCAAACCACTTCCAGCACATTATCTCCCCGGGATCTCACGCAACTGCGTTAAGGCAGGAAGATGATCAGGGCGTTTGCGACTCTCCCTGTCACACGAGGGAAGGGAACCGATGTCTTCCATGTGCCCTCGGGCACTGCTTGCCTTCCATATGCTCTCATTATCCTTACTTTTACACAGGTAACTTATTTAATTATCTCTGCAACAAGGCCAGGCCATTATTATTACCGTTTTACAGATGTGAAACTCATATGCAGAGAAGTCAAGCATGGCGCCCAAGGGGGCACAGCAAGTGAGCTGAGATTCAAACTTGGTTCTGCCTGATTCCAAGTCTAGTCATAATGACAACAAAGATGATAAGTATGATGATGGTGATGATGGTGGTGACGGGCACTTACTGAGTGTTAACTCTGTGCCAAGCACTGAGCTTGCATTTACATAGTTTATTAAATGAATACTCACTGAGTACTAATTAATTAATTTAATACTCAATACTAATTTACTCCTGACAGTCCCCTAAGGTAGCTGCTACTATTATCCACCGTTTTTTTTCACTGGGCCAGATGCACTGGGGAGTGTGTATTTCAGAGAAGGTGATAGCTGTCACCTGATGCTTCACAGGCATTAAGTAACTCCAGGTTTAACGCTTTGCACAACCAGTTTAGGGCTCAGTATGTAGCATGGCAACAATGTGTACAAAATAGAAGTGAACCAGACATTGGGAGACTTCCTCCCAAGACGCATAAATGAAATATACCGTTAGACAATACTATTCGAATTTTATTTTCACTATGTGGCTTCCCAGGTGACACAGGGGTGAAGAATCCACCTGCCAATCCAGGAGATGCAAGAGACAAGGGTTCAGACCCTGGGTGGGAAAGATCCCCTGGAGTAGGAAGTGGCAAACTGTTCCAGTATCCTTGCCTAGAAAATTCCATAGGCAGAGGAGCCTGGAGGGCTACAGTCCATGGGATCGCAGAGTGGAACACGACTGAGAACACACATCCTTATTCTCATAGACTCTAAAAAGAAAGACTTCATCTCCGAAGAATGAAATTTTTTCGAAGAATTCAAGGTCTTTCAAAATGGACTAGGCATCTTGGGGCAACAGTGAGTTCCCCGATGCATTACAGGAAGACAACAAGCCCCCCTTTGGATCTGCTTAAGCTTCAGTTGCTATGGGGCATCATGGCAGGACTAGGAAGGTGGCTGTGAAGGAACGGGAAGATTGTAAGATCTGGAAAGAGGTCTGGGCTGGCACCAGACACCAGGCCAAGGACCAGACCCTGGGGAAAAGGGCACTGAGGGGCAGGAAGGGCACTTTGGTGAAGAGGCCTGGGGACTGCACTCACAGGAGGGGAAGTGGGGGAAGGTGGGGTCCGGGGCCCCAGGAGAGCACTCTCAATAGTGGCTCCTGGACAGGTGGGGTGAAAGATCAAGTTCACAGGACCAGGAGACGGTCTTGGGGCTGCCCAGGTGGAGACCTGGTTAGGGGTGGGGGAAAGCCATGTCTGAAGAGTGGGGCGGGGAGCAGTGTAGGGAGCGGGCGGAGTGCGTGGAGACTGGGAAGCCTGGCAAAGAGGAGACGGGGTGGGAGACTGCACAGGGGCTTGCCTGTTTGGTTTGTGTTTAGCCTGAGACAAAGGAACCAGGGGGTTTGGGAATGCTTAAAAGGAGTGGCTGATTCTAAGAGAAGGCACGGGGGAGGGAGGCAGAAGTGGCCGAGAGGGAGCCCCCTTCCTCTGGAACGGCAAGAAAATGAGCCACATTAGGGAGTGGGTGTTGATGACCTTAAAGACCCAAGGTCTCACGATGGGCTTCCATGGTGGCTCATTGGTAAAGAATCCACCTGTCAGTGCAGGAGACGTGAGTTCGATCCCTGAGTCTGGAAGATCCCCTGGAGAAGGAAATGGCAACCCACTCCAGTATTCCTGCCTGGACAATCCCATGGACAGAGGAGCCTGGCATGCTACAGTCCATGGGGTCACAAAGAATCAGGCATGACTTGGTGACTAAAAACAAACTCCAGGCAAAGGGGCACCTGGTGAGCACAGAGGCGTGTGTTGGAAATGGTGACCGTTCCTTCTGTAGCCTGAGAACTAGAATATAAACAAGCTCAAGCTTGACCCAAGGCCACAGGGCCTGGCAGGCTGATGGTCACTCCGCCGGGTGGTTGCACCAAAGGAGGTTCTGGAAGGAGTGAGTGATCCTGGAGGCAGCCAGTCTGTCACTGGAAACACTGACAGAAGGGTGGCTGCATCAAACAGACGGGTCCCTCTCTTAGGCATCCCCAAATTGGGTTTCTATGACAACCTGCCTCTGACCTGCATATCCCACAATCATTCAGTTTCAGCAGAGCCCTTGCTAAGCATGCACCCAGCAGTCTCAGAGACTAGGAGGTATGGTCCTGGCCTCAGGTAGCTATGGTCTTGTTGGGGAGGCTAAGAGAGACAGACATCCATCAGCGTTTAGGGTGAGGACAGCTCAGGACTCCTCCTTAGGAACCAGGGATGGCTTCCAGAGGTGGCAACACCTCCTGAAAGTTCAAAGTGAGCTGGAGCTAGTGAGGCAGAGGAATCTGGGGCTTGGGGGCCCCGCGAAGAGTGGCGCCCTCGGGGCAAGTTCTCAGCAATGTAGAGAAAGAAGAGAAGAGCGATAAGGAAGATTTCAAGGCAGAAGAACCCATGGGCAGAGGGTGATGTTGTGGTGCGGTGAATCCCAAGAGAGCTTTACCGTGTGTGTGTGTGTGTGTGTGTGTGTTTGTCAGGCTTGCATTTTCATAAGGAAGATGTATTAATTTGGTAACTTGAATAAGCATAATGGTCAAAAAAGGGAAGAATCCAAAATGTCCATCACCTGGTGAATGGATAAACAAAGGACGGCATGCCCACACAGAGGGTTATTATTTGGCCATAAGAAGGAATGAAGTGCTGATGCTACAGCGTGGATGAACCTTGAAACCACTTGCTGAGTGAAGAAGCCAGACAGAAAAGGCCAAATATGCTAAGAGTCCATTTATACGAAACGTCCAGAAGAGGCAAATCCGTAGAGACAGAATGTAGGCGAGTGGCTGCCAGGAGCCAGTGGGGAGGAGGGAACGGGGGTCGTCTGCTTACTGGGTATGGAGTATGTTTCATGGTTTGTGAAAATGTTCTGAAATTAGAGTGGTGCTGGCAGTACAACACTGCACTAAAATCCCCTGAATTGTAAATGATTTAATTGATTAAATTGAATGATTTAATTGACTAAATTGTAAATTATTAAAAATGATTAGAATGATGAATTTTACATTATTTGTGTGCATGCTAAGTCACTTCAGTTGCGTCTGACTCTGCAATCCTATAGACCGTACCTGCCAGGCTCCTCTGTCCATGGGACTCTGCAGGCAAGAATACTGGAGTGGGTTGCCATGCCCCCCTGCAGGGGATCTTTCTAACCCAGGGACTGAACCCACGTCTCTTACATCTCCTACATTGGCGGGTGGATTCTTTACTATTAGCACCACCTGGGAGGTTATTTACCTCCATTAAAAAAAAAAATAGATGACCCAGCAGAGCACTTGTACCCTCAGACTTGGAGACCACATTTCTGAGCCAGAGGAAGAACTAAGATGATTGAAATAAACCAGTTCATAAGTAGAAAATGCCACCCACCCACCCACCCCAACCCCCACTCACCCCCATGACCATTCATTCTTCAGGCTTGCTGTTTCCCACCCAGCCAGGCCACCTGCTCGCTGGCCTTAGGGAGAACCACAGTGCTTCCATTGCCCCTCCACATTCATTCATTCACTTATCCATTCATTCGATAAGGATTTTATGGGCGCTTTCTTTGTGCCCACATTTCAGGTAAAATGCATGGAGGTCCTGCCTTCTTGGGTCACCGCTGTGGAGGGGAAGACAGCCCAGGAGCAGCTGCACATGGTCAATGGCCACAAGCACTGTGAACCACCCAGGAGGGTCAGGGGTGGGGAGGGGACTGGTATGCAGTGTGGTCTGCAGTCAGCAGCACATCAAAGCCAAAGGATGGGTCATCCACTGGTGACCTGGTATCAGGTCATGGCAACAGATGAGCTGGCCACATGTGTCTAGGACCACCATCGGGCCCCCTGGCCTCAAGGGTGGGAGTCCTCTAGACCCTGCCACCTTCTCCTGCCCATCACTGAGCACTGACCACACCCCTACAGCCACATTCAACTCCTCCCCATCCTTCTGGCCTCGGGCCCTCGTCGCTTTTGTTCCCACTGCTTAGAATGTTCCTTCTTTCCTCCCCTGCCCTCTGCCTGATAACTTTTCTAGTCTTCATGTTTCCGCTCAGACGTGGCCTCCTCCAGGAAGCCTTCCTTAACTGCACTGCCCATCCGAGGTCAGGCACCTCCTCTGGCTCTCAGCACCGACCACACGGAGTCGCCATTGTCTGATTCCAGTTGTGTGTCCCTGAGTGGACCCTGAGCTCTGCCAGGATAAGAGTCCTGCCTGGAGCTCTGTGTCCCAGTTCCACCTTGGTGGAGAGCTCTGCAACTATGGAGCTGCCATTAACACACGGAGCTTGCAATCTGAAGGCACATAAAGTTTATAGCCTTCTATAAATGTTAAATGTTCATAATACACCTGATAATTTAATTGAGATGGAGCTCATTAAGTCAAAAGTAGAAATAAAAATCTTTCACAGAATTCCCCTAAACAATGTATCTTAATTCATATATCCTATTCAGTGAGTGTCCATCAGACGCAGAGTCCTGGAATAAGAACCACAAAATATTGACTCTTACAAGATCAGGGGCGAAAACAAGAAATAGTAAATAAAGCTCTTTAGTGGGTGGGCTGACTCTCTCTCTCCCTGTGATAGACACACGCTCACACACATACACACACATACACACACGCGCATGCGTGCGCATACTCACACACAGCTTACCGCAGACAGTGGCAGCCGAGTCCTCTGTCACCGGGGAGTGCGTGGAGCCGATGATGAAGTACCTTTGTTTGCTCTGACCGGAAGCAGCCGGCAGGTCCGCAGGGACAGAACAGGAACAGAGGAGGCGAGATTCTCCATGAGCTTCTGGAGGAAGAGGGGTGGGTACTGCATGAGCTGGAGGCACAAACACCCCACACCTCCTGCTATAAAACATCTCTCTGGGGCCAGGAGCCGTTCTTACCACGGAGGACACTTCATGTCACTTCCAAGGGGAAAGTGACTTCTGATATACGAACAATTCCTAAGAGGGATACCTCCAAATTAATATTGAAATGCTTTTTAAAATCTGTTTTTCGCCCACTATAGAATTTTTATGTGCACCTTAAAACTATTTGGGGAAATAGTTTAAAAACCAAAGATATTTTTATGTGCATCTTAATACGATTTGGGGAAATAGTTTAATAACCAAAGACATTTGGAGAAATAAACAAAAGTAAAAAAAATAAGTCAGTGTCCCAGAGAATACATTCACGTAGGTTTTCAGTGGAATCAAGATTATAAAATTCACAAGCGTTCTGATCTTGTATTGTAAGAATTCCTCAAAGCACCATATTTGTAGCAGCCATTGTGAACTGCTGCAAAATCTGCCAGTTTATCGTTGTATACCCACCTCCTAACCCTGCCCTTGGTACACGGTAGGCATTCAGTAAGTATGTGTTGTATGAATGCTAAATGACCAATATTTCATTAATGAGATATATTGCCATTTACTTAACCGTTTCCTGCAGTTGGACATTGCAGTTGTTCCTAATAACTTGCTATTATAATACTGTGATAAATTGTGCAATTAGTTTTATATATGTGTCTCAACGATCAACCAGAGAATCCCCTCAAAAGGTTTTACCCAGGTGAAGGATGTGAATAGTTTTCAGCTTACAGCCTCATCTGCCAACAGACATTTTTTTTCAAGCCAATATCTGCCTTACTTTAAAGGCTGGAAGTTGGGTAAATATTCCTTTATCCCAAACCCAACACCAAGGCAGCTAGAATTTACATTTTGTTTTGCAAAAGCATGCGCGTTCTCCTTTAGGAATAACATTACACCTTCTTGACTTGAATTCAGATATGAAATATTTACTTTTGAAAAGCCCAAGAGAACTGACTCTGATATGAATTGTATTTTAATAACAGTGACTTGCATCAGAAGCCAAAGGACAGAAGGGAAGGAGAGGGGAAATTTACAATTTACTCTTTATAAACAGAAGAAAAAAAAAAAAGTAAATGAGAAACTCAGGGAAATTAATCGTCTGTGCCTTAAGACTGTCTTGAGTAAATACAGTTGGCGGCAAGCTTGAAGCTGCCTGGAGCTCTGTGAGTCAAACTCAAAGTCTCCATCAGCGGAGACCACTGTAAATTGAGAGAGAATTAAAAGTTGAAGAGCCTGATCTGATTACCTAATTCTACTACCATCTAATAAAGGGTAACTAAGAGCTGGAGATGCTAGGTCATTAAGGGCCTCTTATGACAATAAGCAGCTTTCAATACCTTTCACCCCTTAGCAAGTGACCTTTATTGGGTACTAACCAGAGGAGTGAAGTTTCAGGTGGTTTTTACATGATAGGCTTATAGCCTTGTGAATGTGGCCTTTAACTTCTGCTCCTGTGTTTCCAGGACTCAGATCACACCTCCAGACATGACAACCAGGTGTCATATGGAAATTGTTGGGTCCTGGCAGAGGTTGCCCATATCGTGAAGGGTGTGTATATGTGCTCAGTTCAGTTCAGTCGCTCAGTCGTGTCCGACTATTTGCGACCCCATTAATCGCAGCACGCCCGGCCTCCCTGTCCATCACCAACTCCCGGAGTTCACTCAGACTCGCGTCCATCGAGTCAGTGATGCCATCCGGCCATCTCATCCTCTGTTGTCCCCTTCTCCTCCTGCCCCCAATCCCTCCCAGCATCAGAGTCTTTTCCAGTGTGCTCAGATGCATCCAATTCTTCACAACCCCATGGACTGCAGCTGGCCAGGCCCCTCCTGTCCATGGAGTTTTCCAGGCAGGAACACTGGAGCAGGTTGCCATTTCCCACTCCAGGATTGTGAGGGGGTACAGGACTGAAAATCAGGGGCCCTGGGCTCTGAATGCTGTGACTGCTCTGATACTGACATGCTCTGGGGTCTTGTTCAAGGTGCTGCCTCCCCCTGGCTTCAGATTCACCCTCCTTCCAGTAAGGAGCTTAGATCAGATGGTCTCTGTGTGCCTTTGACTTCTTCGAAAGTATCAACTAGTGATAAAAGTCACTATGCACCTGTTTACTATATGCCAGAGTCTCAGAAGCTCTACGGGGCCAACCCTTGACACCTCAAGCTCCTCTTTCTATCATCTCAGACTGACTCTGGTTTCAGGTGTCGACTCAAACCATCTTCAAACTCCTCTGAGCTTTTTATTTTTTTTTTTCAGTTGGCCACTTCATAAGGTTGCCGGGAGAGTCAAAACACTGAGGTTTCATAAACTTTGAAATGGAGAAGGAAATGGCAACCCACTCTAGTAATCTTGCCTGGACAATCCCATGGACGGAGGAACCTAGAGGGCTACAGACCATGGAGTCGCAAAGAGTCAGACACGACTGAACGACTAACACCACACTACTAAACTTTGAAATACTACACGATTTTGACAATTTAAATCAGAGCGTATCTGAGCGGCTCCTCCCCAGTATCACACTGGGGGGACAGGTGCAACAGCTTTGTAATGGGGTGCACGGAGAAAGGGCCCCCCCAAGCCTCGCACACCTGGAGAGGTCAGATTGCTGCTCTAGAGCCTGGGCCACCCCTTCAGTAGGGGTACAATCAGCTCCAACATCTGTCTCCCTTAGGAGCACGCGAGTCCCCTGAGGGCAAGGACTACGTTTAGATTCAATTCTGCCAGCCACTTTGCTGGGACCAGGCATGGGAGCTCAGTTGCTCAGTCGTGTCGACTCTGATAATTTCTGGACTGCAGCCAGCCAGGCTCCTCTGTCCATGGGATTTTTCAGGCAAGATCACTGGAGAGGGTTGCCATTTCCTCCTTTAGGGAATCTTCCCCACCCAAGGATGGAACCCAAGTTTCCTGTGTCTCCTGCATTGCAGGGGGATTCTTTATCTGCTGGGCCATCAGGGAAGCCAGGCATGGAAGATGTTCCAAAAAATGTTCAAAGGCATAGGGGGAAGGAGAGAGGTGGGGAGGGGACAAAGAAGGAAAGAGGGTGGGGGACCACCCTGGGCAGGACTGCGTTGATGCTTTGTGCGTAGAGAGTGACGGTTCAGCCCACCTGGCGCCCTTGCAATGAAGCAAGACTGTTCTCCTGGGTCTTTTCCAAGGAGAGTTGGATGAAAGCACCATGCCCGGATTTCACAGGTCACTGGAATCCATCTCTGTCAGGCCCAGCTGAAAAGACACTCCCAGAGTCTGGGACAGAGCTAGAAACACCCCACAAAGAGCCCCTTGGGGCCTCACCATCCAGACACTTGGCTGGTGTGTTCCCATGACTCTGGTGGTTTGTATCCAGGCCAAAACAGAGGCTGCTCTTAGGGGGTCTGAACAGCACCAGGAGGAAGTACATTTGGTCTCTTGAGTAAAGGAACACACTCTCATGTGGGTGAAGACTTTCACTGTCAATCTCCCAATGGGGAGATGGAATCATTGACCAGGATTCTCACTCTGTGGAGGAGAAAAAAGGCTTAGGAACAAAGAGCTATTTTCCTTGAGGTTATTCAGCTCTTAAAGGCCAAACGGAACAAAAATCCTACTATTTTTGACCCTGAATCCACTCTCTAAATACTCTGATTTGACTTTGCCCTTATTCTCTCCATCCTGCTAACACAAAAGCCCTTCCCTGCTCCTGGGCTGACCCTGGTCCACTCTTTCTACTGGAGGATTCACTGGGTCCACCTCCTTCAGGAATTCTCTACGCATGCCAGCTCCCCACATCCACCTGCCCTGTCCAGATCAAGACTTCTTCCTCTGGGCTTTGACACAGACCTCACCACCCATCTTGTCCTTTGGCTTCGATGCCATTTTCTGCCTCTGTTCACTTATTCAAGAAAATGTACAGAGCACTTAGAGGAAGGGAGACTGAGGCTGGGACGTGAGTCTAGTGGTTTAAGGCCACCCAGAAGGTAGATGAGGAGCCATGGGATTGGATGTTCATTCAGTGAATTTAGAGAGTTGCCACGTGACTCCCAAACGCTCAGCTCTAACATCTGCCTCTTTATGGGGCTGCATTTCTGCACAAGATTTGGACATCAGCCCATCCTCCTGGTCAGGATGGCTAGTCTAACTCACTAACCTGCCAGGTGTTAGCCCATTGGCCACCAGTTCACACAAGCACACGCACTGTGCCTACAGGACTTGGCTAAACACCCCATAGAGCAGAGAGGGTATCATCTCTACTCTAGCATTTTCCATCCTTGGTCCATTTATTGAGCTGTGAAGCCGAGCTCCTTTAGAGAATTCAACCGTTAGAGAGGGACGTTCAACTCCCAGGTCTGATAGAAAGTAACTCTTGGGAACCTCAGTTTCCTTTGGTGCCAGATAAGAATATCACCAGTTCATGGATTAGTACAGACGATGCGTGAATGATGACATGCAGCCCAGCTCCTCCTGGCATATAGCAGGCACGCCGTAAGTGGCACACTATTTTTGTTTGTGTTGAATGTTATCACCTGTTTTTATAATTGTGTTTATTATTGGCTGTGCTGCGTCTTCACTGATGCACAGGTTTTCTCTAGCTGAGGCGAGCCGGGGCAAGCAGGGACAAGTGTGGGCTATTCTCCAGCTGCAGTGCGCAGGCTTCTCAGTGCAGCGGGTTCTTTTGTTGCAGTGCACGGGCTCAATGGTTGTGGCACACAGGCTTAGCTGCTCCCTGGCAAGTGGGATCTTCCTGCATCAGGGATCGAACTCGTGTCTCCTGCATCGGCAGGCGGATTCTTTACCACTGAGCCGCCAGGGAAGCCCAAATGTTATCATCCTGGTCTCTACCCCCACAGCTTTTGTAGCTAAGTTTGCTTTTAGAAGAGCTACCCTCAAACCAGGGATTAGGAGCACTGTGATGAGAAGTGTCAATTTTAAGTGACCCAGCGGAGTCCTGAGTCCTTTAGTCCTTTGGCAGCTCAGTTTTCTCATCTGTAAAATGGGGATTGTGGGACCTGCCCTCCTCTCTCACAGAGGGCAGAGGAAGGATTGGATGCAGTGAGCCCCATGAAAACACTTTTTTAAAAGGGCTTTTAAAAGTTCACTTCACAGAACACAAAGATACGCTCTTGAGGCCCCCACAGAAATCTCCGGATGGCTCCCTCCAGATTCTGGGAGAAGACCAAATTCCCGAGGCCACCATTCACAGAACTCTGTGGGCTTTTTCTCCTCCTCCAGCCTCTTTGAATGGCACTTCCTGCCTCCTCCCATCCCCACCCCCACCCCCTCCATCAGCCGCCGGGGACTTCCCTGACCTCTGCTCTCCTGACTAGCATCCATCACATCAGGCTACACTCCAATTACTTACTCATGTGACTGGAGTCCCTGAGGGCTGGCGCTGTCTTGCTCAATCCTGTGTCCCCAACACCAGCATCCAACCAGCCTGGACTCGTTAAACGTCTGCAGCAGGAAAGGGGGTGGGGGGCTGTCTCAGCAGGAGACGTTTTCGTCCTGTTGTACAGTGCCTTCTCCCTTGGGGCTCAAGCGCTTATGCAAAAGGGGCTAAGGCAGCAGCCAAGTCCTCTGTGGCCTGGACCCACATAGAGGACCCATTCTTAAGGCTGGCACACAAGCAGCCGTGGGAGGCGTGGGAGTCATGCCCCTTTAGGATAGAAAAGAGCCAAAACAGGGGATCCTGGTGACATGGCTGCAGTGGGGAGGGGTGGGAGGAGAGGGTCAGAGGAGAAGGAGAGAGGAGAGAAAGGGGGGTTAGAGGAGTGAAGCAAGCTAGGTCATCCCCTATGCTTTTGTTCTTAAACTGCAGAGGTAACATGGTGTAGGGGTTGAAAGTGGACTCTAGAACCAACCCCTCAGCACCTGAGCCCCTGGACAACTTATGTAATTTATGTAACCTCTCTGTGCCAAAGTCTTTGACTGTGTGGATCACAACAAACTGTGGGAAATTCTTTAAGATTTGGGGATACCAGACCACCTGATCTGCCTCTTGAGAAATCTGTATGCAGGTCAGGAAGCAATAGTTAGAACTGGACATGGAACAACAGACTTGTTCCAAATGGGGAAAGGAATATGTCAAGGCTGTATATTGTAACCTTGCTTATTTAACTTATATGCAGAGTACATCATGAGAAACACTGGGCTGGATGAAGCACAAGCTGGAATCAAGATTGCTGGGAGAAATATCAATAATCTCAGATACGCAGATGACACCACCATTATGGCAGAAAGCAAAGAAGAGCTAAAGAGCCTCTTGATGAATGTGAAAGAGGAGAGTGAAAAAGTTGGCTTCAAACTCGACATTCAGAAAACTAAGATCATGGCATCTGGTCCCATCACTTCATGGCAAATAGATGGGGAAACAGTGGCTGACTTAATTTTTGGGGGCTCCAAAATCACTGCAGGTGGTGACTACAGCCATGAAATCAAAAGATGTTTGCTCCTTGGAAGAAAAGCTATGACTAACCTAGACAGCATATTAAAAAGCAGAGACATTACTTTGTCAACAAAAGTCCGTCTAGTCAAAGCTATGGTTTTTCCAGTAGTCATGTATGGATGTGAGAGTTGGACCATAAAGAAGGCTGAGTGCTGAAGGATTGATGCTTTTGAACTGTGGTGTTGGAGAGGACTCTTGAGAGTCCCTTGGACTGCAAAGAGATCCAACCAGTCCATCCTAAAGGAAATCAGTCCTGAATATTCATTGGAAGGACTGATATTGAACCTGAAACTCCAATACTTTGGCCATCTGATGCAAAAACTGACTCATTTGAAAAGACCCTGATGCTGGGAAAGATTGAAGGCAGGAGGAGAAGGGGACAACAGAGGATGAGATGGTTGAATGGCATCACCGAGTCAATGGACTTGAGTTTGAGTAAACTTCCAGAGTTGGTGAGGGACAGGGAGTCCTGGCGTGCTGCAGTCCATGGGGTCGCAAAGAGTCAGAACCAACTGAGAAACTGAACTGAACTGTGCCTCAGTTTCCTCATCTGAAAAAAGGGATAACCAAAGAAAAGTCTACAAATTACAAATGTTGGAGAGGGTGTAGAGAAAAGGGAATCCCCCTACACTGTTGGTGGGAATTTCAGTTGGTGCAGCCACCATGGAAAATAGTATGGAGGTTCCTCAAAAAAACTAACAGCAGAATTACCATATCATCTGGCAATCCCACTCCTGGGCATATGTCCAAACAAAACTCTAATTCAAAACGACTCATGCACCCCTATGTTCACAGTGGCACCATTCACAACAGGCGAGACAAGGAAACAACCTGAATGCCCATCGACAGATAATGGACAAACAAGACGTGGTGCATACACACAATGGAGCACTACTAACCCCAGCCCTTAATGGAATACCACTCAGCCATAAAAAGAAGGAAATAATGCCATTTGCAGCAACATGGATGGACCTAGAGATTATCATACTGAGTGAAGAAAGTCAGAAAGAGAAAGACGAACACCGTATGATACCACTTATACATGGAATCTCAGATATGACGCACTTGAACCTGTCTACGAAGCAGAAACAGAATCACAGACATAGAGCACACACTGGTGGTCGCCACAGGGGAGGGGGTTGAGGGAGGCTTGGAGCGGGAGGTTGGGGCTAGCGGATGTAAGCTTTTACATACAGAATGGATAAACAACAAGGTCCTACTCCAATAGCACAGAGAACTATACTCAATATCCTTTGATAAACCATAAGGGAAAAGAATATTTCAAAAAGAATGTGTATATATGTACATATAGCTGAAACGCTTTGCTGTATATCAGTAACTAACACAACATTATAAATAAGTTATACTTCAATAAACAACTTTTTAAATTGAATAAACAAAGTGCAGGGATCCACAGGGTGGCTGTGAAGACTAAATGGCTAAAAAGTAATGAGTGTCTGTACCTAGTAAAGCACACAGGAAGTATCAGATGCTATACTTAAAAACAAGGAATCAAAAAAAATAAAAAATTTAAAAAAATAAGGAATCATTCAAACATTATTAATCCTTTCCACATCTCCACTTTTTTTTTTAAATCTTTCTGTCCAAATAACCTCAATATAAAATTTTTGGCAAGTTTGTTTTCATGGGAAAATTCAACACAGAATTGAGCTTTAAAAAAAAAATCAATTGCCCCTCCTCTAACCCAAGAACTTACTCGTTCTTCATTTCCTGCAGGAGAATGCCTCACTCCCTGGTACAGCCTCCCATGTCCTCTGTGGTCTGATCCAATCAGCCTTTGCTTCATGACCTGCTGCTCTTCTGTGATTCCTTGTTCCAGCCACACTGATCCCTGGCATGTTCCTTTGCCCACGCCTTAGCTTCGAATCACCTGCCTCATCACAGCCCCCAACCTCCCAAGATCTATCCTCATCCTCATCTCATATATCACTTCCACAGCCAGGCTGGGAGAAGCAAGACTTCCTTCCAATGTGGATCTGGTTGGGGGAGGGGGGAGGGGTGGTCCTGAGCCATGTGATCCCAGGACTTGGGAACAGGATTTACTTGTGAACAATGACAACAGTAATAATAATAACAATAATGACATTTATAATAATAATACTAACGGCCAGTGTTGTATATGCACATTTATGGGCCAGAGACCACAAAAAATGTCTTCCTATATCCTGGGAGGCAGCACAATGTTGGCTTAACAGCCTGCCTTTGGACCTAGACTGCTTGGGTTCAAATGTGACTCCCCACTTTCTGGCTGGGCAACAGTTCTATGCCTCGTGTTTTTAGCTGCAACACAGGGTTAGTACTTGTGTGCACATATGGTTGCTGTTAGGACTGAGTTAATACATGTGAATGCTGAAAACTGTGCTTAGCACTCAAGAAGCTCTAGATTCATGATTGCTGTTACTAAAGGTAGTTACTTCTTTCCTCCCAGCAGCTCTGTAAGGAAAGCGCTTTGCAGGAAAGGGAGCCAAGGTTCACCCAGGTGAGATGAATCAATCAGGGGGATGGGGGAGGAGCCATATGGGATTCAGATTTGACCTGCTGCTCAACCCAAGTCCAGAGCTCATGTCTTCTCTGTGTTGCCAGAATTGACTGGATTTTCCTTGCTCCCATGTTTCCACAGGATCAATTTGTGATCACCCAGAACTCATTGGAAATTCAGAAGTAGATCCAGACCAACTGCCTGTTGACAAGACCCCCAGGTGATCATGTGAACTTTGACCCCTGAGAAGCGCTGCCTCAGGGAACAAGCATTCACTGAAAGCAATGGCACCCCACTCCAGTACTCTTGCCTGGAAAATCCCATGCATGGAGGAGCCTGGTAGGCTGCCGTCCATGGGGTCCCTAAGAGTCAGACATGACTGAGCGACTTCATTTTCACTTTGTACTTTCATGCATTGGAGAAGGAAATGGCAACCCACTCCAGTGTTCTTGCCTGGAGAATCCCAGGGAAGGGGGAGCCTAGTGGGCTGACGTCTATGGGGTCACACAGAGTCGGACACGACTGAAGTGACTTAGCAGCAGCAGTAACCCTGTAAGGCAGTGGTCACCTTCCTTGGGGCATGAAGAGCATCAGGCTGAAAAGGAAACATCTATTAACTAAACTCAGTGGGAATATCATACCCTCCAATTAACTTTCTGTTGTCCTCTTCAGGCATGGTCTCCTCTGCTTAGGATCAGACTCCTGAGCAAATAGAGACACGGTCCCATGTGGTGCCCAAGGCTCTGAACTGGAGGACTAGGCTCTTAGGTGTCCAGTCTTCCAGTCTGTCCATTCAACAAATATTTCCTGAATCCAACCTTGATCTGGGCTTTATGACAAGTGAGGTTGTGAGGAAGACCAAAGAAGACTTCTCCCCCAGTACGGTGGATGCTATGACTTCTACATTGCTGGATAAAGCACTGAAAGCATCTTCTACATGAAGGGCTGAACTCACAAGCCAGGAAGGGAAATCTCCATGAAAGATGGCGCCCTGGGAAGGCTGTGCTGTTCTCTGTGAATTAGGGGAATGGGACATAACACTTATGCAGAGAGAGTCATGCTCTGGAACTGAGATCATCATGTAATGCAGGGCCCTTGAATAACATGTCCCTAGATCAGGTGGGGAAATTCTCCCTTTAGCACAAGAGATCATAAGATTTGCTTGTCTTTCTCAGTCAGAGCTCTAAGTGGGGAAAAATGTCTCCCTTGAGAATACGTGACCACATGCCTGTATCTCACAGGAATGTGGGGTTGAACTCAGACCATCCACATGGTGCACAAACCTCCAGTTAGTAAATGAATAGATAAAAGGTTTCCTGAGCCAGTGAAACTCTGGTTATCATACGCCTAATATCCTAACACCCACAGGCCAGTGATATTCCTGAAATTCCTGGGCCTGATATTGTTGAGCCTATAACAATCTTACGGCTGAAGCTGAGACACATAGGATTCTTCACACTGATTAAGTCCCACAGGCCAAGATTACAGAACACCAAACAAAAGGATATTTTATGAGTGAGACACAAGACATAATCAGGAGAGTTAAGTTTCCTAAGAACATCAAATAATAGAACTATTGGATAGCACCATAAAGTAGATTCTAAAAATAATGTCTAACTTTTATAGAGTACTTAATATGGGTCACGTATTGCTCTAAGAGTTTTTTTTAAATATATTGACTCATTTAACCTCAAAATAATTTTAGGTGGGTAGGTATTTTATAACTTCCACTTTAAAAATGGTAACACTGAAGTATAGAAAGAGTCTGAATTCAGAGACTTCGTGCTGCAGAAAAATACAGTACCATTGACGATTCGCCTGAGGGAACTAGCTAGGATGTTACTTAGACAGAGTCAGAAAACATGAAAGAGAGGTTATGAGTTGAGAAAAGATAAGGTAGTCCAACAATGCTACTATGAGTTCCAGAAGGAAAGACAGGAAAGAGGATAATATTCAAATATATAATGGCAGAATTTTCCAGAAATATTGAAAAATATAAATTCTCAGGTTCAAGAATTACAAGTGCCAAGTAGGATATATAAAATAAATGTCATCTAGCAGAACTTTATAATCCCCCAAACAAAGAGAAAATACCAAAATCAACCAAAGAGAGAAAGAGACAGATTACCTAAGAATGTACAGCAATTATACCAATAGCAGATGTCTTCATAGAAACCAGAAGACAGTGGAATAACACTGTCACATTACCATCAAGAAATAATTGAAGATCTAGAATTCTATATCCAGGTAAATGATCATTCAATAGTGAAAACAAAGTAAAGACATTTTAAGGCAAAAACTGAGGTTAACTGCTAAAATTCCTTGCTGATAAGATGCTAGTAATCAATGGGCTCCAGGCAGAACTAACTTGAACCCAAAAGAAGAATACAAAATTCAAGAAGGAATGGTAAGCAAGAAATTGGTAAATCTAAACAAGTAATGACTACATAAAACAATAATGACTAATTTGTGATGTATATAAACAGAGTGGAAATATATTATTGGATAATATGAAAATGTAAAAAGAGATATCATGATTAAAGTCTTCTGGGATTTTGTGTACAGGTGGATGATAGAGATATTAATCCAAGGATGCACAATAAAATGTTAAAGAGTACTCCAAGAATAGAAATATAATATGTACCTGGGGTAAAGTGTGGAATAAAGAAAACAGTCAGTTTTATAGAAAGCACAAAAGGAGAAAAATAAGAATGATAGCAAAGGCACGGTAAATAATAGGCACAAAACAAGATGATGGAAATCAAATGTATATATTAGTTACTATAATAATTATAAATGGACTAAATTCTTCTTGAAAAGATAGGGATCATCCTACTAGATTTCTAAAATAAAGCTACATGCTGCTACAACCAGAGACATACCTAAAATATAAGGACAGAGAAAGACTGACTGTTAAAAGAACGGGAAAGTCATACCAAGCAAATATTAACCATCAAAAGAAACTCAGTGTAGCTATTCAACATTAAGCAAAATAAACTTGAAAATACCAAACAGTATTAAGGATAAAGAGGGTGACTGACTACCTAAATGTAAAACATAGGTTGATAGTATGATAGAAAAATACTAGACTTATATGCATCAAAGAATATAGCTTCAAAATACACAAAGCAAAAATTAAGAAAATTAGAAAGAGAAATTGTTAAATCTACTCCACAGCTGGATGTTTAAACACATCTTCCTCAGACTTTGACAGATCAAGGATACAAAAATGCCAGTTAGGACAAATCACGTTTGAAGAACACAGGTAACAAACTTGATATAATGGTATCTGTAGAAGTCTGAAACTAATAATAACTACATACGCTTTATTTTTAAACATACAAGGAATGTTTGCAAGAAGTAATCATAGTCTTGGAAATAGAGCAGGCCCCCACAAGTAAAAAATATATTAGAAGGTTTTGTGATTCATTTACTGGGTCCCCTAAACAAGCTATTTTTCTTCTTAGGCCTCAGTTTCCTCAAATGAGTTAGTTGAGCTGATTCATCCCCAAGTCCCTGATAATTGTTTTATTTTTAAAATTAATTTAGAACATCCCCAGTTTCAATACTGCTAAATATCACATGGATCAAGACAAATTCTTCTTTCTCATTGTAAAAACCTGTCAAATCCCTTTCACAATATAATGTCAGTTTTCTCCTCTCTCTCTCTCTCTTTTTTTTTTTTTATCATTTAAGACAAATGACGCCTCTTTCTGCCTTGGCTTCACCCTAATCTTCCCAAGTTTGCTGCTGAGACAGATGGCCCATTCATCAAGTAGCGAGCCTTCCTCTGTCTGCTCATGTTTATCTGCTTCCTCGATTTATGAAAGAAATAGAACAAATAAATCACCATGCAGCCTCTCAGTCATTGTCCAGAATCAGGCACCATCCTCACACCATCCTGTCTCCACAGTTCTCTCCCCTTCAGTCCTTTCTCCACACTGAGTCCAAAATGGTCTTCTTTAAACACATGAGGTCATTTCCCTGCTGGAAGCTCCCCATGGTTGCAAGGGAGCCACGAGCTCAAATTCCTACAGTAGCCCAGCAGCATGCTCATTGGGTCTTTTCCCTGGCAGAGTCTGAATAAGGATCCTTTTCTTCTCAGCCTCCAGACTGGGGAAAACTTGCTCTACTGTTCAAACGCTTTCTAATTGGTTTATCTACTCCCCACCCGGCCCAGCTTTAGAATCTGGCAAATGTCCAGAGGAGAAAATGAACTAGGCATGTGACTCCCGCACCCCCATCTCTAATTTTGTCTCTTTGGTCCCATGAGTGGGCATCTCCCTGTCCCCAGTAGCAGCAGCCACTGGACCAGACCTGGACTCATGGTCTTGCCCCCAGGTTGCAAAAGACCCAGAGAAAAAGCAGCAGCTGGCTCTCCACAGTTCTCCCCTCCCCCGAACCTGTCTCCCTCTAGTCCTCACTGATTCAGCTGCTCCCTGAGAATTTAAATGGATAATTTTTGTATTTCATACAAAACAGGCTTTCTCATTGTTCTTGGCAGGAGTGATTGTCTAATATCTCTAGGAGCTGCTGACAACTCCATCCTACCCAGGACTGCATCTCATTTTTAAATCCCAAACTTCCTGGCTCCAAACATCCAGAGACAACAGCAATGAGTTTGTGAAAGAAGTGCTGTGTCCACACCACCCAGTGTGTGATTAGGGCCTCAAAAAGTGACCTCACCAAGAACTCCCACAAGACAGATTAGGGCTAGACCATTCTATTCCCTCCCATCAACTCAGGCCCCTCAAAACTCATGCACCCCTCTCTTGCTTAGTGACTGGGAAAACCACACACCTCTGCTAGTATTAACATGCTTCTCATCAATAAAATCAACACGACTTTGCCATTGTCCTTGTTGTTGCTGAGTTGCTCAGTCGTGTCCAACGCTTCACAACCCCATGGACTGTAGCACTCCAGCCTTCCCTGTCCTCTACTATCTCCCAGAGTTTGTTCAAATTCATGTCCATTGAGTCGGTGATGCTATTTAACCATTGATCCCTCAAAACAAATCCTAACTCTCATCTGTAATTCAGTTGGCTATTTTGCATTTTCTTCAAATCCTGCATTTCTCACTGATAGAAAGAACCCTAGTGCCCTCCTCCCAGCCCCTGCCACCATCTCAGTCATTTTAAGGGATCTGCAGATGTGGCTTGAATATTCCTAATATAGCGAAGTTCTCACCTCATCAGGAAGCTAATTTTGCTGTGTGGACAACAGTTATGGAAGCCAATGTGCTTGGCAAGTTACCAGAGCCTCAAAAATGTTAGCTGCTTCTGTGGAAGACTGTTTGCAGAACTGGTCGAAAGAATCCCTCCTTCTGCGTGCACACGCATTTGCAATATGACTCCCCCACCTTGTCACATGGTTAGATGAACAGAGAGGGGCAGACGTGATCATCATGGGTGTTCTGGCCTCAGGAGACCTTGAGGCACCTGCTCTCCTGCTCTCTCTTTCAGTTGCTCATTTGCTTTAGTCTTAATTTATATGGAGTATAGTTGATTTGCTGTCTCTCTTTTGGAATGCTGCCTTGAGACCACCAAGTGCAGAAGCCTGAGCTAGCCTCCTGGAGGATAAGAGGCCACGTGGAGCAGGGATGAGCATCCTAGCTGAAGAGACCAGCCTACTGCTGACTGGTCCCAACCACCAGACACGAGGCCATCATCTTAGACTACCTATCCCCAGTCAAACTGTCTGATCTCCCCAATCAAGAAGTCAGCCAAAAAACTGTAGAGCCAGTCCAAACCTAACCCATACAAGTGAATAAATGAAATAGGAAAGGTTTTAATCAGCAAGATCAACAATATCTAATAAACCTTCCTTCTGCCAATTATTAAGGGTTCTGATGGTGATTTCCATCAAGTAAGTGCTTCCTCTATGCTAGGCTCTAAGTATTTTACTAAAGTTCTTATGATCCTAACAACCCAATGAGTTAAGGATGATGATTGCTAATGTGAAAACTGAGGCCCCAAGACCTGAGGCAATTTACCTAAGGCTGCCTATTCAGCAGATAGAGAAGTAGAGACTCTGGTGTGCCGGCCCCAGTTCCCACATCCTCTGTCTCTGCCCACACCACTTCTTTCTTACCCCGTAATCCTCTCACCCACCCCGTTTCCTCCCCATCTCATGTAACTTCCTTCTGGGACCCATATACGCAGAATGGCATGGAAGAAAGAACTCAAATTTGTTTACTGAGTATTCATTTAGGCAATAACATGCATCACACGTGTTGTGTGTCCAATACTCATCTAGAAATTAAGGATACCAGTTTCAAGAACACAGTAGATCAGACCGCTAAGAGTTTAAACACGTGCACAGCACATACAATCACTCTGAACACATTCTCTCATGCGGGTCTTCACAGCAGCCTCATTGGGTAGACATCACCTTCCCCCTCTTACAGAAGGAGCTGAAGGGAATAAGGACACTCACACAAGGTCACCTAGGGGGTGGGACCCAGGTTGGCCCAACCTCAGACTTAGGCTTTCCCCAATTCATCCCTGAGACCTTTTTCCACCCACAGCTCCTTGGGATGGATGTCCTCCAAGTCTTCTCCAAACTAAAGACTCCACTTCCCATCTTTGTCCTTCTAATGTCTTAGTTTCAATCCCAAGAATCTCCTGTTCACTAATGTTTATTTTTAAGACTTGCTTGGGGAATTCCCTGGCAGTCCAGTGATTAGGATTCTGCACTTGCGCTGCAGGGGGCCTGGGTTCAATCCCTGGTCAGGGAACAAAGATCCTGCAAGCCACACAGCATGGCCAAAAAAATAAATAAATAACAGATGGTCTTAAAAACTATTTTTTAAAAAAAGGACTTGCTTTCAGCTAAATTGAGTGCACATTTATGGAGCGCTGAGCATCTGCCAGGCACTGGGGAAGGGGCTGGCAGGGAGAATCCTAGTCCAGTTGCTTAAGGAAACTGCAGGAGAGGTGGCATCTGGTTTCATATAATGGTGGGGCAGGTAGTGAAAGTGAAGGCAAAAGTCACTCAGTCGTGTCCGACTCTTTGCGGCCCCATGGACTGTCCATGGAATTCTCCAGGCAGAATACTAGAGTGGGTAGCCTTACTCTTCTCCAGGGGATCTTCCCAACCCAGGGATTGGACCCAGGTTTCCCGCTTTGCAGGCAGATTCTTTACTAGCTGAGCCACAAGGGAAGCCCGGGGCAGTGTAGAGTGGGTTACAAATAGACTGAAAAGGGTTCCCTTTATGCACACACTACCCCAAGAAGCAGCAACGATCAATGCCAAACTAATCAATAATGGCTACTATTGCATCTATCTGCTTTGCTCAAACTTAAGATCAGGGGCAGAGTGGTCCGAGAACAGACCAGGGGCTTGAGGGTCTGATTGGGCCCAAAGGGGAATCACCGGAATCCACAAAGGGACCCTCAGGAATCTTGCCCATGCCAATCACCATACGACTAGGACAATGACAAGTCTCAGTTTCAACATCTGCAAAATGGGAGACAAAACCAATTTCTTGACATTGTTACACAAATGAAATGTAGCAACATGTATGAAAGGCCTTGAAAAATGCCCAGCATAAAGTTAGTAGCTGGTGGGACTTATAATTTTACTAAAAATGCTGATACTATCAAATATTTAGTGAAGACTTGCTATACGCCAGGCTCTGTCCAAGTATGTTACATACTCGATTCATTTCTTCCTACAAGTAATGAGTATAAGACAGGTGCTGTGCTGCCACCTTCCATTTGAGACAACAGAGGCACAGAGGGGTTAAGTACAGTTTACCCGCAGCTAGTTAGTGGCCTGTGGTGCTGGAGAGGACTCCTGAAAGTCCCTTGGACTGCAAGGAGATCAAACCCGTCAATCCTAAAGGAAATCAATCCTGACTATTCACTGGAAGGACTGATGCTGAAGCTAAAGTTTCAGTACTTTGGCCACCTAATGTGAAGAGCTGACTCATTGGCAAAGACCCTGATTCTGGGAAAGATTGAAGGCGGGAAGAGAAGGAGATGACAGAGGATGAGGTGGTTGGATGGCATCACCAACCTGATGGACTTGAGTTTGAGCAAACTCGTGGAGATAGTGAAGGACAGGGAAGCCTGGTGTGCTGCAGTCCATGGGGTTGCAAAGAGTCAGACAGGACCAGGTGACTGAACAACAGCACAGTAAGCGGCCTAAGAGGCTAGTTTCAGAATCCAGTCTTAACCAATATGCTCTCCTGCCTCTGTAACTAAAAGGATGACAGCGTAAGGTTGGATGGGAGATACTAGGAAATGTCACACACACACTATGATCTCAAGTTGAAAAAAGTCTGCTGCATAACGATGATCATCAAAATGTTGAAAGTGAACATTTCATGATGGTGGGATTCCATGTGTTTTGTTTGTGTGTGTTTTCCAAATTTACTCAAACAAATACATACCAATTTTTAGAAGCAGGAAAACGTTTTTTAAAACGTTGTTTAGAACGTTTCCTAGTAGCTGCTATTCCAGGCTTGGTTAGGCACTGGGCATATTCATAAGGATATTATATTACCCTGGATTTTCAGGCACTATCTGGAAAGTTTCTAAACTGACACAGAATAGATACTCAATACACGTTTAGCCTCTTTCTTCTTAGTAGCAACAGCTATTTATAGTGTTCCACGAAGCACCCATAGTAGGCTTCTTCTTAAAGTGATCATATCTTCCCTAAAATTGTTCAGTTCAGTTCAGTTCAGTCGCTCAGTCGTGTCAGACTCTTTGCAACCCCATGAATCGCAGCACGCCAGGCCTCCCTGTCCATCACCAACTCCCGGAGTTCACTCAGACTCATGTCCATCAAGTCAGCGATGCCAATCAGCCATCTCATCCTCGGTCGTCCCCTTCTCCTCCTGCCCCCAGTCCCTCCCAGCATCAGAGTCTTTTCCAATGAGTCAACTCTTCACATGAAGTGACCAAAGTACTGGAGTTTCAGCTTCAGCATCATTCCTTCCAAAGAAATCCCAGGGTTGATCTCCTCCAAATGCAATAGAACCAAACAACATCTTCATGATGTGGTTTCTTTACATTCACTCTGAAGATGAGCCTCCAAGTTTTCCCAGGGGTTCACATTTTGATCCCTATATTTAAGTTTTGAATTTTACTGGGGGTGCACCTCTGGGTTGATGTTTAGGCACCAGTAGGTAGAATCTGGTGTGCCCTGGAGGTATGGTATATGTGGTATTTTTTCCATTCCATGAGGGGCAAGAAGATTAAAGCCGCCCTTTGCCCTTCACCACAGCTGTGCGACCTTGGGCAGATTCATAAAAACATCATCAAGCCTCAGTTTCCCAATCTATAAAATGGGTATCCTCTTCTTTATCCCTAGTATGGTCATTGGGAGACTCAAACAAGAGCATGCACAAGGAAATACTTTGCAAATTGTGAAGTCCCATCCAGAAACGAGAGGTGGAAAATGCTAGAGGCAATCACGCAGTCTTGCTGTGGTCTGAATATCTGTGTCCCCCTCCCCAATTTCATACATTGAAATTCTAATGCTCAATGTGATGGTATTAGGAAGTGGGGCCCTTGAAAGGTACTTAGGTCATGAGGGTAGAGCCTCCATGAATAGGACTAGTGCCCTTGTAAAAGGATTCTACAGAGTTCCCTTCTGCCATGTGAGGACACAGAGAGGAGTCAGCTCTCTGTATCCCAGAAGTGGACCCCCCCATCCAAAACCAAATCATGCTGGCACCCTGATTTCAGAGTCCCAGAGCTGTGAGAAATAAATGTATGTTGGTTATAAGCCCCCAGCTTATGGGATTTTATTTTAGCAGCCTGGATGGACTGAGACAACACCAACAGCATGGTGGATAAAAAGTGGATAGGACCCCTGGACCCGTCTGCACCCTCACCCATTTAAGGAACCAGCTTGCCTCACAACTTGGAGAGCAAGCAAGGGGAACTGCCACTTGTTTTTGTCCTTCTTGCTGCAACAGGGGTCCCAACAAAGCCTAAATTTCTCATCTTATCAATTTCTATTGATTAAAGGGTCCAAGAACCTAAGCCAGTGAAAACCTCAGGTGCCTCCAGGCCCACAGCCTGTCCTTCAATTTCTAAAATAAATCGTGGTAAAAGATACGGGGCTCCATCACTTGATCTGCACAGGGAGGTGCATCCAGCTGAGATTTCTACAGCTTTTCCGGCAAAGCAGGTAATCGGGTCGGGTCCTGGAAGCCCCATCCCCCACTGCATTAGGGGAGCCGAGGCAGAGAGCGGAGGTTTCCCTTAGTAAGCAGCATTCTGATTTAGACAGCCTGGGAAGGCGTGACATCTTAATCAATCTTCCTTCAGGGGCTGTTCCTGATTCAGCTTGGCACACAGATTCCCCAGGGGCTGAGCAGCTGCTGGTTGCAGGTCTTGCTAAGGCCAGACCTCGGGGACTCACTTCATTTTCCTCCAGGTCATCTTCCCCTGCACTGAAGAGCCCACTGGAGTTCCAGGGGAGGGAAAGCCCTACATTGTATCCATGGACGTGAGTTCCGAGCATCCGTGCATCAGTGATTCACTGAGGGGCCCCCCGCAAACAAGATCTGGGAGCGCTTTAGAGTTACCACTCGAGAAGACATAGCTCACAGGTTTGCCCAGCCTCCTGACTCTCACGAAGTCTCTCTCCATCTCAGCATCTCCTATTCATTGATCGAGGGACAGACTAATTTTTCTCCACTTCCCAGGTGGCACTGGTGGTTAAGAATCTGCCTGCCAATGCAGGAGACGTGGGTTTGATCTCTAGATAGGGCAGATCCCCTGGAGAAGGAAATGGCAACCACTCCAGTACTCATGCCTGGGAAATCCCATGGGCAGAGGAGCCTGGCGGGCTACAAGTCCACGGGGTCGCAAAGAGTCAGACACTACCTGGACACTAAGCAGTAAGAACCCTCTGGTCTGTGCTGGGTGCCAACTGACGGGGCCAGCTGAGCCTCTGCTGTCCTCCCAGACACCAGCAGTATCCATTTTCTGGACCCCAGAAGGCTGACCCCTAAGCATGACCTCTTCTAGCTTGATTTCTGGCTTCCAGTTTGGTTCAGCCAATGAAAGGCAGGAGGAGGGGTCAGGAGGGAGGCAGGAGAGAAGGTTCCAGAATTTATTCCATACCCCCTTGGGAGCATGTCCACAATGGCTGAGGGTCTCCACCACAGCCTGGCTCCCTGCAGCCTCGGGAATAGCAGAGGCCTCTCCAGGCCCTACTTTCCTTGTTTCCGTCCTCTGCCCCCTCACCCCCACTCTCCCGACAACGAGCACACTCTCTTCCATCACCCCTTTTGGGAGTGTCTCCTCTTTCCTGCCTGGACCCGGTTTATGAGATGAATTTAGTAGCTGTACTGTGTTACCTCCAGCTGTGAACCTTGAGGACAGTGCCCTGAGTGAGATAAGCCAGTCACCACAAGGGCACAGACACTGTACAATTCCGCTTAAACAAGGTACTTAGCGTAGTCAGATTCACAGACAGAAAGAAGAATGGTGGTCTCCAGGGGCTGGGGTGAGTTGTTTGTCAGGGACGGAGTTTCAGTTTGGAAGATGAAGATGTTGGCGAGATGGATAGTGGTCATGACTGCATAACAATATGAACTTTACATGTTGGTTAAAACAGTAAAATTATTACGTATATTTTATTACCAAAAAAGACAGACCAGTCAATCACAGTGTGATGACTTTATTTAGATCTTGACTCAAAAAACTGCAAAAAAAATTTTAAAAATATATGTATAAGATAATTAGAAACTTGCACACGGATTGGATATTTGATTAAAAAGGAATTGTTTGAGGTATGGTGATGGTGTGGTGATGGTTACAAAAATATCGTGAAAAGTTGTCTAGTTTTACTTCAAAATAATATGTGTTGGGGGAAGCGGCAGGGGCAGGGGTATACAGATGAAGACAAGATTGTTCTTGAATTGCTAATTTTTGAAACTTAGTGACATCTACATGGGGGTTCCTTCTATTATTCTGTTTGTTTTGTAAATGTTTGAATCTTTCATAGTAAAAGATTTTTCAAAATGAAGTTAAACCTCAGACCTGTCTTTTATTCGCTGGGTTCTCTAGGACATGCTACTTCACCTCTCTCCTGCATTCCTCTTCAAGCAGTCTTCTGCTCGAAATGCCACCTGCTCTGAGCATCCTGGGATGACACCACTGTGGGTACAGGAGCACCTTCCTCATTTCTATCCCTCTTCCTCCCTCTTCATCCTCTTCATCAATCATGACTTGAACTCATACCACGTATGAGTGTGGGTATAGCCTTTCTCTCCCCTTCTGACTCAGTCGTAGCTGCATGTCCCACACCAAGGAGCATGCCTGGCACACAGGAGATGACTGATAAGAATTGTTGGAATGAGTGACTCCATGAACTATCTCTAAAATTACGGAAGCAGTGACTGCTGCTTCAAGTCGACAGGACCACGAGCGCAATGACACGCTCAGCCCAAAGCCCAGGAGAGGATAGATGCTGACTGAGCACTAACTCCTTTTTTTCTTTTCTCTCCATCTTGAAGGCAATGCATGCTTCATTATCAGAGAAATGCAAATCAAAACTACAATGAGGTGTCACTTCACACCATGCAGAATGGCCATCATTGAAAGGTCTACAGATAAATGCTGGAGAGGGTATGGAGAATGTAAATTGATACAGCCACTATGAAAAGGAGTGTGGAGGTTCCTCAAAAAACTGAAATAGAGTTGCCATATGTGATCCAGCAATCCCACTCCTGGGCACACATCTAGAGAAAAATATAATTCAAAAGCATATATGCACCTCAAAGTTCACTGCAGCACAATTAACGGCAGCCAAGACATGGAAGCAGCCTGAATGTTCATCAACAGATGAGCGGATGAAGAAGACGTACAATGGAGTATCGCTAGGTCACTTCAGTCGTGTCTAACTCTTTGCACCTTATGGACTGTAGCCAGCTAGGCTCCTCTGGCCATGGGATTCTCCAGGCAAGAATACTGGTGTGGGTTGCCATGCCCTCCTCAATGAAATATTACTCAGCCATAAAAAATGAAACAACCCATTTGCAGCAAATGGATGCAACTAGAGATTATCATACTGACTGAAGTTAAGTCAGAAAAAGACAGATATCATATGATATCACTTATATGTCTATGAAACAGAAACAGACTTACAGATATAGAGAATAGACTCCCAAGGGGGAGGGAAGGATTAGAGTTTGGGGTTAGCAGATGTAAACTATTATATACAGGATGGATAAGCAACAAGGCCCTACTGTTTAGTGCAGGAAACTGTACTCGATATCCTGCCATAAACCATAAGGGAAAAGAACGTGAAAAAGACCACATACACGCATAACTGAACCATGTCGTTGTGTAGCAGAAGTTAACACAATATTGCAAATCAACTGTACTTCAAAAAAAATTTTTTTTAAGCAATCATGCTTTTTTTTCACTTTGTCTTCCTGAACCTACAACTCTTTGTGTGTGTGTGTGTGTGTGTGATAAAAAACACATTAATAAAACTGATCATCTCGACCATTTATAGATACACAGACTGCTATGCAATAACTCTCTAGAACTTTTTCAACTTGCAAACGTGAAACTCTACACCCAATGAACAATCATGCCCTGCCTCAACCCTGGCAACGACCATTCTACTTCCTGTCTCCATGAATTTGTCTCCATTAGATAATCCCATAGAAGTGGTGAGCTTCCCATGTGGCTCAGTGGTAACAAAAAAAATCCTCCTGCCAATGCAGGAGATTCAGGTTTGATCCCTGGGTCAGGAATATGCACTTGAGAAAGCAATGGCAACCTTCTTCAGTATTCTTGCTTGGAGAATCTCATGGACAGAGGAGCCTGGTGGGTACCATCGATGGGGTTACAAAGAGTCGAACATGACTTAGCGACTATAAGCAACAACAGCAATGTATAAGTGGTATAAAATACACAGTATCTGTGCTTTTTTTTTTTTTTTGGTATTTGTGCTTTTGTGACTGGCTTATTTCACTGAGCATAATATCCTCAAGATTCACCCACATTGTAGAATGTGTCAGAATATCTTTCCTCTTGAGGCAAAATCATATTCTGTTGCATAAAGAGACTGCATTTTCCTACCCATTCTCCCATTGATGGACACCTGGGCTGCTTCCCCGTCTCAGCTACTGTGAATAATGGTACATGAACGCAGGAGTGCGGGTTTCTCTTTGAGACCGTGATTTCAGTTCTTTTGGATGTATACCTGGAAGTAGGATTGCAGGATCCTATGATGGTTCTATTTTTAACTTTTTGGGGAAACAGGCTGTCTTTTGACTAGAAGCAGAGAGTGCCTCAAGCGTTCTGGGTCTTTGGGATTTCAATATAGACAAAACTCTTGACCTTACAATACAACAGTGTGTGAGGGCAACTCAAATATCCCAGTGAAAAATGTGATGCTAGAGGAGGCTGATGACTCATGCAGCTCAGAAAAAAAGTAAGGGCTTGACTTAGTAAGAGATGGGCTAATTCTACTGAAAAACCTGGCCAAAGCCTTAGGTTTTAAATGAGAGCAGTCTATGTCTAGGATGAGAGCAGACACAGGGGTCCCTCTTCACCTCAACAGGTCAGGCTCCTAAAAGTGGTCCAGCAGAGAAGACTGGTGGTGGAAGATTTTGAGGCTTCTGAGGAGCTAAAAGGTTGTGGGTGAACCAATGAAGAGCCAATACAGAGTTCTCTGAGAATAAAGAGGATGGTGAGGAAATATATGATATACAGAAAACATGGATAAAACATCAAGGGGGTGGATAGAGCATTTTGTCCCCTCATTCCACAGAAAGTTTTTAGGTTCTTTCTTCCTTACATTTCCATTAAGATGCCAATGAATTTGCTCTGTTTTGTTGCTGACAGTGTGAATGGTGAGGCCACACCAGGTGTATTTGACTTTGTATCCAAATGCCCGACACCTAGGAAGAGCTGATGCTACCTAAGGCTGAGACCATAGAGGCCAATCCCATGATCATTTTCCACTTGTTTTTTATAATGGGACACTAGTTTTGTTTGGGGTTGCTGTGTGTCTAACTAACAGACTGCACTCCCGTTTCCTTTACAGCCAATTATGGCCCTGTGACTATGTTCTGAACTTCAGACAACAGCAGCAGAAGACGTCTAAAGGGCTCCTTAGGGAGTCGCTTCTCCCACTACTCTGCAACCGAAAGTAACATATTTTCTTTTTTGTTTTTGGCTATGCCGGGTCTTTGGAGTTGCAGTGCATGGGTTTCTCACTGTGGCGGCTTCTCTTATTGCTGAGCACAGGCTCTAGGTGAATGGGCTCAGTACTCATGGCTCAGTAGTTGTGGTGCACAGGCTTAGTTGCTCCGAGGTATGTGGGATCTTCCCAGGTCAGGGATTGAACCCATGTCTGCTGCATTGGCGGGTGGATTCTTTACCACTGAGTCACCAGGAAAGTCCAGTGATAACCTATCTTCTGCTTCCTGGAACTTGGAATTGATGGCTGACACTACAGCAACCATCTCAGTTCATGAGGTGACTTTGAGAATGGAAGTTTTGATCTGAAATATTAGAGAATAAAGAAGGTGCATGTAGACCATTCAGGTATGACCTAAATCAAATCCCTTATGATTATACAGTGGAAGTGATAAATAGATTCAAGGGATTAGATCTGATAGACAGAATGCCTGAAGAACTATGGACAGAGGTTTGTGACATTGTACAGGGGGCAGTGATCAAGACCATCCCCAAGAAAAAGAAATGCAAAAAGGCAAAATGGTTGTCTGAGAAGGCCTTACAGATAACTGAGAAAAGAAGAGAAGCTAAGGGCAAAGGAGAAAAGGAAAGATATACCCATTTGAATTTGGAGTTCCAAAGAATAGCAAGGAGAGATAAGAAAGTCTTCCTCTGATCAGTGCAAAGAAATCGAGGAAAACAATTGAATGGGAAAGACTAAAGATCTCTTCAAGAAAATTAGAGACACCAAGGGAACATTTCATGCAAAGATGAGCTCAATAAAGGACAGAAGTGGTATGGGCCTAACAGAAGCAGAGGATATTAAGAAGAGATGGCAAGAATACACAGAAGAACTGTACAAAAAAGATCTTCACGACGAAGATAATCAAGATGGTGTGATCACTCACCTAGAGCCAGACACCCTGGAATGTGGAGTCAAGTGGGCCTTCGGAAGCATCACTACAAGCAAAGCTGGTGGAGGTGTTGGAATTCCAGTTGAGCTATTTCAAATCCTGAAAGATGATACTGTGAAAGTGCTACACTCAATATGCCAGCAAATTTGGAAAACTCAGCAGTGGCCACAGGACTGGAAAAGGTCAGGTTTCATTCCATCCTAAAGAAAGGCAATGCCAAAGAATGATCAAACTACTGCACAATTGCACTCATCTCACATGCTAGTAAAGTAATGCTCAAAGTTCTCCAAGCCAGGCTTCAACAGTACATGAACCGAGAACTTCCTGATGTTCCAGCTTGATTTAGAAAAGGCAGAGGAACCAGAGATCAAATTGCCAATGTCTGTTGGATCATCAAAAAAGCAAGAGAGTTCCAGAAAAACATCTGCTTTATTGACTATGCCAAAGCCTTTGACTGTATGGATCACAATAAACTGTGGAAAATTCTGAAAGAGATGGGAATACCAGACCACTTGACCTGCCTCTTGAGAAACTTGTATGCAGGTCAGGAAGCAACAGTTAGAACTGGACATGGAACAACAGACTGGTTCCAAATAGGAAAAGGAGTACATCAAGGCTGTATATTGTCACTCTACTTATTCAACATACATGAGGAGTACATCATGAGAAATGCTGGGCTGGATGAAGCACAAGCTGGAATCAAGATTGCCGGGAGAAATATCAATAACCTCAGATATGCAGATGACACCACCCTTATGGCAGGAAGTGAAAAGGAACTAAAAAGCCCTTTGATGAAAGAGAAAGAGGAGAGTGAAAAAGTCGGCTTAAAACTCAACATTCAGAAAACGAATATCATGGCATCTGGTCCCATAACTTCATGGTAAATAGATGAGGAAACAGTGGCTGACTTTATTTTTTTGAGCTCCAAAATCACTGCAGATGCTGATTGCAGCCACGAAATTAAAAGACACTTGCTTCTTGGAAGAAAAGCTATGACCAACCTAGACAGCATATTAAAAGGCAAAGACATTACTTTGTCAACAAAGGTTCATCTAGTCAAAGGTATGGTTTTTCTAGTAGTCATGTATGGATGTGAGAGTTGGACTATAAAGAAAGCTGAATGCAGAAGAATTGATGCTTTTGAACTGTGGTGTTGGAGAAGACTCTTGAGAGTCCCTTGGACTGCAAGGAGATGGACTGCAGTCCATCCTAAAGGAAATCAGTCTTGAAAATGCCGATTATACAGAGTGAAGTAAGCCAGAAAGAAAAACACCAATACAGTATACTAACACATATATATGGAATTTAGAAAGATGGCAATGATGACCCTGTATGCAAGACAGCAAAAAAGACACAGATGTGTATAGCAGACTTTTGGACTCAGAGGGAGAGGGAGACGGTGGGATGATTTGGGAGAATGGCATTGAAACATGTATACTATCATGTAAGAATCAAATTGCCAGTCTATGTCCGATGCAGGATACAGCATGCTTGGGGCTGGTGCACGGGGATGACCCAGAGAGATGTTATGGGGAGGGAGGTGGGAGGGGGGTTCATGTTTGGGAACGCATGTACACCCGTGGTGGATTCATGTCAATGTATGGCAAAATCAATACAGTATTGTAAAGTAAAATAAAGTAAAAATTAAAATTAAAAAAAAAAAGAAAATTCATGGGAAGGACTGATGCTGAAGCTGAAACTCCAATACTTTGGCCACCTGATGGGAAGAACTGACTCATTGGAAAAGATGCTAATGCTGGGAAAGATTGAAGGCAGGAGGAGAAAGGGACAACAAAGGATGAGATGGTTGGATGGCATCACCGACTCAATGGACATGAGTTTTAGTAAACTCCGGGAGTTGGTGATGAACAGGGAGGCCTGGCGTGCTGCAGTCCATGGGGCCACAAAGAGTTGGACACGACTGAGCAACTGAACTGAAATGAAATGAACTGAACTGAACTGGGTGATGCCCATGGGCCCCTCTGAGACCTCTGAATGCTCAGCCCTGAAGTACATAAAGAAGCTTCTACTTCATTTAAGCCATCATTATTTTGGAATTCATTATATGCATCCAAACTCATTTTTAATTGAAACACTCTCCCTTGCATGTTAGGACCCATCCTGGTCTCAAGGTCACAGGTGGACCTGGAAGCTTGAACTGGAAAAAGTCTGAGTTGCTTTTATATCAGCTACGCTGATTAGTTTTCCTTCCCATCTTCCCAGTACTCAGGGCTTACAGCCCAGATTCTGCCCCTGATAACTTCCTGTCAGATCAAGCCATCAGACTTTCTTATACTTATCCAGCCTCTCCTTCTCCTCAGGGCCAGGAAAGAAGTCTGTTCCCTGCCTCCAGAAGCCTCCATGTAATGAAGCATATAATTTATCCCATCCCCTTATTCCTGCTGCTAGTCCTTCAGGCTTCCTCTTCTTGGAAACCCCAGCTCAGTCATTTTCTCATTATTCCCAATAGGAGTGACTCATGGTTTGGGTTGAATAAGACTCAGATTGCCATGGCTTACAAAAAGAAATAAGACTAAACTTACTAAGGGGTCACTGTTGGAGGAAGAATTATGTTCTCATGTTGTATTCACCACACATGTACTGTTTATATGACCCAAACCTGTACCCCATGAAAAACTCTCCTCTGCATTTCAAGGCACAGAAAGAGTACCATGCAATGTGGGAATCAGGAATTCCAGGTCCCAGGCCCAGCCCTATCCCTGACTTCCTATGTGGCAAAGGGAGCCACGCTCCCCTTCTCTGAGCCTTGATGCCCTCATCTATAAAGCAAGGGCCCTCAAAGGCATCAGTTAATTTTATCCCTCTGCTCCCGAAGCTGCCAAATGAAATTTCCCCTGTGCTAGTGAGCACCTTCTTCACAAAATACAAATGTTCCTAGAAACTGTCAGTCATTCACTACATAGTATGAAGTACTAATAGTTAAACAAGATGACGTTCCTCCTAACAGTACAGTAAAGCCATCTGTACTGAATGCATTGGAATGATCATTCTGAAAGAGGGAGGAAGGTTATGGTTATGAAATAAAGGAAGCTGGAATGAGGAACTGAGATTCAGAGAGAATATACCCCCTTAGGTCCCACAGCCAGTTAGGTGCAGTACTAGTATTAGAGTCTCTCATTCCAAGTCTTTGTCCACCATCCTGCAAACCAATACTTGGAGAAAATCTCCATGATACAAGAAATACAAATACTAAGCTGAGAAAAGATGTCACCCTATGTATAAGGTGAAATTTATGGCCCTAATAATAATAGCACAGATAAGGCATCTGTATTAAACGAGTAAGACAGATGGTGTGTAGTAAATAGCAATCCTTCCAAAGGAAAAATTCCAGAGATGAAGAATGATTATGAAGTTTCCCTGCCCCCCACCCTCACACGTCTGCCTCTTTCTCCATCCCTGCCTGTGACATCTTTACCCGCTGACCCACCTTCCTTCCATCCCAGACCCCCAGAAATGTCTGGGCTCTTTACTTCCTCGGCAGCTAAAGGCAAAAGTCCCAGTGCAGGAGAAGTAGGGGCGGGGAGGGGACCTGGGTTCGAATCCAGTCCCCTCTTCTGCTGAATCACTTCCTTCCCAACCCCCGCCCCCCCCCCCAATTCCAAGGCAAACATGAAAAGGACAGTAATATTTCTCATACAGCAAGGTTTGGATCTTGTGCGTGCTTAGTCATGTCCAACTCTTTGCAACCCCATGGCCTGTAGCCCACCAGGCTCCTCCGTCTATGCAGTCCTCCAGGCAAGAATACTGAAGTGAGCTGCCATTTTCTACTCCAAGGGACCTTCCCCACTCAGGCACTGAACCCTCATCTCTTGCGTCTCCTGCATTGGCAGGCAGATTCTTTATCACTGCACAACCTGGAAAGCCTGTGCCCTAGAGACAACCAGATATGGTAAAATAGGTGCTGGGAGCACCACTGAAAGAAAATCGAGCAACTAATTCATTCATTCAATAAACATTAATTGAACCCCTAGTAGACACCCAGCACAGTTCTAGGCACTGGGGATGCGGCTGCAGAAAAAACAAAAAAAAACAGTGTTGGGGCAGTAGGAGGCGGTCAGATTCTGGATAAATTCTGAAGGTAGGGCAGACAGTGTTTGTTGATCTGAGGATACACACACATACACACACAGCAGGAGAAGGAGGAGAAAGAGAAGAGAGAGCACAGAAGTGAAGCTCACTTTGCAGCTTTTTTGCTCTACTGAATTCCTGTAAGAAGTCACAATCACACCTCCGAATCCTGAGAAGGCTGGTGACGGGCCCGGGGCACCTCTGAGGGAGGAAGACAGAGCAGGACTAAATATAGGGGGATTGAAGTCTGTACAGGAAGCAGCTGGGCCCTGAGGCCCCTGCCCCCGGATTGCTCACCCAGGCGACAACCACCCCTAACCTGGCTGCTGGTGGGAGGGAAGCTCCAGGCCTGGGACTTCAGGAAACATCCCTTCTCACTCCACTTCCTCTTCCTTAAGGGAACTTTGGAGGGAATACTTCAACTTCCTAAAAGATCAAGGGCCAAAAAACAAAATACCACCTGGCTCCTTTGGGGGATGGACTTGATTTGATCATTCTTTTCTGCATGTTTCAGTTTAGATGTGTTTGGAAAAGGAAAGCCGGGTTCTAGCAGGCAGAGCAGGGAGGAAGGAGACAGTGAGAAGAGACAGAAGGGACTTCCCAGGAGGTCCAGTGGCTTAACCACTGCACTTGCACTGCAGGGGGGACGGGTTCGATCCCTGGTGGGTAACTGAGATCTCACATGCAGTGTAGCCCAGCCCAAACAAACAAAGCATAACAGGGACTTCCCTGGCGGTCCAGTGGTTAAGAACCTGCGCTTCTATTGCAGGGGGCACAGGTTCGATCCCTGACTGGGGAACTAAGATCCTGCATGCCACATGGCACAGCCAAAAAACAGGGGGTAAAGAGAGAAAGACAGAAAATGAGCAGAGATGGGTGCTCTGACACTTAAGGATGACTGCTCCATGTACTGCCAGGTCCTTAGACCTTACTCCACTGAGGGTACATGAAGTTTGGTTTCACTTGGAGATATTTTATATCAAGGAGTAGCAAAGGAGGGTGGCAGAGGGAGCAGAAAGCTGCCATGTGCCTCCTGTGAAGGGCACTCTTTGCACATCCGGTTGCTTTCCATCTTGATCACCGTCACACATGAGACATGCCCAAGTCCCACTGTGAGGGTGTAGTAGTTGGGATGTTTCCGGTGGGTTCTTCCTCCTCTTGCCCATGACCTTGAAACACTGGGGAGTGGGCAGAGGAGTCCATTTCCCCTCTCACTGATGTTCTACCTGTTCACATGACTCGCTGTGGCCATTGGAATATGGTTCTGGGCATATTCCAGTGTTAAGAGGCACTGATGCCCCATCCACCCTCCTGTGTGCCACCAGAAGACCATGAATTCCCGGAATTCAAAGGGGAACGTGGTGACGGGTGCCACAGGCCTGAATCCAGCTTCAGCCTACAGCAGAGCCGCCCTGCTGAGCCCAGCCTGGTCAGCCGAATAGCAGCCCACCATAGACCTGAGAGTGTGAGCATGGACATGGTGAGCTGAGTTTGGGCTGGTTTGTTATCTGCCCATATTGAAGCCACAGCTGATCAACACAGACAGGTTAAGTGACTTCCCTAGGGACACAGAGCTATTAAGCAGCAGCCCTGTAACTTTCTTACCTAGTGCTCCTTCCCTCCTCTCAGAGTCGGGGCTGGGGTATAGAAGTTGGATGGTCCTAGGTAGGACCCAGAATTCAGGGCTCAGACTCTTTGGGGGGAAAAAAGGAAGAAATTCATGGCCATTCCTAATGATGCAGTGAACAGAAACCACCATCCTGTTGAGGGCTGCTCCCAGGCCAGGCTCGGGACAGCTTGGGCTCTTGAGTCAGGCTCAAAGATGCACGGGGCCAGGAACAGCCCTACAGCACTTGGCAAGCCAGAGAGCTGCACAGGGAAGGCCTTGGGGGCTCCCTGACTCCTCCAAGACCTGCTGACCTCAGCCTGCTGACGTGGCACCTCTGGGTCTGAGTCGGCAAAAATCAGGTGCTGAGGCTGGTCTGGAGCATTTGTGCAGAATCACAAAAAATGCCCATTCCAGGTGGCTCCAGCCCACAGCTCTCTGTATGAACTTGTAAAAGGCACCACTTCTTCTAGACAGGCATGGTCTCCTGGCAAGAAGAGACAGCAAGGGGATTTGACCCCCTTTGGCCCCTGGACTACATACTTGGTTCAGTACCCAACATGAACAACCAGACCAGCAGCCCTGGTAGAGGGGGCAGGTTGGCTGTTTGGCTCTGCTGCCTGACCATGGACCCCACACTCCCAGCTGGTGGGCCTGGATCCTGCTCTGCTGATCACACCCAGGGCAGCACCTGGACACAGTTCGACCTCAGTGTTAACATGTGTCTGATGAATAAACCATCAGTAATGATAGGGATGCTTTTGAACTGTGGTGTTGGAGAAGACTCTTGAGAGTCCCTTGGACTGCAAGGAGATCCAACCAGTCCATCCTAAAGGAGATCAGTCCTGGCTGTTCATTGGAAGGACTGATGCTGAAGCTGAAACTCTAACATTTTGGTCACCTGATGTGAAGGGCTGACTCATTTGAAAAGACCCTGATGCTGGGGAAGATTGAGGGCAGGAGGAGAAGGGGACGGCAGAAGATGAGATGGTTGGATGGCATCACCGACTCAATGGACGTGGGTTTGGGTGGACTCTGGGAGTTGGTGATGGACAGAGAGGCCTGGTGTGCTGCGGTTCATGGGGTTGCAAAGAGTCTGACACGACTGAGAAACTGAATGATAGGGAGTTGTCTATTGAGGCCATTGAGATTTAACCCATCACCTTCTGTCTGTAGTCTTCCCCATGTGTGTGTGTGTGTGTGTGTGTGTGTGTGTGTGTCTGTGGTGGAGGATATTGACTCTAGGGTCTTGTCCAGTGTGAGGCAAACACCAGGGGGTCCTAGTCCCCGGATAAGGGTGGCAGAAGCCACAGCAGCAGCTGGGAGCAGTGAGCCCTGCCCCCAACTCTCCCCACCTCCAGCCTCACACCTGCTTCCCGTCGCTCAGTTACTCTCAGCTGCCAGCAGTCAGAGCTGCGAGCTTTGGAGCGGAGCCCTGGAGGGCTTGGGGGCCCTCGGGAGCTTTTGGCGGAGATTTATAGCCAAGGGGAGAATTGATGTGCCTGCCTGTGGGGGAGGGCTGCAGGTGGGTGGTGGAAGGGAGAGTAGGGAGTAGAGAGAGGGAGGGCGTTGGGAAGAGTAATGGCGGGGATTAGCTCTGGGCAGTAATCCAAGCGGCAGGGCATCCCTGAGCCAGGCAGCGCAGCAGAGAGGCAGGGCTTAGGAGCACGGCAGGCTGGCACCCCTTCTGAGAGCTGGGTCCCCTACAAGCCAAGAAAACTTAACACCAGGTCTGTCTATGCGGTCTCACCTTCAAGGGTGAGTGATGATGCTGTGAGCCCAAGGAGCTGTGAGAACCTTGTGAAGGTGGGTGTGGCCCGTGGCACAGATGGGGGCATGAAGCAGCTTCCTTCTTTAAACTTCACTTTCTATTAGATTTTATTTTTTAAATTCAGGTTGCTCTGGGTCTTTGTTGCAGCGAGCGCTTTGTTGCAATGCCCAGTCTTCTTACTGGGGTGGTTTTTCTCATTGCGGCACTTGGGCTCATCAGTCTTGGTTCTCGGGACCTAGAGTGTGAACTCAGTAGTTCACACTCTAGGCAGATAACAAACCAGGAGCACGGGCTTTAGATGCCCGCAGCATGTAGGATCATCCCAGACCAGGGATGGAACCTGTGTCCCCTGCATTGGCAAGTGGATTCTCATCCACCGCGCCACCAGGGAAATCCAGGAAGCAGCTCTTATGAGATGTCCCTCCCTCCATAGCCCACATGGTTGAGCGGGTGTCCTCCTAGGGACACGAGCCACTGTTAACCCCCTTTTCACTGTACAGAGACCCTCAGGATGAGTCCCCTAGGAGGTCAGAGCTCAAAGGAAAATTCTCTAGTCTGCTTCCTTTCATTGGTGATTCAGTGCAATCAAACCTATGTTATTCCCCTCTTTCGCCTTGACTACCAGGAATCTCAGAACTCATTTTTTTCCCATTCAATTGTCATAGCTGCCCACAGCCTCAGTGTGGGGGATATAGCTATTCTCTCCTACCATCAATTATTATTTGGCCTTAAGTATTCACTCTTTAATACAGATTATTTTTTAAATTTATTTATTTACTTTTATTTTTGGCTATACTGGGTCTTCACTGCTGTGTGCAGGCTTCCTGGTATCCATGTCTGTTACTTAAGTCTCTTTAACTCCTTGGATGGAGACAGGGACATACATGGGGCAAGGTGGATTACACAGGTACATGTGTGAGGACCTGTGTCAGGCACTGGGATTCAAGGTCCAATGGAGGAAAAACTAATTTCAGAGTCAGAGCCAGACAGACTGGGGCTCAGATCCAGGGCTCTATCTGTCTGAGTATCTGTGAACCTCAGTTTTCTCAGCTGCGTAATGGGGATAAACTACCATCCTTCACAAGCTGATCAGTGAGGAATTTCAGAGACACACTGCATAAAAGCCATGAGTGCCCAGTGAGGGGTGGGGGTGGGGGGTGGGGGTGGCGATGGCTGTTATCTGGTCAGTGGGAGGCACTGTATTTTATGCAATTCCAGGAATGGGAAGACATGCTGTGCCTTGACTTTAGCAGGTAGAGAACTTAACAGCAGCAACAACAGTAATAATATCTTGGCAATAAGCTGAGTTCTGTGCTTTATGCCACACTAAACTGTCTCCCGAAGATATGAGATCCTTTAAATGTCCCCATTTTATAGATGAGAATACTGAGGTCCCCAGGGACCCAAGGTCACACAGAAAGGAAATGGCAGGTGGACTTTTGAGGCCAGAGCCTGCTCTGTTGCACCCTGGAACTGCTCTCAAGGAGGATAGGCTGGGCAGAGCGGACAGGAGGGCAAGGATGGAGCAGAGGGTAGATAAAGCTGGAGGAATTGTCAGTCAGATCCCTGAAGAGCTGAACATCAGCACCTGAGGCTGGGCTGGTCCTGCAGATTCGGACTTACCGGGGGGTGGGGGGGGGGTGGAGAAGCAGCTCAGGAAATTATTTTCCATGCTTACCAGTAATTTCTGTATTTTTGAAAACAGTTTCTCTGGTTGGCGGGGAATGTTGGCTTTCTACTTGAAGGCATACCAGCAAGTTTAACTTGAAAATAACATCAACACCACAAGCAGCTACGATGCAGTCATCTAGCCTCTACTTAATCCTTGTGGGATACACTTTGGGAGGTGAGTTTGTTACTCTCATCAGAAGGAGGAAATTGAAGGAAACTGAGGCACAGAGTGGGCAAGCAGCTGATGATGGCAGAGCTGCACAGCTCATACTGAACGGCCCACGTTAGATCCGTTCATTTTTAATGAGTCAAATGAAGCAAGAAGGACTGGCCCAAGCAGCCCAAATGAGCTTCCTTATGGTTGATGAACAGGGGCTTCTAGGAAGTGAGAGATACCAGCCCAGCCTGCCTCCTGAAGACCTGGACAAAGATACCCTCGAAGCCGTGGGGAAACTTTCCAGGAATAGGCAGACCAAGGAGAAGGACCAAAGATCCTGGAGGAAACAGCAGCAGTTCCCGCACGGGAATTGAGCTCCTGTGACCGTCAGTGTTGAAAAGCTCCTGGCAGGCTCCTTACAGCCCTGGACAAGCTTGGCTGCATCACCACACACAGAACCTCAGCAGCACCGTCATTGTCTTCTGATCTCCTTACAGCTGTTCCTCCAAGAGCCTTTGCAGTCCTAAGCCCTGTCTCCAGCTGCACCACCAGCATCGGCATCCTCTCCTTGTCACCCTCGACTTCCCTGATTCCTCCTCATTTCGGTTCTTCACATCACACTCATGGAGAGGAAACGACAGCAGCATTCCTGGTGTTCTCACCACGTCCCCTCTTTTTAGTGCTTTTACTCACTCACTCACACCCACCCTAAGTTGTGTCCCCATTGTACAGATGAAAAACTGAGGCACAGAAAGGTAAGGTGAGGGGAGGATCCAAACAGGGAGGGTGTTCTCAGGTCCTGGGCCACCTGCCTCCCAGCATCAGAGCGAAAAAAGGAGGGATGCGCCTGCAAAATGGAAACCCGGATGGTCCCTCCCTGAGGCCAGGAAGCGGGTGCTATCCACTGAGCTGTCTCCCCAGTCCAATGTCCCCCCTCCTCCTGAGGACAGGGCCCTGTCTGTCTAGTTCACCACCTGAAGCCATGCTGGCCCATCCATGGCAGGGGCTCAGAAAGGAAAGGCTAAATTGAAAGAGCACATCCTTGAGTGCATGATGGCAGGGACCGCCAAGCATTGCGAGGGCGGGTGGAAACCATGCAGCTTCAGAGTGGGGTGGGGAGTGAGGGTGGGCAGGGCTCTCCAAGTGACAAAAGCTTCTCTGCTCTGACCCAGAAGTTCCAGATTCCAGGAATCTGGCCGCAGATGAATTCACACATGAGTAAAGAGATGGGTAGACAAGCATCGTCGTGACAGTCCTGGATTTAACAGCAAAAGATCAGAAACGATGCACATGTCCACTGAAGCAGGGCTGTCCACACAATGGAAAACAGTGCAACTCTTCTTTAAAACATATATATATATTTGTTATACTACTCAGCTTGCAGGATCTTAGTTTCCTGACCAGGGATTGAACCTGGGCCCTGGCGGCAGTGGAAGCACCAAGTCCTAACCACTGGTGCATGCGTCCTAAGTTGCTTCAGTCATACCTGACTCTTTGTGATCCCACGGACTGTAGCCCACCAGGCTCCTCTGTCTATGGGATTCTCCAGGCAAGAATACTGCAGTGGGCTGCCATGCCCTCCTCCAGGGGATCTTCCCGACCCAGGGGTCGAACCTACCCTTCTTACGTCTCCTGCATTGGCAGGCGGGTTCTTTACCACTAGTGGCACCTGGGAAGCACCCTAACCAGTGGACCACCAGAGAATTCCCAACAGTGTAACTGTTTAGAAAATGAATGAGAAATTTTTTTTCTCATGTGGAATTATCACCAAGCTGTAGGAACTGAAATAAGCAAAGCACAGGCCAGAGTGTGTAATAATGCTCCATCGGGGTGAGTGCACATGGGAGGCGACCATGCAGAATATACAGAGTGTCTCCGGAAGGAGTCCTAAGAAGCTGGGCTTGCGTTTGCTTCTTGGGAGGTGAGCCTGGAACCGGGGTGGAAAGGAAACTTGCACCGTGTAGGCTTCTGTGCCTTCTGAATTTTGAAACATGAAAATGTCTTCCCTATACCAACAAACAGGAGATGCAAGAGACATGGGTTTGATCCTTGGGTCAGGAAGGTCCCTTGGAGGAGGAGACGGCAACCCACTTCAGCATTCTTGCTAGGGAAATCCCATGGACAGAGGAACATGGTGGGCTATAGTCCATAGGGTCACAAAGAGTCGGACATGACTGAAGTGACTTAGCACACATGCACACTAACCCTTGTAAAATCACACAGGAAACTCATAATAGGATTGCAAAAAAAGCATCTCTTTGCACTGGGGGACTGTAGAAAGATGTTTTATCCATCTGCCTCCCATCTCCTACCCCCGACACTACCCCTAGCCTTTGCCCGTGTGATTGCCCCTACCTGCAAGGCCTCCCTCCCTGGCCAAGCTCTACTCATCTCCAGGGCCCACCTCAGTCATCACTTCCTCAAAGAAGCCCTCCCTGACCCCTCCCTCACTGGTCAGCCACAGCTTTGCGCCCCTGGCCCCTGCATGCTCCCTGCCACACCCTGCTTATGCCACTCCATCTAGTCCATCTGTGCAACTGTCCCCCCAGGAGCCTGGAGGATAGGAACCTAGGGTGAGACTCCTGAGACTCCGCCCCCAGCTTCTCATCTGCCCTGACAGGCAGGTGCTCAGGGAAATATTTGCTCAATAGATCGCTTTGCCACAGGAATGAAATGCCTCCCAGAAGGGCACGGCAGCAAATGGCAGTGAATCAGGTGCAGGAGAGACTGCACTGAACGCTTGTACCGCCTGGCCGCCAGCCAAGCCAACTCTCTCATCAGATTTGACTAAAAGCCCAGGTGGGGCCTGTTCACAGGAATCGGGGTGGGATGTGCATTTACCTCGCTGTGTGCAGGGCTCCCATTCTGCATAGCTTGGCCGGGCTTCGCCAAGAAGGCCTCGGCTGCTGCTTGCTGACAGCGGTGTGATGAATTGTTTTCTGCAGAGGCAGCCAGGCTGGCCCATCTGGCTCGTCTCCAGAGGCCTCGGGTCACTCCCGAAGCGGGGAGCGGCCCAAGCCAGCTCTGGTGGGTCAAGTTCCTGCTTGACCTTGCTTGGTCACCCTGGGAAGGTCCTGTCTCCAGCCTGGGAAGTTTTGACCAAGCTGGGCCCTGGTCCCATCAGGCCCACTTGGGGCGACAGGGGAACATAGGGTCCCTTCCAAGGGCTGAAATCTATGGTTCACGCCAGGAAGGATCCAGAGTCTGCCCTCGCAAAAGTGCCACCGGGAGGAATCACCATACAGAGCAGTGACCCAGTGTGAAGAGATCCAAAGTGCCACTCCAGGTGGGACTCCTGGCTCAGGGTACTAAGTGGCTCCTGTCTTCAGACTGTGATTTATTATGGAATCATTGGGTTACGCTGCCAAGACTGCTGTGACTTCTTTAATGGATTTTCCCCCGTGGCCTCTCTGCTGAGGCCCCGAATGTGAGCAGTGGTGGAAGGAAGCATTCAAGGACACTGATGTCTGAACCTGGTGGGAGTATCTGGGGACCAGAAATGGCCTTGACTGCCTCCGGCGGGCTCGGTCCTGCAGCTTGGCTGGCTGCTCACCCCAACGTCACCCGGTTCCCAGCTTGTCTTGAGCGTAGTCCCAGTGCTCAGAGTGAATGGCATTCCAGAAAAAAAGCGGGGAGAGGGCAAAAGAGGCGAGTGCAAACCGGTGTAGCGAAGGTCTCCGCAGGATGCCACACAATTGGCAGTCAAGGGGGGCCGGGTCTGGTTCAGATCGTGAAGGTGAGGACGACATTCCAATCTGGTGACTCGGTGTGTGATGGGGCCATCTTCCAGGAGGTCCTGGAGGGTGGAGACAGGCATCTGCTTTCTTCCTGTTTCCCAGCACCTCCCTGAGGTCCCAGCACTCACATGGGTGTTAAATCAAATGCTTACTGAACAAATGAATGGGTAGATCCGTGGGTAAACCGATCCAAGGAACTGTGGATGATCGTGATGACCCATGACACATCCCATGGGCTAATGAAGATGGTAGCGGCCTGGTGAGCCGCTGCTCGCTCTTGGAGCTGCTTTTCTTACGTCTTGATGGCCTCCTAGGTTCCTCAAAATCAATCTATTCATTTCCATCCTTGTGCTCTGGTTAGGCACCTGGGGTGTTAACTTCGAGGAAGCTGGGTGAGGCTGTGTGGGAACGCTTTGCATTGTTCATTTCAGCATAAAAAGTGAAAATACATTAAAATAAAATCAATAGGTTTTGCCTACTGCTCCGGGAGCCCTTGGTTTCCTGTCCTGGTCCTTCCTTGGCCTCCCATGACAGCCGCTTCCAGGTGGGAACAGAGTTAGGAGGGTAACTCTGACCTTCCCTCTAGCCCCTCCCAAGGAGAGAGACGATGTCTCTGATCAGTGAGCTGGGGGCACAGGGTCTGGGCTAACGTGACCCAAGCCCCCTTGCCTCTTCTTCTACCCCTGGGTCCTACCCCTGGGTCCTTCCTGGAGGAGGTAAGTGGTGCTGGGTAGGGATGAGGCAGCGACTCTTAGCACGTGGCTTGGCAAGGGACTGCCCTACCTGTTTCCCCTCTGGTTGCACACTGAGAAGTTTCATGCCTCAGACTTTGGCCCCTGCTGTTCCCTCTGACTGTAAGACCCTTCCCCACCTCACCCATGTATTCAGTACCTCGTTGGGCTTAGGGACTCTGCTCAGCCATCCTTCCTGAATGACTTCCCATTCCCCCAAGCCAGGCAGAACTAGCCCTTGCCTTTGTCTCATGTCCCAGGGCACACTTAACCATGAGTGCATGGTGAACTGTTTACACCTGCATTTCTCTGTCGCCCTGTGAGCCCCCAGGGCAGGGACCAACGTGACCTCACTTCCTTCTCCCTCATATCTTATTGCCTGGCATACGCTGGATTCCACAAATGTCTGTTGAATGAATGGACTTATCAGAAAGTTCTAAGTGGTTTTAATGTTCGAAAATGTAAAAGAGATATTGATTTCAATCAAGCATCTCCTTTGGTAGACAAAAATCTTTTAAAACGTGGGGAGGGGCCTCAGTCAGGAACGTAACCAAACAGCTGACAAGGTTAGGAGCTATTAGATCAGGTCAGAACCTCCCAACCCGGCACTGCTGACACCTGGGGGGGATGACTTTTTTTGTTTTAGGAGGCTATCCCAGGCACTGGAGGATGGTGAGCAGCATCTCTGACTTCTACTTGCTAGATGCCAGCAGCAGCTTCCCAGTTGTGACAACAAAAATACTGACATTGTCAAATTTTGCCCTGGGGGTGGGGGTGGGGGATGAGGATCACACCCAGTGGAGAGCCACTGGGCCGGCCACTTAGTAGGTTTGGGAACAGTCGATACTCCCTTTGCTGCCTGGATGTTTGCAAAGCTGCGCTCCTAAGAATTTGCAAGTCCAGTGTATCTCCTGAGCTCTGACAATCACCACAGCTCCTTAAGCCACAGGCAAAGCCACTTGCTACAGAATGAGGGGTTTGATTGCTACCAATTTCTTAAAATGTTCTCTGAAAGTTCTGCTTCAAATTATTTATGGTGTGGAGGAAATGGCCCCCAGAGAGTGCACAGTCCAGTTCTATTTATAACTCCAGTGGTGATTTATTGACCTGGGAAGTGCTGCTGAAGCTCTGCTGAAGCTCTTGGTCCAAAGCCAGGATCTGTGCAGGGCTCAGGAGCTCGGGAGACGGCAGGAGGTCATCAGACTGGAGGCCTGGACAGGACGTTCTGGCTTTTTCTTGCAGACACTGCACAGGGAGCCCTGGTTCCATGGTGACGGAAGCCTGGCATATTTCAGGATGGGCCATCAGCCCCAAGGGCAGGGGAAGCTGGAGGCAAGAGCACAATGAAATGGTTTCTGATTCTAATGTTCGTAAAAGCCCCTCTGACCCCACATTTTATCCAAGGAAGAGATGGCAATGGTAATGAACATTTATTGAGCACTTTCTGTGCCTGGAAGCTTCTATTACATTTCAGCAAGGCACACGCCATCAGCACTGAGTTATGGATGGAAGCGGAGATGGGGGTGGGGAAGGCTCAAACCCCGGATCCTCTAAAGTCCTGGGAAGACCGTCACTGGTATCTCTGTAGTGATGTCCTCTGTAAATTTTGTGTGTGGTTCACAGTGACAAGAGATGGTGACCTTCTCATTACAAGGAAGCCAGTGTCCACTGGATGCCAACCTCCTTCTTCCCCTTTTTTGTTTTTTCCTTTAAGCTCAACCATAAAATAATTGTGACATGTGACAAATTTAGTTACTGCCCTTCAAAAAATGACCCCGTTTTGCTTCTAGGTCATTAATCCCCTGGTGTCATTTAGAGTTCATTTTCACTATGGGAAGCTCTTACCCAAAGCTGGCCCAGAGAGACGGCTGGCAATCTATTTTTCTGCAGGGCAGAGAGCTCTGCTCAATGCCTGTTACAACTGAACAGAACCAAGGCTGCGGGCGAAATGCAATGCTGGGGATGGACGAGGTGTGAGCATGACCTTCGAGAGAAATCACCCAACAGCCCCCTCCCACTGCCTCATTCTTTTTCCAAATCCACTCAACAAGGCCTCCTATGGGCTTGGTACTATGTACAGTATTGAACAAAGATATTTACATCAACCATTCTGTCATTTCGCAATAAACTATCCTATGGCCTTGAGATCATTCCAGTAAAGGAGATTATCCAGCGGCCTTCTATGGTATGGCAAGAACTCTGAGGAAGGTTGAGGAACACCTGGGAAACCTGGAACCCTAAGAGTATTAAGATGCGCCTGGGTTGGTTCATTCATTCGATTTATGCTCCAACTCTTTCCTCAAAAGCTTGGCTATCGGTTTCTGCCCAATATCACTGACTGCAGACATTGGACGGTGTTTTCTCACATTGAACTCTAGACTGTAACCTTAACGAGGGCAGGAGGGACAACTTTCAACCCCCCTAATGAAGGCCCAGCACAATCTGGACGCATGATGACTGGAGCACCAGCTCGCGAGCCGGGCTGCCCGGGCGGGAACCCCAGCTCTCCAGCTGTGTGACCTGGCTAGTTATCCTCTCTGTGCCACACCTTTACTCGCAGATGAAGGGGAGCAAATGTTGATCTGTTTTGTGGGTTTATAGTGAGTACCGGGGAGAAGGCAATGGCACCCCACTCCAATACTCTTGCCTGGAAATTCCCATGGACGGAGGAGCCTGGTGGGCTGCAGTCCATGGGGTCGCTAAGAGTCGGACATGACTGAGCGACTTCCCTTTCACTTTCCACTTTGATGCATTGGAGAAGGAAATGGCAACCCATTCCAGTGTTCTTGCCTGGTGAATCCCAGGGATGGGGGAGTCTGGTGGGCTGCCGTCTATGGGGTCACACAGAGTCGGACACGACTGAAGCGACTTAGCAGCAGCAGCAGCAGCAGCAGTGAGTACTGGATAAGCTGATGTACTGCACAGAGTATGCAGTCAAGAAATGAAGGCAGGACTTCCCTGGGGTTCCAGCGGTCAAGCATTTGCCTACCAGTGCAGGGGACATGAATTTGATCCCTGGTTCGGGAAGATTCCACATGCCATGGGGCAACTAAGCCTGTGAACCACAACTACTGAGCCCATGCTCTAGAGCTCTATGGGCCACAACTGCAAACACTGAAACACCCATGCTCTGCAATGAGAAGCCGACACACTGCAATTAGAGAGTAGCTCCCGCTCGCCACAGCTAGAGAAAGCTCGAGTGCAGCCACGAAGACCCAGCACAGCCAAAAATAAAGGAACAATAAAGACATAAATGTTAAAAAGAGAAATAGGGGCCGGGGCTCTTTCTCATGGCTGTTCTCATCAACAGCATCATTACGATCTCCTAGACTCCCCTCTCCTTCAGGCTTCAGCCTCGTTTAATTTCTTGCCAGTCCCCCAGTGCTTTAGGATTGCTCTCCCCTCTGTCTTTGCAGTTATCATTCCTTTTGCCTAAAATGTCTTCTACCTGCTTGTGATAAGGTAGGTCTACGATCAAAAGTCAGGTGTAATTTTCCTAGAAAAAGATCAGAGCTGGAAAGATGTTCTCACTATTAGATAATAAGCCTGTTGACAAGTAATTCAAAATGAACGTCATCAGGAAAAAACAAACAAACAAACAAATTTTAAGGTCAGTCAATAACACAGCTGTCACTTATTGAACACCTCCTGCGTCAGGCAGTATGGTAATTGCATTATGTGCGTGATTTCATTGAATTTCCCCAGAGACCCTGAGAGGTAAATATTGGCTCCATTTGTTAGATTAAAAAAATTAATATAGCATGAAGGCAGGAGAGAAGCCACAGGAAAAAAAACAATAATCATAGGTTGAAATAAAATGCTCAGAATAAGATCAGTTTCCTCCTAAGTAATGGTTGCTATTCTTTTTTCTCGAGCATCTCTTATATTCCAGACACATATTCAACTCTGCTTATCTGATTCTATCCTCATATCAACAGTAGGCGTCATTATCCCCATTTTACAGACACAGTAAGTAATCTGCCCAATGTCACACTGAATTACAACTGAGATTTGAACTCAGACCTGTCAGGCTTCAAATCTCATAAGTAAAATAGGTTTTCTCTGGGAAAACAGAGTGCTGCTCTGGCTCCGACTGCGTGCTACTAAGTCAGCTTCAGTCACGTCTGACTCTTCGGGACCCCAAGGACTGTAGCCCATCAGGCTCCTCTGTCCATGGTATCCTCCAGGCAAGAATACTGCAGTGGGTTGCCACACCCTCCTCCAGGGACCTTCTTGACCCAGGGATCGAACCTGGGTTTCTTAAGTCTCCTGCACTGGCAGGCAGGTTCTTTACTACTAACTAGTGCCACCCAGGAAGCCCTGACTCTGGTTTGGACATTCTGGACCAAACCTTGAGTAAATGCAACTAGGAAAGCTGGACAAAATGTAACGAAAGATCCACTTGAAAGCATCTGAGAGCCCCAAAGACCGTAAGGATCCATGGGACTAAAATTCAAGACAGGAGAGAAACCAAGTGTAGCTGGCCCACATTTGAAGGTTGTATTTCCCCTTCAAGTGAAGGGGGAGCCTGTGTGTGGTGGTGGCAGCTAAGAAGTATTAATAGAAAGCTAAGCAGAGCTTTTGACAGCCTCATGGGGTGGGCAGGGGCTAGGGGAAGGCCACTGATAAACATTACAGGCTTTTGCTTAGAATCCTGAAAGGCTGGGCCCTATGAATGAAAGTGACCAAGAAACAAACAAATCTTATAAGTATGAAACTCATCCCTGAATCAGTTCTGGTGTGAAGAATGGAAAAAGCCCTGTCTGGATGAAGATACTATCAAACAGATTCTCAAAATATGCCTTCACATTTTTTCACACATGATGTCTAGCACTCAATGAAAAATAACCAGACACAGAACACACAAAAATAACCAGACACAGAACAAAAGATAAAATTAAAAAACAGAATAAAAAGAGACTATAAGGGAAACCTGGCAGCTCAGCTGGTAAAGAATCCACCTGCAATGCAGGAGACCCTGGTTTGATTCCTGGGTTGGGAAGACCCCCTGGAGGAGGGACAAGCTACTCACAGTGTTCTTGGGCTTCCCTGGTGGCTCAGATGGTAAAGAATCTGCCTGTAATGTGGGAGACCTGGGTTTGATCTCTGGGTTGGAAAGATCCCCTGGAGGAGGGCACGGCAACACATACCAGTACTCTTGCCTGGAGAATCCCATGGACAGAGGAGTCTGGAGGGCTACAGTCCATGGGGTTGCAAAGAGTCAGACATGACTGAGCAACTAAGCGCACACATAAGGGAAACTGGGGCCGGGGGGAGGGCAGGGGGGTGTTTTGTGGTCACTTTCTAGTTCTTGACCTGGTGATGGCTTTATGAGCATAAATTGCTTCACAGCAATTCACTGAGCTGTACACTTCTGAGTTGTACCCTCTTCTGTATGTGCATTACCTCTGAGCCACCAGGGAAGCCTATATCTTCAATAAAACTGTTTATTTAAGAAATTAAGTGACTGGGACTTCCCTGGTGGTCCAGTGGTTAAGAATCTGCCTTCCAATGCAGGGGACATGGGTTCAATCCCCGGCTGGAAAATTACGAGTCCACGTGATGCTGGGCAACTAAGATGGTGTGCCACAAACACTGACCCTGTGCTCTCTGGAGCCCGCTTACCACAACTACAGAGAAGCCTGCGTGCTGCAATGAAAGATCCTGCATGCTGCAGCTAAGACCCGAAGTAACTGAAAAATAAATCAATATTTTTTTAAAAAAAATTAATTGACTGATGTCTTCTCACCTTCAAATAATCCAGTTGAGCTGTCCATGCTGGCCACTCAGCCTCAGGAATAGGCCAGGACTCTGAATGCAAAGGTCTCTGCAGGACACTGTCCATTTGGGGATTCAGGAGGCATTTCTGAACTAGAAGAGGATATGCCCACACAAACCTCAATCCAGAAATCTATTCTAAAAACTAGCAAGTCTCTGAGCCTTTTCATTCTCTTTCATTCCCAGATCCTTCACCCCATGACAAAGTCCCTCTTCTAAAGGGTGCTTTTGAACTCTATGAGTGCCACACCCACACCCCTCTGATGGTACTGCCATGGTCTTCGGGTATCCTCGAAAACTGCCTGCCTGCTTCACCGTCTACTATCTGGCTATAAGCTCCTTCAGCACAAGGACCACCACCTCTGCAAGCCAGCTCATCTTTGTAAACCCTACAACACTGATAGGGGTCTGGCATGCAGCAGCCTTTTGGAAATGCTGAGTGAATAAGTAACTTCATCAATCTGGTACACTTCTTTCTTTCAAGGATGAAGAAGCTGAGCCCAGATAAAGGAGGAGACTTGCACAAACTAGTGGCAGAAGCAGGACCAGCTAGAATTGATGTGCCTCCAACTGTGAAAACAGATGCCAACCCAGACAGAGGTTGGCAGAAGGGGAGGTCCATCCTGAGCAGCTGAAAACTGAAGCCAGGTCTCTCTTCCTATTTGTTGGCACCGTGCAACATACCAGGCACTAACACATCTGAAAAAGATCACGTTATCCTCCTTTTAAAGATAAGGGTCCCAGGCTCAGAGAGGTTAATTAACTCATCCAAGATCACATAGCTGGTAAGAACAGAATCTAGTAATAAGAATCTCTAAGCAAGCAGTTATCAAGAGCAGCTCAGTTGCCTAAAGGTAACATTATCCATACTTTCTTCACTTTTATATTGAGCATCTTAAAACAAAATAACCCTAAATACACCCTCAGGAAGCCCCGTCCCCCAGGGCTGACAGTCCACTGCACTAGTAAGCTAAGGCTCAGGGAAATTCTTTTCTTTTTAATAATAATAGAACAACAAAATCCCACCCATGTTACCATCTAAGTAACCATTGTTGGCATTTTAGTTTATCTTCTAGCCTAAGCTGCCAGTCACTCACAGATATTCATCTACAGTTTTATCAGTGGTGTATATGTTCACTCAGTCGTGTCTGACTCTTTGTGACCCCACTGTCTGTAGCCCATCAGGCTCCTCTGTCCATGGAATTTCTCAGGCGAGAATACTGGAGTGGGTTGCCAGTCCCTTCTCCAGGAGATCTTCCTGACCCAGGAATCGAACCTGGGTCTCCTGCATTGCAGGTGGATTCTTTTACCACAGAGCCACCAGGGAAGCCCCTCATAGTTAATAAATAAGAGTTAATTAATAATACTGGAGTTTTCCTGAATAGTTTTTCACTGTTATAAATAACCTGGCATGTATATGCCTGTCCACTGAGCTTTTCCACACATAGAATTATTTACTCAGGATGAATTTCCAGGAGTGAAACTACAGGGCTGCAGAATTTGGCCATTTGGGTATGGCGGTATTTTTCTAACATGTCCTCCTTAAGAGTGAAATGAAAAGGCAGAGCCAAGCAGGAGAGAGAGTGCAAGACAGCAGGCTCTGGTTTCCTTTAGTCATCTGCACTTGGCCGTGGGTGTTTCCCCACCCTGGCCCACCTGTCAGATTGTCTTGCTGGCCTGGAATGGTCTGAGTATGCAGACTCTTCCTAACTGAAAATCGCACTGACCTCTGACAAATGCCGTCATCTCAGACTCGATGTCCAGGTGGTGGCTTGTCTGGAAGAAAAGACATCCCAGCAGTTACTCTGCATGACATGGGAGGAAAAGCCTTCCATACTTGACTACAACTGGAAAGAGCAGCCCCTGGCCCCTGCAGAAAGTGCATCCTATAGCCGGATCCAGTTTCCCATGTGTGCTAACATGTAGGCAGGGCCCCCTTCCTCCTCTGCCCAGGACCCCCAGGGGAATCCAAGGATTTGCTCCCAACGATACAGGTGTAAGGAAAGCTTCTATTTCCTTTATTCAAACTGAATCTCCAAGTGGAGACTGATGAATAGGTTTTAAAAGCAGTTACAAACATAGACAATGTGTTACAAAGCAAATATATCACTTTGTTGACTCACGTCTGTATACTCAAAGGTCTATGGTCTTTCCAGATGTGAGAGTTGGACCATAACGAAGGCTGAGCACCAAAGAATTGATGCTTTTGAACTGTGGTGTTGGAGAAGACTCTTGAGAGTCCTTTGGACTGCAAGGAGATCAAACCAGTCAATCCTAAAGGAAATCAACCCTGAATACTCATTGGAAGGACTGATGCTGAAGCTTAAGCTGCAATATTTTGGCCATTTGATGAGAAGAGCTGACTCACTGAAAAAGACCCTAATGCTGGGAAAGATGGAAGGCAGAGGGAGAAGAGGGTGACATAGGATGACTTGATTGGATGGCATCCCCATTGCAATGGACATGAACCTGGGCAAAGTCCGGGAGATGATGAGGGACAGGGAGGCCTGGCGTGCTGCAGTCCATGGGGTCACAAAGAGTTGGACATGACTTGGCAACTGGCCAACAACAAAAAAGGCCAGGGAGCAGGGCAGGGCGAGGAGGGCAGCCACACAACAGAGTCTCCAGGAGAAATACTCTCTCTGCATGAAGGTCCTTCTGGCCCCTTGTGAGAGCTGATCACTGAGCTGCTCCTGTGACCCCTGACTCAGTACCCAGGAATCCAGGTCAGGCTGGACCCAAGTCCCTGCACCACTCCATGGACCAACTGTCCTCCTCTTCCCCACAAGTGCACAGGCTCTGGAAGAGCTGAAGTGGCAATAGGAACTCAGCTGGTCAGCCTGGCAGCTCCCAATGGGTCCAACAAGAGCAACAGCTGGATCTTCAAGGCAGGTTACAGTTGATTCCAGACCAGCAGCCCAGATCTTGCTTCCTCCTGGGTTTTCCAGTGGGGAAGGGGCCCCGAGTGCAGTGTAGCTGTGATAGCTCCCTTCTCCCATTTCCACTGTGTCCTCCAAGTATCTGCACCAGCCACCTTCCTGCCCAGAGGATCCTGCGCTCTCATTCTCTGGTGAACTTGTATGCATACATCAATAACTAACCCAAGTGTCCCCACCTCTATGAAATCTTCCCTGACTCCACTTGGCTGAGTTCAGCCACCTGCCTATCACACAGCCCCTCTATGCTGCACTGGAACACCTGGGCTCTTTGACTATTCCTCTAAATGGATTGACTAATCCAGAGACAAATATACAAGGGCATGGATGATGGCCCTACCATCTTCTGATACTAATCCAATCACACCACTGCTCACTGGGAGCCCTCTGCACCAGGCCCAGCGCCTGTTCTCTCACTGCATTTCCTGCCCTCAGAACACTCCACTTACCTCTCCTAAAACTCTGTGTCTTCGAGGACCATGACCCTTCACGCCCCAGTGCCTTTGCACATGCTGTTCTCCCAGCCTAGAGGGCCTTCACACCATCCATCTAAATCCTTAAAAGCCTAGTTTTGTGTGCTTCCTCCTCCAGGAATTATATTTCCAAATCAGACTCCTTCTCTCTGCTCACTGCTATGCTTCAATTGAATGCTTTTGCTTGCACCTGGGTTTGGAGTTAGTTTTATTAGACACAGATTTCTTCAGGTGTCCTTGCCTTTGTGTCCAGAGTAGCCTCATAGGCACTAAACTACTTCCAGAGGCACTGCATTCAGTACGTGATCAGAGATCGATCTTTCTCCTGCTTCTCGTTTATCACATCAGCCTGGAGAGGCACGGAGCAAGGCAACCTCAGGTTGAACCTGGCTCTGCCGCTTACTGGTTCCATGGTCCTGGCCAAGTGAGTTGAATTCTCTGAGTCTTGCCCTCTCCATCTGCAGAGTGGAGCCATGAAAATGCCCCTTGCAGGGTTTTGTCAGAATCAAATAAGAATAAACATCTACTAAATGTTCCACGCAGAGTAACAGACGGATAAAGCCTCACCCTACACACTCCACTACCCTGCCTCTCTCCCCAGGTAAATTTTTTGGGGCGATATTCTCCATAAAAGGCAGCAGATGAAGAGAAACTAATTGCCTGGATCCTTGGAGGCCCAGTCTTAGGGTCATTGATTTAATGAATTAAGGGAGTTTAGGGCCCTCAGTCTCGCTGTTTCTTTCAAGATGAGATTCCATTTCCAAAGGCTCATATATAGATCTTGTTGACCAGTGCCCAGAGGAGAGCAAGATGTTTCCAGGACGTGGAGAATGGAGGAAAAAGCAGGGCAAGAGGAAGTGGAATTAGCAGCTTCCTCCTCTGGTTGCATGTGTCTTTTTAAGGCTGGGGTCTCAATGACCCTCTGGTGTTAGTACACCAAGCCCCTGACCACCCTCAGTGGAGCAATTTCTGCTTGACCTTATATCCTCTGTGAATATCTTTATGTGATGGCAACGTGATGGGCATTTGAGGGGGGGTCTCACAGAGCCCTACAAGAGATTAGCAACCCCTACCCTGTGCTATCCAGGCCTAAAAAAGCAGGTGACTTCAGGAGGTGAAGGGTGAGCATTGGGCCACAGGGTGGCTATTCTTCAGGGTCTGGGTTTCTTTATCTGCCAAAGGAAACTCCATGCTCATAGAGAGGCCAGGGAACCTCAAGTCCCAGAAACAGCAGGGAGCCAGGCAGGGCTAAGACATCTAGTGCTCTGATGGATCTTCTGTTTGCTGAGCTGACCCCACCCCCACTGGAGCCTGCAGGAGGCTGGGCATGGGCCGTAGGGCACCCTTTCTCCACCGCCCCTTGGCACCCAGGCATCTACCTTCAAAAGCGGATGACACCCGAGCACAAGTAACAAAAATGGTGTTTCCTTCTTAGCTTGAGAATGTCAACAGCCTAGGTCCTGGTGAAATCCAGAAAAAAAGAGATGTCCTGGGGCTCGGGGTCAGGAAAAAAGTTAAGGGGGCCCCTTGAAGGTGCCCAGAGACATGCCCAGTCAAGTCAGTTTGAGGATGAGGTGGGACTGAGAACCCCCATGTCCATTTGAGAGTCCAAGAATGGAAGGAATCTGCCCTCCTCGCACTCCCATCTCAGCTGAAGCCAGGGAGGTACCAACACCCTGTGTTCCCAGCTGAAAGACAGCCAATCTGGCCTCATGGGATTCCCTGCTTCAGGACCAACGCTCGAGAGAACCTACAGAGCTGGGTAAGGGCACCAGGTCGGATGCAGGGCTGACCTGGAGACAGTGGCAGCCTGGACAATGAGGCAGGTCAGGAAGATGGCAGCTCTCAGGGCTGGCCGCCCCCATCCCACCCACATGCTGTCCTGTGCCCTGAATGTCTGTGTCCCCCTGAAAACTCACATGCTGAAATCTTAATCCCAAGTGAGGGAATTTGGAGATGGGGTCTTGGGGAGGTGATCAGATCATGATGACAGGGTCCTCTGGCTGGAACCAGTGTTCTTGATAGAAGAGATGCTAGAGAGCCGGCTTCTCTGTCCACCATGCGACGACACAGTGAGAAGGCAGCCGTCTGCACCCCAGGAAGAGAGCCCCCACCAGAATCCCACCATGTGGCTGATCCCCAGCTTCCAGTCTCCAGGACTGTGAGAAATAAGATGCTTGCTGTTTAAGCCACCCAGTCTGTGGTATTTTTGTTAAGTGAGCCCAACAGACTAAGACACTTTAGATGCAGCCCCGAGAAAAGGGCCTGGGGCCTGAGCCCATTGAGGCTCAATTTCTATCACCCACCCAACCAAGGTGAGAGGAGGAAGTTGATGGGAGGCGATCACTGACCCTGAGCCACTGCTATGGCGGGGGGGGGAGCACCCTCTTCCTGAAAGGGTGGAGCTCAGATGGACCCCAGCTCTGAACCCCAGCCTGCCACCCCTGGGTGTGACCTTGACCAGCTTTGATGCTGGGGCTCAGTCTCCTCCTTGACGAGGGGGGATGTTGGGAGGATGAAGTGAATAAACCACAGAAAGTGCTGGCTCAGGGCAGGCTCTGTGAGTCTCCCATTATCACTGACTCCCAGGAATAAATGAACAGCAGCCTGTCCATATGGGACGCCCCCCTCATAGCCCATACCCTGCCTTCCCTCAGGAGGCTGTGGTTAACGGGAGCCCACTCCCGAGCGCAGGGCTCCCAGGACCTGCCCTCTCGGCTCTGGCACGTGCCCCCCCTCCTCAAGTCCGTTAAGTGTCCCCCCAGCCAGTCGGGCAGCCCTCCTGGGCTCTGAGCCCAAGCCCAATATCCCCACTGGGAATTCCATCTGTGTTCTCTGAAACGAAAATCAGCACCAGTAAAACCCACTTCCTGCCCAGCTGCCAGCGGGAGGAGCTGCTGCCACCATCACGAAGGGTCTCTGTACCCCCAGGGCTCTGCTCGGCTGCCTGGGCCTTGGGTATCTGCGGCCTGAGCCATCTGGCTGCCATGCCCATGGCCTGCCTGGGACTCTGCAGCCCAGTCCAGCCCACAGGCCTGCTGGGATCATCCTCCCAAAGCACAGCAGTCACTGTGCACCTCTTTGGCAGCTCCCCATTCATTGAAGAACTGGGTGCAAACACTCCTGTGGCCAGTCAGGTGCCTGTGACCTCCTATCCAACCTCTCAGAACTTCTCCACTCGGAAGCCCCCTCATTCCAGCCAGCCTGGAGCCCTTTTTGCTTCTTAAATACATCACGTTTATTTTTCACTGCGTTATATTAATATAGGGCTTCCCTGGAGGCTCAGATGGTAAAGAATCTGCCGGCAATGCAGGAGACCCAAGTTCAAACTCTGGGTCAGGAAGATCCCATGGAGAAAGGAATGGCTACCCACTCCAGCAGCTTGCCTGGGAAATATCATGGACAGAGGGGCCCAGTGGGCCACAGTCCCTGGGGTCACATATTAATATCTGCACACAAGGATCGGCCTTGCAGGGACAACAGGGATGGACTCACTGAGGGCCTGGCCTGTACGTGCCAGACCCCTGCTGCTGCCCACATGCCCCAAAGGCCCACACCGCACCCAATACACACTGCCTTTCCACCCTGCCGTGGCCCTGCACAGAAACCCACAGCCAGGTTCAAACCCCAGCTCTGCTTATGCAAATGACTGAACACACAAAAGGCTGAGCTAGACAGCTGCTTGTAGACATGTGTCTTTGGGCATAACCTTCTTGAGCCTCAGTTTTCCCATCTGGAAAGGTGGGGGATGATAATAACAGCACCTCCCACACAGGAGGACTCCCTAAGTCAGTTACATAAAGCCCCCGTGGTGACACATGTCAGTGTTCCCTCCTAAGGCCACAGAGTAAGACAGTGGCAGAGCTAAAATCTGAACCCAGGGCTCCTGGATGCCAGAGCCCACCCCCTTGACAACTGCTCACATGAGGACCAAGTTCCTACCTGTGGGACATCCCTGTACAGGGTGTTTCATGAGTTATCTCCAACTTCTTCATGTTCATTCTACCAAGTAGGACGTAATATTCCTATTTTACAGATGAGCAAAGCAGGGCTCAGAGCAATTAAGGCACACACGCAGTCTCCATCTTTTCCTTTTTGACACTCGCTGTAATTTATGATTATTTCTCTCCTTGTCTGTGTGCACATTTTGGCCTGATTCATCATTTCTCCCCAGACCCCAGCACCATGCTCAGCTCGTGACAACAGGTGCTCAATAAATATCTGTGAAGTGAAATGGCGGAGCGAGGCTTTTGTGGTTTGTGGAGGGGACAGTAAGCTATTCCTCAGATCAAGAAAATGGGGGTGTTCTTGGTGAGCTGCAGCCATGAAATTAAAAGATGCCTGCTCCTTAGAAGAAAAACTATAACCAACCTAGACAGCAGATTAAAAAGCAAAGACATTACTTTACCAACAAAGGTCCGTCTAGTCAAGGCTATGGTTTTTCCAGTAGTCATGTATGGATGTGAGAGTTGGACTACAAAGAAAGCTGAGCACTGGACGGATGCTTTTGGACTGTGGTGTTTGAGAAGACTCTTGAGAGTCCCTTGGACTGCAAAGAGATCCAATCAGTTAATCCTAAAGGAAATCAGTCCTGAATATTCATTGGAAGGACTGATGTTGAAGCTGAAGCTCCACTACTTTGGCCACCTGATGTGAAGAACTGACTCACTGGAAAAGCCCATGATGCTGGGAAAGATTGACGGTGGGAGCAGAAGGGCACGACAGAGGATGAGATGGTGGGATGGCATCACCAACAGGATGGACATGAGTTTGGGTAAGCTCTGGGAGTTGGTGATGGACAGGGAGGCCTGGCGTGCTGCAGTCCATGGGGTTGCAAAGAGTCAGACACGACTGAACAACTGAACTGAACTGAATTTGGTGAGCTGATTTGTAAAATAATGCAAAATGGGTCACAGCAGATTCAAAGTCACCTGAAAAGGAGGGAGTATAAGTTTATGATTGGCCATGGCCTTTCAGAATATCCACAGGGGAGACATCCTGGCCCCTGGGGAGGCCTATCCAGGCCCAGAAGCACATCCTTCCAGGAAATGAACGCTTCAGGCTGATGACACCACTAACCCTCTCTGTTTTCATTCCAGGCCCCCAAATGACCTTCTGACTACAAATGCTGATTGACTTATAAATGAACCAATGAACCATGAACTGGACTTTCCAGATAACTTCACTACAGGGAGAGAACGGGCTGATTGTTTTTCCATCCATCCAATATTTCAGCCTGTGCATAGCTTGATCTTGCGTGAGAAATGATTGTTAGTGTTCAGGTTTATACCTCAGACTCTATGAATTTGGTCAATGTAAGTCAGTCTGTCCGGTCCCAGTGAACAAATCAGGTCTAGTTTCAGAGCCTGCCAGACAGAACAGCCCCTGGGTGGGTGGGAGGGTTCACTGCAATGAGGCCTTCTCAGCCCACAGCCAGCCTCCCTCCCAGGAGAACCCTGGCACATCCAACAGCTTTCTTGGAACTCTGCTTTCAGTCCTGCCTTAACTGAGACATGGGGACTGTGCCAGGCTCCTCAACAAGATGCCAACCTCTCTCTCCACCCCTATTCTGCCTCTGAAGAAGCTTGAAAGCCTCAGGCAGAGGGATGAGCACTGGTCTGGGAGTCAGGGGCTCTAGGTTCAAATTCTGACTCTGAACCAAGTTGCTGTGGCCCTGAGCAGGTCCCTTGGCCTCCTGGTGTTCACATGGCTGTGTGGCAATTTGGATTAGAGGACACCTAAAACCCTGAAGGCTGTAGGGGAAGGAACGGACAGAGAGGATTGGCCTGCAGAGGCTGGGCTGGGAAGGCCATCAGGGAGATGCAGACGTAGGGCTACACTATCAAAAGCAGGCCCTTCTGACTGCAGAGCCCCGGGGAAGTGGTGGAGAACAGGGCCGGCTATATCCATAGCAGCAGCTGCATTTCCCCCTCGCACAATCAGGAACTGAGCTAGTTTGGTAGGGGTGCTGCTAGCTGGTCCCCAGGAATGGGGTTGTGTGCCCGACGAGTGTGTGTATGTGTGTGTGCTGGCATGTGAGTGAGTCTCCCAACCTCTCTGAGCCTCAGTCTCCTCTTTCATCGACCACTGAAAGAGGAGATTCTCATTCATTTAGTTCATGACTTCATTCATTCAACAGCTAGTCCCTGAACAGCTTTTCTGTGCCTGGGACTAGAGAGACAGAAATGGTTAGGGAGTAGCTCTGGCCCCAACAGAGAGGCTCATAAAAGTCTTCTAACAGTAGGGGGAAATTCCTCTAACTTGCCACATCGGTCGTGCCCACGTGCCATGTAGGATTCAAGGCCGGCTCCTGAGCAAGGCCACACCTGAACTGGGCCCTAAAGGACAGATGGGAGGCTGCAGGGCAGACAGGAATCCTGCCAGAGGAAGCGGCAAGTGCTAAGGTCCTGGGGCACCCATGAAAGAAATGTCTGATGAGACAGAACTTGTATGACACTGAATTAAAGTCACGGTTTCTGCGTCTGTCTCCCGCACCATGTCATGAGACTTTCTGAGGTTAAGGATAACTGGATCACGTCCGTATGCCAGCCCTAAGCAAAGGCGCTGGCACGGAGGAGCCATGTTCCAGGCAAGGTCAGCGGACAGAAGGAGGGAGGTCAGGGAAGGTGGATGACAGGGCAGGTCAGGAGGTGGACAGGCAGGTGCATGAGCCCACAGTCCCTACAGGAAGAGGGGCAGGGCAGTCTGTGGGACCCTACCTCTGGGACCCTGGGAGCCAGGAAGGTGGCTGTGTACTCGGCCAGTGCCACGTCGTTCACCATGTTCTGCACCATCCGGGAGAGCAGATGGTTGTCCGCCCCGTGTCTGCGCAGCTCCTGAAGCAGGTGTGTGATCAGGTGGTTCCTCTCCCAGCACTTGTGGACCAGGGAAGCCAGCTTGGCCTGAAAGGGTGGGAGTGAAGACACAGTTGGTGGGTCCATGGATGCCGGGCTCCTATGGGGATGGGGCGGCTGAGCAGGAGGGGCGGGGCACTGGCTCCAGGTTTTGCTTCCCTCAAACTCCGGGTGGCTCAGCTGGTAAAGAGTCTGCCTGCAATAGGGAAGACCCAGGTTCAATCGCTGGGTTGGAAAATCCCCTGGAGAAGGGAATGGCAACCCACTCCAGTATTCTTGCCGGGAGAATGCCATGGACGGAAGAGCCTGGCGGGCTACAGTCCACGGGGTTACAAAGAGTCAGACACGACTGAGCAACTAACACACACACACACACACACACACACACACACACACCCCTGTCTTAGCTCAGCCTCCTTTCGGCCATCCCTCCCTTCACACAGAAGCCAGAGGCAGCTTTGAAAACAACGGGCCACACTACTGCCCATCCCCTTCTGGATGCCTTCTGGATGGGTCTTCAGCCCCTCCACCAGCCAGCTATGAGACCAAGCTCCTCTCTATCCCGTGACTTGCTCATCTGTACAATGGGCACTGTTGCCACGCCAAGACAGAAGGAGACGATACAAGACAAAGCACGCACACCGGCCGGCCCAGGCAGGTGCCCACGCATGAAAGGTCGAACCATGCCTCTCCAGCCCCAACACAACGATGACCCTCTTTTTCATGCCTCGTGTTCCAGACACACTGACCCACTCCCCACCCTCGACACCCCAGAACTTCCTCACTACTCCTCTGTGGCTCCGACATGTCCTGAGCCCAGGAAAACCTTGTGCAGATCTGTTCAGAGGCCAGCCTGGGCAGTGCCTCCCTGGGCAGGTCCCCCTCATGCTCAGAACTTGGGTCCCTCTGTGCCCAGGCTCCTGGCTCCTACTGTCCCAGGAGTAAATCTTTACATCTGTGGTTCTGTCTCCTCCATAGCCTGGGGGCTCCTTAAGGGCAAGGCTGACATGCTCCTGGATTCCCTGCACTGTCCTCATTCCATGGCTCCGCACAGGAGAGATCTGTTTCGTGGGTGATGTGAGTGTGTGACCCTCTGGCCATGAAATGACCTCCTGCTTCTGTGCACATTTGGAGGAGCTGTTCCATCGGAGGACATGGTGACCCCTTCCTGCCAGAACTCCCTTCCAAGCCCAGCCCAGAGGGTCTGGGACCCTTGCACATCAGTTTCTAGGCAGTGATGCCCCAGTGCCCAGTACTGCTGATACACAGCAAATGACGAAAATAACAGAGGAGCAAGAACACCTCCCATTTTCAAGAGCATTACAGTTTGCACTCTACTTTTCCATCAACGCCATATTCACTGAGGGTCAGAAGAAGCTGTGAGAGCAGGCCAAAGGGTATCACTATTATTTCAGAGGGGGTGGGATTCGGCAAAGTCAGTAGGGTCTGGGGGCTCAACTATGTCCTTCTAATTCCCAGCCCAGGGCCCCTTCCGGCCCACCTTGCCTAGAGAGTGGGAAAAATGGACAGTCCCTCCAGGGACTTGGCACTGCCCAAGTCCAAGTGCCATGTGTGAGCTTGCACGTGTCATCTCACCCAAACTACATCTTCAACTAGCATATTGAACCCTATGAATCCATAATGCCTTATCTGGAATGTGTCCTCAAGAAATGTCTAGATGTATGGAGAAAACTTTTCTAAGGAAAAAAAAGTGCAGCATGGTGCTTATGCGGGATAATGCAAAAGAGACAGGCAGGGAGCAAGAGAGGCAGGGAGCAAGAGAGGCAGGGAGCAAGAGAGGCAAGGAGACTGGACAGAGGGATTTGAACACCCGCAGGGTCTGGAGGCTTTATGAACTGCAGTCTCCTGCTTTAGATCTGGCAAGAACGGCAGCTTCTAAGGCTGGTAAAGACCCACGTGGCACAGACATACCTACGCAGGTAGAGTAGGGTCTCAGACACATGTAAAATACACTAAAATAAAATACATGAAGACGCCAGATTCAGAAGGGAACCTGGGGTGCTGTGTTTCTCTTTCTTCTTCTTTCCAGTGTTTTTATACAACAGACATGCACTAGTTCCTAATGGGAAAAATATCGGGTTGGCCAAAAAGTTCGCTTGGATTGTTCCATAACATCTTACAGGAAAATCCGAACAAACTTTTTGGCCAATCCAGTACTAGGCTCTCTTTTTCTGTTTTGAAAGAGGTATTTCATGCTGATTTCACACATGTATTACCTTCAAAGGCGTCACAGCCAAATTCACTTCATGGTGCTTTTTCTGAAGCTCATCAAGCTGAAAGAGAACCAAGATTTTTGATAACACTGAGTGGTGGGTTCCACAGCTTGCTGCATGTACAGGCAAGCTGTGCTCAGAGAGCTTGGCTCTCATCTCTTTTCCCCCAGTAGTTGGTGGTGAGAACACAGGCCTTTCCCATCAGCTGCTCAACCAGAACAGAGGAGGAAGGATTCTCTGAGCACCAGAGTATGAGCTCTGCCACACCGCAGGTGCTGAAACCATTCTATTGCCTCTTCCTTCAGGAAGCAGGGCTTCCTAGGTAGCTCGGTGGTAAAGAAATGGCCTGTCAATGCAGGAGCTGCAGGAGACACGGGTTCTATCACTAGGTCAGGAAGATCCCCTGGGGGAGGAAATGACAACCTATCTGTTATTCTTGCCTGGAAAATCCCATGGACAGAGGAGCCTGGCATGCTATATAGTTCATGGGGTTGAAGAGTCTGACATGGCTGAGCATGCAAGCATGCAAACAGAAAGAAAGATTTCCCCATTCCCCATGCAGAGGCTGCCAGAGTTTTTTGGTGCAGTGTCAAACCTATAGGTTTCCTAGACAGATGTCCTGAGTCCTGTGACTTTGCGAAAGTCAAGTCTTTCTGTGCCTCAGTTTTCTCATCTGTAAAGTAGGTGCAATGCTGTTGTTGTTTAGTTACTAAGTCATGTTGCACTCTTTGCGACCCCGTAGACAGTAGCTTGCTAGGCTCCTCTTGTCCATGGGATTCCCCAGGCAAGAATACTGGACTGGGTTGCCATTTCCTTCCTTAGGGCATATTCCTGACTGAGGGATCAAACCAGTGCCTCCTGTGTGACAGGTGGATTCTCTACTACTGTGCCACCTGGGAAGCCCAGGGGTAATATTACTGTCCACCTAATGAGGAAGATTGGATGAAGATTCTATGAATCAATTCCTATAAAGCACTTAGAACAAGGACTGTTATCTGGCCAACATTCAATGAATATAAACCATTATTATTCTCTGAGGCAGGCACATGTATGAAACCACCTTGGACCGTCCAGCCTAGCCCAGTGCCCAGCTGAATACCACTGAGTGATCCTCACTGATGCTCTGCAGAGTAGAATTGTGCAGCCAAGTCCTGCCTGAAATTCCTGACCTACAAAATCATAAGCTACAATAAGATGGGTGTTCTGGGAATCCTTCTCACTCACTCTCTGATTTTCTTTGTAATCACTACAAGAAAGCTAGATGGATAAAAGTCCTCTTTCCTCTCCCCCAAGCTCTTCTGACCTCTAATACTATTTTCAATCCTGCATACCCATAATCAGAAGCCATATGTGTGTATACACACAGATGAAACTATATCATATAAAATGCTTTACATCTTGTTCTTACAGCTTGCTGTTGTCATTTAATATAAAATCAGGGGTGTCTATTCCACCTTAATACATACAAACCAATCATATTTTTAAAAAATCTTGCATATTATTTAATCATGAGATTGGAACAAAATTATTTAACCAATTCTTTGTTTATGAAAATTTATATTGTTTCTACTTCTTTGCTTTAAAAATAAGACTTTAATGAACATTTCCATATATCTATTTTGGCACACTTCTCTGAATATATCTAAAGATTAAAATGCCAGCTCCAAGCAGACTGTCTTCTATTCAAAATGCACACCATAATATTTGCAGGCTTGGATGAAATCTTCTCTCTACTTCAGTGTAAGAAATAGCATGAATATATTGCTGTGAGCCATTCCCTTCTCTTCCCATGGAGAAGGGAATGGCAACCCATTCCAGTATTCTAGCCTGAAGAATTTCATGGACAGAGCAGCCTAGTGGGCTACAGTCCATGGGGGTCGCAAAGAGTCGGACGCAACTGAGCGACTAACGTGTATACTGGGTCATTTGCAATTAAAAAACAAATGAGAAGTAAAAAGACAACAGAATGGGAGAAAACACACATCCTATAGTTAATAAGAACCCTGTATCTATAATATATAAAAACTCTAACAACTCAACAGCAAAAAAGAAACTATCCAATTACAAAATTGAGGGAGGGAGGATCTGAATGGACATTTCTCCAAAGAAGACACATGAGTTGCACATAAATACATGAAAAGATGCTCAAGTTATTAGCCATTAAGGAAATGCAAGTCAAAACCACAATGACATAGCACCTCACACCCACTAGGATGATTAGCAACTAAAAGACAGACAGAAGCAAATGTTGGTAAGAATGTGAAGTTGGGACCTTCATCCATCACTAGTGGGAATGTAAAATGAAGCTATCAGAGACAGATCTGACAGTAACTGTGATTAAAACACTTAATAATTATATTACAAGACTTTCATCAGAGAACTGGAAGCTATCCAAAAGTAACCAAACAGAAATTCGAAGACTCCAAAATACCATACCTGAAATGAAGAACTAAAATAATGAGTTTAACAGCAAATTTGATCACCTAAAGAGTATTATCGGAGAAGGCAATGGCACCCCACTCCAATACTCTTGCCTGGAAAATCCCACGGACGGAGGAGCCTGGTAGGCTGCAGTCCATGGGGTCACGAAGAGTCGGACACGACTGAGTGACTTCACTTTCACTTTTCACTTTCATGCATTGGAGAAGGAAATGGCAACCCACTCCAGTGTTCTTGCCTGGAGAATCCCAGGGACGGGGGAGCCTGGTGGGCTGCTCTCTATGGGGTTGCACAGAGTTGGACACGACTGAAGTGACTTAGCAGCAGCAGCAGCAGCAGCAGCAAAGAGTATTATATAACTGAAAGGTGGATTATAAAGAAATATCCAAACTGAAGCAGAGAAAGACAAAAAAGAATGAAAGCAATTGAAAAAAAAAAAGACAAACACATATTGGATATGGTAAAAAAAAAAAAAGTTCTAACGTGTATAATTGGAGCTATATTTTTCACACATCAGTGACAGACAGGACAAAAACGTCAGCTTACCTCCCACATTGGTTGAGGGCACAATCAAAAATATCCCCCCGTGAATGGCTTTGACTGTGGAAGTGGGTGCCAGCATTTTATGGAAAGCAAATTTGCCATATGTATTTAGGATGAGCACTATTTCTTCTCTTTGAACCAGTAATCCCACTTCTCTGAACTACTGTAAAAAAAAATGATATATGTGCTAAGTTGCTTCAGTTGTGTCCAACTCTCTGCAACCCAATGGACCTTAACCCACCAGGCTCCTCTGTCCAACAGATTCTCCAGTCAAGAATACTGGAGTGAGTTGCCATGCCCCTTTCCAGGGAATCTTCCCAACTCAGGGATTGAACCCATGTCTCTTAGGTCTCCCACACTGGCAGGTAGGTTCTTTACCATTAGTGCCACCTGGGAAGCCCCCTTTTCCTTATAAACATACTTGAATATGTAAGAAACTCCCCCCAACCCCCTACTTCATTTTCTTTAAACATTACACCCGTTTGAAGGATCTCAGTTCCCTGATCAGGGAAGGAACCTGGGTCCCCTAAAAATGATTTATAAATTAATGGAAATATCTATAGATCCAACAGTAGGGGAACAGAAATCACAAACACCCTATAGATTACTGCACAGTCCAAAAAATAAAGGACAAAAAGGCTATGAAGCAATATGGATAGAGGACATAAAACTCCACGTATAGTGTATTCGATTATACAAAGAATGCATTAAAAGGAGTCAGAAATCACATCAAAATGTTGATAGTATATTTTCATTCATCAGTTTGTAAAAAAAAATATAAAGTGTGATATGATTCCGGGTAACCAGTTGTGGGCAAACAATTGCACTCATTCCTGGTGAGAGTCTAAATGACATAACCATTTTGGAGGGCTATTTGCCATTATTGATCAAAGTCAATATAGCCTTTGACACAGTAATTCTTTCACTAAGATTTTAGCTTTTGCATATGTTGCAGAAACATACTCTAAGATAGATGCATAAAAATGCTTGTAGAACAAAGTAACAGAAACAATTTAGATTTCCTTAAACAAAGATTCCATTAAGGAGGTTATGGTTTGGCCTCTGGAAAAATTATATGCAAGAGTTTAAAATACTGTAGTTCAATTTGCATGTATTGATTTGAAAATATCACCAAGATTTTTTATTAAATGATAATATCAAGATACAGAATATTTCTGTATGGTATGATTTCAGTACATGAAAACTCAGCAGTGGCCACAGGACTGGAAAAGGTCAGTTTTCATTCCATCCCAAAGAAAGGCAATGCCAAAGAATGTTCACATTACCACACAATTGCACTCATCTCACACACTAGCAAAGTAGAGCTCAAAATTCTCCAAGCCAGGCTTCAACAGTTCGTGAACTGTGAACTTCCATATGTTCAAGCTGGATTTAGAAAAGGCTGAGGAACCAGAGATCAAATTGCCAACATCCACTGGATCATCCAAAAAGCAAGAAAGTTCCACAAAAACATCTACTTCTGTTTTATTGATTATGCCAAAGCCTTTGACTGTGTGGATCACAACAAACTGTGGAAAATTCTTCAAGAGATGGGAATACAAGACCACCAGACCTGCCTCTTGAGAAATCTGTATGCAGGTCAGGAAGCAACAGTTAGAAATGGACATGGAACAACAGACTGGTTCCAAATTGGGAAAGGAGTACGTCAAGCTGTATATTGTCACCCTTATTTAACTTATATGCAGAATACATCATGAGAAACGCTGGGCTGGAGGAAGCACAAGCTGGAATCAAGACTGCCAGGAGATATATCAATAACCACAGATATGCAGATAACACCACCCTTAAGGCAGAAAGTGAAGAGGAACTAAAAAGCCTCTTGATGAAAGTGAAGAGGAGAGTGAAAAAGTTGGCTTAAAGCTCAACATTCAGAAAACAAAGATCATGGCATCCGGTCCCATCACTTCATGGGAAATAGATGGGGATACAGTGAAAGCAGTGGCAGACTCTTTTTTGGGGGGGGGGCTCCAAAATCACTGCAGATGGTAACTGCAGCCATGAAATTAAAAGACGCTTACTCCTTGGAAGAAAAGGTATGATCAACCTAGATCGTATATTCAGAAGCAGAGACATTATTTTGCCGACTAAGGTCCGTCTAGTCAAGGCTATGGTTTTTCCAGAAGTCATGTATGGATGTGAGAGTTGGACTGTGAAGAAGGCTGAGCGCTGAAGAATTGATGCTTTTGAACTGTGGTGTTGGAGAAGACTCTTGAGAGTCCCTTGGACTGCAAGGAGATCCAACCAGTCCATTCTGAAGGAGATCAGCCCTGGGTGTTCTTCGGAAGGAATGATGGTAAAGCTGAAACTCCAGTACTTTGGCCACCTCATGCCAAGAGTTGACTCATTGGAAAAGACTCTGACGCTGGGAGGGATTGAGGGCAGGAGAAGGGGACGACAGAGGATGAGATGGATGGATGGCATCACGGACTCGATGGAGGTGAGTCTGAGTGAACTCCGGGAGTTGGTGATGGACAGGGAGGCCTGGCGTGCTGTGATTCATGGGGTTGCAAAGAGTCAGACACGACTGAGAGACTGAACTGAACTGATGCAGATGACACCACCCTTATGGCAGAAAGCAAAGAACTAAAGAGCCTCTTGATGAAAGTGAAAGAGGAGAGTGAAAAAGTTGGATTAAAACTCAACATTCAGAAAACTAAGATCATGGCATCTGGTCCCATCACTTCATGGCAAATAGATGGGGAAACAGTGGAAACAGTGACAGACTTTATTATTTTGGGCTCCAAAATCACTGCAGATGGTGACTGCAGCCATGAAATTAAAAGACGCTAGCTCCTTGGAAGAAAAGTTATGACCAACCTAGACAGCATATTAAAAAGCAGAGATATTACTTTGCCAACAAAGGTCCGTCTAGTCAAAGCTATGGTTTTTGCAGTAGTCATGTATGGAAGTGAGAGTTGGACTATAAAGAAAAGCTGAGTGCCGAAGAATTGATGCTTTTGAACTGTGGTGTTGGAGAAGATTCTTGAGAGTCCCTTGGACTGCAAGAAGATCCAACCAGTCCATCCTAAAGGAAATCAGTCCTGAATATTCACTGGACAGGCTGATGCCGAAGCTGAAACTCCAATATTTTGGCCACCTCATGCGAAGAGCTGACTCATTGGAAAACACCCTGATGCTAGGAAAGATTGAAGGTGGGAGGAGAAGGGGATGACAGAGGATGGGATGGTTGGATGGCATCATTGACTCAATGGACATGAGTTTGAGTAGGCTCTGGGAGTTGGTGACAGACAGGGTGGCCTGGTGTGCTACAGTCCATAGGGTCGCAAAGAGTCAGACATGACTGAGCAACTGAACTGAACTGAACTGAACTGAGGCACACAAATAAGTACTGAAATGTGGGTACATAGGATTGAAAAGATAGAAGTCAGAGAGGTTGGGGTTGAGGGGGAGAAAGGACCATATTGTTCTGCCTTTTTAAAATATTGAGATAATTTTAGGTTTATATACAGTTTTTTCCCTTTTTTATTTTTCTTAATGGAGGATAATTGCTTTACAATATTGTGTTGGCTTCTGTTATGTACAATTTAAAAAAAATAATAATAATACAGAGAGATCTCTTGCATATTTTGCCTGCTTTCCTCTAACAGGGAGGAAAGTTTTCTGTAAAACTATAGTATATTACAAGCAGGTATTGATGTGGATACAATGTACCATTCTTTTTTAAAATTTATTTTATTGAAGTATAGTTGATTTGGGGTTTCTGTTGTACAGCAAAGTGACTGTTACACCTATGCTGCTGCTGCTGCTGCTGCAAGTCGTTTCAGTTGTGTCTGACTCTGTGAGACCCCATAGATGGCAGCCCACCAGGCTCCCCTGTCCCTGAGATTCTCCAGGCAAGAACACTGGAGCGGGTTGCCATTTCCTTCTCCAATGCATGAAAGTGAGAAGTGAAAGTGAAGTCGCTCAGCCATGCCCAACTCTTTGCGACCCCATGGACTGCAGCCCACCAGGCTCCTCCGTCCACGGGATTTTCCAGGCAAGAGTACTGGAGTGGGGTGCCGTTGCCTTCTCCAGTTATACGTATATTATGTTCTTTTTCATATTCTTTTCCATCATGATTTATCACAGGATATTGAAAATAGTTCCTTGTACAGTACAGGGCTTCCCAAGTGGCTCAGTGGTAAAGAATCCGCCTGCAATGCAGGAGACACAGGTTTGATCCCTGGGCCAGGAAGATCCCCTGGAGGAGGAGAAAATGGCAACCCACTCCAGCATTCTTGCCTGGAAAATTCCAAGGACAGAAGAGCCTGGTGTACTATGGTCCATGAGGTTGCAAAAAGTCAGACAAGACTGAGCAACTGAGCAACATACACGCTAAACTGTAGGACCTTGCTGTTTATCCATTCTATACATAATGGTTTGCCTCTGCTAATCCCAAGGCACCATTCTCACTTGGATCTCTCTAGTGTGTGTGCGTGACTGTATGTGTGTGTGTCCCAAGTTATGAACAATGTTACCACCTACACAACCTTGTGTCTCCACCCCCACAGACACAATACCAAACCACTCTAACGACTGCTCTTGTTGCTCTTTTATAGTCACACCCACTTCCCTCCTACAGAGAAAAGACTTTTATTTATGTACCATTTGACTTTTTTTGTTTTGTTTTTTGAATGTTGAGTTTTTTTTTTAAATTGGAGGTTAATTACTTTACAATATTGTATTGGTTTTGCCATACATCAACATGAATCCGCCACAGGATGGGGAACATGTGTATACCATTTGACTTTTTAAAAAGCCATATACATGTATTCCTGGAGGAGGGCTGGCATCCCACTCCAGGCTTCTTGCCTGGAGAATCCCATGGACAGAGAAGCCTGGCGGGCTACAGTCCATGGGGTCGCAAAGAATCGGACACGACTGAAGTGACTGATGTACGCACACATTTGCTATTTTTAGATCCAGTAGAGGTTACCCAGATGGAGGAATTACAAGTCTTGTTTTTCTTTCCTACACTGCTCTGTACTTTCAAAATCTAATAAATGCTTGCAAACTGCTAGAAATGTCCAGTGAGCTCTTAATTTGTCTACTTTCTAGTCTTGCCGGAGTGAGGGAACGTTAGTTTACAGGCTGGAAAGGAAGTGTGCGCCCGGCCTACCTTGCCCTTGAGATGCTCCGCTTCCTCGCGAGAGGCCTGCAGCTCGCGGTGCACAGACCCCTGGCCTCGGAGCTGGTACTGCAGGGTCAGTACTTGGTGATGGAGTCGTCTGACGCGCAGTCTGAGGTCCTCCTCGGAGGCCGAGGCCTCCTGGTCCTGGAGCTGAGGAATAGGAGTCGAATGCAATTCTTAGGTTATCTTCCAAGTAACGTGCCTTGTGACAGACAGTACCTGTTTTCCTTCTCGTGTTCCTGGTTGTATGTTTCTCATAGTCCACAGATTTTATAAAACAAAGTAATAGAAATCACTCCAAAAACTATTAGTCAGCATAAACATCATTCCCACCCATTTATTTTCTTATATTTCCAGTCCTTCATCACTGACTCAATGGACATGAGTCTGAGCAAACTCCGGGAGTTGGTGATGGACAGGGGAGCCTGGCGTGCTGCAGTCCACGGGGTTGCAAAGAGTCAGACACGACTGAGTGACTGAACTGAACCCATGTACACATACGAGTGAGCAGCCTTGCTGAGTTTCTTGAGTAGGGGAGTTGGGGAAGGTCCAGGGAATCACAAAATAACATTCTAGAGTGTTATTTCTTAAGCTTATTTTGGCATATGAAAAATACGCAAATGGCACAGCATCCCGGAGTTTGTTTTAATAGACGCCCATCACCATTGTACTGAAACACAGTATGATGACTGAAATTTAGTGTTCACGTCCAATTATGAGATGCTTATTACACTAAAGTTTCATATATTCATAAGAAAGAAAAGATACTGCATTTTCCTTAAGTACTTTTCTTAAATCAGTACAAAACATCCTCTGACTCTTCTTGGGTCAAACCTGAGCAGGTTTCATATGAACATCAAGTAAGGAATTTCTGGGAGTGCAGAAAGTGAGAAGGGAGAGGCTGATTTATCACCTTGAGATATGTGGTCAAATAGTGGTGATGCTACTGCCCCCAATGGTTCTGGATGTGTATGTATAAATACATACGCATAGGCAGGCTTATATGTGTGTATGTATGTGTATACACACACACGTACACAGAGGGCTTCCCTGATGGCTCAGTGGGGAGAGAATCTGTTCTGCCTTCAATACAGGAAACACAGGAGGCCCAGGTTCTATCCCTGGGTCGGGAGGATCCCCTGGAGGAGGGCATGGCAGCCCACTCCAGGATTCTTGCCTGGAGAATCCCATGGGCAGAGGAGCCTGGAGGGCTGCAGTCCACAGGGACTCAGAGTCAGATATGACTGAAGCAACTGAGCATGCACACACACACACATAAGTAGCCACATATTTTTTCTATATAACATTTATATGCCACATATATCTTTTGTATCCTGCTTTTCTCCCTTAATATCATGTCATGGGCATTTTTCCATATCATTAAATAATGTCTAAGACCCTGTTGTTAGTTTCTATATGGCATCCTGTGGTATGCCGAATACTCAGATTATTCTAATATTTCGCTGCTGTAATTGGGACTGTGACAGAAAGCCTTATCTGACACAGCTCTCATTCTTCCCCTAAGGTCATCAGAGGGTGACTTTCTGTATCAAGGGCCTGAGCATCATTAAGCTCTTGATTCATGCTACTAAGGTGGCCTTGGGAGGGAGCAGTCCTGCTAATAATAAAAGCTCCAACTGCAATGAGTCAGGGGCCCCAGAAACCTGAGACGTCTCACACAACCTTGCTCATGGTCCCAGCTGTCTGCTTTCATTGGAAGCAGCCTCCCTGGGAATTGAAAGTCCACAATACATCTCTTCCACGTGTTCCTGACCTGAGTGTGAGCTGGCAAGAGGAGAGAAGAGAGAAGATGGCAGGGAGGTAGAGAGGACAAAGTGTGACTTGGTGGCTTGTAAGCCAGGAATACGATAGCAGAATGTGTGTGTTTTTTTTTAATTAATAGAAATCCATAAAGCGTGGGCCTGAGATTCACAGACTGGGCCCCCTCAAGAACAGATGGGTGCTCCGAATGGCTCTGTAAAATCTAACACTTGCAAAACAACTTGGCCTTTCTGGGAAGTTTTGTGTCTTCACTGCCTCCCTGCTCTGCAGTGACTTGAGTTTCATCCCCAGCATCCTGGGAAAGCGTCCACAGGACATTCTAAAGTGTGTGGGGTGGAGGCCAGCCCGGCCTGCCATGTGGGACTGCCCCAGACAGTGACCCCTGTTACTGGAAGAGATGGCCAGAGCCTGGGGCAGGCCCACTTTCAGAGGCTCTCTCCACTCTCCAGGGAGGTAGGACACACAGATGTGCAGCATTTGCTGACTTTTGTAGTGTAAACAGCATCACGGCCAACTGCAAGCTACAAAAATGGCATCATGGGAGTGATGCGCGTGAGCCATCTCTGCACAGAATCCATCCTGGAGGGTTGGGAGGAGATGCCCTAAAGTGAAGGCTTCCCAGTTGGTACTAGTGGTAAAGGACCCACCTGCCAATGCAGGAAGTATAAGAGATTTGAGTTTGATCCCTGAGTAGGGAAGATCCCCTGGAGAATGAAATGGCAACCCACTCCAGCATTCTTGCCTGGAGAATCCCCTGGATAGAAGAGCCTAGTGGGCTGTAGTCCACGGGGTCACAAAGAGTCAGGCATGACTGAAGTGACTTAGCCCGCATGCAAGCCCTGAAAGGAGACCTGGAGGGTGAGTAGCAGTTCCCAGGAGAAAGCTGGGATGTGGGAGGAGCAAATCTAGGATCCAGAAGTGTAGAGATTGGGGACCTACCTAGCAACAGCTCACATTTCCAAGGAGCCAGATTATAACTCACGAAAACGAATCTGGACTTCGTACCAAGTGCAACAGGAAGACACAGGAAGCTTTAAGGGTTTTTATTTTAAACAAATAAAAACACAATCAGGTTTGTGACTTGGGATGAAGGAAATGGAAAGCTTTCCTCCCCCTCTGCCTTCTGTCCACCAATTCCACTGATTCCAACTCTGGTTTTTGTCTGGAATCCTCTATGTTTTTTTTTAAAATTTCAAATTCCTCTATGCTAGCATCATCTCTCGGCAAATTCCTCTTAACTGTTCTCCTTGTGTCTTCCCTGTGCCTTTAGAGCAAACAGTGTTCTTTTTACCATAGAAATGTAATCATGTTGTTCTGATGAAAACCCTCCAATAGTTTCCCACTGCATGTAGAAGTGATCATAATTAGAGCCTACAAGGCCTTCTGTGGTCTTTCTCATGACAGCTTTCCCATCTACACCTCAAGTTATACCTCACACTTGCCCAGTGTGACACAGCCACGCTGGCAACTGTCTGCTTTTCCAATAACCCAGGCTCATTCCTGCCTCAGGGCCTGGCCACTTGCTTCTCCCTCTGCCTGGAATCTTCTTCATCTGCTTCTCCTTTCAAACCTTGAAACTCTGAAGCTTGAAATTCACCTCCTCAGAGTTCCAGTCCCCAACTGGTCTGACTAGCTGGGATTTGACAACTATAAGATATGAGGAAACTACATAAAAACAGTTCTCTGCAGGCACGAATGGCGACCAGTGCAGGGCTACCATCCTTGAGAAAAAAGGAAGCCCAACAAGACGAGCTCCACATTCTCCCTGGAACATTTTGCAAACCATGGCTTAGGGAAATAAATAGATCCCAAGCTGAACACTGCAGTCCTGTTAAGTGAAACCAGAGACTGGGGTCAGGGATGCTATGACAGCTGGGATGTGTGGGACAAAGTAGCAGAGAGAAGTGAACTGCAGAGAAAAACTCCAGACACTGTCTTAGAAATATCCTTGGGTACTTGGTTGAATCATAAGCAGCACAGCATAGTGCAAGACTCTGAGATGGTGAAGGACAGGGAGGCCTGGTGTGCTACAGTCCATGGAGTTGCAAAGAGTCAGACACAACTGAGTGACTGAACAACAGCAACGGAAGCCTAGCAGAGAATAGAAGCTGGGAGGTCAGTTGCTGTAGAGATTTTGGAGGTCATGCCCTGCTACAAAGATGGCCAAGCAAAAGTGGAGAATCTTTAGTCAATGCTCTGAGAACTCGCCTGATGCCACTGAAAGGCCATGCCCTAGAAGCAAGGGCCATACTTTAGGAGTAAAATCAAGCCCTGGTACTGAAGGGGAAGCTGAAATAGACATGCAAGGGAATAATATGGTCTGCTGGTCATTCAGCTCCCTACTAGGACAAAACTCACTCAACCTACTCTAGAGGAAGCTAATAAACAGGAATCCCCACAGTATGTTCTGCATGGTGTCCAACATTAAAAAAAAAATTACTAGACACATGAAGAAGCAGAAAAGTGGGATTTAACTGAGAAACAAAATAGTCAATAGAAACAGACTCAGAGTGATCTACATACTGGGGTTAGCAGATAAGAGCTTCAAAATAATTATGATTAGATTTCTTTAAAACACAGGAAAAGATGGAGCAAAATGAATGGCAGTATGGAGTATTTCAACAGAGAATCAGAATCTCTTTTGAAAGGGTAAAAATGAATATTTGATTGCAAAATACAATAAATGAAATTAAAAACTAATTGGATGGATTTATTAGAAAACAGGACATGGCAAAACTTTTAGTGAGCGAGAAGACAGGTCAATAGAAAACTCAAACTGATGCACAAAGAGAGAAAAAAATACAGAAGAGTTTCAAAAGATGTGGGGATAAAGTAAAAAAAAAAAAGCCTGGGTTTCTAGGAGGGAAGAGAAAAATTGAAAAGAACAAAATATTTAAAGAACTAATCACCAAGAACTCTGCAAATCTGATTAAAGACATGACTCCACAGTTTCAAGAGGTTCAGAAAAACCAGAGGAGGATAAACATAAATAAAACCTCGTGTAGACACATCATAGTCTGACTGCCAAAACCCAAAAATAAAAGGCAAATCTTTAAAAATAGTCTGTGGTAAAATGACACATTTCTGTCAAGGGAAAAAAAGGCAAATTATTCAATTTCTGAATAGAAATTGTGAGAACCAGAAGACAATGAAATGAGGTTTTTAAAGTGTCAAAAGAAGGAAGCATATCTGCCTACCTGAAATTCTGAATCAAGGGGAAGAAATCTTTTAAAAGTGGAATTGAAAAATTGTCCTCCTAAAAAGAAATTTGAGAGAATTCATCACCAGCAGACCCTAAACTACAAGAAACAAAAAAGCTCTTCAGGTGAATGTAAAAGACATCCACAGAAGTAGAAGAAAGAATGAATAGTACAAGAACGTAGAAAGATATGAGTAAATAAAAAAAAATTAGTGAGCGTTTAAAACAATCTTAACAGTGCTTTATAAGGGATGTTATACACAGAAGCAACATAGTTGACAAAAATAAACAATGGAAAGGATAAAAAGGAATAAATGGAGTTAAACTATTAAAAGATTTTTGCATTATTTGAGACATGGTAGAAGTACTAAAGTAAATTTTAATGATTAATAGATACATTTTGAAATATTCAGGGTAACCACTAAAAGAGTGACACTAAAATGCATGAAAAAGATATCATAGGAGGGGAGGGAAAGATGGCGGAGGAATAGGACGGGAAGACCACTTTCTCCCTCACAAATTCCTCAGAAGAACATTTCAACGCCGAGCAAACTCCACAAAATAACTTCTGTAGGCTGGCAGAGGACATCAGGCAACCAGAAAAGCAGACCATTGTCTTCAAAAAGAGGTAGGAAAAAATATAAAAGACGAGAAAGGAGACAAAGGAGGTGGGGAGGGAGCTCCGTCCCGGGAAGGGAATTTGAAGAAAAGAGGTTTCCAAACACCAGGAAACACTCTCCCTGCCGAGTCTGTGGCGAGCCTTGGAAACACAGAGGGCAACATAACAGGAAGGAAAAATAGATAAATAATTAAAACGAACAGATTACAAGCCCACCAGTAACTCCCCCAGCGGAAAAGCAGCACAGACGCCTGCATCCGCCATTGGGAAGTGGGGGCAGGGCAGGGACGCGCGGGAGGCGCGGGCTGCAGAGCTTTGTAAGAATCGGGCAGGAACGCCCCACGCGCAACCAGAACGATCTAACTTGGGCTAGCAAACCAGACTGTGGGATAGCTACCACGCGAAAAGCTCAAACATAAGACACCGCCAGGACCGAGCACAGAACAAAGGACGGAACGGAAAAGCCGGCTGCAGACCATCCCCCGCCGGGGACAGGCAGCCAGAGCCGTAAGGACTGGAAAGGGGCAATTGCAGACCCGGAGAGACTTTACTTACCTAACTGCAAGCAGGCTCCTTTGCTAAGACTTCTGGAGGTGCTGGACAGTCACAATCTGCCTCACGGGGTGCGCCAGCGGTCCACCCAGAAAGCTGAGCAGCAGCGGCAAAAAAGGTGACAAGCCGCGGCGATCGCGCTTGCCAAACTCCTGAGCTACTCGGACCTGGGAAGGGCACAAAGCGCAGTCCCAGCCGAATTTGTGCCTCTGAGGGATGCCTGAGCGCCGAACCTGAGCGGCTTGGACCGGGGAAGTGCACGCAGCCTAGGGCTGGCCCCAGACGGTTCCCGGCTGAACATCGTAGAGCTGGAGCGGTTTGTGCGCCACGAGAAAGGACAGGTCAAGCGGGGCTGAGATACTGGGTGCACACGACGGTGCTATTTGTTTGCAGCATCCCCCCTCCCCACAGCGCGACTGAACTAGTGAGCCTAAAAAACCAGCAAACAGAAGTTAAACAGAGGGAACCACCTTGGAAGTGATCCCACACGGCCCATAACATCAGAGAAGGGCTAGATATATTTTTGACTATTTTTAAAATCATTCCTTTTTTTTTTTTTTTGCTTTTTTTTGTTTTTTTTTTTTCTTTTTTTTTCTAACTTTTTTTAAATTGTTAAGTCTTCTATTTCTCCTCTAATTTTTATTTCTATAACCTATTATTACTATTTTTAAAAAAAAGACCTTTTTTTTTTTTAAGGCAAACACCATATATAGTCTTTGGATGGCTGTTGGTGGTTTGTTTTTGTTTGTTTGTTTGTTTTTTAATTCTTTTTTTTTCTTTCTTCCTTTTTCCTTCTGCTTTTCTTTAATATTGTATCTTTGAAAATCCAACCTCTACTCTAGATTTTTAATCTTTGCTCTTAGGTTTTTGTTGTCAATTTTGTACATTTAAAAACCCAAACTTCACTACCCAAGTTTACCTGAGAGCGAGATTACTGGCTTGACCACTCTCTCCTCCTCTGGACTCTCCTTTTTCTCCACCAGGTGGCCTCTGTCTCTTTTCTCCCCCATCTCTTCTCTATCCAACTCTGTGAATCTCTGTGTGTTCCAGACGGTGGAGAACACCTAAGGAACTGGTTACTGGCAGGATTTGTCTCTCTCCTACTCATTCCTCTCTCTTATCCTCCTGGTCACCTCTGTCTACTTCCTCCCTTTCCTCTGCCCCGTATAACTCTGTAAATACCTCTGAGCGGTCCAGACTATAGAGCGCACATAAGGGAGTGACTACTGGCTAGCTTGCTCTCTCCTCTTTTGATCTCACCGCATCTCATTCCAGTTACCTCTAACTACCCCCTCCATCTTCTCTTCTCCTTGTAACTCAATGAACCTCTCTGAGTGTCCCTCAATGTGGAGAAACTTTTCATCTTTAACCTAGATGTTTTATCATCAGTGCTGTATAGATGGAGAAGTCTAGAGGCTACTGTAAAAATAAAACTGAAAACCAGAAGCAGGAGGCTTAAATCCAAAGCCTGAAAACATTAGAGAACTCTTGAATTCAGGGAACATTAAGCAATAGGAGCTCATCAAATGCCTTCATACCTACACCGAAACCAAGCTCCACCCAAGGGCCAACAAGTTCCAAAACAAGACATACCACTCAAATTCTCCAGCAACACAGGAACACTCCCCTGAGTTTCAATATACAGGCAGCTCAAAATTATCCCAAAACCGTTGATGTCTCATAACCCATTACGGGTCACTCCACTGCACTCCAGAGAGAAGAAACCCAGCTCCACCCACCAAAACTCCAACACAAGCCTCCCTAACCAGGAAACCTTGACAAGCCACTAATAGAACCCCACCCAAAGTGAGGAAGCTCCATAATAAAGAGAACTCCACAAATTACCAGAATATAAAAAGGCCACCCCAAACGCAGCAATATAACCAAGATGAAGAGACAGAGGAATACTCAGCAGGTAAAGGAACAGGAGAGCTGCCCACCAAACCAAACAAAAGAGGAAGAAGTAGGAAATCTACCGGAGAAGGAATTCCGAATATTGATAGTGAAAATGATCCAAAATCTTGAAATCAAAATGGCATCACAGATAAATAGCCTAGAGACAAGGATTGAGAAGATGCAAGAAAGGTTTAACAAGGACCTAGAAGAAATAAAAAAGAGTCAAAATATAATGAATAATGCAATAAATGAGATCAGAAACACTCTGGAGGCAACAAATAGTAGAATAACGGAGGCAGAAGATAGGATTAGTGAAATGGAAGATAGAATGGTAGAAATAAATGAATCAGAGAGGCAACAAGAAAAACGAATTAAAAGAAACGAGGACAATCTCAGAGACCTCCAGGAGAATATGAAACGCTCCAACATTCGAATTATAGGAGTCCCAGAAGAAGAAGACAGAAAGAAAGATCATGAGAAAATCCTTGAGGAGATAATAGTTGAAAACTTCCCTAAAATGGGGAAGGAAATAATCACCCAAGTCCAAGAAACACAGAGAGTTCCAAATAGGATAAACCCAAGGCGAAACACCCCAAGACACATATTAATCAAATTAACAAAGATCAAACACAAAGAACAAATATTAAAAGCAGCAAGGGAAAAACAACAAATAACACACAAGGGGATTCCCATAAGGATAACAGCTGATCTTTCAATAGAAACTCTTCAGGCCAGGAGGGAATGGCAAGACATACTTAAAGTGATGAAAGACAATAACCTACAGCCCAGATTACTGTACCCAGCAAGGATCTCATTCAAATACGAAGGAGAAATCAAAAGCTTTACAGACAAGCAAAAGCTGAGAGAATTCAGCACCACCAAACCAGCTCTCCAACAAATTCTAAAGGATATTCTCTAGACAGGAAACACGAAAAGGGTGTAAAAACCCAAACCCAAAACAATAAAGTAAATGGTAACGGGATCATACTTATCAATAATTACCTTAAACGTAAATGGGTTGAACGCCCCAACCAAAAGACAAAGACTTGCCGAATGGATACAAAAACAAGACCCCTCTATATGCTGCTTACAAGAGACCCACCTCAAAACAAGGGACACATACAGACTGAAAGTGAAGGGCTGGAAAAAGATATACCACGCAAATAGAGACCAAAAGAAAGCAGGAGTGGCAATACTCATATCCGATAAAATAGACTTTAAAACAAAGGCTGTGAAAAGAGACAAAGAAGGCCACTACATAATGATCAAAGGAACAATCCAAGAAGAAGATATAACAATTATAAATATATATGCACCCAATATAGGAGCACCGCAATATGTAAGACAAATGCTAACAAGTATGAAAGGGGAAATCAACAATAACACAATAATAGTGGGAGACTTTAATACCCCACTCACACCTATGGACAGATCAACTAAACAGAAAACTAACAAAGAAACGCAAACTTTAAATGAAACATTAGATCAGTTAGACCTAATTGATATCTATAGGACATTTCACCCCAAAACAATGAATTTCACCTTTTTTTCAAGTGCTCATGGAACCTTCTCCAGGATAGATCACATCCTGGGCCATAAATCTAAACTTGATAAATTCAAAAAAATCGAAATCATTCCAAGCATTTTTTCTGACCATAATGCATTAAGATTAGATCTCAATTACAGGAGAAAAACTATTAAAAATTCCAACATATGGAGGTTGAACAACACACTTCTGAATAACCAACAAATCACAGAAGAAATCAAAAAAGAAATCAAAATATGCATAGAAACTAATGAAAATGAAAACACAACAACCCAAAACCTGTGGGACACTATAAAAGCAGTGCTAAGAGGAAAGTTCATAGCAATACAGGCATACCTCAAGAAACAAGAAAAAAGTCAAATAAATAACCTAACTCTACAACTAAAGCAACTAGAAAAGGAAGAATTGGAGAACCCCAGAGTTAGTAGAAGGAAAGAAATCTTAAAAATTAGGGCAGAAATAAATGCAAAAGAAACAAAAGAGACCATAGCAAAAATCAACAAAGCCAAAAACTGGTTCTTTGAAAGGATAAATAAACTTGACAAACCATTAGCCAGACTCATCAAGAAGCAAAGAGAGAAAAATCAAATCAATAAAATTAGAAATGAAAATGGAGAGATCACAACAGACAACACAGAAATACAAAGGATCATAAGAGACTACTATCAGCAGTTGTATGTCAATAAAATGGACAACGTGGAAGAAATGGACAAATTCTTAGAAAAGTACAATTTTCCAAAACTGAACCAGGAAGAAATAGAAAATCTTAACAGACCCATCACAAGCATGGAAATTGAAACTGTAATCAGAAATCTTCCAGCAAACAAAAGCCCAGGTCCAGACGGCTTCACAGCTGAATTCTACCAAAAATTTCGAGAAGAGCTAACACCTATCCTCCTCAAACTCTTCCAGAAAATTGCAGAGGAAGGTAAACTTCCAAACTCATTCTATGAGGCCACCATCACCCTAATACCAAAACCTGACAAAGATGTCACAAAAAAAGAAAACTACAGGCCAATATCACTGATGAACACAGATGCAAAAATCCTCAACAAAATTCTAGCAATCAGAATCCAACAACACATTAAAAAGATCATACACCATGACCAAGTGGGCTTTATCCCAGGGATGCAAGGATTCTTCAATATCCGCAAATCAATCAATGTAATTCACCACATTAACAAATTGAAAAATAAAAACCATATGATTATCTCAATAGATGCAGAGAAGGCCTTTGACAAAATTCAACATCCATTTATGATAAAAACTCTCCAGAAAGCAGGAATAGAAGGAACATACCTCAACATAATAAAAGCTATATGTGACAAACCCACAGCAAACATTATCCTCAATGGTGAAAAATTGAAAGCATTTCCCCTAAAGTCAGGAACAAGACAAGGGTGTCCACTTTCACCACTACTATTCAACATAGTTCTGGAAGTTTTGGCCACAGCAATCAGAGCAGAAAAAGAAATAAAAGGAATCCAAATTGGAAAAGAAGAAGTAAAATTCTCACTGTTTGCAGATGACATGATCCTCTACATGGAAAACCCTAAAGACTCCACCAGAAAATTACTAGAGCTAATCAATGAATATAGTAAAGTTGCAGGATATAAAATCAACACACAGAAATCCCTTGCATTCCTATACACGAATAATGAGAAAATAGAAAAAGAAATTAAGGAAACAATTCCATTCACCATTGTAACGAAAAGAATAAAATACTTAGGAATATATCTACCTAAAGAAACTAAAGACCTATATATAGAAAACTATAAAACACTGATGAAAGAAATCAAAGAGGACACTAATAGATGGAGAAATATACCATGTTCATGGATCGGAAGAATCAATATAGTGAAAATGAGTATACGACCCAAAGCAATTTACAAATTCAATGCAATCCCTATCAAGCTACCAGCCACATTTTTCACAGAACTAGAACAAATAATTTCAAGATTTGTATGGAAATACAAAAAACCTCGAATAGCCAAAGCAATCTTGAGAAAGAAGAATAGAACTGGAGGAATCAACTTGCCTGACTTCAGGCTCTACTACAAAACCACAGTCATCAAGACAGTATGGTACTGGCACAAAGACAGACATATAGATCAATGGAACAAAATAGAAAGCCCAGAGATAAATCCACACACATATGGACACCTTATCTTTGACAAAGGAGGCAAGAATATACAATGGAGTAAAGACAATCTCTTTAACAAGTGGTGCTGGGAAAACTGGTCAACCACTTGTAAAAGAATGAAACTAGATCACTTTCTAACACCGCACACAAACATAAACTCAAAATGGATTAAAGATCTAAATGTAAGATCAGAAACTATAAAACTCCTAGAGGAGAACATAGGCAAAACACTCTCAGACATAAATCACAGCAGGATCCTCTATGATCCACCTCCCAGAATTCTGGAAATAAAAGCAAAAATAAACAAATGGGATCTAATTAAAATTAAAAGCTTCTGCACAACAAAGGAAAATATAAGCAAGGTGAAAAGACAGCCTTCTGAATGGGAGAAAATAATAGCAAATGAAGCAACTGACAAACAACTAATCTCAAAAATATACAAGCAACTTCTGCAGCTCAATTCCAGAAAAATAAACGACCCAATCAAAAAATGGGCCAAAGAACTAAATAGACATTTCTCCAAAGAAGACATACGGATGGCTAACAAACACATGAAAAGATGCTCAACATCACTCATTATTAGAGAAATGCAAATCAAAACCACAATGAGGTACCACTTCACACCAGTCAGAATGGCTGTGATCCAAAAATCTGCAAGCAATAAATGCTGGAGAGGGTGTGGAGAAAAGGGAACCTTCCTACACTGTTGGTGGGAATGCAAACTAGTACAGCCACTATGGAGAACAGTGTGGAGATTCCTTTAAAAATTGCAAATAGAACTACCATATGACCCAGCAATCCCACTGCTGGGCATACACACCGAGGAAACCAGAATTGAAAGAGACACATGCACCCCAATGTTCATCGCAGCACTGTTTATAATAGCCAGGACATGGAAACAACCTAGATGTCCATCAGCAGATGAATGGATAAGAAAGCTGTGGTACATATACACAATGGAGTATTACTCAGCCATTAAAAAGAATTCATTTGAATCAGTTCTGATGAGATGGATGAAACTGGAGCCGATTATACAGAGTGAAGTAAGCCAGAAAGAAAACACCAATACAGTATACTAACACATATATATGGAATTTAGGAAGATGGCAATGACGACCCTGTATGCAAGACAGGAAAAAGACACAGATGTGTATAACGGACTTTTGGACTCAGAGGGAGAGGGAGAGGGTGGGATGATTTGGGAGAATGGCACTCTAACATGTATACTATCATGTAAGAATTGAATTGCCAGTCTATGTCTGACACAGGGTGCAGCATGCTTGGGGCTGGTGCATGGGGATGACCCAGAGAGATGTTATGGGGAGGGAGGTGGGAGGGGGGTTCATGTTTGGGAACGCATGTAAGAATTAAAGATTTTAAAATTTAAAAAATAAAAAACTATTTAAAAAAATAAAAATAAATAAAATAAAATGCATGAAAAAGCAAGCCAGTGGAGAAGAAAATGGAATAACAGAAAATAGTTTACCAAAAACAAAGGAAAGAAAGCAGGGATAAAAGAAAACAACTGATCAGACAAATAGAAATACCAACAAGGCAAAAATAAAGCCAATTATACCATTATGTATATGAAACAAAAATGGAACGAACGCTCCAACTAAAAAGCAGAGGATGTCAAACTTACTCAGAGCTAAGTTTTAAAAAAGCCATATGCTGCTTCTAAAAAATATGCTTTATATATAAAGATACTGATAGATTGACTGGAAAAATATGGATGTATAAAAGTTATATACCATGGAAACACATACGAATAGAAACTGTTGTGGTTATTTTAATATCAGACAAAGTCCATTTTAGGGCAAGAAAAGTGAGAAATGAGAGACATTTCATCATCTTTAAAGAACTGATTCACCAGGAAAACATCATAAACCTAAATCTGGGCGTAGCTGAGAAATACCTTCAAAAACAGAAATCAAAACTAACATAACAAAAAGAAGAGATCCTAAAAGTCATCTCAGTAGATGACAAAACGAATAGGCCACACATCAGTAAAGTTATTGGAGATTTGATTAGCATAATTAACCAGTCTGGCTTAATTAATACTCAGCAATAGCAGAACATTCATTCTTTACAAGGGCACACAGAATATTTCCCCAAATAACCATCATATGGTCAATAAAACCAGTCTCAATGAATTTCAAAAGATTACAATAATATATATAGTATGTTTCTGACAACAATGAAATAAAACTAGACATCAATAACAAAAATATAACTAAAAAATTACACAGATGCTTGGAAATTCAACAACATGCTCCTAAATAACCCATGGGTCAAGGGAGATATCACAAGATAAATTAGAAGCTACTTTGAACTGAACAGACATAAAAAGTATAACTTATCAAAATGTGTGGGTTGTAGTTAAAACAGTGCTTAGAAAGAAATGCATAGATTTAAATGCATGAATCGCAAAAGAGCAGTTGAAAATCAGTGATCCAAATTTTCAACTCAAGAAGCCAGAAAAAGAACAGTCAACTAAACCAAAAAAATGTAGATGGAAGGAAACAATGAAGTTATTAGAAGAAATCAATGAAATAAAATATAGACATTCCTTGGTGGCTCAGATGGTAAAGAATCTCTCTGCAATGCAGGAGACCTGGGTTTGATCCCTGGGTTGGGAAGATCCCCTGGAGGAGGAAATGGCAGCCCACTCCAGTATTCTTGCCTGGAGAATCCCATGGACAGAGAAGCCTGGTGGGCTACAGTCCACGGAGTCACAGAGTCAGACATGACTAAGTGACTAACCATATACAATAAAGAACATCAATAAAACCAAAAGATGATCCTGTGAAGTGATGGATAAAATTGGAGAGAAAGAGAAGAAAGACAGAGGCAGAGAGATCAGATATGAGTATACAAAGGGTACACTGTATATCTTACAGACACTGGAACAAGGTCATGGGCATTTCATCCTAGGAGGCCTGAAAGTGGAGTATTGTCCACGGATGAGGAAAACAACTCAGAGAAGTCATGGACGGATGTAGGCAGTGCAGAGGTGAGTTTGAACCTTGTTTAAATTCTAAAGCCCCCTGCTGTCTCCTTTTTAAGCCCCAGTGTGCAGCGTGATAGAGGTGTTGGCTAAAGTTGTGGTGGTAATCAGATTACAATGTAGAAATGTATCAAGTCAACACACTGCACACCTTAAACTTCCACAATGTTGGGTGTCAATTATACCTCAATATAAATAAATACATATATACCAACAGAGACTTGATAAGTAGAATAATGACTTGAGCTGTTTGAAAAACTTCTTGGTCTGAAAATATAAGCTCTCATCTTAAAGGATAAACACCTTCTCCATGTCCCACCAGTTACCCATCTGAGCAGCCTGAGCAGAGAGGCAGACTCGCATCTTCTTGTCGTAGGCAAGAATACAGACTCTGGAGCCTGAACCCCCAGGTAGAATGTGGGCTCCATCCCTCCCAGCTGTGTGACTTGAGGCAAGTCACTTAACCTCTCTGTGCCTACGTCTCCTCTTTTGGTAAATGGGGATGGCGACTGTTCCTCCCTCTCAGGGCCACTGGAGAACGCGGGAGTAAAGGATGTGGTCAGTTCTACAGAAAGTCAGCAAGATGATTCAACAGCCACGCAGAGTCAACCTACCCGGATGCCACCACGCGGGGACCTCGGTGCTCGTCCTTGGTCCGCAGAACAGCTTGGTGCTTTTTCCTCTTTCTCCAAATGTGCTTCTTTCACTCCTGACCCGTCCGCATTTCCTTGCAGGGCCCTGGATCCTGTGGCGTCTCCCCAGACCAGTGACGGAGCAGTAGAATCAGCGCCGCATCTGGAATCGTCCAGGCCTAAGCATGGTCCCGTCCACCCCTCAGCCAGACCCATATCCTGCTCCGAGGGCGGCCCGGGGCCTCTGGCAGTCGGTTGCCCTGACATCTGAGTCACCTGCACCCCTCTTTCTACTGTCTTCACCTGGTCTACCATGCTTTTCTCCTGGAGATGCTCCTCTGCTCTCACCAAAGGCCCCCCACCTGTGCTGCTCCCCAACACAACCTCCCCTTCCAGGACTTGGATCCTTCTTAGAAGGTGTTCATTCTCCCCTCTGAAGGTGCGGATCATGTCTTCTATTCCCAGGACGATATCCTTTATCAGCCATTTGTAACTGATCCCGAGCTCCGAAGTCAATGCATCGAGCTCCCAGTTTTCCAGGGTGACACGCTCCATCACACCTTTGGATTTCCGGATGCTCGTGGACATGGCTTTCTGGATTTGCCCCAGGTGCCCTTTCAATCTTTCGTTTTCCTCTTCGAGCTCAGAAATCTTGCAGTAACTCTTCCCATTGCAGTCTTCAAGCTCAGAAATGACCTGCACATACTGGTCCAGTTCCCTCTTTAAGTGAGAGATGTCTCCTAATAGCATGCTCTTATCCTGTTCGAGCGCGGATATTTTTTTCACATTTCTCTCCCTCTCTTTTTCCAGGGCGCGCAGTTTTTTGTGGCATCTCTTCTGATCTCCCTGAAGCCTGGTGTTATCACTTAAAACGTTGTTTCTCTCATTCTTCAGTACAGAAATGAGCTGATGAAACCTGCTCCATGCTCTCTCAAGGGCTCTCAGCGGCTGCGAGAGGTGGTTCCCACCATGCTCGGAGGGCCCCGCTGGAGGGCCTGGGCTCAGGTCAACCAAATCCAACATCAGTCCTGGAAGAAGGCTGCAGGTTCCCAGGGCCTCAGTCTCTCCCCGCTTAACATCTTCACCAGGCTCCTTGGGGTTTGTTCTCTCAACAAAACAAATATCCAAACCCAGGTGTGTCAAAGCCTGCTGAGGGTGCACGACCCCTTGGCAGCTGCACCATCTCTGAGCAAAGCCCCAGGTTTCTCCTGCCAATGAGGAAGCTCTCCGTCCACACCCCCAACTCCCAAGCTTCAGGATGGAGAGGCCTTGGAAACAAGCCTCCATCTCCCTTTCGAACTCCTCTATTCTGAGTGCAGACTGGTCAAGGACTCTACTTGGAGCTGAGGGGTGACGGGTGGCTCTGGCCTCCTTGGACCAGAAGGCCGATCCAGGAGATGGTGGCAAACCTTCTTCCTCCAACAGGGAAAGCATTTCCTTGGCCTCACTGTCCTCCGAGCCAGGCTCCTCCAGGACATCGCTGCGACCCAAGCTGGACAGCTCCTTCTCCCCCTCTTCTTCCTGTCCTTCGTCCCCAGGGCTTACCTCTGGAGGAAGCAGAGCATTTCCAGACCACACAGGGTCTTCCTCCTTGCCCTGAACTCTCCCGATGGCTCTGCTCTGCTCTGTAAAGGGCTGGGCATCCACTGAAGATGGCCCACTGGTGCCCAGAGACCCAGAGAAGGTGGCTGCGGGGGCCTCTTCCTCTTCTAATGATGATAAAAGCCTTCGTCCTCCTCCTTCTTCTCCTCCTCCTTGGAGGCCCCAGACATGCCCTTCCTTGTGTCCCCACCTGCTCAGGGATTCAGGACCCTCCAAGGACACTGAGGTCTCCCCCTGCAGAACAAGCGGTGGAAGCTCCCGCTTGTGCCCAAGGCAGGATGCTGCGGCCAGGGGTTCAGAAGCCCCGGCCTTCATCCATGCGCCCTCCGGGGCCCTGACCCCAGCCTCCACCCTCAGATTCTCCCCGATTTCCTGACCCGGCTGACACCTGTCCCTGCTTTCTGCCTGCTTTCTGTCCCAAGTCCTCACCTCCTGCCTCTTCAATCTCCACCCTGACCCTGGGGCTCCTCCTCCCCACTTCCCAGAGTCTTTTCCATCCTTGGCTCCTCTCTCGGGAATCTGGTGATGTGAAATGTGCGAGGCCTCCTGGCCGAGCAAGGCAGTGCGGCCTCTTGCCCGGTGGTGGCCCCAGCTGGGGTGTCCTGCGGCGGAGGGAGTGGGCAGGGGCCGGGCCTCCAGCACCTGTCGGGTGTGCAGTGTTTCTGGGGGAGCTTCCAGGAGTAGCAGCGGCAAGGGAGCTGGGCCCACAGCCCGGCCCTGGGGAGGGCATGCAGATGCCTGCACATGGAGAGAGGATCCCTGGGCAGGCCTGGCTGTGAGCTTCTGCCCTGGAACCCAGGTCAGCTCCGCGGGGACTGGTGAGCCGTCCATGGACCGCCCTGGGGGGCAGCCACGAATGAGAAAGAGAGTCTGGTCATCCAGGCAGGGCTCCGCTGGAGTAAACTAGGGATGGGAAGGGAAGAGAAGGTGTGAGGCGCCTCTCTCCCCACCGGGACCCTCTCCACTCTGGCCTCATCTCCCCATCCAGCCAGATGGGTCTTCCTAGCACAGGCAGGCCTGTGAGCGCCCCCAGGGCCTTTACGCCCACTCTCCCCTCGGCCTAGAATGTCCATCCCGCCGCATACCTCTCTCTCTCTCTTGCTTCACTAACACCTCAGCTCAAATACTACTTCCTCAAAAGGGACCCCCTGGCCACTTCCTCCACTGTCTGTCCATTGACCCCACCTGACCTCCCTCCATCGCGCCCTCCACTCACTCAGATCATGTAAGATGTTTGTGCGTGTGTTGTCGAACCCATGCGACCTCCCGCCCTAGCCCCGCACCGCCCACATGGGGCTCCTCAAATGTAAACCAATTAAATAAAAGTTAACGCTCAGTTCTGCAATCACGCCAGCCACGTTTCAAGTGCCCAGAAGCCACATGTGGTTCACGGCTCCTCTGCTGGATGTCACGGACATAGAGCAGGCCAGCGCCATGGGAGGCTCTAGTGGACACACAGTGTAGACCATCTGCCCCCCGAAGGCAGGGACCCTGGGCCTAGAACAGTCCAGCGCACACGGGAGGGGTTCCAGAGATACTTTTGAATGTATTTTTATAGTTACTTGGTGGCTCAGATAGTAAAGAATCCTCCTGCACTGCAGGAGACCTGGGTTCAGTCCCTGGGTTGGGAAGATCCCCTGGAGAAGGAAATGGCAACCCACTCCAGTATTCCTGTGTGGAGAATTCCACGGACAGAGGAGCCTGGTGAGCTACAGTCCATGAGGTCACAAAGAGTCAGTCATTAACACTTTCACTTTTCATTCAATGCATTTAACCAGAGAGGAGGACTGGCCCAACTCAGAGAACAGACCCAGTCTGGGAGGTGAAACCCAGCTTCGTTCGGTCGCACCAGGAGCCCTCGGTTCACCTGTGATCATGACCCCGCCCCCAGCCCACGGCCCCTCCCAGCTTCGCCCCCTTTACCTGGCGGGCCCTCCCATCTGGCCTGCCCTTCCGCTGCCCTGCCCTGGTTTCCAGTCTGTCTAACTCCGTCCTTCCATTGGGGTCCAACTTTTCTACAAAGCTCTTCCCACCCCAGGGACTGCTCTCAGCTCTTTTCCACTTTGGACATGACACAGCACACCAGGCAGGGCTCAGGGCAGGAGGTGAGCAAATGCAAGTAATGCAGGAAGACCCCTCTCTCTAGGACCACACCAGGGCTAGTTGGAACCAGGCTCCCAACCCTTAGGGGACGGCATGGTGCAGAGTGTGGGCTATGGAGACAGGACCTCAGTCCCTTCCAGGGCTGGGAGGCCTTGGGAAATCACAGCCTCCTCCTCTGCAGAACGAGGGGATCATGGCTCTTGCCCCACAGATGGTAGGGAGGTTTCAAGGAGATGAAGTTTGCTATGTGGCAGCTGGGCCCATGCACACAGCTGGGGCTCCCTTCCTGTCCACTCCTCACCCGGGGCTCAAATTGCCCTCTCAATTATTTCCAGAATCTTCTTCCAACCCCGAGCTTCTTCCCCTCCCTCTCCCACTTGCTGAATGGTGGTCACACTGTGCACAGCAGGGCTGATCGGACCCAGGTAGCACCCCAGGCGTGGAGAAAGCCGCGGGCCTCACCTGACCATGGTCAGATCCTGCAAGGTCTCTGGGGAGCTTGTTCGTGGTCTGCGGGCCAGGAACCAAAACAGGAGGGCCTCGTCCAGCCCGGACACAACCCCATGCATGGAGCCCCTTGGCGGGCTGTCCTGGGAAGTGACAGGAAAGAAAGAAAAGAAGGAAAGTGAAGTCGCTCAGTGGTGTCCGACTCTTTGCGACCCCATGGACTGTAGCCCACCAGGCTCCTCCGTCCATGGAATTTTCCAGGCAAGATTACTGGAGTGGGTTGCCATTTCTTTCTCCAGGAGACCTTCCTGACCCAGTGATCTAACTCGGGTCTCCCACATTGCAGGCAGACGCTTTATCGTCTGAGCCACCAGGGAGGAGACCCTCCCAGGAACTTTTCGGAGAGTGTCACCAACAGCAACATCTGCCGTTAGGATGAGGCAGGATGTCTTGTGACTCAAGGCCTTTGAGCCCCCAAAGGTGGCCTTAGGGTCACCACTGCCTGTTTGGTGAGGAACCCAGCTCAGTGATGGCGAGTGACCATCCATTGATGAGCAGCAGAATCGGGTCTGGGAGCCACCTCTTCTGACCACAAAGCCCAGAACACCTCTCTCAGCCCTGCACCCTCGTGGTCACGCAGGGTCGTAACTCCCGGGCCCCAGCCCCACACGGAGTGGACGGAGGAGCTGATACCCAGGCTTCGCCAATGGATCCCGCTTGTTTCCCCAAGGACAAACTTGACCTTGTCTGACTTATCTGCTCTGCTCCCCAGAAATGTGGAGGGGAACGGTCAGCCTTGCCAGTCAGCAGCACCACTGGGTATAACTGACCTTATATGGAAACTGAACTTGACCTTGGAGGACTGCATGCAAACCACAGACAGCCAGGTGGACCCTGTGGCTTTGGGGCTCCCTGAGTGCACCGGCTTTTGCAGCAGACACCCCAGAAGCTGCACCCGAGACTGTGAGCAGACACACTGGTTCCCATCAGCTTAGAGACAAGCGGCTTTCGAGCCTGGTTGCTCCCAGACCTCACACCTGTCTCACACCTGAGCCATCACTGGGGTGGGCAGGAAACAGAGCAGCTCCTGGCCAATCACATGGTCTCCAAAGACAAATCCCCCTGAAAGGACCCTGCTGCCCAAGGCTGGCACATGTGTTGCCTGGCTGGCACCCTTCTGAGGGCTGAGGGAGTGAGCCTAAATGTTGGGTTGAGCTTGCATCACAGACCTCGTCATAGGCATTTGTGGAGGCTGAGCCCACTTTTCCCAGCTGGGTCGCAGTGAGCAAGGGACTCTACCTCTCTGAACCTCAGTTTCCTGTCTGCAGAGCAGGGACCACCACCCTGTTGGGTAATCAGGACATCATAAGTGAGCTAGCCCATCAGTGGCTGTCCATGAAGACCCCTCCTTCACGCACCTGCTGAGCCCCTCTGTTCAGGTGCCCGGTCAGGGTCTTGGCTTCCGCAAGCATCCAGCGCCTCCTCCCGGGGCGGGGACAGCGATTCATCCTGAACATGGCCCAGGGCATCCTTGACGAAGACACAAGAGGTCAAAAGAGTGGTGGGTGTCCCTGGTTGAACTGCTCTCTCCAAGCCTGTCCCCGTCAAGCCCTCCCAAAGACCCTAGGAGGGAGTTGAACCCCCTCCCCTGGTGAGGACAGCAGAGGGCACGTGGCCTGGCAGAAGAGCCCTGGCCCCGTGTGCTTGGTCCTGCCAATGAAACTGCCTCCTATGAGCTCCCAGACTCCACTTAGCAGACGACGAGCTTGTTTGTTCAGCCAAGACAACCCCAGGTTCCCCAAGGCAGCATCAAAGGCTCCAGGCCCTTCCCCTTCCTGGGTGGAAGTTTCCTCTGTGTCCACTCTCAGAGGTGGCACCTGCCCAGGGGCTCTGGGAATCCTGTCCCTCAACTTTCCACAGGCCCAAATGGCCCAGCCAGCTGTCCCCGCCCCAAAAGACAAGCAGGGATACATTCGTGGGGCTTCCCCGACCCAGCACACGCGCCCTTCCAGCCTGCGGAGCATGTGACAGGCAGCAAGCACCCTGACTGCAGCTACAGCAGAGAAGCATGGGCCCAGCAGAAACACTCAGCTCCGGTCAACGTCCACGAGGGGCAGGGGACAGGTCTCCTGCAGGCTCCCACGGCCTCGGGTACTTCTAGCCCGGTTCCAATGGGTGGTGCTTGCTTCCCCCCTGCATCCACACTAGCCCCGAGGTCCTTCAGGAAGGAAACTTGCCTTCATTCTGTCTTCACTGTCACCCCTGCCAGGCACACACTAGGTGCTGAATAAATGTTTGACAGTGGATGAACAGACAGAGCAGGTGTTTCGAACTCAGGGTGCATTTATTCAGCAAATATTGATTAAGCTTCTATATGGCTTCCCCTTATCAACTCATCTTCTTTCCACAGAAACAGACCCAGGATTTTATTCAGGGATATGATACATCACCCAAGAGACTGTTTCTGCTACTAAGTCGCTTCAGTCGTGTCTGACTCTGTGCGACCCCATAGACGGCAGCCCACCAGGCTCCACCGTCCCTGGGATTCTCCAGGCAAGAACACTGGAGTGGGTTGCTATTTCCTTCTCCAATGCATGAAAGCGAAAAGTGAAACTGAAGTCGCTCAGTCATGTTCGACTCTTAGCGACCCCATGGACTGCAGCCCACCAGGCTTCTCTGTCCATGGGATTTTCCAGGCAAGAGTACTGGAGTGGGGTGCCATTGCCTTCTCCATCCAAGAGACTACATTTCCCCAATATCCCTTGAGTGCACAGTTGAGTAGATCTGGTGTGTGTATCTTCTGGGAAAGCTTCTTATAGGAAACTGACTCAACTGAGCAGGGCTAACCCCACACCCAGAGATCTGGTGTGTTTGTCTTCTGGGAAAGCTTCTTATAGGAAACTGACTCAATTGAGCAGGGCTAACCGCACACCCAGGCTTCCCTGGTGGCTCAGAGCGGAAGAATCCGCTTGTGACACAGGAGATGAGGACTTGACCCCTGAATTGGGGAAGATCACCTAGAAAAGGAAATGGCGACCCACTTCAGTATTCTAGCCTGGGAAATCCCCGGACAAAGAGGAGCCTGGCAGGCTACAGTCCACGGAGTTGCGAAGAGATGACTTAGCAACTAAACAGGTGAGGAACGAGTAATCGGTCAGGTGCTTTTCTAGGGGGGGAAGAAATGGAAGTGGACAGGTGATGCCCCGTGCCCTCCTCACCTGTCCCCGGGCCCTCACCTGCTCTCAGCAGACTCCTGCATTGACCCTTAACTGGGTCTCCTGCTTCCCCTCCCATCCTGCCCACAGTTGCCAGAGACATCCCCTAAAATGAAGAACTGATGCTTTTGAAGTGTGGTCCTGGAGAAAACTTTTGAGAGTTCCTTGGACTGCAAGGAGGTCCAACCAGTCCATCCTAAAGGAGATCAGTCCTGAGTGTTCATTGGAAGGACTGATGTTAAAGCTGAAACTCCAATACTTTGGCTGAAGAATCCGCCTTCTTCCAATGTGAAGAACTGACTCATTGGAAAAGACCCTGATGCTGGGAAAGATTGAGGGCAGGAGGAGAAGGGGACAACAGAGGATGAAATGGCTGGATGGCATCACTGACTCGATGGACATGAGTTTGGCTAAACTCTGGGAGTTGGTGATGGACAGAGAGGGCTGGAGTGCTGCGGTCCATGGGGTTGCAAAGAGTCAGACACGACTGAGTGACTGAACTGAACTGAACTGACCAGCAACACCCCCCTCGGCTCCCCCTCAGTCCACTGTGCTGCAATCTGGCATGGGAGGCCATCCAGGGCCATCACCGCCGCCCCTGACACTCCCTACCCTGGCTTCTGCTCCAGCACCTCCTTGTCCCCTCCCCACCCTTTTCCTGCCTGCCTCTGCACCTCCGCACACACTGCTCCTCCCGCCTGCCTGGGAAGGGTAACTGGTCACCTGCTGCCTCCTCGCAAAGCCCTCCCTTCCCTTCCCTACCCGGCAGCAGCTGAGCACTCACTCACTGAAATGAAAACTGGGTTGGGTTGCCCTCCTGTTTCCAACCCTTCCATGCTTCCCACTGCCCTGAAAGATAAAACCCCCACCAGCTCGGCCTCCCCACCCCCATCTCAGCTCCCTAGATGGACCTTCTCCCGCCCGCCTTGGGGCCTGGCACCCCTAGTGCCTGCTGCCCGCACCTCTCCTCCCCACACCTCGGCTCACCTCACCTGCTCCTTGTCGGGGCCTTCCTGACTCTCCCCCAAATGAAACCCCTCCCTTCCATAGCACCCCATCCTCATACCCCAATCTGTGACCTTGCAGTTACTGTGTGACAGTCTGTGTCTCGTCTAGTTCTCCTCAGAGACCCAGGGGAGACCAGACCCTGGCCACACCTTAGAATCATCCACAAGCTTTTAACAAGTATCTGAACAAGGCCTCAGCCAAGACCAATTAAAAGCAGAGGGGTCTGGGCGCGGCCCTGCTAGGCACTCAGACGGGCCCAGCTGACCGGCCAACAGGTCTGTGGGTGTCTTCTGCCCACAGACCTTGGGTTGTTCCTTGGTTTTCTCCACTGGCTTCCCACATGATCAGAAGTAAACATTTTTGTCAAGAGCTTACAATCACCATTGGAACTAGGTGGAGGCGAGGAAATGAAGGAGAGAGAGGGAGAAGGTAAAAGAGGAAAAGAGAGGGAATGGGACGCAGAAGTGGAGACCAATTCGAAGATGCGAGAACAAGCAAGAGAGGAGCAGAAGGAAGAAGCAGGGAACAGATGAAAGGGAGGTGGAGGGAGGTGTTGATGGCCACCACCATTCTGCGGTTCATTTCTATTTGAATTTTGTTCTAACACCCAAGTTGACTTTGACTCAGTTCTACAAATACTTTGAGTCCCTACTACGTGGCCGGCCCATTTCTGGGGCAGGGACACAGCCATGGGGAACACACACAGACCTCTGCCTTGAGGAGGAGACTCAGGGGAGAACTCCTGAGAAGATGATGCCACACCCATTTCATGTCACAAGTGATGAAATCAATTCTCAGAGAGGGACAGTGACTGGCCCAAGGTTACCCAGCACAAACAATGGGAAAAGAGGACCAGAATTCCGGTCTCTGAACCTGATCCGGGTCTTCTCTCCACCTTCCTGCCCCTCTCTGCTCAGTCTTGTCAGCCCTCCCTACTTTCCACACTCTCAGAAGCATTTGCCTGTAACTTTATGTGGTTTTAGTTTTAACCTGTCAATATTTTGAAAAAAGAAAACAAGGAATACAGTGACATCTAGGCACAAATACTATAAATGTGTTAGACTATATCCCTCTGGGCTTTTTTCCCCCTTTTCTATGCATAGATATTTAAATTATTCCAAAAATCTGTTTCTACAAAATGTTGACTTTTGCTTTCTGAATTTATCATGGGATGGTATCAGAAAATCATTTCCACAACTTTCGTAATTTCTACAACCTCTTCTGCAAAGCAGTGCTTTAGGGTCACCTTATTATAATCTCTGATGTAAGGAATGCCTTCACTTACCAAATCAGGTCCTTCTGATCAGACATTGGGGTTGTTTCCAATTTTCACCAACTATAAACAATGTTGAGGTACTTTCAATATTTAAGAAATATTCAGAATCTTGAGGTTTTGCTCATTTGTATTTGTTTTACAAGTAATGGAACTGACGTTTTGTGTAAGACCACTGGCCATCTATATTACCCTTTATGTGACTTTTGCCTAGGTTTTTATTTTTGACATTATGGACACTATTTTAAAGCCTTTGCTTGCTATGGGAGTGAGTAACAAGTGTGTGACACGCACTTCTGCACAGATGCAAGCTCTGAGCATGGAGAGGTTGCCTAGACTTGAAGGAACAATGAAAAGATTCTCATACCCGCCACCAAGGATGTTCTATTCACACTGCTGGGGCTGAGAAGCTGACCGGAGCGTTCACTTTTCCTGAAGCCGCTGCCACCTGGAGTTGGGGGGGCGGGGCGGTGGTGGGATCTCAGCTCTGGGATGACAGCCTGACACTGACAAAATAAGAGACTGACTTTTAATCTCTGTACAGCCAACTTGTTACCCTCCAGGCCAGGCAACAGCCCCTGGGCTGTCCCCTGTGGCGGCGATCATCATGCCTGTTTCCCCTACAAGCCTTTGAAAAGCAGGGTCACCTCTCCAGCCCCTCATGTCCTGGCATGGTGCTTGGGACATGAATGGTGTCTGATGCACACTTGCTAAAAGCATTCAGACACATCTGCAGATAAGCCTTGCTTATCTTGCAAACCAGGCTTCCCTGGTGGCTCAGAGATAAAGAGTCTGCCTGATATGCAGGAGATCGCCTGCAATGCAAGAGACACACTGTCCAATGTGAGAGACCCAGGTTCAATCCCCGGGTCAGGAAGATCCCCTGGAGAAGGACATGGCAACCCACTCCAGTATTCTTGCCTGGAAATCCCATGGACAGAGGAGCATGGCGCACTGCAGTCCAAGGGACTGTAGAGTCAGACACGACTTAGCAACTAAACCACCAACATCTTGCAAGCCAGAGTCCTTTTAATTTTATTTCCCCTGGGATCCTGAGTAAACACTCCCTCCCCAAATTCCTCCCCAGGTCTGGACTTTGTCCTTGAAATGACTGTTTCTTCAGGGAGCTGGGTTCCAAGCAATTTGCTCTAGAAACTGTATACTATGTGATCCTAGATAAGGCAAGTGCCTCCTCTGTGGGGTTGGGGACAAGGACACTGACTCCTGCCTGGCAACCTCTCAGCATTGAGGAGATCTTGTTTGGGAAAGTGTTTTGTAAATATGAAGCAAATAAAATATCCTCTCATACAGATCATCTTCACCATAATTCACACCATGATGCCCAGAGTCTTCAGATGCAAGTAACCAACTGGGGGCGGGGAGGGTCCTGGGTGGAGGCACCCTAACAATTTGTAATAATTTTCTCTATGACACCCACTTGCCAGGGGCTAGACTGCCCTCTGGTTTCCCACTTTCTATACCTCACTTCAGCATTTCCATCTTGGGGTGGTCCCTTCAGCCAGAAGTTTCTATTTCCCATGGGCATGGAGCAAATATCTCCTTTGGGTCATCTATTCACTGAGTCACTTGCTTGCCAAGCATTTCACAGCGTGTGTCCAGGGGCTGAATGGTACCCAGCTGGTGATGATGAGGAAGGCACAGTTGTGGGGAGGTAGGTAGCCAAGTCTGGCACAGTGAGAATTAGGGCCCCCAAGGGTGGGTCATGTCATGATGGGGACACCAAGGAGGGAGTGAGATGATGTGAAATCAGGAAAGTCTTCCTGGAAAAAGTGGCATTCTCACCAAATGTAGAGAAAGAAGCAGGGGTTTACTGAGAGGCCAAGGGGAGCAGGTGGTGGAAGCCTTTAGACCCAGGGAAGGTGAGCAAGCTGGAGGAGCAGGAGCTCAAAGTGGCTAGAGTGGGCTGGAGGAAGGGCTCTGCAGTTAGCCTGAGTACAGGGCTGGAGAAGCAGGGCCCTGAAGGCCGTGGTTAGGAAGTGGAGCTGGAGCCCCAGGCGATGGAGCTGCTGGGGGCTTGTGAAAGGAGATCATTTGGGGGATACACCATTACCCAGATAAAAGGCATTGAAGACCTGCTGTAACTCTTAACCCCTTTGGGTCTAACCCTTTTGGAAATGCAGTCAGCCTTGGGAATTCATACAAGCACGCAATAATCTCAGAACTCCAAGTACAATTCCATATGTACACAGTCCTGGGCAAGGGGCAGACCGAGACCCTGAAGGACGCTCTCTGGCTTTACAGTGTGGTTATTGATACGTTGTAGCATTTCAACTTTAAACCTGCAGGTACTGCTCCTCCATGAGCTGGTGACTGGCTGGCACTTCCCATTGCCCAGCGGCCCCCTGGAGGATTTCTTCCTCTCCAAGTGGCCCTTTCTGACTCCAAGATTCACAGAGTCGGGGCTGTCAGTGCCCTCTGAGAGGAGGACAGCTGGAAGACTGTGACATACCCCGTGGCCCTGGGTGCATTCCCCTCCCAAACACCAAGGTCCCCAATAGTGACCCACAGACTGTCAGGCCCCTCCCCCTTCCTCTGTCGGCACCCTCTTGCCTTAGGCGGTCTTGCCATCCTGTGCGGGCAAGGGTCTTATCTTACTTCCCAGCCCCAGTACTAAGCTCACCACATCATGTGGAGTGGACACCTGTTAAATGCTGATTACTGACCCACAGACCAGTAAGTTACTGGAGGAGCAGAGTGTGGCACCCACCAGTGCATCCATCCACCAGGACGTAAATCCTTCCCCATCACTTAGTGTCAGTGGGAACCCTGGGGCTCTCCATGCCTCCACTTCCTCATCTGTAAAATGGGGGTAAAACAGCACCTCCCTTGAAGGTCGCTGAGGGACAAAAGGAGTGGACAACAGATGTCGAGCACGAGAAATGGCATCTGCTGCAAAGATTCCCTAATAAATACAGGGATCATTTTGTACCCACACGAAGCTGGTGAAGAAGCGCATCAAGGAACTAGAACCGATAGTTCTACCGAGTCATGGGGCCTCTGTGACAATGCATCCAGTAGGGTGCACTGGGTGTGGCCTCCAGTGTCCTCCCCAAACTTCCTAAGTTGATGTCCTCACCTCCAGGACCTCAGAACATGACCTGATTTAGAAATACAGTCCTTGCAGACACAGTTAATTAGGATGGGGTCATTAGGGCGGGCCTTAATCCACTGTGACCACTGTCCTTATAAAAAGGGGATATTTGAACACAGACACATACAGAAGGAAGATGACGAGACACAGGGAGAAGACGGTCAAGGAGAGAGGCCTGGAACTGATCCTCCCTCACAAGTCTCAGAAGGAATGACCCTGCAGACCCCGTGATCTCGGACTTCCAGGCTCCAGGACTGTTGTTGAGGTCACCCAGTCTGTGGTCCTTTGCTAGGGCATCGCAGGAAACTCTCATAGCACTTACCTCTCCATTTGATCAACAGGGAAATCGAGACATAAAATGGAATGATGTGCAAGGCTCCCAGGGCTCCCAGAGGGCAAGGCCAGGCTCCAGACCCACCAGGTTTGGGGACTTGACCTTGCCTGTCTCCATCTGGGAGAACTGCTAATGTCTGGAACAAGAAGCTGATCACCCAGGTTCCGGGCCCCCTCGGAAGCGAAAACAAGCCACTCGAGAAACACACAAACCATGATGAAACAGACACCGACAACCAAAGCAAGCCCTTGCCAATAACACTCTCCCAGACAAGCCGCTAGATTGCTAAAAGCCAGAATCAGTGACCGTCCCGTGACATTTTATACTGAAATGGTCCCTGACGTTTGTTCCATGTTTAAAGGGCTCTTGCATTCGTGTTCCAATGGGCTCTTCACTCTGACACACTTAGAAGGCAGCGAGCAGTGCTAGCCCTTCGCCCAGCAGACAGGTGCTAAAGACCCCAAGTTCACAGGGTCAGAGATGGCCGGGAACCTAGAGCAACTGAGCCGCAGGCTGAAAAGGGCCTGGACCCACCCGTGGGGCCCCAATAATAAGAGACAGTCTGTGGTCCTTTCTCCCTCCTTCCTTGCATTTCATAAATATCTAAGTTCCTTCCCATGTCAAGTGCTGTGCTGGAGCTGGGGTTATGGCAGAAAACGGAGAGGACCCGAAGGATTCTGTGTGTGGATGGAAGGAAGCAGAGAGGAAAGGAAGGCTGGTGAGAAAGAAGGCGGAGTGGGGATGGGGGCGACACGGGGCACCTCACATGGGGTGGGGGCAGGGTCCTTGCACTTGCACGACCACAGAGGGTGGCATGAGTCCAGGTATGTTTCCATGGGCTGTTACCATGCCAACCCCCTGCCTGGGGCGGTCTTTCAGGATGACTATGGAAGGAGCCTGAGGGCCCTGCCTGCAGCAGCTCACCCTGCGGTTCACGGGCACTTGCTCCAGAGAGGCTGGGCCTGGCACCAAGGATAGTGCATCATCTGGGCCTTCAGCCCAGGTCCCAGGAGGACAGAGGAGGAAACACTACCTGAAGGAGGCCGAGGAGGAGGAGGAGGCGAGGCCGGAGTCATCGCTGGCCATGTGACAGCGTGACTGTGGGCTGAATTGTGTCGCCTAAAAGTCAAGTTCAAGTCCGAACTTCCCCGCCCCACGCTCCCCGCCGCCAGCACCTGTGGCTGTGACCTTGTTTGGTAATAGGGTCTCTGCAGATGCCCCAATGACCTCCCTAATAAGGGTGAGGTCATCCTGGAGCAGGCCGGGCCTCGCCCATCTCACCTGCCCCTGCAGACTGCCTCTGAAACCAGGCAGAGGTTCTCAGCCCTTTGGCCAAGAGAACCACTCCTGGGGACAGCCCTGCCCAGAAAGCCACCAGTGCTCTCCGTCTCCCTCGGCCCATGGGTTGCTGTGATGGGGGAGCTGGTGATCACAGGCCCTGCCCACTCCAGGGCCTTGTCAGCCTGTGTTTCCATCAGCATCTTCCACAGATTGGAGGAGACAAATCGCAGTCACCTTTAACCGACTCCAGGGCTTCCCAGGTAGCACCGTGGTAAAGAACCCACCTGCCAGTGCAGGAAACGTTAAGAGATGCAGGTTTGATCTGTGGGTCGGGAAGATCCCCTGGAGAAGGAAATGGCAACTGACTCCAGTATTATTGCCGAGAGAATCCCATGAACAGAAGAGCCTGGCAGCCTACAGTCCATGGGATTGCAAAGAGTCAGACACGACTGAAGCGACTTTGCACGCAGTGAAGCCTAAGCTCTCGGGGCAAACAAAAAGACAAGAAAGAGGAAACCATGATGTAAGCAGTGTGAGTGATTCCATCCAGCCTCCGCTGGACGTGACAAGCCCATGAAGACGTGATGGTGAAGATGACGATGGTGATGGTGACAATGATGTGACAGAATCTAAATCCTACCGGGTACCAGGCTCTGTGCCGGGGCCTTCCCTGCACTTTCTCATTGCATCCTCATAATCACACTAGAAGCAGGTCTCAGTATCGTTCCCATTTCACAGTTGAGAACACTGAGTCACAGAAAGGCTTAGTAACCTGCTGGACTGGTAAGAGAGAGAGCTGAACTGCTCTGTCCACTTGGGGTCCCACTTGCCACTTAAAGCATGAGCCTCGCACCCCAGTGCATGTGGTTCCCACGTTTAAGGATCAGCATTTTCTATTCCACAGGCCCCTGCTCCCTCTGCTACTCATCTGATAACGGGCCAGCTTCTCCCAATGCTAGAGGCAAAAATGGCTGGGGACCACACTTGATGAGCAATTCAGGGAATTTTTGAGAGACTTTTGACTGGGCACCGCAACCTCCAGCAAAGTCTTGAGAGCATGAGCCCCTCAAGAGATGTAGCTCTCCTCCAGTTTCTTGAGAATTTTCAATGATAAGGCCTGAAACATCTAAAAAGTCACAGATGTGTGTCAACAAGGGGCTTGTAACTGATGGCACCCAAACCACTGAATGCAGCCACCGATGCTGCACCAAACTGCTCAAGACCCAACTCGGGCCCCAGGGTCCCAAGGTAAGGACAGCTTCTTGGAGTCACCGCCCTGATCTGGCCCAGGTCCCCTTGCTGGCCCTGATTCTTTGGCGACCCTCCTGGGTCTCAGTTTCTCCATCTAGTCAGTGGAATTGCACCTGGCTTGCAAGGCTGCTCCAAAGATTAAATGAGAGAATGTAAAACGTACTTACTCCTCACTACAGCATTTAGGTATTCAGCCTTTCCCTTTGATAAAAGAGAGAGCAGCAGGGCAGAGAGACTGGGAGAATAAAGGCTGTAAACCAACAGCCTAAATTAAAGCCTTACATTTAGGAAAATTACAGAAAGGATTCTAAAGGACAGTTTTCATCTCTACACCATTTATTTTCTGAAATTACAACAAGGTGCCAATATCAAAGGTACCCTACTTTCCTTTTATCTGATGAACTTAATGGAGAAAGAACGAACAGGAAACGCAAAGGTGATATTGGCAGGATGAAGTACTAAACAGAGAAACTGTGAGCACAGACAAACTCATTATTAAAACAGTCTAGACAGGATACACTTCATGATCTTGAGGAAACTCAAGTTCCAGTTAATTTGGAATAGATTGTCCAGGCCAAAAGATAAATGTGATTTTTTTTTTCCAATGAGCCATCTTCTTTGGGTTAAGGTGGCTTCCTGATTTTTCCTTAAATGCAAATCGAACCACTGGGACCTTGACCTCTTGGAGGGAGCTGACTAACTCTCTCCCTTTACAGGGAAGAGGCCTCGTATGCGAGAAACCGAGCACCCTGGACTCACGCGCAGCGTGGATCAAATTCCAGTTCTGCCTCTTCTGAGCTGTGTGACAATAGGCCAGTGCACTGCCTCTCTGAGCCTCAGCCTCCTCTGCGGAGTGCGGACATGAACAGTACCTGCTTCACAGATTTCCGAACATTAAATGATGCCTTTGAAAACACTGCAAGGTGCCAAGCACATGGCAGGAGTAATATTAAACACACATTTTTGCTCTTCTAATCAGTTAGATGATAACATAAATGTCCAGCCTGCCCTTGGCTCCAGAGCTTAAGAAACTTGCTCAGGGTCACATAGCCAGTAAACAGGAGAACTAGAAAGGGGCCCAATCCTGCATATTCTCTACTGCACCAGCCTTGGGGGTCTCCTGTGTGCTGCTGCTTGGACTGCGGCTATGGAACCCATCTGACCTGGACCTGCCCTTGAAGGGCTCACAGTCTAAAGAAGCAGAGATGAAGATGCATATACAGGACCACCAGGCTGGGAACCATGGTCACCTTTGGAGCTGTGAGAGAGGTGGGAAAGGCTGACTGCTTTCCCAGGGAGAGGGTGGATTGGGGAGGCAGGAGCACAGGACAGTTACTCCACATTACACGTGGAAGAGAGCACCTGGGGCCTGGCACAGGTGGGGACCCATGAACTGTCGGATAGATGGACGCACAGGAGGGACAAATGATGAAGGATGAAAGGAAGCTGGCTGGCTCCCTGGAGAGTGTTGGATGCAAAGATGGAACAACGAGATGGTCCGGTGAATGAGATGATGGAGGGTGAGTAGGAGAGCATGGATGGATGAACAAGAGATCGGGTGAGTGAGTGGAAAGGTGGATGGGTGGCTGAGCAGGTGGACAGATGATGGGGAGGTGGCTGGACTGGTGAACGGGTGAGTGAAGTTGTATGGGTGGACCGGTGGCACCAGGTGGGTAGATGGGTGGATGGGTGAGTGGATGGAATGAAGGAGGGATCGATGGGGATGGTGGTTTGGAGGGGTGGGTGAAGAGGAAGACTGGGGAATGAAGGAGTCCGTGACTTGACTAAGTGGCTGGGCGAGAAAGTTAAGAGGAAAGCAGAAAATCACTCGCGCCCTGGGTTGTGGTCACTTACCAGGCCACGGGGACCAGCGGGGCCCTTGCTGAGAGCTCTCTCCCCGGGCGCCTGGGCTCCCAGTTCCCCTCGTAGGCTCTCGTTGTGCTGGGTGAGCTCCTCCACCTGGGCCTGCAGGCCGATCTCCGACAGCTTCAGCCCATAGATGGAGCAGCGCAGCTCTTCCAGCTGCCCGCGGAGCCGCCGCTCGGTGGCGCGCTGCTCCCGCAGCCGGCGCGCCGCCTGGTCCCGCTCGCGCTCGCCGCGCTCGGCCCTGGCCCTCAGCGCGCGCAGCTCCGCGGCCCCTTCGGGGGCGCCCCGGAGGTCACCCGGGCCGGAGGATCGGGGGCCGCCGGGGTTCGGGGCGTCGAGCTCGGCCAGCAGGAGGCCGGCGGCGCGACAGAGGCGCCGCACGTCCAGCTCCAGCCGCTGCACCTGCGCCCGCAGGACGCGCTCCTGCTCGCGCACCAGGCGCAGCTGGCGCCGCTGGATCCGCCGGCCGCGCTCCAGGGCCGCCGCCTGCCGCCCCAGCGCCGCGTCCTTGCGCCGCAGCCGCTCCCGCAGCCGCTGCAGCCGCCACCGCTGCCGCCGGGCCGCGTGCTCCTTCTCCCGAACCTACGGGTTGGCGGTGGAGGAGGGCGTCAGGAAGGCCGCCCGGGGTCTCACTGAGCCTGTCTTTATTTGAAACTTCGATATTTTGTTGTTCAGCGTGCCTTTTCTTTTCGCATTAATTTTTACATTAAAATATTGCTTCGAACATTATTTATCTCAATGACGGTTACTGGCGCCCTCTTAAATGTTGCCCAGGATGCTAGTGCCTTCCTTCACGTCCTCTTGAGCTCCAAGGACAAGGGCTCAGGGAAACTTGGTCAGGATGGGGACGGGCTGGTGCACACTGGGAGGGCCAGTGGTTCCAACACGGAGTATCCTCACACCAGTTTGAAAAGAGCTGACACCTGGAACCCCCTGGGTGTCGCTTCTTCCGCGTCAGAACCTCCCAGACCTCTCCGTTGTTCAGTGCCTGAAAGGATCATGCCTGGTCCAGTAAGGGTCAGCTGAAAACCGTGACTTCTGGCCGAGACAAGATCAACAGTGTCACAGCAGCCATTCCTTACTGTGAATATTACCCCGGGAGCTACTGAGAAATGAACTGCAGAATGTCAATCAGCTAAAAGTCCCTGATCCACCACGTGTCTGTCTCAAGGATTTTTGTTTCTGCATGGCTCCTTGCCTATCCAAGAACACACCTCCCTGTTCTTAAACCTTGACCTCCCAGACCCATGGGCTATACACACTGGACCAGGGTGACCCACTCACTGCAAAAAAAACCAGGGTCCTGGCTTAACATTCAGAATTAATTTATGCACATGGGTAGACTTGTCTTCCTGTTAAGATCTCTTTCAACTGTTAGTGCCTACACATGTATTTCTTAAGAGCTTGCAGAAGACAAAACAAAGAAGAGCAAACGAGAAACAGGAAACCTGAGAAGAGCTAGGCAGGCTTTGCTTTCAGGGGAAATTGGGGCAGAAGGAACTGGAGTCAGATTCCCTGCAAGGGCTGCCTGATGGTGCGAATCCCCAAGTCAGTGATGCTTAGAGCCCAGAGCTCCGTTACCTAGACTGGTCTACCTCGATCACCTTTGGGAGTGACCACAGGTCGCCACAGAAATGAGGTGTCTTTGTATGCAAATGATTATGGCAAATACAGTCAACAGTGGGGCAAATTGTCATTTGGCAGATATCAGGTACAAAGGGCAGAGTTCACGCACTTCTGCAAACTTGCCCTGAAATGCAGATAGTTCCAGGCAGAGGTGGAGGGTTAGCATCTGGGCTGGGTTGAAGCTGGGCCAAGTGGTCTCTGAGGTGCCCCTGAGCCAGCCCCCTCACCACTCTGAACGTCTGCCCTTCACCTGGAAACAGTGTTTTGTGACAGGACGTTCCCAGGAGCATCCTGATGACAGAACAGAATGCAAGGCGTGTGGGCCACAGAGCTGCAGGTCCTGCAGTGTCTGAAGCTCACTCCCAGCATTTCTCTGGCTTGTCACCCTCACTTCTGTCTCCCCATCAAAGTATGAACCTCTGGTGATTGCAGGGCTTTGCATATATTTTTCAAATGTATTTTATTTTTTTGGCCACGCCACAAGGCATGAAGGAATCTTATTTCCCTGACTAGGGATCGAACTCATGCCCCCTGCAATGGAAGCACAGATTCTTTACCTCTGGACTGCCAGGGAAGTCCCAGGACTGTGTATGCTTACCTGGGAAATCCTACATGTATATAAGACTTTATTATAGGCTTTATTACAGGATTTTCTACAAAGAGATTACATGGTTGATGGCGGGAGCCCACACAACACCACTGTATTTCGGGTTAAAAAGTCCTGGATCTTGATGATGATGGCTTGTGAACCCAAGAGGACAGACTCAACTTTCTGCACCTAAAGTTCAACGTAAAGGGAGAAAGCGGCACTTGCGTGTCTCCCTGGTATCTCAAAGGCTAACTTCGATTTAATTGAACTTCTTATCTTCCCTGCTTCACCTCTATTTCCTTTAAAAGCTAATCGATCTGGTGTTTTTCAAACTTTTTGGACTGCCTCCCACGGTAAGAAACATCTTTTAAGAACATGACCCCGTTACACACGTGGCAGGTGTTGACAACTGGAACAAGCTTCACGAAACAGCACTTCCCTTCACACACATGATGTCCTTTCATATTTCCTAGTCAATTCCATCTTTAAATGCTGGTTGCAAGTTACAGAACTGATTTCACAACCCACTGGCAGGAGTCAACCTGCAATTTGACAATTGCTGTGCTCGCCTGTGAGTAGCAATTTGCTAAAAGAGGATGCCTCTCAGGATCTTTGGGTCTCCGCCCACCAAGTCTCTGCTCTCCAGCCTTCGTCTTCTCTCCCCTGGAACACTTCAATAAAGACTAGTAATTACAAAAGCGACTAGTGCTATTTAAATGCCTACTGTTGTGCGTGTTTTACACATATTAACGGATGCTGAAGTTGAAGCTCCAGTACTTTGACCACCTGATGTGAAGAACTGACTCACTGGAAAAGACCCTGATGCTGGGAAAGACTGAAGGCAGGAGAAGAAGGAGACGGCAGAGGATGAGATGGTTGGATGGCATCACTGACTCGATGGACGTGAGTCTGAGTGAACTCCAGGAGTTGGTGATGGACAGGGAGGCCTGGCATGCTGTGATTCATGGGGTCACAAAGAGTCGGACACAACTGAGCAACTGAACTGAACTGAACTGAGGGAAGCCTGACGTGCTGCAGTCCATGGGGTCACAAAGAATCGGGCACGACTGAGCGACCGGACTGAACTGAGCTCTCTTAATGTGTGCGTGTGCTTAGCTGCTTAGTTGTGAACGACTCCTTGTTAACCCCATGGAGCCTGTAGTCCACCAGGCTCCTCTGACCATGGGATCCTCCAGGCAAGACTACTGGAGTGGGTTGCCATTTCCTACTCCAGGGGAATCTTCCCGACCCAAGGATTGAACCCGTGTCTCTTGCATCTCCTTCACTGGCAGGTGGATTCTCTACTACTGCACTACCGGGAAAGCCTAACTCCCTTAAACCAGACAACAATTTAGGAAGGTTGGTGCTGTATCATTCCCATTTCACAGAGGAGGAAACTGAGGCCCAGAGAGGTTAAGTCATCTGGCCTACATCACAGAGCTTATGAGGGGCAGACCAGGGTTGGCTCCAGACATCTGCCTCCAGAGCCAACTCCCTTAACTACCCACTTCTTCTCCAGTTATGCTCTAACTTGCTCCCTCCGTACATCACCTCTCTTTCCCATTCGATTAGAGTGATATCCCTGAAACCCTGACTTGAGCCTCTCCTGCTCAAAGTCCTGCCCCCCTTGGCTTCCAGACTTTGGTTCACACCATGGTTCTGACGATTTGTCCTCCTTGGGACCCTCCTGTCTTAACTCCCGGTCCTGCTATGCTCTTGCATACCTCCATGCCTTGCCCAGGCTCTTACCCACCCTCTCATGCTGTTCCGCAAGGCCCAACTCACAGGGCCCAGATCACTGCAGCCTTCCCCGCTTCCAAAAGCACACTGCTGCCTGCACGTTTCCTCATGGCTCCATCACCCGGTTTTGGAGTTACTTGCCTTCCATCTGTGTCCCCACCCACAAGCCAGCTCCTGAAGGCAGAGACTCAGCATCAGTCTTTCTCCTTGTCCTTAGGCCAGAGCTGGCTCCCCTGATGTCAGGCAGCAAGCCCACAGAAATGAACCTCTGGCCAGAGCTCCTAGTGGGTGCACAGCTCCCACAGGCCACCCAGTGGACCCCAGCCAGAGCCCTGTGAGGGGGCAGGGCAGGACGCGAGCCCCATTTCACAGATGGGTCAGTTGAGGCCCAGGGAAGTCACGTGACCTGGCCCAGGTCAAGTGGCCCCTGACTGCATTGCTAGAAAGAGGACCCCTCTCACCCTTCCTGTCTGGCTCTCCAGGCCTGCCCCCATGGTCTATATTCAGGCGCAGCTGCTGCCACGTCCAAACCCATAGGGTGACTCTGCTGGAACAAGAAAAAAGTGCCGGAAAGAAGGAGGAGAGGCTGTATACCTGGCTGGCAAGCTCCCCCTGCAGTGCGTCCAGCTGCTCCTGGGCCCGGAGAGAGGCACTTCGCTCCTGGAACACGCGCGTATTCAGCTGGTCCACCTTCTGGAGGAGGTTCCTCTCCGACAGCTCCAGCTCTTGAATCCTGCGCATCAAAGCAGCAAGGCACTTACTCAGTGTTGAGTCCTGCCCCGGCCACAGGTGCAAGGCCTTGCACCAAGGCCACAGCAGCAATGCCCAGAACCAAGGACACCTCCAAGGCTAATTGAGCCCCTTTGTAACTGTTGCCAAAAAACCCCCTGATCACCACTAACAAGCTTCCTGACTCCCAGTTAGGCAAAGAGGCCCACTCCAGTAAACACCCTATTGCGCCCCAACCAGTCACCTAACACCAGCCTTCCAGCAGCAACGGTCTTTGTCTTGAGGCTATAAACATTGGCTATTGACCGACAAAAGCTGTCGACTCTGGCCCATCAGGAGTCGTTGGCCCTCTGCGCTCACAGCGACCACCTTATACCTGCTCTTTGTTCCTAATACACTCACTCTTTCCTGCGGTCCTCTGTGTCTGGAAATTCTTTCCCAACCCATGCGCAGACTGCCCCAACACTCAGGATGAGGTAAGCGTGGCCTAAGGTTTTCACAGACACTGGGATTATCTTTTTTTTTCTTCTGTTTTTTGGTCAATTTGATATTCAGACAAAAAATGACATTTTATAAAACATTCATATGTATGTTTTTCAAGATAATCTAAAATACTTTGGAGACCTCTTTTGAATAACAAGGCACCAGGAACCTTAACAGTGTTCTCAACCCTTCAACCCTAAACCAGTAATTCCCAGTACGGGTTATACCACCGAAGAAGGACTGAGCCCGGACCAAACATCTGCATTGTCTCAATAAATCCTCATGTGATCAGCCTTAAAGTGGGCTCCTTTTCTCCTATTTTGCACATGAGGAAACAGGATCAGAGAGGCCGGGCAACTTGCCCAAGGTCACACAGCATTATGGAGTCCAGGCTGCATGACTCCCAAAGTTAAAGTGTTAATCGCTCAGTCATGTCTGACTGTTTGTGACCCCACAGAGTGTAGTCCACCAGGCTCCTCTGTCGGAATTCTCCAGGCAAGAATACTGGAGTGGGTTGCCATTCCCTCTCCAGGGCATCTTCCTGACCCAGGGATCGAACTTCAGTCTCCTACATTATACAGGCAGATTCTTTACCATCTGAGCCATCAGGGAAGCCCATGACTCCCAAACTCAGGCTCTAATCCTGTGCTCTGATGCTTTCCACTTGAGCTACAGTCTTGCAAATCTCTTCTAGGGAAATGATTAAAATGCAGAAAGTTTTTTTGTGATTACAAAAACTCTGAATTACTTACAGAAGTGAGAAGTTGGAAATGACCTGTGTAATAGTTATGGAGTATTCTTGCCTAGAGAATCCCAGGGATGGGGGAGCCTGGTGGGCTGCCGTCTATGGGGTCGCACAGAGCCGGACAAGACTGAAGCGACTTAGCAGCAGCAGCAGCAGCAAGCCTCTGGAAGTCTTCTTTATTATCCCGAGGAAGAGCTGAAGTTGCATCATATGCAAAGTAATACCCAGGCTGGAAGTGAGCTCTGACCTCAGCTCCATAGACAGGAGAAGTACGTGTGAATGAAGGGAAGCCATAAGGGAAGGTCTGCCTGCTGGTCCCATTGAGAGAGGAGGAGCTACAGTGACTCACTTGTCTGTCTCCTGCCTCGTATCCAAGTCCCTTTCATGTTCCAGTCTTACTTCTGTACTAGATCACCACGAAACCCATGGAAAATACATCTGCTGCCTATGTGGACAAGCTCTACCCATCCTCATCCTTCACCCAGCTCCACACCATGTGACCTGCACCTCCAGGACAGACTCTGCTTCCCCGGGAGAGGGCCCAGATTTGCCTCCTGGCTCTTCCACTCACCAGTCATGAGGCCTTAATAGGGCTCGTTCACTACTCTGACCCCCAGGATCTTCATGTGTAAGAAGTAACTGCACCTTGCTCTGGGAGTTATTGCGATGATTAAATAAAATGATGCACAGTTATTAATGATCAGGCCAAGAGCCCCTTCTCCTACTCTAGTTTTGAGGCCCGGGGGGAAGGTCTCTAAGATGACAGAAGGGAGGGTGCTGTCTTGTATAGATGAAAATCATGTTCCTTCTAAAATGAACCAGAGGAACAGCGCTCATGCTTAGTCGCTCAGTCGTGTCTAACTCTGTGCGACCCCATGGACTGTAGCCCACCAGGTTCCTCTGTCCATGGGATTCTCCATGCAAGAATCCTGGAGTGGGTTGCCATGCCCTTCTCTAGGGGATATTCCCGACCAAGGGATGGAACTAGCATCTCCTGCATTGGCAGGCAGGTTCTTCACCACTGAGCCACCAGGAAAGGTTAATCAGTCAGAGAGTTGGGAGGAGTACCTTTTGATTGATTATAAAATGTGGTGATACCTGAATGAGAAAAGAGAAGCCTAACTTTTTTAGTTTTTGAGACCAACCGGAAATATTAAATCCGAGACAATATTTAATCCTGGTATTATCCCATTACTTAAATTAAGCAGAAAATGATTAATCTCATTGCATCAGGCTGAAAAATGGCCTCCAAATATAACGAGGATCTATGAATATAACCTTAAGGTGCCAAAGAGACTGTAGATGTGATTATGTTAGGTATCTTGAAATGGAGAGATTATGCTGGATTATCTGGGTGGGACTAACTGCAATTATAATTGTCCTCCTGAGAGAGTGGCAGAAGGTGAGACCACGTGACCACTGAAGCAAGATGCCACACTGCTGGCTTGAAGATGGGGACGGGCCAGAAGCCAAGGAATGCACCTATAAATGCTGGAAAAGGCGGACACAGATTTCCCCTACCCCGTGACTGTCAGCCAGTGAGGCTACTTTAGAACTTCTGCCTCCAGAACTGAAAGACGATGAATGTGTGTTGTTTGAAGGCAGCACGTCTGTAGTAATTTGCTTTAGCAGCTGTAGGAAACATTTTTGTTGTTTAGTCGCTCATTCATGTCCTACTGTTTGCAATCCCGTGGACTGTATGTAGCCCAACAGGTTCCTCCGTCTATGGGATTCTCCAGGAAAGAATACTAGAGTGGGTAGCCATTTCCTTCTCCAGGGGATCTTCCTAACTCAGGGATTGAACCTGCATCTCCTGCATTGGCAGGCAGATTCTCTACCACTGCACTACCAGGGAACCCCCTAGGAAACATAGACACCTAACAGATAAGAACTAAACAATGAAAATACTTTTTTCATTGATTAGTGATGTTAAAAATATATTATACTATGTAGAACTGCAAAGAGTGGTATGAAACTGGGAGACTCTATCAGGGAAATTCCACCAGGATAAATTGGTGCCTTGTCGCTGCAGGTACCATTGGGCAGGCTGCTTGGGTCTGAGGGCCAGCGTCCCCACGTGGTTGCATGTGTGACTGGGGAGAAGTTATTAAATACTTAAGCCAGCATCTTGATTTCCCTACCTAGAAATTGAAGATATCAATATTACTTTATTTTAAATATTTTTTAAGGATAAGTCACTCTGCTTATTTAACTTATATGCAGAGTACATCATGCAAAATGCCAGGCTAGATGAAGCACAGCTGGAATCAAGATTGCTGGGAGAAATATCAATAACCTCAGATATGCAGACGACACCACCCTTATGGAAGAAAGTGAAGAGGAACTAAAAAGCCTCTTGATGAAAGTGAAAGAGGAGAGTGAAAAAGTTGGGTTAAAGCTCAACATTCAGGAAACTAAGATCATGGCATCTGGTCCCATCACTTCATGGCAAAGAGATGGGGAAACAATGGAAACAGTGACAGACTTTATTTTGGGGGCTCCAAAATCACTGCAGATGGTGACTGCAGCCATGAAATTAAGACGCTAGCTCCTTGGAAGAAAAGCTATGACCAACCTAGACAGCATATTAAAAAGAAGAGACATTACTTTGTGCACAAAGGTCCATCTAGTCAAAGCTATGGTTTTTCCAGTAGTCATGTATGGATGTGAGAGTTGGACTATAAAGAAAACTGACTGCTGAAGATTCATGCTTTTGAACTGTGGTGTTGGAGAAGACTCTTGAGAGTCCCTTGGACTGCAAGGAGAGCCAACCAGTCCATCCTAAAGGAAATCAGTCCTAAATATTCATTAGAAGGACTGATGTTGAAGCTGAAACTCCAATACTTTGGCCACCTGATGTGAAGAACTGACTCACTGGAAAAGACCCTGATGCTGGGAAAGATTGAAGGTAGGAGGAGAAGGGGATGACAGAGGATGAGATGGTTGGATGGCATCACCAACTCAATGGACATGAGTTTGAGTAAGCTCCGGGAGTTGGTGATGGACAGGGAGGCCTGGTACGCTGCAGTCTATGGGGTCGCAAAGAGTCGAACATGACTGAGTAACTGAACTGAACTGAACGATTAAGCCTGTTAATACTTGTCAAGCACGTAAATAGTACCTTGCCCAGAGCAAGCACTCAACAAGTATTCAGTTGTTATTAATTTTGTTGCATGTAAGTTGGAAGTGAATTTGCAACAATGATGGTGTTATGGCCCTGTGAGTGGGGTTCTCTTTCTCAAATTTCTAACACTGTGGTTACATTAGTTTTACCATAAATACTTTAAAATTTTAACTCTTTAATGGAAGTGAGATCCAATGTACACTATCGATCTTTTACTGTGCCTTACCTGGAGGAAATCCACGGTGACATTAGCCTGAAGTCTATATTCACAGTTGCGTGATCAGACCCTGGCTTCAGCTCTTAGTGACCCTGGATAATGTATTCCATCCCCTGAGCCTCAGTTTCCCCACCTGGAAAAGGGGCTCATATCACTTTGTGTGTCACAGGGTTCAAGAAACAGCTATCTTCACCCGTGTGTGGGAGGACCTGCACTGTGGCCCAGGCCACAGGCTCTTGGTAAGCCTTAACTCTTTTTCTCCGAACCCTTGCCATGGATCTTGCTTCCCCTTCCACCCTGCTTCTGTGGGACACAGCCCACATTTGGGGAAGGGAATGGCTACAGAGGACATGAGAACTGAGGACCCAGCCCACATTTCCCCATAGGTGGGTACAGGATACCCTCCTTCCCAGGATAGCCTCACCCTAGCCCCAGCCACAGAGGCCCTTCCCCTCCATCACTCATGGTGCCTCCAGGCTGTCTTTTCCTCACATGGAAGGGTCTCCTCTGGCAGGGGTTTCCCACCCATCTTTTCCAGGCCTCGTGACCTCATTTACGCTGCCAGGTATAACCAGTTGTGGGTTATACTTTTATCTCTCCAGGCTGGGGCCCTGCCTTTTCCAGCTGTCAATCCCTAGAACTTGTGTTTTGGACTGTGTGTGTGTGTGTGTGCCTCTTAGTCATGTCCAATTCTTTATGACCCCATGGACTGTAGCCTGCCAGGTTCCTCTGTCCGTGGAATTCTCCAGGCAAAAATACTGGAGTGGGTAGCCATTCCCTCCTCCAGGAGATCTTCCTGACAACCCAGGGATCAAACCCAGGTCTCCCGCATTGCAGGCAGATTCTTGACCATCTGAGCCACCAGAGAAGCCCCTTTGGACCAAATATGTCCCCTGAAATACATATGTTGACGTTAGCTAACCCCAGTACCTTAGAATGTGACTGTATTTGGAGACAGAGTTTTTTTTTTAAAGAGGTGATTTAGTTAAGATGAGGTCATTAGGATGAGCTTTGATCCCATTTGACCGGTATCCTTATAAGAAGAGGAGACCAACATGCACAGAAGGCACAGAGAGAAGGCAAACAACATCAAGCCATGGAGAGCAGTCTCAGAGAAACCAGCCCTGTCCACGCCTTAATCTTTGACTTCCAACCTCCAAGACTAGGTGTCAAACAAGAACATAGGCTTTGGATAAAGACCTGGATTCAAATGCCCCACCTTTGGACCACGTTGCTTCCATTAGAAAAGAGAGCCTATGCCAGGAGGTTCAGCTATTTTCATGCTGTGCTGTGCTCAGTTGTGTCCAACCTTTTGCAACCCCATAGACTGCAGCCCACCAGGATCCTCTGGCCATGGGATTTCAGCAGGCAAGAATACTGGAGTGGGTTGCCATTTCCTCCTCCAGGAGACCTTCCTCATCCAGAGATCGAATCCACGTCTCTTGCATCTCCTGCCCTGGCAGGCAGATTCTTTACCACTGAACCACCCGGGAAGCCAGGAGGCTCAGCAGTGAGAATCAAACAAACACAGGAAATCTGCTACAAAGATGACAGAAGAGATGAAAAGCCAGACAGAGCGGACAGGCAACCCAGAGGTTAGCCACCACTGGGGCCACTTCTGCCCCTGGGGCTGGAAGGACAGATAGAGAGAAGGTGGAGACACCAGGGCCCAGGAGCAGGACCACAGAGGATGCCAAAGGCATGACTGAATGGCAGCCACTGTGGGAGATGTCACCCAGAGCAGAAGAGAGGTGGGAGAATCCTGGCTTCTCCTTTCTCCTCCCTTCAGCACCTCCCATTGGCTGGATCCACATGAAAACCAATGAGCAAGGGAGCCTGGGAAACAGGCTCAGTGTCTGTGGTACAGAGCAGAGGATGGGAAAGACAGAGGAGCCAGAGGCTGCTGTGGGCAGACTATGGAACACTGACTGTTTTGCCTGCATCCTTAGCCATAGAATGGCTTCCCTTGTGGCTCACAGGGTAAAGAATCTGCCTGCCAATGTAGGAGACCCAGGAAAAGTCCCTCGGTTGGGAAGATCCCCAGGAGAAGGGCATGGCAACCCACTCCAGTATTCTATCCTGCCTGGAGAATTCCGTGGGCAGAGGATCCTGGCGGGCTACAGCCCATGGAGTCACAAAGAGTCAGACACAACTGAGCGACTAACACTTTCCTTTCCTTCAGCCATGCTGCTAAGCTGCTAAGTCGCTTCAGTCATCTCCGACTCTGTGTGACCCCAGAGATGGCAGCCCACCAGGCTCTCCTGTCCCGGGGATTCTCCAGGCAAGAACACTGGAGTGGGTTGCCATTTCCTTCTCCAATGCATGAAAGTGAAAAGTGAAAGTGAAGTTGCTCAGTCTTGTCTGACTTAGCAACCCCATGGACTGCAGCCTACCAGGCTCCTCCGTCCTTGGGATTTTCCAGGCAAGAGTGCTGGAGTGGGGTGCCATTGCCTTATAGAAATGATTTAATACACCCTTCTACCACGATGAGGCCCTAGGATTCTTAACGTACACAAAGAAGAGGTCCAAAGGCTATATTTACCTGCTCCTCAGCCCAGACTCTGGCATCATGTACTTGTCCACAGCTGCCAACAGCTTCTGCTCTGAGGATTCCAGCTGCTTCCTGAGTGTTCCCGTGTCCACGTCTGGGCTTCTGGCTGCTCCTTCAGGAAAACATCCCTGCTCCTCATCACGCTCCTCTACATCATGGAAGATCCAGGACGTGTCGATCTTCACATCAACATTCATTATATCAAACCCATCACTGCTGGGGGCTCTGACAACGTAACTGAAACTTTTTTCAGTCCGTCCTTTAGTGTTCGGCTCCATCCTGTACATTGTTCATGGGCCAAGACTGAATAAAATTAAGTGAATCTGTAACATTGACTTTCTGGAGACTTCCAGGTGGCTGCAGTGGCTTGATTGTGCAGGAAAATATCCTTTGAGGAGGGCAAGAACAGGTGGATTATTTATGAGTGGGACACTTGGGTTTCACCTGCACAAACGTCATACAATATGAATGAAAGCCTCTCGTTTTACAAGCCGGCATGCCCACACTCATCCAAAGCAGAAAAGCTACTTGGAGTTACAAACTGAATCATGTGTACAAAGAGGTAAAGTAAAATTTCCAGGCAGAACCATGAGCGTGTTAGAGATTCTCAAGAGTGACACTCAGGTTTTCACCCAGCAATAAATGATGTTTTAAACTTCCTTTCTGAGTCCAGCAAACACTTATCACTGGCTTGGAGTTGACTAGGTGGAGGGGAAGGGAAACTAGCACTGCCCTGGGCCATCTTGCCTTACTTAGTCCAGTTCTCCTGCCTGATAACCCTGTGAGATGGGCATTTTCAGAACCATTTTATAGATGACATGATGAAACAGAGGCTCTGGAAGGTAGAAGAGCTTATTCAGGCCTCACAGATGGGCAGTGGCAGAGTCAGGATTCAAATCCAAGCCTGGCTCCAAAGCTCGAGGGGCTGGGCTTCCCTGGTGGCTCAGTGGTAAAGAATCCAGCTTTCAAGGCAGGAGACATGGGTTTGATCCTTGACCTGGGAGGATCCCACGTGCCACAGAGCAACTGAGCCCACGTGTCACAACTACTGAACCTGTGCACCAGAGCCCAGAGCCACAACTACTGAGCCCGTGTGCCCTAGAGCCTGTGCTTGGCAACAGGGGAATCCACTGCAATGAGAAGCCCATCACCACTAACCAGAGAGTAGCCCCGCCCCTGCTCTCCACAACTAGAGGAAAGCCCATGCAGCAGTGAAGACCCAGAACAGCCAAATAAATATTAAAAAAAAAAAAAAAAGCTCAAGGGGTGAAGGATGAACCAAGACCCTGAACAGGAGGAAACACATCATGTCGAGTGTAGGGGAGCCTGAAGCTGGAAAGGTGGCCAGGGAATGACCCATCACAGCCGGCAAAGGTGGGCAGAAGGCTCCTCCAGGGGGAAGCAGCATCAGGACCGGAGTCCCAGGACAGAGTCAGGAAGGTGAAGGCGATGGGAGCGATTGGGTTTGGCTGGCCCAGTGGACACAACTGAGGGGGAAATGAGGACCCAAGCAGGACAGGTGACTTGTGGCCATATACTTGTGGGCCTTGGGCTCCAGGATGTGGACTGTGGCATCTCTGTGTGGGAAGTGGGGGTCCCTGGAGTGTTTAGAGGCAGGGGGGCCCTGGTCAGATCTTACTTTGAGAATTGGAGCACTGTGAGGGTGTAGGAGGTGAGAACAGAGGCAGCTGGCCACAGAAGAGGAGCCAGTGCCATAAACAGGCCCAGTGGTACAGGAATCAGTAGAAATTTAAACTAAGAGGCTTAATTCTCCGTAAAATGATGGACATCATTAAAGAGATGTGTGTGCATGCTAAGTCACTTCAGTCATGTCTGACTCTTTGCAACCCTGTGGATTGTAGCCTGCCAGGCTCCTCTGTCCAAGGGATTCTCCAGGCAAGAAGACTGGAGTGGGTTGCCATGCCCTCCTCCAGGGGATCTTCCCAACCCAGGGATCAAACCCACGTCTCCTGTGTCTCCTGCATTGGCAGGTGAGCTCCTTACCACTAATGCCACTTGGGAAGCAAGAGTGTGTGCTTAGTCCCTCAGTCGTGTCCGACTCTTTGCGATCCTTTGGATGATAGCCCACCAGGCTTCTCTGTTCACAGGATTTTCCAGGCAAGAATACTGGAGTGTGTAGCCATTTCCTCCTCCAGAGTAAAGAGATGGACATCTCTAAAAATGATGGATGAGACTTCCCCTGCCCTTTTCTGAGAGCATCTACTTTAGAAAACTTATAGTTATTTCTTCATCTCTTTGAAATACATGTAAATCCTTTTAAAAGCCCCATAAGCCTTTTGCCAGTTTTATGACCCAGGAACATCTTTCTGAAGATCCTGGAAGCCATCTCTTTGGCATGCAAACATTCAAGGAAAATAGGACCTCATATCCCAGTTCCTGCGGGAGGTTGGAGCCTACATTCGTGATCACCTGGCTCCAAGTTGCACAACCACCTCTTGTTCTAAAGATATGAGGAACTCCATTTTCCTTTGTATAAAACAAATCAACAAACACAGAGGGTCACCTCAATAGCCAGATGGATTTAGGGCAACATACATGTAATAATTAGTGTTGCCAAGTTCTTTAATTTGAGAACAAATTATTGCTTATCCATAAAATCTGTATGAATAGGGTCTATCTCCTTGGCTCATAAGATTATGAATTCTTTTCTGTCTTTGAAAATCTCTTAGCAGATGGTCTGTGATGCACATCACATTCCGGTTTGGTGCTCATTTGATAATGATTGTTTTCTCTCTTATCTACCTCAGGAGAGAGGTAGTCTGGCTTGGGAGAAGATTGTGTTTTAAAATATATTTCCCAACCAAGCTGGGAAAAAATTTAAAATTACCCCAGCAAGATCCTATTGTATAGCACAGGGAACTATATTCAACATCCTATAATATATCATAATAGAAAATGAAAAATTTAAAATATTTTTCCCCAACAGTGGCCACTCTGTAGGGTGGCTCAGGGGCTTGCAATAGACACAGGGAGGTCAGAGGCGGCAGGGCGGGGTATTGGCCGCGAGGGGGCGCTGTGGGGCAACTTAGATATCTTGTATTTATCCAATGGAACTTCGGACAAATCATTTAACTTCTCATAAAAGTTAGGGGTGGGTAGTAAAAACAGTACCGACATCAAGAGCTGTTGATGCATAAATGGGTTGCTGTAGGCAAAGCACTCCTGTACAGAGCCCGGCACCCAGTGAACACAGCGGGCAGGTTGTCAGGTGGTGGACAGAGGCAACCCCTTGCAGTTACTGGCTGCCTGCCTGGGCTGTGTCCACCTCTGTCTCTTATGTGTCAAGTTCTTAGGGAATTAACTCTGCCTCTTGCAAAACAAGGTGAATAGCAGTCTCCTCCCTGCTGCTGCATGAGTCACTTAGCTCTCAAGTGCCTGGTCCTGTGCCTGGCACAGTGAGTCCCCAGGGACCCTGGCTCCAGGAGCCTCCTCAAGCAGGGGGATTGATTGACAGCTGACTGAGACAGGATGACCACCTAAAAAAAAAATCACAGTGCCAGGCCTGCGAGGAGGAGGGAGCAGGCAGCCCTTTCTTAGAGAAGCAGCTGGAGTAAAGGTGCATCCTGTCTCCTCCCTCCAGGACAGGTGAAGGGCGTTTGAGCCCCCAAACCTCCGCTTAACAATGTGTCTTCAGACTCTTTTTGGATAAGCCACTAAGACTGTGGGGTCCACTTGGAATGAACCGTCTGTGTCTGAGGGTGAAGGGCAGGAATGTGGATTATCAACTCTGTGGGCTTCTCAGAGCTGGAGACCTGGGGTAAGGAGACTGATGGCCGCAGCGCAGCTGTAAGGACAGGGCCCTGCATCTTCGGCAGCCTGGGTGAGGCTCCCCAGGGCTGAGGTCACAGGAAGGACACACAGCTTGACCTACAGCAGGGCACAGGGGTTCCCCCTTCAGACCAGACGGCAGCCCCAGAGAGGCTGAGGGGTAGGGGAGGGTTGAGAGGGAGGTGAGAGGAGGCTAGGGGTCTGGAAACCCACAGCTCTGCCCTTTGAGCTGGAATTGGGGGTACAGTGTGGGGTCTGTAGGAGTTCCCAAGGGGTCTTAGACAACTTCGGGGGAGAAGCACCCCAGTTTGGCAGGCATCTAGCAGGGTCTGGTTAAATGGAAGAAAAGAGAAACAAACATGCATTTTTTTGTACTGGAAACATCAGGCGGGGTTTCCACTCATCACACACTGAATCTGGAAGGAGAGTGGAGAGCAGACCTCCCAGATCCTGAGGCTCAACTGTGTACCTCAAGGATCAAGAAAGAGGGAGGCGGCTGACAGGAGGAGAGAGAATGCAACTGCCAGGCAGGCACCGAGTGAACGCTAAATCATGAAGCCCAGCTCCCCGGGTGACCAGGGCCCCTCAGCAGGGCCCGTGCACGTGCAGAGCACCTCCGGGGCTGTCCCCTCTCCAGCGGCACCTCCCCCCACCCTACCTCCCGGCCCTCAGGGCCATGGGCACCAAGTCAGTGCATCTGGGATATAGGACTCAATCAGCGCAACTCAGAACATGCAGTGGAGGAAAAACCGCCCAGTGAGCCCAGGACTTTCCTATTTTAGAACTGGAAGTCCTGACCTGGGTACACTCAATGGCTGGCCACCTGCAGGGCTGATCCCTGGGCCCACATGACTGCCAGAAGGTGGTGGCAGGGCACATTCTGTCATCTAAACTTCGCTGCTCTACCCCTCACAAGTTTCCACTGCCAAGAACTGAGGGGAAAGGAGGGGGAGGAGGAAAAGAAGGGAGGAGAGGAGGAATGAAGTGTAAGTTGTGAGGGGAGGGGTGAGGTGTAAGAGTGTGAGAGGAGGGGTGAGGTGTGAGAGGAAGGGTGAGGTGTGAGGGGAGGGGTGAGGTGTAAGGGTGTGAGGGGAGGGGTGAGGTATAAAGGTGTAAGGGGAGAGGTGAAGTGTAAGAGGAGGAGTGAGGTGTAAGGGGAGGGGTGAGTTGTGAAAGGAGGGGTGGGGTGTAAGAGGAGGGGTGAGGTGTGAGGAGAGAGGTGAGGTGTAAGGGTGTGAGGGGAGGGGTGAGGTGTGAGGGGAGGGGTGAGGTGTAAGGGTGTGAGGGGAGGGGTGAGGTATAAGGGTGTGAGGGCAGGGGTAAGGTGTAAGAGGGGTGAGGTGTGAAAGGAGGGGTGAGATGTGAGGAGAGAGGTGAGGTGTAAGGGTGTGAGGGGAGGGGTGAGGTGTGAGGGTGTGAGGGGAGGGGTGAGGTGTAAGGGTGTGAGGGGAGGGGTAAGGTGTAAGAGGGGTGAGGTGTGAAAGGAGGGGTGAGGTGGAAAGGTGTAAGGAGAGGGATGAGGTGTAAAGGGAGGGGTGAGGTGTGAGGGTATAAAAGGAGGAGTGAGGTGTAAGGGGAGGGGTGAAGTGTGAGGGGAGGGGTGAGGTGTGAGGGGAGGGGTGAGGTGTGAGGGGAGGGGTGAGGTGTGAGGGGAGGGGTGAGGTGTGAGGGGAGGTGTGGGGCATGAGGGTGTAAGAGGAGGGGTGAGGTGTGAGGAGAGAGGTGAGGATGAGGAGTGGGATGCTGGGCACTTAATCAGCATGGCATAGCATGAGATTCCTGTATCAGATCTGTTAGAAGGCAGGTGGTAAAGGGTGGACCCAAGCTTGCTCCTCTCTGAGTGAAGACTGACTTGGGTTCAGTTGACTCTGTAGCTCTTCTTCCCTGGAAACCACACTTGCGCAGAAGATCAGCTGCCTTGCTAGGCAACAACCACACCTGTAGCCCTGAGCCCTGTGCCTCACCCGGGCTCGTGGACAGCTGTGGATGGCCTCTGAGAACATGAGTACGCACCTGGTGGGCCACCGGAGCTCTGAGGCCTGCTGAGTTCAGTGGCTCTTGTGACTGGGCCTGTCCCTGGCAGGAACCTTGGAGGCGATGCCTAGGACTGTCACAAGAAGTGCTGGCTCTTGTTGAGGACTTTGGGCTTGTAGGCCAGGGCAGCTCCCACACCTGGCTGTGTAAGTCTCACTCCCTTGCACCTGGACTTTCTCCTGGGGGCAAAGAGAATGGCTCCTGGTCCCCTGTGGGCCTTAAGGTCTCCTTTGAGGACAACTCCTGCAAGGGTGTCTTCAAAGCTGTCTGCTACAGCTCCTTCCAGTGTCTAAGAGTCTTTGGGTCTGTCTAGTTGTACCCAAAGAAAACCTTTTGTGAGGTGCTGGGTGGGAATATCACCCCCTTTCCACAGATAGAAAAAATTAAGACTGAGGGGCAAGTATTTTGCCAAGTGTCCACTGCAGGGGAGTGGCAGGTCTGGGAGTGGACCCGGATGGGTCTGACATCAAAGCCACCATTGTTCGTATCCTCTTGTCTGAGTGGGAGAGCTGAGTAGACAGAAGTGTGGGGCAGGAGGACAGAAGACCCCACACTCCTGCAGCAGGGAGGTGATAGGTGCTCTGTGCTGTGGGTCCAGCTTCCCAGGGACCCTGCACGCCTCCCAGACTTGAGCTGCTAAGTTAGCAAAGCAAGGCTTCTCTGTGCTTCTTTGGCTCCAGAGAAAGCAGGTGTGCTTTTTCATTTTTGTTCCTTGTGTGGTTCTACATTCCCATTGCTACCTGGAGTGCTCAGATGCCTGCTTTTTCCAAGCAGAGACATCAGTTCATTTGCTTCTGGATGTCAGATGCTGGAAAGTCATGGGGCTGGTGTGGTGGTGCTTTGGGTTTAGATTTCAAAAGAGGAATGGTCGCTTCTCAGCTGTCTTGGGTGTCTGTTTGCTTAGAGCCCCCTAATCCTTTGGTTTTGTTTGAACATCCCTCTCTGTCCGGCTGGATGCCCCTCTGTACTGAGATCCATGTTCTCCATCCTTGGGTCTGTCCTTCTGAGAACTTTCAGCTCTTTTCTTAGATTCTCCTCCCCTCCTCAATTCCTCCAGTGGCCTGAATTTTGGTCATTTAAGTTTTCTCCAAAGGTTATTCTCACTGGAAAATACAGGATTGCAGTTGCAGTCCAACAAACACAGAGTAGTGAATCTTTCCATCCTTGGGATCAAACCATCCTTGCCTTCAGGTGCTTCTTTCAATAAGACACAGCTATCCTCTCCTTCACAGCCATTACCTTCTATTTCACTTTATCTATTTTGATTCCAAAAGTTTTCCTTCCAAGAGTTTGGGAGGGGGCAGTCATATGAGCAGGTGTCTTCTCCTGGAGACGCTCCCGCACCCACCCACTCACTGCAACAACATCCAAAAGGGACTTCTCTTCTCTGGGATTCCCTCCTAGACTTGGCTCCCACTAGCTGGTGTCCTGCCCTCCTGAGCTGCCCCACTCCATCTGTTCTCCTGAGAGGCTTGATGCAGAGGTGGGTCTCCTGAAATCAGGAAGGGCTGCCTCCTTCTCTGTGGTTGTAAGAGAGCAGACTTGGTCTCAGACCATGGCAGAAGGAGCCTCAGTCCTCACAGGCTCTCTAGAGAATCACTTCATAACACAGCATTTCTTCCTTGCCAACCCCTTGCAAATGACAACCCAGGTGCGAGACAGCCCAAGGGTGGTCTGGGTGGGGGCTCTATCCACCTCTCAGTCCTTGTTCCACCATGACCCCAAGTGCAGTCAGGCTCTGAAACTTTCACTGTGTTATACCCACAAGAGTGATGGAGCCTGTGGCTTCCCCCTTGTAAATCTGAGGTCCTGGAATCCACCATCCCCAGTGGGTGAGGCTCCAGCTGTCTCTCTCTGGCCTTCAGCTGCTGAATCCAGCTGCACATGGACCTGGAGGGCTTTGGTGAACGGGTCTTGACTTTGCATTCAGATCACAGGGACATTTTCGAGTCCCTCTGGCTGGCAGACTCTGGGATGCACAGGGTACAGCTCATGGAGACATATGTATACAGTCAGTGTCTAGCCGGACACATACACCACGGCCGGGGAGGCATGCCGTGTGGGGACAAGGACGCAGGTCTGTCCCGAGACAGTGCAGCGGCTCTCCAATCAAACAGTTTCTAGTAATTGCACTTGGTTTCCTGGTATTCGGGTCTCTGCCCTTCGGGCTCTTGAAGGTGCCACAGCAGGGACTCAGATGTGGCCCTGAGCTTGACAAATTCCCCTTGGTCCCTGCAGAGCTCCTACAGCCGACCCACCCAGGACCTAGCCGTAGATCCTAAATGCCTCCCCTTTGGACTGTCATCAAGTATCCACAAATTCTGGTTTCAGTCTCTGGGCTTGGAATAACTTGTTTTGCTGTCAAATTTTGGTTTGAGTGGGGTCGGGGTTGCCATAGGACTCAGTTTATTCCATAAGCTTTTTTTCTATCCTGGAAAATTAAAAAAAAATTGGAAATGACACAAGAACCCAGGGTTAGGATGGCTAGAGAAGTCCCTGCTTATCTGCCCTCACCTTTCCCCACCATTGTCCCGAACCTTCCAGCCGAGCCCCCTGAGGGACTTTCCCCGACAATCCAGGAGAAGAGGAAATGGGGTTCAGATAGCCTGTCCTCCTGCACCCACCCCAACCTATTATAGTGACCCCCACTCTGGTCTGATGAGACCTGGGGTCTTTCCTTTACTTGCCACACAAGCACTGAATGAACATCAACCACATACCAAGTGCTGTCCTAGGACTGGGCACAGAGGACCCGAGGAAAAGTCCTCAGGTGCAAGGGTTGGGCATCGGGCAGGGACACAGTGTCTGAGCTCAGTCTGGGGGTCCAGGCAGCTAGTGGGCTGTGAGCATCCCTGGAGCTAACAAGGCCTTCACCTGGGCTGGACTCAGGGGGCAGAACTCTAGATTCTAGGGGCCTTGGCAGTCCCTAGTCCATGGTGGGCACTCAGAACAGGGAGAAAGGGGGTAGGCCTGGGTGCCAAAGCAGGAACTCAGTGTGAGACAGGCAGGGTCCAATGATTAGAGAAGGACCAGCTGCTGGGATGGCATCAAAACCAGATCTGCAGTCAAGGGCAGGGCAGGGGGAGAGGCAAGGGGCTTGGGATCTTTACACAGGCTTCCTGGGCATTTTGCCTGCAGGCCATGGACTCCTGCAGACCCCTGACCCCAGAAGCCAACTCTTTGGTGAATTTACTGGCCCATGGGAAATACAGAGCCTATAATGGACCATACGGTGAATTTATTGGTTCACGGGCAATAGAGAGAACCAAAAACCAAAGCCAAAACAGAGAGGACCTTTGGACAAAACCGTAACCACCTTTTCAAGATGAAATAACAATAGGGTGACAACCAGGTTTCCACTGTCCAACCTTATTCACTGAGAACTCCCCAATCTCCCTCCCAGGGGTGGAACGTGCCAGCAGCCCCTGGATGCCTCTAGCCCAGTGGGCCTGATACTGAGCAATCTATCACAAGGCCACCTTCCACGTCACCTAAAGGAATGTTATGGTCAGAGTTGGGAAGAAATCTCCTTTTTAGAAAACATGAGTGAAAATGAAAGGATACCAACCCGAGTTCTTGGCTCACTGAAGTCATCAAGGCCACAGAATGAATGCTAGTGAGAAAAACAAAAAAAGGAACAAAAACTATAAAATAAGACCAAAAGAAAATGAGGAGGGGGGAAGAAAAGAAAGAAAGATGTGAGATATGTAGTATGGAACTCAGTGACAGCATTTCACAAGAACCAGGGCCCTGGGGTTGGGTTTGGAAAGAGACCCAGGAAGTCCGTGGGCTTTAGAAGCTGATACCACCTGAGAAACCCATTCTGTGGGATTCCTTGCCCAGGGTGGATTATCCCCACACAGTCCGCAAACATCTGGCTAATACAGACGGGGGAGATGTACACCGTAGTGAAAGTGTTAGTTGCTCAGTCATGTCTGACTCTTTGTGACCCCATGGACTGTGTAGCTTGCCAGGCTCCTCTGTCTATGGGACTCTCCAGGCAAGAATAAGGGAGTGGACTGACATTCCCAGACCAGGAATTTTTGGTGCTGGGGTGTGACTTTCTTGAAGAATGTGGCAGGATAGTATATATCCAGGAAGAACCCTCTGATGGTCCTGGTTGATGGTCTCACCAAAGGCGGGGCATGACATGCATACAAAGATAAGGAAGACTCCACCCAGGTCCCAGGGACAAACAGACCCCCTCCCCCTCCCCCAGCCCTGCCAGGGCCCACTCTTCCAAGAGATTCATTGTTTAAAATCTTTTATGTCATTGGTTTTTCTGCTTTAAAAAGAAAAAAAAATCAGCCAAAAAAAAAAAAAGTGGCCCTAAAGGAGTGAAAAATTGTACAGATCAGTCTGAAAATAGAGATCTTCCTTAGCTTATTTACAACTTGATTTATTCAAAAAGAACTGCTGGTGATTCTTTTTGGAGATTAGGTTAGGAGAAACATGTCTGAATATTACCTGAGGTGTTTGAAAATAATTCATTGGTTTTTCCCCCCCAAATCTCAAGGTAATAGCTCCCCTAAATTGTTACTGAAAAAATGAACATCCAGATAGCCAACAAATTTTAAACACATTTTAGGATCACTGGAAGTTAAAGCTAGAAGGAACATTTAGAATCATCTAGCTCTTGATTTTCTACATGGGGAAACTGAGACCTGAGGATGGCGAGGTCCTTGCCGAGACCACCCTGTGGCATGTGGTGGGGAAAGAGTTCCTGACCTCTGACCAAGGTGGCTGGAGTTATTTTTCCACCAGCCCAGGCCAATAGTGTCCATGGGGAAATCCTTGAGGTGTCCTTGAGACCCCCTAGGCTGCTCCAGTCCATGGGGTCACAAAGAGTCTGACAGACTGAGCAGCTAATACTTTCACTTCAACTTATCGTTAGGGCTTCCCAGGAGGCACTAGTGGAAAAGAGTCTGCCTGCAATGCAGGAGATTCTGGTTCAATCCCTGGGTTGGGAAGATACCTGGAGATGGGAATGTCAGCTCATTCCAGTATTCTTGCCTGGAAAATCCCATGGACAGAGGAGCCTGGTGGGCTACAGTCCATGGGGTCACAAAGAGTCCGACACGACTGAGCAACTAACACTTTTGCGTTTACTGGCTGCTCAAAATAACCTCAGAAGTTGTGTGTTGAGGAGGGGGGAGTGGTGAGCAGCTGTTTGATGGGGATTCTGCTGCTGCTAAGTTGCTTCAGTCGTGTCCGACTCTGTGCAACCCCCATGGACCGTAGCTGCCAGGCTCCTCTGTCCATGGGGATTCTCTCCTGGCAAGAATACCAGAGTGGGTTGCCATGCCCTCCTCCAGGGAATCTTCCTGACCCAGGGATCGAACTAGAGTCTCCTGCATTGCAGGCAGATTCTTTACTGCTGAGCCACCAGGGAAGCCCGATGGGGACTCTAGGGGTCTCCTTAAACCAAATTCCTACGGGGTTTCCAGGGCACGCAGAAGAACCGGCCCAGATCCTCCAGCCATTACCCTCTGCTGCCCCCGTGAGGACACTGCCGGTTGTGCAGGCTGGGAGGCCCTGGGGTTCCAGGTACAGGAGGGAAGACGCTAGGAAGGTGAGTTAATCTGTGTAAAAGCTGACTTTCAGGACAGAAAGCTGGTGTAGCATCTGAAGAGCTGCTATATCTCTTTGGGCCATTGTGTTTGATTCCCTCTAGAAAGAGTGGGCTGTCGTCCCATTTGCAGACAGCCCTGAATCTGCCCTCTGGTGGCTTTCGTGACTTTGGCCCTGCTCTGTCCATGGAATGAGTCAGCTTCCTCTCTCCAAAGATCAGCCTCAGACACCTGAAGCCCAGAAATCTCCTTTCTCCATCTTCTTTTCCAGGGAGGCAGCACATCATCCCTCAAGCTTTTTTGGTGCATGCTGTCCCCAACAGACACCCCCCGTCCCAAGTTGGGGTCAGAGTCCATCACCTACTCCCAAACATGAGCTTACCTCTACAACATAAAATGTGCAATTGTGGGTTTTCCGTGTGAGTGTGTTTGTGTGTGTGTGTGTGTGTTAGTCCATCAGTCATATCCAACTCTTTGTGACCCCATGGACTATAGCCTGCCAGGCTCTCTGTCCATGGAATTTCCCAGGCAAGAATACTGGAGTGGGTAGCCATTCCCTTCTCCAGGGCATCTTCCTCACAACCCAGGGATCAAACCCAGGTCTCCCATATGGGAGGCAGATTCTTTACTGTCTAAACCATCAGGGAAGTCTGGGTTTTCTACTCATCTATTACTCATCCTGCAAACATTTCATGATGCCCTATTTCACGGCAAGAACTGTCTTGGATAAAGAGGTAAATAAAAGCTGGTCCCTGAACTCAAGGAAGTCCCGGCCACTGGGCAGAAGAATAGGACGTGGTAAGTGCCCTGACAAAGATGCCACGTATATGGACTCATTCAACCGTCTCAACCAGCAGTATGTGGCAGGGGCGCTGGTGGGGTGACTGTGGAATCCCTGGAGACCTGGGTTATCCCAGCTGTGGGACTGTGGACAAGTGTTTGAATCTTTCTCAGGCTCAGTGTCCTCACCCGTAAAGTGGTGACAACCATAGGGGCCAGTGGGACTGGGCATCAGCATCACTTCCTGCTGGAAGGAAGAGACTTCCCTGAAGGGAAGAACACTCATTGGTTCTAGGCATAAATGTCATTTAAGGAGAATGAGTCCATGAAGAAAGTGACGTCCCCCTTCCCGGTGAGGTAGTGTCAGAGGGGTTCAGACTTTCTTCCCTAGAAAAGTACTTATTTCTTGGACTGCCAGTATGGGGGACATGGGCAGAGAAGAGAGGGCTGAAGACAGAGCCTGTTCTTCAGAATATTCCACATGAGCGGTTCATGGAAGGAAGCCCGGGACTGGTGCAAGCTCACACCACCTACCTTTTCCTCCAGTTCTTTCAGGTGTCGCTTCTGGATCTCCAGCTTATCCTCCAGTTCTCGCACTCGCTGCAACACATTAAGTTCTGGATCAGAAAAAGTAAATTTTCCAGGTTCAACTCTCACTCTTCATTGTTTGCCTAGTGTAGAGTGTAAGCAGCGACTCGTTAGAAATGAGTCGGGAATGATTGAAGGCAAAAGGAGAAGAGGGCAGCAGAGGATGAGATGGTTAGATAGTATCACTGACTCAATGGACATGAGTTTGAGCAAATTCTGGGAGATAGAGGAGGACAGGAAAGCCAGGCATGCTGCAGTCCATGGGGTCAAAAAGAGTCAGACACAACTTAGCAACTGAACAACGACAATAAGCTGCTTAATATACAAACAGTAAGTGGGCAACTCGACTAACTTTTATATGTTGAACAGCCTTGTCTCTCCACCTCCTGAATCAAGACTGAGGGCCTCTTCAGCATTCAGGAGGCTCCCTGGCCCCCAAGTGACTCTATTCTGACCTCTCACTAAAGGTAGATTTTTGCATGTTCTTGAAATGCATGGAAACAGATTGCACTCTTAGGGCAGGATCTTTTGAAAACATAAACATCAAGATCAGACCAAGACACGGAGGTGCCTTTTGGGCAGGTCAATAAAGCTCATGGATTTGAAGCAGCACCAAATGACATGTCCAAGATTTATTTAGCTGGAGCCTGGGAGCAGGGGCAGAGGAGATGAGTGTTGATGGGGGGCATGGCTGCAGCATCCACCCAGGTTCTTAGGTTTAAGGATGACAAACTGTCCCCGTGAGCCTGGGCCACTCCTGGTTTTAGCACTGAATGTCCAGAGTCTTGAGAAACTCATCAGTCCTGAGCCAACAGGGAAAGATGGCCACCTGCCTGGCTCTGCTCCCTGGGGTGCACACCCACCGGTGCTCAGCAATTTACCAATCTGTTTCTTCCAGTTCCACGCAGCATCTCACCAGGAGGTCTGGCAGGCATGACCTTTTCCAGTTTGTCATGTGTCCAGTAGGGCTTCATCACCCAACAGGGCTGATAGGCCAGGATAGCTGCTAGCCTCACCAGCCCTGAATGCAGACGGACACCTCATTCCTTGGGAGAAGGCTGTCGGACTGAAGGCCAGGCAGTTCACATCAGCCTGAATTAAGCATGTAGACCCATCCTCAAACCTGGAGAAACCTTCTGCCCAGATTCCTAGACTCAGCTCAGCATCACCTGGAGGCCCTGCGGATCCCAGGGGCCCTGCCCCAGAGTTGCTGACTCATCAGTTCCAGGATGGAGCCTGAGAAGCTGTGTTTCCCCACAGATTCCCAGGCGATGGGAATGCTGCTGCTCTGGGGATCCAACTCTGAGAATCACCACTGTGGGCACATGCGCCCACTCAGCAGGTTTGGCTCAATAGGCCCTGTGCCCACTCAGCAGGAATGGCTCAATAGGCCTGGGGCCTTGAGGGGTTTGTGGTCCATCAGGTTCAGCCAATGGAATTATGGAAATACATGGATGATGCCCTAGATAAATACAGACGTCACAGAGAAAGTCAAGTGGGGTAGGGAAAGGGAAGGGGTGTTATTTACATGGGGTCTCAGGGAAGGTCAAGCTTGAAGGGGTGTTATTTACATGGGGTCTCAGGGAAGGTCAAGCTTGAGCAGAGAGGTGAGGGGGGTGAGGAACTGAGGTGTGGGCTGGGGGGCCCCGAGGAGGCCCACGGTAGCTTTCCAGATGCAGGAAAGGGGAAGGATCCAGGCAGAAGGGATGACACGTGTGTGCAGGGAGCTGGCGGTGCCAGGGGGCAGAGGGTCTCAATGTTCCAGTGAGAAGCTTTCCGGTGAGGAGCTTGCAGATTTAGGGGTGTCATGGGGAGTCTGTGAAGGGTTTTAAGTAGGGAAATGATGAGATTTTGATTTTGGAAAGATCACACTGGCAGCAAAATAGAGTGAATTGATAAAAAAAAGAAAGTGAAAGTCACTCAGTCATCTCGACTCTGCGACCCCATGGACTACTCAGTCCATGGAATTCTCCAGGCCAGAATACTAGAGTGGGTAGCCTTTCCCTTCTCCAGGGGATCTTCCCAACCCAGGGATCAAACCCAGGTGCCCTGCATTGCAGGTGGATTCTTTACCAGCTGAGCCACAAGGGAGGCCCGGATTGATAAGGAAAAGACACACAAAAAACCTCCCCTTAGATATGTGACCTTGGGCAAGTAATTCAGCCTCTCTGGCCTTGGTTTCCTTATCTGTAAATTGGGAGTAATAGTGTTGCCCACATCTGAGGATTTAGCAAATGCATCTGCAAAACGCTTAGAGTAAAGTTGGCAGAGTATGTGCTCTATAAAGGAGACCGGATATGTTTCTAACCTTCTTTCACCTGAGGGAGACAGTGACCGCTCCTCAGAGATTCCCTTGCAAGGCGGGGATGGTCTAAAAATGAGCACAAACTCAACTAGACTCTGGTTTGGATTCCGGGCCCCAAATTTATCAGCTGGTGGACTTTGGGGTGTCATGTAATCAATTAATCTCTCTGTGGAATCCCTCTTCTGTAATAACTGCACGGTGACCCTGTGACTCTGGGGGTGAAATGGGCACCCAGGGAACAGTGCCTTGGAAATCACAGTGCCACATGGAAGGGGGACAACCTCTTATAGTTTTTGAAGGATTTGCAAAAATGTCCCAGGAACAGCTTCTGGGCTTTGAAAATCAGTCTGAGTTCCTTTGTATCATTTTTTTTAGATCCCACATATAAGTGATGTCATGTGGCATTTGTCTCTCTCTGTCTGTGTTACTTCAGACAGAGAGCTATTACTTCTGTAGGATAATCTCTAGGTCCATCCATGCTGCTGCAAATGGCATTATTTCATTTTTAATGGATGAGTAATATTCCATTATATGTATGGACCACATCATCTTTCTCCATTCCTCTGTTGATGGACACTTAGGTTGCCCCCATGCCCTGGTTATTGTAAATAGTGCTGCCATGAACACTGGGGTGCATGTATCTTTTCAAAGTATGGTTTTCTATGGATACATGTCCAGAATTGGAATTTCTGGGTCATATGGTAATTCTGTGTATAGTTTTTGAAGGAACTTCCATACTGATGTCCATAGTGGCTGTACAATTTACATTCCCACCAACAGTGTAGGAGGGTTCCCTTTTCTCCATATTCTCCCCAGATTTATTGTTTAAAGATTTCTTGACAATGGCCATTCTGACAAGTGTGAGGTGATACCTCATTGTAATTCTGATTTACATTTCTCTAATCATTAGTGATGCTGAGCATCTTTTCATGTGCTCTTTCGCCATCTGTATGTCTTCTTTGGAGAAATGTCTATTTAATCATCTGTCCATTTTTTGAACTTACTTACAAAACAGAGACAGACTCACAGACTTTGAAAACAAACTTATAGTTACCAAAGGGAAAAATTGGGGTGGGAGGGATAAATGAGGAGTTTGAGATTAACATATGCATATGAAATATATTATCAACAAAGACCTATTGTATAGCACAGGGAACTCTACTCAACATTATGTAATAACATATAATAAAATAATCTGAAAAAAGTGGATATATGTATATGTAAAACTGAATCACTTTGCTGTACTTCTGAAACTAATACAACAATATAAACCAACTATACCCTCAGTAGTCATGTACGGATGTGAGGGTTGGACTATAAAGAAAGCTGAGTGCCGAAGAATTGATGCTTTTGAAATGTGGTGTTGGAGAAGACTCTTGAGAGTCCCTTGGACTGCAGGGAAATCCAACCAGTCCATCCTAAAGGTGATTAGTTCTCGGTGTTCATTGGAGGGACTGATGTTGAAGCTGAAGCTCCAATACTTTGGCCACCTGATGCAGAGAGCTGACTCATTTGAAAAGACCCTGATTCTGGGAAAGATTGAGAGCAGGAGGAGAAGGGGATGATAGAGGATGAGATGGATGGCATCACCGACAGATTTATTGTTTAAAGATTTTTTGACAATGGCCATTCTGACAAGTGTGAGGTGATACCTCATTGTAATTCTGATTTACATGGTTTTGGGTGGACTCCGTGAGTCGGTGATGGATAAGGAGGCCTGGTGTGCTGTGGTTCATGGGGTCACAAAGAGTCAGACACGACTGAGCAACTGAACTGAACTGAATACCCCCAATATAAAGTAAAAAATTTAAAAAAAAAAGATTAAGTGAAAAAAAGTATCTTTATCTAAAAAGAAGTCAGCCTGAGAAGCTGACTCATTCTAGTCTTTCATGACTTTAAAAAAAAAACAACCGGGGTCGGCCTCTCACCTGGTTATGGGAGGCTGGAAGGGGCAGTGTTTAAGAGTTTTGCCAATCTAAGGATATGGATTACCATCCCAGCTCTGCCACTTCCTGGCTGTGTGACTTTGGGCAAGTTGTTTACCCTCTCTGAGCCTCACTCACTTCACCTGTGAAACTGCATCAACGGCCCCCACTCGGAGGGTTGGCGTGACCCTCAATGGACCAACATTTATTGAGCCTCCTCTAAGTGCCAGCACTGGTCTGTCTCCCTGCTCTGGAATATAAGCCTCAAGAGGGCAAGTGCTGTGTCCCCAGCCTGGAGAACAATGCATCGTAAGCAGATGTCAGAAAAGTTACAAATGGAAACAGTGTGACATGGAGCAGGAAAAGCTGGTGAGAGGCAGCCGATGCATTTGTAGAGGTGAGCACGGGGCCCAGGGGTGTCAGGAGGTCAGGTTACGCAACCCAGGCTTCATCCTCTGGGCACTGAGGAGCCAGGGTGGGTCTTTGGGCAAGGGTGGTACTGCACTGTGTTAGGAAGTCTTCTGGGGTGCAGTGGATGGATTGGCAGGGACAGAGGTTGTGGGGCTGGGGAGGGATAGGACAAAGCAAGTTGGCATGAGTGGATTAGCTCCAATCTTCACTACAGCGGAACATGGTGCAGATGGGCCAAATGCGTCTGTTGGGAAAGGGGCCATGTGCTGATTGATTTTTCGCCCTCTGCATCCACTTTTCCCCTTAGTTAACAGCGCTTGAAAAATAAAACGTCCACAGGAGTCACAGTGGTGACGTCACTGCATCCTATGGGCTAGATGCAGGCAAAACGGACCGCCGCAGCCCACGGCAAACTGGGACGTGTCCTTCTGGTCAAACCAGGCATCCGGTGCCCCAGGCTGGGTCAGATACGGCCGAGTGCTGCCAGAGCCCCTGACGGTGCTGTGCTGTGCTATATTGTGTCGTGCGCTGAAAGTTGTCTGTTGCATGTGTTGTGTGTGCTGCAGACATCGGACTGGCTCGGGGCCACGCCCATCAGAGGCGGGGCGCTCAGGAGCCACGCCCATCTGAGCCGGCTAGCTCAGTAGCTGGCGAGCAGATCACAGCGGCACAGGAGCCCAGCGGCTCCTGCAGGGGCTGCCCGGGGTCCCTTTGCCCAAATCAAGAATGGAATGAAGAACTCGCGTTCATACCTCCAGTTACCCTTTCCCCTTTGGTCACGGCCCTTTCACTCCTCAACCAAATGCAGTCAGCTGTGCCTGCCCCGCCCTTTTCGCACTCAACGGGAATCCGGCCTCTGCTGCCTGGGACAGAAGGCACTTCTCCACCGGCTCCTTCTTCCAATTCTGTCTCCCTCTCCTTCGGTGCCATCGACTCCCACTGGTTATCTAGATCCTTCCGCACTGGCAAGATTCCTTATGAGCTGTAGGGCCTTCAGGCACATGAGTTAACCTTCCTGAGTCTCGGAGGTAATCGTCCCACCCGCAGGAGTGCCGTGGGGTAAGAGATCTAAAGCAGTGAGCCTCCAAGGACGGCCAGACCCTGGGGCCGCCTCAGCTCCAGCAGCACGACGGGTCCTGGGAATCAGGCCCCCGGTGGGCTCAGCAGCACAAGAAGCTCACACAGGACGCCGCACACACTTGGGAATACATTCGGTGTTCAGAGGTAACAAGTGATACAGCTTCCTGGTCCAGTCCTCAAAGCAGTCGTCATCACAAAATACAGCCCTAAAGTAAACTGGCCCGCCGGCGCCCCTGGTTACAAGAACCTGAGTTTAAACAGAAGACAGATGCTGGAGGAAGTGGGGACGCCTCCTTTTGGTTTGTGTTACCATTTGGCAGGGTGGGGACCTTGTTCAAATGTATGATTAGAAACAGTGGGCTGTATAGTGTGCCCGTAAGCAACACCCCCCTCCAATCACTGAGGGTTCACCGGGTTATGAGGGCGTCCACGGGAAGACACCCCCACTTCACGGAAACCTGCTTTACGGCCAGCTCTCCAGTGAATGGGCCCTCAGAGGTGTCAGTGTGCCGACAGGGGGCAGGAGGGGTGGAGAAGTGGGGACGGTGGACAGTGGTGCCCGGCGGGACGCCTGCTCCTACCTGCCAGGTCCTTGTCACTACCTGCCGGCCCCCGCCCCTACCTGTCTGCCCCTCCCCCTTCCTGCGAGGTCCCTCCCCTTACATGGCCATCCCCACCCCTACCTGCTGGACCCCTCCCCCTACCTACTGACCCCTCTCCCTACCTGCTGGGCCCCTCCCGCTACCTGCCTGCCCCTCCCCTCTCCCTACCTGCTGGGCCCCTCTCCCTACCGCCCCGCCCACCACCTGCTGGCCCCTCCCCTTACCTGACTGTCCTTTCCCCTACCTGTTGGCCCGTCTCCCTACCAACTGGGCCTTCCCCTCCCTGCCTGTCTTTTGCCTTACCTGTCGGCCCCTCCCCCACCTGCTGGGCCCCTCCCCCTACCAGTCCCTCCCCCACTTGCCTGCCCCACCCCTACCAGCTAGGCCCCTCTCCCTGCCGGCCCCTCCCCTACCTGCTGGGCCTGTTGCAGCAGCTCCATGCGCTCCCGCAGGATCTGACTGTCGAACTCCCGGCTCTGCCGCAGGATCTGCCGGCGCAGCTTTTCCACGGCAGCCTGCAGGTCCTCCCGCTGGCCCTCGCTCAGCGCCTCGCTGGCCCTCCGCCCCGGCTCCTGTTGCAGCGCATCGTACAGCGTGGCCTCCAGCTCCTGGATTTTCTGAGCGACCCACATGACACAGACAGTGGGAGGTCACAAGGTGAGGGGGACAGGAAACCCCAGGACCCTGCAGCTGAGCGAGGCTGAGCTGGGGGATCTTGGGCGGGGTGGGGAGGCAGGCAGGCGGGCCGAGCAGAGCGGGGTGGGGTGAGGGAGCCCCTTCCAGCCCCCTGCACAGTTTTGAGAACATGTCTTACTCTATTCAATCAAGATGTTCTGCTCTCTACAGATAAAGAAAAAATAGTCATAACCTCTCCTTAAAATATCTGATTCAAAGAGAGGTTTGATTGGACTCATCTTTATTTTTATCCTTGGCTTCCAATTTACTGTCTCCAGCTTGGGAAACAAATCTCTTTTATCTGGAGTAGCGTGGGAAAATGTGTTCCAAATTGCAGGCACTTGTCGTTCAGCTGGCTCATGAGAAAAGCGATTTCAACCCCAAGCAACTGGGGGCAATGTCCTCATTGCTCCCTCCTCCCCGCGAAAAGCAAGACTCCCTTGGTTAGCAAAGCACATGAGAGATTAGTAGCCAATGGAGGAGATCTTTGTGAAAGATTGGAGTTTTCATCCTGAGAGGATGTTATTTCTTTTCAACTTCATGGTGAGACACTTAAATACAGTTACCTTATAGGAATATCTAGGGATGAAAGAGAGAAAGAAGTATTTCCTTCTCTTTTTCCCTAAATCCCCACCTGAATCCCTTGCTAGGAGCAGCTCCTTCTTTTCCCAAGATGCTACCGACCAACAACCAGTTTTAATGGAAACTGCCAGGAAGAGGCAGGAGGTGGTATGAAGCAGAGGGTCAACACAGGTAGCCCTCTGTGCCTGTGGCCATTTGCTCCTGTAGCCTCCCCCATTTCAGCACAGCTGTGCCAACTCTGCAAGGGAATTCCAGGCCCACCAGACCAATTTTAGCCAATAGGCATTGGCTTCCTCTCTCCCAATTCCAGCGATCACCCCAGGAAACTAGAAGGTGGGAATGTGTCCACTGACACAGCTAAGGGGTCCCCATGGAGTGGGAGCTTGCCTGTGTCTGCTGGCTGCCCCCCTTCAGCAGCTGAACTCCTAGGAGGCCCCCAAGTGGCCAGTTTCCAGCCAGGATCTCACCATCCAATTCCAGAAGCTCTACTGTGGCCCTGTGCCATCTCACTCTGCACGATGACAAAGGAACACAGGTGTGTGTCTGGCACCTGCTGTCCTTGCTTCTGCCGGGGCACATGGTACTGCCACCCTCGGGAGCATTTTACTTCCCTGACTCTTCAGGTCGGCCTCACACTGATCACAGCTCCAACCTCAACATGTGCCTGAAATCCCACTTGAGGCTCTGGAATAGTCTTTTTCCTTTTTTTTTTTTTTTGATGTGGATCATTTTTAAAATCTTTATTGAATTTGTTATAATTTTGCCCCTGTGGTTTATTCTGATTTTCTGGCCTTGAGGCATATGGGATCTTAGCCCTCTGACCAGGGATAGAACCCACACCCCCTGCATTAAAAGGCGAAGTCTTAACCACTGGATTGCCAGATAAGCTCCTGGAATGTTCTTTGGGTAAGAATGTTGCTTCTACCCAGCAACAGGATCAGCCTGCCCAGCGGTCTCCTCTACAGAACCAGGACTCAGGTTCTCAGGGTCCCCCAGGGCCTTTCTGCACACAGCACTTTGACAGCCAAGGGTGGACACCGAGTTTCCCAGAGTGTGCTGGGGAACACCAGCCTTGCAAGATGTCCCTTGAGAAGAGGGTCTGAGAACCTGTGAACTTGACATATGACTTATTCTGTTCCTCTTGGAGTCTTAGCCCATCCTTAAGCATATTAAGGAGCCAGAGGTCAACAGAATTACTCTCCCTCTTTTTTTTTGGCCACAGGTTTCCATGTTATCCCCTGAAATAGTATTCCTCGGAACTTATTGGGGAAGCCCAGGGGAGGACAGAGATGGTGTATAATGCAGCAAGAAAGGGTATTTGCAAAAGGATGGAATCAAGATAGAATTGATAGAATCAAGGAAAACCCAAAAAAGTGAGAGGGAAAAAAGAATGAACAAGTTCTCATTTTTCAGTTGCTCTGACCACCATTACAACATTGTATGCACAGAAATGACAATCGAGAGGAAAACGCCTTGTCTTGATGAGGCTGAAACCTTCCGGACCTTCACCATCTGCGGCTCCCTGCCCTAGGGGTTCAAGCCTCCGGAGCCTGGACGTGAAGTGTCAAGGGGAGGCAGACCAGCCTTCTCATCCAGAATGTCCTGCCGGTGCTAAGCCCAGCCTCCTGCTCTCTGTATTTATGGAAGTGGGGATTGCAAGTTAATGTTTAGTTATTGATTCTGCGTTTGTTAGGTGGAAACCCTCTTTGTCAAAAGACTTAGCTACAAATGATCTAGGCAAAGTCTTGCTCCAGATGTTGCTACTCACTGCTTCTTCCTGAAAAAGCAGCCTTGAGCTCAGAGTTCTCTCTGATGTGGGGAACATTCAGGAAATGCCCCCTCAAAGCCATATGACCTATGAACCTGAACATGGTCCCTCCTTACACTCATCACCTGGAAGCCCACAACTAGTTCTGTGACCCAGGCTTGATGTTGCACAGAACCTCATGACAAATAATTCTTGTTCTGATGATCACCTGCCCTCCACTCACTGCTTTACCTGTGTTCTTTTTAAAAAAAAATTTTTTTTGCCATGCCATGTAGCATGTGGGATCTCAGTTCCCCAACCAGGGATCGAAACCCATGCCCCTGCAGTGCAAGCGTGAGTCTTAGCCACTGAACTGCCTGGGAAGTCCCACTTCTGTGTTCCTTTGTGACTGTCTCTTTCTGCTACTTATGGGAAAGCTTGCTCTGGGCTTTAAGCATGTAAATAAATATTAATAAAAATAAATAAGCAGAAAGTTTCTTTTCCTTCATCTCAAATGGTTACTAGAACTGAGTGTGTGTGCTGAGTTGTTCAGTGGTGTCCAACTCTTTGCGACCCAGTGGACTGTAGCCTGCCAGGCTTCTCTGGCCATGGGGATTCTCCAGGCAAGAATACTGGAGTGGGTTGCCATGCCCTCCTCCAGGGGATCTTCCTAACCCAGGAAGTGAACCCAGGTCTCCCACATTGCAGGCAGATTCTTAACTGGCTGAGCCACCAGAGAAGCCCAGAACTGAATAAGTATGCCCAGAGAAATTGATCAAGCTAAGTAAATATATTGGAAAAATCATGACTGACTTGGAAAAAGTGACCATTTATCTGTACAGTTGTTCAGGTTGAAACCGAAACGTGGAGGCGGCATTGCGATCTCGCCCATGCAACACGTCATGGACCCCACATTCGCCATCAGCCCCCAAGGGAGAGCAGCCTGTAGTGCTGAGTCTAAAGAACCAGAACATCCAACCCACTTCCGGTCCTACCAGGTAAGCCTGGTCGAGGGCTTGCTTCCTGTAATCCAGCTCCTCCTCCAGGTAGCCCTTCTGCCTGCTGAACAGATCCTGAAAAAGAGGAGGTGCCCAGGGTCAAGATCAGCACAAGGACTCATCACCAGGCAGCTCTTCAGAGCCAGCCTACTCACACTCGCTGGGGAGTGACAGTCCCACCGAGGTGGGGACCCATCAGGTGCTCGAGTGAGAAGGGGGGTCAGATCTGCCCTGGTCGCTTCTGTGTGAACCCCCAGCAGGAGCTTCCCAGGCCCAGGAACCTCCATCAAGCCTTTCCCCACACCCCCAGCTTCCTTCCTCTTGGGTGCCTGGCCTGGTTCCCAAGCCCAGGTTGTAGGAATCCTTCTGAAGACCATTTCAATAGTTCTCTGATGTGGCTCTTTCTCCCCCCACCAGCAGCATCACCCATCTCCTGGGTACTCTCCCTGCTGGACATGTTCTCCTCACCCTCCATCACTCAGTCCCCCCCAAGCATGAGTTCTCCAGAACCCCAATATCTTCCTGTTACTGACTGGAAGATTTCAGGGTTAGAGCTCAGCTGTTGCAGCCACTTGATTCTGTAGAGGAGGAAACAGAGGGCCAGAGAGGACCAGTGCCTTGTTCTAGATGCCACGGTTCACTGGTGATGGAGGTGGACTAGATGCCCAGGCCTGGGGATTCAGTTCAGGGCTCTTCCCATGCCACACACTGCTTCCAGGCCTCAGGCTCTTCCCATGCCACACACTGCTTCCAGGCCTCAGGCTCTTCCTTATTCCCCTCACTTCTACTTGGGGAAATTGGTCTTTGAAAGCTCAAGAACCATCTCTTCTGGCAGCCTTCTCCAACATCCCCAGACTGGGTATGACAGATCCTGCTCTATGCCCAGGGCCCCTGGTGAATAGCCACCATCACTGTTAATCAGGTGCCCATAGGTGCCAAGCACTGTGATAATGGGCTATGCGTCCAGCATCGCTCATCCCTCCAGCTCACCGAGATGGAGATAGAAAACCCCATTAGCCATAAGAAAAAGGAGGTCCAGGGTGTCTCTCCCAAACTCAAGTCCAGGAAGGGGCAAGCGAAGACGGGAGCCCCTTCTTTGTGTCTCCAGAGCCCCTGGTCCATCTGCTTCCATATCACTGACCTGCCTCTCGTAAGGTTCTCATGCTGCACCGTGGCTGTCCGCTCCCATGCACATGTCCCCATGGGCTTTTGGGCTAGACCCTCAAGGCAGGGACCCTGCTATTCATTACTGAACCCCTAAAACTGTCATAGTTTCCAGGATCACAGAGGCTCCAAAAAATGTATCAAGTGAATAACTGAGTGAATAGATGATGACCACACCGGATAGGGATGAAAGCAAAAGCAAAATTTAGAAATACATGCAAATCAACACAAAACACACGTAAATCCTTCCCGGGAAGCGAGTTATCTGCACTCTGTCAACCCCCTCCATCCCAGGGTCGGGGCATGTCCTTTACCTTCTCCTTCTCCAAGTCTAGCATCTTCTGGGTCAGGGCCGCCTCCGTTCCCTCTATTTGCTTCAGCCACTGGAAAACAGCAGGGACAGAGAGTGCAGCTAGTCAGAACCAGTGCCCATCATCGGGCCGCCCTCCTTGAGGAGGCTCCTGGCCCAGAGGGGTCCCCCCACATGTCCCATGGTGGTCCTTGAAATGGAATTTCATAGTCTGCACAGATGTTTCAGCTTCAACAGATGTTTGCTCAGGAATCATGGGTACACACATGTGCATATGTACGTGAAGGTGGGTGTGAGGTGTGTGTCCAGGTGAGCCTGTATGTAGAGGAGGTGGTGGGTATGCACGGTGGACCCGTGCGGAAGGCTGCGAGCGTGTGCCCTGAGAGCCCCCCAGGTGGGCCGGCAAGCCTCCCTGGGTTCTTCCCTGCTGTGTACTGGTGGCTTCCTGCCTGGGACCTCACCCATCCCCCTCACGACCACCCCGTGGAGAAGGCAGCGTCACTCCACACTGCAGGTGAGGACATGGCAGCTAAATTAAGTCACTTGTCTAAGGTCACACAGGTGAGAAGCGGGGTTTTGTACCCTGCCCGCAGGTCTGCACCCCCACAGCTGCCCCCTGCAGCCACCTGGGGCATGTCTGAACAGCCAGGGGCACCATGGGGTGCAGGAATGAAGGGGGTTCTGACCAGGTAGGCTGTGATGGCCTGAGAAAACCCGTGGGGGCAGCTGGATGGGCTGGTGATGGGGGTGTGTCTGCCCATTCTCAGGTCTGGGCTGGGGGTAAGCAGGCACAGGCAGCTGCCCCCCAAGTGTGGGCATGCAGGTGTCTCTTTACGAGGAGACCACCTGAGAGCCGGGGCGGGGCGGGGCGGGGGGGGGTGGGGAGGTCCAGGTAACTGGGTGACACTCTGTGGAGGATGTTTTAGGGTGTCCAGGAGGGTCGGGTTTGACACCATGTATGAATATTCACCTCCTCGTTGCTAAAGCCCACAGACGAACTCCTTGCCACGGGGCTTGCCTGCTACTCGCCTGTGGACGGGCCCCGTCCCGACACCCCAGACCTCTTGTCCTCCTCCTCTGGACATGGCTGCCCCTCCTGGACTCTCGGGGCCCTTAGAGCCCCTGTCCTTGGTCATCCTCTCTCCTCGAGGGGTTCTCCTTTGGGGGTTCTCACCTCCCTTATGGGTTCTCCCTCTTTGAAATGTCTCTGAAATGCCCCCTTTAGCCCAGACATGTCTCCCACAGCCTGACGCCTCAAGTCCCTGAGAAAGGGCTCACTGGCCCCCCTCTACAGGGAAGACCCCATCTCTTCTTTACCCTGGAAGGGAACTGAGAGCGACCATAGCTCTTCACCTTGACCCCGGAAGGGAAAGCTGAGAACAGCCATAGCTCCACCCTCTTCACTTCCCGTGTTGGTTCTACCTCCTCTTGGTTCAAAACCCCGCCCACCATTCTCCATTGCCACCGCCCAAGGCAGGCCCCCTCTCAGCCCCTAAGCTTGCGTCCAACTCCAAATCCCCTTCGGCCAGTGCCTTCCCTCAGAAACATTTAGCATCTACTTGTGGACCTTCCCTGCTCCCACTTAAAGCCTCCCAGGAGAGCCTGGCACTCCTGACAACGCTGGGGGAACAGCCCCGCCTTCCCTCACCTCAGGGGCTCTGCCCACCTCCTCTCTCTGCCCGGAACATCACCACTTCCATCCCCAGCCTCCGCCCGGGTCTGTATAGAGGTAACATCTACTCAGCCTGTGGACCTGTGTTAGGTGTCACTTCCTCCAGGAAGGCTTCCCTGTTGGCTCAGACAGTAATTTCCCCACAATGCAGGAGACCTGGGTTAGATCCCTGGGTCAGGAAGATCCCCTGGAGAAGGAAATAGCAACCCACTCCAGTGTTCTTGCCTCGAAAATTCCATGGACGGAGGAGCCAGGTGGGCTACGGTTCATGGGGTCGCAAAGAGTCAGAGACGACTGAGCGACTTCACTTTCTTTCTTTCTTTCCTCCAGGAAGCCTGCCCTGCTTCCTGAGTTTGTGGGATCCGAGGCCTTCCACGGATCCTGGCACAGCTCTCAGCTGACAGATTGCTGCTTCCCTTGTCCCACCACATGGGGCGTGCTCTGTTAAGTTTCCTCACCCAGCCCGGGGCCTGGCCTGAAGAAAGCTCCGACAGTCACTTGCTGAAGGAAGGGGGAGGTGGGGCTGAGGAGGTGTGTGGGGCGCATGCTGGCTCCATAGCAGGAACAAGCCTAGATAAAGCTGCACCCACAGAGCCTCCCCCTAGAGTTCACGTTTGCTGTGCCCCCAAGGGTGGCTACAGAGGCAGCCATGGGAGCAGGTGCCCAACACAGCATTTCCTTAGACTAGGCTGAGTGGGTGTGCAGTGTCTTAGAAACTGGGAAACATATTTTTGACAAGGAATGAAAAACACTTTCTTTGTACTATCCTAAGGCAAGCAATCATAAAATGAATAAACTAAAATGGAAAGAGAGTCCAGTTTCGAACCCTTACAACAAGCTGCTCTTCGCTTTTATAGAATATGATGCCTAGTTTTTTTCTTATTGCTAAGAAAAAAGATTTGCTATGCACATTATGCATTCAAAAAAAAAAACCCTAAAACATTTTGCTTTGTATATTAGCTGTCTGTACTTAGTCACTTAGTCATGTCCAACTCTTTCTGACCCCATGGACTGTAGCGTGCCAGGTTCCTCTGTCCATGGGGATTTTCCAGGCAAGAATATCGGAGTGAGTTGCCATGCTCTTCTCCAGGGGATCTTCCTGACCCAGAGATGGAACCCAGATCTCCCACACTGTAGGCAGATTCTTTACTGTCTGAGCCAACAGGGAAGCCCAAGCATACTAGAGCGGGTAGCCTATCTCTTCTCCAGAGGATCTCCCTGACCCAAGAATCAAACCAGGGTCTCCTGCATTGCAGGCAGATTCTTTCCCAGCTGAGCTACTAGGGAAGCCCGTGAATACTGGAGTGGGTAGCCTATCCCTTCTCCAGGGGATCTCCCTGACCCAGGAATCAAACCAGGGTCTCCTGCGTTGCAGGCGGATTCCTTACCAGCTGAGCCACCGGGGAAGCCCGCTCACAACAGGCACACACACAGAAAAACTTGACAGGTCCTTTCCACCCACTGAGGGAGTAAAGTGAGGACAGAAAGTGCTGGCCCTGGGCACCCGGGCATGTGAGGGCACGGATTTCATATCAGAGTCCCACCAGATGTCTATGGGCCCTCGCTCTGGGAGGGAACTTGGATGTTCAGGGCTGTGCCATCCTCCAGAAGGGAGAGGCTTGGGGATGGCACCTGCTGCACCCAAAACACTGAAGGAGAAGTGAGACAGCCCACGGGGCACGGGGAGAGGGCCTCTCATGGTAGGCATGGCCAGTGAATACTGCCCTCTCCCCCACCCCCCCGTTGGCACTTTGCCAACCAGTGCAGGACTCTGGTCTCAGAGCCCAGGGGTGGGGAACTTCCTCCTTGAAGACCCAACCCTCCTTTCAGAGAAGGGTCCCAAGGCCTTGATTCTGGGCCAACTACTAGAAAACCTGCCTGTGGCCTAAGCCACATTTCTCCAATCTGTCGTTACCAGTGAGAGCCCAGATTTTTAAAAACTTCCATCTTTGACTGATTTTGACCTTGTGGGAGCAGAGAAGTGATTTGTGATTGCTTGTATGCCCCTGGACATCCCGTGTTCTCTGCTCAGCCTCTGTGTGGTGGTGGGTGGCAGGCAGCAAGGCAACACCCCTGATCTTGGACTCCGTTGACCAGAGGTGGGTCTGGCGGGTGCTGAGATGGGCCAGACCTTCCAGGAGGAGAAGGGCTTCCCCAGGTGGTGATGGGAGAAGGGTGAGCTTCCCAGGCAGGACCCCATTTGCACACCCAGGTGGCTCTGGTGTCCATCTGCCAGTGCAGGGGACAGAAGCGATATGGGTTTGATCCCTGGGTTGGGAAGATCTCCTGGAGGAGGAATGGTGCCCCACTCCAGTATTCTTGCCTGGAGAATCCCACGGACAGAGGAGCCTGGTGGGCTACAGTCCATGGGGTCGCAAAGAGTCAGACACGACTGAAGCGACTTAGCACCTAGCACCAGCACCCGAATGCCCAGGGCCATGCAAACTAGTTTGAGTGGGACTTCACTCACAGGCTATGAAAGGGGTTTCATGCTCTTAGAGAGAAAATTGAAGTGTACCTCAGTTTGGTCGGATACCAGAATTGAATGGCAATTTTCAATGACTTGGTTGAGGGGGGCTGGCTGAGGATGTCACCGGGGCTCTGGGTCCCACGGCCAGCTTTCCTACAGCACCTGTCAGCTCCAGGGTGTCCAGCTTGTCCCTGTTTGCCTGGGACTGTCCCCGTCTCAGCACTGAAATCCCACATCCCGGGCAAACAGGACACTTGGGCATCCTGGCTGACCTGTAGGTGCTTCCAGGGTCCCACTGACCCACTTTTCCTCTGGCTGTGCGCGCTCAGCGCCATTTTCTCTGAGAGGGAGACACAGCACCTCCCAAACACTGGGTCTTCAATCACAGCAGCACAGAAAGTGAGACATGTCCCTGAAAAAATGAGAGGACATCTGTCTCTAAGTCCAGTCTCCATGGACTGTCCCAAATGAGGAGCTGGGCCCCTCTCACTGGCACAGAGTCCAACTTCTAAGCACCAGTCCTGAGTATTGTGCCAACCCGGCCCCCATCACTCCTGCCGCCACCCTTGTGGGGTGTCAGAGGGTGCTGGTAGGCGAGGCCGCCTGGCACAGGTCTCTGCATTTAGGAAGCAGAGCATGGTGCTGGCCGTCCAACTTGGGACTCTATGGTCAGCGACCAGCAGGGGCTGCTATAGGTGGGCAAGGAGTGGGCGATAGGGTCAAAGTAGATAGCAGCCGCATGCCAGGCAGGCCCCATGTTCTCAGTGTACAAGGGATCTATGCCACTCACCTTGCACAACTGTAGAGGAGCCCTGAAGGTCTGAGGTGGGGCCAAGGCTGTGAGTCTATAAAGACCTCTGTTTGCTGCATGTGGGGAGGAGCTTATTGGGAAGGGTACAGGTGGGAGAATTTGGTACCTGGCAGAGGCTGTTCTCAGCAGGGCTGGGGACTCCAGACAGCCTGCCACCCTCCAAGAGGCTCAGGGGGGTAGAAGAGAGGGAGACTCCCTCCCCGGGCCCACTGCTCCAGCCCCACCCTGGTCCCTGGTGTTGCCTGCTCTTTGCTCACCATCCTTATACATCGATCGGTCACCTCCCAGTACCCAGCCTGGCCCCAGGTGCTTGGCAGCGGTGCCTGGTCCCAGTTAAAAGTGCCGTGTCCTGGAGTCCTGACGTTCACCAGCAAGGCTAGGGGCTCAGGGAGATGGAGGGGCCGGCCTGCAGCAGCCCCTGCAGTTAGCGGGTGTGGGGCTGAGAGCCAGCCTGGGAGGGGCCTCTGGGGAACCAGAAGGGAGCCCTGGGCACATCCTCAGGCGTGCTGGGTAGTGCATGTTGGAATGAACATGGAATAAACTGAAAGCGCTTGCCGGGTTCTCTCCATGACCCCAGGAGGCTACACTGTCACGTTTGGCTCTCCTCTTGAGAGGATATTTTCGGAATGCATTCCATGTCACTGTCACCTACCATCACCTGGATCTGAGGGGCCAGCAGCCAGCCAGGTGTGAGTCCTCCTCACCCCGCTCACCTGAGGACACAGACTCAGCCAGGGGACTGTGACAGTGGCGTGGGCATCCCCACTTACCAGCTGTGTGACCTCAGCAAGGCTTTGCCGTAAGTCTGTTGCCAACATTTAAGGCCCTGTGCACAGGGAAGGCTGGACAGGTTCTCAGGGGGAAAAAAAAAAACTATTTACATTTTAAATGTCCTCCCAAAGATTCCAGAAGGAATCCTGATGAAAATAATTAAGACTTCATCATTATAAAAATAGCATTTTAAAATTTAACTTGTGTTTACAAGAGAAAGATCCACAGACAAGACCACATTGAAAAGTCGGGTATGTCGTAAAACACCCTAAATTAATGTAAAAGGCAAACCAGGAATGTATTTTTAAAATAAATATGGCAAAAGTTATTATCTTTGGCATGTAAACCTCACAGAGAAGTCAGTAAGAAAAACCATTATTACGACCAAATTCATATTAAAAAAGTGAATAGATGAAGGCATGATTGAATGAAGCTATGAGTGAATGACGAACAGAATGGAATGTAATTACAATTCTCAAGGAACAAGAAAATGGATAATACACAAAAAATTCATTATCACTAGCACTTGAACAAATGAAAATTAAAGTAATGACATCATATGATTTTTGCCTGTCCTATCAGCAGAATTCTTAGTGGCCACATATGCCTTGCTGAACAAGAAACAGGTTCATGTAGAAGGCGACTTGGTACCATTTTCCTGGAAACGACTGGACAGTGTCAAAGCTCTTAAAAACCCTCTTACCCATCGGCCCAGTGATCCCACTTCTAGAATCTATCCTGTGGAAGTGTTTTAAAACACAGATAGAAACTTATGATTAAAGATGCTTGCTCATCGCTGCATGATGATAAACAGGTAAAAAAAAAAAGAGCAGAAATACTCCACTATGTTAACAGCGGAAGAATATTTAACTGAGGGCGTGGCTGTAGGTAGAATGATGCAAGGCCGTTCGATCTCATCGGGGAAAGCTTATGAAGCAGGATTAAAAGCTATAGTCAAGTATGACCCCAAAGTTTGTTTATTTTTTTTTAAAAAAAAGGGGCGCGGGGGGAAAAAGTGGAAGGAAATAAAACCAACTGTCGCAGACGGGGTTCCTCGAGGGGAGTTTGATTTTCTTTCTCAGTCTCTAAGCTTTCTACCATAAGCATGAGTGACTTTCCCCTGGAAAACGAACAGGCGTGCACGTGCGCATGCAAACGCAGACAGGAAACCAGAACCATGCTTCCAGAACAAAGCGAGACGCCAATGTACAGTTTCTTGTATGGTGCCAGGAAGCTCGGACAAGGTGTATGGACAGAAATGCCGCTGGGCTCTACCTTTTCACACAGGGCAAGCACAGTTCCAGCCTGGATTATTGCAACCTGTTCTTCATTTCTCAAATTCTAAAACACAAAAATGGGCAAGGGCGTTTTACACTGCTCCCACATCCCGTGCAGACAGTCAGCCCTACGCGACTCTGAAAGCGGCCTCCCCAGGGTCAGCCCCAAACTCATAGAAGTGACAGGTCTGAGGACCGGCCCTTCGGGGGTGGGGACACCTCACACAGCGTCCCCGAGCCTTTTAGAAACAGGGCCTCGCTCAAGCCCAGTCTTTTAAGAAGGCAAAAGTCTCACTTTGGGATTTCAGAGATCTTGAGTGCTTCCACTTTCTTTCCGGGCATTTATTTTTAGGCCTTTTTAACCCTCATTACTCACACGCTGTCAGGATGACCTAACTTCTGAACCCCACTTCTGACGGATGCGGACCCAGCCACCCACGCAGGAACATGGCCATACAAAAGCCTTACATTGTACTTAGTCGATCTCTTAAATCAGGAAGAAATTAAAACAAAAACGGAAACAAAAGCCACAACAGAGTACACCCGAATCAAAACAAGGACACGAAACCGGAAACCGATCGCTCATAGTTACCCCGTTATCGCCAAGGATATCTAATTTCTTCATAAGGTCAGAAATATTCACATCCTGGAAAAGATGTCCAACGTTCATTTTGTGTGAGCTACAAAGGCCATCCACACCAATCTCTGGGGCCACAGCCCTCACTCCTTGTAAGACACCATTCCCTTCCTTGGCTCTTAGTATATAAGGCCGGGCGGAGAGTTATTCTTGGTGGTCCCTTCAAGCAGAGAGGGCTGCTAACTGCTGTGTATTGGCTGAGTTTTACACCAGCACAAACACTGCTTTCTAGAAATTCTCATGGGATCCTGTAGGTCGAAAGGACCTCTCTGTGCCCGCGGGCCTAGGATTCCAGGGTCACGGCCAAGGGTTGTGAGAACCACACCAGCTCCCGAATCTAGAACACTCAGCATGCTCTGAGCACTTCACTGAGTCTTCAGGTTCATTATCTAGCTTAAAAACTGTCACACCCCTTTCACGGGGTGGGTGTTGCCACTCAGATCTCCTAAATGAAGAGACTGAGGGTCAGACAGGCTCTCGGCCAGAGCCAGGAAGTGGCCAAGGTGGGTTTGCTTTCAAGCCTGTATCCCATGGCTCTGCTCTTTTTAACGTGAATACAAATTTGGTGACCCACCTGGAGTAATAAACTCTGACTTTCAAAACAGAGTGGAGCGACAGGGGGTATCTTATTAAAATCAATTCTAGCCCTGGCACAGGCACACAACCCCCTTTCCAGCTGAGCCTGGCATTCGGGCGAGCGGGCCATGGCCGTAACAGAGTGGGGGCACCCCCCCAGGCACGCTACCTTAACTCCTTCCTGGCGACAGAACAGCTGGAGGGCGCTGCTGTTGTTCTCGGGAAAGGTGGTGATTTGGAGGTTAAATGCTGGCGACCTCCGCTCTCTCTCCTGGGGAAAAGATTTGGTTTAAAAACAGAACTTTATTGTATTATTTCACCACGTCATTTTCCCACGTTATTCAGCAAAAAAACAAGGAATTCCAGTTGGCAAAGTTGTTCCTAGTAAGGGCACACTCAGGCTACGGTCTCGTCCGTGGTGGAGACGCTGTCCTGTCTGCCCCGCAGCGGATCCCCTGCGGACACTGGGTTACTTCTTAACCTAGTCAGCTGGGAAGAAATGTTTAGCAGAGTGTCCTGAGTGGACCTGTTGATCAAAGCCCAAGAAGTCACACAATCATCATTAAATACTTGATGAAGAACAATCGCGGGAAATTTCAATAGAAGTCATTGTTAGCTCACTTCATCGTCATATAACCCCAGGAGGCAGCTGTGAACGCTTCCGTTTTGTGGACAGAGAGAAGGAGGCTGTGAGACAGGACCCCTCCCAGGTCCCATGAGATTGAGTGACAAGGCCAGACCCCAGACCCTGGCTTCGTATCTTTTTCAATACGATCTTCTGACTTTGTTCACAAATTTTTTTTCTGATCTGCGCTAACCTTACAATGATCATTCTACCCTTGCCTTATAGTGATAAGTCAAATCTCAACTACTAAGAAAGGAGAGCAAGCATTTTCCCAGAAGTAGTACATTAATCATAGGTAAAGCGACAGATTTTTAAAAAGGAACTGAGATGCCCAATTACTTACAGAAATAAAGGACAGCAGCAAAACAGTGCTTTGGTCTCAAATGCATTTCCTACACAGAGCTGTCTTTAAACCCCGAGCAATGGACAGGTCAGCCAGCAGCCAAGGCCTCGCCAAATGATACCTTGAAATCAAACTGCTTTTATTTCCTCAAAATTAGAGTCAGTAAGCTTGCTTTGGACCACAGCTGCAGAATCGAGCCACAGAACCAAAGAGTTACTTTAGCCGTTAACTAAGAAATGTAGTCAAGGCAGCCCTGGATGGCAGGTCCCTAAGCAGATCCTCTAAAGGAGAGGGGGAGGGCGGGGCCATTAATTCAGTTAATTTCCACGAAGCCCCAATCTGGCTAACCTGGTTTGAAACAGTTTAGATAGAAAACCTTATTTCCCTCATTAGACTAGAACAGCCACATTCACAGTGGTTCCGTGCTATAGATGTCTCTTCTACCTGTAATACTTACTTACAGGGGGTCTCCATAGAAGAGCTGACATAAGAAAGCTCATGTTTTATATGAATGAAAGTCAGAAAACTGATTTCTAATGACTCCTCCAAAGGATGGTGGAAACGCTTGAAAGTTCTAGAAAAGTGCCAATGCTTATGGAATTCTCATGAGAAATGGCGGGTAGCAAAGAGCCGTGAAAGGTTTTCTGACAGTGGTAGAAGTATTCACCATAATCCTTCTTAACTTCTCCTGCTGCTGCCTGAACGAAGGACTCGGTTTATGTTTAGACAAGAGCTGAATCACACGGCAACACCTGGCTCTGAGACAGGCAGGCCGTGGTCCACGCTAGCACAACAGAGTACAGGATGAGATGCCCGAGGGAAGGGAAGTGAAGTGAAAGTGGCTCAGTCGGGTCCGACTCTTTGCGACTCCATGGACGATTCCATGGGATTCTCCAGGCCAGAATACTGGAGTGGGTAGCCTTTCCCTTCTCCAGGGGATCTTCCCAACCCAGGGATTGAACCCAGGTTTCCCGCATTGCAGGGGGATTCTTTACCAGCTGAGCCATAGGGAAGCCCTGTTCTAGAGAAAGCAGAATTTTAACTGCAGCGGAGAGGAGAAAACGAAATCTGAGAGACACCAACATCGCTAAGGAGCTCACTTTTACCGAGGATTCAGGACATGCAAAGGCTTCAGCCGAGGGAAAGGACAGCTGTGTCACCACAGATGCTTAGAGAAAACCAGACACAAACTCCGGCGATGTGTCACACGTAGATGCGTTTGAAATGGAAACAAACAAACGAAAAAGGATTATGAAGTCAGGTGGTAGCAAGGCAACACAGTAACATAGCTGAGGCAGGGTTCCAGGTGGAAGCAATAAACCCATCCATGTCCTCAGCCTGGATCCAGCTCTGTGTATCTGGGAAGTCACTGAAGGTTTGCAACAGGATTTCTACCTGTGGACAACAGTCAATCTCCCTTCACGCTAAGGGAATCATTCTGAGTTGCAGTCTGAGTTACAGATATATTTAGTCCAGTATTGCTCGCGATGCCCAAGTTGGTGCTCACTGCGTCAAGGAGTTGGAGTAATGTTACAAGCTTTCTCAACTACCTATTGCAAATACCTCCTCTTACCCTGTTTACTTACCTTGTGTTTACCTTGGCAAAGAGAAAACAGGCCAAACTAGCAGTAAACACATTATGGAGTCAGCCGCAGGCCAGGTCAGACCCCGCTCTTTGAAAAGGTGAGATTCATGCATGCAAGGTCACTTTAAAAAGGTGTGTTATCAATTGCAACAGTGCTTCTGTCCGCGTTTGCAGAAGGCATACCAGGTGACTATGCATGCAGGAAAGAAGTAGTTATGGAAATGAAACACAAATAAAAAAGGCAAAATATTGCAAAAACAAATTATTTTATTAAGTGCAAAAAACAAGCCGTAGGCAATAAATAGATTAGCTCTGGTACATGTCCAAGGACTTCGGTGAGCATTCTCTTCAGAACATATTAAGGCAGTGAAATTATTCTCAATGTACAGATTTAAAAAAAAAAAAGAAAAAGAAAAAGAAAGAAAGAAAAGAAAACAAGTGTCACACGTCCCCTTACACATGCTTGAAAAACATCTGGGACTTTACATGAATTTCAGTTTGGGCTCAAAGAGAATGTCTGCTCCGTTTGAGAGTTTACAACAGATAGAGTCTCTTACTTCGAGTTCTAGCACTCTGAATTCTAACAGCTCGTTCTGATCCTTTGCGTCTTGCATTTCATTCTTCAGCTGGTTCTCTTCCATTTCCAGCCTGTAAATCTAGACCAGAGACACCTGCAGGTTAATGGCGGGAGAAGCACTGTTTCTCATCAGGGGCCGTGAGAACGTATCACCCCGTATCACGGACCCCCGGGGTTGTTGACCTGGGGACACAGGGGCCATCACCAGGGGTAGGGTAGGAAGGGGAGGGTCTCAGTGGGTGTGCAAGGTGGGCCCTTTCTGCTCCAGGGACTGGGATGGCCCAGATCAGAGGCTGTGCCTGCTTCGTCCCTGCAGCCCAAGCTTGGCCGGGCATGGGGGCCAGGTATTTGCTGACTACACGAATGGTGGAGAAACTAAGCCACAGAGCAGTTGAGTCCCTTCCCAAAGGTCAGTCCTGGGGAAGCAACAGTGATCCCCAAGCCTGTCTGAATTCCTTCTATCCCAATCTCCCAAAGTCAGTCCACCCAGGGTCTGGCTAGTTGCAGTAGGAAGGTGCCCTGGACTCCCCAGAGGGCTCTGATGAGTAGGAGATCTGAAAGTCTGGGAAGTGGGGCTGCCTGGGTCCCAAACCCACTGGGAGACTCTGGGCCAGCTATGTAGCTCCTTGGATGACACAGAGGTACACAGCAGCCACCACTTGGCAGCCTGCAGTGAGGACCCAGACAATGCATGGTAATGAAGGTCCTGATGGTTCAGTTGGTAAAGAATCCACCTGCAAAGCAGGAGACCCCAGTTTGATTCCTAGGTCGGGAGGATCTGCTGGAGAAGGGATAGGCTACCCACTCCAGTCTTCTTGGGCTACCCGGGTGGCTCAGATGGTAAACAATCTGCCCACAATGCAGGAGACCTGGGTTTGATCCCTGGGTTGGGATGATCCCCTGGAGAAGGGAAAGGCTACCCACTTCCAATATTCTGGCCTGGAGGATTCCATGGGCTGTGCGGTCATGGAGTCGCCAAGAGTGGGACACGACTGAGCGACTTCCACTTTCACTGGTGGGTCTTGGTCACCTTTACTCCTGCCTCCCCACCTCTAATGGGGCGGTACTGCCCCCAGGGGGACATCTGGAAACAGCATAAGAGTTTTCCGGGCCTCTCAGAATTTAGCCAGAAGGACCAGGGATCCGAAATCTCTCCCAAAGCCTGCAGCTGCCTCACAGGAAATGACCAGCTCTGTCCCAATGCCCCAGATGCTGTGGAGGGACATGGGACAATGAATGGCCACAGGACAGGTCAGTACAGAGCTGGGACAGGACCCCGCCGCCCCCCAAGGGGGCAAGGCTGGGCTTGTCCGGTTGGGACATTTGAGGATGTTTAGAAGCTAAGGTCTAACACAGTCCACTCCCACCAGCACAGAAGGTGCAGAACAAGCAAATCCGCTGGGACAGAAAGGAGGTTTCCAGGGGCTGCGGGGTGAGAGACAGGGGTGACTACAAAGGGAGCAAGAGGGATCTTTACGGGAGGCTGAGAATGTTCTAAAAATTGCATGGTGGGGCTGGGTGCACAACTCAGTAAATTTACTAAAAAGAAAAAATAATCATCACTGAATTGTTCACAAATAAGAAAAAGATGAAGCTGAGGTCTCGTCCCAAAGCATTAGATTTACCACTTAAGCTGATTCCCTACAAGTTCCATGACCACAGAGGGAAGGACAAGCTTGGCTCTGCCAGCACCACGGCCTCCAGTCGATGAACTGGACCATGACTGCCCGAGGATCTGCCCACTGACCCCTGCCTGGGGAGCAGGTGGTGGGGGTGGGGGGGGGGGTGGGGAGTGGTCTGGAATCCAAGGCAATGGCAGAGGCGGCTTGGAAGCCCAGCATAAGGGGGGCTGGCAGGCCTCACCATGTCTGCAAACCAGCTCTGTGGGCCCCGACCCAGAGGACAGAGACAGGACCAGTGGGTAGGAGCCCTCAGGACGGGCATGGGTGAGACTCCGGCGGCCGGAGCAGGCCTCGGGCTCCATGATCCCCTGGGGCAGAGCTCAGGGTGTTGGTGCCACGTACCTTTTCCAGCAAGTCTTGGTTTGTTCTGATGAGTAGCTGCTTCTCTTCAACCCATTTGGAATCCTAAGGAAAAGTACTAAATATGTTCATACTCATTGAAGCAGACAGCTAAGTAACAAAGCATCAGTGGGAAAGGTGACTTCATAAGAACCTTTCTATGAAAAGGCCAGAGAGAAGGAGAGCAGTTAGAATGATCTCATTGTCCCTCTAAACCAGGGGTCCCCAACCTCCGGGCAGGGGAACCAGACTTCTTGTCAGATCAGTGGAAGTGTTAGATTAGAAATCAGTCAGTCCAGTCGCTCAGTCGTGTCTGACTCTTTGCAACCCCATGGAAGCATGCCAGGCTTCCCTGTCCATCACCAACTCCCAGAGCTTACTCAAACTTATGTCTGTCGAGTCAGTGATGCCATCCAACCATCTCATTCTCTGTCGTCCCCTTCTCCTCCCACCTTCAATCTTTCCCAGCATCAGGGTCTTTTCTAGTGAATCAGATTAGAAATAGAGAGCACAACAAATGGAAGGTGCTGAATCATCCTGAAACCAACACCCCCCCACCTTGGTCAGGGGGAAAACTGTCTTCCATAAAATTGGTCCCTGGTGCCAAAAAGGTTGGGGACCACTGCTCTAAACGTTTAATCCTGAAAAAGAGAATTGGCAGGTCTGCAGTGCATTCCTCCTCCATTCATGTTCCCTAAATTTCAGGGAGCTCATCTGTGTCAAAGCTACTGGTTTTTCTAGTAGTCATGTATGGATGTGAGAGTTGGGCCATAAAGAAAGCTGAGCACCAAAGAACTGATGCTTTTGAGCTGTGATGTTGGAGAAGACTCTTGAGAGTCCCTTGGACAGCAAGGAGATCCAACCAGTCCATCCTAAAGGAAATCAGTCCTGAATATTCCTTGGAAGGACTGATGCTGAAGCTGAAGCTCCAATACTTTGGTCACCTGATGTGAAGAACCGACTCTTTAGGAAAGATCCTGATGCTAGGAAAGACTGAAGGCAGGAAGAGAAGAGGAAGACAGAGGATGAGATGGTTGGATGGCATCACTGACTCAATGGACATGAGTTCGAGCAAGCTCTGGGAGTTGGTGATGGACAGGGAAGCCTGGTGTGCTGCAGTCCATGGGGCTGCAAAAAGTTGGACACAACTGAGTGACTTAACTGAACATCTGTTATCACTGACAGAAAAACACCTGAAGCACAACTGAGCTGGTCCTAGCAGACCCTTCCCAGGCTTGCTCTCTTAGGCTCAAGGGCGAGTGTCCAGGCCACACCCCCATGGATGTGCCTGTGGACCTGGTGTCATCACAGTAACACACTTCTGCTCATCTGAGACCCTCTGCCTAACCACATCTTTGTCTGGACAAGTTCTGTCCAGGAATGTTCCATGAGGCGGGGGGCTAATTCTGTCCTTATACCAGCATCTCTAGCACCTAACACGGTGCCCAGCACACAGCCGATGCTCAGTAAATGCCAGGGGATGGATGAAGGCATAAACGAGGGAACTTTCTCCCTCCCTTGCTTCCACCCATTGTGTCTCACCCTGTGTCTTCCCAGGATAGACACACATGCAGGCCCACAAGGCTGAGTCCAGAGCTGGGTCCATTCATCTTTTCTCCTGTGGGAGGTTGTTGGCAATGTCCCTCCCATTGCTCTGCCCCTTTTCAAGGTGACTCTGCAGCTCCTCCCAAAGAGCAAACTCACCGCTGGGTATGGCTGCAGCATTCTTTGGTGACTGGGATATTAACCAATGTGATGCAGGCAGAGGCATGGCCTATACTTATGCTTTGGAGGCTGCCCTTTCTTCCTGCTCCAAGACCTTTACTTAAAGGAGCCAGCTTCCTTGAGGACGAGAGACCATGGGAGCCTAGCCAACAGCTGGCACTAATGCAAAGATAGGACAGTGAGGTTATTTGGGGCCATCTAGCCCCAATCACCTGCAAAATGAAGCCTCTAGAGTGACCCCAGGGGAGACCAGCAGAAGAACCACCCAAACTGCTGACCCACAGAACTGTAAGCACACAAAATTTCTGTTATTTGTAAACAACTCAGTTTTGGGGTGACTTTTTAGGCAGCAATAGCAAACTGAGGAGGCAATGGCAACCCACTCCAGTACTCTTGCCTGGAAAACCCCATGGACGGAAGAGCCTGGAAGGCTGCAGTCCATGGGGTCGCTAAGTCGGACACGACTGAGCGACTTTACTTTCACTTTTCACTTTCATGCATTGGAGAAGGAAATGGCAACCCACTCCAGTGTTCTTGCCTGGAGAATCCCAGGGACGGCGGAGCCTGGTGGGCTGCCGTCTCTGGGGTTGCACAGAGTCGGACACGACTGAAGCGACTCAGCAGCAGCAGCAGCAGCAAACTGATACATTATCCCACACGCCGAGCACAGAGCCTAGCACAGGGCAAGGCTCTGGTAAAGTGCTTGCTGAATGAATGGCCGTGTGTTTTGTCCCAGACTGGCCCCATTATTTAGCAGGAACTGGGGGCAGAGCACGCCCCAAAACAGGGCCTAGCGCCTCAGGTGGGAGGTTAACTTAATCATAGACTGTGGTTGGGCGAGTTGCAACCTGTGAGCTCAGCCTGAAAGAGGGAATGGCAGGTGAGGACAGAAGTGTGAAAACAGCCTCATCTTTCACCTGGACTCCACCCAGGCTGCTGTTGAGTCTCCCTCCTCCCCCATTCCCTATTTAAGTACTATTATTAGCCCCATTTTAAAGATGAGGAAACTGAGGCACAAGAGATCATGTAATTTCCCCAGGGCTGTGCAACAGGTCAGGGGCAGGGCTGGCCTGTGGCCTGTTGGCTGCAGTGTATGGTCTGCACTGCTCTCCTGCCTCATGGAGAGTTTTGGACCGGCTCCCAAGGCCACCTCTGCCATTACTGAGAGCTGGCTGCAGGCTCATTTGCACAGCTGAATCCTCATGGGCAGTGTCTTCCAGATTCAAGTCAGAAAGACTCTGCTGATCACTTTATGTTTGGAGTTGTCTCCTATTCTTGTACACTTGGCAAACAAAGAAAAAGCCAAGTTAGACTCTCAGAACATGTTGGATTTTTAAAAACTTGGTAAAGAGGCAGATGAGCTGGGATAGTCCCGCCTGAACTCTGCTAGCATTTTTTTTTTCTCTCACATCTCCAGAGCAAATGATATAGCTTGACAGACCATCCCCTTGGGCACAAGACCCCCAGTGACACCACCAAGGGGACAGAAATGCAAAGAGCTACAGGTCATGTGACCGTTTCTGCTCACCTGGCCCTTCTCAACCAGTAACTTCTCCAGATCCTCGATTTTTGCCTGACACCTCAGCAGATCAGCTTGGAGCTGTTCCCGAGTCTGAAATGCAAAAGACCAGGAAGTCAGCAGGTCCCCCCGGACGATGACAGAGAAGGGGAAAGGACAAAGTGGCATCCGGTCCCGAGAAACGGGTCCTTTTTTTAGGAGCACAGGTGCCGACTGGCCTGCCTGGTTCCTCTGTCACCCACGGGTGTGACACCCGGAAGAACTGCAAGGCCTTGAGAGGCCGTCAGCGCTACCCCTGTTGAGAGACGAGCCTGCAGCCTGGAGAAGCGGCCAGCTTCTACACGAGGGCAAGTGAGGGGCCAGCACGTCAGCTCCCAGCCCAGCTTCCTGATCCAGTGCCGTGGCCATACCACCAACGCCAGCCACACTTTCACCCTTGCTCAGCCCAACTCCTGACAAAGCTGTCACCGACAGCGAGGGCTGAAAACCAGATACCCCGAGGACCAGGCGGGTAGTATAAATAAGAGAGACCACCTGGGTGAGGGGTACTAGGGAGTGGTGGGGACTGTGGCAAACCAGGGGCACATGTCTCAACTCAGGGGGGGCGCTGCCACTCAGCAGCTGCAGCCAAAGGTGACTACACGGAATGGGAAGACTGGTGCTGCCAGAGGCTCTGAGCTCTCAAGAGAAGCCAGGAACCCGGATTTCTACGTGAAATCTCTCAGCTTTTGAATGGTGCAAGGAGGTGAAGTTTTTTAAATAAGAAATCCATGCTTCAGTCCAAACCACCTCCAGCAGTGTACTTCCTCTGACCTACAGATTACAGGCTGACACTATTGTGGCTGAGGAGCTTCCCTCCACAGCCTCATTTGCCACCCTTTACCTCATGGGGCTGTTGTGGGAATGAAACGGGTGTGTGCCTTCAGACTGGTCTGTGCGACTCCTAAAGATGGGCTAATGGCCAGTGAGTGGACATTACTGGAAGGTGGAGGTCAGCCCAGCCACAAGGGCTGGTATGGTCCAGACCTGGGTGGCCAGCAGGGACCAGAGAAAGCGCTGGGTGGGCTTTGAGCAACCGGGCAGCCCTGCCTGTGCGCCTTAGGAACATTCTTGGAGGTTTTTCAGCCAGGAAAGAGAGATGTCTGTTTCACAGTGAGTCTGATTTCATCACTGAGTCAAACTTCTGAAACCCTTCTTGCCAGCGGAAGGGGCACAGGACACTGAGACAGCAGCATCTCTTCTGCAAATGCTGCTCCCGCACTAAGGACGAGCAGGTAGCTCCCGCTGGATTTGCCAAATGCTGCAACGTCACCACAGTGGGGGCTGCCAGGCAACCCCCATCCCCTCTCAACAGAATCCGGCTGCTGGCAAGGGCATGCAAGGGACACCCAGCCTCTGTCCGACCCCTCAACGCCTCCCCCCAGCACCTACCCGGGCCTCTCGCTCGGCGTCCAGTGTCCCGCCCACCTGCTCCTGAAGCAGGGCGTAGGCTCGCTGCAGAGCCTGGTACTCCCTGGTCAGCTGGCAGAACCTCAGGTCAGCCTCTTCTCGGGTTGTTGTCTTCACATCATGGAAGAGAAAAGTGTGAGGAAGCCCGTGACTTGATGTGAACGGTGGTGCCGGGGTCAAGTCAGGCAAAGACAATGTGCAGATGTCACGACTGCTGCCAGCTGTTACTTAGCAGACCGGCCACAGCCAGGACCTAACTGGAGGGCTCTGGAGAGAGCGCTGGAGAGAAGATGCCTTCTCTGCCATCTTCCCCGGAGCTCCCTGAACCCCGGGAATCACTGAATTGTGTGCAGGGGAACAAGGGTGAGCCAGTCCCGACTGCACGGTGTGCGTCTATGTGGTAAAAGGCGCCCCTCCCACCCCGCAGGTCTCATTCTGGGGATTTCTCCTAAGGAGACAACCACCCAAAGAGCATCACTGCAGTTGTGAAAAGTTGGAATCCCCGTAACACCTCTCATCAGGAGCCTGATAGGCTGGACGCACGTACGGATCTGTGAAGGTCCACTCCAGATGGAGGATGATGACTAACACAGCATCTGGTGCTGAAAGATGCCTGTTACACATTCTTGGTGAAAAGGGCAAATCAAAAAGTGTGTGTCCGACGAGATCGTATTTGACTGGGGTTTCCTGAATGAATCCCAGCGGGTGGGGCAGGGTGGGGAGACGGGGGCTGCTCTTTGCTGCTGTGTGACTCGGGCGGGGTGGGGAGAAGGGGGCTGCTCTTTGCTGCTGTGTGACTCAGGCTCTCTGGAGCAGAGGACAGGAAGGTGGATGTATGGAGACAGAGGGTCAGGAAAGCGTGAGAGAGAGGAGCCAGGGTGAGAGGCTCCAGCTGGGCTTCCCTCTGCTCTTTTCTGTGCTGCTGGCATCCTCTCCTACAGTGACACGCCATCTTTATATACACAGGTGTGTGTGTGTGTGTGCGTGTGTGTGTGTGTGTGTGTGTGTGTGTGTGTACAACCCTGGGGGGTGGTGAGGGGCAGACCACCACACAGCAGTTTTAATGACAAAGGGCGAGTGGCACTGCCGTGGCTACAGGTCTCTGGTGTGAAATCTATGCTGGGAAGGGAAAGGGTCCCCCCCAGGCTGCAGGCACCCCGGCATCACCATTCTCAGAACCCATCAAAGTGGGGACCACCCTCCCTGGCCACAGGCTGTGACCACACAGGTCCTGTGAGGTTCGTCTCACAGGGAGGGAGTGCGGCTACAGAGGCCAGGTGAGGCGGGAGGCACCCCCTTACAAGCACCCGGGGGTGAGGCCCGCTTACATCATCCAAGTCCTCCTCGGGTGTGGCCGGAGCCCTGTCCGTCCTGTCCGTGTTGCAGGACGTCTCTGACAGCGTTTCCGAGTCCACAGACTCCTCGTCAAATCCAAAAAATGTCTCCACAACATGCTTCTGTGAAAGGCAATTTGCACAGCATGAGAGAGGGACTCAAGAGTCGCCTCGATACCCCCACCCCGTCATCCGTGGGCAGAGGGGCGACAGTGCGCATCAGGGCCACTGGGGCATCCCAGGAGAGGGGAGGTGGGGGGGTCATGACTGCTGAGGGGGAAGGAGGAGGCCAGAGGTGGTCAGAGGGTGGAGGGTGGCCGCAGAGGGTGCTGGCCCGGCCCTGGCTCCAGGCTCACGAGCTGATGACCTTTTTGCAAGGGAACCACATAGCCTGTCTGAGAGCCAGCTTCCCTCTCCATCAGAGGGACACAGGACCCCCACCTCACCCCTGAGCACAAAGTGAGGTCACTGAGCAACGTGCCCAGCATGGTAACACGTGGTGAGTAGCATCCTTGCTATACTGAGTTGGGGAGGGGAGCGCAGGGGCAGGCCACGTGTGATGTCGGGCTCTAGGTCAGACACGGAATGGAGAAAGGGGCAGAGTGTCCACAGGTGGACCTGGGGTTCTGACTGGCTGGGCAAGTTGGGGGGCAGGGGGCCCAGGTCCTCACCAGACGTGCCCCAAGAGGCAATTTTAGTTTATTTTAACAAGCACACTTACAAAATTAGAAGGAATGGCCTAATGGACCCATATACACCCAGTACTCAGATTCAGAGGCAGTTCTGAGGCTCTGTGTGCTGGGCTTCCAGCTACCCTGTCCAGCACTCTCTCACCCCAAATATCACAAGAGATGGGGTTTCATTCACTCACTTACTCATTCATTCCTTAAGTGAACACCTGACTGAGCGCCTTCTATGGGTCAGATCCTGGGTGGGGCCTGGGGGACCACAACCGATCAAAACCAGGCCTGGTCCCTGACCCAAAGAGCTTCAGTCCCTTGGGACCTCAGACACCAACCCACAATCACCAGATCAACATCCCTTGTCCTAGAAACACTGGCTTTCTTCCCCGCTTAAATAGCCCCTGAGAAGGATTTTTGTTTTTACACATCAGTGGATGCTCTTGACCATGAAGAAAGAACCATACCTAAATCAGAGCCAAGCTCCAGGCTCCCACTCGTTAATCTGAACCAGGTTCTCCCAGAGGTCCCTCCCCACCGATCATCACACAGAGGTGCTCCCTACATGCTCAGGCACCTCCCACTCTGTCAGAGCCAATGCTTGTGTACAAGCTCTTGGGTCCAGATGTCAGAAAAATGTGGCTGGTGCCACTAACAGGATTAGGGAGGCTCCTTTGTCATCCTGTACAGTTAAGCATCTCTCATGAGGCTTTGAGGGAGGCACCCGGCCACGGCTGTCACCCACAATGGCCTCGCATTTGGCATTTGTGTTTCTGCAAACCGCTTTTGCCTTACGCTTTTTGTTTATTTAGCACAGGTCGGGCACGTACTGCCCCCTGAACTCCAGGGTCACACGTCAGCCACCTCCTCGACAGTCCCAGGGAGGCTGGAGAATACTGACCTAACACTCCCGAATCTGCTGTCTCCATGTTCAGACTAACCTGTGTTCACCGCTGGCAGCTCCACCTCCACAGTTCCTCAGGCCAAAACCCAACCCCTTTCTCCACTCCATGCTCCACACCTCTGAGAGAAACCCTGCTGGCTCGATCTTCAACCCACAATCGAACCCTCCACGAACCAGCACCTCCCTCGTGGTCCAAGCCACCATCACCACTTACTACTGGTCTTCCGGCTTCTGCCTTTGTCCCATAAACTGGTGGCCAGAGGGACTATTTTGTAACAAGAATCCTGTTGTGTTGGTCCTTTGTTCAAAGCCCACTGGCCCTGCACTATACTTAAGTGGAGGCCAACATCGACAGTGCGGTCCACAGGCCCTGCGCCTGCCCCCACTCTGCTCTGGCCTCATCCCCTCCTCCCCACTGTGCTCCAGCCACACTGCCGAGCACACCTCCACCCCTTCCACATGCCTGCCACAGGGCCTTTGCACTGCCGAGATGCTGTCCCCCAGAACCCACGTGACTCTCTCCTTCCCTTCCCTCCAGTTTTTGCACAAACATAACTTATCAAAAGACTTCCCTGACCACCACATCAAAGTCTTAACTAGCCCCTCCCCCGCCTCTCTGTTCTTCTTCCTATATTTTTCTCCATAATGCTCATCACTGCCTAACATAAGATACATTGTGCTGATGCCAAGGTCTGACACGCTCAAGAAATACTGGTTGCTCAATGAGTATTTGCAAAGAACTCAACAGTAAACAAATGTTCACCCACGAGTAGTTTTGGGTTTGCACGTGGTGTCCCTTCCTTTCGCTCCTGCAGCCAGCATGGGTGGGCAACCACCTGGCTGTGCACCCCAGGTGAGTCCATCAGGTAGAAACATGAGTCCCTACTAGACTCCGTCAATGTCAAATGCAATCCTCTCTGAGTGGAGGTTGGAGGAGACAATTCTATGCTCAAAGGCACCCTCCCAGCCCCCTGGGTTGAGAAATGCCCCCTGAGTCTGTGTCAACGATGCTCCAGACGCCACACCTCCAGGGAGCCGTGGCCATGACCTTCGACAGTGGACACATTCATAGCACTCAGTTCCCCTGCACACACGCGGTTCACCTGAGCCCCAGGCTCCTTGTTTTTCTGGGAAGCCACTCAGCTGACCTTATTTCTTGTAAACACTGCTAACTGCAAGGCCTCCAGGGACAGGCCTGTTGTGCTGATCAGCAGTGAGCAGTGACGCAGCGAGGGCCCTGCCCGGCACATGGATGCAGCCCCAGGAAACAGTAAGCCTCACGGGCTCCACACGGCCAAGACACGAGGCCAGGCGGCGGTCACCAACTGCAGGCATTGCAGACTATTCTAGGCGGGTGATGACTCAGTGCTCCATTACCTAGGGTGACCTGCTTTTTGAAACTTTGTGGGACTGAGAGTTAAATACTCAATTGCGTGCATGCTAAGTCACTTCAGCTGTGTCTGATTCTTTGTGCTCCTAAGGATGGAAGCCCACCAGACTCCTTTGTCCATGCGGATTCTCCAGGCAAGAATACTGGAGTGGGTTGCCATGCCCTCCTCCAGGGGATCTTCCCAACCCAGGGATCGAACCCATGTCTCTTATGTCTTGTGCACTGGCAGGCGGGTTCTTTACCACCTGGGAATTACTGAGCCCTAAAACAGAGTATTGGGCTTCCCAGGTGGCTCAATGGTAAAGAATCCGCCTGCAGTGCAAGAGAAGCAGGAGATGGGAGTTTGATCACTGGGCCAGGAAGACTCCCCTGGAGAAGATAATGGCAATCCACCGCAGTATTCTTGCCTGGAAAATCCCATGGACAGAGGAGCCTAGCAAGCTACAGTCCATGGGGTTGCAAAAGAGTCGGATATGATTTAGTGACTAAACAATGACAAATAACAACGCGGGGTATTAACTACAGACGCTGTAACTGTGCATTTAAAATTGACCTCCCTACACCCCAGTGGAGCGCCTTGAAGTATCATGTGGCTCCAGAGACAGAACCCGAGGAAGCACGCTGCAGGGAGGGAAGGAAGAAACAGCTCTGAAGGCGGGATGAAACACACAAGGACATTCAAAGTATAATACAGAGAACTGACTTATGAGCACAGGAGGGGAAGGAGAGGGCGGAGCAAATTGAGGAAGGAGCACTGACCAATACACACTGTCCTGTGTAAAGTAGACACTTAGTGGGAAGTTGCTGCAAAACACAGGGAGCCCAGCCTGACACTCTGTGATGACCTAGGCGGGAGGGCTGGGAGGGGAGGGAGGCTCCAGAGGGAGGGGACATATATATAAAATTAGGACTGATTCACGTTGCTGTATGGCAGAAACCAACATAATACGGTAAAGCAACTTTCCTCTAATTAAAAAATTAAAAATATATAATCCCATAACCACAAAGGAGACAAATTCCAAGGCAGTGGGAAGGTCACCACAAGTCACCCCCACCTTGTGTGACATATGGGTTGGGTTGGTTTGTTTCCTGAGAGTTAGTTTTTTGTGTTTTTTTTATTGATTGTATCATATGGGAAGCCAAAATGCACCACAAAATTTATGCCTTTATTAATAAAAAAACAAGCTTTAAAAATAAAAAAGACATCTTAACGTTTCAAGTGAAAATCTGGTGGCTGTCTTCTCTGGAGACCAAGCAACCCTGCCTTCCACTGCATGTTCATATACACGAAATTACATACAAGACTCCAAGGAATGAAAGGAAAATCACCTGGAAATACTGTTTCTCAAACCCTCAGCTCATAATGGGGTTTTTAAAGAAAGTCAAGCACAATAGAAACTGTCGATTTTTTGGCGCCTCCATCATTCAAAAATTCCCTGGGAAATTCCTAAGGAAAAAATAACTTCAGGAGCATAAGATTTCTATCTTTGCTCACTCCAAATGCGTCATCTATGGAAAAGGGCCCACCTCTCCGGACTTCGATTTTCTTTTGCCACCAAAGCCTTGCCTTGCTGACATCTTTCTATAAACCAACCCAAACGCTTGAAATGCAGTTTGGGCAACTATGACTGGAAAATAAACATTCCTTCTCCACTGACATGCTGAATATAGAAAGGTGCTCATTCTTAGCAGATCACGTGAACAGAGAGGGAAAAGGGAGGCACCCCCTCAAATAAACAACCCCTTGGCTGAGCCCGGCTTCTCACGGCCTCCTCTCTCCTCGTCCACGTCATTCCCAATAATCCTGGGCACAGGAAGGAGCTTTCCGATCACAGCCGCTGATAGTCACAGGACCGCAACTGACCCCCAGAGCTGGCCGCTTACCTTCATGCTTGTAGGTCATCTCCTGGCAGCCAGAAAAATACAGGCACACCAGGGTGCAGAGACAGAGGAAAAAGGAGAAGTACAGCACGAAGAGGACGTACTCCATGCTGCGGACGCGGGGGCGGGGCAGAGCGGGACCCGCTAGCCCCGGTGCGTCAGGGGAGCTGCAAGCCGCATCACTGCCACCAGATTCCAGGCCTCTCTCGGGTCCTGGGAGGAAGCACCGATTCTTCTGCAGAGCACTCTCGTTTCCTCGACCACACTAGGTCCACTGCCTTCCTTCTCCGCTGCACCGTTCCGAGAACAACCGGGATGCTCCAGAAGGGGTGCCTTTATCAAAAGGGACGCCGGCTCTGGGGCAGATCGTGGGCTGAGAGGAGCCAGTTTCCAGGGGCGGGGCCTGGATGAATCAGTCACAGCAGACAGCCTTCAGGCTGGCTGATTCTCTGGGGGCTTTCCTCCCAGCCTGGGGCTCCCCGAGTCTCCCTGTTGTCAGGGCCCCTGGGAACAGCCCTAGCAACCGTGATGCTGAGAGAGCCTTCTTCAGGACCAGATCACAAAATGGGGAGGTGCCTCCTGCCTCGTGTGCTTAGGAAATTTCTCTGTTCATCCCCTCACCCTGTGCGTGACCCAGACTAGCTGAACTCGTGGGTTCTTAGCAATTCTTCCATAAGCATTTGTTTTACCATTTATATGAACCGAAGCAAACCACCATCCAATAGAAAAATGGCGACCAGAGTGGTCCTCAGTTCCCACACCCATGTAGCACCTATGAGGGCACCTTCTTGCAGAAGCTTCTCTAGCCACAAGATCAAATGTAAAAACCCTCCTAGAGGGAAAAAAGGGTAGATTTCACCCTTAAAAAGTAAACCTTTTTATTTGAAAGGTATTAAAGCAACCCTGGAGGAGGGCATGGCAACCCACTCCAGTAATCTCGCCTGGAGAATCCCCATGGACAGAGGAGCCCGTCGCAAAGAGTCAGACACGACGGAGCACCTAAGCGCAAAGCAACATTAAGAGGCAAAGAATAATTCACAAAAGTGCGTGCTAAGATGCTTCAGTCATGTCTGACTCTTTGCAACCCCATGGACTACAGCCTGCCAGGTTCCTCTGTCCATGGGGTTCTCCAGGCAAGTATACTGGAGTGGGCTGCCACGCCCTCCTCCAGGGAATATTCCCAACCCAGGGACTGATCGAACTCAAGTCTCTTAGTTTCCTGCACTGATAGGCAGGTTGTTTACCACTAGCACCACTGTGGAAGCCCCAATTCACAAGAGAAAAAAATACGTAGAGCCAAGTTCATATATATTTCCACTTCAATAATGTTTGACCCTTTCAAAGTAGCCATGATATGAGCTATGTAACCAGGTCACACTATGCAATTTAGTGCTAAGTCTTTAAGTTGTCTTTCCAAATGAGGTGCCACCAGAGTTGGGACTGGGTCAGGAATGGACCTGTGACCAGGCTGAACCAAGGCGCACCAGTCCTGGGACTTTTGCTGGAACCACTGAGGAGAGATATCCTCTGACCACAAAGGTTGGTTGTCAGGTATAATGCCAGCCTGAACCTGCTAAAGCTGTTTGGGCCACCACATGGGAGAGTCTGCTTGGGAAAGAGGACAGTCCAGAGGAAAGCACACTTGAAAATGAAGATGGACAAGTCCTTGATAATTGCACGTGAGCATCTGGATCCAGCCGTACCTGAAACCGAACCTCTAGACTTCTCAGTTACATAAATTCATTTATTTGCTTAAACGACTTTGAATTTTTGGCACTAGCAATAGAAAAAAAAATCTCGGCTAATGAGGAGGAGGGAGATAATCCTAGAAGTCAAGCCATCTGCAAACTGTTGAGCTCTGCAACAAGCCTACAGACTTGATTTCTCTCTAAGCTGCTCTGCACTTGGACCCTCAAGAAAAACCAAAGACAGCCTCTGCCTGGCAGAAGGATTCCTGGCTCTGCGGAAACCATGACACGTGTACCGTGGGCTGCCTCCTGGATCTACTTAGACCCACTTTGCCAGAAACTCCTCAAGAGTGAAAATTCCTCTGTACCCATCACCTGATGCTCTCTTATGCTCAAGGCAACAAGATGCACGAAGACAATGGTGAGAGGGATAGGGGGATGGGAGAGGCTGAGAGCTGTTCTTCTTTGGCTGGACATGAGCTGCCACAGGGTCGGGGCAGGAGGTGAGCAGGACCAGGTCAAGAGCCCAGCCAAAGAGCTCTAGCTTCATCTCCTAAGAAACGGAGAACCAGTGGAGGGTTTTTTTAAGGAAGAAGGTGGCAGGGTAAGACCTGTGCCTTAAAAAGACAGTTCTGGTGGGAGGAAGATGCTGGAAGCAGAGGAGCAGCCAGAGAGCTGTAGCAATGGTCCCAGAACAGCAGATGAGGACCCAAAGGAAGGAGGTGGAGACAGATAAAGAAGCAAGGGCCTGGAGGAGAGGGTCTGGAATCAGGGAGTCTTTGCCTCAAGCCCCTCCACACTGGATCTAGGGTCCCCTCCTAACTCCAGGCAGGGGGCCAGGAGCTGCTGCAGACCTGCCTTCTAGCCCAGTCCTCTCTGAAGACTGAGTCTCACCCCCAGGCTCACTCCTGGTGTTGGGGTATCCTGTCTTGCTAGAATATGTTGCCTATGACCACCATTACTTCCTGTCTATTCCAAAGTCTTTGGAAGTGATCTGGAAGTCCCCATGGGCATTGCTGTGCTAGATGAGGTGCCCTGGGCAGGTGAAATGGCCAAGTCAGGCTCCTAGCTCTGCTCTCCCTCTCTCCATTGCCCACCAACCTGCGATGTTGCCCCAGGTAGGACAGTACAGACTGCGTGTGCAGCTGAGCCACTCAGCTGCCTGAGTGTGGCCCTGCACCTTCAAAACCATGCCTGTATTCCATCTCCAGGGCCCCAATTGTTTCCCAAGTCCTTTACCAAAGGGCCCACAAACTCAGCAGGCAGCCCTTGGAGCAGCTCCCAGGGGGCTTCACGTGCTTCTGATATGAAGCTTAGCCAACCTGCCTGGCCGTTGAGGAGGGAACAAGATGATGGGCTGCTGCCCAGGCTGGAAGGGCCAAGCCCTCATCCCTTCCAGGGACCGAAACACGGAGCGAAAGCCCTTGGCTGTCTGCTGCTTGGAGGAGATCCCCGGCAAGACTGCAAGGATGAACAGCCTCTTTAGTCCATGCAATCGAGCCCCACGGTGCGGGCCGGGTGCTGTGCTAAGGGCGGCTCATAACCTGGGAAACGAGGCAAGAGCCAGCCCTCCCCATGCTGAAAGGCTGATGACGGAGCCGTGGGGGAAAGGCGGTCCGGGAACAAAGTCAAGTGGAAATGACCAGAGAGGGGAAAAAGGGTTTCTTTGGCTACTTAAAAATGGAGAAAGTGTGCATGTGACGGAAAGCACTCAGGCATGTGGCCAGGCTAAGGCATGGCACCCCAGCTTATGTCCCAGGGCAGCTTCGGATGCCCGAGTTCTTCCTCCCACAAGCCTTGGGGCGCAAGGTCAAGTTTGGACAGGTTTCAGGTGTACTGTCAGAGTGAATGCAGGAGCCGCGGACCAGGAGTGACCTGCGTCCTGGTGACAGCAGATGCCTGGTCCATTCGGGAGAGGGGACCACAGACCTGGTGCTTGGATCCCAGGAAGGGCCTACTGTCCAGTGGGGCTTTGATGTTTCCCAGCCTCCCTCAAAGGATGGGGATGTCACCTCACTGCTACCTGAGACTACCTCTCTCTTTTTAAAAATGCAGTAGTAGTAGCGTTAGTTGCTCAGTCGTGTCTGACTCTTTGCGACCCTGTGGGCTGTAGCCCGCCAGGCTCCTCTGTCCATGGGATTCTCCAGGCAAGGGTACTGGAGTGGGTACATTTCCTTCTCCAGGGGATCTTCCTGGCTCAGGGATCTAACCCAGGTCTCCTACATTGTAGGCAAATTCTTTACCGTCTAAGCTATAGGGAAGCCCCCTCTTTTAAAAATGGGGGCCATGAATTAGAGGGGGGTGGGGGTGAGGCAGGGCCTCACATCTAACCCCTCATGCAGGGCCTGCATCTAACAGGCCCTCCAAAGGAAAGCTACTCATTTAACATGAAGGGGGAAAGAAAAAGGATAATATAATTTACTGATTCCTGTCTACTCTTCAGGCCTGGAGCCAGATGCTCCATTTGATCCCATAGATATGATGCGTGTTGTAAGAACCAGGAAACTGAGGTTCTCAGAGTTCAAGGCTACACAGCTAGGAGCTGGCCTGACTCCCTGCTGCTCCAGGCTATGGTTCCTGAGCCTAATCCAAGATCTCAGCTCTACTTTCAAGGCAAGTGAGCAAACCGTACTCATTTTAGCCATTCTTTATGGGCCCAGCTCTCTCCTAAGACACATCTCTCCCTTGCTAGGCTGCACGTTCCAATGGCTGACCCACTACCTCCTGCCACTTCAGGGCAGGGGCTCTGTTTCCAGTTAGGTCCTGATCACACCTTCCTCAGAGCAAGCCCCGAACCCTGGACAGGGCCCAAGGAACCACTTAGGATCCTTCTCCTGCAGCCCCCACCCAGGGCTGAAAAATCAACAGCAGGGTCCCCAGGCAGGGACAGCCAACACCAGTCTTGTCCCCAGGAGCCCAATGAGACAGGTCAGGAGCCGTTGGGGACATGCTGCCCCCCCGGAAGATGACTGCTATGCCCTCAGAGCATCTGCAGCAGCTGGGCTGTGGTATGGAAACGGAGGAGCCCCTTTGCAGGGAACTACAGAGTCCAAGGAGGCTTGCAACAGCTGGAGAGCAGGGATGGAAAGTTCTGGAACCTTCGATGCATTCACCGAGACACTCTGGCATGTAAAGACCCGGACAAAGTGATAAAGTGCATGTAGGCATGAGGGACACAGTGCAATGAAGATTATTTAAGGAGAGAAAAGAATGTACTGATCCCTGCTGACATGTGGGAAAGAAGGAAGGGAAGCTGCCCAGGCCTGAGGGGCAAGCCCTGGGGACTAAAAACCTGCCCAGGTCCCCGATGAATCCACACATCCATCCCGTCCAGCCCTGGACTAGCTAGGATTAAGCAGGAGCATAAGGGAAACAGCTGTACATTGAATCCTGAGAAAAAGGAAAATACTGGTGGGTCACAGTAAGTGGGAAAGACCCCCAAGCCAGGTCAGGAAATTTCCCTAGAGGTTCCAAGACTCTGCCTTCTAGTGGCATCAAACTCTTGTAATTACAGTGACCAAACTTCCACATCCTGGAATGATCCAGTGTTAGGTAAATGCGTTTTTTCCAGTAAGGGCAATTTGTTTATTCAGTCAACAACTATTTAGGGACACCCACTCTGTGCCAGGCAATGACCAGGACACAGTGAGCAGGACACAGCTCCTGCCCACCTTGCCTGCAGTACATGCAAGCCTAGCAAATCCTAAGTCCAGTCTGCTGCTGCTACTGCTAAGTCGCTTCAGCCGTGTCCGACTCTGTGTGACCTCAGAGACGGCAGCCCACCAGGTTCCCCCGTCCCTGGGATTCTCCAGGCAAGAACACTGGAGTGGGTTGCCATTTCCTTCTCTAATGCATGAAAGTAAAAAGTGAAAGTGAAGTCGCTCAGTCATGTCCGACTCTCAGCGACCCCATGGACTGCAGCCCACCAGGCTCCTCCGTCCATGGGATTTTCCAGGCAAGAGTACTGGAGTGAGGTGCCATTGCCTTCTCTGAAGTCCAGTCTAGGCCTTTGTAAAGTTCTCTTCCCATAGACACATTCAGAAACAGGAAAAGGGGAAATAATCTCTTGCTCTGGATATTCTGACAACATGTGAAAAATATAGTCATGGGACAAAACTGGGTTTCCTGAAACCCTTTCTGGGGTATATGAGGGCACAACACAGCCAGTTCATGCAACAAACTGAATTCCTTTAGATGGTTGCTTTTTAAACATGTCTTGTAGTGAAAATGGCCATCATGTACATTACTGACAACTGGGCAAAATGACACAACCCTTCTGTAGAGCAGACAGAAGGGTGAATGTTCTTGACTGAAGCCTTCACACCCTCTGACCCACATGTAGGCTTCCGGCAGTCTATCCATGGGAACTTTCCAGACTATGGACACAGTTTTCTGGACAAAAGGAGTTCACTGTGGTTACATTTACAGAAGCGGGGAGTCCAAGAAGACGGAAAGGGTGGTCACTCAATGAAAGGTTCAACACTCAGAGAATCTAGCAGAACTGGCTGGTGAAGAGCAGTCTGCTAAGCATAGACACATTTACTGCAGCATTATTCTCAACCGTGAGGAGCTGGAAGCAGACACGTCTGGTGGACACAGAACGTTAAATAAATTTATGGCCCATCCACTCAACAGATTATGTAGTCTCAAAAATTCATATTTATGATGACAGCACCATAACATGGAAAAATGCTTTCTAGTATAATCGTAAGTAAAAACCCAAGGGGCAAAAATGTATGCTACAATTACAGCTACATTATCTAAAAAATCTGAAGCAGAACAAGGATGGGGGGAGGAGATTGCATTAAAATGCCAACATTGATTTCACTGGGGAGGCACTGCCATGATGGACCACTATGCTCCAGATAGTCTATACTGTGGCTATGCTACTTCCATAATAAAAATATGTATTTAAATATAACCCAGTTCTGCTGAACCGCTTCCCGTTTCTGAGAGTCTAATGTCAGTGCATAGAAAGTTGTACCTCGTTCAACCTGACTTGGTGGCATAAGCTTGGGCCTTGGAGCCCCAGACTTGAGTTTAAATGTCAGTCTGTTACTTTTCCTCTTTGACTCATTTTTATATTTTATACCTATATACTTCCTGAATTTTAAAATTAAAAAAAAAATAACACCAACCTCACAGGGTTGCTATGACTATTAAATGAGATGCTGTAAGTAAACATTTACCCAAATGTACAAATTTGGTTCAAGATATATTTTATTTGGCCCACAGAGTGTACTATAAACAATTTGCACCAACATTCACAAGGATCTCCCTGGTGGCTCAGACGGTAAAGCGTCTGCGTGCCATGTGGGAGCCCCGGGTTCGATCCCTGGGTTGGGAAGATCTGCTGGAGAAGGAAATGGCAACCCACTCCAGTAATCTTGCCTGGAAAATTCCATGGACTGAGGAGCCTGGTGGCTACAGTCCATGGGATCACAAAGAGTCGGACACAACTGAGCGACTTCACTTTCACCAACATTCACAATCCTGAGATTTTACATAACAGTGTTATGGGTTGAACTGAGCCCCCCGACCCCAAAAGGTTATATTAAGGCCCTAACCCCCCAGTACTTCAGAGTGTGACCTCACTTGGAAATAGAATCATTGCAATAATCAGTTAAAATGAGGGCACACTGGATTGGGGTGGACCCCTAATCCAATGTGATTAATGTCCTTATGAGAAGATGGCTATGCAAAGACAGAGACACACAGGGAAAACAGCACAGCACAACAGAAGTAGAGACTGCAGCTGCGCAGCTTTAAGACAAGGAACAGAGAGGGGTGGTCAGGGAAGCCTGGCGTGCTGCAGTCCATGTAGTGGCAAAGAGTCGGACACAGTTGAGTGACCGAACTGGACTGAACTGAAGACGAGGCAAGTCTTGTCAAATAATACCAATTTTCCAGTAAGTCACCAGAAGCAAAGAAGGATTTCCCTAAAGGTTGGGATCATGCTGCCAACACCTTGATTTTAGACTTCTAGACTCCAAAACCTTGAGCTAATACATTTCTGTTCTTCTAAGACACCCAGTTTGTGGTACCTTGTTACAGAAGTCCTAGGAAACCAATGCAGAGATTTCCATGTCTCTTGAATGACTAAATTATCTGGCACCACCTGGCTCACTTTCCTACAGCAGCTGATATTCTGGACCCAGTTTTTCACAGACACCTCCACTCCCTATTGTCCCACTGACACCAAGGCCATATATCCGTGGTCATTCAGTAAGACATCTGCATGGCTGTTTTCTTTATAGATGAGAAATATTTCTATATAGCCATATCTCTACCAAAAGATAAACCAGGAGGGGCATCTGGTTTAGTAAGAAGGCGACCAGGCCCATATCTTCATGGAAGTGAAAAATGTTTCCAGGTGTTAATACAAACTAAGGCCTTTTAAAAAATAGCAATTTGCAGGACTTCTTCAGCAGTTCAAAGGTTAAGACTTCACCTTCCAATGCAGGAGTGTAGGTTCTATACCTGGTCTGGGAACTAAGATACCAATACCCCCTTGTCAAAAAACCAGAACATAAAACAGAAGGAATAGTGTAACAAATTCAATAAAGACTTAAGAAATGGTCCACATCAAAAAAATCTTCAAAAAAAAAAATATACCAATTTGCTCTTTTACTTTCCAGCTTGGTCCCTGTGGGCATCTGAGTTTTCCAAGACTGCCTCTGCTCACCTCACTGGACATTTGGACAATGTCTCTATAAAAAGGGCAAAACCACATTTTCCAGGGAGAATGCATTCTGCATCATTCCAAAAAAGCCTGAAGCCCCTGATTCTTCAAAACAGGATATATAGATGTTATAAACCAAGACCAGGTATCCTTTAAATCCTTCAAAAGGTCTAAGTATTTATGTTTTTAATTTTGGGCGCACATCCCCAGAGGCCTAAATACAGGATATGTCTGTAAATTTTCCATGAATAAATGACAGTAACCAGGTCCACGGCCTAGTTATTTATGTTGCTTTGAGAAGTAGCTATAACAGGTTTTTCCGCATCAAACATGCACAGATGTGAGGGTGCGTGCCTTCAGGGCCCCTCTATGGGTTGCTCGCTCCCCTCCCCCATCCCTGGACCACCCGCCCTGCAGATCCTGGCATGGAGCCAGAGCAGGGCAGCTGTGCCACCGCTGGCTCACCTTGGGTGGCTTCAGGCCCTTCCCGCGATGTCTTCTGGACCGCAAGAGCCGTTCTCTCTCCTAGAAGGAAACACAACCGTTTGCATCTTCAGCCAGTCTTCACATCACACCCAGCGACCTACTGGCTCCAAGAGGGCATAACTCACAACTCTGTTGCGCCTACCTATCTGCACCGGGCCTGAGTCGGCCCAGGTCCTAAGCACCCAAGGCACGGCTGCTTCTCAGAACTGACAGCTACAGAGCCACACCGTGAACTGGACTTGGACCCTCCCAGAAAAAAAAAATGCCAAGGCTGGCCAGTACTGTAAAACTCCACCCTGGCTGCCTTTGGGGCTGGAAGCTATAAAACTTCAGGCGATGTTGACTAGTTACCTACTGTCAGTGACCCCAATAGAAAATAAATAATCTTGTGGCTTCGATCTCACACAGAGCTGTGGCCAAATCCCCATGGGGATGACACACACCTCATTTCTCTGATTCTCAGCTTCTTCCTTTGCTATAAGTGCTAGAACCTACCCTGCAAGAGACTGTGGTTACCTGTGGCTTCTGTCAGTAGAAACGGCACCTATAGGGGTAGTGGCAGGAGTAGCAGCATTCTGCCCCAGAGGAAACCAGCAAATTCTCTCCTTCCTGATTATCTCCTTTCTGATAGGATGTTCCTATCCTCTTTGGCTGTCAGGAAACCCAGAGACAAATACGGTGCCTGGCAACAACCCTTATGGTCCACCCCTGCGTCCCTCCTGATCTTGACTGACGCTGCCATCTTTATTTTCTCTCGTCTTATCTGTTTATTATTCCTCTTTCGACCCTGCCATCGTTTTGTTGGGTGTGTTTTTTCCACCTTATGTGGCATAAAGACTTTTATGTGTAATGAAGCAAAGATGAATGGAAGGTTGAATGAATAAATGGAGGGGGGTGGAATAAAGGCAGGATGGAGAGAGGAAGGAATGGACGGGAGGGGGGAGGATGGGAAGGTGGATGGAAGGAGGGGAGGGAGTATAGATGGGTGAGTGGAAGGAGGGAGCAGAGATGGAGAGACAGGCAAGCAAAGTGAACTGGACAACTTACAGTCAAAGCCTTTCCTAGAGCTTTGCTCACTGGCTTTTCTATTTTTTGAAGTACTCTTTGCTTCTAAGATGCAACTAAAGCTCACTATAGATGCTCCCTTCATGGTTCCTAAGCTCCTTCCACAGAGAGCAGCAGAACTCTCTGGATGTCACACTCAACCTCCTTAAGACATACTCACACTCCCCCCTCCTTGATCTTACAAACACACACACACACACACAACACACACGTTCTTAGCAAGTCCTTCAAATTCCGGTCTGATTATAAGGTTCCGGTTTTCAAGTTCACATTCTGCAATAATAGGCTAAAAAAAAACATCAGACTTATCCAGGACAGATCGATCACACCCACTCTGTAAAGGCCAGAGACTCTTTTCAAAAGAGGCTGATGCTGCTTCTTAATGGCAGCAAACTCGGCATAAGGGCTGAGCAAAAAGAGTAACCATGGAAACCGCTCCCAGATACCGGGTGATGTTGTGTAAAGCAAGTGGAGGCTGCTTTCTGGAAGAATGGAGCAGGAAGCCCCCATCACCAGGAGGAGCTCCGTGAGACGCTCCCCTGCCCCCCTGTGCCCCCACACTGCTTGCAGCCCTGATGCCATTCTGGAGGCCCATGTCTCCTGGCACCCCACGGAGGGCTTGGCACTGGTGCAGGCGCAGACATACCAGTGAGAGATCGTCAATGACGTGTTGCTGCTCCAGCACCTGCAGTCTCAGGAACTCGATCTCCTGTTCGTCCCGTGTCAGACTGAGGTCGTTCAAGGAAGTGTGCCTCTTCAGGGATGCCTGGGCCGACAGTTTCTCTTTCTGCAGCCAAGGAAAGAGAGGACACTGCAGGGCTGCTCGTCCGTAACCCTTGTCAGGGACCCACCATGTGTCAGGGCATAGAGTGTGGGCTTGGGGATATGGGATGAAAAGACGGAGGGAGGGATGACTGCTCCCTGGTCCCCACTCTGGAGGAGCGGACAGCAACAGACCAGAGCCAGGCTCGAGGCAGGGCTGACTGTGCCCACTGCCGACAGGAAGGGCTAGCAGACAACGGGGTGGGAGAGGTGGACTTCTGCCCTGAGCCTAGAAAGCTTGGGTGCTGGGGGAAGAGAGCATGCCATGTGGTAACAACGCACACTCACAGCTGGACCTTCCAGGGAACAGGGAGAAGGGTGTTCCGTCTCCCAGAGCCTCAGTCTTCTCAGCTGTACAATAGGCATGCTTGAGGCTACTTTGGACAATGAAACTCAGAGTATTCCTTGAACCATCAGCTGCAAGACACCACTCTGACCACAAAGACCAATCATTCTTGCTGGAGCAAATGAAAGGCCCTGATTCAAAGCACTTGGAGCAAAACTGTAATTGTTGGCCTACTGAGCTGCCCCAATGTCCCAGGTCTCCTGTGAGAACCTTCTGTGTCATCACTCCATCCTGTCCCTGACCCTACAGCACTGATGTTTGCAATCCCATTTCATGGATGAGGAAGAGGTCTGGGCCCAAGGACCCCAGGTGGAGATGGCAGAGCGGAGGTGCAAACCCGCTGTCAGGCTGCCTGGTACACGCTCCTTCGGGCACAGGTGCCCACAGCACTGTGAATTCTGGGGAACGGAGGCAGGAGGGATGGGGTGGGGTTGGGGGCGGGTGGGAGATGGCCCGGGAGAACTTGGACTGATCGGGTCAGGGGCTGGAGGAGCCCGGGCGAGACAAGGGCTCCAGGTCCGCGACTCACCATCTCCACGTTTTCCCGCGTGAGGTTCTTGATCTTCTCTTCCATCCTCTGGATGCTCTGCAGCAAGTCCTCATTCTTCTTGTTCATCCGCTTGTTCTTCTCCACCAGGGGCTTCAGCTGGACCTCCGTCTCGCGGGAGCGTTTCAGCTGCGATCGGACAGACACAGAGAGCAGCAGCCGTAAGACCCAGCTGTGGAGGCCAGCGGAGATGCCACCTGGCTGGAGCCGCCCCTGAGGGGACCACATCGCCTGCGTGATGCAAACACCAGGAAGAGCCCACAGATACCTGGCTTCCAGACACAGGCTCCCACCTGAGCCTCAGAAGGCCTCAGGCAAGGCAAGAGGAAGGGGTACAGCCCAACACGGAGACTCAGAGATCTGTCTCAGGTCACCCTGCTGGCAAGTGGCCTGAGCTGCATCCACACTTCCCTTACATCCAGGCAAAACCCCCAGAGGTCAAGGTTCACATGCATAAAGGTCAGTCCAGCCATCTAGCTCTTCCTGACCACCATTTCTCCCCAGGCACAGACTTAGCTGAAAGCTCAGCACTCTTCAGACAACAGAGGATCCCTGGGCCTGGCACAGTGCTGCGGGTATGAGATAGATGGGTAGCACCAGGCCCTGAGCTGCTCCCCGAGTACTCTGAGCATGGTCCCTGTGACCATGGGGTGTCCCTCCACCCTCTCATCTTGTCAGCATCTGGAGGGCCCCTCTTGGGCCTGGGTCCTGTCCTGGGGGCTGTGTCAAAGGGAAGACACCATGGGGGTGACCATCCAAGAGATGGGGGAAGAGAGCAAAGATGGTAGCAGAGGTAAGAACACATTGAGACAGGTCCTCATGGATGGTCCACACAGGGGAGGCACGCTGTCAGAGGTCAGAAGGGGCAAGATCAGGGCGTGTCCAAGGAGCTTCATGGACGGCAGTGGGAACACGGAATGTGGGGATGGGAAGAGCTGGGCAGGCCTGGTGAGGCCTGATTTAGGGAGCTGAAAACTCTATCATTGGTTTCCACCCCCAGCTCGCTGGCCCTCCCCACCCACCCTCCTCTGGCCAAAGGCTTTGAGGCACAAGCATTCTGTGGTCGGGTCTGCCTTCTAGAACAATCCATCACTCTGACTGCTGTGTGCGGGCCAGCCCAATGAGACAGAGACACGAGAAGTGCTGGTGGAGGGGGATACGGAGCAGGGACTGGGAGACTGAACAACTAGAAGCATCCACTCTTCTTCCTTCTGTACACAGTGTCCTCGGTGACGCACACTAGCTGCAAGGCCACAGCCAAACTTTCAGCCTCAGTTTTCTCATCTATAAGATGGGAATAACAGTAGCAGACTCCGGGAGACAGTGAAGGACAGGGAAGCCTGGTGTGCTGCAGTCCATGGGGTTGCAAAGAGCCCAGCACGGCTGAGTGAATGACCAACAATGGTATATCTGCCTCAGACACTTGTTGTGAGAACTAAATGCATGGGTATAGCTTCTGCAGGGTTATTTTAATGGATGAAAATTAGAAACAACTTAAATATTCATCAATATGACGACAGTTGCAAGACCCATTGCATCAGGTACTCACCATGTGTCCAGGCATCCCCTCTCCATTAACCCTCACCTTGATCCCAGGAGGGGCTCCCTCCCATCCCCATTTCACGGACAAAGAACCTGGCCACAGAGAGGTGGGGCGATGTGCTCAAGGTCACACAGCAAGTGCCAGAACCAAGAACCAAACACAAGGGACTGACTACAGACCTCTGCTTTGGGTCACCAGGATGTGAAAGTTAAGATGAAACACTGATGGTAGTCATTAAGATGTAAAATGTACCACGCCTTATACATTGTACCGCTAGAAATCTATCCTGCAGAAATAAAGGTTCAAGGGAATAAAAACAAAAATGTATCTTCTGTGTGGCATTGTGTACAGTAGCAGAGAAACCTGCTGCTGCTGCTGCTGCTAAGTCGCTTCAGTACTGCGTGTAAAAGATTTAAAAGAAGATAAAAATGATAGCTAGCGGGAAGTTGCTATGTAACACAGGGAGCTCAACCTGGCACTTTGTGACAACCTAGAAGGGCTGAATGCTGAGAGTGGGAAGGAGGTTAAAAGAAGGAGGGGACATACGTATACTTATGGCTGATTCACGCTGTTGTATGGCAGAAACCATCACGACACTGAAAAGCAATTATCCTCCAATTAAAAATAAGTTTTAAAAAAAGATCCCAGTTCTGGCAGGCTTATCAATTCTTTCTTTAAATGCTTCAGAAGGTCTGAATTGTTTCAAGCAAGGTATTTTTTCTAATCCATTTAGTAAACTATTTTGCCTCTCATGAGGGATATTTTTTAAGCTCATGAATATTTACCCAATAAGTGGAGACATAATATGAGATGGACTGTCTGATGAAAGCTATATAAAAATATGCCTTTAAAAATACTGGAAGGAAATGAAATTATTCTGATCCTGTTAAAACCATGAAGAAGTGACACTTATTAACACTTTTTATCTCCATGTGTTTCAAAATTACAGATACTTTTGCAATAAAATTTCGAATAAAGAAAAATACTATGAGGCATTAGTCAAGAAGTTTATATATTGACTACCACTCCATAAAAATTAGTTTAACTGTTTATCCTGCATTTTCAAGAAGTTACTATTTTTACTTGAGTTTTTTTTTTTTTTTTTTGGCTGTTCCCGGCCTTAGCTGCAGCATGTGGGATCAAGTTCCCTGACCAGGGATTGAACCCTGGCCCCCTGCATTGGGAGCACAGAGTCTTAGCCTCTGGATCACCAGGGAAGGTCCTTGAGATTTTTTTTTTTTTTTAACCAGAAGTTCATATCCACCACCTTTAAAAATAGAACTATGTGAACTTTTATGCAAAAGAAAGTAAACAGATAAGCAAAAAATAAAAACTATCCATAATCATACCACCTAAAACAACTTCCCATATCCAGGATGATGATAATGTGTTTTTGTTCTGTAAACCGCTTTTATCATTTAATTTATTGTGGACAAATTTCCGTGGCAGTTAAATATGATTTAAAACACCATTCTTAATGACTGCATACAGTTCACTGCGTAAATGTTCCATGATTATTTTGATCAGTACTTGAGGATCGAACAAGTGGGGTTTGGTTTCGTCTGGGTTCAGTTTTGGTTGCTACTGTATAGAGACATCACTGCTATGAACACCCTCTCCACGGACCCCTCACTGAACTTTTCTGATTGTCAGCTCAGGATAAATTCCTACAGAAACTAAGGATACTAACAGGTCTCTTCAACAAGCGTGTGTTCAATTTTTAACCAGGAAGAAATTAGGGGAAAGTAGAGAAAACCAGACGGCCTGGGTATCAACTTCCTGTTTAGAGCCTGGTTTGTGGCCCCAGGACTGCTCTCCCGAACCCCGCAGGCTCCATCTGCCTCTGAGGGGGTGGGGGGCTGATTACCAGTTCATTCCTCTCGTCTGCCAAGAGGGTATTTCTGTCTTCCAGCTTCCGTATCACCGAATTCAGTTCAGCAATTTTTAGCTGAAATCGCCGCACGTCTCGCTCATCCATATGTTGATCCTAAAATAGAATCAAGACACAAATGTACTTTGAAAAAGCTTAACTGAGTCAGAGCGCTTCATGGACCCTTCTCGGAAAACTCTCAGGACAAAGGTGAGCTCCTCATCAGGGGAAGTCAGCACAGTCAGCCGTGCTGGGGCTCCCCCAGGTCAAGCAAGATGTGGAAAGACCAGCTCCAAGGCGATGAGACGGCAAACCCTCCAGCGGCTCCCTAAGATCTGGGGACCTTCCATCCCAGCCCCTGCTCTCTGAGCATCTCTGATGAAGGCACATCACCAATATGCCAGGCACTGACTGTGCCCACCTCGCTCACCACTGAGATGCCAGGACCTCATGTGGGTGTCTGCATACAGCCTGCCTGACAGACTTCAGTATTTAGTGAATGAATGAATGAGTGAATGAATGAATGCCTGCAGCTTCGGCCTCCTCTGTGCCTCTTAACTACCAGCTGTCCCCAGGTGCCCTGTCTGTTGGCTGAGCTCCCTCTCCTGGGCAGGGGGCTCTGCCTTTAAATCATATTGTCCTCACTGGGTCCCTTTCTGAGCTCTTACTGGATACTCGGCATTCATGCTTTCATTTCTTTCTTTTTAGTTGAACTCTAAGACCACCAGAGGCAAGAGCAGCCTGTTCTTCACCTCTGCACTCCCTGTGCCAAGCACTGGGCCTGGCCGCAGTGAATGTCTGTATGTGTAGCGGGATGGGTAAGGGAAAGAAGGAAGGGTATGCAGATGGATGGGAAGGAAGGAGGAGGGATGGGGGGAAGGCAGGCAAGCGAGTTCACCAAGAATGATCAGTTGGGAGGAGTGATGGGTAGGCGGTCGGCTCGATGGCCCCGGTGCGTCATGAGCCCCTCACCTGGACGCCCATGAGCTCGGCCATGTCCCCTATGCCGGGCGGGAGCTCTCTCTTTGGACTACCGTGGTACCGCTCAGCCTCTCTGACCTGAACCAGCTGCTCATCCAAAGCCTCTTTCTGAAGCAGCAGCTTCTGGGTCTGCCCAGTCTGCACGCCGAGCTCCTTCTCCAAGGCCAGAATCACACGATCTTTCCCCTTGATCTCATCCATCTGAAAAGAGAAAGAACAAGCAGCTGACTGTAGGGGCTTGTGACCAAGGAGAGCTCTCCCTTGCTGGCCTCAGGCCCAGGGGAAGGTTCAGCAGCTCCGTGGATCCAGGGCCGCTGGACTCAGCAACACGGGACAGAGAGACACTGCAGGGCATGGCCCAGGCCCTGCTCCCCTGTCAATCACCGGCCCCAGCACAGAGAAGCACAGAGCTGAGGGTTCAACCTATATCATCAACCAGACACTTACCCCGAAACTGATCTATGTTTCTTTCTCTTACCTTCATGACATAAAGTCAAATCCTGACTGTCCAGGGTCACCCAGCCACTCCCCACCCTGCCCCAAGCAGCTCAGCTTGGTCAGAGTTGGTTATCCTCCTGCCTCCCACTCCCGTCTGGCCGTGTCTCCTGCTGCTGCTGCTGCTAAGTCACTGCAGTCATGTCCGACTCTGTGCGACCCCACAGACGGCAGCCCACCAGGCTCCTCTGTCCACAGGATTCTCGAGGCAAGAATACTGGAATGGGCTGCACCCCTCCAGCAAACAGCTCTCACTAAGGTCTCCAACCCTCTCCTGGCCCCCAAACTCACCAGACAATTTTCTCTCCTCTCTCCTCACCCCTTCTGACACTCTCACCCACTCCCTGCTTCATCAACTCCCCCCACCTCCTGCCCTCCATGGGACTATCTCCATCTGCTTTACAGACTCACCTTCCCCTGGTCACCATGGAAGTCTGTAGTTTCCAAGTAGTTTCCTCTTCCCATCTGTAGCCCCTCCCCGACCAGCCAAGTCCTCACGCTCAACACTAGCTCCCTGTATGTGGCTGGCGCTCCATCCTCCTCCCGCTGCTCTCACATCTCTAGGAGTCCCACAGTCAGAGAACAGACTGGCTGCTTCTTGGGGCCCCAGAGTGCCTCGGTCTCCCCATGTGCAAGTCTCGGCATGAGCCCCAGCTCACCCAGCCTCATCCCTCATTCCCTACAGGAAGCCAAGCAGAAAAAAAGCTTATAGGAGGAAGCTTCTGCCATATACCATACACTTCAGTTGTTTCTGGACACAAAAGCCAACAGCTGGGAAACTGCCCCAGGAAGGGTGCTGTGCTGGCATGCCCCCTCCCCAAATCCATGCCCTTCTTACCACCTGGGAACGTGACTTCATTTGGAAATAGAGTCTTTGCAGATATAGTTAAGGTGAGGTCACAGCAGAGTCGGGTGGGCTCTAATGACTGGGGTCCTTATAAGAGGAAAGAGACACAAACAAGGGAGAAGATGAATGCAGAGACTGGGGTGATGGAGCCACAGCCACGGAACACCTGGAGCCACCAGAAGCTGGAAGATGCAGGAAGCACCCTCCCCTAGAGCCTCCAGAAAACAAAGTCCTGCAATACCTTGACTTCAGACTTCTAGCCTCCAAACCTGTGAGTGAATACATTTCTGTTGCTTAAGCCACCCAGTTTGTGGTACTTTGTAACAGCAGTCCTAGGAAACTAATACAGGTGTTAAAAGAGAAAATTTCCCAGTACTAGAGTTTCATTAATTGACAAAAATCACAATAGTTTCAACTACAGTGATTATCATCACAGAATTTAGGAATAAATTCTGAGATAAGGTATACAAAAAACTTCTGAAAAGAATACTAATGCTTTCGTAAGGATGGTTTCAACAAGCTCTGGATAGAGTCTTTATGACATGGTACTGTTGAACACATACCTGTGCATGCCCACCATGAGCAAGCCTGTATGTAAAGTGATATAACGTGGATATTGCCTTGATTACCCAACACAAAGGTTAAAGCCACATGCTATAAAACAGCTTGCCACAGAGGGAAAAGTACTAGGCATGGTATGAACTGGAGACTAAACCCCCACTGGTGAACTGTGTGACCTCTGGCAAGGCATTGGACCTCTCCAAGCTTCAGGCTCACTTGTAAAATGGGGATGTAGGCAGCTCCACTTAGAAGGGGAACTGTGAGGACTGAAGGGGACAGCAGACAGGCAGGCTGCTTAGGAGCAAGGCCACTGGATTGCTGGGTCCTGGCCCTAAGGCCACCACTCACTGGCTCTATTATCTTGGTTTGGCTACCTGATTTCTTCCTATGCCTCAGTTTTCTCATCTGTGAAATGGGGATAATCATGGGGATGTTGTGAGGGTGAAATGAATACATGGAAAGTGCTTAACACACAGTAAGCATAAAGTAAACAACTCTAATTACAACTGCTGCAGGCACATAGTAGGTCTCAATAAGTAGTAGCTCCTGTCCTTCCTAGACTTTTATCTCCTTTGGTGTGCAAATATGAAGAACACTACAGTGGTTTGAATTATGGTTCCTAAAAGGGTATATTCACATCCTGACTTCAGATACCTGTGAATAGAAACTTGTTTGGGAAAAGGGTCTTTACAGGTGTAATTAAGGACCTTAAGATGATGAGATAACTGGGTGGGTCCTAAATCCAATGACAAGCATCCCCACAGGACAAAGAGAAGATGCATAGGAAGAGGGAAAACACAGAGGCGAGCCGTAAGAGGGAGGCAGAGATTGGAGTGGTGCACGCACAAACCCAGGAACGCTTGGACGCCCCAGAAGCTGGAAGAGCAAGGAAGGGCCCTCCCCGAGAGCCTTCAGTGGGGCATGGCCCTACTGACCCCTTGACTTTGGACTTCTGGCGTCCAGAGCAGTGAGGGAATAAACTTCAGTGTGTCTGTGGCCATTTGTTAAGGCAGCCCCAGAAAACAAATACAAATGCCCTTCTCATTAAGCACACTCTCAGAGGGTACACATTGATTGTAACCTGAATCAGAAGTTGAAACTCCTGCCTCTGAATCAGACACCTTGAATTGAGACACAGATCGCTCAAGCAGAGAATACTGATTAAGAGCCCTGTCCTGGGCAGACAGAAGTAAGTTCAAATCCCCACCCCCACCAGCTGTGTAACTCTGGGCAGGCTGGGTCATCTCTCTTAGCCTCAGCCTCTGTGAGGTGGGGACAATGAGAACACCCTGTTTAACTAGGGGGAAATTCAGATCAACCATGGAAAGAATTTATCACAGAACCTGGTTATCACAGAACCTGGCATCTTAAAAGCACACAATCAATGTTGGCTGCCATCATTAATCTACTTTAGCTCCTGGCTATCTTATTGAAACAGCAGACCATGAAAAACTGATAAAATATAACTGAGATTTACAAAGGAGGAAAATGGTATCCCTAACACTCCGGACTGAGGTTTTCAAGCAAAGTCCCAGAGTTCTAACAAGCTCTTTGAGTGGCCTTTCTTTGGTAAAAAAAAAAAAAAAAGGCTTCTCCCCTTCCCTCTGCATCCCTCCCTGTCCCCCAAGACAATCTCCCGCAGCTCCCCGCTTTGACTAAACCTGATCTGAAGGTGTGGGGAACAGCGCCCCTACTGTAGGGAAGAACTCTTGGTGATGCAGGAAACATTGTTGCCACTGCCGATTTCAACCCAGAAACTGTAAGAACAATGTGAAAGGAGTTAACCACTTAAACTTGTTTTCCTGAATTCAACAATACTGAGGGATGCTGGGAAACACTGATGAGCAAAGCAGATCAGAGTCCCTGCCTCCAGAGCTTTCACTCCAGAGGGGAGGGGAGCTGAAAGCAGAAGTCAATACTGGAATAGACTAGAGCATGCTTAGTGCTAGGAGAAAAAATAAAGCCAGGGGAATTAGTGGTGCGAGCCGTTACGAGTTAACAGGTAGGGTTCCAGTCTGTCCCCCTCATCATTCTGGCTGCACACTTCTGGCTTTGCTCTGGGGCCAGGAAGCACTCCCTTCCACCACCACATTACACTAGTCCCTTCCACAAGAGGGCACAGCATCACAAGCAAGATGTCTCCGGAAATTCTCAGCTTAGAAGAGCACTGGTTTCCTACTTGATTCCAGTAAGTGAGCAAAGGGCTTAAACCCAATCACATGGAACAGGTTCCTAGAAAACAGCCTCCACTAGTGAAGATGGCATCCAGGAATGGATGGACAATGTGAAATAGATTATGGAGCCAACAATTTCTAGGTTGTCACATTTCCTCAGCCAGAGTCCTGAGGTTCCAGAGGTTAGGAGACCTACCAGCTCACACAGCTGTGAAGGCACTCTTATTTGTTGACTCCGGTCTGGCTCCCAGCCTGATCTTAGTGATCTTTCCCCCTACCCTGAGGATGGTGAGGAAGTGTGAACTTGACAGTGACCTTGACCTTCCCTGAACCCCATCACCTGAGTGTGCGGGACATTCCTGGATTGGTCCCTGCATCCATTTCCCCTTCTCCGACATTCTCACTATCACCATGAGAGGGGGCGGGGCTGCACCACTCCGAATTCCCAGGGCAGGCCCTGATTGGCTCACAACACCTGCACGGGCCCACCCCTTAATAGTAAGTGGTTCAGGGATGGATACATGACCCACTCAGAGCCAACAGCCTGAAGAGGGTGTCGCTAGGACCGTCCTATTTCTTCTTAGGAGTTAAGAAAGAGCTTCTCTCACTTTCTCTGAGCTGTTTCTTGTGAGGACGTGGAGTCTGACACAATGATGGCATCTCACCAGCACAGTGAGAGACTAAAGTCTGAACGATAAAAGACGGGGCAGAGCCTACGAAACCCAGGTCCTGAGAGACATCATTAGTCCCACTGGGGCTGTGCCAGAGGCTAGTCCAGATACTTTAGTGAAAAAAACTGGTTTGAGGTAGAGTTTCTGTCACTTGCAGCCATAAGACTCTAACTGACGGGGAAAAAACAACAGTTCTGGATGATGGCTATCAGTTCTTACTTACATGCTACTGTGAGCTCAGGAAGACATTTGTACTTAAGAGACATGCTCTTTCTCAGTTTTTAAAAGACCCTCAATGTAGACATTATCCCATTTTACAGATAAGCTTGAGGCCCAGAACAGTGAATGTGCCCACACTCTAGGCAGCAGCAGATCCATGAATCAGATTCAAGCCAGCCTCTCTTGAGTCCTCCCTATGCTGTCTCTCTGCCCCAGAGGCACAGAATCTAGCCACTTCTCCGCAAGCACATCCAACAGCACACGTGTCTCAGTAAACACCCCAGTTTAGCCAGCTCCCAACAAATCCATCGACTGGGGGATAATTTCGTTAGCGCTTCTTCATTGCAAAGTCTGAGGAATCAAGCTGCTACCCCCAGACCCATTCTCTTCTCCTCCTTGGTACCTGCGGATGAATGGTGTCCCCATCTAATTTCACATCTACCTGGCAAATCAGAATATGAACCTATTAGAAATAGGATCTTTACAGATGTAACTAAGATGTTAAGCTGAGATGAAGTCATAACAGATTGGGGTGGGCCTTCCCTGGTGGCTCAGATGGTAAAAAATCTGCCTGCAATGCGGGTAGACCTGGGTTCGATCCCTGGGTTTGGGACGATCCCCTGGAGAAGGGAATGACAACCCACTCCAGTGTTCTTGCCTGGGAAATCCCATGGACAGGGGAGCCTAACAAGCTACAGTTCTTGGGGGTCCCAAAGGGTCAGACACGACTGAGCAACTAACACAACACAACTCAATCCACTAACTGGCGTCCTTATAGAAAGAGGACAAGACCCAGCCATGTGGAAAGGCAAAGGCCATGTGGTGGCAGAGGCTGCAGTGACACAGTATGAACAAGGAAGGCCAAGAATTCCCAGCAACCACCTGAGGGCGGATGACGACTACGCCCTCCTTCATCTGTGCTCCTACTGCCAACCCGGGATAAAGATGTGATGGCTGGCACTCCATGGCAGGAGGGGCCGTGAGGAACAGGGCCTCCTCGCAGAGCCCCTTCTGAGGGGAAAGCTGAGAGGCCCTGTGGCCTGCACTGCTCTGTGAAGCCCTTTCCAGACTTTGCACATTAACAGAGAAATAAATTCCAGATTTTAAGCCCCTGTATAACAGGGTTCTCAGACCTAATCCTAACTGATCTAAGGAATGAGTCCAATGGCCCCACACTGACCACAACTGCCTTTTTCTCCTCAATTGTTTCTTAAGAGGCATGTTAAATGTGTAAGCGGAAGCCTGGAAGCCTTCCTGCATTTCTAATCCAATTCAGCTGACAAAGAAACAAAATGCAGGCCACCTTCTGAATAGTTTGCCAAGAGGCCTGTCTGAGGAGGGACATTTATCAAGTGGCGGGAGAAATGGACATTAATTCCTTTCACTCTATTCTCCTAAGTGGCCCCCATACACTGAGACAACCTGAACTGGGGATAGTTCTACTTGGCACTGGAATGGAAACAGATACCAAGTCCTGGGGCTTCTCTGATGCTCAAATGGTAAAGAATTTGCCTGCAATGTGGGAGACCCAGGTTCAGTCCCTGGGTTGGGAAGATCCCCTGGAGAAGGGAATGGCAACTCACTCCAGTATTCTTGTCTAGAGAATCCCATGGGCAGAGGAGCCTGGAAGACTACGGTCCGTGGAGTCGCAAAGAATTGGACACAACTGAGCGACTAATACACACACGCGCACACACACAGACACCAAGTCCTTGGTACATTTTAAATTAAGCTCAGTCCATCTCTTGGGCAAATACTTGTTTTCTCCCCATTCTATTTCCCTTAAATATACATTTCCTGGGGCTTCTCTGGTGGCTCAGCCAGTAAAGAATCTGCCTGCAATGTGGGAGACCTGGGTTCGACGCCTGGGTCGGGAAGATCCCCTGGAGGAGGGCATGGCAATCTACTCCAGTATTCTTGCCTGGATAATCCCATGGACAGAGGAGCCTGGCAGGCTCCATGGCGTTGCAAAGAGTTGGACACGACTGAGCGACTAACACTTACATTTTTTTATACATTTCCTATGACAGAGGAACATACTTTATATGTCTCCTATTACAGAAACTATAGGCTGTTGATAAAGACTTAGTTAACTTAATTCTCAGCACGCTGGAACAGATACGTGATCATTCCTCCTTCTGTAGATGAGGCACGAGAGATTTAGCGACCGTATGCAACCTGATTGGGGTCACAGCTGACAGGAGTCTGGATTCACACGCAGAAGAGACCTTCTCCAAAGCCTTCTCTTCCTATTAAGTGACAACACCGCCCCCACACACGGAGGGGAAAGGGGCTGCGGAACACCTCTAAGACCTCAGTCCTGGTATGTGCTTAGATTTTCTATACATTAGAAATTTAAAATCAGTGCGACTCTTCTGCCAGTCCAGGTACTGGATTGTTAAGATATGAACTGATGCTCTGTCATTGGCTGGTGACAAGTCTAGGGATGGTCCTTCCACCTCCAGTCCTTCAATTTCTTACGGTGTTTCCCACCGACAGGACAGCCCTGCCGGAAGCCTCCATCCCGCACCCAGGATGGGAGGGACTTTGCTGGAACCCTAGGGCCTAGAGACAGGCTGGGAGCACAGTGGTCCCCGTTTATTGCTCCAAGAGGGGAAGATGGGGCACGTGCTTGCAGAGAGGTCACACGCATGAGTCAGGGAAGGATGAGGCGCGTGTGCACAGAAGGAGGGGTTGTCTGTGGGCAGGGAGGACAGGGTGCCTGTATATAGAACAGAAAAGGTGCCTGTGTACGAGAGAGACAGGGCGCGCATGCGTGGGGCGTGCGGGAGTGCGTGTACTGCAGGACCGGCGCGCACGCAAGGCGGGGCGGGGCAGCACACGTACCAGCCGGCGGATGTCGCGCTCGCACTCGCGCTTGATGCGGTGCACCTCGTCCTGGTGCGCCTGGTAGGCGGCGCGCAGGTCGGCCGCCTTGGTCTTGTCGGCCTGCATGCAGTTGCTGAGCGCCTCCTCCGCCTGCTTGCGCGCCGCCTTGAGCTCCAGGATCTCTTGCTGCAGCCGCAGGCGCTCGCCGTCGAAGGCCCTGCGCGCCTCTTCGCGCGCGTCGGCCAGCAGCGCCGTCTTGACCTTGTCAGCCGCGCCGTCGCGCAGCACGTTCAGCGTGGCCTGCAGCCGCTGCAGCTCGCCCTCCTTGATCTTGGCCGTGCGCGCCGCCTCCTGCTCATGCTGGCGGATGAGCACCTCGCGCAGTGCCTGCAGCTCCTTGGTCTTCTCCTCGTGCAGCTTGGCCCTGAGCTCCGAGATGTAAGCCGTGTGCCGTCGCTGCTCCTGCTCACGCTCCAGCTTGGCCTCCTGCAGCCGCTCGCGCAGCTTACCCACCTGCGGCCAGAGCGGGGAGACTCGGTCAGGGTCAGGGCCAGGACGGGGGGCGCCGGCAAGGCTTGCTGGCACCTCCCCAAGTCCCTTTTTGTATGACAGGCCCCTGAGACCCTCCTGGGCCCCCACCCTCCAGTTCCCTCTGCCGCCACCTCCATTAGCCCCACCCAGACTCTTCCCTACTGTTTTACTGAGATTTCCCCAGCCGTGGAAAACCATCTGAAGGTGTTGGAGGAGGGTCAGACTCTGACATCCCCTCTGATTTGGAGTTTTTCCGAGGAAGGACAATTTATCAGTCACAAAATATGCCCTGCAGTAATCATCTGTCTCATCAAAGTGTAGACCAGAAATACATCTCCAGTGCTCCTGCCCTGAGCTCTGGAATTCGAGACGGAGCAGGTGAAGGTAGAAAGGGGTGGAGGTGGGGGAACGGAGGTGCCCTCACTCCCCTGCCAGGACCAGGGGGCTCCAGTGCCACAGCAACATGAACCCCTCACCACCCAGGAAGGGGACAACTGTTTTGCCTGAGGCAGCCAAGGTTTGGACTTCCCAGGTGGCTCAGTGGTAAAGAATCTGCCTGCCGATCCAGGAGATGTGGGAGACGGGTTCGATCCCTGGATGAGAAAATCCCCTGTAGGAGGAAATGGCAACCCACTCCAGTATTCTTGCCTGGGGAAATCCCATGGACAGAGGAGCCTGGCGGGCTATAGTCCGTAGGGTGACAAAGAGTTGGATATGACTGAGCATGTATGCAACCAAGAGATGTCCCAGTGACCTGCCTGGGGTGAGCGGCTGCCAAGGGGCCAGGCAAGGCTTTACCCCCGGGTCCCTGGCCCCAGAGAAAGTGGGATTCTGCAGCTGCCAGGCTGCCAGCCCCACCAGAACGTATTCATCTATTCAGCAAACAAAACTTTATTTGTAAGATGTGCCAAGGGAGTGTTTTCTTCAAATACCCCAAAAGGCTTTATTCGATCTTTCCATTTCAAATATCACACGATTACATACATTACACAAGAATCCATTTGCTTTCTAAATGACACCCATCTCCAAAGAACCGAAACAAATGTGTCTCTCATGGACAGGCTGTTTCCATGGAAAGTGGCATAATTTCCCCTGGACCACACTGTTTATAGCACACCAACATGCTGAAATTAATTTCAGGTGAGGAGTTTTACAGTGTTACGTAGGGTGGGCAAATCTTTACTTAAAACAGCAGGGAAAAAGCAAATCAAACCCACCAGGCAAAGACACAAGTCTCCTTACAGCAAACATAATCACGGAAATTAAACATGAACCCAGTCAGAAGGCCCATTTTGCCTGAGAGTTAGAATGGGCCTCTTCCTAAGGGACTAAGGGCCGGGATGCCAGAACTTTAAATACTGAACATGATTTCCCAGGGAGGGACTAAGTACTTGCAGCATGTTCCTTCCAAGGGAGCAACTCAGTGTCCTGACTTCCTGGGTTAACACTGACAGTGATCTGAAATCAAGAGGATGGGATCTTGTCGGATTCTGAATCTGTGCCGATGAATGCATTTCCCTTGGCAAATTACCTAACCTCGAGATGGTTAATGTGTCCACTGGGCAGGGCTGTGGTACCAGGTCATTCAGCCAAACATGAGTCTAGATGCTGCTGTGAAGGTATTTTTAATGACATATTTAAATCAGCAGCCCCAGAGTAAAGCCAATGATCCTCTATCATGTGAGTGGACCTCACTTAAGACCTTAAATCAGTTGATGGCCTTAACAGAAAAGACTGAAATACTCTGCCTCATTAGTGTGAGATTCATGCTCCCTGAAATTTCCAGCCTGCCTGCTCTGCAGATTTCAGATTTGTCAGCCTCCATGACCAGGTGAGTCACCTTCCTGGGAAAAAAAAAAAATCCCCCTCCATCTCTCTCTCCTATTGGTTCTTTTTCTGTCTGAAGAACCCTGACTATAAAACCTCCCAGATCCTTCCCTGTGAAACAAGTCCATTAACAGCTGCCCCGTGAAGACTCTTGGGAGGAGGAAAGTGGATGAGCAGATGAAGGGAAGTTTGATCCCCCATAAATGAGGGAGGGATGTGGACAGTGTGAACAGAGGTGTGTGCAGGGCAGTCTGAGGGTTGGGGAGGCTGGGCCTGTCCCTGGGAGAGACAGAGGGGGCCACTGACACTAACAGTAACAGAGGGGCCAGGGATGCTCACAGTGGATGGGCCAGGGGAGAAGACCCTGCTGGTCCTACCAGCTCTACCTAGAAAAGCCCAAGGTCAAGCCCAGGCAAGGACCCAGGTGTAGCACAGTGAGGCGGGGGCCGCCCCAGGTGTGCACAGAGCACCCCCTCCTTACTCCATCCAGCTGAGCAGGTTGACAGAAGTCACATGTCATCTCACTGGCCAGACGCCTCTAAGCCACCCCACCAAGTCAAGAGGGGCAGCAGGAGAGAGGGGACCTTACCAGCCTTGTCCCAGCACCTGGGCTCTAAATGCAACAAGAACAAAATGACTGAGAAAGGGCATGCATCGAGGCAGGTGGGGCTGGTGGGAAGAACGCTGCCCACCCCACCCTCCAGTGGGCACAGTGAAGTCAGCCTCCGCTTGGCTGTCTCCCCTGCTCCTCAACCCATCCCTGCGACCACGCTGGCTCAAGCCGGCAGCTGCAGCCCTGTAAGAGACCAGGGCAGTCAACCTCACCAGTCGCCCTGTGTCTGCCCCTGTGCACGCGCCCCTGCGTCGCCCCCTGGTGGCCAGCACAGGCCTCAGACCTCAGATGATTTCCCTCCACTGCCCTCTGAATTCTTAGGGTGCAGGTTAATTGTTCTGGAACCACTGTGTGTGCAGAGCGTTGAGTAACTAAGTGGGTGGTGGAGTCAGGCTCTCTCTGCTGGAGAGAGGACACCATAAGCAAGGGGAGGAGGCCAGAGGATCCAAGTGGTAGTGGATTAGGCTGGGGACGTCAGTAAGAACTCACCTTTAACTTAATATACATTTAGAGGTTACATTAAGAATAGCTTAGATATGTATACATACACAGTTAGTATATATGCATACGCTTCCTTGCTCTTCTAGCTAAGCCCAGAAGTAATGGCATGCAAGCAGTGGTGAGCACCCCCAGTGCCCAGATCTCGGTTTCTCACCATTTTCCAATAAAAGCGACCAGAGGGCCTTGGTGAGTGGCTCTAGGAATGGGGCAGGGAACATCCAAAATGAACCAGGAGGACCTTACAGGACCAGAAAGTAGGGGTGTGCCTGAGAAGAAATTAACAAAGGCCACAGTGGCAGGGGTGTGTCAAAGGGACACAGGAGCCGGCTGGAAGAGATCCAGTGGCCAAAGCTGGAACGGTTTGAGTAAAATAAGGTATCAGGTTGACTAAAAAGTCCACTCGGTTTTAAGTTAAAATAAAATACATTTTTCATTTTCACCAAGAACTTCATTGAACGATGTATTCATTAACCAAATGAACATTTTGGCCAACCTAATAGTATTGGATGACAACCCAAAGTATAAAATCAGAGTTTGTAGTGATATAAAGGATTGAATAGATACATACAAAAAATGCAAAAGAACACAAACAGAAACCCTCGAGAGCTCTGTGGCATGCAACACACAGGCCTGAGTCCTCCCCGGCCCGCAGGACTGACCCTGGTTTATGGCTCTCTGGTCCTCCTCCGTGACCGCCCAGCTCAGGCCACCTCCCTGCCCACTGCACCTCGGACACACAGACACCTTCCCGCCTGCAGGCCTTTTCCTGAGCTGTTCCCTCTGCCTGGAGGGCTCCCGGCCAGGTCTCTGCAGGGTCTGCCCTCCCCCACCTGCAGCGCCCCTTTGTTGCCGACCACCTCCCAGAAGAGCCGCCCCTGCTCCAACCCCACTACTCTCCACTTGCTTCTCCAGCCTTACTTTCTTGACACTTTTCACTATGGCACAAATATCACATGTTAATCTCCTGGCCTTTGCTCCCCACCTCCCCCACTAGACACCAGCTCAGGGAGAGGGTCTCCAGGGCAGTGCAGTTTCTGGGACAGAGCATGGCACGTGGTGGAAGCTCAATAACCAAGAATGAAAGGATGATGGGCCTGGCAGTTTGTAAATAATCAGTGACAGCATCCACTCCCCAGGGGCTCCCGGCTCCTAGGCTTGCTGGCCCCTCTGCCTGGTGCCTTCCCTCCATTCCCCAGGAGGGTCTGGAAGCCTTCCTCGATTGGGTCAGGGCCTCCTCTGGGTCCCTGGAGTGTGATTCCCTCCATCACCACACAGACCACACCCCAGTTCCAACCCTCCCAGCATACCCACTGGGCCAGCCCCTGAAGGGCAGGATGGGGCCTGACTTGCTTCTGTAGCTAGATTAGTCCCTGACCCAGGGTAGATCAAGACCAGGATGGGCTGCTCACTGCAAGAATCACCAGCTGTTGAGTGGTGGGCAGCAGCTAGAAGCTCCATGGCCCGTCCTGAGCCCATGTGCTGACCATTGCCCTCTCTGCCCCTACCCACCCCAGACTGTGGGCTTCAACAAGCCAGGGACTCTGCCTCCAGTGGCCTGGCACCCCAGGTGACACTGAGGAAGCCCCCAGGTGATGCTGGATACTTGGGATGGTGTGAATCCTGCTCCCTTTCTCACCAGCTAGCAAAATCCTTCAGAGCTGGCTCCACACCACCTCTGGAGAGAGAAAGCAAAGCTTTTTCAGGCCCCTCTGACCACTGCATGGTTTCCTAAAACCTCTGGTGCCACAAGCCAAGTACTGTCATCCACCTAGCTCCCTGAGCATCTTAGCACACAGCCTGTCTGTGAATGGGGTCATTTCTGAGTCATCTCCAAATGCCCAGCCCAGCCCTGGGGCACAGGCCCAGGGGGCTCGAAGAACCAACAGGTGTGTTCCCAACAATCCTTGATTCTATGGGTTCCTCTGCTGAAGTAACAACACTGTAAATGCAACATCAAAACTGGCTATCACAAGATCATATAGAAGTAAGAGTTATATGCAATTGTAAGGTTTATATGTATGTTTATCATGATAGCTCAGTTGGTAAAGAATACACCTGCAATGCAGGAGACCCCAGTTCGATTCCTGGGTCTGGAAGATCCCCTGGAGAAGGGAAAGGCTACCTACTCCAGTATTCTGGCCTGGAGAATTCCATGGACTGTATAGTCCATGTGGTCACAAAGAGTTGGACACAACTGAGCGACTTTCACAGGTGTCATACCAGCCAGTAAACACACTGCTGAATTCTCCAAGAACAGAAACCCTCTCCGCACACCCTTGGAAGGGCCACGAGGTGGCTTGATTGAGAACACAGCAGCCAGGGCATGTGGGGCAGGAGGTGCTGGGGACAGGGAGGCCCAGCCTGGGGTTCTCGTAGGCCAGGCTTCCAACCTCGTGCCAACACCTACGACTGGACTGTTCTGCTGTGATGGGCTGAATCGTGTCCACCAAATTCCCATGTGGTTGTTCTAACCAACCCCCCACCCCAACCCCCGCCAGAACCTCAGAATGTGACTGTATTTGAAGACAGTCTTAAAAGAGGTCACCAAGTTAAATGAGGTCATGAGGGTGAGGTTCTGATCCAATATAACTGGTACCCTTATAAGAAGAGATTAGAACACAGATCCAGGCGGAGAAGACCATCTGAGGATGCAGGAAGAAGATGGCCATCTACAAGGCAAGGAGAGAGGCCCCAGGAGGAAACCAACTCTGCCTGAACCCTGATTTCAGACTCCCAACTTCCAGGACTACGAGGAAATAAATCTCTGTGGTCGAAGCCTCCAAGTCTGTGGTATTTTGTTTACAGAAACCTGGCCACCTCTCCTCCCTGACCCTCAGTCTGCTCACCTTTAGAGTGGGGGAGAAGGGGGCTTCCCAGGTAGCTCAGCAGTAAAGAACCTGCTTGCCAATTCAGGAGATATGGGTTTTATCTCTGAATCAGAAAGATCCCTTGGAGAAGGGAATGGCAACCCACTCCAGTATTCTTGCCTGGGAAATCCCGTGGCCAAAGAAGCCTGACAGGCTACAGTCCACGGGTCACAAAAAATCAGACACGATTTAGCAACTAAAGGACAACAAAGTGGGGAGAGCCTCATCTAACCTCACAGGTCACTGCAAGGGTCAGGAGGCTCTCCACGGTACCTGGTGTGGCCTGCATAGCAGACACATAAGAAATGTCTGCCAAGCCCTGAGTAACTACAACGTGACAGGCAGTGCCCGGGGCCCTGGATGTGACCCTTAGTCATTCCTTAAACAAACCAGAGAGGCAGACACATCAGATGTCCCCATTTAACAGATGGGGAAACTGAGGCATAAGGCAGCTACCCGGCTTGCCCCAAGACCTCAAGGCGGATTAGGTGGTGGAGGTGGGATGGAGACCTGGTCAAATGACAATGGTCCCACAGACACAGCTGCTGTTGCTCCTTCCTAGTCAGCTGCTCAGGCCCAGCTGGGCAGCAGATAACCCCAGGGGATCCTGGCAGGTGAATCCTTCCTGGGTTGGGCAGGGCGTGCACAGGCTGCACCGCCAGCAGCTGTGCTGAAAGACTGCGGCTGCACTGTCTCTGGAACTCATGAGAGTCTGGGCACGGGAAGGGGCATACGTGTCCCCAAGCTCCAGAAGCCCAGTCTTCATCGCCCCAGCTCAAGGACTCTGCCTCTGTTCTCCACGCAGCCATCTTGAGCTGGGCTCAGAGCCAAGGACCAAGCCTCAGCCCCCTCCCCACCTGGAAGCTGGACCCTGCTTAGCACTCCAGCTGCTGCCAGAGTCCCAGCTCTCAACCAGACACCTGCAGCTATTCCTGGGGCAGGCCCTCCCTGCCCTCAGGTCTGGGGGCAGGGCGGGAGGGGACCTGCGGGGCTGAGAGTACAACCTCCGTGTCCCCAGCCAGACAAGGTCCTCAGATGGGTCCCCCAGGAACAAGCCCAAATCCCATCCTCTTTCTCTTCTCACACAAGTGGCGGCTCCTCTCTGGGCTGGCAGAGCACCTCCCACCTTGCCTGCTTTTGCCCTCAAACCACCTGGGTCAGAACCACACCAGCATAAAGGACCGTGGCTGTGCAAGATGGGCTTTCTTTGTTTCCATCACCTGAGATCTTTCAGTTCAGGTCAGTTCAGTCACTCAGTTGTGTCCGACTCTTTGCAACCTCAGGGACTGCAGCATGCCAGGCTTCCCTGTCCATCACCAACTCATGTCCATGAGCTTACTCAAACTCATGTCCATCGAGTCGGTGATGCCATCAAACCATCTCATCCTCTGTTGTCCCCTTTTCCTTCCACCTTCAATCTTTCCCAGCATCAGGGTCTTTTTCAATGAGTCATTTCTTCCTATCAGGTGGCCAGAGTATTGGTTTCAGCTTCAGCATCAGTCCTTCCAATGAACAGTCAGGACTGATCTCCTTTAGGATGGACTGGTTGGATCTCCTTGCAGTCCAAGGGACTCTCAAGAGTCTTCTCCAGCACTACAGTTCAAAAGCATCGATTCTTCAGGACTCAGCTTTCTTTACAGATCTTTGGTAGTAGTTTAATCGCTAAGTTGTGTCTGACTCTTGCAACCCCACGGACTGCGGTCCGCCAGGCTCTTCTGTTCATGGGATTCTCCAGGCAAGAATACTGGAGTAGACTGCCATGCCCTCCTCCAGGGGATCTTCCTGACCCAGGAATTGAACCTGGGTCTCTTGCACTGCAGGCAAGCTCTTTACTGACAGCTACTATGAAGGCCCAAGATAACCTTAAATCGGGCAGTCACTATGATACCCATGTTATAGATGAGAAAATGGAGGTTCAGAGACTTCAGGTCACTTGTCTAAGACTGTGAAGTCAGTCAGGAGCCTAGGTGAGGTCTAAAGCCAGGTCTGCAAGATTAGACAGCCTGGGTTCCTCCCACTGTCACTAGCTGCCCATCATGCCTGCCCTTTGACTGGCACTCAACTGGGTATTGTACTCACTGGCTCCAAAGCTCATACCTGCCTTACCAGAGCAAAGGGTCCCATCACAGAGCCAGGCTCCATACTGAGCCCTTCATGTATCTGTATTTACACCCTTACTCCTGACCGTTGGCCCATCAGGTGGCCTTATTATGGTCCCATCCTGCAGGCGAGGGGAGTTATGGTATGGAGAGTGAAGTAACTGGCCTGAGATCAGAGCCAAAGGTGGGGGATGGGACAGGATTTGCACCCACGTGGCCTCTGTACCGATGTTATACCCATTTTATTGAGGGGCAAGTTGAGGCTTGGAGAGTGGAAGTGCCCACTCTCACCCCAGCCCTGGGACACACCTTCCCAGGGCAGTCTGTCCACCAGGAATTCACAGCCCACACCTTACCCGAGCCGGGAGACCCACACCCCTCCCACCTTGCTCTTTTCCTGCTGGAACTCGATCTGAATGCTGGTCAGTTTGGCCCGCAGCTCCTCGTTTGCCATCTGCACCGGGTCCATCTCCATCTCGGGCTTCTCGCCCTTGCTCCGGCCTTTCTTAGACATGCTTCCTCTCAAGTTGAGATGCTGAGATCTTGCGTTCACTCCCGCCAGCCAGCAGGCACCGCTCCCAGCTCCGCCGTGCTAACCAGTCTCGCAGGGCTCAGCTCCTCCTCCGTGTAAACCACCATCACTTGGGATCCTGGGAAAAGAAGGAGGCCAGGTCAGCAGAAGCAGTGGGGGCAGGGAAGGGAGGTAGTGTGCCTCTCGCCTGGGGCACTCTTAACAGGAGTGCAGCTAGCATTCACCGAGGCCTCCCTCCCAGAGCTTGCACTGCTAACCCAAGGATGCCCTGCCATTCAAAACTGACCGAGCACTTCTCCAGCTAGGGCTGCGTCAGAATCACCTGGAAGCTTATTATGGTCCTGGGATCACCCCCCAGAAAGCTGATTTGCATGTCTCCCATGCTCCCAGGTGGAGGTTCCTTGTGACCACTCCTCACTGAGTAGCTCTATCTGGTCCAGTCCTGGCCTCGTCAAGATGAGACTATGCCACCTAAGCAACTGTAAGCCTTGGTCTGCAAATGTCACTGAGCCTCAGTCACCAGATGCCATTTCCTAAGGCAGGACCCCAGGGGGTCCCATGGTATCAAGGTACAGCCCACCTGGTATCACAGTGTGCTCCGAGAGCACAAAGCCGGAGCCGGGATAAGGACCGCACTCTGAAAACTGGGCTTTCAGACTCCTTTATGGAGTCTAACCTTTATGGTTAGCCGTTCCCTCCGCACTCCCAGGACAGCCCAGCACTGGTTGCCTAGAACAGCCAGCTCTGGGCCCAGCGGAGGTGCCCAAGCCAGCCTGGGGCAAGACAGTACAGGCTCCCAGCTCCCAGTGCTGCGCCCAGCCAACCCCAGGCTGCTTTGCGCTGTAAGCTTGACTCTGGGGCCCCTGCCCCTTGCTCTGCCTTGCTATTGCTTTCCATGTGACAAATGGACATTCACTTACTTCCTGTCTATTTCCCCTACACCGGGATATGAGCTTCAAGTAAGCAGGGCCTATATCTGTTTAGTTCTCTCGGTGTTCTCCGCACTTAGTAGAGCTCAGCATGCAAGAGGCACCCCATCAACACTTGCTGAGTGAATGAGAGAATGAATGAGTGACCACAGAAGGCACCTATTGCGTGCCGAATCCTGTGATGAGAGAAGGGAAGCGTATCATCCTTGCAGGACCTGGAGAGGTAGGTAGTTATCAGACCCATCATGGAGATGAGACAAGTGAGTTGCAGAGAAGCTAAGTAAGCTACCTAAGGCCATACAGCTAGTAAGTGGAAAAGAAAGTTTAGTCACTCAGTCGTGTCTGACTCTTTGCAACCCCATGGACTGTAGCCTACTAGGCCCCTCTGTCCATGGGATTTTCCAGGCAAGAGTACTGGAGTGGGTTGCCATTTCCTTCTCCAGGGGATCTTCCTGATCCAGGGATCAAACCCGGGTCTCCCACATTGTAGGCAGACGCTTTATCGTCTGAGCCACCAGGGAAGTCTTGGGAGAAAATGAAGAGAGGAAAACAAGAGAGCATTCCAGAGTGGTGGAAGACCAACCTTGGGAGGTCAGGGAGGAGATACAAAATCAGCAAGGAAAACAGTAAACGAGAAGTCTGCAGATTGAAGGAGAAAAACGGAGAACCAGGAAAGCTAAGGGAAGAAAGTGTTTCTAGAAGAAGGAAGGATCTGACAGGGGCAGCTCCTGAGAAGTGAAGGGGAAGACTGGAAAGTGGCCATCAGATTCAGCAACATAGGGTCCGTGGCCTGGGCAGGGCTGCTTGGTGGGGTGGGAGTTCAGAGGGGGCCAGGGGAAGTGTGGGACGGGGATTGGGGGGGGGGGGCGGTTCTTGTCAATGCCAGTGGGTCTGGTGGGCTAGGGACATGCAGTGGCCATGAACTCCAGTCCAGTATGACCTGCTAGCCCTGGGGGCCCGGGATGTCCATCCAGCTAGGAATCTGGGAAGGCAGTAATGGAGGCCAGTTACACTTGAACAGGAGACAGAACTGTCTCTCAGCGTGCCATGGAGGTTTATTTGGCGTAATCAACCTCCCCCCCGACCCCGGATCGATTCCAGAGCGGTACATTCTGTCTTCAGAGAAGGATGAACTCCATTTGCTCCAATCGGACTTAATCAGAGCACAAACAATAATTCATTCTCTCCTCTGACCTGCCTGCTCTTGCACCCGCAGTGCTTCTCAGAAATCGGCCCCTGCCGTGTGCCTCCCCTACAGCCCGAGGAGTAGGAAGCATCTTCCAGACACCCGGGAAAGGGGAGGTTGCTTCCTCTGTTCCATCCTGTGGCCCCACAACACCCCTTCTAGGAATGCACTTTAGCTAAGCAGAGATTTGGTCTCTGGACGAACACACGGATGTTCTTCCCAGCGACGAAACGCTCAGCCACAACAGACGGGTCAGGTAAATTACATCCAGGCGGTGAGAGCAAACCCCACAGGGAGAAAGGCCAGCGTTGCAAAGAGTGAAAAAGGCAGCGTCAAAGGACAAATATGATTTGCGATTGCAATTTTCTGAACTGTATTTGTTCATCTTTTGCATTTGATCACAACTATGTGTTGAGCACCTGCCTGCGGCAGGCCCTGCGTTCTGGTGACACAGGGGTGAGGAGGAGGTAAGTGCACCTCCCAGGTGTCGCAGGGACAGCCTAGTGACAATGCACCAGCAGCTACTTTTTCTCTTTATACTCTTCCAAGTAAATTGAATTTTCTATTACTGTTTTACAGAAAAAATGATGCCGTTTTTCTTTAAGGAAGGTGAAGTGAAAGTGAAAGAGAGGTGAAGCGAAGCTCAGTCGTGTCTGACTCTTTGCGACCCCATGGACTGTACAGTCCATAGAATTCTCCAGGCCGCAATACTGGAGTGGGTAGCCTTTCCCTGCTCCAGGGGATCTTCCTGACCCAGGAATCTAACCCGGGTCTCCTGCATTGCAGGTGGATTCTTTACCAACTGCGCTATGAGGGAAGCCCCAAAGGAAGGTGAGTGAGCAAGTTTCAGGAAACTAGCTGGCTCTAGCTGGGAAGGACAGGAGAAAGAAGCTGCTGCTGCCAGCTGCCCTCCAGGTGCAATGGGACGCAGTTCCAGCTCTACCTGACTCCACCTGACCCTCTCACGGCTGCCCGGAAGGAAAAGATGCTTCCCCGAGAGGGAAGGTGAAAGGCCACACCCCCAGGACACAGCTGACCATTCTGCAGGATGCCCTTGTCACCCCAGAAAAGGGCAAGGGCCCATCGTTTAGAATGAGGCAGACCTGGGACTGAATCACTGAACTTCTCTAAGAAGACTTGGTTTTCACATTTGTTTAATGGGACCCACGTGACTGACTTCATGAAAGTGAAAGTGTTAGTCACTCAGTCGTGTCTGACTCTTGTGACCTGGCTCCTCTGTCCATGGGGATTCTCCAGGCAAGAATACTGGAGTGGGTTGCCATTCCCTTCTCCAGAGGATCTTTTTGACCCAGAGAGCTAAACTGGGTCTCCTGCATTGGCAGGTGGATTCTTTACCATCTGAGTCACTGGTCCTGGGCAAATCCCTGAACTTCTCAAAGACTCAGTTTTCATATCTGTTTAATGGGACCCATAGCACTCACTTCATAGGGACCAGAATTTGAAGTGCTGGCAAGGTGCCTGGCCCAGTGAAATACTCACTAAACAAAACAAAGCTAAACCTATTAGGAAGAGCAATGCCAGCCTCCAGTTGTCTCCATGAAGGCCAAGGTGATCTGTGCTGCATCTGGGCACTGCTAGAAGCCATGGTATCAAGGCACAGCCCACCTGGTATCACACTGTCACAGCCTGCCAGTGGCCTGACAAATGGGAAGGCCCCTTTCCTTCCCAGCAGCCCCTCCCATGCTCACTGAAGATGCTTGGGAAAAGGGAGGTTTCAGATGAGGCTCTGGGCCCAGGGAAGCAAAGCACCTGCTCGAGGCAGCAGAGCAGGCTGGACACAGGTAGCCAGACTGGACCACCACTCCGTGAGACCCTGGGACGGCAATCCAGCCATGGACAGCAATGGGAACAGGAATGGAAACCCAGGAGCGTCTGGGGGTTGTGAGAACAGTGGCTGTTAAGTCTCTGGGGCCAGTCCCAGACACCACCTTTTTATCAGACCCTGGACTGGCTGGACCCAAGGCCCCCTGGGTCAGGCTTTCATGACCCCAAGAGCAGAACAGGCAAAGGGCAGAGATAGGAGGCCATGCCTGGGGATGACCCAGTTTCTTACCCCAACCATAGCACCCCTTGGAAAAGTATGTCATCTCATTAGAAGCTCAGCACACATCCCCCATTTTACAGATGAGAAAACTGAGGCCGCAAAAGGGAAAGTCACAGAGATTCTCCTGCTTAGAAGCCATCTAAGACTCAGGCTGCCTCTGAAGAAAACCCTGACCCCTGAAGGGGTGCAAGCCTTTCAGGGTCTGAGTCACGCCACACCCCCAACCCCACCACCTCTCCCGTAGCCACCTCACACTCCAGGCCCGATACACTCCCCAGCAGGCCGTGGTGATGCAGTTCTCTGACAGAGAAAGCCAATTCCCCACCCCTTTTCACGGCCAACTCCCATTATGCCTCCTCCAGGAAGCTTCCCCAGATGCCTTCCATGTTGGTCAGGTGCCTCCTCTGAGCACCCCCAAACTACAGGCTGAGGGCTGCCCTATGTCTTTGCTCATTTGTCAGCCCTACATGACAATCAGCCGCTCAAGGACAGGACTTGACTTAGAGCTTTGTCTGCTTTACCCTGTGCTCAGCCCAAAGTCTGAGCTCAGTATTTCCAGGACAAATAGACTCCAGTAAACTAAGGCCAAGCCTACTGCTCTCGACACCCACCTTCAACATCTGCCAGGCCGGGGCCTCAATAAATGTTGAGTGTGATGTTGAATGGGACTCAAGAGGGGAAGGTACCCAGGGTTCTGGGCCCAGTCAAACTTGGCCTTGTGTCAAGAACACACCCAAGGCCAGTCCAGCCCAAGGCTTAGAGTGCCACACAGTGTCACTATGATCAGCCCATAGGCAATGACTTCTGCAAAGGCCTTGACCTCCAGGAGCAACTGTGGGTCATGCTTCCACCTGAGATGAGCCTGGTGCCCACTCTGTGCCACGGCTTTTCATTTAGAGCTCACAGCGGCCCGCAGAGCCCGGCACAGCCCAGTCCTCACAGAGGAGCCCAAGAGTCTCAGCCAGGAGATGTGACTGCTCGGCACCACGCTGGGAAGGAGAGCGGAGCCAAGAAGGTACATTCCAGAAATCACGCTAGCCCTGGGGGGCAACGGAGGACCAGACGGGGTCCCGGCCATCACACAAGTTTCTAGCCAGGGAGACAACGAGGGAAATGAACACATAAATAACCTGGGATTGTGACTGGTGCTAAAAAGAAAGAGGAACCAGGGTATTGGAACCTATAACAAATATCACTCAAGTCATCAGTGGAGACAAGGGCTGCAAATGTGTCAGGCCTCCTGGGACCTGCAGATCACAGACCGGGCCAAGACCAGCTTTAGAATGTGCAGCCCAGTGCGAAATGGAAATGCAAGGGTCTGGGTTCAAAAGCTATTCAGACTTTCATGACGATGACACAGAGCATTAAGGCCCATTAAGGTGGGCCCCCTGACGGCCTCTATGACCTCACTGTGCACCGGCGACGCTGGCCCTGGAAGGAGTTTAAGCGTGACTCTATGGGTGCTTGGTTGGGCAGCAGGTCCCAAGCAACATGGGTCAGCTTCTGGCTGATGAGGTCTAGAGTGGGCTGAACGGTGGCCCCCAAAAGATATGTTCACATCCTATTCCTGGCAGCCAGAAACCTGCTCTGGTTTAGAAAAAGGGTCTCTGTAGATGTAATCAAGTTGAAGATCCCAAGATGAGAGCATCTAAGATTAGGGTGACCTTGACCTTGGACTTCTGACCTCCCAAACATGTAAGAAAGTAAACTTCTGTTGTTTTAAGCCACTCTATTTGTGGGAATTCTTTATGGCAGCCACTGGAAAGCAATACATTGGGAAGGAGGAGGGAAAAAGCTCAGGGCACACTTTGTTTAATGACTTAAGATAACTTAGCTTCTTAGCGCTGAGCCCTGCTGCTTTCCCTGTTGCCTTTCACATCAGTCATAAGCCAGCACACACCACCCCACAGGCAACTCCCCTGTCCTTCCCTCCCTCATAGCCTACCATCTCATGATTTACACACAAGGCTAGCAAGCTGAGAGGTCTGTCCGCCCAGCTCAGAGCAGAAGGGAAACAAATTCGCTTCACTGTGCAGCAGAAACTAATACAACATTGTAAAGCAATTACATTCCAATAAAAAAAAAATTAAAGAGCAAGGACATCAGAAGGGCAAAACAACAGCAGAACGCACCACACAACTGGCAGATGGTATTCTGCAAGAAGCAAACAGATAGGAAAATGAGAAGAGAGCAAAGATTTTCTAGAGAGCAGTTTTTTGGCCACAGCTTCCACCCCGCAAAAAATAGAGTAAATAATAATTCCTTTAACACTTAAAAAGTCTGCAAGGTCTAAAATATTAACATTCTGAGGACATCTCATTCTCCAGTTATAGCAAATTAATAAGGTGCTCATGCACACTGTCCACACTCTTTTCTTATTCAACACGAGTGTGAAATAGTCAGTGGAAGTTTCAAAAAATTATAAGAAGTGATAAGTAAAGTCAACCAAGTCAGGGCTGTCCTGACACGTTTTCGAGGCTCAGGTGTGAAGAGCTGGAAGGGGCCCCCAGAACGAGAAGCAGGGCTCAGTCACTCAGCCCAGCCCTGCCACCAACCTCTGTCATTTCCTAGGACTTTCCAGCCACAAAGTGGAACGGGCCACACATCCAGTGTGTGGGGACTGGCCTCACGGCTCCCTCCAGGGCAGACCTCCTGCAGCCAGGATTCCAGGGCCTCTGCGTCCCGTCACACACCCCAGGACCCCGGAGCTGGCAGGCCTCGGAAGTGATGACAGAACAGCCACTGGCCCCAGCAATCCGGGAGCGCCTGGCCGCCTGGGCCCTATTCTACACCTTCTGGGTGGCACTCAGCCTTCACCTTGGCCCCCAGGGCTCCTGACCCTCAAGTGTCCGGCCACCAAGCCTTGTTTTCCCCAGTTCTCAGAGGTGTCCCCTCCTGCGATGGCTCTGGCCAGCCCTCACCACTTCCTGCCTGACCGTGGCTTTCCCTGTCTCCTGGTCTGCACGCAGCCCCCCTCACCCAGGGGCAGTGGGGTGACCCTCCCCCACCACTCCCTGCTGACCACCTGCAGGGGACAGGGCCCATGGGCACAGAGAGCAGCCCTCCATGCAGCCCGAGCCAGCGGGAGCCACCGTGGGCCACACCTGCCGTCCCCTCCAGTCCTCAGCACATGTCTCCCCCTGCCTGGCAGAGCCACCCCCGGCCACCTCCTAATTGTCCCCAGGAATCGACTCGGGCCAGGCCTCCTCCCTCTTTGGCCCCACAGGCAAGGTTGGAGTGTCCTTGCAGCCCAAGCCTCATCAGGATGACTCTCAGTCACCACCTGGACTAGGAGGCCAGTGGGGTTGGGGATCACCACAGGAGAACATACCCATTCTACAGATGAGGAAGCTGAGGCCCAGACAGGTCAGAGTCACTGGGATTGGGGGCCCAGCGGGGAGAGGAGAACTCATCACTCCTCCAACCCCACCAGAAGGTAAGCAGAGCTTGCCAGGTGCTTCAGAGGCTATAGGGTGGGTACCACCCACATAGTCACCATGGGCACACTGAGGTGCCCTCAGCTTCCGCGGCCCCACGGCTGGGGGCACCAGTGATGTCATTCATCACAGCAGCTGGGTGCCCCACTCCCAGGCTGGCTGACCTTTCACCTAGGACCCCCTCATTCCAGGGGCCACCAGAGCCAAGATTCCACCCCACCAAGACTCTCCCTACACCCAGGGCCACCCACTCCCACCAAGCTGGGACTCTTGGCCCTTGCTACCAAGTCTCCCAGCTGCGAACCCTCCCACCAGGGGGCCTGCATCAGGCTGACTTCCTTTGCTAGTCCAGCTTATACCTTTTGCATCCAAGGAACCTCTGAGGATCCCTCTAACGACAGGCAGGGGTGGATTCTGTTGATGTTCTACATACATCACGCAAACACACACATACATCTCACAAGGCACACATTATACTGAAACACACACCCAACATACAGGCCACACATTCATGCAAAGAAGCACGCACACTGCATATACACACACACATAGCACACATATACCACAATGCACACGCTGTCCTGAAACACACGTGCAATGTACACATCACACACATGCACCACAGAGGAGTGAGTACACACACACAAGATAATGACCGAATGCTTGTGTGTCTCCAGTGTTCATAGGTCGAAATCCTAATGTCTGATGTGATGGTATATTAGGAAGGGGACCTTTGGGAAATAATTAGATCAGGAGAGTGGAACCCTCATGAAGAGGATTAGCATCTTTATGAACAAATAAGGTAAACAAAGATGAGGCCAGTGGGCGGGGAATCTGGAGCCTGTCATTCCTCTGTAGGAACCCCATATGGCCTTCCAGCTTCTCCACAAAGTCCTTCCAAGGACAGGAAGGCCCCCATGGGATCATCTGCTCCCCAGGACAACCTTACTTTAGAAATCACTTAATTTTTCTAGCCACAAACACACAAACCAAAAGGGCCACCTTCTGCTGTGAGCACCTCCAGCACCCGCAAGCCGCCCCAAAAGAGCCCACTCCCCTGGACACACAGAAGGCTCTTTAGAGACTAAAGATGCCCATCACACATCCTGCATTGTCCTCTCCTCCAGGTGATGAGGCATAAGAAGAGCGTGATGGGAAAGGCAATCCTGCCAACCAGCACCCCTCATCAGGCGCTATGGTCAGCCTTTCAGAGGACAAACCCATTGAAGTCTCCCAGCGATTATGCTGCAGGTGCTATTATTACCCCATCTTGTGGATCTCTCTTGAGAGTCCCTTGGACTGCAAGGAGATCCAGCCAGTCCATCCTAAAGGAAATCAGTCCTAAATAGTCATTGGAAGGACTGATGTTGAAGCTGAAACTGCAATACTTTGGCCACCTGATGCAAAGAGCTGACTCATTGGAAAAGACCCTGATGCTGGGAAAGATTGAGGGCAGGAGGAGAAGGGGACGACAGAGGATGAGATGGTTGGATGGCAGCACCAACTCAATGGACATGAGTTTGAGTAAATTCCAGGAGCTGGTGATGGACAGGGAGGCCTGACCATGGGGTCACAGAGAGTTGGACACGACTGAGCAACTGAAGTGAACTGAACTGAACCTGTGGATGGAAAAACTGAGGCCCAAAGACCCAAAGACAATTAAATAAGTTGCCAGCAGTCGTCACAGTTGGAATAGAGGCAGGCAGATGTGGATGCCAGTCCCAGGTCAGTCCCTCTGGTCTGCAGTCCCTGACCTGGGTTCTCCTGGCCCCAGTTCCCCCCTCTGTGAAGCGGAGCCATTCTTCTCGCTGTTGAGAAGGTCCTGGACAGTAGGTGCTCAGTGAATGGCATCTCTCTGTGGGGCTGGGGCCAGCCAATACCAGTTTCCTGTGGGTGTGTTTTTCCAAACATGCAGACATAGTGTTCCGTGTCCCCGAGCTGGGCACCACGGTTGGTGGGGTGGATGGAGCTCAGAGGAATGAGGGTGGAGGAGGGGGTGAAGGGAAGACTGGGGCTTGGAGTCTGTCCCCATGGCAGGGCACCTAGCTGGCAAATGGGCTTCTTCAAGTGGAGAGAAAAGAATGGATGTTCCCTATGGACAAAGCCCAGCTCTGGGGGACACACAGGCCACGGGCCCCTCCTCCCACCACTGACTTTGCTGCCTACCCTTCACGGGTAGCACCCAGACCCATGGTGCCATCTGCCAGATTCCTCCTAGTGTTCTTGCTGTTCCCTGCACCAGCCACCTGCAGCCTGTGTGTTCAGTCGCTCGGTTGTGTCTGACTCTTTGTGACCCCGTGGATTGTAGCCCACCAGGCTCCTCATTCCATGGAACTTTCCAGGCAAGAATCCTGGAGTGGGTTGCCATTTCCTTCTGCAGGGGATCTTCTCAACCCAGGGATCGAACCTGGGTACCACTGTGCCACCTGCAGCCTGGTGGACTTCAAAACAGCCTCTCCAGTTCCCCTACCCCAGTCACCCACCCAGGGCCACAAGGGGAAGCCTCCTGAAACAAAATCCTGCCTGCTTTACACCTCTTTCCAATACTTTGGCCACCTGATGCCAAAGAACTGAATCCTTGGAAAAGATCCTGATGTTGGGAAAGATTGAAGGCAGGAGGAGAAGGGAACCACAGAGGCTGAGATGGTTGGATGGCATCACTGACTTGGACATGAGTTTCAGCAGGCTCTGGGAGTTGGTGATGGACAGGGAACCCTGCAGTCCATGGGGTCGCAAAGAGTCGGACACAACTGAATGACTCAACTGAACAGAACTTTGCCCCTCTACCCAGAAAATAATCAAAACAACAACATTAATTATAACACACCATGTCAACCTGCTGTGGTCCCACTGCCTCAAAGGAAAGTCTGAACATAGTGAGGGGATGCCTTGCGAGGTTCCTGCCATTGGGACCAACAGCTGCGTCTCCTTACGTCTCCTCCGCATCTGCTTGCCCAGCTGGATTCTCAACTCCTATGAAACCATCTTATTCACTTGACTCTCCAGTACCAAGCAACGTGCCTGCCCAGAGAGGTGTTTGGTGACATCAGGACCCCTTGTGGACGTCTACTGAACTGTGAAAGCATTACATACAGTCCTTTCACATCCAGCCCAGGAGTGGTTTCACAGCTACAAATTTAAGGCAGGACATACCCTTCAAGGGATGCAGGGTTCCTGAGTCCTTGGTTAAAATAACCCCCCAGCCATGAAGCCAAGCATCACTGTGTAAGAACTGACTTCTGTGTGGACAGAGATGTGAGTGCCCATGACAGTGGGCTTGGCTCACTTGCCAGCTGAATCCACACGCCCCCTCCCATAGTCAGATATGGTTCCCAGCAAAATCACAAGCTCACAGCATCAAGGACCTCGGTCTTGCCCTTGGGTAACCATGTTGGGTGCTGAGAGTGGCTTGGCAGGTTGAACACGTCACTCCCTCATTTGCCCAGCACAAGCTCTCGGCTTGCCTCCTACCTTCAGGCACTGTGCTGGGCATGGGACCACGATACTGAGTATCTGCCCTCCCCTCCCTGCTCTTGGGATGATGCTGACGGCCTCTCCAGCCCAAAGCTCCCTTCTCTCAGACCCCTTGACGCTTTCCATATCTCCATATGCAGAATAGGAGGAGACCTGTCCTTTGTACCTTAAAACGGTCGAAAGACCGTTAGAGGGAAATTTCTCCAAGGACCACCACTCTTCAATCCCTAGAAAAGTAACAGGAGGTCAGAACGCCCCTTCCTTTTGATGGCAGCATCACCTGCCACCGTCACTTGTCATTGTCACCCCGGCCCCAGAATCAGCATGATCACCTTATAAGTCAGGGTCATGGGAACGGTTGCAGCCTTCACAGCAGAGGACACCAACTTTGACAAGGATAGGAGGGCCAAGGAATCTTTGGACAGCCTCCATCGCCTGGTTCTAACATGTCCATCTTAATATGTCCCAAAGAAGTAAAGTGCAGCCAAGTTCAGGGAAGGGAGGCCTTTCTGAATTTGGGAGACTCTGGAACAGCAAGACTCATACCCAGGGACCCAGAGAGGGCACATCGAAACTCGTGGGTGCCACCTCCCCAAAATACCAGAGAAAGTGAATAGTAAGGTAACACTGCAGTTATTCGCCCTGTGGCCACTTTGGCAAAGTCTTGCCGAAGGAAGAGGGTGGAGGGGGCCCACCATAGGAGGAAGGAAGGGAGGAAAGATGGGGAAAAAAAAGTATGAGGGGGGAAGGGAAGGAAGGAAGGAAGGACATAGAAACAATGGAATCAAACTTCCAGTTTCTGGTCTGGTGTGTAAGAAACTTGGGAGTCATCATTCTCATTCATATAAGAAAAAAGCTGAACAAATGGAGAATCAGTCACTTTTCTTGTCTCCATCAGAGAACTGAGATCATAGGGCAAATGGCTGTTGATAGGTAAACACAAAGAAAAACAACTTACCAAAACGGCAACCCAGGAACAGAGATCTTTGTGGGAACCAGTTCAGTTCCTTTTACCAAATACTTCCTGTCCAGCTTTTAACAACAATAACAACAAAACGACAAAGCCTACTAAAAGGCCAAAAAAAAAAAAAAAATTTGAAAAGACAGAACGAGCATCAGGACCAGACTAATATACGGCAGTGATGTTAGAATTGTCAGACTGAGGCTTTAAAATGATTCTGATCAATATGCTAAGGGCACTAATGGAAAAAGTAGACAACATGCAAGACTAGATGACTAGTGTCAGCAGAGACGGAAATTCTAAAGAAGCACCCAAAACCCTGGAGATCAAAAACACTGTAACAGAGATGAAGAATGCCTGTGATGGGCTCCTTAGTAGACAGGTCATGGCTCAGGAATCAGTGAGTTTGAAGATATATCAATACAATCTTTCCAAACGGAATGCAGATTTTTAAAAACACTGAAATGAATAGAATACCCTATAACTGTGGTATAATTACAAAAGGTATAGTGTATGTATAATGGGGAAGAAAGAAGGAGCAGAAGAAATATTTGAAGCAATAATGTCTGAGAATTTCTGAAAATTACTGATTCCAATCACAAATCTGAGACGCTCAGAGAACACCACACAGAATCAATGACCCAAAACCTACACCTAGGTATATCATAGTGAAGCTGTAGAAAATCAAAGACAAAGAAAAACCTTGAAAGAATCCAGAGGGAAAAATATAACATATAGAGAACAGAGCAAGGATAAGAATTAAATAGGAATGCTTTATTATAAGGTATTCATACTACACATGAAGCAATATGGTGCCGTTTCAAAGTAGACTTGGGTTGGTTATATATATGTACTGCAAACTCGAGGGTGACCACTAAAAAATAATCTTTTTTAAAGAGGTACAATTGACATACTAACAAAGGAAAGAAAAAAAATGGAAACATATACAATGCTCAATTAAAAAGACAGAAAGCAGAGAGGGGAAGAAAACCAGAAACAAACAGGGTCAAAAATAGAAAGCAATAACAAATATGATAGACATTAATACAATCACATCGATAATCACTCATCAGTGGTCTAAGGGGCACAACACACAGCAAGGTGACTGTGGCTAGCATAGTTAACAATATTGTGTTGCACACTTTAAAGTTGCTAATAGAATGGATCTTAAAGTTCTCATCACAAAAACAGTAATTTTTGTAAATTTGCCTGGTGACAGATGAAGACTAGATTTATTGTCATGATCAATTTACAATACATATAAATATTGTATCATTTGTTGCTCACCTAAAGCTATTATAATGTTACATGCCAATTATACCTCAATAAAAAATAATCAATGGTCTAAGTACATCAATTAAAAGACAGAAACTGTTAGAAGGGCTCAAAATACAAGACCCAACTATGGGCTCTCTACAAGGAAACACTGACCTTGTAGGGCTTGGATGCGAAAAGCCAGTCAACTTCTACGAATTCATCGTCAACAAAAGGAAATGAAAGCTCAAATTGACACCCAGTGTTTATCTCTCAATGTTGCCACAATTTCCAAGCTACAACCAAAAAGGTACAACTCACCCCTTTTGAATTAAAGAAAGATCTTTGTAATGCATTCAATAAGATTAAAATCGTATTACAAAAATGATACTCAAGAAGCACATTATAAAATAACACGACCCAAAGGAATACCAGCAATCATAATGATGGTCTAAATTAAATCACAAAGACAAAGCCCATGCCAATTAGAGTCGTGAAGTTACCTATTTAGGAATCTCAGCGTGTGCTCCTGAATATTTTATGAGAAAATCTCACCCCCAGCATCTCCCACCATAAATGGGATTGTAACCCAGTTCACAATTTCTTTGTAAGGCTTCAGTTCAGTTCAGTCGCTCAGTCATGTCTGACTCTTTGTGACCCCATGGACTGCAGCACACCAGGCTTCCTTGTCCATCACCAACTCCCGGAGCTTGCTCCAACTCATGTCCATTGAGTCGGTGATGCCATGCAACATCTGTCATCTTATGTAAGGCTTAGCAGACTCCTAAATACAAAGATTTTGTTTCCATATGAAAAAGCTTATTTATGTTTTGAGAGGGAGAGAGGGAGAGCAAGAGAGAGACGGGGCCAATGTTACACACCCAACTCCTTAAAAAATGTATTGAAAGTCTACAAACAAATTAATCCTTGTATTTTGTAATCAGATTCCCTTTACCTTCTGAACTCTTATTCTGTCCACCGGTCTCTTTTGCAACCATGATATAAATACTCAATATGGGTGGGGGAGGGGTTAGTTTTATCGAGTTTCTTGCAGAGCTTAAAGCTCTGGGGCTGGAACCACATTCTCTGAGGCCCTGGCACCTCTGGAAGTGGGGTCCCTGCATGCTCAGCAAATCCCCATTCACTTCCCTCCATTTCGCAGACTCCCCTACAACATGTGAGGGTCACATGACTGCCTGGTCAATGATGTGTGAGGAGCAATGACCTCTCTCCCTTCTGTGCGAAGGCACATAAGAGCCAGTGTGTTTCCTCTTCTCTCTCTTCCTGCTGCACAGACCTCAGAAGTCATGTGTGGAGATGGTGGCCTGACCAGATGGGGAGGGCTGGATCCCTGAATCACTGTTGGAGGAGAGCTCCAGTGGACCTGCCCCAGCGCATGGGTGACCTAGAACTGAACTTTCAGGGTTCTTTCGTTACTGCAGCACGGCCTCATAAACCTCGCTGATACTCTCCTCCTGAAATGCCCATCCCCTTCCTTTCCACCTGTCCATCTTAAAAATTCAGCGGGGGCATCACCTCCCCCAGGGACCTTCCATGGATGCCACTTCCTACCCACCCCCCAAAGGGTAGGGGGCTTCCTCTTCACACCCACAGTGCCCTGGGCTTCTCTTCCTCACAGCCTTGACCACACTGCGTTGGCACCGTCTTCACCACTAGACTAGGCACTCTGCGGCAGTGAGACCGTGGCATTTGCCTTGGAGCAGCTGGCGAGTGCCTGTGAAACAGGAGATTGCATGTTCACACAGGTGACATTGCAGGGCCCTCAGGCACACCGCATATGGCCCAGGGGTAGAAAAATAAATCTCATCCGCCCTCCTACCAGAACTTCAAGTCCAGCAGGGAAGGGGTGATGTGTCCATAATTGATCGCAGCCCCAAACAGAAAATGATAATGCGGGATAACCCTCTGGGGAGACCCAGAGGCAAGAGACGTGGTTTCCAGCTGGGGGCTGGGTGATGGAGGCAACGTCTTGAGCTGGCCCCAGCCAGACAGCAGGACCTGGGCAGAGGGAGATGAAAGGTGCAGGCCCATTTGTTGAGTCTGGGGGCTCGGGCTGGCTGGCTCAGCCTCCTCGGGAACCCCTCCTCCCCATCCCCCAGCTGTGGGAGGTCGCCAGAGCTGATCCACCCCCCTCCAGGGATGGGCACTTCCCAGACGCAGCCTGACCCATCCTCAATAAAAATGCCATCATGAACAAAGCGCTATGCAGAGTGAAACACGCTAGTGCCCTTAATAATCACTGCATTAAAACCCTCACAAACCCTTTGGGAAGTCATTTATGGCCCCCTTTTACATGGAAGGAGAGGATCTCAGACCCACAGCCTGCCTGGATTTGAATCCAAACACTTGACAGCCAAGTTCCTCCCCAAAGCACTGCCCAGTAGAACTACTGGCTCCCACAAAAATGCTTACAAATGTTTTCAAATCACCACCTAACCCCTTGATAGAGACTGGGGTCTTGGGGATAAAGAAATAATGGGAGGGGGAGATTTATATAGTGAATGGACCACTCCTTCAGCACTTATGGAACTGTTCTGGCTTCCAACAGGCGCCTGTGAATCCATAGTTAAGTCTCTTTACACCCAAATAAACAGAATGGGTGAATTTAACTCAGATGACCATTATATCTACTACTGTGGGCAAGAATCCCATATAAGAATGGAGTAGCCATGATAGTCAACAGAAGAGTCCAAAATGCAGTACTTGGGTGCAATCTCAAAAAAGACAAAATGATCTGTTTGTTTCCAAGGAAAACCATTCAATATTACAGTAATCCAAGTCTATGCCCCGACCAGTAATGCTGAAGAAGCTCAAGTTGAATGGTTCGATGAAGACCTATAAGCCTTCTAGAACCTACAACCAAAAAAGATGTCCTCTTCATTATAGGAGACTGGAACGCAAAAGTAGGAAGTCAAGAACTACCTGGAGTAACAGGCAAATTTGGCCTTTGAGTACAAAACAAAGCAGGTCTAAGGCTAACAGAGTTTTGCCAAGAGAACACACTGGTCATAGCAAATACCCTCTTCCAACAACACAAGAGAAGACTCTACACATGGACATCACCAGATGGTCAATACCAAAATGAGACTGATTATATTCTTTGCAGCCAAAGATGGAGAAGTCAGCAAAAACAAGACTGGGAGCTGACTGTGGCTCAGATCATGAACACCTTATTGCCAAATTCAGACTTAAATTGAAGAAAGTAGGGAAAACCACCAGACCATCCAGGTATAACCTAAGTCAAATCCCTTACAATTATACGTGGAAGTGAGAAATAGATTCAAGGAATTAGATCTGATAGACAGAGTGCCTGAAGAACTATGGATGGAAGTTCGTGACACTGTACAGGAGACAGGGATCAAGACCATCCCCAAGAAAAAGAAATGCAAAAAGGCAAAATGGTTGTCTGAGGAGGCCTTACAAATAGATGAGAAAAGAAGAGAAGTGAAAGGCAAAGAAGAAAAGGAAGGATATACCCATTTGAATGCAGAGATCCAAAGAACAGCAACGAGAGATAAGAAAGCATCCTCAGCGATCAATGCAAAGAAATAAAGGAAAACAATAAAATGGGAAAGACTAGAGATCTCCTCAAGAAAATTCGAGATACCAAGGGAACATTTCATGCAAAGATGGGCTCGATAAAGGACAGAAATGGTATGGGACCTAACAGAAGCATAAGATATTAAGAAGAGGTGGCAAGAATATACAGAAGAATTGTACAAAAAAGATCTTGACCCAGATAACAATGAGGGTGTGATCACTCATCCTGGAATGTGAAGTCAAGTGGGCCTTAGGAAGCATCACTACAAACAAAGCTAGTGGAGGTGATGGAATTCCAGTTGAGCTATTTCAAATCCTAAAAGATGATGCTGTGAAAGTGCTGCATTCAATATGCCAGCAAATCTGGGAAACTCAGCAGTGGCCAGAGGACTGGGAAAGGTCAGTTTTCATTTTAATCCCCAAAGAAAGGCAATGCCAAAGAATGTTCAAACTACTGCACAACTGCACTCATCTCACACACTAGCAAGGTAATGCTCACAATTCTCCAACCCAAGCTTCAACAGTACATGAACCATGAACTTCTAGATGTTCAAGCTGGATTTAGAAAAGGCAGAGGAACCAGAGATCAAATTGCCAACATCTGCTGGATCATCGAAAAAACAAGAGAGTTCCAGAAAAACATCTACTTTTGGTTTATTGACCATGCCAAAGCCTTTGACTGTGTGGAACACAATTAACTGTGGAAAATTCTGAAAGAGATGGGAATACCAGACCACCTGACCTGCCTCTTGAGAAACCTATATGCAGGTCAGGAAGCAACAGTTAGAACTGGACATAGAACCACAGACTGGTTCCAAATAGGAAAAGGAGTACATCAAGGCTGTATACTGTCACCCTGCTTATTTAACTTATCTGCAGAGTACATCATGAGAAATGCTGGGCTGTAAGAAGCACAAGCTGGAATCAAGATCGCCAGGAGAAATATCAATAACCTCAGATATGCAGATGATACCACCCTTATGGCAGAAAGGGAAGAACTTAAAGTTGAAAGTGAAAGAGGAGAGTGAAAAAATTGGTTTAAAACTCAACATTCACAAAATGAATTCACAACATTCACAAAAAGATCGTGGCATCAAGTCCCATCACTTCATGGCGAATAGATGGGGAAACAATGGAAACAGTAAGAGACTTTATTTTGGGGGGCTCCAAAATCACTGCAGATGGTGACTGCAGCCAGGAAATTAAAAGACACTTGCTCTTTGGAAGAAAAGCTATGACAAACCTAGATAGCATATTAAAAAGCAGAGACATCACCAACAAGGGTCTAGTCAAAGCTAGGGTTTTTCCAGTGGTCATGTATGGATGTGAGAGTTGGACTATAAAGAAAGCTGAGCACTGAAGAATTGATGCTTTTGAACTGTGGTGTTGGAGAAGACTCTTGAGAGTCCCTTGGACTGCAAGGAGATCCAACCAGTCCATCCTAAAGGAAATCAGTCCTGAATATTCATTGGAAGGACTGATGCTGAAGCTGAAACTCCAATACTTTGGCCATTTGATGTGAAGAACTGACTCATTAAAATGAGAATGGAAATGAGAATGGAAAAGACCTTGATCCTGGGAAAGACTGAAGGTGGGAGAAGAGGATGACAGAGGATGAGATGGTTGGATGGCATCACCAACTTGATGGACATGAGTTTGAGTAAGCTTCGGGATTTGGTGATGGACAGGAAAGGCTGGTGTGCTGCAGTCCATGGGGTTGCAGAGTTAGACATGACTGAGTGACTGAACTGACTGACTGACACCCAAAGAACCATGAGAATATTTAAGCACTTTTGAAATATTCTATTTCAGCACCCCAGCAATAATATCTCTTCTGGCAATGAGGGAAGTGCCAATTAGGGACAGAGGAGAATGTGCTAAGTGTGGGCACAGAGTCACCCCATCAAGCCTCGCGAGCCCGAAAAGGAGGCTTATGTGGAATACTTTGTACACAAGACAGCTCAGGCCCAGAGGGGCTCAGCCTCTGCTCACGCTCACACAGCCAGAAAGGGCCCCTGCCGTCACCACTCCACCTTTTACCCCTTTATTGCTTGTTTTTCTTCCTTTTGATGGTGCTTAAAACTAGTTAATAGTCAAACTAAGGTAAAGAATCTAGATTTCCGAGAAATGACCAGCCCAGGAAAAAAAAAAAACAAATCAGGTCTGCTTCCCCTCCACTGTGGTCATCTGATTGGAGCCCACAGGGCAGCAGGTCCTAATCGCACCCAGAAAGTTCCTTCACCTTCCAGCCGTGCCATCAGCACCCGCTGCCCTGTTCCACACCCCTATCTAGAGGGGCCCGACAGAGTTGCAACTGAACAGGGATGGAAATGGGGGTGCCCCAGAAAGCTGAGTTAAAATGAAAGAGGAAGACACAGCAGTGTTAAACGACACAGTGGAAAATCCAACACTTCATTCATGCTCACTACGAATAGACCCTGCCTCACTCCACCTCCCTTACACTCCACCAACACAACATCTCTTTCTAGAACCTCAGGATGACAGTGGAGTGGAGGGTTCCCAAGGGCTGGCTCTGGCATCAGACTGAGCAAGCTATAGTCCTCATTAGCTGTGTCTTTCTGAGCACGTTACCTGCCCTCTCTGAGCTTCAGTTTCTCCACCCAGGAGTATGAGGAAAGTAATAACGACCACCTCAGGGGGCTAGGTTGTTGTGAGTACAGCATGAACTGCATTAACTTGTTAATTAAGTCACAATTTAATTTTTATTGTGATTAATATTAATGAGTATAAATAGTTAATAAGTATTACATGTTCATTGTGGAAAATGTGAAGAAGACAAAGACAAAATTAAAAATCACTTATTTCCCCACCCCTCTGGGAACAGTGGGGACAATTAATTATTAACTATTAACCATTTCATCAGTTAATATTAATAATTAATACTCTGACAGACACCCACACATACACACACATGCAGATACACACACACACACACACACACACACTACAGTAGAGGCCAGCCCCACTCACCTCTGAACTCCTCTGAAACCTGGGTACCTCTGTCCCTCCCCAACTTTAACATGAGTTTAAGGGTGTCACAGGGACTTCAACATTTCATTGTTGAAAGGGTTCCACACTAAGTACAAAAACATTTGAAAACCACAATGTCAGAACATTTCATGATACTGAGAAATATTCTTGATGTATGTTACAGGTTAAACTCCTCACCCTCCTGTAAAAATCTGGATGTTGAAGTCTTAACCGCCCAGCATCTCAGAATGTGACCTTATTGGGAAAAAAAGGTCTTCAACAAAGTAATCAGGTTAAAGTGACGTCATCAGGGTGGGTCCTAATCGAATACGACTGGTGCCGTGCAGAAAGGCACATTTGGAAAGACAGGCACGCAGAAGGACAGCGTGTGAAGATGAAGGCAGAGATCGGGGGGATGGAGCTATAAGCCTAGGAACTCCAAGAAGGGCCAGCAAGGCCCCAGGAGCTGGGAAGAGGCCCAGAACAGATCCTTGCTCACAGCCTCAGAGGGAGCAGACTGCAGCCTCCAGACCTGGGAGACAGTAAGCTTGTGTCATCTCAGCCGCCCAGCGTGTGGGCCCTTCAGCCAGCAGGAAACTAATGCAGACTATTTACTAAGTAGCGGCATCTGCATGTAAACTGCTGTCCCAGTGTTTAAGGGAACCACTTAGTACACGCAGGGAGAAAAGACTGGCGGGAGTAGGATAACGGTGAATGATGGTCCTTCTGCTGGACTTTGAGGTTGTCCCCTGCTGTTCCTCTCCTTTATTTGTGGGGGAGGGGCTTGTTGAGAGACAGACAGACTTCCACACACACCTCCCCCCATGGAGTGGATGGCTCAGCTGTGGGGGTGCAGCCCGAAAGGCTGTACCGAGGGGCATCGCTGGAGCATGTACCAAGGGCCTGCACGGGGCCTGACAGACGTCCAGTCTCCCTGGGTCAATTTTAGGCTGTTCCATGGGCACAGACTGGCCTTTCTCAGACTGCTCTCCTGGGTCAGAGACGAGCCCTCCTGCTGCTGTAAGAGAACAGACTTGACAGTCACTTTGCAGGGAAATCAGTGACTTTTAATCTCTTTGTCTGTCTCCTCCAAATTTCCCACATGAACATGCAATGCTTATATATAAAAAGGGGGTTAAAAAATATGGATACCTATGGCTGATTCATGTTGAGGTCTGACAGAAAACAGCAAAATTCTGTAAAGCAGTTATCCTTCAATAAAACAATAAATTCTTTAAAAGAAAAAAAAAAAATGCTCAGACATGGACTTCCCTGGTAGTCCAGGGGTTGGAAATCTGCCTGCCAACGTAGGGGACATGGGTTCGACCCCTGGTCTGGTAAGATCCCACCTGCAGCAGGGGAATTAAGCCTCTGTGCCACAATTACTCTAAGCCCTTGCACCCAGAGCCCTGGCTCTGAAATGAGAAGCCCGGGCACTGCAACTAGAGAAAGCCCACGTACAGCAACGAAGACCCAGTGCAGCCAAAAATAAAATTGAGTAGTTAACTTCAACGGAGTTTGCAATGACCAGTCATACCTCCTCCCTTTAAAAAACAATGCTCAGACAACTTGATAGAATAGTATTTCTCAGATATGATGGAAGGTATCCTTTGGGCACTGAGAAAGACGTAATTAAATAAGAACTGCAATCAAGATAATTAATGTCAACTGAAAACACTTTAAGAGGGCACCAGTGAGAAGCACTTCAATGCCTGTGCTGTAGCACACACTCCAAAACAGTGTCCTTCTTCCCCACCCTTCACAGAATCAGGAACTGAGGGTTTGAGACGGTGAAGTGCTTTTCCAAGAGCCCAGAGCTGAGCCATGAGGGAGCCAGAGGTGTGGAGCCGTAATCCCAGCACAGCGTGTGCACGGAGCCCAGCACTCACAGTGAGATGAACATTTCTGAATGGAGGGTGCCTCCCCGCCTCGAAAGGTTGATGCCGAACCACGAAAGACACCGGGATTCTTGGCCTCTGGAGGAGAAGAATTCAATCCAGGGCCAGAGACGAGGCTTGATTGCTCAGAGCTTTTGTGTAATAAAGTTTTATTAAAGTATAAAAGAGAGAAAGCTTCTGACATAGACATCAGAAGGGGCCAGGAAGAGTGCCCCGCCTGCCTTGCTAGTGTTAGCAAGGGAGTTATATACTTTTAAATTAGTTATTACAATGAATCAAAAGAATGTCTGCCCGTTGTAAAGATCTTACTAGACCCACTCCCATAATTTACATTTTAAGATAATAAGTGAAGTTGCTCAGTCATGTCTGATTCTTTGGGACCCCATGGACTGTAGCCTACTAGGCTCCTCTGTCTATGGGATTTTCCAGACAAGAATACTGCAGTGGGTTGCCATTTCCTTCTCTGGGGATCTTCCTGACTCAGGGATCAAACCCGGGTCTCAGGCAGACGCTTTACCCTCTGAGCCAGGAGGGAAGATCTTTTGAGAGAATAGGATTAGCCAGAAGGTTTTCAGGAAGGAGAAACTGCCCTCAAGCAGGATACATTGTTGTTAAATAATCCTTAGTACAGAGTTTAAACTGAGTTTGTTGTGTAATTATCCTTTAGAGGCTTAAAGATAAAAATAGTTTTATGTGACTGAGACTAAGGAATGTAGAGGAAAAAAAAAAAGTTTTTATTTTCCTCCTCCTTGAGAATTCCAGACCCCTATCTCCTCCTCGAGAACCCCAGACCCCTTTCTCCTTGCGGACCCCTGGTCTTCTTATCAACCTGCGTAGGAATCGACTCTCAAAGCCTCAGTCTCGACCATCCTAATCACATCACATAGAATGAGAAACAGCTCCCAGGTCAAACGTGGTATATACCCTAAATCCTTCCCAACAGTACACAGAACAAATACTGGTCATGGTCCTCACGACCCCTCCACAAGGTCAGTGCCTGGCCTGCAAGTCCCCTGACCCCCTATTCATGAGTTTCCTTCCTCTTAACTTGCTGGGAGCTATGTGTGCACCGAATGGAAAGTCCCCCAGGACATGGATGCTGAGGACTGTTATTGACCATCACGGCTCTAGGTGACCTTGGAAACCACTGAGAGGCCTGCCCAATGGGGAAACCGCTCCAGGCTCTGAGAGGGAACACCCAGCCCTTGAGGCATCTGGAGTACTTTAGGCTTTGAAACAGTGCTGGTCAGCTTTTCCCTTCACTTTAAAAGTCTGTCTACTCCACTTAAAAAAGCATGCCCAGGTGGTGCACTGGTAAAGAAATCATCTGCTAATGTAGGAGACACAGGAGACATGGCTTTGATCCCTGGGTCGGGAAGATTCCCTAGAGGAGGAAAGGGCAACCCACTCTAGTATTCTTGCCTTGAAAATCCCACGACAGAGGAGCCGGGCAGGCTATGGTCCATGGGGTCGCAAAGAGTCAGACACGACTGACTGAGCACACTACTCCACTTAAGGGATGTGGGAAAACACAGAGAAAGAAGAAAAGAAACTTCTTTTTATCCCCAAAACCCACCCTGAGCACTGGTAGCATTTTGATGTCTTCCTCCCAGTCTGTCTTGTTTTTCTAGATGTAGTGTTTACTGTTCACTTATTTTTCAAACTTGTGTCCACCGATCATTTTCTATCTTGTCTTCACCACTTCACATCATAAAATAAGCATTTGTGTGAGACTCTGAAAAGTGGCAACACCATACTGCTGCTGCTGATGCTAAGTCACTTCAGTCTTGTCCGACTCTGTGCGACCCCAGAGACCGCAGCCCACCAGGCTCCCCCGTCCCTGGGATTCTCCAGGCAAGAACACTGGAGTGGGTTGCCATTTCCTTCTCCAATGCATGAAAGTGAAAAGTGAAAGTGAAGTCGCTCAGTAAGTGTCCGACTCTTCGTGACCCCATGGACTGCAGCCTACCAGGCTCCTCCATCCATGGGATTTTCCAGGCAAGAGTACTGGAGAGGGTTGCCATTGCCTTCTCCGGGCAACACCACAGAGTGTATCCATTCTGATTTTTGGACACTGAGTTATTGCTGATGCTTCTTCGTTGAGAGGAGCTGCACTGAACCTCCCTTTGCAGGCACTCTGTAAATATTTAGAATTATTCCCATCCCAGGAGTGGGTTCTGTGGCCAAACCTTGCAAACTTTCCAGGGGGCTTGAACCCATTTAGACCTGCACAAGCAACGTTAGCCAGCCCAACATGGGAGTCCTATGTTTTCATAATGGTTCAGTTTAATCGCTCGGTCGTGTCTAACTCTTTGCAACCCCATGGACTGCAGCACACCAGCCTTCCCCGTCCATCACAAACTGCCAGGGCTTGCTCAAACTCATGTCCATCAAATAGGGGATGCCATCCAACCATCTCATCCTCTGTCATCCCCTTCTCCTCCTGCCTTCCCAGAATCAGGGTCTTTTCCAAGGAGCCAGTTCTTCACATCATGTGGCCAAAGTATTGGAGTTTCAGCTTCAGCATCAGTCCTTCCAATGAATATTCAAGACTGATTTCCTTTAGGATGGACTGGTTGGATCTCCTCATCCAACCAGGGACTCTCAAGAGTCCTCTCCAACACCACAGTTCAAAAGCATCAATTCTCCGGCGCTCAGCTTTCTTTATAGTCCAACTCTCACATCCATATGTGACTACTGGAAAAATCATAGCTTTGATTAGATAGACCTTTGTTGGCAAAGTAAAGTCTCTACTTTTTAATATACTGTCTAGGTTGGTCATAGCTTTTCTTCCAAGAAGCAAGTGCCTTTTAATTTCCTGGCTGCAGTCACCATCTGCAGTGATTTTGGAGCCTCCCAAAATAAAGGCTCTCACTGTTTCCATTGTTTCCCCATCTATTCACCATGAAGTGATGAGACCGGATGCCATGATCTTACTTTTCTGAATACTGAGTTTCAAGCCAACTTTTCCACTCTCCTCTTTCACTTTCATCAAGAGGCTCTTTAGATCTTCTTCCCTTTCTGCCATAAGGGTGGTATCATCTGCATATCTGAGGTTATTGATATTTCTCCTGGCAATCTTGATTTCAGCTTATGCTTCACCCAGCCCAGCATTTCATATGATGTACTCTGCATATAAGCTAAATAAGCAGGGTGACAATATACAGCCTTGATGTACTCCTTTCCCGATTTGGAACCAGTCTGTTGTTCCATGTCCAGTTCTAACTGTTGCTTTTTGACCTGCATACAGGTTTCTCAGATTCTGCTTTTTCTTAGTCTAGAGCTTTTGGTGTGACATTTTTTTTGCAGCTTCAGCCAGAACATTGCACTGATCTGTCATACAATAAAAGTTCCAGGTAAACTTGGTGATACTAAAAAGTTGTATACTTTGATTTTATTTCGTATTATTGGTATTGTTTAAACCAACATAGCAAAATGTTGCTATCCGCATTCTAATCTTAAATTCTTAAAATATATCCAGAGTCACTGCCCTCAGACTTAGAAGGCAGCTGGCGTAGGGGTCAAGTTCACGGCTTCTGGACTCTGACACGAGGGTTCCAGGAGATGACGATGGAAAGCTCCTAGCACAGAGCATGGGCCACAATCAGCATTCAATCTGCAAGGGCTGAGATTAACCTATGACTAAACCACCAAGAGACACATTTTTCTAAATACTCCCAGTGCAGTGTTTCTGTGAAGTGACAAATGACACCGTGGGAGTGACCCTGGAGATAATAACTTAACCTCACTGTCCACTGAGGACACTGAGGATGGAGAAGTTAAACGGTGCAGTGGGAAGTGACAGAGGTTAACCTGGGATCCTGGTTCCCTCGGTCCAGCACTGTGTGTGTGTGTACGTGTGTTTGTGTGCACACACACATGTGCACGTGTGGCCTCCTGTCTGAGACCACACTATCAACATGAAGAGAAAAACTACCCTGATGACTTCTAGGGGCTCTGGGAGACTCAGGTTCAGTACACATTCTGGCCATGTCTGGCTGGGTGACTGTGGGCAAGTTATTTAACCTCTCTGAGCCTTAGTGGCCCATTTGTACAGACGGTGACAGCTCTCACCTTAAAGGATCAGATGAATTAACACATGTAAGGCACTTTGCACAGCACCCTGACACCTGGTGGAGTTTGCAGAAAATGTTAAGTTTTTAGTATTCTGTTTCTATTTGGATATGTTGGGTATGTTTGGGTATGTGCTGAAAGCTTTCTGAACAGACTTAGGGGCTTTGTGGCCTCCCGTCTGAATGTGGATCTGGAAGCGGGAGACCTCCTTTTGCCATCACCAAGGCGCGAGGCTCAGCTGCCACAGACTCCATTTGGGGCCCTCTCTGAACTCAGGCTGATCAGTGACCAGAGCCCCTCAGGGGTTAGCCCCCTCACACTCCAAAACAAAGACAAGAGGCAGGCCTGCTGTATTCACCCCAGGTCCCACTTAGCCTCTTATAGTTTCACCTATGGCTGAAGGATAATTTTTTTTTTAATATTAACTTAGGATGCCTCCCCTAGAAAAGCAGTTCTCAAAGCGTGGTCCTTGGACCAGTAGCAGCATCAACTGGAAGCTTGTTAGGAATAAAAAGCCTTCAACCCCAACTCAGACCTACCGAATCAGAAACTAGGGGTGGACCCAGCAATGTGAGTTTTAACATGCCCTCCAGAATATTCTAATGCTTGCTGCTCTGGAACAGCAAGCATTATTTATTATTTTTAATTAAAATGGAGAAGAAAAAGAATACTCTCACAGTGATTCTTTCCAGTCATCAGAGGACAACAGAAAGCCTGCGAATGTGGAGCCAGGCTAGCCTTGCTCCCTGGCTACTTACTGACTCATGGATCTGGGCCAGTACCTTCCCTTCCACGCAGTCTCCTCATCTGGAACACGGGACCACAGCATCACTTCACACACCCATTAGATTACAGGGGAGATGCTGACCCAGGCTCAGAGGCTGGCGTGGGTGGACAGGCTCGAGAGGAAGGAGCTTTATCATGATGCCAGCAAAGGTCTGATTGGGGCAAAACATCCACTACTTCTGCCTATGCATTTTTATAAAGCATGCGTGCGTGCTCAGTCACTCAGCTGCGCCCAGCTCTTTGTGACCCCATGGACTGTAGCCTGCCATGAGATTCTCCAGGCAAGAATACCTTTCCCCAGGGGATCTTTCCGACCCAGAAATCAAACACAGGTCTCTTGCATTACAGGCAGATTATCATCTGAGCTATCAGGGAAGTGCTAAAGAGTGAAAATCTGATGCAAATTTATCCTTTAAAGCTCTGGACAGAGAAGTCTGGCAGGCTACAGTCCACGGAGTCGCAAAGAGTCGGACGCGACTGAGCGACTAAACGACAGCAAAGTAGCCCTAGCCGTGTTAGCCACTGCTTTCCAACTCAGGGAACACTGTAATGCCATGATAAAGATGAAAACTATTATATATTAGGACATACTTTACACCCAGATACAAAGCAAGCCCAGGCCTAGACGGCTTCACGGGAGAGATCCACCCAACACTAAAGAAGAATCAATACTTTGCGTGCATGCTCAGTCATGCACGACTCTTTGTGATCCGATGGACTGTAGCCGCCAGCCTCCTCTGTCCATGGGATTTTCCAGGCAAGAACAGTGGAGTGGGTTGCCATTTCCGGCTCTGATACTAAACTCTTCCAAAAACTAGAAGAGGAATGAACAGTTCCCAATTCATTATATGATGACAGCATTACCCTGATACCAAAACCAGGCAAAAACATTACAAGAAAACAAGCTCCTTCTCCAGGGGATCTTCCTGACCCAGGGATCAAACGTGGGTCTCCCACATCGTGAGCAAATTACCATCTGAGCCACCAGAGAAGCCCCACAAGAAAACATTACAACAAACTAATATTCCTTGTAAATACAGGTGCAAAATTTTTCAACAAAATATTGGAAAAATAAACCCAGCAACAGATAAGAACTATATACCATGACTAAGTGAGATTAATCCCAAGAAAGTAAAGTTGGTGTAACATCCAAATGAATCCATTTAATAACTATATTAACAGAATAAAGGACAAAATCCTCATGACCATCTCAATGCTTAAAAGGCATGTGGCACAATCTATCACCCTGTCATGATTCAAACACTCAACAACCCGAGAACAGAAGAGAACTTCCTCAACCAAATAAAAAGCATCCACCATACTCAAAACCCACAGTCTAAATTACACTCAACGGTGAAAGACTAAAAGCTTTGCCTCTAAGTTCAAGGACAAGTCAAGGATGTCTATTCTCATCACTTCTATTTAACACTGCACTAGAGATTTATCCAGGGCAATAAGGCCAGAAGAAAGAAAGAAAAGGCATCCATATTAGAAAAGAAAAATTAGAACTACCCCTACTTGTAAATGACATGAACTTCTGTACAGGAAATCCTAAGGAATCTACAAAAACCTCCCCACAAAACTCTTAGAACTAACACACAAGCTCAGCAAGGTGGCAGGATACAGGATTAGTATTCAACAATTAATTGCATTTCTACACATTAGCCATGAACCATGAGAAAACACAATTAAGAAAACAGTTACTGTCTGAAGAGCCTAAGCTATTCCATCTTGTAAAAGAACTCCATTTTGTAAAGGTACTGGGCAAACAGACTTAGACTTTGGATACTGCCTAAACTTGCCCCACTGTGCGCGAGCCAATCAGCCCTTAGGTTCAGCCTCCTGACTTTAAGTTCAAGAATTTGTGATTTACCTTGGAAGTAATGATTTACCTTTGTGGTTTACCTTGGAAGTAATGAGTTACATTTGTGATGATTTACTGTGGAAATAAGAAAACCAATCAGAACCCAACACCTAACCCTTCCACAGAAGATAACCAATTAGACATCTCCCAACCCGGAAACTTCTGTTTTTCAAATTTTTCGCGCGAGAATACCCTATATAAGCAAATGTAACCCAGAGTTCGGGGCTCCTCTCCTTAGCCACTGCGTCGATAACAGTAGGAGCCCCAGCTCGAGCTTGGTAATAAAAACTCTCTTGCTTTTGCATCGGATATCGGCTCCCTGGTGGTCATTGGGAGATTTCACGACTTGGGCATAACACTGTCCAGAAGACACAGGTGTAACTGTGCATCCCACTGGCCTGGCACGATTGTTAACAATTGTAAAAGCAGCCACGACAGCACGAGTGCCTGCTCCATCCCAGGCGCTAAGCCAGGCTCTTCCCATGCAGAATCTCCTTCCACTCTCACACCCTTGCAAATGGTGTTTTCCTCATTTGACTGATGAGGAACTTGCGGATCAGAGAGGTGGAGGGACCTGCCCAAAGTCACCTAGCTGGAGAGAGGAGGCACCAGGCAGTTTGACTCTGAAGCTCATGGTCTTGTCCCTGTGCTGGACCCCCACAGCCCTCATGCCCCAGTGGTTCCCACACAGAGCCCCTGGCACATCAGAATCTCCCAGGACTCAAAAATACCATCCCTGACCCCACCGGAAAGAATCTGATTGAACTGATCTTGGAAAAGCCCCTGATGGTGGGAAAGATTGAAAGCAGGAGGAGAAGGGGACATCAGAGGATGAGATGGTTGGATGGCATCACTGACGCAATGGACATGAGTTTGAACGAGCTTGAGGAGCTGGTGATGGACAGGGAAGCCTAGCATGTTGCAGTCCATGGGGTCGCAAAGAGTCGAACACCACTGAGTAACTGAACTGGCTGACTGACTGACTGACTGGGTAGGGCACAGACATGGGCATTTTTCTAAGCTTTCAAGGAGATTCCAACGTGCAGCTTGGATGCCAGGGTTGAGGCTCTGCTCTGGACATCCACAGCAGTGAAGGCTTCTCCAGGGTCTTCTCGCACTTGAAACTGAAAAAGTGAAAGTGAAAGTCACTCAGTCGTGGCTGGCTCTTTGCAACCCCATGGACCATACAGTCCATGTAATTCTCCAGTCCAGGATACTGGAGTAGGTAGCCTTTCCCTTCTCCAGGGGATCTTCCCAACCCAGGGATCAAACCCAGGTCTCCTACATTGCAGGTAGATTCTTTACCAGCTGAGCCACAAGGGAAGCCCCGCTTGACCCCACCTCAAAGACATAGGCTGCCCCAGGGCAGCAAGTATGCTTCCTCCTAGATGCAACATCTAGAATTCACGTAGGGAGGCAGCTTGGACAAGTTCAACTTAGGCACACATTTGGCACCTTGTAACTTGTAAAAACTAACAAATCTGTGTGCTGACTGTTATAAGCAGTCATTCTTGGCTTTTAAGCATTAGCATAAATGGAACATCTAAAAGACACACAATTGTAATCTCGAAAACCCAGTCCAGGTAAATAAGGTGGAGGTTGCAAGACCCGCAATCAGAAGACTCCCGTCCAGTTCTCCGCTTTGGACTTCTCATCTCTGCCTCGACACTCACGCGATGGAAATTATCACTATGCCCTGTTCCCAGGCTAAGAAACTAGAAACTCAGGCCCAGAGACATCACATGGCTCATACGTGGCAGCACAGGGATTCAAACACGGGACTGATTCATGCCAAAGCCTGGCCCTGCCCACTAGACCCAGCTGCCCTCTGTGCATATGGCAGTCCAGTACATGTGAAGGCAATGACCTTCAATTACTGGGTAACCTCTTCCCTGAAGCCAACCTTAATTAGAAAAGTCTGATCAATAAAGGCAACACTGACTCCATCGGATCAGATGTATCATCTCTGATGGGCGGCGCTTATGGTGGACACGCTCCACGCATTATCCCTTATAAATATCACCTCACCCGCCACCTCCCATATCTCACAGCTCAGGACACTGAACCGCAGAAAGGTCAGCAATGCCCCCCACCCACCAACCCAGGTCACACAGCCAGCACATCACGGGAGCAGGATTTGAACCCTGGTCTGAGCTCTTCCCAACGTAAGCTAGAAGTAGTGTGAGAGAATGACACTTTACTTAAATAATGTTGTCCGGATTCTGCAAGGATCAACTCTTAAAACTCATTCACTGAAGGGGCCGAATTTAGAGTTAAAGTACACATCAGTAAGTCACAAAGAAATCCAGACTGGCTGTCCACAGAGAACAGATTTGAGCCAGTCACAGAAACGTGAAAGGACGTCTGGGCAACGCCATGGTGAACTGACAGCTGTTCCTCAGGCTCTGGGGGCTCCAACTGTCCTCCAGGTTCCCATCACGTCATCCCTCTGCCTAGATGGCTTCACAGGGTCCTCCAGGTTTGGGGTTCAGCCTAACCCCAAGACTCTACCTCCTGCCTCTACTTCCTCTGATGCCATGTGGTCAGCTCTCCAAATGCCCACCTTTCCACACAGTTCACCCCAAAGCTCCTAGGTCCCACCAGGCGTGGCTTCTGCCTCTGTGCCTCCCTCTGACCAGGGGTCTTGTTTCAGTCTGGACACTATCTTCCCCTGAGCTCACAAGTCTCCTCCCCTAGAAGCTTCCGTAATCTGCTTCAGGGCACCCACAGCTCCTGCGCTTTCTTCTGACAGGGCTGGTCTAGCCATGCTGGGCTGGCGTCAGCTGCTTGTTCCCACATAATTATTCATCTGGTCGACAAAGGATTATTGAATCTCTACTCTGAAGGACGAGGTTCTCAGCACTGAAACCGTGAAACAGACAGAAATCCCAGCCCTCGCAGAGCTGACCTCCTCTGAACATCCGCTCCTTAGGTGCTAGGACCTGGTCAGGTCAGCTCTGTGCTCCAGGATTGACCACAGTGCACGTGGGCAGACGAGGAGCTCAGAGAACAGCAAGACAGGTCAGGCAGGATTTTCATCTCTGAACAGCTTTCGGGAACTGCTGTGGGTTGGGGAACATGTACATGCTAACTGAACTCTATGGCATATTCCAGGTTGAATGCAGGCTGGAGTGGAGTGCGATGATGTGATGGCCACGGTGTGCCAGGGCCGGTGTGTTTCCTGATGAGATACTCCACGCAGCCGACTGACTTACTGTCCCCAGTGCTGGCTCACACCCAGCAGATGTTTCTGGAGCAGAAGACTGGTGCCACTTTGCATTTGTTTCTCCCTGAGCAAATGAGGGTTTTCAAGCTTCAGCTCCTGGACTGCAGGAAAGGCATGTGAACACATGGTTTTGCAAAGATGAGAGCCTGATCATTCACTCAGTCATGCCCAACCCTTTACAACCCCATGGACTGCAGCCCCCGAAGCTCCTCCATCCATGGGATTTTCCAGGCAAGAATGCTGGAATGGGTTGCCATTTCCTCCTCCAGGGGATGTTCCTGACCCAGGGTTCAAACCCCGGTCTCCTGCACTGCAGGCAAAATTTTTACCAGTGAGCCACTAGGGAAGGTTTGCAAAGGTACCAGGGTCCAACCAACTGTCTTCCTTTCTCTGGCTGCCCGGGAAGTTTCAAAGCTTTGGAGCAGCACCATGGGCACAGGGCCTCCTGAGTCCCACACCTGCCACCACTGGGCACAGGGCCAGTCTGCAGAGGCAAAGGCCCAACTGAGCAGATTGCCTGTTGTGGCTTTTCTTTGTAAGTCATATTCTTAATTATAAAAGCAAAATCATGCTAATCAAAGAAAAAAAATTGAAGGGTTCAGAAAAGAAAACAAAATTAATTTACAATCCCATCCTCTCCCCAACACATGGTGTCTTTGCAGCTTTTCTTCCCAGAAGGGAAGGACCAGCTGTGAACGGGCACGTCCAGGCCCGGCTCTGTGGGGCCATCCCACTGGACCCTCAAGTCTTCTGTTCACAGAATGACTCTCACACTCTACAGATGGGAGAAGAGCGTTTCCATGAAATTGTGACATGGCCCAAAGCCACCCAGGTAAGAAATGCTGAGGCCAGGATCTGAAACCAGAACTGACTGCAAAGCACTGTTTGTGCTCAGGATGGAAGGAAAGTTCACTTCATCTCTCCTCCAAATTAAAACAATATGGCAAAAAAAAAAAAAATCACCTAACTTAAAATTCAATATTTATATATCTGCTCACAAAGTCCAAATGATATCAAGTTCTCTTTCTACCTGTGGGTTCTTTTTATCCTGACCAGGCTGTAAACTTGGGGAACGGGGCGGGGCTGCACCTCTCAGCTCCCAACCAGCACGGAGCAGGCCTCCATTTGCCACCCAGCCTGGAGAAGATGAGGATACACATCTCTTGTTGTTGCTGTTCAGCCACTAAATCATGTCTGACCCCATGGAGTGTTGCCTGCCAGGCTCCTCTATCCATGGGATTTCCTAGGCAAGAATACTGGCATGTGTTGCCATTTGCTCCTCCAGGGGATCTTTCTGACCTCGGGATCGAACCCACATCTCCCACATTGACAGGTAGATTCTTTACCTGGGGAGTCCAAACATTTCTTGTCTGTGTTAGTCACTCAGTCATGTCCGACTCTTTGTGACCCCATGAGCTGTAACCTGCCAGGCTTCTCTGTCCATGGAATTCTCTAGGCAAGAATACTGGAGTGGGAAGCCTGTCTCTTCCCCAGGAGATCTTCTGGACCCGAGACTCTGACCTGCGTCTCCTACACTGACAGGTGGATTCTTTGCCACTGAGTCACCTGGGAAGCCCAAACATCTCTTCCTCAGGCTCAAAAGACCGACTCAGAACCTCAGAGAGTATCCAGCTGGTGGTCAAGAGTTGAAGTGCGGCCCAGCTGATCTCTCCCACTCCACTCCCAGCTCTCCCTACAGAAACCTGTTCTCCAGCCAGGCTGCCCTCCTCACCCTCCGCCCAGGCCTCGGGTCTCCCAACCCCTGCACCTCTGCCCCCTTCATTCAGAACCCTGCTTGTCCCGAATACACCCCATCTTCCCAGGTCTCCACTCGCCTAAATGCCAAACTCTCCAAGGCCATAATCACATTCATTCTTTCAATAAACATACTACAAAGTTTGCTGTATGCCAAGCTCTGGAGGTTAAAAGGTGAGTGAGATGGCGAGGGTCCCCCACGCTGCTTCTACAGAGCAGAACACTCTGGAGAGACAGAAAGAGGAGCAGCTCCCAAGAGCAGACTCCTGCTACATCCTCAGTGATCACCATAATTCTTTGAAAGAGATGCTCTCATTCTCCCCACCGCACCCCCCATTTAAGAGAAGGGGAAACTGAGACCCAGAGAAATGAAGTAACCCGCCCAAGATCACGGGCTGGGAAGTCGCATCCACCCGTCAGGGTTTGGTCCACCTAAACCTTGACTGTCGCACCCTGAACCTCAAGGGCAGCGTGTGCGCTCACCCACCTCTGTGTCTCCAAGGCCCTGCCCAGCTCCTGATGCAGCAGGGACACAGCCCTGCTTGCTGAACTGAGTGGTTTCCGCGTCCAGGAATAGACACATGCTTCTACTCCCGGCTTCTGAGCAGCGTTCCCCGAAACAGCCTCTCTCTGGTGATGAATAACCCTGGGAGCCGGCAGCGCCTGGATTAGCGTCTGCCTGGCTTCCTCCCTGAAACCTGACAGGCTCCATCTGGGTCCCAGAAAATGGCCCTGATGCTGCTGATAAGAAGCAAAATCGTTGCAAAGCACCTTTGAAAATGCCGGTCTCTAAAACCAGCTCCCTAGACTGCAATGGTTAGGGAACAGTGACAGGTTCCTGTTTGTCTACACCCCAGTCTCGCGTTCCTTTGTTTTAGCTGGGTAGTCGTGTCTCCAGACAGAAGACACCCACTGCCACCCCAAGAAGATGGTCTTTTGGTGAGCTCAAGGGGACGCACACCTGCAAGATGGAATCTTAAATAACCATACCCAACTCTCACTGTTGTTGTGACAAGTAAATGGGATAATATAAGTAAAAGCTTAACACAGCACTGGGCGCCTGACACACACTCACAAACATGAGCTGACATTACTGTGATGACACAGCACCCATTATAGTCCTCGCCACTCGGGTTGATAGACCGTGAACCACTTTAGAGAGGAAGGGAAGGAAGGAGGAAGAAGAACGAGACCAATCATCCTACCTGGAATAGAACCACATAACCAACAGACAGTGCCCTAAAGGGCAGCAAAAAAAGCCAAATTTCTTCTAATTCTGGCCACGACACCCCACAGCTGCTCTGATGAACTATCCTAAGCCTGATGGCTGAGAGGGTAAAGAATCTGCTTGCAACGCAAGAGACACGAGAGCCGTGGGTTCGATCCCTAGGTCAGGAAGATCCCCTAGAGGAAGAAATGGCAACCCACTCCACTGTTCTTGCCTGGAGAATCCCAGGGACAGAGGAGCCTGCCGGGTTACAGTCCATGGGGTCGCACAGAGTCAGACACGACTGAGCAACTTCACTTTCACTTTTCACTTTCATCATTGGAGAAGGAAATGGCAACCCTCTCCAGTGTTCTTGCCTGGAGAATCCCAGGGACAGAGGAGCCTGGCGGGTTACAGTCCATGGGGTCACACAGAGTCGGACACGACTGAGTGACTAAGCACACCACACCTTATCCAAGCCTGACTTTCATCCTCCTTGGTGAAAGCTGCATTACCTGAGCCTGGAGCCTCTGTTCTCAGTACCCCCCCACCCCCACCGCACCCACCCTCCCTCTAACCTGCTGAGGAATCTCAGAGCTGCTCTGTGTGCCATGAATGAAAAGATAAGACCAGGCACCGGACGAGCTGGGTCAGACCTCAAAACGCAGGAGGTCAACAAGAGAGTCATAACATCTGAGACCTGACAGTGTTTAGTGACGCTTTAACTCCCAAGTTAATCTAAACTCTGGTTATTTGACCTTCACTCTTGCCACAGGGATGTCTTCAGAATCTTCTTCAAGAAGTGGTTATTCCTAAGCAACTCTAATAACCCACACCACCGACCTGCTCATCTGAGGACCATCTGTTTTGCTGTAACCAGCCACACCCAGGCACATCCACCACTCCCGCCTTCCTTGACAAATAAGCAGGCAAATGCAGCCACCAGGTCTCAAACTCGAGCCCCACCCAGGAAGTTGTGCACCTGGCCCAGACACCTGGTCCACGTCCCCAGCACTCAGATTCCCCCTCCAGGGCAGCCTCCACTCCGGACCTTGCTGCACTCCAGCCTCCCGTTAACACAGGCCTTGGAGGCAAGGTGGATCTGGGGTGAGAAAGGGCGCCTCTGAGCTAACTGCCATCACCCCTGGGTTTTGATTCCCATTCTTCCCTCATAGGCCTCTGGTGGCTCAGACAGTAAAGAATCTGCCTGCAATGCAGGGAGACCTGGGTTCAGTCCCTAGACTGGGAAGGTCCCCTGGAGAAGCACATGGCAACCCAGTCTGGTATTCTTGCCTGGAGAACTCCACAGACAGAGGAGCCTGGTGGGCTACAGTCTATGGGGCCACAAAGAGTCAGACACAACTACTGAGCAACTTACACTTTCTTCAAAGTGCTGTGTGACCTTGGGCCATGAATCGCCTCTCTCTGGGCCTCAATTTCATCCTTTGAAAAATGCACATTTGGGCTGGACATTGTTTCAAGTCGTCCAGTTGCAGCTGCTGTAATTTTTGCATAAAACACATACAACGTGTACTACTTTTTAAAAATCAGCTTTAAGTGGATACCTCAGAGGGCTTTTGCAATTGAGATAGAGAATATTTGGGGGAACCTCTGCCAAAATTCCCTCATGCCCCTTTGCAACTTCCCTTTAATTGCTTAATATTTTTCTTTACAATGACGTTTTAAAAACATAACACTGCTTCAGCCTGATTCTAAGCAATAATATCCACAAAATCACAAGCTTGATGGGCTAGGTATATTTTCTGTTATACACACAAAAATAATTCCTATTAAAATAAAAAGTCAGGACTCCCCTGGCAGCCAGGTGGTTAAGACTTCACCTTCCAATACAGGGGGTGCAGGTTCGACCCCTGGTTGGGGAGCCAAGATCCTACCTGCCTCTTGGCCAAAACATACAGCAGAAGCAATACTGTAATAAAGTCAATAAAGACTTTAAAAATGGTCCACGGCAAAAAAAAATCTTGAAAAAAAATACCCAAGTGCCACCTAAAATCTTCTCACACACCTACAGAGCCATGTGTGCCCCACGGAGAAATACTCTATGAAATGACCACTCCCTCCCGAGGCCTCTTTAGCTCCGAAAGTCTGGATTCCATCTCCTGTCACCGAGCCTGTCCTGTATACAGAATGCAGGCATGCATGCATGCTCAGTTGTTCAGTCACGTTTGACTCTTTGCCACCCCATGGACTGGGGGCCACCAGTCTCCTCTGTCCATGGGATTTCCCAGGCAAAAATACTGGCATGGGTTGCCATTTCCTTCTCCGGGGGAATCTTTCCAACCCAGGATTGAACCCAAGTCTCTTGCGTCTCCTGCATTGGCAAGTGGATTCTTTACCACTAGCTCCACAGCATGCATGCATGCAAGCTAAGTCACAGCATGCAGGCTAAATACTGGCTGCTCGACACAAGGGACAATCCGTGGCCCATCTCTTTTCCATCTCTGATCGACATGACCGACATCCACCACCCCCGGTGGGAGGCAGCAGCTGGCATTCCTCAGAGCTGATAAATGCTGCATTCAGAGAGATGGCCACCCCAGAGGGAGAGGGGGGCAGATGCAGAGCCAGAAACCAGGCGGGTGAGGAAGAAAAGCAAGTCAGTGAAAGTGCCGAGGCTGCGTTCGGGGAAGCTGCTCCTAAGTCTCCACCCTCTGCTTGCATGGTTTTAGCCCACGAAGTTATCTTAATAACTCGGTCGCTTTCACAGCAAAACCTTTTGCTAGAAAAGCCCTCCAAGATGTCGCATCTGCATTCCCAGAAGGGATTTACCACAAAGAGCGCAGAGAGAGACTGGTCGCCTTCCAAAGCCCCAGTTTCGCGACGATCTAAATAATTGAAGGGAAGCCTTCTGCGTCCTTAGCAACTGAGCAAGGCATCAGCTGTTTACAGCCCTTTAAATTCTAGAAATAGAAGATGAACGGAGAAGTGAATCGCAGCTCAGAAAAAGGCACTAACGAAAAGGTAGGCAGGGAAACTTAGCATGATTTCAAGAGCCCTGACATGGCAGGCCCACTGCATGTAGGAACTGTGCCCCAACTCTGCAACCCAGCACCGGGAGCGCCTTCCGATACAGCTCACAGCTGCAACCTTCTCAACATACTGACTACCCAGCCCCATCCCAACACCCCACACCTGCCCGCAGTGATCTACTGACATCACCCCAAACATTCAGCTACACTTTTGCATGTGCTGGTTCAGCAGTCAGGATAGTCCTTCTTCCTTTCTCCACCTGGAAAACTCCTATTCATTCCTCAAAGGCCCAGGAATAATGGCCAAGTTCAACCATCACCTCCCACTGGAAGTCTCCCCTCAGAGAGTCTCTCCCTCCACAGAACAGCACAGAGTATATGGGACGGGGTAGGGTGGGGTGTTCTTTGGGGCTGGGGCAAAGTTCTAAAGGGCCTTCCATCCTTGTCCAGTGTGGAAGGAATTTACAGTTCATTCTCACACAGGGTGAGAAGTCAGGGAGGAGCTATGAGCAGAAAAACATCCAGACCAACTTGGTAGGAAATTTCTGGTGACAATGTGGGGGACAGATTGAAGTTGGATCCATGATGACAAAGTGAGTCTCCAGCATCAAATCGTAGCTGCTTGGCTGCTGGTATCCAGAGCTTCCTTCCAGAGTCACTGCTGTGCACAGACAGGGGCAGAGAAAGCAGGACCCCTCCCTCACACCAACGTGGTATCACCACCACCATAGCTCAGATGCACAAAACATAGCCTTTCCATTTATCAGCCCTGCTCTAAGCACCTACACTGACTCCTTACAATAGCCCTAAAATGTAGCTACTATTATTGCCCTGTTTTAGGGATGAGAAAATCAGGGGAAGATTCAGGAAGCTGCTCAGAAGTGCCCAGCTAACAAGTGGGACAGGAAGCCAGACAGTCAGGCCAGAGCCAGATATGGTGGCTGGGAGAGCTACATCAGACCCATACCTCATCCTTAGAAAGTCAGCCACAGTACCCAATGTTCCCGAAGGAAACTAGCTGCAAGGACATTCACCTTGCAAGGATGTTTTATTCACCAGAGAAAAACCAAGAAACAAACTAAGTATCTGCCAAACATCCAAATATTAGCAAATACCCTGAGCTACTGTGGAGCATTTCGCAGTGGGCTGCTATGAAGTCCTCAATGTGCTAATAGAGTTGTAAACTCTATTTCTCACATTTCGGTTTGAAGTCCTCCTGTCCCTGGATCTCCCAGGGTGCCTCTGAAAATGCAGTTCCTGGGTCTCTCTTGGACCTGAGGGCCCCCCGGGTGGCTCAGTGGTAAAGAACCCGCCTGTCAATGCAGGAGACACAAGAGATGTTGAGTTTGATCTCTGGGTCGGGGAAGATCTCCTGGAGAAGGAAATGGCAACCTCCTCCAGCAGATTCTTGCCTGGAAAGTCCCCTGGACACAAGGAGCCCGGAGGGCTACAGTCCATGGGGTCGCACAGAGTCGGACACGACTGAATGCACACACATCCTGGACCTCGTGCCAGACCATGTCTGGAAGTGGGGCCTGGCAATCAGAATCTTTGTGTGAAGGCTTTTCTGCATGGTAACATTTGAGAACCACTGCTGGAGATGAATATCCACTGCCATGGAAAGGGTCAGCTCCATGAGCAGTTTTGTTCACCTCAGGGTTTCCGGTGCCTAGAACAGTGTCTGGCACACAGCAGATGCTCCCAAAATCTTTGGTGACTGAATGAACCCATCAATCCATAAGCGATTCTGCCATGAGCTGTTGGCAGATCTAAGTATCTGACCAGTCTGTGTGCCTCAGAGGACCTACAACCGGGGTCCTGTGCACATAATTTCACCTGGCTGTACCCAGCACAAAGTCAGCCCTCCGACACGATCCACCAGCACGTGAACACATGAACACTGACATGTGCCTTGCTTCTGAGCTGCATGCTCTCTCACTCTAGACACAGAATGTGTCTTACGACCTAGCTCTGTCACGGTTTAGCTGGCAGCATCGTTTCTTCCCTTTCCTTAGTGGTACAAAAAAACAATAAAGCACCTCTCAGTTGGTGTCATCTTAGATTTATTCAAATACGAGAACTGAGTACATCATTCTGATTTCAAAAAAAATTCAAGTCAGACGCCAATACGGCTAACAGATTGCTGTGCATTCCCTCTCTTATGATTTGCAAAAATCAGCCCAATGCCATCTGTCCTGAGCTTTTGGCTGCAGGAGGCCCCAGTAGTCCTGGTCATCCAACCCTTTGCTGCTGAAGTGCAAACCCATCATCTGATGTGAATGACAGTCTCTCACCTGTCTTCACCTGGGAAACTTCTGACAGCATCATTTGGAAGGCTTCTCTACATATCTGGAGGCCGCAGGATGTGCCAGAGGATGGTTCTGGCCCATACTTGTGTTCATCCCAGCCCCACCACTCCCCGGAGGTTCATCCTGGCACGTGGTCTGTCTGCAACAGCTACTGGTCCTCTTGTGACTTCTCAGCACTTGGAGGACTGATGCCCCTTGGCTAATGCTCTACAGCCCTGCACGTGCTGTATCTGGTCCCACAGTTAGAAGAGAGCTGGATCCCCTAGGCTGGTTACCCTCATGTGCAAAAAGAGGGATGGGGATGCGAATCTGGCCCACTGCACAGGGTCGTTCTGAGAACCAAATGAGGTTCATTTGAAAATGCTCTGGAGAGTAGCAATTTCTATACCAGGTGATTCATGACATTTAGAAAGATACAAATGTGTAGAACATCTCAAACTGAGAGATGAAACTTTAGCACCTACTTTCCATTGTAACACCTGCCTTCTTTTGACTAAAATCTACCATTATCTAGACCTTTTTAATGAGCTAGTGGCATAAACTGTCAGAGCAGTGAAGGGCCAGGAACTCGAACCAGAACACCACCTTGTCCCCCTGGGCTGCCCTGGACACGCCACCTAAGCTCCCTGAGGCGCCACCTCCTCGTGCATAGACTGGGGCTCGCTGTCTACACCATCCCTTTCCCTGTGCAGTTAGAGCTGCCTCTCTGTAAAGCACCCGGCACGGAGCCTCCCACAGTGCGTCTGTATGAGGGAGTCCACTCCCGGGATGTCCTCACTTAAAGCAACAGCACTAGGTTGGCACAGATTTTCTTCTATGGAGCATTTTATTCCCCCAAAGAACAAAGCTCAGTCGGTAAAGAATCTGCCTGCAATGCGGGAGACCCAGGTTCGATCCCTGCGTTGGGAAGATCCCCTGGAGAAGGAAATGGCAAACCACTCCAGTATCCTTGAGTGGAAAATCCCATCGACAGAGGAGCCTGGTGGGCTGCAGTCCATGGGTTGCAAAGAGTCAGACACAACTAAGTGACTAACACTCTCTTTCAACCCAAAGAACAAGAGCTAACTAAGCTTCTACAGCTTCGGGAGTTATTTGGGCCACATTTCCAGGGCTAAGCCAACAGAGAACAGCGCTACACGGCAGGACCCCAGTTGGAGGCTGGCTCCACCCCTTCCTCTGTGGGGGACCCTGGCCAGGTTCCTCTGCCCTCACCTCACCGTCTCCAGCCCGCAACCTGGAAAGTAAGGATGATGAGTGTGGAGCACACCCCAGGGATGCTCTCAGGACTGTGGACAGACAAAGGTAGCACAGAGGGAGTGCTCCAGACACCCTAGCTAACCCCGGGCATCTGCCAGCTTCCCACAACCTCAAACATGAAGCCCTTGAAGGCCAAGAACCTTCCAGCACCGGGATGGCAGTGGAGCGGTGGTGTCTGCCTGCCCACCAGCTGCCAGGTAGGAAATGTCACAGGTGTTGTGAGTGAACACAGGTCCACAGAGGCTTTGTGCTGGGTGAAGAAAGCAAGCAGGGGCCGTGGCTTCTGAAGCCCCTGCTTAATTCATGTGGCTAACCCAGTACAGGGTCTGGCAGAGGAGGTGGCAAGCCAGTGTTTGTAGGTTAAATAAAAATTTAGTTTTGGAGCCGCTGATGAGATATAATCAGGCAGAAAGAAGGTATGAGAACATTCCAGAGGGTCGGAAGTGTAGGGGTGATCACCTCTCAGGGTTTTCTGGGCTTCCCCAGATTGGATCAGTGGTAAAGAATCTGCCTGCAGTGCAGGAGACCTGGGTTTGATCCCTGGGTCAGGAAGATCCCCTGGAGAAGGGAGTGGCAACCCACTTCAGTAATCTTGCCTGGAGCATTTCATGAACAGAGGAGCCCACAGTCCATGGGGTCGCAAAGAGTCGGACACGACTGAGCGACTTTCACACACACACCCGCAGAATTGTCATCCTCAGACAGGAAATCTATTTTTTTTGAAGGAAAGGAAAACCTGGTTTGAAAACTTCAAGCTGGGAGTCTGTGCCTCTTTCCTGAGGGATACCATGTGGGCTGATCGACAGATCGGTGAGATGGGAGAAAAAGTTCAAAAAACAGATCCAAGGACAGACACAGGAATTTAACCCACATAAATGAGGAGAGAGAGAACAGCTCATGCCCTACCACTGGACTGGGATAGAGGACAAGCTATTTGGGAACAAATAAAACCAGATATCTATCTAGATCCTTAAAGTAAAACAACTTTCATGTGGATTACACATTGAGATAAAAACAAAGCTTCAGTAACAGATGAATGGATTAAGAAGATGTGGTATACACAGATGTATACATATACATATGTGTATATACACATACCCATATACATATACATTTGTGTATATACACATACACATACCCATATACGTATACCACATCTTATATGTGTATATATATATGCACATACATATATTTACATATACACAGTGAAATACTACTCAGCCATAAAAAAGAATGACGTAACGTCATTTGCAGCAACATGGATGGACCTAGAGATTATCATACTAGTGAAGTAAGTTGGACAGAGAAAGACAAATATCATATGATATCACTTACATGTGGAATCTAAAAACTTAATACAAATGAACTTATTTACAAAACAGGAACAGACTTACAGACTTAGAAAACAAATTTATGGTTACCAGTGGGGAAAGATGGAAGGGGGAAGGATAAATTAGGAATTAACAGATATTTACACTACTATGTATAAAACAGAGAAACAGCAAGGTGCTATCGTATAGCACAGGGAACTATATTCAGTATCTTGTAACAATCTATAATGGAAAATAATTTGAAAGATTAGATGTGTGTGTGTGTATCTGAATCACTTTGTTTCACACTTGAAACATTGCAAATCAAACATACTTCAATTTAAAAATACATTTTGGCCTTTTACCTCGTTGCAGCCGAGAAAGCAACATGGGTCACCAGCAACTCTATTGGAGCCATCCGAGAAAATTCAGCCAGGGTCCTCCCTCTTGCCAGGTCTGCTCAAACTGGCATGGTCTAATCCGGAAATACTGCCTCAATATGTGCTGCCAGTGTTTCCGCCAGTATGCGAAGGACATCGGCTTCATTAAGTTGGACTAACCGAACTTCCTTAGATGGCTCATCCAGCACATCATCCTTAGGCGGAAATAATACTGCTCTTTGTATATAAAATAAAAGTTCTCAAAACTTCAAAAATAAAAATAAAATAAAATAAAAATACATTTTGTTTGTTTTGTTTAAAGAAACCACAGAACAAAGAAATCTCCTAAAAACAAGTATTACAGGAGGCCAACAGTTCAAGCGTCCACAGAGGGCACTAAGGCTAAACTTCTGGTGGGGAAAAGCATCCCAGAGTGAAAACATCAGAGCCCAAGATGGGAAAAAAAAATTATTGCAACATATTAAAGACCAGGGGTTAATATCCCCTTTAGGTTATGAAGCTTTACAAATCAAATCTGCTTTAAGCGACGTGCCAACAGAGAACTAAGTATAAACAATGAAGAAGCGATTCTCCAAAAAGAAAAGCACGTGGCCAGCACACAGGCGACAAGATGCTCAGCCTCCTGAAATCCAAAAACGAGACTAGGAATGAAAATTCTCACTTGTCACGCTGGCAAAGGTCTGCACTGTTGGCAAGGTCCTGGGACATGGCTATTCCCATTCACTCCTGTGAGTACAAATTGGCACAACTCTTCTAGAGTGCCATTTGGCAACCCCTGTGAAAAATTTTAAATACGGATTGCTTTCGCTTAGTAGCTTCACTTCTAGAATCTTTCCTAAGGGAACAATCAGACAGGGAGATAATCCATAAAGAAGGGAATAAAAAGGGACTCGTTAAATAAAGCCAAGCAGCAGAGGCCGTGGCAAGATGTCTTTGTGTGAAAAGCTGGTCACAAATCGAGTGATCCCTTTTCTCAGGGGAAAAGCCCCCAGTCGAGACACTCACTGGCATCACAGCTCTAATGAGCAGGATAAGCCAAGAAAGTATTTCCATTTAGGGGCAGGGGAAGGCGGCTCTGTGAACAAAGAGGATTCTTAGAAAGACAAGGTGGAAGGCTGCTGTCAATGGTGGGAGGAAGAGAAGAACCAGGAAATGGAGCGGGGGTAGGGTAGGTTTGGGCCAAGAAAAAGAGAGGGAGAAGAAAATAGGCTGCAGAGAAGCGACAATGGCACCAAGAAGATGAAATATACTAAACATCCAATTGGGACTAAATATACTAATGGGACTTTTAGAATCCCCCAGAGTAGATGAATGGGTCTAACTGACAAAAATAATAGCTTTCTTTCCTACATACCAGCAATAACCAATTCATGGATAAAACTGGAAGATGATTCCGTTTGTAACTGAATCAAAATGAGCTAGGAATGACAAGTACAGACTGTTCAGGAGAGAGGAGAAAATGGTATTTCTCTATATGGGACAGAGCAAGCTGAAATGGGAAGCAGACAGTCACTCTCAAGCTTGCACTCCCAAAATCAACACCTGCTTCTTCTCTGGCCTTGGACCCCTTCTCAGTCCCATCTTTTACCAAACCTCCCTCCTTTGTCCCAGCTACTGCAGCGTCACCTCCCTCCAGGGCTCCTCACCATCAACGTTATCTACTTCAGTCAATTCCATTAAAATAAACAGACTTCTCTCTGTCCCCAACACCCGTAACCTCTGCCTCTCCATCTTTGAGGCTGTCAACTAGACTGCCTCCTCATTTCCTGCGGGCTGTGAGCTTCCTGGGGGCAGGGACAGGTCACCCAAGTCTCTATCCCTCAGCACAGAGTGCCATGTGGGATACCCTGGTGATGGGGTTAAAGAGGCGGGAGGGTGAATGGATGGAAGGATGGATGGATGGATGGATGGACAGATGAACTCAGAAATAAAGAAAAAAATGACTCCGTTTAACTCAGAACGTCAATATAGCCCAAGCAGAGTTTGGTGCCAAGGTCCCTGAGACTCCTTCCAACCTGAGTTACTAAGACTTTATGACGCAGTCCCCCTGATGCCTGGGATCCGGACCTCAATTCCTAGGCTCAGCTTAGAAAGAAAACCTTCAGAAGAAACAGCACTCAGAGGAGGGAAACAAGCATTTCTCAAACTGGAGGAGTCTCTTCCAGTGGGGAATTTTGTTCTGGGGACAACCTCTAAAAATAAATAATATTTAAAAGAATAAAATGGATCATATGGCAGTTTTATTCCTAGTTTTTAAAGGAATCTCCATGCTGCTCTCCATAATGGCTATATCAGTGGGAGGTGGGAGGGAGGTTCAAGAGGGAGGGGACCATATGTATACCTATGGCTGATTCATGTTGATGTGTGGCAGAAACCAGCACAATATTGTAAAGCAACTATCCTCCAATTAAAAATATAACTTAAAGAGAATAAAATGGATTTAGAGTGAAAAATATAAAATACTGTGGAGAGAAATTAAAGATGACCTTAATAAATGGAGAGTGTGACCTTAATAAATAAATTTATTTCTTTATAATAAATAAATCCTATGTTCATGGATCAGAAGATAATATAGTTAAGACCAGATTGATCAACTGATTCTACAGAATTCCTATCAAAATCCCAGCTGACTTCTTCAAGAAGATAGTCCTAAAATTCACGTTGAAATTCACATTTCAACATGAACAACCTTGAAAACAAGCAACAAAAAAAGTTTGAGGACACAAATTTCCTGATTTCAAAATTCGCCACAAAGCCACAGTGATCAAGACAATGTGATACTTGTATGAGGTCAGACATAGAGATAAATGGAAGAGAACTGAAAATTCAAATATAAACCTTTACATTTATGGTCATTTTTATTTTTGACAAGAATATCAAGATAAACTGATGGAAATAACAGCCGTTTTAACTCATGGTGCTGGGACAACTAGATATTCACAAGCAAAAGAGTGAAGCTGAACACCCACTTCACATCATATACCAATATATATATATATATATATATATATATATATATATATATATATATATATGGAAGGAAACACAGGAATAAATCTTCATGACCTTGCACTGGGCAATGAATTCTTAGATAAGATATGCAAAGCACAAATGGCAAAAAAAAAAAAAAAAACCACAGATAAACTGAACTTGACCAGAATTTTAAAATTTGAAGGACACTGCAGTGGTTTGATGCAGTGGTTTTGGTGTTCTTCAAAAATTCATGTCCACCAGGAACCTCAGAACGTGACCTTATTTGGAAATGGGGTATGTACAGACATAGTAAGTTAAGGATCTTGAGAGGAGATCATTCTGGAACTGGAGTCTATGAGAAGAGACACCAGAAAGGCACACGGGGAAGAAGGCCACGTGAAGACAATGGTGAAGGTTTGGAGTGATGTGGCCACAAGCCGAGGAATGCTTGGGGCCACCAGAAACTTAGAAAGCGGCGGGATGAGACTTCACAGGGAGTGTGACCCTGATTTCAGACTTCTGGCCTCCAGCACTGGGAAAGGATAGATTTCTGTTGTTTTAGGACCACACCACCCAGTTTGTGGTCATTTGTTATAGCAGCCCCAGGAAACTAATACAGACGGCACAAAGAAAATGAAAAGAAAATCCACAGGAGAAAATATTTGCAAGTCATATATCCAATGGTGAAGTCGCTCAGTCATGTCCAACTCTCTGTGACCCCATGGACTATGTAGCTTACAAGGCTCCTCTGTCCATGGAATTTTCCAGGCAAGAGTACTGCAGTAGGTTGCCATTTCCCTCTCCAGGGGATCTTCCCGACCCAGGGCTCGAACCTGGGTCTCCTGCATTGCAGGCAGACGCTTTACCATCTGAGCTACCAGGGAAGCCTCCCATATACCCAATAAGAGGCTGTCAACTACAAACTGGCACTTATCAAGGGCACTGCCACTGAGTGAACAACAAAGGCATTTGCCATCTGCCTCTAAGAAGATTGAACCCCATGCTGCTGCAGCTGCTGACCTTCAACAACCCTTTAGGGAGTTCAGGGTAGGCTGAGGCACTCTGTGCTCCAGGGAACATGGTGGGACAGGTCTTTAGATATTGGATGTTTTTAGGAACAAATTTCATGATCTCAATCCTTGCATTTCCTCATATCTAGAGAAGCACTATATCCCTTCATGGTGACATCAGATCCTCATGACTAACAAAAAACCTTTTGTAAAATGAGTACTTCGTGGTACTCCCCCTTCACCAAAACCTTATATATTGACTTCCCTCACTGCTGCTTTGGAGCAGCCTCTCAGCGCTATCTGAGATGCTGCCTTCCGGGCTGCAGTCCTCATTTTGCCCCAAATAAAACTTAACTTGCAATTCTCAAATTGTACATCTTTTTTTAGTCGACAGGGCCTATATCCAGAATATAGAAAGAACTTTTACAACTCAACAATCGAGACAAACAACCTCATTTTCAAATAGGCAAAGGATTTAAATAGGTATTTTTCCAAAGAAAATATATACCGACAGCCAACAGACAGATGAAAATGTGCTCAACATCACTAGTCTTTAATGAAAATCAAAACCACAATGAGACAGCACTTCACATCCACTAGAGAAAAAAACACCTGCTTTAAGCCTCCCAGCTTGTGGTATTTTGTTATAGCAGCCCTGGGAACCTGTTTATGTGTGTACACACATACACATGATTTTTTTCTTTTTTTTTTATATTGAAGTATAATTGATTTACAATATTGTGTTAGTTTCAGGTATATAGCAAAGTGATTCACATATACATACATATATATATATTTCAGATTCTTATACAGGTTATTACAACATACTGAATATAGTTCTTTGTGCTATACAGTAAATCCTTGCTGTTTATTTATTTTATACATAGTAGTGTGTATCCGTTAATCCCGTCGGTCAGTCGGTTCAATCGCTCAGTCGTGTCCGACTCTTTGCGACCCCATGAATCGCAGCACGCCAGGCCTCCCTGTCCATCACCAACTCCCGGAGTTCACTCAGACTCGCGTCCATTGAGTCAGTGATGCCATCCAGCCACCTCATCCTCGGTCATCCCCTTCTCCTGCCCCCAATCCCTCCCTGCATCAGAGTCTTTTCCAATGAGTCAATGCTTCGCATGAGGTGCGTACTACTAACTTACCCCTCCCCACTTTCCCTTTTTTTTCTATGTCTGTGAGTCTATTTCTGTTTTGTAAATAAATCATTTGCATTGAATGTTATTTTTCAGATTCCACATAAGTGATACCATATAATATCTGCCTTTCCTGTGTGGCTCAACTGGTAAAGAATCCAACTGCAATGCAAGAGACCTGGGTTCTATCCCTGGGTTGGGAAGATCCCATGGAGAAGGGAAAGGCTACCCACTCCAGTGTTCTGACCTGGAGAATTTCATGGACTATATGGTCCATAGGGTCCCAAGGAGTCGGACATGACTGAGCAACTTTCACTCACTTCACTTTATCTCACTTCACTCAGAATTAAGTCTTCCATTTTTCTGCAAATGGCAATATTTCATTCTTTTTTATGGCAGTATTTCATTCTTTTGGGGGGTAAGTAGTGTTCCATTGTTTGTATGGACCACATCTTTATCCATTCAGTAAATGGACATATAGGTTGTTTCCATGTCTTGCCTATAGTAAATAGGGCTGCAAAGAACTTTGGGGTGCATGTATCTTTTTGAATTATGGTTTTCTCCAGATATATACCCAAAAGTGGGATTGATGGATCATATGGTAACTCTATTCTTAGTTTTCTAAGGAACCTCCATACTGTTCTTCATAGTGGCAGCATCAATTTATACTCCCATCAACAGTGTAGGAGGGTTTCTTTTCTCCACACCCTCTCCAGAATTTATTTGTAGACATTTTGTTTAATGGCCATTCTGACCAGTGTGAGATCGGACCTCGTGGTCATTTTAATGTGCACTTCTCTAAAAATTATCAATATTGAATATATATGATTTATTTTTAAATTGACTTTTAGCCATTAGGCAAGGGAACCAAACAAAACCCTCAAGGCTGAGAGGAGCCATGTCCATGCCCACAGTCTACCAAGGACAGCTGTAACCAGGCCTGACCCAAGACACTAAACCATTAACTATGGCCTCCAAGAGGCAGCCTCAGAGCAGGTGTCAGGAGAGGGAAGGGCAGAGAAAGTGAGGCAAGGGGTTGACAGCACACAGGGGAAGCAACGGTCAAAGTGTTGCCTAAGGGCCAAAGCAGACCATAAGCAAGACCCAGAGCCAGTTCATGGCACACAGCCTCCTGTCAGATGCTGCAAATGGACCTCACTCACATGACCAGATGTCAGTGTCACAGCGCAATACAAGACGCGCCAAGTGCTGAAGAACCAGAGCCTTTCCTTAGAGATGGTAGGAATATAGCCCAGGACTGTCCCATGTGTTTCAGACATGTCTCCAAGTACCATCCATACCATCCTGCTAACCCACAGTCATCTTATAATAACCAGCCAAGAACTGGGCTCCCCACTTCCCATCCTTACATCTGTGCTTCTCTCAAGTTCCTCACCCCAGGAAATACCCCACCAGCCCCCCAGGCCAGAAATCTGGGTGTCCTTGGGCTTCCCTGGTGGCTCAGATGGTAAAGAATCTGCCTGAAATGCAGGAGACCTGGATTTGACCCCTGGGTCAGGAAGATCCCTTGGAGAAGGACATGGCAACCCACTCTAGTATTCTTGCCTGGAAAAATCCCATGGGCAGAGGAGACCGACAGGCTGCTGTCCATGGGGTTGCACAGTCCAAGACAACTGAGTGAGTCCTTCTTAGCTACTAGCTAATAACAACCACCAGATTATTCTAACATCAGTGGTTTTCAAACTGCTGTGCACCAGAAGCCCTGAAGCCTAATGAATCTCACAGAAGCCTAAAGTTCCCCCAGGATTCTCCTGCTCCTCATGTTTCAGAGCCGCTCCATTTGATTTATCAATAATAAATAAATAAAATGCAGCCACTGATCTTGAGGGACACTCCTGAGTGTCGGGGTGCTGCACAAGCCATTTATAAACATTATTTCTCAGGCAACTCCTTGGAGCAAATAGTTTATTTCCCTCACTGTATAGATGAAGGCAGAGCTCAGGAAGGTTAACTAAGTTCCAAGAGGTCACACAGCCCAGTGGGGAGCAGCAGAAGTGGAATCTCTGCAGAGTCTCTTTGAGCACAAGGCGCTTCACCTTGCCAAGGGCAGGAATTAGAGGCTTGGAGCGTGAGGCCAGTCCTCAGGACCCATGGCCAGCAGCACAGGAGCCTTAAGAGGCCAAGCACAAGCTCTCAGCCCAGGGCAACTGTTCCCAGCCCTGCTGACCATTGGAAAAGCCCAGAGAATTGATTGTTCATAGCCGTGCCCAGCTCCACTTGGCCCCTGAATCAGAACTCTCCAGGGGCCAAGACGGTATCATATTCTCACCTCCCCAGGTAACTAGGGTTAAAAAAAAAAAAAAAAAATTGGCTCCAGCAGCGGTTCTCAACCTTGGCTGAAAATTCCTGATACCCAGGCCCTGCTCCGTCCCAGTGACTCAACATCTTGAAGTGGCGTTCAGGTCTCAGTGGTTTTTTAAGGTCCTCAGGTGATTCCAACGTGCAGCCAAAGCTGCAGCCGCTGGTTTTGGGCCTTGCCTGTTCCAGGTGTGGCCTCCAGGTCCGGAGCATTGGCACAGCCAGGGAGCCTGTCAGAAACACAAGATTTCAGGCCCAGCCCAGACCTCCTGAATCGGAAATGTGGGGGTGAGTTCAGCCAGTCCTTCAGGTGCCGCTGATGCAAGTTCAAGGATGAGAATCTCTTGCAAGTCAAAAGTGGGTCCACAGGCTAGTAGCGTCAGCATGCCCGGGATCTCATGAGAGATACGGAGTCTCAGTCCCCCATCCCCAGACCCAGACTCAGAACCTGCATTTTAACTGGATGCCCAGGTGAGTCAAGCACACAGTGAAGAGAGGATCTGCCCTTCTGCCCCTTTCCCTGCTCCCTTCTGCTTTGGATTAGCTCCCATCTCACCAGGAAGGAGGCCACAGTCCTGATGCTCTGGAACACACAGGCCACTCGGAGGAACAAGGCTAGAGACACACAGTCAGTTACACGTTGACTGACTGACTCAGCAACTGAGAGCAGGACAGGGTGACAGCTTAATGTAGTGCTTCTCAAACTTTAATGTGCTTGAGAACGACAAGCTCCTTGAACGTCCCTTAGTTGGCCCATCCCCAGTAATGCTGATCAAATGGGTTGGGCCCATGAGTCAGCATTTCCACAGGTGATGTCATGCCAGAGGTCCCAGGATCACACTTGGCTAACCCTGATTTAGTGTGGATGGAGGAGGCTGGTAGGCCATGGTCCAGGGGGTCACAAAGAGTCAGACACGACTGAGCGACTTCACTTTCTTTCTTTCTTTGCTGAAGCCAGTCTATCAGGGTTCGAATCCAACCTTAGCATGCACTGACTGTGCAGCCCTGTGTCTCACCGGGCAAAGGAGCCTAGCGGTGACTCCAACCTCATAACTTGTTATGAAAAGGCAGCAGATTGACAACTAAAGTGCTTGCGTGAGTGCCTAGTACAAGTGGACCCATACTTTTAAGTTTTACTGCACACATAGGGATTCCCTAGTAGCTCAGCTGGTGAAGAATCTGCCTGCAACGTGGGAGACCTGGGTTCGATTCCTGGGTCAGGAAGATCCCCTGGAGAAGGGAACAGCTACCCACTTCAATATTCTGGCCAGGAGAATCTCATGGACCATCTACCCCATGGGGTTGCAAAGAGTCAGACACAACTGAGCGACTTTCACTTTTATACTACCACCAAAACCACAGCCACCCCCATCCCTCCCACCACCAGCCCTACTATGACATCACCCTCACCACCACCACCATCCTCACAACCATCATCAATACCATCACCATCACCATCATCTCCACTACCAACACAATATTACCATCACCCACAACACCACCGCCTCTCTCACCACCACCATCACTACCATCACGTGTAAATCCTGTGCCACTCCAGCCCTGGCCTGGGCTTCTTCCTCACCCCAAAGACCCCCAGGGGGACAGCCTGTACTGGGCCTGGGGGAAAAGAGAGGACCCAGCCCCGGCCCCACCCTTGGTCACTCATGACCCATCCCACCAGCCTGGCCTACACAGGGCATTAATGTGAGGACAGCCAGGGGCCTGGGAGCCTCAGGGTGGCAGTGGCCATGTTCCCCAAAGTGACTTTCTGTCCCCGGATGCCCAGGCCCTGGGACTCTTCCTCAGGGCCAGAAGGAATGTTTGAAGGAGGAGGCGTCTCCTACCTTATCAGTAACCAACACCCATCACCACAACCAGCCTCACACCACCACCACCGATGCCACCACCATCACCAAGATCATCACCATCACCACTCTCCCCACCACCCAACCACCCCACCACTCTATCAGCATCATTTCCACCATCACTACCATCACCACTGCCACCAGATAATCATGATCACAACACCCATCACCAAAACTACCCTCAAACCACCACCATCACTGATACCACCACCATCACCAATATCATCACCATCACACTCTCCCCAGCACCCCAGCACCCCACCACTCTATCAGCATCATTTCCACCATCACTACCATCACCACTGCCACCAAATTATCGTGATCACAACACCCATCACCAAAACTAGCCTCAAACCACCACCATCACTGATACCACCACCATCACCAATATCATCACCATCACCACTGCCAGCACCAAAGTCACTTTCACCACCACCTCCATCATCAGCATCACCATAATTACCACCATCACCATCACCCATACCACCACCACCCTTATTACCACAACACCATCACCATCACCTCCCTCCCCACCACCCTCCCAGCACCACCATCACGACCCCCACCACTGGGTATTCACAGTACAGCCCCAGTCATCAAAGACTGTTAGCCTAGGTGGACAGGCAGATAAGACACTGAGAGAGAGAGAATACAGAACCTCCTGTCGTGTAGACCAGCAGTCCCCAACCATGTTGGCACCAGGGAGTGGTTTCATGGAAGACAATTTTTCCATGGACCTGGTAGGGGATGGTTTGGGATGATCCAAGCACATTACATTTACTGTACACTTTATTTCTATTATTATTACATCAGCTCCACCTCAGATCATCGGGTGTTAGATCCCAGAGGTTGGGGACCCCTGGTTGGTTAGACCAACTCAGTTCAGCATTTGTTCAGAGACAAATACCAAGGAAATGAACGCCAAATAGTGATGGGTGTGGGAAGATGGAAGAGGGATCTTTACATGTCCTGAATGTTGGTGGTCCAATCTCAGAAACCACCTAGACCAGGTGAGATTAGGGCTGTGCTTATTTCATCTCCAAATGTCAACTCCCAGTACAGGGCCTGGCCACGGAATCAGGAATGAGTCCACAGACTTGACTTTTCAAAGTCACTTTCCTACTCAGTTTATGCTTCCATTAAATAGGGAAAATGCTAATTTCAAAGTTGCTGAAGTGTATATTCTTACAGAGCTATGAAGATATCTAATAGTTAAGCATTATTGACATTCATCATTAATAACTGAAACTAACAGGAAAGCTGAATTTCTCACTTCTCCACAGGCTCCTCAATTGACCCTGACCACTCTTCCCAGAACACACACCACGTCACAAGAGAATTCTCAGCCCACTCTCTTCCAGTAATGCAAATCCTCTGAAACCTCAGTCCAATGTTCTAATGTCTATAGTCCTGCCTTCAGGTGAGCTGCAATGCCCTCAGTCTGAACCGGCAGGCGAGCTCAGGACAGCTGCCCAGAGCAAGGGATGCTCCTGTCTACACTCCCCAGCACACTAGCTGAGATGCCAGCCCCTCAGCTTTACATCCTGCTGATCTTTCAACTTCCTCCAGCTGGCTATGCCCTGGCTCCCTGGCACCAACTGAGCGATCTGCAGACAAGATTAATAAATCCCAGCTGCAGAAAGCAGTGCCTCTAATGAGGACGGAGCCAAAACAGGGCAAGATAACGAGACCCAGGCCAGGCCCATGTCTAAATCCTGTGCTTCTCCAGCCTTAGCCTGGGCTACTTCCTTGCGCCCAAGACCACCAGCTGGCCAGCCTGTCCTGGGCCTGGGGGAAAAGAGAGAACCCAGCCCCGGCCCCACCCTTGGTCACTCATGACCCATCCCACCAGCCTGGCCCACACAGGGCATTATTGTTAGGACAGCCAGCCAGGACATGGGAGCCTCAGGGTGGCAGTGGCCATGTTCTCCAGAGTGACTTTCTGTCCCCAGATGCCCAGGCCCTGGGGACTCTCTTCCTCAGGGCCAGAAGGTATGTTTGAAGGAGGAGGCGTCTCTTACCTGGAAGGCTCTGCTCAGGCAGCATCCTTGCCCAGGATGTTGGCCCTGCCCATCTGTTCCCTCCACAAACTCCTGGGCTCCTGGCTTGAGTACAGATGATGAAATGGAAACAGCTGCTGCCCTTGCATTACCCACGATCTGGCAGGAGTGGTGGCTTATAATCAGATGACTGCAATGAAAGAAGGTCAGTGCTCAGAGCCTGGAGGGCTTCCTGGAGAAGGGAGCCCTTAAGTCATGTCTTCATGGAGAGGTAGGGATCCCAGATTAGCAAAGGATAAAAAAAAAAAAAAAAACAAAGACACCAAGCCCTACGTGTGTGTGTGTGAATTTCTATGTGTTCCTACAAGCATGGGGGAAAGTTCTGGGGTTCCACCTACCATGGGTTACATCACATGAGATGGAGAGAATGTATTTATTTCTTTATTCTCCTCTTTGTTTGAATAGTTACAATAAAAATATGACTTTAGTAATTTTAGAAGGCAACACAATAAACATGTAAAGGAAGAAGAGAAATGGAAAATTTAAGGAAAATTGACCCAAAAGGAAAGATTCTGAAAATGAAATGATTTCTCTAAAGAAGGTAGAATGAATCCTGTCAAAAGTCTGTGTCCCTGATTCCAGACTGTTCCCCAAGGGGCTGATCAGAATGGAACTGTGGAGTGAGTAGTTCTCTCCACCTAGAGGTGATGGAGAGGCTGAAGAGGCCGGAGACCAAAGGGTGGATGGTGAATATAGCCAAGCCTCACCAAGCCTCTCCCACTAGGAGTACAAATTGAAAAGTACAAACTTTTCAATTTGCAAAGTTTAAAAACTGCAGAATAGTATAGTGAACTCTCCACATCTTCCTTAGACTCACCAATAGTTCATAGTTTCCCTCAGCTACTTTATCTATAAAGATGTTTCTATACATAAAAGTCTATTTTTTTTTTTATGAACCGCTTGAAAAAAATTGCAGACACCACAACAGCTCACCCTAAGTGCTGTGGCTTTCATGTCTTAACATCAAAGACATGATGCGATCACAACACAATTATCAAAACCAGGAGATGTTATCACTGATACGTTTCCCACTCCAATGTATGTCACCAATTGTTGCAGTGATGTCCTACTTAGCAAAATGATTCTTTTTCTTGACCCAGCACTTTAATTAAAGAGCAGTTGTATGCAGGATGAGGTCATGTCTCTGTCAGAGGTACTCCAAACCACAAACAAACTTCCCCAAATAATCAAGTGGAGAGGTAAAACATAAAGACAATCAGAATAATAAGCCTCATTAGAATAATCTTTGACAAGTAGTAGGACAGGGCAGCTGGACAGGGTTCTAGGCACCGTGATCGAGGATGATGAACCCTCAGGTGATACCAGCCTTGGTCTTCGGCTCTGTGTCTAAGAAAAACACAAACCACATGCCCGCAGGCATGACAGTGGGGTCCTTCTGTCCTTGGGAGCTGGCAGCCTGGGTCACGTGGGCCACAGTGCCGAAAAGCAGGGGATCTGGGCTCCCACGTCTCAATCACCGCGTTTACCTGGAGAAGTCACATAGACACTGTGAGCCTCAGTTTCCCCATCTGTAGGGATGGAGTCTGGCCACTTCCTCACCCTCTGCCCCCTTCCTCACCCTCTGCCCCCTCATTCATGGCCACCCTGAGCCCTGCTGAGTTCTGATCCAGGGTCCCCGATCCAGGTGTCTACCACTACGTTTCTGAGAATCTGAAACAGTAAAATATATTTGCAGACTGTCACTGGCACCTCACTGCCCTCAGGGTGAAAACCAAACTCCTTGGCTTGGATAAAGCCCTTCCTCATCTGTCCCCTCCTCCTCCTTCCCATGGATCCCCTGAGACTCTCCTCACCAGTATCCCAACCAATGTCAGAAAGCAGCAGCCCTAACCAGCAGCGGTGTTTTCTCCAGAGCATTGATTGCTAAGGCCATGGAGGCCTAGGGAGGTTGAGGAACTGGCCCAAGTCCAACAGCTCGGGAGTAATAGAACTGAGGCACCAAGAAACACGCTCCAAACCAGAGCCCTTCAGCCCACATGGAAAGCAAAATGCTTCACTGACACAGGTCTCGACCTGCTGCCTCTGGACAATGCTGGAAAAGATACTAAAACAGTGGTTCAGAAGGTGCTGGGAATAAAGATGAATGCTGGTGGCTTTTTCTTCATGAAATGCTTTCATTACTTCTGTATAGCTTTAAATTTCACAGTGGAAAAATAATAGTAACTAAAAATCCACAAGCACTAAGTGATGAAGAGTCCCACAAACATCTGTCTCACTATCACTACATCACTGATACGCTATGCACAGGAAACAGAACTGGTAGCCTGATTTCAACTGGGAGCTCATCCCAGCATGGCGGGCATGGGCAGGATCTCCCACTCAGCTCTGCCCAGGCAGGTGGATGCTGCCTTAGACCAGGACCCTGCCCACAACTGGAGCATGCCTACCAATCCCGGACTCTCTCTGCACCTGGAAAAGATTTCCAATTTTTTTTCTTCCAACTTAAGTAACAGATGCCTTATGTGTCTGCATGTGCTCAGTTGCGTCTGACTCCTTGTGACCCCATGAACTCTAGCCCCCCAGGCTCCTGGGTCCATGGAATTTTCCAGGAAAGAATATTTCAGTGGGTTGTCATTTTCTACTCCAGGGGATCGTCCCAACCCAGGAATTAAACCCACATCTCTTGTGTCTCCTGTATTGGCAGGTGGATTCTTTATCACTGTGTCACCTGGGAAGCCCCAGTAGATAACTCATGGCTCCCTTTAAAGAGCTTAAGAGACTAACTATATATTTATTTAATGATTATTTTTAATTCTGTCAAGACCCATTGTCCTCTCTGAACCCCAGGTTCTTCATCTGTATAAGAAATAGGAACACTGGCATCCAAAGGGCTGTAAGTTAAACTCCTAATAGCAGAGGATGTGTTCTGCTCAGTAGATACAGTCACAGACAGCATCATTACCACTTCCTGACAATCTACTCAGTGTCAGCTGCTGCTGCTGCTAAGTCACTTCAGTCGTGTCCGTTCTGTGCGACCCCACAGACAGCAGCCCACCAGGCTCCCCCATCCCTGGGATTCTCCAGGCAGGAACACTGGAGTGGCTTGCCATTTCCTTCTCCAATGCGTGAAAGTGAAGTCGCTCAACAGTATCTGACTCTTCGAGACCCCATGGACTGCCGCCCACCAGGCTCCTCCATCCATGGGATTTTCCAGGCAAGAGTACTGGAGTAGGGTACCATTGCCTTCTCCCAGTGTCAGCTACCAGGCACTAAAAGTACATAGATGAAGAAGTCACAGTGCTACCCTGGAGGAGGTGGGGGGCGGGGGAAGGACGATAAATTCCTAAAGGGCTAATACTTGACCCTGAGCACAGCAGGAAGCCACTGGAGAGGTTTATGGCCAGGAGGACAAGATCAGACACATTTCTGACTGCTTGCTCAGGGTCAACACAGAGGGCTGCCTGGAGGGGCCCCCCAGAGGCAGAGACAGTGTCCTGAGGCTGTGTGTCTTTACCTGATAGGTGATGAAGAAGCGTGAGGTGACATCATGGATGTGAATATTTCAAGAGGCAAAACCGTAGGAGTATAGTCCAAGTGCACGAGGACAAAGAATTACTAAAGCTTGAATTGAGCTGTATTTTACATTTTGAAAAGTGAAAAGTGAAAGTTGCTCAATTGTGTCTCTTTGCAACCAACCAACCTCATGGACTATAGGCCACCAGGCTCCTCTGTCCATGAGATTCTCCAGGCAAGAATACTGGAATACGTTGCCATTCCCTTCTCCAGGGTATCTTCCTGACTCACGAATCAAACTTGGGTCACCAGCATTGCAGGCAGATTCTCTACCATCTGAGCCACCAAGGAAGCCCTGTATTTTACATTTTAACCTAATTTTAAATCTCTTCAAACATTTACCAAGCTCCTTATCACTCCTACCCCAGGGCTACTTCTCTACAGAAATGGGAAGCAGCACAGTCTCAAGAAAACCAAGAGGATTGGGGCAGGGGTAGGGGGTGGCGGTTGGGGGTGGGGAGTTTAGAGGATTTGGTGAGATAACACTTCCCTGTTAAAAAATATGGAAATTGAGGTTCTCTGTGTCAAAGGACTGGCCTAAGTTTCCACTGAACATGCAGGAAGACTGGGATCCGAACACAGATCTGTCAGGCCCCAGGGCTCACTCCCTATCACCCAGCGGGTGAATCTCGTAGCATCACTGATAGCCTGGGTGGTCAGCAAGAGTTAGGAGTCTTTCAAAATGGCGGGCACAGTCTTGTTGTCATGAACAGGGACACCTACCTGGACACCCACTGTCATCCTGCAATCAGGAAGGGAGCTCAGGAAGTGAGGCTGTGTTGGCAGTCAGACATCAGGCTTCCTCAAGAGAAAAATATTTAGCAAACACTTACGTAGAGACGGAGTGAGCCCCACACTCGGAAGGGATGTTGAGAAAGGCCATCTGGCCCTACTTCCCCATTGTACTGACGGGACACGGAGCCCAGAGAGGGTGTGTCTAATGCAAATAGACACAAGGAGGCGGGATTTGAACCCAATCCTCTGCTCTCCTTACCCTGGCCTCATGCTTAACCAAGTAAAGGTGTATAAGCCACATTACTGCCTGCTTCAGAAGTCCTCCATGACTGCCAACACTCCTGCCCCTGAAAACCTGGGCCTCCCTAAAAAAGCCTGGACTTCCCTGTCAGACCCCAAGTTGAATCCTGGCTCCGTTTCTTACAGCCTGTAGGACCAACATCAAGTCCTGTTACCTGAGCCAGAGAAAACTCTGTCTCCGGAGAATGCTCCATGGATTACGACAGGCCACCCCTATCGTAAAAGCAGCCCCTTCCATGGATGGACCCAGAGAGCAGTCATACAATAATGGCTGCCTTCCCCTGAATGTCAATGCCAAGCCCAGTTCTCTCCTCCAATGCCACTACCTACAATAAGAACCACCATCTTATTTTCTCATTGGCTTGGGAAGCACTCGGCTCTGTTCTATCTCGCCTGCTGCAGGTCATCCCTCTGTCCAGACTCCTCTCTTCCGCCCCTACCAAGCCTCCTCAACTCCAAAAGCAAATACGTGCACTAATGCACTGAAGTTACCTCAAACACCCCAACTCTGACTCAAGCCTCTCCCACTTCCGACCAGTCCAGAATCACTTCCTGCCACTGACTCTTAAAGTTGAGCCTGACTCCTCCCCTTCCACTTCCTATCACCACCCCGCCTCCTCGGCCACGCCCACCACCTGCTTCCTGTCCCTGTTCCAAAGGAACAGTATCATGGGGAAATCTTCAGCAGGGATTTCTGCACTTAAAAAGGGCAGGCTACAAAGTTGGTGCAGTATGAACTCCAGTAAAATGTAAAGCTAGCACATGTGTTGAGAGGACAAAATACATATATACATATGAAGTGAAGCGAAGACACTCAGTCGTGTCTGACTCTTTGCAACCCCATGGACTGTAGCCTACTACGCTCCTCTGTCCATGGGATTTTCCAGGCAAGAGTACTGGAGTGGGTTGCCATTTCCTTCTCCAGAGGATCTTCCTGACCCAGGGGTCGAACCCAGGTCTCCTACACTGTAGGCAGATGCTTTACTGTCTGAGCCACCAAAATACATATATATGAAAATTAGAGGTGTTTTCAGATATTTTTTGCTTTTTTTTTTCCCCAGGAAATGAAATCTTGCTCAGTCCACATGAATCTGCTCTTGGAAGGACCCACTCCCAAACCTCAGCCTGTTATAATCCCCTTGCTGAGCCCACCCAGAAAGGTCCAGCATGGGTGGAGAGATGACAAGGCTCTCCTGCTCAGGGTCCACCATTCACTGACTCTGACTGTTAATGACTTATGTAACCTCGCATAGCATCTGTTTCTTCCTACCTTCTCTGAACAGTGGTTCACAGACCCATTTCAGTTCGGTTCAGTTCAGTCGCTCAGTCGTGTCCGACTCTCTGCGACCCCATGAATCGCAGCACGCCAGGCCTCCCTGTCCATCACCAACTTCTGGAGTTCACTCAGACTCACATCCATCGAGTCAATGATGCCATCCAGCCATCTCATCTTCTGTCATCCACTTCTCCTCCTGCCCCCAATCCCTCCCAGCATCAGGGTCAACCCTTCACATGAGGTGGCCAAAGTACTGGAGTTTCAGCATTAGCATCATTCCTTCCAAAGAAATCCCAGGGCTGATCTCCTTCAGAATGGACCAGTTGGATCTCCTTGCAGTCCAAGGGACTCTCAAGAGTCTTCTCCAACACCACAGTTCAAAAGCATCAATTCTTTGGCGCTCAGCTCAGAGACCCAGAGAGGAGCATAAAGCATCCATCCAGGGGTCACTCAATAAATACCACAGTGAAGAGACAGACTGGATGGATCGGGACAGGATGATCCATAGCAAGTCCGAAGTGGCTGGCTTGGAGACCTCATCCCATCTACCACCACATGCCTCCTCCACCTTCCAGAAACTCACAGGTGCCATCAACAGGACAATGCTGCAAAGCCACAAGCCCACAGGAAACCAGGCCTCTTGCCCCACACACAGTTACCTCCTCTGGAAAAGGTGACCCTACCCATCCTGCCAGCCAACAAGAGAAAAGTGGCTGAGGGTGGCCCAGAGTCAGACTGCATGGGTCTCTTGAGGCCTGACTCCTTTCCCTGAACCCTAAAAGCAGCAGTTAAACCAAGAGTTGCCATATATGAGAGCCTACACTATGCCAGGCAATGTGTTGGGGATATCCATCTCAATCCATCCTCAAAACCGCCTTGTGAAACAAGTAACAGTAATATCCCCATTTGACATATAAGGAAACTGAGGCTCAAAGAGGTGAAGTCACCTGCCCAAGGTCCATAGCTTGTAAGTGGCAAAGCCAGGACTGAACCCAGGTGTATCTGACTCTAAGGTCACTTTTTAGGTGCCCAAAGAATTGTCAGTTTTGTCTATCCCCAGGACCCAGCACTATGCCAGGCATGTTCTTAGAAGGCATCCAAGAACATTTTTAGGAATGAAGAGCAAGGCTCCTTCCTGCAACCTGTGCCATCACCTCCAAGAACAAAGAATACTGAAAGCATATATCAAACATCACCAAATTAATAGCAACGCTTATATAAAACAGTAAAACTTCTTCAATCACGAACAACTTTCAATATCATCAGAAAACCACCTACTTCAGTTCCCTACTAAACACAAACACAATTATTGATAAAATTGCTACTCATATTCAGGACCCACATAACAAAATTCTCATCAACTAGAGGAATGAGAGTTATTTAACAACACTCATGAAAACATGGTGAAACTTCCTTTAGAACATTCGGTGCATGTGAGGTTTTCCTTTTTCTTTAGCTTTTCACTGTAAAATCTTACCAGATCCTGAACGAGAGAGAAACTTTGAGGTGGGAAAGAGCAATGGGAACCAATAACTGTGCTGCAAGGGAAATAAAGCATCATGGCAGCAGCGACGCTCCTCTCCCATCAAATAGAATTTGATACAATTCAACAAATATGCACTCAGTAGTAGTAATCGTTAACAGTCGCTGATTATCTAACAGTCTATACTAGAAATTCTTCGAAACGCTCCAAATTCTAATTCCACACCCCATGACATGAGTATTATCAGTGCCCCATTTTAGTGTTCAGGCAGAAAAGATGGAAGTACTCTGACTGGGTGGCATAGCTAGCAAGTAGGTGTGGGAGGTTGTACCAGGTGGTCTGGGTCCAATGTCCACGTTTTTACCGGCTCTGCTATGTAGCTTCCAGGTATCAGATATTGTGCTAGGTTGTAAAGATAGAGCCACAGGCGAGCCCAGGCATTGCCTCATCCACAAAAAGTCAAAGAAACTATGTTTATAATACTAAAGAAGTCACAGCCATTCTGCATATCTGGGGATAGATGGGTGCCACTCCTTAGGCAGCAAGAAGGCATCAGGTCTTTACATACATAATCCTGGTTCTCACGAGGTCCTGGAGAAGCACAGGTTATTTTCTCATTTAATAGGGACACAATTTCAACTGAATGCAAGTAAAGGACTTGGTTAAATCCTCACCTGAATACAAAGCATTTATTCTTTCTGCTGCTACTGGCTGACTCTTCACAAACTCCCTGCACCATTTTGGAATCTCCCCTTTATTAATGTACAAGGGCCCCTTAACAAGTCCCAGAAAAGGCCCCAGCCGTCAGGCCATTTCTCTCTCACCTCTCTTGAAATGAATCACATAATCACACCGCTGAGAAGAAGCAGGGTGACTGGTGACTTTCAAGCTAAGAGCAACTTCTTTTGTGGTTTCCACATCCTTTGTACACCAGCCACTCAGTGCGGCTCGATATGCCTAGGGCACTCCTCGCCAGACAACTACAGAGCACCTGCCGTGTGCACAGAGTTGGAGGAGGGGCACACAGAGCTCATCTACATCCTGGCTTCTCTCAAGAGAATGACTCCAGAGCTGGTGCACAGGGGTGAGCTGAAGCAAGCGAGGTGAGACCAGGGGTTTGTTACAGGGCTGGGGTGCCTGGACCAAGAAGAACATATGGCCAGGTTACTCACTACCAGGTTACTACCATCACAGGGAAGGAAGATGCTTAAGGAGGACGTCATCTGGTGCAGACATTTGCCCAGTCCCTTGAATGTGATGGCTCAGGGCTGTGTGACCCAGTAGTGCCCCCACCCGCATGAGGAGTTCCAGCTGAGTCAGGGAGGCAGGCGAGGAAACAAGAGTGTAGCAAGCCCGGGTGATAACTGCAGACCTGGGGCTGTGGCTCCCAGGAGAGTGTGAAGAAAGAGACATCTGACACGGACCCTGGCAGGAATGAAATGCAGACATGCAGACAAGGCAGCAGGGGTCTAAGGAAGGTTGAATGGCATTGAGGCAGGAAGGGCAGGAGCATGCGCTCCATTCATTCATTAATTCATTTGTTTATTCACTCATTCACTCAACATTCCAGTGGCTGCCCATTTCCAGGCCCTGTCCTGGGCACAGAGGCCTCAGACACAAATCCCACCTAGGTCCTGGACTCCCACCAGTGAGGAAGACAAACTATGAAAGACAATAGCCTCACAGTTTGGCCAAGTTTGGGACAGAAAGATATGCAGGGCCTAGGGAGTCAGGAAGTACCTGAGGATATGAGCCTGAGCCACTTTTAGAGGGGGCAGAAAGGGTGTGCTATGGCGAGGACACAGATGTACAAAGACAGGAGGAATGAGGGCAGATTCAAGGAAGACAGATTGTTCCATAAGGCAGGGGGCAGTGTTAGGGACTGAATGTTTGTGTCCCCCACAAATTCATATGTTGAAACCCTAATCCCCAAAGTGATGGCATTTGGAGATGAAGCCTTCGGGAAGTGATTAGGCTCACATGACAGGATCGGTGTCCTAATAAGCAGACACACAAGAAAGCTTACTTCCTCTCTCTCTGTCCACTTCACGAATGCACAGTGAGAAGGCAGCCACCTACAAGTCAGAAGAGAACTCTCACCAGAATCAGCCCGCACCTTGATCAGCCCTAGAATTGTGAGAAGTAAACTTCTGTTGTTTAAGCTGCCCAGTCAATGGCATTTTTTTCTTATAGCAGCCAGAGCAGATGAAGATAAAGGATGAAAGCAAGAGCATCAAGAGATGAGGCCACAGATGTGTTGACAGGGGCTGTGGACTTCATCCTAGGACACAGGGAGCCCACTGAACAGAGGGGTGACACAGCCAGGTGTATGGTTTCTGAAAGACATCAGCCTTGCTTGGTATGACTAATCATCCTTCCAAACACTCCCAGTAACCCAGTAACCCAAGGTCTGTTTTGAGGAAGAAATGAGTGGGTAACACCATTAGATTATCCTTGGAGAGCACTGGATACTCAAGGTCTGCTCACAGAGGCCTGGGAGGTGAGTGTGGTTCTAACATGGCTCTTTCTCCAGCCTGGCTCAGCTCCATCAATGACAGTCCTGGAGGTGCTTCCTTCCCAGTACATGGTCCTAGGGATGTGAGGACATTTGGAGGCTGAGACAGAACAAACAACCAAATGTGATATACTGAGCAGATGGCAACACAGAAGCACAGGTGTCTGCGAAGAGACGGCGGCCAGTATTGATGCTTTTGAACTGTGGTGCTGAAGAAGACTCTTGAGAGTCCTTTGGACTGCAAGATCCAACCAGACCATCCTAAAGGAAATCAGTCCTGAATATTTATGGGAAGGACTGATGCTGAGGTTGAAGCTCCAATACTTTGGCCACTTGATATGAAGAGCTGACTCACTAGAAAAGACCCTGATGCTGAGAAAGAGTGAGGGCAAGAGGAGAAGGGGGCAACAGAGAATGAGATGGTTGGATGGCATCACCGACTCAGCGGACATGAGTTGAGCAAACTCTTGGAAATGGTGATGGACAGGGAGGCCTGGCGTGCTGCAGTCCATGGGGTCGCAAAGAATTGGACAGGACTGAGCCACCGAACAATGACAACAATAACCACCTAAAACAGAGCAGACCATCAGGACTGAGGGGCACTGGGAGATGGCGACCAGGCCTGGGTTTCAAACCACATTCCATGGAGCCCTGGTCCTCCCTGAAGGTGCTTAAGGTTGTCAAAGATCAGGGTGCTGGAGCAACAATGTTTGATTCTTCTTTTTTTTTTTTCTGGTGCAATAATTTTAAACTACAGACAGAGCAAACAAACTCAAATGAGATGCACACCTAAAGACTCCAGCACATGGACCTGGGCTACTAGGTGAACACTCAGCTTTGTGCATTTCTTGGGGTTGAGACTTTCCTATCATGTCCAGGAAAATGGATCCCTAAAAGGCAAGACAAGTTGTTGACAAAAACGCTACCATTTGCAAATGTGATGGGTAAAAAATTCTCAAACCAGAATAGTTTCACACCCACAATAAAGCTCAAGTAACACTCTAAACTTAATTTTGAAAGTTGTATTCATCAGACCAACCTCACTGTTCTCACGGGCTGACTCATAACTTGAAACGCTCTAAGTTTAAAGTCATAAAATAAATATGATGGTAAATTAGTGCCTCCCTGTTTTGTATATTGGGGGAGGAGATTAGCTGTTAAAACAATTAAAAAAAAACAAAAAACCCGCTTCATTATTACAGATGGGGAAACAGACCCAGACAGAGGGAAGGGTATTGTGTCATTCTACTATTATCTTTGATTATCACCCTTGCTCAATGGGCTTCAAGAGAGCAGAAAACAAGTGTCCAGCACACAGCAGGCACTCCCCAAACAACTGTGTAGAGGAAGGACCCCTGCAAAGCATTACAGGCAGGGGGTGGGCAGAACTCAAACCCAAGCCTGTGACTTCTGGCTCAGGGTTGGTTTCACACTCCGCTGTCTTCACTCCTTTCCTAGAAATGATGAAGCAGAACACGCCCAGCACCCTGAGGGACCGAGTACAGTGGAACAGGGCCAGGCGGCCCTCCTTCTGCAGGAAGCCGCTGACAGCTGACACACCCTTCACTCTGAGCACCAATTTGAAATGTGTGCTTGCTTAGGTGGCTTGTTATTGTTCAGTCGCGAAGTCGCCTCTGAGCGGACTGTAGCACACCAGGCTCCCCTGTCCTTCACTATCTGTCAGAGTTTTCTCAGACTCACGTGCATTGAGACTGTGATGCCATCCGACCATCTCATCCTGTCACCCCCTTCTCCTCCTGCCATCAATCTTTCTCAGCATCAGGGTCTTTTCCAATGAGTCGGCTCTTCCCATCAGGTAGTCAAAGTATTGGAACTTCAGCATCAGTCCTTCCAATGAGTATTCAGGGTTGATTTCCTTTAGGATAGCTTCCCTAGTAGCTCAGTTAGTAAAGAATTCGCCTGCAATGCAGGAGACCTCAGTTTCATTCCTGGGTTGGCAAGATCCCCGGAGAAGACCTCAGTTTGATTCCTGGGTTGGCAAGATCCCCACAAGATTCCCTTGTGGCTAAGCTGGTAAAGTCTCCGCCTGCAATGTGGTAAGACCTGGGTGCGATCCCTGGGTTGGGAAGATCCCCTGGAGAAGGGAAAGGCTACCCACTCCAGTATTCTGGCCTGGAGAATGCCATGGACTGTACAGTCCATGGGGTCGCAAGAGTCGGACATGACTGAGCGACTTTCATTTCATTTCCTATAGGATTGACTGGCTTGACCTCCTTGCAGTCCAAGGGACTCTCAAGAGTCTTCTCCAGCACCACAGTTCAAAAGCATCAATTCTTCAGCACTCAACCTTCTTTATGGTCCAACTCTCACATCTGTACATGTTTGGGTGGAGAACTATCCTTTACACTCTACGAATTAAGGTCCCCTAGTCTCACCTACCGGAGAAGGCAATGGCACCCCACTCCAGTACTCTTGCCTGGAAAATCCCATGGACGGAGGAGCCTGGTAGGCTGTAATCCATGGGGTTTCAAAGAGTCGGACACGACTGAGCAACTTCACTTTCACTTTTCACTTTCATGCATTGGAGAAGGAAATGGCAACCCACTCCAGCGTTCTTGCCTGGAGAATCCCAAGGACAGCAGAACCTGGTGGGCTGCTGTCTATGGGGTCGCAAGAGTTGGACACAACTGAGCGACTTTCATTTCATTTCCTTTAGGATTGACTGGCTTGACCTCTCCTCCAAAGAGTCTTCTCCAGCACCACAGTTCAAAAGCATCAATTCTTCAGCACTCAACCTTCTTTATGGTCCAACTCTCACATCTGTACATGTTTGGGTGGAGAACTATCCTTTATACTCTACGAATTAAGGTCCCCTAGTCCCACCTACAGATTCAGCAAGATGGTAAATGTGATTCATCCTTATTGGAGGGAATCAACCAGTTGCCAGCTATTTTAGAAACAACCCAACTATGTAACTACAAGACAAGTGGGGGACCAGTTCTGCCTACTCTGATTCTCAAACTGGAGGGAGGGCAGGTATCAGAACTCCCCAGACAAATTTAGTTAAAAGCCAGACTTCTGACTTTTAACCCAGTGTTTCTGGTCCAGCAGCTCAGGGTGGGGCCTAGACAGCGCATTTCTGAGACGTTCCCAAGCAAGGCTGCTACTGCTGGTCCAGGACCCTACCTGAAGAACCACTGCTATAATCTATTCATTACAAAGTCTCCTTAGTGTGACTCATTAAGGCAGGTGGTCATGGAAGCCTGCACAGGTAGGTCCTCCTAAGACGGGGAGGGTGGAGAAGGCAGAGGACTAGGCATTCCAGGAAGTGAGCAGCATGAGCAAACACATGGCAGCTGGAAACGGCGGGTAAGGAAGTCAGTAGTTCACTGCGGTCCAACGGGTGACGAGGAGCAATGGAGGATGAGGAGGGAGGAAAAACTGTGGCTGGAGATGACAGGCTGACAAGGGTGAAACTGAGCATCAGCTCTGGACCAGGCCCTGTGTTTGCTGCTATTGATTTCCAATTTCATTGCAATGTGGTCAGGGAACATACTTTGTATTATACCTATCCTTTGAAGTTTATTGAGTTATTTGATGGCAAAGCATATGGTCTGTCCTGGAGACTGATCCATGGGCACTTGAGAAGTATATTCTTGGTGAGGAAGTGGAGAAAAGGGCACCCTTGTGCACTCTTGGTGGGAGTGTAAATTGGTGCAGCCACTATGGACAACAGTAGGGAGGCTCCTCAAAAACTTAAAGATAGAACTGTCACATGATCCACCATTTTCTGCTTCTGGGCATTTATCCAGAGAAAATGAAAATACTAACTTGAAAAGATATATGCACCTCTATGTTCACGGAAGCATTATTTATAATGCCCAAGAGATTGAAAAACCCTAAGTACCCACTAGGTTGTCCACTGGTCGCAAGTTCCCTGGTTGTTCCCTGGTGGCTCAGATGGTAAAGAATCTGCCTGCAATGGGGAAGACCCGGCTTTGACCCCTGGGGTCAGGAAGATCCCCTGGAGAAAGGGAAAGGCTACCCTCTCCAGTATTCTTACCTAGAGAATCTCAGGGACAGAGGAGCCTGGTGGGCTACAGTCCATGTGGTCGCAGAGTTGGACACGACTGAGCGACTAACACTTTGACTTTCAAGTGTCCCTTAGTGGATGAATGGATAAATAAAATGTAAAATAGATAGATATAAAATGGAATATTATTCAGTCACAAAAAAAGAATGAAATCTTGCCATCTGTGAGACATGGATGGACCTTGAGGTTATTATGCTAAGTGAAATGAGTTACACAGAGAAAGAAAAACACCACACGAACCTCACTTATATGTGGAATCTTAAAACAACAACAACAAAACCAAACTCACAGACAGAGAACAGATTGGTGGTTGCCAGAGGTTGGGAGTGGGTGGGTAGGAGAGTGGGCAAAATGGGTTAAAGAGGTCACCAAGCACAAACTTCCAGTTACAAAATGTAAAAGTCATGGGGATGTAATTTACAGCATGGTAACTATAGTTAATAACACTGCTTCGTATATTTGAAACTTGCTAACTATAGTTCGTAATATTGTGTTGCATATTTGAAACTTGCTAAAAGAGAATATCTTAAAAGTTCCTGTCACAAGAAAAAAAATTTGGGGTAACTATATATAGTGACAGATGTTCACTAAACATTGCAGTTATCATTCCATAATGTATACAAATATCAAATCATTATTTTATACACCTGAAACTAATATATTATGCCTCAATTATACCTCAATTTAAAATATATTATTTATACACACACACACACACACATGGACACACACACACAGAGATTTCCCTGGTGGCTCAGATGGTAAAGAATCCACCTGCAATGCGGGACTGATGAGCTCAATCCCTTGGTTGGGAAGATCCCTTAGAGGAGGGCATGGCAACCCACTCTGGTATTCTTGCTGGGAAAATCCCACAGAGAAGAGCCTGGTGGGCTACAGTCCATACAGTCACAAACAGTCGGACATGACTGAACGACTGAGCACAACACACATATACACATACATATTCTGATGTTGTTGGTCGAGTATTCTTTTGCTATCTGCTAAGTCTGATTGGTTTATAGTGTAGTTCAAGTTTTCTATTTCCTCACTGATCTGTCTAGTTGTTCTATCCACTATGGAAAGTAGGATATTTTAGTATTCAACTATTATTGTTGAATTATCTACTTCTCCCTTCTTTTCAATTAGTGTTTGCTCCATATATTTGGGTGTTCTGCTGTTGGTGCGTATGTGTTTATAATTGTTATATCTTCTTGTTGAATTTACCCTTTTATCATTCAGTATTAGTATCAGTTCAGTCATTCAGTCGTATCCGACTCTTTGTGACCCCATGAACTGCAGCATGCCAGGCTTCCCTGTCCATCACCAACTCCCGGAGTCCACCCAAACCCATGTCCATTGAGTTGGTGATACCATCCAGCCATCTCATCCTCTGTCATCCCCTTCTCCTCTTGCCCTCAATCTTTCCCAGCATCAGGGTCTTTTCAAATGAGTCAGCTCTTCGCATCAGGTGGCCAAAGTATTGGAGTTTCAGCTTTAACATCAGGACTGATCTCCTTTAGGATGGACTGGTTGGATCTCCTTGCAGTGCGAGGGACTCTCAAGAGTCTTCTCCAACACCACAGTTCAAAAGCATCAATTTTTTGGTGCTCAGCTTTCTTTATAGTCCAACTCTCACATCCATACATGACCACTAGAAAAACCATAGCCTTGACTAGACAGAACTTTGTTGGCAAAGTAATGTCTCTGCTTTTTAATATGCTGTCTGCTGCTGATGATGATGCTAAGTCGCTTCAGTCGTGTCCAACTCTGTGCAACCCCAGAGACGGCAGCCACCAGGTTTCCCCGTCCCTGGGATTCTCCAGGCAAGAACACTGGAGTGGGTTGCCATTTCCTTCTCCAATGCATCAAAGTGAAAATTGAAAGTGAAGTCGCTCAGTCGTGTCCGACTCTTAGTGACCCCATGGTCTGCAGCCTACCAGGCTCCTCCGTCCATGGGATTTTCCAGGAAAGAGTACTGGAGTGGGGTGCCATAATATGCTGTCTAGGTTGTGTAATTAAATGTAATTATAAAGTATCCCTCTTTATCTCTGCTTTTTTACTTTAAATCTAGCTGATATGATAGCAGTGAGTAGGGCATGGCAACCTAATCCAGTATTCTTGCCTGGAGACTCCCCATGAACAGGGGAGCCTGGCGGGCAACAGTCCATGGGGCTGCAAAGAGTTGGACATGACTGAGCGACTAAGCACACACATGGAATCAGTATAGTCACTGTCGCTTTCATATAGTTGCTCTTCAAATGATGTATATTTTTCCATACTTTTACTTCCAATCTATTTGTATATCTGAGTCTAAAGAGGTATACACCTGTAGACAGCATAAAGTTGTCATTTTTAATACTTTATTTATAATTTTTAATTTATAATAATTAATTCTTTTAATACATTTAATACATTTTTAATACTAAAAATCTTCTGATTGGTTTGTTGAATCCATTCACAGTTAATGTTATTAATATTATTGATATAGTTGAGTTTACACCCTTCACATTACTTTTTGTTTCTATATGTCCCATGTCATTTTAGTCCCTCTGTTCCTCCTTTACTATGTTATTTTGCATTAGATGAATCAGACCAATGTCACAGCAAGAACTTCAAAGAGCTAACTCTTTTTAATTTGGATACAAAATTACCTCTCCAACAATTTTTAGGTTCTTAAATGGTTCACTTTCTAATCCATCCTGATTTTTTCTCTCTGGTTCCAGTAAACAGGAGCAAATCAATTATTCACCCAGTAATCATGGAACACCAACTACAATAATGTCCATTACCAGCTTCCTGGGGTAGAGAATTTGAGGCTACAGTTTGACCTTCCCACCCAGAGGAGGGATAGAGCCATTCACAACATTTTGAGGATCATGTTCATGACATGTGATGATGAGAAGTGCTATAACAGTTCAGTGTTTCAGACCAAGGTGGAAAAGGATGGTTCCATGGGGGATTTTCAAGTGCCACGGCATTGCTTTCACAGACCTGGCACAGATGCTAACAAAGATCTAATGAGCAAGAGACTTTTCTACAGCTGCGACAATGAACAGGTAAGACACCACAAAATGATCAGCGTACATGCCTGCCTGGAAGTGTTAACACCTCTCCCCACCAATCTCCTTGTCACTTGACCTCTTAGTTTACCTACAAAGCCCTCTGTTCAAGAAAGTGAAACTATGATCTAGGAGCTTATGAATTATGAAATCCAAAATTTACAATGTATGTTGTAAACATCTGAGGTTTGGGGCACCCAGAACTCCTTCCCCATCTTCTAGCTGGGGCACTCCCAATTTCTGATATCCTCTCCAGCTACAGGACTTGTTTACGTATTTCAGTATGAAGTGTCTTGCATCCATCTTGCTAGTGGTAAAGAACCCACTTGCCAATGCAGAAAACATAATGATATGTGGGTTCCATCCCTGGTCAGGAAGATCCCCTTGAGGAGGGCACGGCAACCCACTCTAGTATTCTTGCCTGGAGAATCCCATGGACAGCTATAGTCACTAAGAGTCAGGATACAACTGAATGGACTTAGCATGCATGCATGAATGTCTTGCATGCACCTTTAGCCATGTCTATAGAAAACTCAGGAGATCTGTAATGCCCAAGCCCTCATAAACTGGACTCATCCTGGGTATCTGGAAAACTTCCAGGGAGAGACAGATCATGTAAGTAAAACACCCATTTGCCCAACAGTTGAAACCGATTAGGCAGAATCTGGGTGGGGAGGGACATCCAGGCCTTTGTTCAAAATAAGGTGTCTGGTGGGCAAAAGAACCTCTTCTGGCCCTGATCCTGAAAGGCTCCAAGACTTGCCACAGAAACTCAATTGCTGCCAGGCTTAATGAGCTCACTCACCCAGCTGCCCTGGCACACGAAGCAGCCCTGCCAATTTCCAAAGAGAGATGTGTCTACCAGAGCATGTTCTGAGGTCCAGCTTTGGAGAAATGGAAAAAATCAGACCACTTTAACAAGAAGTACGACCTGAACACAAGAACATGGTTTGGATTCTGAAGAACAGCTTGCCAACATTTTTTTTCTGCCCTAAAGTAAAAGCAGGCTGCACTGTAAGGCAGTGAAATGCCCCTGTGCAGAAGGAAAACTTTATTAAGTTCCGTAGAAGCTTCACTCGAGAAGGCAATGGCAACCCACTCCAGTATTCCTGTCTGAGAATTCCCATGGACAGAGGAGCCCGGCAGGCTACAGTCCATGGGGTCACAATAAGTCGGATATAACTCACAGACTAAACAACAACAGTAGAAGCTTCACAACCATCATCTCGGGACTGATGGAGCAGCCAGGGATGTTTCAGTCGAAAGTACTGAGGCATCCAAGGTTTGCAGAGTTTATGTCACTAGAGGTGCCCACTGCCAGGAAGGAGTGGGGCTTATTAAGGGCAGAATGGATTCAATGCAAACAACAGAGAGAAGAACCAACGGCACTCGGTTAAGGTCCCTCCCAACACTGACATTACAGGCAGATGAAACATACTCATTTTTCATTTTCTGGCTTAGATGTGAAGACAAATCAGTCATCATACTATCAACACCAAACACTGAGGCTAAAGGCCAAAAGCTATTGACCACCCACTGTGGCCCGACCCTGTGCCGGGCTGTGGGAGGCCCCCTGTGGACTAGGCAGCATCTCCACTTCCTGGAACCTTCTGTCTAGCAGGAAAGTCTGGCAAGTCACTGGCAGCTGGAATACAGAATCCAGGGCAGCAGGAGCCCCAGGGACACACGCAACGTGGCCTGCAAATGTGGAAGTACTGTCAAAGAAGGTTTTCTGGAGGAAATAAGGCTGATGATGGATGCTCAGCACATGCAGAGGACGTTCACCAAGTGAATGGGGTAGGGAAGGCTAATTGGCAGATCTGCCAGAGGGACCGGCATGTGCAAAGGCTAGACTCACTCAGGAATGGCAGGCAGACAGTATGGCTGGACAGTATGCTCTGGTGAAGGCCTGGGAGGACAGAGGCAGGGGCAGGCCATGACACCCTGGGCAGAGCAGGAGGAAGCCTCTTTAGTCTGTTCCTCTGCCTCCAGGCTCTTTCTGTCTTAATCCAGCCCCACTGACTTCATTCACTGTGTCTTCACTTGTAGATCAAGCTGATAGGTCCCTCCTGGGGCCCCACCATCCAGGCTGGGCTTTGGAGCCTGCAGGGTTTCACAAGTGGGGGTGGGTGAGGGAGGTGTTGCAGGCAGAAGCAGCTGGCAAGCAAGGGTCTAGGAGAAGGGACAGTGCTTAGGAGAGGGGTACCATTCACTGGGGGAGATGCAGGAATTGAGCTGGAAGCAGGCCATGGGGGCCTTGAAGACAGGTGAGGTGGCTGCACTCTTCAGTAATCAGCAATTGTCAGAGTAGCCAGAGATCTGACCCCCCAGCCCCACCACGTGGGCAACCTCGGGTAACTCACTCGTTCTCCTCAATGAGTGCGGCCCAGCGAGGGCTGGAGGGGAAGACTCGCTGTCACCCGCAATAACCCATTTTCACTTACACATGTGCAAGGCCCACCCCTAAGCCCTCACCCAGGCACCTGCTGGCAGGTGTGTGTGTGTGGAAGATGAGGAGAATGCCCCTGACCCGTGAAAAACTGGGATAAAACCTCCCTGGGCATTTCTCCACGTGAAGCACATGCATCCCTGGCCGGGGTCCGGGTGTGACCCTCTCCCCAAACGCCAGAGCTCCCAACAGTGAAGTGATTTGTCTCTCTCGTAGCTTCTGGCAAGATCAAGAGGGGCTCAATACAGGCTCCCTCCCAAGTGCAGAAAGCAGAGAAGATGCGGTCTCCAGCAGTGAAGGTACACACCACCAGAAGACAGCCTTGCCACGACCAGAGCATCAGCGGCCCTCGTCCAATCAGCGCTGACCATGGAGCAGCCCCGCCCACGAGATGCTCGGTGAGATCTCCGTATTCCGGGCGAGTGAAAGTCGCTCAGTCGTGTCGGACTCTTTGCGACCCCATGGATAGTCCATGGATTCTCCAGGCCAGAATACTGGACTGGGTAGCCTTTCCCTTCTCCAGGGGATTGTCCCAACCCAGGGATCGAACCCAGCTCTCCCGCACTGCAGGTGGATCCTTTACCAGCAGAGCCACGGGGGAAGCCCACATTCCCCGGGGCCCTCTGCGAAATGAACTGCAAAGTCTTCCCAGAACATAAAAATTCTGGTACAGTTATTATATGCAGAGGGATTAAAAAGGCCAGAACCGCTGAGTGGAGGCGATTCTGAGTAGAGTGGCCCAATGTTCCAGTGCTCTCGGGTCATCCCAAAGTGTTCATCTTGGCTGCCAGTTACAGAGCTTATCAAACCCCAGGCTATAGGTGGATTCACCCCAGCTCTCCTCACAGTTCAGTTCAGTTCAGCCACTCAGTCGTGTTCGACTCTGCGACCCCATGGACTGCAGCACGCTAGGCCTCCCTGTCCATCACCAACTCCCAGAAATTACTCAAACTCATGTCCATTGAGTCGGTGATGCCATCCAACCATCTCATCCTCTGTCGTCCCCTTCTCCTCCCGCCTTCAATCTTTCCCAGCATCAGGGTCTTTTCAAATGAGTCAGTTCTTCTAATCAGGTGGCCAAAGTTTTGAAATTTCAGCCCTGACCTCTCCGAGCTAGAGACCCAGCCCTCTTCACTCTATCATTATTTGTCAGGTATCCTTACTTATACCTTCCAGAGAATAATCACAGTCTTAGTGGCGGGGTTTGTGTTTTCTGTGGGTCTCCCCTCTCTCAGACTGAAAGCTGCCATGGGCAGGGACCTAGCCACTCGTGTTCATGGGGCTATAGTTCCTTTCAGGGGCACACAGGAGGCCCTCAAATGTGCACTGTCATTGTTTGTCATCAGATTGAGCTTCTTGTTTACAGAGGAGGAAACTGGAAGCACGGAAAAAATGTGACTCACTTGCCCAGGGCCACACACTTCACAAAGGCAAAGCCACCAACCTCTGGAGCAGCACTGTCCCCCAAAATACAATGTGAACCCCACATGCAATTTTAAAATTTCTAGCAGCCATATTTAAAAAATGTAAAGATAAACAAGTGACACTAATTTTAATAATACATTTCATGTAGCCAATATATCCAGAACGGTTCCGTTGTAATAAGTAATCAATGTCCAAGTTATTACTGAGATCTTTCTCATTCTCTTTTTCCTACAAAGTCTTTGAAATCCAGAGTATGTTTTCCACTCTCCAGGGCGTGCGAGCATATGACTTAGGAGACTCATTCACAATTATTATAAGCAATGGAACCACCAGCAGCAGCAGCGCTTACTAACATCTACTATATACTGACAGGCTCTGGGCCATCTACACAGTTATTTCTGACCTCCACACTAACCCCAAAGGCTCGGGACACTGGACTTTCTCCATACTGAACAGAAGAAAAAGGTGAAGCTGGGAAAGATTAAGTAACAGGCTCAAGATCATCAAGCTAGCGAGGTGAAGTTAGGAAATTAACTCACATCTGACTCCAAGCGGTAGCAACACTTATTTCTTGGGCAGCTACTGCATGCCTACGTCCTGGGCTAGGAGACAGAAAACATGCCAGATTAGGTTCCTGCTCTCGCGGTGCTTTCAGTCCAGCTTATGAGGACTAGGGCAATGATCACAAATGGGGAAACAAACCCACTTCAGATCTTGATGTCAGAAGCAACAAGGGGACAAAGGGGAGAGTAACAGAGGAGGGGGCAGGTGGGCATCTCCTGGGGAAGGGCAGGGAAGACCTCTCCAAAGAGGGGAAATTTAAGCTGACATGAAGGGTGAGAAGAAGCCAGTTCTGGAGAGGGCAGGAGATGAAGAGGCCAGGAAGCAAGGGGCAGACCTAACTGCAAAGCATCTGGCACATTCCAGGAACACACAGAAAGGTGGTTGAGCTCCCTGCCTGTGCCAGCTGCCTCTCTGGGCCACTCAGGTGCCCCGTGCCGGCCCTCCTGCCTCTGGGTACTCCCACACTCTGGCTTGGAAAGTGAGAAATCAATAAACCGTTCTACAGATGCCAAGAGCAAGTCAAGGCTGGAGGTCCCCATCATAGAACTGGGCATGGGGGACACATCCACAGCTATCTGATGAGTGTCTGAACAGATGAATTAGTGAGTAATGGGGAGAGTGAGTGGAAATGCCAAAACAGAACCTTGGCAGCCGGGGCCGCAGGAAGAGGGGCCATGCTTCAAACAGTCTGCACAATAGCCAAAAGGTGAAAACCTCCTGAGTGTCCATCCTTGAAATGGAAGCAATGAATGGGTCACAAAATGTGGCCCATCCTTACAATGGAACAGTACTCAGCCTTAAAAAGGACTGAAGTATGGATGCATGCTATGATCTGGATGAACCTTGAGGGTACTATGCTCAGTGAAAGAAGGCAGACACAAAAGGCCACACATTATATATGAGTCTGTGTATATGAAATTCCACAACAGGGGAATCACACAGACAGAAGGCAGGTGGGTGGTTGCCAAAGGCTGCAGGAGGGGGAAGGGGTTTTCCTTGGGGGTGATGAAACTGTTTTTAAACCCAGAGGTGTTGACTGTACAACACTGTGAATCTATTAATACTAAATGCCACTGATTTGTATATTTTAAAATGGCTAATCTTGAATTCCAGCTCAGCTTTAAAAAGGAGAGGGGAAAGGAGGAAAAAAGGAATTGTTTCAACAGAAGAGTCAGGTGATGATTCTGTTAAATAAAATAAAACCCCATGTCTCAGAAAGCAGGTAGGAGTGATCAGCCTCCAGAAGTACCAGAATAGAAATGGAAAAAGAGAGAAGAGGACTTTCCAAAGCTGAAAGAAGTAGAAAGCGACTTTACCAGATCACTCTCGCCTCCACTATTTGTTGCTGCTCAGTCACTCAGTTGTGTCCGACTCTTCGCGACCCCATGGACGGCAGCACGCCTCCACTGCAGATGCCTGTAATCCTCAGGGTCTGTCCCATAAGGGCAGCAGGACACTCCTCAGTGGTGTGTCCCACTCCCCACAGGCCTGAGGAAGGGACCAGGGGCCAGGCCAGGGCTCCTGTATCAAAATACAGCTGAGATGGAGGCTCAGGGGCCAGCAGGCCAAGCCAGCGCATCCCCTGACCTGGCACACACAAGGGCATTACTGCCACGATGGGCGGCCCTTGGCAGCCCCAGGATGGCCTCAACAGAGCCTCCTTTCATTCCCTAGAGTGGCCCTTCAGCCAAGTCTGGGCCGCAGGGGAGAAGGGACAGCAGGAAAGCTGCATCCACGCAGCACAGGGGTCCCCTGAGGTCTAGCTGGGGGCTTTAGGATACACGATGGGTCCTGTGGGTGATTCCAGGACCTGGAAAGGATAAAGGGACACCACGAGCCACACAGAGAGGACAGACCGGCCTCACAGCTGTTTCAGGTGTGGCTGTTCCAGGGACAGCATCACAGATACCATCCAGTGCACGAGGCTGGCCTTTCCCCTCTGTTCTTTATTTCATCCTCGCACCCACATGGTCTGCAGGGACAGGGACTGGGGCTATGCCCATTTCACAAATGAGGCCACTGAGCTCCAGAGTGTTCAAAGGGTACAGACGATCATCCACGGTCAGTATACTGCAAAACAAGCATTCAATCCCCAGGATTCCACCAAAGCCTCCTGTGCTAAATTATAATGCTGCTGATGCTTGCTTTTTTCTATAAAACACCCACAAGGCAGGATGGGGTTATGGTTAAGAATGTGACCTGCCAATTTGGGAAGACAGAAAAGTGCTGAAGATGGATGTTGATGGTGGTTACGCAACACTATGAAATACTCAATGCCACTGAACTATATGTATGGATTTGAAACAAAGATACTTTAAGAAGTCATCAGGTACTGGGACATTAAGAAATTGGGGGATCGAAATTTTTAACAATAGGTATCATACGGAACCACATTCTCTGAACATGTATAAGATTCAATTAGAAGCTAACAAAAAATATAAATTCTTCCCCTCCTCAAAAAAAAAATAAATAAATAACATGGGCTGCCAGTTTTGTGACCCTGGGTAGGCTTCAGAGCCTCTATGTGCCCACCGATAAAATGAGAAATGCAAGCATCTTCCTCCAGGGTTGTGTCCAAGTGAAAATCACTCAGTCACATCTGACTCTGCGGCCCCATGGACTATACAGTCCATGGAATTCTCCAGGCCAGAATACTGGAGTGGGTAGCCTTTCCCTTCTCCAGTGGGCTCTTTCTAACCCAGGGATGGAACCCAGGGCTCCCGTATTGCAGGCAGATTCTTTACCAGCTGAGCCACAAGGGAAGCCCAAGAATACTGGAGTGGGTAGCCTATCCCTTCTCCAGGGGATCTTCCCTGACCTAGGAATTGAACCAAGGTCTCCTGCATTGCAGGCAGATTCTTTACCAACTGAGCTATCAGGGAAGCCCCTGGGGTTGTATCCAGGACTGGATGAACTCAAACCAGGGAGAAAGCACAGACCAGGGGGCAGCAAACTTCTGCAAAGGGCCAGGTAGTAAATGTTTCTGACTTGACAGATGTCTGCACCAACTGCCCAACTCTGCCAGTACAGGACAGAAGCAGCCATAGATGGCAGGTACACAAATGGGCATGACTGGGTGCCAATAAAACTTTATTTACAGCATCAAGCACCGGGTGGATGAGCTGTAGCTTGTGGATAGTCTGGCATTTGGTACGTACTCAGGCAATGTTTCCATTAAGGAAAACAGCATTTGTCTCAATTCATTTCCGTAGACTTCAGTGAGAGGAACAGTATTCCTTGTGGTTCTGAAAATAAATACGATCACCAAAGACAAGAGCAGAGGCCTCCTCCCCACTGGGGGGCTGCCTCCTCCCTCACTCTGAGAACCCCAATGCCCTTTCTCTGCTGCCCCGTGCAAGCTAAATGGTGTCAGTCATGTCTGACTCTTTGCAACTCTATGGACCATAGCCAGTCAGGCTCCTCTGTCCATGCAATCCTCCAGACAAGAATACTGGTGGGGGTTACCACGCCTTCCTCCAGGGGATCGGGGGATCTTCCTAATCCAGGTATCCAACCCACCTCTTAGGTCTCCTGCATTGGCAGGCAGGTTCTTTAGCACTGGCGCCACCTGGGAAGCCCCACTGCTGGGTACCAGCATGTTAATTACGCCCTGGTAATTAAGACCTCCTGGGCCACTCCCTGCAAGCACTAGTGCCCCTTCCCACTCCCTACAGGTGAGGCTCCTGACCCCTGCCCTTCACACCGGGAGGACCCCAAGACCCCCTTCCTGGTCCTTGCCCCTCACTGCTGACCCACAGTGCCTGGGCTGTCCCTCTGGCTTTGGAAAGGCATAAGCAAAGAAAACATTTTCCTAAGGCATTCAGGGCTAGAGTGACAAGCCAAGGTCCCTCTGGTGGCCAGCCTGCAGGCCTTTTTCTGAGCCTCAGGCTACAGCAACACCAAAAGCTACTACTGGCTTTAAGGTAACATGTTTCTATTAAAAGCACTAAGAAGGCTCTTCTGATTGATTTCTCACACCAGTCCTGCAGGAAAGTTGTCTTTCCGTTACAGGAATTGGTGTGCTTCATGGAGCAACACCTAAGCTTTGGAGGGAGACCATCCCTCGCCTCCACCACTGCTTAGTTCTTCCAGCTCCATCTCTAGACACAGCCCCTAACAAAAGGGTTCATGCAATCCTTACCCTGCCTGCTGCTGGGCAGTTTAAATTAAGATAATTCATGGCAAGAGTGGGAGTTTAAGCAACCATAGAGAGCTGTTTTCCTTCAGTGAACATCACGAGAAAGGAACTGGGCACAGGGAGGTTAAGTGACTTGCCCAAGGTCACATAGCCAGTAGGGTCTGAGCTCGTTCCTCAGAGCAGGTCCTGTAACCCAGCCCTGTGCCTTCACAGCCCACCTCACCTAGCTGGTAGCCACAGCCTACAACCATTATTTTTATTAAGGGTTTTCCCTAAAACAGGGAACCAACCAACAAGGACCTACTATACAGCACAGAGAACTAGGCTCAATACCTCGTAATAACCTATAATAGACAAGAATCTGAAATATATATATAACTAAATCATGTTGCTGCACACTTGAAACTAACATAACAATGTAAATCAACTGTATTTCAGTAATTTTTTTAAAAAAAAAGAGTTTTCCTAAGAATTGGATGGAGATGACTATAATCGCTTCACTCCAGCAATGAACAGGAAAAAGTCCAGACAAAAGAGGCATCAGAGGATCTGCTCTGGGGCCAGTGGACTCTGAGTTCAAGATTCCTGCACCATTCTCAGCACCTTCTCGCACAAGTCTGCACAGTTGGAATTAGTCAACACAGCACCCATCCCCTTCATCTTTCATTCTTGCTTACTGAATATTTAGCTTATTGGCCTGATGATGTTAGCTTGGGAAGGACAAAGAAGGTGAGGGCCTCTAACCAGGGCATTTACTCTGTGACAAAGCTAAAGGGTTTATTTTCCCAAATCATGTTGTTGCTGTGCAGCCGCTAAGTCGTGTCCAACTCTTTGGGACCGCATGGACTGCAGCATGCCAGGCCTCCCTGTCTCTCACCATCTCCCAGAGTTTGCCCAAGTTCATGTCCATTGAATCATCATCATCACCACTTATTTAAGTGCCTCAGATGCCCAGAGGCCACACTTCTGATCCCCACACCAATTCAGCCAAAAATGGACCACTGCCCTTATTTGCATTGGAAATAGAGGCTCAGAGAGGTTAATCCTCTTGCCCAAGATCACACAGCTGTCAAGAACAGGACACCGTTGAGCGCAGCTTCAGGAGCCCTGCAGGTTGGTCCAACCACAGTGGGGAAGGAGGCAGAGAGAGAAGAACCAGGATACACCCCAGCCTCTTATGTCTCCTGCATTGGCAAGCGGGTCCCTTAACACTTAGGGAGATAAACAACCCACAGCACGCAGGGGCAACTGCTGCTGGTTGACGGCTTCCTCAGAAACCGTTCCTTCTGCCACTCATCTCCCAGCCTCAACGCGCTCTGTGCACTAAGAAATCGGGCTCTGGGGGCCTCCCTGGTGGCTCAGTGGTAAAGAATCCACCTGCCAATGCCAGAGACATGGGTTCGATCCCTGGCCCAGGATGATTCCACATGCAGCGGAACAGCTGGGCCCAGACGCTACAACTATTGAGCCTGTGCTCTTGAGCCCAGGAAGGAACCGCAACCACTGAGCCCTCGCGCTGCAGCTACTGAAACCCAAGCACCCTAGAGTCTGTGCTCCACAGCAAGTGAAGCCACTACAATGAGAAGCCCGTGCAAAGCAACTCGAGAGAAGTCCCCACTCTCTTCAACTCGAGAAAAGCCCTCACAGCAATGAAGACCCAGCACAGCCAAGAATAAATTTTAAAAAAAAAGGGCTCCATCCTGCCTCCTCCTCGTGAAGCCTTCAGGTCGGGGAAGCGAGCTGTCATGCTCTCTCCCTGTCCCTCAGCATGTGTCTCTCTTATAGCGCTGACAGTACAGGTGCCTCCCCAGGAAGACAGAGCCCCACCAAACAGGTGCTGCCTCTCAGATCTCACTGTGCCTCTCATCTCTGGTGGGCAAAGTCTTCTAAAGGAAAAATGACATAAATATTATACAATGTACGGATATAAGGTTCTGCAAGAGCTAAGTGTGTGTTAGTCGCTCAGTGGTGTCCGGCTGTTTACAACCCCATGGACTGTAGCCAGCCAGGCTTCTCTGTCCATGAAGTTCTCCAGGCAAGATTACTGGAGTAGGTTGCCATTCCCTTCTCCAGAGGATCTTCCCAACCCAGGGATCAAACCCAGGTCTCCTGCACTGCAGGCGAATTCTTTCATCATCTGAGCCAGCAGAGAAGCGAGAGATAAGAGAACCACATAATCTGTTTGAGGAGAATCGAGGAACACCACAAGACTCTCCACCACAGAATCTCCCACGAGAGCTGGGCCTTGTCATATGAATAGGAGTTCTCCAGACACACAAAGAAGGGGAAACTTTTGGGGAGAAAACACAGCCTGTGGGGAAACCCTAAATGTGAAGACACATCTGGGGACACAGGGGTGGCGTGTCTGCCTCAGACGGTGTGGCAGGGAGATGGAGAGGTGGCCCAGGGAAGCTGGGACGGGCAGAACTTTCGAGGAGGTCATGGAGGCAGGGGGAGCTGTGGGTGGTTTGTGAAGGAGGAAAAATGGCAATGAATTCATTTGCTGGACCCACATTCTGACCCTTTTGAGGGGCTTCTCTCTAGGACAAGACTCAAGGTAAGAGTGAACAATCCCACCCCAGACTCTGAACAGGGACGTTTAGTATTACAAACCACATGCAGAAGTCTCAACAACAAAAGCTTTGCAATCATCCAGTAGGCTCCATCGAGTTGTATAAAACAAAAAGATTGCTCAGAGCAGCGGGTCTCCGCGAGTTAACAAATGTCCTGCTGGACAAGCATCCTAGGGGAAGGAAGGGGAAGTGGGGGCTCCTCACCACCCCATCCCATCTCCAAATCTGCCCCTCCTCCTCATCCATTCCGGCTCATGGTAGAGCCACCCACCTGCTCAAGGCCCTGGAGAAGAAGCCGGCCCCTCCTATAGCCTTGGCCCTCACCAGTGGGTCACCCTGAGATGAGAGGCATACGCCCTTAGGCCAGATATTTACTCTGGGTGACTCCCCCTGTGAGGGGCTGAGGCTACCTGCACCCCACTCCAGGACCTCTTAGTCTGATCAGGGAGGCGGAGGCTATCGGAGAGGATGGCAATGTGTCCAGCTCTGTCATACAGGGACACTCAGGCGGGTGGCAGGGGTGGGGGCGGGGGGCGCGGAGGGAGGCCCGCCGTGCTCTCCCTGCCTTGTTCTAGAAGGAGCTGTCCAATTGAAGGAGGGATGTTCCCGGAGAGGGAACAGCACAAGCAAAGGCCAAGGACAGTGTGCCTGTGAGTGCGCAAGGAAGGGGTGGGGGCCGCGGAGGAGGGCCAGGGTTAGATACAGTATCTCTGGAGCTTACAGAGCTGGGCAGAGGCTGGCGCAGAGCCCAGGCTGCCCCAGACGTCCGGAGAAGGGCAGACCAGAGTGTGTGGGGAGGGGTGGTGCTGGTGGTGTGTACGCGGAGGGTGGGGGTGGAGGGTGGGTGGTGGCTGCTTTTAGGTAAAAGGCTCCAGCGTGGGAAGCAGCCTCTATCAGGGAGGACAAGACCGGATCCTCAGGAGCCTAAAGCCAGAGGGTGGAGTGATGGAGCGATGGAGCGAAGGGGCCGGGAAGCGAAGGCGCAGGAGGCCAGAGAGGCTGCTGGCCTGAACGCAGGGCATCCGGCAAGGTGCCGGGCCCCGCGGGAGCCATCTCCGGAGGCCGAGTGCGCCCAGGACGCGCCGGCCAGGCGGGAGGGTGGGTACCAGCCTTTCTTCGCGTTTCTCTAGCCTCCTCCCTGGCGCCCACGTGGGCGGAGCAGCGTGGGGGTGTGCAGTGCGTGGGGTGGGGCGGCCTCGCCCTCCCGGCCCCCAGCCTCCAAGGCGCGGCCCCGGGGCTCCATCCTCTGGGCCATCTCGCCCGGCTGAGATCCGGGGGACCCAGACCTACTCAGTGGGTGGGACATCCAGGGAACCGGCCGACCACGCCCCCCCATCCCCCGCGCCACTCCCGGGAGGCGCCCGGTGGGTCCCCATCCCCCTCCACAGATTGGGGGCGGAATGGGGAGAGGAGTGGAAATGGGGGTGGCGTGAGGAAGAGAGGCGGGGGAAGCGTCTGTAGGGAGGCGACGCAGAGTCCTCCGGACGGGATACGCCGCAGGGGGATTTGGAAGGGAGTGGGGGATGGGAACGGAAGGGTGGGGAACCTCGGAGGTGAGATGCGAAAGTGGCAGCGGTATTAAAGGGGGCGCGAAAGGCTGGAGGAGGGGAGAGGCAGGTGGGCGATGGGGCGGGGCGGCACCGGTCACTGCCTCCCTTGCCACTGTGCCAGCCCCATCGATCGCGGGGTCCGCGGGTTCCCTTTGGCCAGCGCGCGCCTCCCGCCCCCCGGCGCACCTGTACCCACCTGCTCGGTGCTCAGGCCCGAGCCGGGCAGCAGCGGCAGCAGCAGCAGCAGCAGCGGGCGTAGCGAGTGCAGCCCCGCACCGCATCCTCCGGCCGCCCCCTCCCCGCCCCGAGCTTACGCTGCCACCGCCCCCGCCTTAAAAAGGACAAAACGGAACGGAAGACGGATTCATGCAAAATTTCAAAATAAAAAAATCGAAAGAAGCAAATGAGAAAGACTAGCTGATGCGCGCGTGGCTCGGTTGGGCGAGGGGCGAGGTGCAGCGACGCCGGGTGACCGTGCTCCGGGCAGCCTGCCGGCGCGTGCCGCACACTCCCGGCTGCAGCTAGCTCCGCCGCCCGCCGCCCGGCTCGCAGCGCGGCCCCGCCCCTCACTCTGGGCGCCCCTCCGGTTGGCCCGTCCTCCTGCCAGTCAGAGGGGAGGGCCCGGCGCTTGCCCCGCCCCAGCCCAGGGCAGTTGCCGGGAGCTGTTCTGCCGCCTGGAGGAGAGTTTTGAGGAGGCCTGAGTTTGCGCAGTGGATCCGGCGACTTGTGCCCGGGAGGAGTGGGGGTCCCGCTGCTGAGCTCCTCCAAGCTAGCAGCTCTGCCGCCGCCTTAGTCGAAGCTGTTGTTGCAGGCAGACGGCTCCACCTAGAGCTAAGGGCCCCAGGAAACTCATCCCTGCCCTCAGGGGGTTCACATCCATTTTGGAGGGGGTGTATATCACCTGGAACTGTGGCTGTCCGGGGCCACCTATGGTCTGGAAGACACAACCAGAGATAGCAATCTGAAGGTCAGGAGTTAAAGGAAAATATTGAAGGTGTCACAGCCAGCAGGTGGCACAGACTTGGCGACTAGGCAAAAGAGCATCACCCAACAGTAGTAAAATGGACCATGTGATGTCCAGCTGAGGGTTAAAGAAAGGGTAGGATTTAGTTAGGCAAAGATTCATTCATTCGCTTTCATTTTATCTCGTTTCGTTTGATCTCCTTGCAGTGCAAGCAACTCTCAAGGGTCTTCTCCAGCACCAGGATTTGAAAGCGTCAGTTCTTCAGCGCTCAGCCTTCTTTATGGTTCAACTCTCACATAATGTTACATATTTGAGAATCCAAAGTGTGGGATGGGAAGGTAGGCAGAAGCCAGCACATGCAGGCTACAAGAAAGAGTTTGTTTATCCTGAGACTGTCTCACCAGGTAAGGGGGTCTATAAGACCACTGTCAGATTTGTGCAAGTGTATACATCAGGATAAGCTATATGAAGCCCAAGTAACAAATGAACCCAAATATCACCATCGTGTTTCTTGCTCACATCCTACCTGAGCCAGCAGGGCACTCTGTTGGCTCTAGTCAGTCAGGAGCCCAAGCTGAAACCATGTACGCATAATATTTTTGGCACTTTGAATGAAAGGTGGCAAATTTTACCAGCTTTTAAAGCTTCCTCTTGGAAGAGACATATCACTTCGCTTTATGACTCGATGGCTAAAACAAGTCATCGGCCATGCCTGACTTGAATCAGGGTGGGAAGTGCAGACCTCCCATGTACTCAGTAAACCTGGAATATCTGTGAACAGATCTGACTCTCATTAACAGATACACTGGCTGTCTATGAATTTCAGACTGAAAAGGCAAGTGGAGATCAAAGAGGTGCGTGGGCATAGCTTCAGTGACAAGGGAAGAGGAGCATCAGAGAGGATCAGGCAGTTGATTTGGCAAGACTTAATGCTTCAGAGAAGGCAATGGCACCCCACTCCAGTACTCTTGCCTGGAAAATCCCATGGACGAAGGAGCCTGGTAGGCTGCAGTCCATGGTGTCGCTAAGAGTCGGTCATGACTGAATGACTTCACTTTCACTTTTCACTGTCATGCATTGGAGAAGGAAATGGCAAGCCACTCCAGTGTTCTTGCTTGGAGAATCCCATGGACAGTGGAGCCTGGTGGGTTGCCATCTATGGGGTTGCACAGAGTTGGACACGACTAAAGCGACTTAGCAGCAGCAGCAGCAGCAGCAGCACTCAATGCTTGGTCAAGAGGCACCCAAAGAATGGAGGCACTGGGGATGGGCCCTGGTGTTACGAGTTGAATTGAGTTCCGAAAAAAACAAACGTTGATGTTCTAACTCCCAGTGTCTCAAAATGTGACCTTTTTTGGAAATAAGGTCATACAGATTAATTAGTTAAAATGAGGTTGTACTGGACTTTCCTGGTTGTCCAGCGGTTTAGGAATCCATCGACCAGTTCAGGGTACATGGGTTCAATCCCCTGGTCCAAGAAGATTCCACATGCCAAGGGGTAATTGAGCCCGTGTGCCACAACTGCTGAAACCTGCACACTCTAGAACCCATGCTCCACAGCAGGAGAAGCCACCGCAATGAGAAGCCTGTGCATCCGAACCAGGTAAAGAATCTGCCTGCAATGCAGGAGACCCTAGTTCAATTCCTAGGTCAGGAAGATCTGCTGGACAAGGGATAGGCTACCCATTCCAGTATTCTTGGGCTTCCCTGGTGGCTCAGGTGGTAAAGAATCTGCCTACAATGCAGGAGACCTGGGCTCGATCCCTGAGTTGGGAAGGTCCCCTGGAGAAGGGAATGGCTACCCACTCCAGTATTTTGGCCTGGAGAATTCCATGGTCCGTATAGTCCATGGGGTCGCAAAGAGTCAGACATGAATGAGCGACTTTCACTTTCTTTCCTGCTCACTGCAGCTAGAGAAAGCCCGTGTACAGCAACGAAGACCTAGCACAGCCATAAATAAATAAATAATCATTTTTTTAAATGAGGTTGTACTGAGGTGGGGTGGTCCTTAATCCAATATGACTGGAATCCTTATTAAAAGGAGATTTAGATGCAGAGACACACACAGGGAGAATGCCATGTGAACGTGAAGGCAGAAAATGGGGAGATGCATCAGTATGCCAAGGAATGCCAAAGATGAACGGCAGGTCCCCAGAGCTAGGAAGGATCCCTGGAATACACCTTCCCTGGCACCTCCAGACGGTGTGTGGCCATGCTGCCGCCTTGATCTCAGACTTCTAGCTTCCAGAACTGAAAAACAATCCATTTCTCTTGTTTAAGCCATTGAGTTTGGGATACCTTGATACATGTGTATTAGTTAGGGGTTAGGTTTGACTGTGAGTAATCAAAATGCTGAGACCGTGGCTTAAGCAAACTAAGCATTTTTTTCTCACTCAGGAAAAAACCCAAAGGTAAACCTCCCGGATTTTATCCCCTTTCACTCCTTCATCCTCAACACATACTTTTCTTCCTCAGAGTATCTTCATGGTGGCAAGGTGGCCACCCTTCCCCCAGGATCCCAACACTATTCCAGTCAAGACGAAAGGGAAGGGCAAAAGGCATGCCTCAGCTGAGTTGGCTCCCTTTAACCACTTTCCTGGAAACTCTTCTCAGAGACTTCTATTCTTTTTTTTAAATTAATGTTTTAATTGACGTATAATTGCTTTACAATGTTGTGTTAGATTCTGCTGTATAATAAAGTGAATCAGTGACATGTATACATCTATCCCCTCCCTCTGGGACCTCCCTTCCGCCCCTCCAACTCCAGCCCTCTAGGTTATCACAGAGCACCCAGCTGAGCTCCTTGCACTGCATAGTAACTTCCCGCTAGCTGTCTAGTTGACACTTGTGTGTTAGTTGCTTAGTCGTGTCCGACCCTCAGCAACCCCATGGACTGCAGCCCGCCAAGGCTCCTCTGCCCGTGGAATTCTCCAGGCAGGAATACTGGAGGGGGTTGCCATTTTCTTCTCCAGGGGAATCTTCCCGACCCAGGGATTGAACCCAGGTATCCTGCATTACAGGCAGATGCTTTACCGTCTGAGCTGCTAGGGAAGCCCCATAATGTCAACGCTACCCGTCAATTCATCCCGCTCTCTCCTTCCTCACTGTGTCCACAGTCCACTCTCTATGTCTGCGTCCCTATTCCTGTCCTGCAAACAGGTTCATCAGTACCATTTCTCTAGATTCCAAATATATACAATAATATACGATATTTGTTTTTCTCTTTCTGACTTGCTTCACTATATAGGACAGACTCTAGAGTCACCCACATCACTACAATGACCCCCATTTCATTCCTTTTTATGGCTGAGTAATATTCCATTGTCTATATGTACCACCAGGTCAGTATCACATGGCCACCCCTGGCTTCTTGAAAATTTTTTTTAAAAATTAAGGAGGGTTCATTGTTGCCTGAAACAAAATCAGGGTTCCGTTGGTAAGGAATTGGGGAGAGGATTTTGAGTGGGCAGCTAGCAGTGGTGGACCAGGTTTCATAGCACCTGGAGCTTTCACGATTTTGAAGGTTCTCTTTAAGAAAAAGAAAATTTAAAATTATATAACAAAACTAGGTACAAAAGTGAACGTTTGTTTAGAATAATTTAAAAAATCAGAACAAATGTTTAAATGTTTTAAGTTGTCAACTATCACAAGCAATATAAAATCCAGGAAATAAGATAATAATTTTTTATAAATTTATTTTTAATTGAGGATAATTGCTTTACATATCGTGTTGCTCTCTGCCACACTTCAACATGAATCAGCCATAAGTATACACAGGTTCCCTTTTTCTTGAACCTTCTTTCCCACCCCTTCCCAACCCTCTAGGTTGTTACAGAGCCCTGGTTGAGTTCCCTGAGTCATATAGCAAATTCCCATTAGCTATCTGCTTTACATATGTTAGTGTGTATGTTTCCATGTTACATTCTCCATTTGTCCCACCCTCTCCTTCCTCCCCTCTGTAAGTTATAATAATTTTTAATTAACGAATATTCACCTTTATAATATCTTTCTCTACATTTTTTTAAAAATTTTTCATCCTTTTGGATTGTGTTTCCGTAAGACAATTTTGCAATATTTTTTTCTATGGAGAAAAAAGATAATTCAGAGTACTCCTCTGATGATGGATTTTTTTTAAGTGTTAATTAGGAATTTTTCTTTTGGCTTCATAATTCACCACTAGTAGTCATGGACATTTTTAGGATTGTTGTCAAATTTGGGACAACCTCTATCATTCTTTCATAAGTGAACACTAGGATTTGGAAGAATTGCTTTTTCTCTTTTTTTCAGTTTCTCCTTGTGATTTTATTAATTTGGGGGATAAAAGACAGTTGTCCAAATTCAAATAAATCTTCCAGAAATTGTATAAATCTTCCAGAAGATGACTCTGCCAGTTTTTCCAAAACCTCGGTGCCCCTCACAGGCACAGAGGGAAGCGTAAAAAACTGCAGATGCCCAGTTCCTCTGCTCCACTATGAAGAGGGACCTTGGAATGGCAGGGCCCAGAAATGAGTATTTTAGTAAGTGCCTCAGGTGATTCCAGTGTCTGCTAAAGCCTGAGAGGCCCTGGATTAGATGATTCCAAAGTTGTCTTGTGACTCAAGTTCTGCAAATCCAGGTCACCTCACGGGAAGGACTCCCTTTTAAACCTCATGCTTCCTTTACCCATATTCTCAGGCAAGGTGCCCGTGGGTTGGCACAGCATAGGGGAGGGCACACTTGGCAGTCATCAGAATCGCTTAAGGAGCAATAACTCAACCTATACAGATCGGGGAGGATATAAACATTGCCCAAGAAGCGCATATCAAGTCATCCTCCAGTCAACTTCCCTTCAGCTACATCCCCAAAATGCCTTCAGCCACCCCAGCACTTCCCAATAGGAGAAGTATGATGATGCGAAGCTGGTGGGAAAGAGGGGAGGAGGGAGTTGCGGGCTTAACTGGTCCCCCGCAAATTTGTATGTTGTAGTCCTAGCCCCCAGCACCTCAGACTGACTATATTTAAAGATAAGGTCTTTAATGAGCTAATTAAGGTAAATGAGGTCTTTAGGGTGGCTCCTAATCTGTATGACTGGTGTCCTTATAAGAAGAGGAGATTAGAGACACAGACACGCACAACAGGAAGGCCACGTGAGGACACAGGGAGAAGACGGCCATGTGCAAACCAAGGGGAGAGGCCTCGGAAGGGACTGACCCTGCCGACACCTTGATCTTGGACTTGTAACCTCCAGAATTGTGGGAAAATGGCTCTGTGCCGTCCGGTCTATGGTACCTTGTTATGGCAGCCCTAGCGGTGGTCTTGACCAATTGCAGCTAAAATATCTCACGTTTGCAAAATTTCTAAGACTATGTGACCACCTGAACCCATAGCTCAGGCCCCCCAGAGCTTGGAGGCACCTGCACCTTCACCGTCCTTAGCTTTGCAGTGAATCTATGCCCCTCTGCTCACTACACACCCTCAGGACAAGCCCCTGAAGCTGGTATGGTCACTTCCTCCTCACTAGTGCTGAGGGTCCCCAGGACATAGCAAGCAGCCACATGGGGGCTGGGAACCCATCCTTTCCTCCAAAAGGCGGCCTCCCTGGCACATGGGCTTGTGGTGTGTGACCCAGGCCAGGATGTCACGGAGGTGTGGTCTCAGCTCAGCATCATGAGGACATCATGCCTGTGATGGCCATGAACTTCGGAGAGTGTTGGAGAAGGGATTCTGCCAGGGTGAACTTGAAGCTCCTGCTCGTCTCTGCGGGAGCCAGGCTGCCTGCCCTGGATCCTGCCTCTGCCTCTTCCTAGCTGGTGACCTTAAGCAAGCCATTGCCCTTGACTTTTCTCGCTTTCCCCATCTGTAAAGTGGAGCTTATAATGGTAATAACTTCCTAGCTTTGAGTGGAGATTAAATAAGTTAACGTATATAAATCTCTATTGGTTTCCTAGGGCTGCCATAAACTGGGCGGGGGGCGGGGTGGGGGGGGCTTAAAACTGTAGAATTGCCACAAACTGGGAGGCTTAAAACAATAAATCTATATCATTTCTGTTGTTTTAAGCCTCTCAGTTTATGGTAATTGATTATGGCAGCCCTAGGAAACCAATAGATGTGTAGATGTAGGGGGTAGGGGGAGTGGGATAAATCACAAGGTTGGGATTGACATATATATACTACCATACATAAAACAGATAGCTAGTGGGGACCTGCTATATAGCACAGGGGGCTCAGCTTGGTGCCCTGTGATGACCTAAAGCTCATCAGGAGTGGGACAGGGTGGGAGAGGGAGGTCCAAGAGGGAGGAGATATGTGCATACACAGAGTTGATTCACTTCGTCGTTGTACAACAGAAACTAGCAACATCCCAAAGCAACTATACCACAATAAAAAATGAAAACAAGTACAAAACAACAGAAATGTGGGCTTCCCAAGTGCCAGTAGTGGTAAAGAACCCGCTTGCCAGTGCAGGAGACATAAGAGATGCAGGTTCAATCCCTGGGTCAGGAAGATCCCCTGGAGAAGGGCGCAACAACCCATTCCAGTATTCTTGCCTGGAGAATCGTATGGACAGGAGCCTGGCAGGCTACAGTCCGTGGGGTCGCAAAGAGTCGGACACAACTGAAGCAACTTAGTATGCATCCACAGTGTTGTAGGGTGGAAGTGCCAAATTAAGGTGTTTACAGGGGTGTGCTCCCTATGGAGAATCCAGGGGAAGTTTCCTTCTTGTCTCTTTAGCTTCTGGAGGCTCCCGGTGTCCCTTGGCCTGAGGCCACATTGCCCCGATCTCTGCCTCTGTCTTCGAGTGATTCTCCCTATGTCTTGTCCTCTTTTATAAGGATACTGAAACTGGATTTAGGGCTCACTCAGATAATCCAGTATGAGCTCATCTCATGATCCTTAATTGTATCTGCAAAGAGCCTTTTCCCAGACAAGTTCACGTTTACAGATTCCAAGATGTTATTATAAATTATACAGTTATTTAACTACATTGTGATCATTCCTAAGAAGGAAGAAACGATGCTAGGAGATCATGTAACATGGAGCTTGGCCTGTCTGAGGATCAGAGAATCTTCCTCAAGGAAATCAGCTCCAAGTATTAGCTAGCTAGAAGGGGAAGAAAAAGAGAGTGAATAGTGGTATGAAGTCTCCAAGTTTGGACTTGACCTTGCAGTTGAAAGGGAGCCACTGAGAGTTCTTGCTGCTCCTGCTGCTGCTGCTGCTGCTGCTAAGTCGCGTCAGTTGTGTCCGACTCTGTGTGACCCCATAGACGGCAGCCCACCAGGCTCCCCCATCCCTGGAATTCTCCAAGCTAGAACACTGGAGTGGGTTACCATTTTCTTCTCCAATGCATGAAAGTGAAAAGTGAAAGTGAAGTCGCTCAGTCGTGTCCAACTCTTTGCAACCCCATGGACTGCAGCCTACCAGGCTCCTCCATCCACGGGATTTTCCAGGCAAGAGTACAGGACTGGAATGCCAGTGCCTTCTCTGGAGAGCTCTTGAGGAAGGGCATTGGTGACAGAATTAAAGGCGGCCTGATGAGCATGTGTAGAAGGGCAGGCCAGCCCCACCAGCTCCACTGATGACTCTGCAGACACCCATGGGCTTCTACTGTATGCCCGTGCTCTGCCTGGGTGACTGGGCCGTGTTGTGGAAACAGCTCTGCCCTCAAGGGCTCATGGACCACATAGAGAGACAGAAGAATACATGGACCACTATTGTGGGGTAGCTCAGAATGACAGGAGTGCAGGGAAAGGAACTGTTAGGGCCACTTAGGCGGTCAGGAGGGGCTTCCTGGAGGAGGAAGCAGGCATTTCAGATAGGGGACAGCATGTGATGAGGGACCACGGAGGCATGAAGAACAAGGCATGGATTTCAACCCACTGTCCCCTAGAGGACACTGAAGGTTAAGAGACTCCAGATGGGGCCTTTCCAGGTGGCACTAGTGGTAAAGAACCTGCCTGCCAGTGTAGCAGACGTGGGTTCAATCCCTGGGTCAGGAAGATCCCTTGGAGGAGGGCATAGCAACCCACTCCAGTGTTCTTGCCTGGAGAATCCCATGGACAGAGGGGTCTGGTGGGCTACAGTCCATAGGGTTGCAGAAGACCCTGGTTTGAGTCAAGGGTCAGAAAGATCTGCTGGAGAAGGCATAGGTTACCCACTCCAGTATTCTTAGGCTTCCCTGATGACTCAGCTGATAAAGAATCCTCCTGCAATGTGGGAAACCTCCATTTGATCCCTGGGTTGGGAAGATCTCCTGGAGAAAAGAACAGCTACCCACTCCAGTATTCTGGCCTGGAGAATTCCATGCTCTGTATAGTCCGTGGGGTCACAAGGAGTCAGACACGAGTGAGTGAACTTCACTTCCATCCCTGCAGGACAGGTGCTGTGATTCCCATTTTCTAGATGAGACAATGGAGACTCAGAGAGGCCAAGTTACTCTAACAAAAAGGATCTGGAAACTATAGCCAAGTCTCTGCAATCCCAAGGTCATGCTCTCCATCAATTCATTTTAAAATCCAAAGGATGGTGATGAGAACTATGCTGAGTGAAAGCAGCTGTATGATTCCAAATATATAATTGTATCAAAATGACAAAATTCTAGAAATAGAGAACTGGTTAGTGGTTGCCAGGAGTTGGGGAAGTGGCTGTGACTATAAAGGTTTAGCAATAGGGATCTTTGTCTTGAACTACTCTGTATCCTGACTGTGATAGCCACACACGGAGCTGCATACATAAAATTGCATAGGACTAAACGATACGTACACGAGTTCATATAAACCCAGGGAAATCTGAATAAGGTGGATGGCTGGTACCAAGGTTAATTAGGATACTGTGTTATACTTTGGCACAATATTCCCATGGGGAAAACTCGATGAAAAGTACAGTGAGTTGCTCTGTATTTTTTCTTACAACTGCATGTGAATCTACAATTATCTCAAAATTAAAAGTTAGCAAAAAAAAAAAATGGTAACCATTAAAGTAGCTGATCAAGGCTCTTGCATTGGACAGGGCTCTTCCCTTTGGCAGGCATATGCCGCAGGGTGGGGGGGATTCTCCTCCAGAAACGGTGGAGCAGCCTTGAGGGAGGCAAGGCAGGAAAGCACCCTAGTTCTCTACCACCGTCAGTGTGGAGGCTCCGGCCTTCTCAGCCACAAGGTCCCTGGGCCAGAACAGGCTTCCTTCATCTCCTTTTCCCCTTTCAATGAAAACAGCTTTCTGTGGGCTATTTCTGGTTCTATGAATAATACATGCTCATGTAAAAAGTTCAAACAGTACAGGCAGATATAAAGAGGAAAACAAAGTTCACCTTGAATCTCAATGCACAGGGTAACCCTCATGGGCCCTCGGGTGACTGGTCTTCATGCAGCTCCTCCAGTGCAGATATATGCGACTATGAACAGACTACTTTTATGCAGCATATTTTATTATGGAGGCTTGGAACTATATGCTATATACATACAGATATACACACATGCACACACACATGTAGGGATTTGGAAAATCATTGAACCCATCGCAATTACATTTGTCTGCTTCTAACTTTTCATGCTCATCAACACCTGGTGAAAATCCCTGCCAGCATCCAGAGGGAACGAGACTCACCCTTTTGAAAGGTTGAAAGGATGGCTCCCATGATTGCAGGCATCCTTTTGTCCTTGCCAGCTAAGAACTGTGGACAATAAATACCCTTGCACGCGCATCCTCACATAGCTTTCTACAGATGGATTCCCAGGCACAGAATTGCTGGTTTGAGGTTTAAACTTTTAGTAGACATTGAGAGGTCACCTTACCAAGATTCTGGGACACCTTACCCTTCTATGTCAATGTATTTATTTCCCATCATCAACCAATGCTGATGCTACCACGTACCATAATTGTTGCCATTGTGATGAGTATAAAGTGATATGTCTTTTTCATTTTAGTTTTCATTTCTGTGTCTATTGGGAAATTTGGCAGAATTTGAATATATACATAACTTTAGATTTGCTCTTTTGAGAATTGTCTGTTCAACTCTTTTTAGTTGGGGCTTTTTTCTTTTGTCAGTTTTTAGGAGCAGTTACATCTTTGCCTATCATGACTATCCAGGCACTTTTTCTAAATCCAGTCTTCATTGCTGGATGAACTGTGAATTTTTCTTCACCTGTGGCATCTTTGTCACATTACAACAAACTTTTTATATAATCAAATATATAAATATTTCTCACTTTATCTTTCTTATTAAATATGGTTTTTGAGTTTTATTCATGATAAGAAAGTCTCCAAGATTTCTAGACTGTACATGCAGCCTCTTAGATTTTCCTGCAAGAAAAAAATTGGTTTCATTAACAGTTATTAGGTAGTGTTTACTCAGTTCAGTTCAGTTCAGTTCAGTCTCTCAGTCGTGTCCGACTCTTTGCAACCCCATGAATTGCAGCACGCCAGACCTCCCTGTACATCGCCAACTCCTGGAGTTCACCCAAACCCACGTCCATAGAGTCGGTGAAGCCATCCAGCCATCTCATCTTCGGTCATCCCCTTCTTCTCCTGCTCCCAATCCCTCCCAGCATCAGAGTCTTTTCCAATGAGTCAACTCTTCGCATGAGGTGGCCAAAGTACTGGAGTTTCAGCTTTAGCATCATTCCTTCCAAAGAACACCCAGGACTGATCTCCCCCAGAGTGGACTGGTTGGATCTCCTTGCAGTCCAAGGGACTCTCAAGAGTCTTCTCCAACACCACAATTCAAAAGCATCAATTCTTCGGTGCTCAGCTTTCTTCACAGTCCAACTCTCACATCCATACGCGACCACTGGAAAAACCATAGCCTTGACTAGATGGACCTTTGTTGGCAAAGTAATGTCTCTGCTTTTGAATATGCTGTCTAGGTTGGTCATAACTTTTCTTCCAAGGAGTAAGCATCTTTTAATTTCATGACTCACAGTATAGCAAATTGAAAAGTGGCTTGACTGGCAAATGTGACCCTATAAAGTACTAAAATAGAAGTTTTATATTATTACAAAAATATTTTTAACCTGAGATATTGCAAGAATGCCAAATAATATACGTAATGTATATATTCTCCAAAGCTCAATAGAAAAGTTTCAGGAAAAGTCAGTTGCACTATATACTGCCTTAGAAAGAAAGATTTCCTGAAAGAAAGAATGAAAAGAAAAAAAGGAGGAAAGCAAGAAAAGGGGAAAAGGTACACACAAAATCCGTGATGATATATGTATGCTGCTGCTGCTAAGTCACTTCAGTCGTGTCCGACTCTGTGCGACCCCATAGATGGCAGCCCACCAGGCTCCCCCGTCCCTGGGATTCTCCAGGCAAGAATCCTGGAGTGGGTTGCCATTTCCTTCTCCAATGCATGAAAGTGAAAAGTAAAAGTGAAGTCGCTCAGTCGTGTCCAACTCCTAGCGACCCCATGGACTGCAGCCTACCAGGGTCCTCTGTTCATGGGATTTTCCAGGCAAGAGTACTGGAATGGCTTTCCATTTTAATACATACATAGATATGTGTATATGCATGTATAAAAGAATATATACACATATAAAAGGAGGCAGCAGAGGATAAGATGGTTAGATAGCATCACCTACTCAGTGGACATGAATTTGTGTAAACTCTGGGAGATAGTGGAGGACAGAGGAGCCTAGTGTGCTACGGTCCATGGGATCCCAAAGAGTCAGACACAACTTAGCGAGTGAACAACAACATATATATATATATATATGTATATACATATATATATACACACACAGAGATGCAGTGTAATATTACTTAGTCATAAAGAAGAATAAATTTCGCCACTTGCAGCAACATGCATGGAATTAGAGGGTACCATGCTAGGTGAAATAAGTCAGGCAGAGAAAGGCAAATACCGTATGATTTCACTTATATGTGGAATCTAAAAAACAAAACAAACTAGTGAAAATAACAAAAATGAAGCAGACTCAGATCTAGAGAACAAACTTGTGGCTACTGGTGGGGACTGCAGTATAGGGGTAAGAGAGAGAGATGTTAACTTCTGGGTGTAAGAGAGGCTATAGGGATGTATTGAATAACATGGGCAATAGAGCCAATATTTTGTAACAACTGTAAGTGATTTGTAACCTTTAAAAATTATATTAATTTTCTTATTTAAAAGAAAACATGCAATTAAAAAAAAAACAGTGAAATTTTACTGCACATAAGCAGTGTAGCCCCATAAGGACTTGAGAGAGCTTCAGGTAACCATAGTCTTTCAAACAGTAAGAAATTTTGATTGCCCCTTCTGAGAAGAAAAGATGAACAGAGGATTCAATGCACAATTATTAAGCAGAAACTGGTGTGATCATAGGATTCATTACTTTAAGGTTTTACTACAGTCAAGGAATAAAAATATTAAAAAATAATTGTCATTTTACCCACCATTCAACTTAAGAAATGGAATGTTACCATGTCACATGAGCCTTTACCTAGTTAGTAACCATTCTTTTCAAGCATGTGTTCATCTCTTTCCTAACTTCATACACACGGTATCATATATATTAATATCAGTATATATATTAATATAGTGTTTCCCAGGTGGTGATAGTGGTAAAGAACCCACCTCCCAATGGTGGGAGACATAAGAGACTTGGGTTTGATCCCTGGGTCAGGAAGATCGCTTGGAGGAGGCCATGGCAATTCACTCCAGTATTCTTGCCTGGAGAATCCCATGGACAGTGGAGCCTAGTGGGCTACAGTCCATAGGGTCGCAAAGAGTCGACCCTAAGTTGTGCTGAAACAACTTAGCACACATATATTAATATATATTTTACAAAGTTTTAGTTTTTACATGACATTGAGTTTTAAAAATCCATTTTGACACATATGGCTGAACTGTAAATAGATAGTCCGGTGATTTTTTTTTTCCTATTTAAACAGTGTGGCAATGGACACAAGGATTCATATCTCCTGATGCACATAGATTTCTAGAGCAGGGTTTCTCAACAGCAGAACTATTGCCATTTGGGGTAGGATAATCTTTGGGAGGAGGAGTTGTCCCTGGCCTCTAACCACTAGATGCCAGTAGCATCCTCCCACCTACTTGTGACAACCAAAAATGCCTCCAGATAGTGACAAATGTCCCCCTAGACAGCAAAGTCACCCCAAGTTGAGAAACGCTGTTACAGAGTATGTACCACAGGAATGGAATTGCTAGGTCATGGCCATGAACATCTTCAACTTTACAAGATAACTGCCAGTTTTCCTAAATGTTCATGCCAATTAATTTTCCAACCAATGTTCTCCAAAAAATCCAGTTCCTCCTCATCTTTGCCAACATATTCTCTTGGCTAAATGTTAAGTTGTTGCTGATCTGGTGAGAGTAAAGTGGTGTCTCAGAGCCATTTAATCGTGAATTTCTCTGACAGCAACTCTTCCTGTGTTTCTGGCTACTCATATTTTGTCTCAATGAACGTGCCTTTCCATGTATCATGCCTATTTTTCTACAAGGTAGTCTTTTTCATATTATTTCAGGGATTGTTTATACTTTCTATATACTAATGTCTTGTTGAGCATATGTTTTACATGTATCTTCTTTCAGTGATGGGTTTGTCATTTCATACTAATATACTTTACTTGGGGTGAATATAAATATTAATTTTAATACAGTCCATTTTTCAATCTTTTCATTTATGATTTGTGCTTTTTGCATTTTAAGAAGTTCTTCCATATCTTGAAGCACTAAAAATATTCTCCCATATTCCCTTCTAAATGTTTTAAAGTTTTACTTTGTCTTTTTAAGAATTAATGCCTTTGGAATTGGGTTTGGTGTGGATTGTGAGCTAGAGATCCGATTTCAATTTCTTCTCTGATAGGAATAGCCAGTTGTCACGTCATCACTTATTTAAAACTCCATCCTTCCTCACAGTGAACTGCAGTGCAACCTGTGATATATATCAAATTTCCATGTATTCATGGTCTGCTCATTTTATCCCATTTGTCTATCTCTATGTCAATATCACACTGTCATAATTACTTTAACTTTACAGTAAGTATTAATATCTGTCAAAGTTAATTCCACCTCATTTGTACATCTTTTAAAGGAACATTTGAGCTATTTTTAGCCCTTTGCACGTCCATATACATCTTGGAATTAGCTTGGCAAATTTTGCAAAGAACCTTATTGGGATTTTGATCAGAACTGCATGAAACCACACAATTTGGAGAGCTGCAACACTCTATCAAGTCCTTCTATTGATAAACGCCTCTATTTACTTGGGTCTTCCTAAACATCTTTCTATATGAAATTATGATTTGCCACTTTAAAGTCCTGCATATCTGTCAGTAAATGTATTTCTCATTTTATTCTGCTTTTGTAATTGGCATCTTTCTTAAAATGACCAATGTTCTTTATATGATAAGTTGAGGATTCTCTATGTGTTCATTAAATAAAGCTGGTTATGAATGTGTTGTTCAGATCTTCTCTATGTTTACCTGCTCATTTTTCCTCTTTGGCTTACAAATCATCAAGAGGTACATTGACAGTTCACACTCATTTTGGATAGCTACTATCAGGAAAGCCCCGAAAACAACAGGTGTTGAGAGGACGTAGAGAAACTGGAATTCTTATGCACTGTTGCTGGGAATGTAAAAATGGCACAGCCATGTGGGAAAATGGTGTGGTGATTCCTCAAAATGTTAAATACAGAATTACCATGATGGTGGTTTAGTCACTAAGTCAAGTCGGACCCTTGCAACCCCATGTACTGGAGCCTTCCAGGCTCCTCTGTCCATGGAATTTCTTCAGGCAAGAATACCAGAATCGGTTGCCATTTCCTTCTCCAGTGGACCTTACCAACCCAGGGACTGAATCTGTGCCTCCTGCATCATAGGCTGATTCTTTACTGCTGAGCCACAGAATTACCACATGAACCAGCAATTTCACATTTATACGCAAAAGAAGTGAAAGTAGGGCCTTGAACAGATATCGATACACTCATATTCACACCAGCATTAATTACAATAGCCAAAAGCATTAATTAATTGTTGTTCAGTCAGTCAGTCATGTCTGACTCTTTGCAGCCCCATGGTCATGTTCATCACCTGTTCATCACCATCTCCTGGAGCTTACTCAAACTCATGTCCATCGAGTTGGTGATGCCATCCAACCATCCCATCCTCTGTTGTCCCCTTCTCCTCCTGCCCTCAATCTTTCTCAGCATCAGGGTCTTTTCCAATGAGTCAGCTCTTCGCATCAGGTGGCCAAAGTATTGGAGATTTAGCTTTACCATCAGTCCTCCCAATGAATATTCAGGACTGATTTCCTTTAGGATTAACTGGTTGGATCTTCTTGCAGTCCAAGAGACTCTCAAGAGTCTTCTCCAAAACCACAGTTCAAAAGCATCAATTCTTTGGCACTCAGCTTTCTTTATGGTCCAACTCTCACATCCATACATGACTACTGGGAAAACCATAGCTTTGATAAATGGACCTTTGTTGGCAAAGTAATGTCTCTGCTTTTCAATATGCTATCTAGGTTGGTCATAGCTTTTCTTCCAAGGAGCAAGCGTCTTTTAATTTCATGGCTTCATTCACCATCTGCAGTGATTTTGGAGCTCCCCAAAATAAAGTTTGTCACTGTTCTCATTGTTTCCCCATCTATTTGCCATGAATTAATGGGACCAGATGCCATAACCTTATTTTTTGAATGTTGAGTTTAAGCCAGTTTTTTTCACTTTCCTCTTTCACTTTCATCAAAGGCTTCTCAGTTCCTCTTCACTTTCTGCCATAAGGGTGCTGACATCTGCATATCTGAAGTTATTGACATTTCTCCTGGCAATCTTGATTCCAGCTTGTACTTCTTCCAGCCCAGCATTTCTCATGATGTACTCTGCATAGAAGTTAAATAAGCAGGGTGACAATATATACAGCCTTTTCATGCTCCTTTCCCAATTTTGAACCAGTCAGTCGTTCCATGTTTGGTTCTAACTGTTGCTTCTTGACCAGCATACAGGTTTTTCATGAGGTGGTAAGGTGGTCTGGTATTCCCATCTCAATTTTCCACAGTTTGTAATGATCGACACAGTCAAAGGCTTTAGCCTAGTCAATTAAGCAGAAGTAGATGTTTTTCTGTCATTCTCTTGCTTTTTCTATAACCCAACAGATGTTGGCAATTTGATCTCTGGTTCCTCTGCCTTTTCTAAATCCAGCTTGAACATCTGGAAGTTCACAGTTCATGTACTGCTGAAGCCTAGCTTGGAGAATTTTGAGCATTACTTTGCTAGTGTGTGAAATGAGTTCAACTGTGTGGTAGCTTGAACATTTCTTGGCATTGCCCTTCTTTGGGATTGAGTGGCCACTGCTGAGTTTTTCAAATTTGCTGGCATACTGAGTGCAGCACTTTCACAGGATCATCTTTTAGAATTTGAAATAGTTCAGCTGGAATTCCATCACCTCCACTAGCTTTGTCCTTAGTGATGCTTCCTAAGGCCCACAAGATGTCTGGCTCTAGGTGAGTGATCACACCATTGTGGTTATCTGGGACATTAAGATCTTTTCTGTACAGTTCTTCTGTGTATTCTTGCCCCCTCTTATTAATATCTTCTGCTTCTGTTAGGTCCATACCATTTCTGTCCTTTATTGTGCCTATCTTTGCATGAAATGTTCCCTTGGTATCTCTAATTTTTTTGAAGCGATCTCTAGTCTTTCCCATTCTGTTGTTTTCCTTTATTTTTTGCCCTGTTCACTTAGGAAAGCTTTCTTATCTCTCCTTGCTATTCTTTGGAACTCTGCATTCAGATGGATATATCTTTCCGTTTCTCCTTTGCCTTTCACTTCTTTCCTTTTCTCAGTTATTTGTAAGGCCTCCTCAGAAAAACATTTTGCCTTTTTGCATTTCATTTTCTTGGGGAGGGTTTTGATTGTCACCTCCTGTGCAATGTTATGAACCTCCATCCATAGTTCTTCAAGCACTCTGTCAGATCTAATCCCTTGAATCTATTTGTCACTTCCACTGTGTAATCATAAGAGATTTGACTTAGGTCATAGATGACTAGCCTAGTGGTGGTAGCAACCACGTATCTAGGTCACACCTGAATGGTCAAGTGGTGGCAGCAACCCAAGTATCCATCCATGGACAAATGGATAAATAATATGTGATTGATACACACAGACACACACCAGAATATTCACTCTTAAAAAGGAGGAAAATTTGACACCTGTGACAACATGGTTGACTTTATGCTCAATGAGATAAGACAATCATGAAAGGGCAAATACTATGTGATTACATTTATATGTGGTCCCTACAGTAGACTCATTGGAAAAGACAGCTGGGAAAGATTGAAGGAGGCAACAGAGGATGAGTTGGTTGGATGGCATTACCGATTCAATGAACATGAGTTTGAGCAAACTTCAGGAGATAGTGAGGGACAGGGAAGCCTGGTGTGCTGTAGTCCATGCGGGTGCAAAGAGTCATACATGACTTAGGGACTGAACAACAAGAGTAGTCAAATTCACAGACACAGAAAGTAGAATGGTGGTTATGACAGGCTTAGGGAGAATGAAAAATGGGAAGTTATTGTTTAATGGATATGGAGCTTCAGTTTGGGATGATGAAAAAGTTCTGGACATGGATGGTGGTGATGGCTGCACAGTGTCAATCTGAATATTCTCAGTACCACTGAACTGTGCTCTGAAAATGGTTCCAGTGGTAAACTTTATATTTCACCACAATAAATAAAAATTTAAAAAGAGGTATGGTGAACTGTCCCACTAAGACAGTGGATTTGTCAATTTCCCCTTTAGTTCCCTCCATCTTTGTTTCATATACCATGCATGTAATTCTAGCTTGTGGCCTCCTGCTCCTGAATTCATTATGTGGTAGTAATCTTCTTTATCCTAATGATTGTTTATTTTAAGGTTTATTTTGTTCAATAGTAAAAGCTACCACAGCTTTCGTTTACTTCATAAATTTTGTTTCATCCGTTGACTTCCAACCTTCCTATGTCCTTCTCACAGTTCAGGTGTGGCTTATATACTTGGGTTTTGAATTTTTACAACCATAACACTTCAGCCTAAGCCAATCAGCTTGTTCACCTAAGCAGATCATAAGTGTAGGTCTCTTTGGAGCTATTTCTACCCATCTGATTTTGTCTTGCTTTTTTCTCCTTCTTCTTTTTTCTCTCTTTCTTCTTCTTTTAAATTACATGAACTTTTTTTTATTCTATTTTCCTCTCTTTGAAAGGTTTATTTTCATCTTTTCAGTTATTAACCTGAAAGTTCTACCATATTTATTTTGCAAAGCCTAAATTAATCAAACTCTCAATTGTCATTACAAACGTCAAGTACTTTAACCTCAATCACTTCCCTTTCAGGTTACATGGTTTTTATCCAGTATTTTAATTATGGCTTCTATTCTTATAAACTCAATTAAGTAGCTCACTAATTTTATATACATAATATGTATGATTCGATTTTAAATATTTTGTTTCCCCTTGTTTCCAGTCAATCCCTTAATTTCTTCTTTGACCCACATATCAATTTCAAATGTGTTGCTTAATTTCCTAATACTTGGGGGATTTTACATACATCTTCTTCTTATTGAATTCTAATTTAATCCTACCATTGGTGAAGATCATACTCTGTATAGGTTCGCCCCTTTTAAATTTATTGAGATGGATTTTATGGTCTGGCACAGGATCTAGCTTGGTGAATTTTCCATTTGTACTTGAAAAGATGCAATAGCTGCTTTCAATGGGTAGAGAAGTCTGTGAATGTCGATGAGGTCATGTTGGTTGATAAGGCTGTTCAGACCTTACACACCTACTGATTTTTGTCAATTACCAAGAGAGTGAGTGGTGTCAAAAAGTCTACAACTACAATTGTGAATTTGTCCATTTCTCCTTTCAGTCCTGTCACTTTCATTCATGTATTTTGAAGCTTTATTATTACAAATGTGATGGACAGAGAGGCCTGGCGTGCTGCGATTCATGGGGTCGCAAAGAGTCGGACACGACGGAGCGACTGAACTGAACGGAACTGAAGGCTGTCACGTCTTCTTCACGAACCGATGCTTGATCATTGTGAAACCCCTCTGGTAACATTCTTGGCTGTAAAGTCTGTTTTTTTCTGATATTTGTATAGCCTTATGAAATTTCTTATCCTTAAGAATATCGAATGGTCTATTTTTCGAAAGACTTTTACTTTCAGCCCATCTTTCTTCATATTTAAAGAGGATTCCCTGTAAACAGCATATCATTGGGTCTTCCTGTTTATTCCTCTTCCATGGAGTGGTAAATCCATCCATTCTTAATGTAATTGTTAATACATGTGGGCTAAAGTCTGCCTTCTTGGTATATGCTCTCTGTTTCTCCCACTTATTTATTCCTTTTTTTTCCCCCTTTACCCTTCTTTAATTTTAAATTAAGTGCTTTTAGTATCCCATTTTCTATCCTCTAGTAACTTTTCAGCTATATCTTTATTTTATTTCTTTTTACTGGCTGACTTAGGATTTATAATATGCATCTTTTATTTATCACTGCTACTGCTGCTAAGTCACTTCAGTCGTGTCTGACTCTGTGCGACCCCATAGATGGCAGCCCACCAGGCTCTGCCACCCCTGGGATTCTCCAGGCAAGAACACTGGAGTGGGTTGCCATTTCCTTCTCCAATGCATGAAAGTGAAACGTGAAAGTGAAGTCGCTCAGTCTTGTCTGACTCTTTGCGACCCCATGGGCGGCAGCCCACCAGGCTCCTCCATCCATGGGATCTGCCAGGCAAGAGTACTGGAGTGGGGTGCCATTGCCTTCTCCTTTATTTATCACAGTCTAGTTCAAATAACACGTATCACTTCCCATGTAATGTGAACCTTATATTTCAGTCTTCTCCCATCCTTTCCTTTGTGCTAATGTCCATTATTTTACTTCGATATTTCTTATAAATTGAAAAAAATGAAAGTCACTCAGTCATGTCCAACTCTCTGTGATCCCATGGACTGTAGCCTGCCAGCCTTCTCTGTCCGTGGCATTCTCCAAGCCATGGAGAGTAGTGGAGTGGGTAGTCGTTCCCTTCTCCAGGGAATCTTCCCAACCTAGGGATCAAACTCAGGTCTCCTGCGTTGCAGGTGTGGTGTAATTATATTTGCTCAAAGCTGTCAATTATAATTTTTGTGACAGCTTTATCAAAGGAAAATTAGTAAGGATAAGCTGCACATATATAAAGTGCTGATAAACATTGACACGTGTAGACACCTATGTAGCCATCACCACAAATCAAGATAATGAACGTGTTCATCCTTTGAAGGCTTCCTGGAGCTGTTCTATGAGCCCTCCTTTCTGCCTCTACCCCTTCCCCACACAGGTGTTTTCCTGGTCTTCTTTCACTAGGCAGTTATTCTGAGATTCAGAATTTTTGTACCAATTAGTAGTTCACTCCTTGTCTTGCTCAGAAGTATCCTGTTGGACACCATTTGCTTGTCCAAATTCTCATTTTAATGTTTGGATTGTTTACAGTTTTCAGCTGTTACAAATAAAGACACTGAGAACATTTATGCATAAGTTTTTGTGTGAACATACACCCTCATTTCTTTTGAATATGCATCTAAGAGTGTAAAATCCAGGTCAGGTAACAAATGGGGCTTCCCTGGTGGCTCAGTGGTAAAGAACTCGCCTGCCAAAGCAGAGACATAGGTTTGATCCTTGGGTTGGGAAGATCCCCTGGAGAAGGAAATGACAACCCACTCCAGTATTCTTACCTGGGAAATCCCAAGGACAGAGGAGCTTGGTGGGCTACAGTCCACAGGGTCACAAGAGTCAGACATGACTGAGCGGCTAAACAACAACAGGTAACGAATGTATGTTTAACAGTTCTAAGAGCTGACAAACTGTTTTCTAAAGTGGTTGTACCATTTTACATTCCCACCAGCAGTGTATGAGAGCTCCAGCCAAAACCTGGCATGGTCTGCCTTTTTAATTTTAGAATTCTCATAAGAGTATAGTGGTAGGACATTATACCTTTAATTTTCATTTTTATTTGCGTGATTAATGCTGTGACATCTTTTCATGTGCTTGCTGTCTGTATGTCTTCTTATAAAGTGTCTATTCAAATCTTTTGATATTTTTAAATGGGTTTGTTTTGTTGCAAGAGTTGATACACATTTATTTATATAATCATACAGTTTCTCCTAGTATATCATTTGTCTTTTCCCTGATTTATCAATGTCATATGCATTTGGTATTGGGCTTTTCTGGTGGCTCAGTGGTAAAGTATCCACCTGCCAGTGCAGAAGACTCGAGATGCCGGTTTGATCCCTGGGTTGGGAAGATCCCCCAGAGTACAAAATGGCAACCAACTCCAGAATTCTTCCTGAAAAATTCCATGGACAGAGGAGCTTGGTGGACTATAGTCCATGGGGTTTCAAAGAGCCAGACACGACTGAGCACACAACCTCTCATGCATTTGGTATTGTACCTAAGATCTGGGCCCGAGCCCAAATCACAGCAATCTTCTCTCATGTTTTCTCCTGGAATTTTTATAATTTTTATTTTTATGTAAGTCTATGATCTATTTTGAGGTAATTTTCACATATGGTTTAAAGTATGGATCACAATTCATTTTCATGTAGATATCCAATTGTTCTGGCACCATTTGTTGAAAAGACTGTCTTCTCTACAGAATTTTCTTTGCACCTTTGTCAAAAATCAATTGACCACATAATGTGTGAGTCTATTTCTGGAGTCTATTCTGTTCCATTGACCTATTTGTCTGTCTTTGATGCCAATACCACAGACTTCACACTGAATCTTGAAAATTCAGGTAGTGTAGATCTTTGCTCTTTGCTTTTCTTTTGATGTGATATTTTCTCTGACTGCTTTCAAGATTAACTTTTTTATCAGTGATTTTCAGCAATGTCAGACATGAGTTGGTATGTATGTGTGTGGGTGCGTGTGTGTGTGTGTGGTGTGCATGCTTTTTGACGTTTGTTGATATTTTTGGATCTTTATGTTTGCAATTTTCATCAAATTTAAAATTTTTTATTGTTATCTCTTTACATATTATTTCCTGCTGTACTTCTTCCAACAAGCTAATTATATAGCCATTTGATAGCCCACAAGTCACTGCGGCTTTTTCATTATTTTCAGCTTAGACTTTTACATTCTCTCACGTGTGTCTTCAGAACTCACTCTCCTATTTGTCACTTCCTTGTCACTTTGAGTGGCATTTGGGTAACATCTTGAAATCTGTCCTTCAGTTAACTAATTTCATCTTCAGACAAGCGATCTGCTTGATCCACCAATTGAGGTTTTTATTCTTGTGCTTATACTTCTTATTTCAAGTTGCTTTAGTTGGTTCTTTTTCAAATGTTCCTGATCATTTTGTTTGATGTTTGTTCTTTGAACTCTTTTTATTTTGTTTTTATTTCTTTTAAAATTTTATGTTTATACATGATTAATTTTAGTCTGTGATTTGTCTACTCTCAGAAACACTTGAGGATCCTAAATTAATGTTAACTGCAAATTATCTAAGATCATGGCATCCAGTCCTATCACTTCATGGCAAATAGATGGGGAAACAATGGAAACAGCGAGAGACTTTATTTTCCTTGGCTCCAAAATCACTGCAGATGGTGACTGCAGCTATGAAATTAAAAGATGCTTACTCCTTGGAAGAAAAGCTATGACCAACCTAGACAGCATATTAAAAAGCAGAGACGTTACTTTGCCGAGAAAGGTCCATCTAGTCAAAGCTACGGTTTTTTCAGTAGTCATGTATGGATGTGATAGTTGGACCATAAAGAAAGCTGAGCACCGAAGAATTGTTGCTTTCCAACTGTGGTGTTGGAGAAGACTCTTGAGAGTCCTTTGGACTGCAAGGAGATCAAACCAGTCAATCCAAAAGGAAATCAATCCTGAATATTCATTGGAAGGACCAATGGTGAAGATGAAGCTCCAATACTTTGGCCACCTGATGAGAACTGACTCATTGGGAAAGACCCTGCTGCTGGGAAAGATTGAAGGCAGGAGGAGAAGCAGATGACAGAGGATGAGATGGTTGGATGGCATCAGTGATTCAGTGTCCATCAGTGGACATGAGTTTGAGCAAGCTCCGGGGGACTGTGATAGACAGGGAAGCCTGGTGTGCAGCAGTCCATGGGGTTGCACAGAGACAGCCATGACTGAGCTGAACTGAACTGCAGACTCTCACTTATACTGCACTATTTTTTTGTGTCTGGTAATTTTTATTATGAGCTCGTATATGGTATATGGTGAAGGGCCTGGACTGGAGATGCCTTTTCTTCAGCAATCATTTGTATCTGTTTATTTTGTGCTCCAGGGGGTGATGTGTGCTGTGCTAAGTCACTCAGTGGTGTCCAACTCTGCGACCCCATGGACTGTAGCCTGCCAGCCTCCTCTGTCCATGGGGCTCTCCAAGCAAGAATACTGGAGTGGGTTGCCAGGCCCTCCTTCAGGGTCATCCCCACCCAGGGATCAAACCTGCGATGTCTTACATCTCCTACATTGTCAGGCGAGTTCTTTACCACTAGTGCCACCAAGGGGCAATACTAACTTCAGTTCAGTTCAGTTCAGTCGCTCAGTCGTATCCGACTCTTTGCGGCCCCATGAATCGCAGCACACCAGGCCTCCCTGGCCATCACCATCTCCCGGAGTTCACTCAAACTCACGTCCATTGAGTCAGTGATGCCATCCAGCCATCTCATCCTCTGTCGTCCCCTTCTCTTCCTGCCCCTAATCCCTCCCAGCATCAGAGTCTTTTCCAATGAGTCAACTCTTTCCATGAGGTAGCCAAAGTACTGGACTTTCAGCTTTAGCATCATTCCTTCCAAAGAACACCCAGGGCTGATCTCCTTCAGAATGGACTGGTTGGATCTCCTTGCAGTCCACAGGACTCTCAAGAGTCTTCTCCAACACCACAGTTCAAAAGCATCAATTCTTCGGCACTCAGCCTTCTTCACAGTCCAGCTCTCACATCCATACATCACTACTGGAAAAACCATAGCCTTGACTAGACAGACCTTTGTTGGCAAAGTAATGTCTCTGCTTTTGAACTTACAACTATTTTAATTTAGTTTGATGGGTGTTTACCTTGGGGGCAGGGCAAGTTTGAAACTCAGACACACATGGGAGCTGTCTTCCGGCTTCAAATTATCAGGAGAGACTATCATTTGTATTATTTGTGGGTTTTCCTCCCAGATACAGCAGATATGAGCAGATTTTTTTCATTGGTCCACTGTACCAGCATGAGTCCCTAAAACCTGAAGTTCATGTTGTAAGTGGTTGTACCCAGTGGAGCTCAGACGTCTGTGTTAATAACCACTCTATCCTGGGCTGATTATTCCTTTTTTGTGTGGAAGACATGGTTCTTGGGTATTTCTCTGTGGGTTCAGCAGAGCCTTTTGTTATAAATAATCCTCCATCTCAGTACTTTCATTTGGTGTTCCAGTGGAGCTGTCTAGCTGAGCATGCTATTGGGATCCTAATGTCTTATATTATTTTTATTGTTCACTTTATTAATTTAGGTCTACAATCCATCTAGAATTTACTTTTATATTTGAAATTAGATTGAAGTCCATCCTTTTTTCTTCTCAGATAGCTAGCCAGTTAATAGTATTGATTAATAATTCTACTTTTCTAAATTAATTATGTTTGTCATAGAGTAACCTAACATGTATTCCTATGCCAAAGCCTCTGACTGTGTGTATCACAATAAACTGTGGAAGATTCTGAGAGAGATAGGAATACCAGACCACCTGACCTGTCTCTTGAGAAATCTGTATGCAGGTCAGGAAGCAACAGTTAGAACTGGACATGGAACAACAGACTGGTTCCAAATAGGAAAAGGAGTACGTCAAGGCTGTATATTGTCACCTTGCTTATTTAACTTATATGCAGAGTACATCATGAGAAACGCTGGACTGGAAGAAACACAGGCTGGAATCAAGATTGCCGGGGGAAATATCAATAACCTCAGATATGCAGATGACACCACCCTTATGGCAGAAAGTGGAGAGGAACTCAAAAGCCTCTTGATGAAAGTGAAAGAGGAGAGTGAAAAAGTTGGCTTAAAGCTCAACATTCAGAAAACGAAGATCATGGCATCCGGTCCCATCACTTCATGGCAAATAGATGGGGAAACAGTGGAAACAGTGTCAGACTTTATTTTGGGGGGCTCCAAAATCACTGCAGATGGTGACTGCAGCCATGAAATTAAAAGACACTTACTCCTTGGAAGAAAAGTTATGACCAACCTAGACAGCATATTCAAAAGCAGAGACATTACTTTGCTGACTAAGGTCCGTCTAGTCAAGGCTATGGTTTTTCCTGTGGTCATGTATGGAAGTGAGAGTTGGACTGTGAAGAAGGCTGAGTGCCGAAGAATTGATGCTTTTGAACTGTGGTGTTGGAGAAGACTCTTGAGAGTCCTGTGGACTGCAAGGAGATCCAACCAGTCCATTCTGAAGGAGATCAGCCCTGGGTGTTCTTTGGAAGGAATGATGCTAAAGCTGAAAGTCCAGTACTTTGGCTACCTCATGGAAAGAGTTGACTCATTGGAAAAGACTTTGATGCTGGGACGGATTGGGAGCAGGAGGAGAAGGGGACAACAGAGGATGAGATGGCTGGATGGCATCACTGACTCAATGGACGTGAATCTGAGTGAACTCCAGGAGTTGGTGATGGCCAGGGAGGCCTGGTGTGCTGTGATTCATGGGGTCGCAAAGAATCGGACACAACTAAGCGACTAAACTGAACTGAACTGAACATGATTCTGGGATTTCATTTTGGTTCTACCTTCTGTTCCACTCATATATTTAACCATTCCTCTATCAACACTTTACTGATTAGATTCCAGAGGCTTTATGTAGTCTAATGTATGAAAATATAAATCTCATTTGAATGTTCTTCTGTTTCATAGTTTTCTTAGCTAATCGCAAGGATTTAAGAGAATATTCTTAACTCAGTTTTGCAAGGAGGGGAATCTCATCCTGCATTTACTGCATTTAATTAGATTGAATTGAGAAGATGCATGGGGGCGGGGGGGGCGGTGGTTGAAGGACCATCACTTGAGGAAGCCACGTTCCCTGTCCAGGACTCAGTTTCCTCCACTGGTGAAAGAAGGACTGGCACTCTGGATTCCTGAACTCCTTTCCTGCTCTGGAGTCCCAGCCCATGTTGACTCAGCCCTGGGGCTTCCCTGTGGACATGGACAACACCAGCTAAGAGTAGCTATTTATGTCATTAGCTAGGAAATACACACCAGACTTGGTACTCAGCGAGTCTATATACTCCTCACAGCATCTCATTTAATCCTCAAACGTCCCTGTGATGCTATTAATACTATCTTTACTCTCTATAGGAAGAAACTGAGGAACAGAGGGCTTTAGTGACTTATTTGTTGAAGCCACTGGTTGGTTAAAAATAAAAATAAGGAAATGGAGTGGGGAGCTGTGCAGAGTATGAAAAGACCACATTATGTTTTTACACAGTTATTGCTCATTACCCTTGATACATGCAGACGAAGGACCTCAGAAACAATAACTAACACATTCGTTGAGTGCCTCTGATGTACTTTAGGAATATTAGCTCATTGATCCCTACAACCATCCTATATAATGGGCACTATTTATTATCCCCACTTGTCAGATGAAGAGAGTGAGGCCCAGAGAGGTGAAGTAACCAGCCCAAGATCACCCAGCCAGAGGTAGGCTGGTGAACCCACATCCTCCGACTCCAGGGATCGTGCATTCCTACAGGCAACCTCGAAATTACACAGAGAGTGTGTTGAACTCATGACTGCCTTCAGATCACCTGCCACAAGCTGGACGGAGACACGTGAATGTGGGAGTGTTGCCACTGAAGGGGTGGAGCTCGTGGCCATCTCTAAATGTTTAGAATTATCTTTGAAAGTGTTTTTTTTTTTTTTTTTTTTTTAACGTTAAGGAGGCACTCCCGTGGATTAACAGGTTGTTGGCTTTGAGGGGCAGAATTCAAGGAGAGGGGGCTGGCTGCTTTGAGTTTTCCAAATTTCGCCACAGTGCTAATACAGTATGTATTCCTGTGTGACTTGAAAAATATTCAGAGACGTATAAATAGGGGCACTTATGTAACTGAGGGGGCGGGTGGAGGGACCCGTAGCAACCAAGGCGGGGGTTCGGTAGCGGGGCGGGGCTTCCCACCCCTCCGCCCCGCCCACTCCCTCACCCCCCTCTCTGGCCCCGCCCAGTCCCCGGCTACTCCGAAAGCCCGGAGCCCGGAGCAGCCTGCGCAGCTGGAACTCTTGCCCCACGCGCCCGCCCACACCCAGGCGGCGCGACGCGGTCCGGGGCGGGTAAAGCCCGCACCCCGGGCACTCGCAGCGGCTCAGCGAGTGACGCCTCCAGAGGGCCCGCCTACGGCGCACGGGGCGGGGTGGAAACGGAGCCCAGGGCGCGGGGCGGCGCGGCAGGCGCTGGGCGGGTGCACCTGGTGGGCCGAGGCCGGGCGGCGGCCCGGGCGGGCGGGCGACATGCAGCGGGACAGCGGCCAGGCTGCGGGTCAGTGGCTGGAGTTGCGGCCCCTCCCCTCGGTCGCGCGCGCCCCGCTCCTTGGGAGTTTGGGGGGTCTTCCCCGGGACGGGGTGGGCGCGTCCCGGTGCAGCCCGGCCCCGCGGCGCGGGTGTGGATGCCTGGGGCGGTGCCCAGGGCCTGGCACGTGACTCGGGCCTGCGTCCGGCCGGTCTGCTCCCCGCGCGTCCCTAGGCGCAGGTGCCCATCTGTCAGCCCCCTGCCGCGCTCCCGTCGTCCCCGCGCCGATGACCTCTTCCCCTCTCCAGCGCGGCCCCAGAGCCGGTCCGGTGCCCTCTGCAGCCGCCGGTGCTGATGGAGGGGCGACCCCGGCTCCGGTGACAGCCTGAGATCCCGGCCCCCTCCGCCGTCACCAGCCGCTGCTGGGGCCGGACGCGCGCGCGCGCGCGTCAGCCGGCGACTCTGCTCATAAGAGCTGTTGCGTTGTGCGGCGTTCGGGCAGCTCTCGGCTCAGCGAATCTGTTCTCACCTGTCCCGCGTAATGACCTGGCGACCTGGGGGCGGGGACTGTGCTCCACAGTGAAAAATAGAGGACATTCGGTGACTCGAACGCAGCCCCACGGGTCCTTAAGTAACCAGGATTCGAGCCCAGGTCGGTGGGTGTCAGAGCTTTGGCGTCTACAGCGCAAATGTTGACACTGATGCTGGAAAGATCCAGGTCTCAGTCCAGAACCTTCCTGTATGCAGAAAAAGCCCATTTCCTGCCCTTCATGATAAGCCCTGTGATTTGCTCCTGGCTAATCTGTTTCTGTCACCTGCGGGCAGGTGGCATTTGAACTTAAAGTTGAACTTGCAGACTGGATTATCATGTTCCAGTGAGGACTTTGAGGACGGTTAGGCTACCAGCAGTTCTTAACTATAGCCTGCTTCCTGGGTGCCAGGCACTATAATAACAAGTGCCTCTTAGTAGCCCAGTCCTGCAGCTGAGAAAACCTGAGGAACAAGAGACCATGTGGTTAACAGGTGGCAGAGCTGGCTCTGGGATCAAAAGTTCTATCTGAGGTATAGGTGTGACCACAGTACTGTCCAGCCAGTGGGGAGGCCAAGACCCCAGGACAAGCACCACTTGTCTCTGGATTGGAGATCTTGAGCAGGTCACAGAACATTCTAGAGCCTCAATATTAGGCAAAGCAATCACCATTGCAACCACTTTGCCCACTTAGGAGCTGGGACTTAATATGGACCTAGAGCTCCCTGAAGTCTGTATTGTCAGCCACTGCTGTTTCTGCAGCTGCTGCCTGTGGCCTGGCACTCTGTCTGACCCTGGTCTTAATGCCTGTCCACTGAATGAATGAATCAGCTGAGAGCTGTCCCCCCAAATGGGCTCCTTCCTGCTGAGCCTGGATCCTTGGAAGAGTGGGAAGGGAGAGGCAGGGGAGATTTGGGGCTGGCCCAGCAGGATGAAGGCATCTGAGGTCGGGCTGTACTGGATAGGAGAGGATTACTGCTTTGGGGAGATGGCTGGGGAGATGGAAAGAGTAGGCAACCCAAGGTGGGGGGTTCCTATCTGCCCTGCCCTTCTCTGGGCACTTGGGAGAGTCACTGGCCTGAACTTCTTTCCCTACCTGTGGGTGTTGCCATGGCAACTAGAGTCATGCTGAAGATTAAATAGGATAACGTGCATAAAGGGTCTGATTATCACCCATTTTTATCACCACCTTCTGGAGTCAGTTATATCATTTGGATGGGTGTGAGACTAGTTGAGACATTAGGGCCCAGCCTCCTGGAGCTTTGAATACCAGGCTAAAGGGTCTGGACTTCATGCCAAAGTCAGGAGGAGCCATAAAGAAATGTGAGCAGAGAGGGAGGTGGTGGGATTCTCACCTGTGGGTCCAACGGCAGGGATCCTCGAGAGGAAGTTGAGTCCTGCACTGCTGTGGGCGTAAAATGGATCCAGCCCTGTGGAGGGGCATGTGCCATCCAGAGTCTATCTGAATTAGAAACACACATGCCCTTTGACCCAGCAACCCGATTTTCTAGAGAGCCCATTGCATACATGAAATGCTATGTGTGCAAGGCCCAGAGGAACATGCATTTCTTACTGGGTCTGCTAACTGCTCTGAGACCCCTCCTCACAGCAGAATTCCAGGCCCCCTTCACCAGAAAATGCAGCAGCTCTAAATGGGCTGGTGCAGAAAGTACTCAAAGACATAGTCAACAAAAGAAGTAAAGTTTCAGTGCACCCAGTTTGCCATTATGCAGGGTACAGAAATGTTTGTAAATGCACAGACTAGCTCTGGAAGGGCCCATGAAGAGCCTCCTAATGTAGCCTCCAGGGAGGGGACTGGGTGCTGGAGGACCAGGGAGGGGTGCTGTCTGACCTTTACCATCACCCATGGGAGGGCCACCCCTAGTTCTGAGTCATATCCGCAAGTTATGACTCAAAACAAAAATACCATTAAAAAAAAAACAAGAATAGTCCTAGTGATGGATTGCAAGACTGGATCAGGCTTGGCCATGTGGATACAAGCCAAGGAAAGTTCTGGAATGCTGGGTTTTGTCATCACTCTGCTGTATTTCCCCTTCCTAGGAAGCTGAGAGGGAAGTCAGTGGACACCTTCTTGTCTTTCCTCAACCTCAGACAAGTCAGCATCCAGAACTGTCTGGCAGGGTCTGTTTCCTGCATTGTGGTGGTTAAGTAATACTTACCAGGACAGAGGATGAGGTGGTTGGATGGCATCGCCGAACCAGTGGACATGAGTTTGAGTAAACTCCAAGAGTTGGTGATGCGTAGGGAGGCCTGGCATGCTGCAGTCCATGGGGTCACAAAGAGTCAGACATGACTGAGCGACTGAACTGAACTGAACTGAACCGGGATACCACTTCAGAATGGTAACTTGAAAGTTGTTACCTTCCCCTCCCCATGAGGAAGCACAGGGGGTGCAGGTTGAAGGGAGAGGACAGACCTCAGACTGGCAGCCAGGACGCTCGGGTTCAGTCACACCTGCCTCTCCCACCTGTGTGATCCTAGGCGTCTTTCAGGAATCAATCTGCTTCCGGGTACTTCATCTACAGTCACAGCGACAGTCAAGTGTGCGTGTGGGGAGGGAGGATCGTGCATTACATCTAACAGATTTGAGCTATTTGTTGTTCATTTGCTCAGTCTTGTCTGACTCTTTGAGATCCCATGGACGGCAGCACACCAGGCTTACCTCTCCTTCACCATCTCCCGGAGCTTGCTCAAACTCATGTCCATTGAGTCGATGATGCCATCCAACCATCTCGTCCTCTGTTGTCCCCTTCTCCTCCTGCCCTCAATCTTTCCCAGCATCAGGATCTTTCCCGAGTCGGCTCTTCACATCAGGTGGCCAAAATATTGGAGTTTCAGCCTCAGCTGAAGCTTCAGCCTCAGATCTGAGCTATCAAGTGTCTCATTCCCACCTCCCTCCCATCTGTAAAATAGGATCATAATTACCATTCTGCCTCCTTCACAGGAGATCAGGAGTTGATTTGACTGCAGACAACATCCTCAACATTCTCAGAGGATAGATTTCTGTAAATGCACCGATTTAAAATGTCAGTAAAATAAGTGACTTTACTGAGAGCCTACTAAGGACCATGTGGTGCTCTGAGGACTCTGTAAGTTTGGGTTTAACCCCCCACCCTCACAATGTAAACTCCAGGGGGACTGTTGGTCAGTTCTACACTGTTGTCTGCCACACCCAGCATACAGTTGGCATCCTGTAAATACCTGTGCTGTGAATAGACCTTTCAACAACTCTGTCAAGTTGGTCTGAAGTTTGCCCTGACTTTGTGAAGAGGAACCCATGGTCCCAGCAGGGGATTGTGTTGCTGATGGTGTGAAGCTAACTCAAGGGACTTAGGGGCTGAGCCAAGAGAAATGACCATCAACTCAGGTTGTAGGCATTTGCTGTCACTTGTGGGCATTTGAAATATAAATCACAGAGTCCCTATGCTGGACAGACTCTAGGTGGGATGGTGATTTCAATATCTCAGACCTTATGTGGCTGTTTCTTGCTGTTTTAGTACCCACAGAATTCCTTTTCCCACCTCCAAATGGGACAGGCAGCCTACTACCTGGGAGCTCTGTGATCCAGACCTACTGCCGGGACCTGGCATCTCTGCCCATGCAGCCCATTAGGCTGACTGACCCGGGGGACCCAAAGGAGCAGGACTCAGAGGAACCAAAGGCAAGTGCAGTCCAGGCCAAGCGCGGAGGGCCTCCCATGCGGCAATGTCATGGCATCATAACACGAGTGATAACACCTGCATGTTAAACATGTTCTGTGCTCCAGGTTCTGGGCTGGCACTCCTGGGCATTATTTTTTCAAACCTTCACTACACTGCAAAGCACAGAGAAGTCAAGGAACTTGCTCAGGGTCTCATAGTAATTGGCAGAGCAGGATTTAATCTTAAAGAGTTTGGCTCCTGAGCCTGACCACTCCTGGAAACTTGGGGTTTTGGTGAAGGTTCTCGGGTGACGTGAGCAGTTCTTAGCTGGGGGATGACCTAGTCCGTTTTCTGTGTGGGAAAGGCAGTTGGTGAGGCTTGGCATGGAGGGCACCGTGGTGGTTAAGTGGTGGCTAAGTGGGAAGAATGTGGGCTCGGAAGGCAGACAGATGGGTATTGGAAGTGTAGCTCTGCCATCTTCTAGCTGTGACACTTTGCACAAAGTGTGTTAACGCTTCAAGACTCAGTTACTTCTTGGTGAAACAGGGATAACATTATTTGTGTGCACGCTCAGTCATGTGTGACTCTTTGCAACCCACGGACTGTAACCTGCCCCTCTGTCCATGGGATTCTCCAGGCAAGAATACTGGAGTGGGTTGCCATGCCCTCTTCCAAGGGATCTTCTTGATCCAGGGATTGAACCTGTATCTCCTGCACTGCCGATGGATTCTTTACCCCTGAGCCACTGGGGAAGCCCTATAACATTATCTACTTTAAAGGAATTTCTAAAGACTAAACAACTGTTGCATGCTGAAAGGTCTGGTCCGTAATAGGTGCACAAAAAACCTTTTTTTTTCTTTTTACTTTATTATTGTGAAAGTACAGCTAGACATAACCAGGTCTGCTGAGAAATACCAAAAAGAAGCAGTACTCTGCACCAGTTAGGATTAGGCTCAGCTTCACATAACTAAAAACTCCCCAGATAGTAGTAATTTGGGCTTTCCAGGTAGCTCAGTAGAAAGAATCTGCCTGCCAGTGCAGGAGATACAAAAGACATGGGTCCGATCCCTGGGTCAGGAAGATCCCCTGGAGAAGTAAATGGCAGCCCCACTCCAGTATTCTTGCCTGGAAAATTCCGTGAACAGAAGAGTCTGGTGGGCTATAGTCCATGGGATTGCAGAGGTGGACATGACTGAGTGACTGAGCACACACACACACACACACACACACACACACACACACAAGCACACAGATACCACAGTCAGAAGAGACCCAGACTCAAACCCACCTCACTGCTCCACCGTCCTTAGCATAATGCCTCACCATCCTTATCATGATGCCGTATGATCCATGGTGGCTGCTTGAGCACTAGCCCTCACATCTGCATTCCAGCCAGCAGGTAGGAGGAAGAGGTTAAAAAAAATAGGTTCCTTCCTTGAATGATATGTTTCAGAAGTTCCATACTATACTTCAGTTTACTTTGAATGGACAGAACTTAGTCACATGGCTGCCAGTTGCATGGGAGGCTTTATTCCAGGTGGCCTTGCCCGGCTGAAAATCAAATTTCAATTCCTAATGGAGGAGGGCAGAATAGATACTAGAAAGATGACTGGCAGTGTCTGTCATGCCCCCAGAGAAATGTGCAATGAACTTAACTCAGGACCTGTTCATCTCTTAGAGACAAGGCTTAGTCCCAAATCATGGCATTGATTTGGGAAAGTACTTTCCTTTGCAGAGATCTTCCCCAATGACCTTCTCAACAAGCCAGCTCCACTTACCAGGTGGAGGGGGCTCAGAAAGGACTAATGACTTTCCTGAGGTAAGAGGTGCAGAAGGTGGTAGAGCAGATTTAGAATGCAAGAGGATTTAGAATGCCTGTAATAACAATAACAGCTACCCTAACAGCTGGGTGCCTCACCCCACTCATTTAACCTTTGAAGATACTGGGGTAGGAGCTGGTATCTCCATTGCACAGAGGAGGACACTGGTGCACAGAGGGGTTAGGTCATGTGCTCAAGATTTCAGGGCCAGCACACGGAGTCACTGGGACTTGAATCTGGACAGTCTAACTCCTGAATTCATGCTTTCACCACCATGCTCCACTGTGCTTAGAATCATTACCTCTCTGGCTTTAGTCTGCAAACCTGGTTAAAACTGAGATGAGAAACTAGGCAACAGGATGCTGTAATGTCTAATAACCCTCATTTTAGAAAAACAGAAAAGTATTGGGTTGGCCAAAATGTTTACTTGGGTTTTTCCATAAGAACATAAAAAAAAAAAAAAACCCAAACGAATCTTTGGTCAGCTCAATATTTTGTTTGCAGTGTGTATATTTCAGAAACAAATGAACTAGAATTTTGTTTTAAGTTAGGACCATGATATCCAAAGGTGGAAAGCCAGCCTTTGATGGTGTCTAAACATGTGATGCAGATAACATCTTGTAATAAACATCTTCAGTATTCAGGTGGGAGTGGGGGATGCTGCATGCCCCTCAACAAAGCTCTGCCCACATGAAAACCACCAGGACTTTTCTGGGTGAGTTGTAAAACCACTGGGGCCAAGATCCTTTTCCTAACTGTGATTATAATCATCAATTGAGCTTTGGTCTGGTTCCCAAATGGTTGACACGGTTGTTACATACAGGAAAATGTTCTTCTCCTGGAGACCTGCTCAGTTGCCTTGTAGAATCCAGTTCATTGATGCGTTCTGGAGTTTTTCCTACCTGATCGATAAAAAGAACACGTGCACTGAGTGCTGCTGTGTGCCGAGAGGCCCTGGCCCTTTGCAAACACCAGCTCACCTACTGCACTGCTACCTTTTTCTGTGTCAGTTAGGAGCTGCGAGGTGATGGGGGCTCAGGGTCATGGTGCGTCCAATCCACGGACTCAGCCCATACCTGTCACTCCAGCCCCCACACTGTACCTTCTGCCTCACCCTGCTGACTCCCAATGGACATTTTCTTTGTGAAAGAAAATTTGGTGTATACAACCAAATATCCAAAATTCCCTGTCTGTTGCAATCTGAACATGAAAGGTCTGTGCTGGTCAAGAATCCTATTGAGATGGATTTTATTTCCCCCTTGAATTTTGCCCATCCGTTGATCTTCTGTTCTCCTGCTGATTGCACTTTTTTGCAATGTCTTTCCTTGCTCAGCCATGTTCTACTTCTGCTTTTCCTTTTAAACTAACGTACTCAAGTGTGTGGGAAATGTTCTCCCTGTAGTAACACCCAGTGCTAATGATCAGCTCACTATGGACGTGGCTTTATTTAGGGCAGAGTCAATTTGGTTTAAATCCTGTGTGAGAAATTCAGCGAGAACAAAAAAGCTTCAGAGAAAAACATCCCCACAGCCTTTCCAAGTGTCTTTGTCTCTGTAACTATGGTTTCTGGACAAATGCAGAAAACGCTCAGGAAGGATTTTCTTTGAATAAAGAAGCTGAAACAAAGGGCCAAGGATGGCAGTAAAATGATAAGCACTTTTATTTTGATTTTTGATTTGGAAAACTAGGATATAGAGAAATAACAATAAATATATGAAAGTGTTTCCTGCAGTTAAAAACAAGCAACTTTCCCTGTGTGCTTCAGCAGAGGAGCTGAGCAGGCAGACAGGAGGAGGCCGCTGTGATGCAGGGCACAGGTGACCTGGTGTATCTCCCATGTGACTCCAGGAAGCTGTGGGGTCTCCCTCAGAAGGCACAGCTCTAACAGAAGCTGCGGTGTGCGCTCTCAGCCTGGCCATTCGGTGGCCAAGTCATGTCATCTTTCTGAGTTCCTTCCTGTGTTGTGGGGTGATTGAAAGAGCTCCTTTGAGCAAGGAATGTGAGATTCAAATTCAGGAACGTGTCTTGGTAAACTGGACGGTAGCAATGGTTTCAGCTTTTATCACCAGAAGTCAGAGCTGACCACGGGACCCGGGAGCTCTCCAGGGTCCTGAAAGGCTTGTCATTCCCTTTCTGACTCCGGGAATCAATCACATGGGAGTGAGCAAAGCAGAGTGTTGTTTCTTGTGTACCTACTACATGCCTGGTGCATTGCTAGGTGCTGTGCAGAATTCTCTATCTTAACACGTGTGGTTACTAGCCTGGCTCTTTGCCTCTGCATGGCCTGAGCTCTATGTTCTTGTTCCTTAAGTCCCCAGCGCCAGGTGCTGCCCTGGCCTCCTCTGTCCTGAGGCCCCCAGCACATGTGGCCTGGCTGTGATGGTATCAGATCCTCTCCCAGCCAGCCTGCTGGGCCGCTGACCAGCTGTGTATCTCCTGCCCCTGGGAAGGCTGAAATGGGTATGTCTGGGAGGGAGTTTTGAAAACTGGAAAACTGGAAAGCTGAAACAGCTGAAACAGAGGTTTTTAGGCCACATTTGGATTATTTGGCACCTGTATGTGTTTGATTTAGGAAAAAATTGAAACTGAGCACTGAATGTAAGGGTGTCCAGGCTGTCATTCTGTAACACTTAGTCCCTGAAACGAGTTGTTGCCATTATTTATATGCCCCAGACCTTCTCCATTAGACTGAGCCACTTGAGGGCCAAGCCTGTGTCTTATTCAGCCCTCTAGCCTCCGAGCATGGCCCAGGATCCTAGTGGCAGCAAGGGTGCAGGCACTGTTGATGAAGCAAGAAATACACTCAACAGAAGAGAGAGCTGCAGCTTGGCTCTCCCTCCTGAGAACTGGCTGCCACAGGAGGGGTCTGCATGTCACCATGGCAGCCTGCATTTAGTGAGCACCTACTGCTTGCCTGGCTCTGTTGTAAGAACTACATGATTATTTCCACATTTAATCATCATCACAACCCACAAGGTTCAGGCTATTATGATTCCCATATTACAAGTGGGGAAACAGAGGCACAGGGATATTACTAATTTGCCTGCAGTCACATGACAAAGAAGTGGCCAAGCTGAGATGGGAACCTAGGCTGAGCTGGTCAAGCTCAGAGGTTAATGCCCTGCTTCCAGTATCAAGGCCTGGCCCCATCCCCACCCCCTCACCTTGAACCTAGTTACCCAAATCTCATGTTGCTTTCTTGTTTGTGCCCAATCATGTGGCCACATGCTTCCTGGTGATTGGGCTTCCCTGGTGGCTCAGATGGTAAAGAGTCTGCCTGCAATGTGGGAGACCTGGATTCGATCCCTGGGTTGGAAAGATCCCCCGAAAGAGGGCATGGCAACTCACTCCAGTATTCTTGCCTGGAGAATCCCCATGGGCAGAGGAGCCTGGTGGGTCCATGGGGTCACAAGGAATTGGGCACGACTGAGCGACTAAGCACATACGGTAATAACACGATGGGAGGGAACATCCCTGGCTCTCGCACCTGCTGGGGACACCCAGGCAGTGATTGCATTCCTCCAAGCCTTGGCTCCCTCATCTTCAGGACATGACCGTCTTTACTCTGCAGAGCTGCCAGGAGGTCAGAGGTCACGTGGGTAGAGTGTGGCGAGGACTTTTCAGTGTGTTGCCGTATTACGGGCTGTGACTCAAATATGGTCAATCATTGTTGACAATCCTGAGGTCTTCCTGCGTATTACTCTTTCAGAAAAGGAAAGGAGGCTGGCCTAAAGGCAAGAAAAGGAAACCCCCGAGGGATCTTGCTGTTCCCCGTGCTCCTACGACAGGGTAAGATGGGGAGATCACCTGACCCACCGTTAAGGTCGCATCACCACATGGCCTGTGCTATGTGCCGAGCCTGGATGGCCTCTGTCCCATCGCAGCCTTTATCTGTTGTTCAGTACCCTTGATTGTTACAGAGTCTCACACCACGGGGAGTGAGAGAGGGTTGTTTAATTCTTTAAGCTGGAATAAGGTTCTGATACACAAAGGAGAGCTGGGCTTGAGTCACAGACAGGAAAGTGGGTGGCCGTGGGGCCAATGTGTCTGGTTTTCCTTCCAGGCTTGTGATACCTGGGGCTCCACGGCCTTGGGTGATCTAGTGAACCTTCCTCAAGGCTCAAAATGCAACCCCCAGGTGCCCTGAGACCTGTGCCTCATCCCCTGGCATCTTGGGCTGCAGAAAAGAGGCCCCAGGCCAGTCACTTCCCACTGCTCTGAGGGTCACCTGACTCTTCTGGAAGCTTGAGTGGTTTTCTCTTTATCTTCAAGGTTCACACGTTTCGCAGGGTGAAGGTCTTTTCTCGGTTTTCCCATAACTCCAGTGCACATGGCCTTTGGTCCAAAGACTGGTTTGTCTCACTCCAACACCTGCAGACTTTCTCCCTGTGCCTTGACACAAATCCTTCATCAGGAGGGTGGGAGGGCTTGTACCTGGAGCATTTGAGCCACAGAACAACCCCGTGAACAGGTGATATTATGTCCATAACACAGAAGGGGAAACCGAAGCTCGAGTAGGCTTGAGCAAGTTGCCCACCCAGTCTTCATGCCCGTCCTGTGGGAGGGGAGAAATCCCTCTTAAGTCTTCCGTCAGTCTCTGGATAAGTCAGCCATTCATGTATTTCCCCATCTTCAAATAGCCCCCATTTCACTGGTTTGATTGAAAATTACGGGCAGACTCATGGCTGCTGGTTTTCATGAGACCCTGAACGCAGGAGTGGCTGCAGCAGGCCTCCCCTCCAGCAGCAGCTCAGCACCACTCTGTGTGTTCCATTCCCGGCGCAGTTACGCGATTTTCCTGAACGAACAGAGGAGCCAGCTGAGGGCCCAGCACCCCAATCTGCCTTTCCCGGAAATCACGAAGATGCTGGCCGCTCAGTGGGCTCAGCTGCCACAGGAGAAAAAGCAAGTAAGTCTTCTTCTGCGTGGAGTGAACAGAGAACTGGATCTGGCTGTCTGCAGCCTTGATTAGGGGCTGCTCCCCCGCTCCCTGGGCCATCTTTTCATACCAGAGCCAGAGGGAATGTTCCAGAAGACAGGCATGAGGTGCCTCCCACCTCACCCCTTAAAAGCAATTACTGGTCTCTGCAGCTTTGGCATCCACTATCTCCCAACCTGTCAGGCAGAATGGTGAATCCATGAAAAATGGCTAAATTGTCCAATAAGTTTAGGAAATTCTGGAGCAGACCAAGGGAAATAGATTTTTTTCCCTCTGCGGGGCTTTTTGGGAGCCTTTTGGTATAACTTGATTCACTTAAAATAGTTCAGATGAAGTCCATGCTCTCCTGGAATGAGGTGTGAAGGGCGAGATGGAGCACAGCACTCTAGGGCACGAAAATCTCTGCCACCTCTCGTGAAAGGCTTTCTCAGAGTAATCCACCATGGAACCCCTTATGCAGAGCTCCTGTTAACCTCCTATGGAAGTATGTTCTGGGGTCACAGAAGAAGCAACACTAAGTTAGAGGATAGAGTCATGCTTTTATCACAGCATTTATGTCCAATGTCAACTTCTGCCACCTCGTCCCCCACTGCATTCCAGTCACCCTGATCAAGCCCTGCCTGCTGTGGCGTCACCTCCTACAAGAAGCTCTCCCAAACTCCTTCTAAGTATGTCTGACCCCAAAGCCTGTACTATTCCCAGAAAAGCCTGCTGCCTCCAAAGTGTCATTTCTTTGGGTCAAATGCAAAAACTCTGAGATAAGCTTCTTTAACCCCTGCACTTCCAACATTTTTTGCCGTAGAAAACCTTTGGTTCAAATGAACTATTACAGAGAAATCCTAATCTGAGAGCATGGTGTCAATTAATAGCGTCCCTCCCTTTGCTACTCAGATCTTCAACCACTCAGGAAGTAGATCCAATAGCCAGTCAGACAACTGGACAAACCCTGGCCATCACAGTCAGGGCAGGCCCCTGACTCTGGCCAAGAGCAGCCTGGGACCCTGGCTGTCTGTCTCCGTCAGGTCTCAGGGGAAGAGACAGGAGGGGCCTCACGGAGCATCTCTGGTTCTGGCTCCCAATTTACCCTTCGATAAGCCCCTCCTCGCACGTGGAGGGGAGGGTGATCCTGGAGAGGCCAGCAGGATCAAGCTCCCCACCTTACAGAAGGAAACATCAGGAGTGGGGAAGAAATGTTCCCACCACACATCCCTGCTAACGTGTAAAAGAGATCAAGGCAAAACTACCGTGACTAAGTTGGGTGAAGATGGTTAGGGTTAGTCCCCACCTGTCACAGTGGCTTAAGCTGCCAATATTCCAGTCTGAGCAGCTGAGACAAAAATGACAATTGTCTTTGGAATAAGCATGGTGATTGCAAAGCGCAGGACAGCTTTTATGGGTCAGCGAGAGGCAGAACCTCTGATCCAAGATTTTAGGGAGTCTCTGAGCTACTTTCATGATTTCGGAAATCCTTCCCTCTCTCCCTGCCCCAGCCACTGTTCTGGAGCTCCTCCAAGTCATAGTTTCAAAAGCCCTGCTACAGCATTGTCAGCTGTCTCCTTGGTAGAGTCAAGTCCCTGCAGGAATGGGACAGAGGCCGTGCACCCCGTGCCCAGTGGAAAGAGGCTCCAGAAGCCCAGGGAAAGAGGCCATGCTCAGCTCCTTACTTTGTTAGGACCAGTTCAACACGTGCATGCTAAGTCGCTTCAGTCATGCCCAGCTCTTTGCGACCCTATGGACCATAGCCTGCCAGGCTCCTATGTGCATGGGATTCCCCAGGCAAGAATATTGGAGTGGGTTGCCATGCCCTCCCTGAAGGGATCTTCCCGACCCAGGGATTGAACCCACATCTCTTACATCTCCTGCACTGGCAGGTGGGTTCTTTACCACTAGTGCCACCTGGGAACCCCCCAGTTCAACACATCAGTGCTTTAAAAGTTTTATTGCTTAACATGATAATTTATTTCAGATTACCAGGTGCATAAAATAGTCACTGTGAATAATAACTACTTGACAAGCATTCTTAGAGCAAATTTTGGCTACACACACACACACACACACACATACACACACTAGTCCCTGGGTTACACCAGTTGGTGCCAGCCTCTGTGACTGAAGGTGAGTCCAAGTCCCTGCTTTCAAGGAGTTCGTAGTGTAGGGGGTCGGGACCTCCAAAGTGAACACATATAATCCAGTGTGAGGAGTGCCTGGGACAGACGTTTCTACCCGGGCCAGGGGGTGGTATCCAGGAGGCATCTAATCCAGTGTGGGAGTGCCCGAGCCAACCTGGGGGCATCAGATAAATTCCCCAGGAGGTGAATGTTCTGTGATAGATCTTGAAGGATAAGTAAGATTTGGCCAGGGGAGGAAAGCTGAGACAAGTGTTCTAGATGGAGGGAAAACAATAGCAGATGAGGTAGCCTGAGGCTGGATCTGATTCATCTCTTTATCACCTGTTCTCCACCCAGCACCCTGCACAAAGTTAAGCGCTGATGTCTTAAGCACTGCCATAATTGAATAGAAGTGTAAGGTCCCACAGTGGGGGTGGGGCCACTGATAGTGCTACCCTCCTCTGCAGTCATCAGACCACACCTGGCAGTTGTGAAAGCCAGAGGGAGGCAGTTTCTAGCTGATTGGAAGGAAGACCTTCCCTATGGTCTGCATCATTCGAACAATGAATGAGCTTGCTGTTAGGTAGTGAGGTTTCCATCCCTGGAGGTATGCAAGTAGAAGATGAGCAATAGCTTCTTGGTAGCATCCTAGAGAGACTGAGGCAAGTTGGACAAGGGGACCCCACCAGCCCCCTCCAAATGAGGGAAGTCTCACAGGATCTCTGTGCTCCTTCTTCCAGAGGTATGTTTGTGAGGCGGATGAAGACAAGCAGCGCTACATCCGCGAGCTGAAGGCCTACCAGAACTCTGAGGCTTACCGAGCCTTCCTGCGCAGGCGGGCAGCGCAAAAGGTGCAGGCGCGGTGCGGTGAGTGAGCCTGGCCAGGGTGGGCTGCAGCTGCTGTCTCCCAGGCTTGGGGCTATGCGATGCTCTACAGCAGATGGAGGGTTTGGAGAGCTCCCTGTTAGTCTCAGCCTCTGTCAACGTTCACATCTTTATGTATCTGGGGTGTTAACCCCTTGTGAGATGTACAGTTTGCAGGTGCCTTCTCCCATTTAGTAGGTTGCCTTTTCATTGTAGTTTGCAGCGCAGAAGCGTTTTCGTTTGATATAGTCCTACTTGTTTATTTTTTGCTTTTGTCGCTGAGCTTTTGGTGTGCTATCCAAAACACCATTGCCAAGACTGATGTCTGGGAGCTTTTTCCTGATGTTTTCTGCTAGGAGTGTTTTTCAGTTTCAGCTCTTACATTTAAGTCTTTAATCCATTTCAAGTTCATTTTTGTGTGTGGTGTTAAGATGTGTCCAATTTCATTCTTTTGCATGTGGTTATCCAGTTTTCCCAAAATCATTTATTGAAGAGACTGTCCTTTCCCCATTGTGTATTGGATTTTCTGAGAGTAGATCATAAGTACCCACTCAGGAGACACACGTTTGATCCCTGGATCAGGAAGATGCCCTGGAGGAGAAAATAGCAACCCACTCCAGTATTCTTGCCTGGAGAATTCCATGGACAGAGGAGCCTGGTGGGCTACAGTCCATGGGGTCACAAAAGAGACTTGACTTAGTGATTAAACAACAAGATCACAAGTGCTCTCACCACAGATACAGAAAAGAAGACTATGTAAAATGTAACTTGATTGTGGTAAGGCATACTGTAGCCAGTCATCGGAACACTTGAAGTATGCACAATTTTTAATTTGTCAATTATACCTGAGCAAAACTGGAGGAGGGGAAGGAGCCACGCCCCCACACAAAGCAGCTGGCGTCATCCCTTTGTGGCTCTTTTTTTGGGGGGGGGTTGAGACACCTTGTGCCTGATTATGGAGGAGGCACCCCACTTCCTCCCCTCCTGGGGAATGTCAGAGTGGTGCTGGGCCAGCGATTCCATTTTAATCCTTAGAAGGAGAAAAGGAACCGGCAGTTATGGAACTCAGTTATGCAAAGTGCCCTGGATCACCCCGAGGCCTTTTAAAATGCAGGTTCTGACCCAGCAGGTCTGGGGTCTGCATTTCCAACACACCCCTGATTCAGTCCATGCTGCTGGTGTAGGGACTCAGCCTTGCCCAGCCTGAGTCATGCCTGATGTGCCAGGAAGTAAGACACTGAACATCCCTAAACCAGTGCACACAAGAAGGGCAACGATGGCGGATAAAGACCTCAAGTCGCCCCTACCCGCCTGGCTGAAGTGTGTCCCATGCGCCCTCTAGAGGCTTCTGGTGGGACTGCGCCCTGTTGACGGCTGGCCTCTGCTCAGCGAGCGCCAGCCCCACCCCACCCCACCCCACCCCTGCACTACTGGCTTTCCCCTCTCCCTTGACTCACTCCCCACTCCTCTACCAGCATTTCCTGGGATCGCTGTGCAAAAAAAAAAAAAAAAAACCAACAATGCTTGCAACAGAGTCCTTGTAGTGTGCCTCTGGGTGATGCAGGCCTAAGGCAGAGACAGGAACTCCACCCTGCTTGCCGCATGTTCCCCACCAAGGGGCACATGACCTAGAACAGCGCTGGATATTCTCACCAGGGCTCATCACTGTCCATCCTAAGGGTTCTTCCTGCATTCCGCATGCTGGGGCTGACCAGCTTCCCAACAGAGCCCGTCAGTTCTCCACTTTCTGCTTCCCACCTGAGCCTGGCGGAGAACCGTCTCCATAGAGGTCAGGTGTGGGCTCAGTGGGCCAAATGCCTGGGGTCAAATCCTGGCTCTGTCATCTTGCACAAATCATTAAAGCATTGAGGGCCTCAGTTTCCTCATATGGAAAGTGGGGCTGTAATAGTACCTCCCTGCATTGGCTCTGGTGCTGATGGAGCAAATTAAACCATAGGAGCTTGGTACTCAGTGCCTGGCATATAGCGAGTTCAGCAAATATTCATACTTTGTACCCTTAGTTCTGGGCCATGAGCCCGCCACCATAGCTTCATCCAGATCAGGGATCTGTGAAAGGACTAGGTAGTAAATGCTTTACTCTTTATGGGTACCGTGGTCTCTGTTGCAACCACTGAACTCTATGGTTGTAGCAGGAAAAAGCAACCATAGACAATATGTTAACAAATGGGTGAGACTGTGTGCCAATAAAACTTTATTTACAAAAACAAGCAGAGGGATGGGTTGGTCCCCAGACAGTTCCACTCTGGTCCATTGTACTTCTTGGGTTTCCACTTAATATTTGTTTTCAGTGAAGCACCTCCAGATAAAAATAATCCTCTGAAAACTACTGGTCTAGGCACCCTACTCCAGTACTGTTGCCTGGAAAATCCCATGGATGGAGGAGCCTGGTAGGCTGCAGTCCATGGGGTCGCGAAGAGTCGGACAAGACTGAGTGACTTCACTTTCACTTTTCACTTTCATGCATTGGAGAAGGAAATGGCAACCCACTCCAGTGTTCTTGCCTGGAGAATCCCAGGGACGGGGGAGCCTCGTGGGCTGCCGTCTGTGGGGTCACACAGAGTTGGACACAACTGAAGTGACTTAGCAGCAGCAGCAGCTTATAATTGGCATTAACAAAGTGGAGTGTCAGATGGCTCCGAGGGAGTTGTGAGGCCTCTGGTCCTCATGTGCAAAGTTAAGCAGATCATGCCGACACCTCTGGCTAAGATCCCCAGAGAGCGGTTGTCATTTTCTGTTCATGTATTTCTCCCTAAAAATGCCATCTGTCAGACTTAGCAGAGAACACCTCAGTTCAGTTCAGCTCAGTTCAGTTCAGTCGCTCAGTCGTATCCGACTCTTTGTGACCCCATGAATCGCAGCACACCAGGCCTCCCTGTTCATCACCAGCTCCCAGAGTTCACTCAGACCCACGTCCATTGAGTCCGTGATGCCATCCAGCCATCTCATCCTCGGTCGTCCCCTTCTCCTCCTGCCCCCAATCCCTCCCAGCATCAGAGTCTTTTCCAATGAGTCAACTCTTCTCATAAGGTGGCCAAAGTACTGGAGTTTCAGCTTTAGCATCATTCCTTCCAAAGAAATCCCAGGGTTGATCTCCTTCAGAATGGACTGGTTGGATCTCCTTGCTGTCCAAGGGACTCTCAAGAGTCTTCTCCAACACCACAGTTCAAAAGCATCAATTCTTCGGCGCTCAGCCTTCTTCACAGTCCAACTCTCACATCCATACATGACCACAGGAAAAACCATAGCCTTGACTAGACGGACCTTAGTCGGCAAAGTAATGGTTGGTCATAACTTTTCTTCCAAGGAGTAAGCGTCTTTTAATTTCATGGCTGAAGTCACCATGTGCAGTGATTTTGGAGCCCCCCAAAATAAAGTCTGACACTGTTTCCACTGTTTCCCCATCTATTTCCCAGGAAGTAATAGGACCGGATGCCATGATCTTCGTTTTCTGAATGTTGAGCTTTAAGCCAACTTTTTGAGTCTCCTCTTTCACTTTCATCAAGAGGCTTTTGAGTTCCTCTTCACTTTCTGCCATAAGGGTGGTGTCATCTGCATATCTGAGGTTATTGATATTTCTCCTGGCAATCTTGATTCTAGCTTGTGTTTCTTCCAGTCCAGCGTTTCTCATGATGTACTCTGCATAGAAGTTAAATAATCAGGGTGACACTATACAGCCGTGACGTACTCCTTTTCCTATTTGGAACCAGTCTGTTGTTCCATGTCCATTTCTAACTGTTGCTTCCTGACCTGCATACAGATTTCTCAAGAGGCAGGTTAGGTGCTCTGGTATTCCCATCTCTCTCAGAATTTTCCACAGTTTATTGTGATCCACACAGTCAAAGGATTTGGCATAGTCAATAAAGCAGAAATAGATGTTTTTCTGGAACTCTCTTGCTTTTTCCATGATCCAGCGGATGTTGGCAATTTGATCTCTGGTTCCTCTGCCTTTTCTAAAACCAGCTTGAACATCAGGGAGTTCACAGTTCACGTATTGCTGAAGCCTTGCTTGGAGAATTTTGAGCATTACTTTACTAGCGTGTGAGAACACCTCATCTTGTTTAATTCTTCAGCCATGTTGGTCTCCTATTGCCTTCTGATTTTTGTGATTATTTGTAGATTGTCATCACACAACAAGTTGCCATATTACAAGGAACAGCTACTCCAAAGAACTTGGCTTTTAAACAAGATGTATTTCTGCCTTATTGAAAACAGTAAATTTTAAAAGCTTACCATATAAATATAATCATAATGAATATTTTTAAAAAGACAACCTAGATTCTGCCATGCTAATAAAAACTGAATTGTTTATATTTTTCCTTGTTTCTCTCTAATCTTCATTTCATACCTGGCTAGATGTTTATTATAAATTGAAGTCAGAGGTATGTGGTGTTTCTTCTTGGTTTATAATAAGGGATTTTAAGACTTCTTTTAAAAAAAATTTTACGCATTTTCCCTGAGGTTTTTAATTAATTGATTTTTAATTGAAGGGTAATTGCTTTACAATATTGCCTTGGTTTCTGCCATATATCAACATGAATCAGCCAGAAATTGAGCAACTGAAGTCAAGTACTGATCCTCCAGCAGGAAACATGGAGACCTCTTAGGATAAGTGTTTTCGTCCTCAGAAGGCACCTCTGACCGTTGAATTGATTCTCTCCTGACACGGCTGAGGCCTTTTCTGACACAGGTGCTTTGTAAAATGATGCTGTTTGTCTATCAGGAACAAGTGCACCAGGACATGAATTTGAGGGCAAGGACCTTGACTTCTCGGCAGTTGATGTAAGTACTGGGGGAGTGTGGTTTTAAACTAATCAGCCCCATTTGGTGTGGGTGGCTGAGAAATGGTACCTCTCAAAGGAGAGCTGAATTCTAATCCCTGGGGCCTGTGAATGTTACCTTATATAGCAAAAACCGGGGAAGTCCTTGAAGTTGTGATTAAGTTAAGGATCTTAAGAGAGGGGCATTAGTCAGAAGATAAGATGGTTAGATAGCATCACTGACTCAATGGACATGAATTTGAGCAAACTCCAGAAGATAATGAAGGACAGGGAAGCCTGGCATGCCACAGTCGGACATGACTTAGCGACTGAAAAACAACAATTATATAGTCATAAATGTCCTTACAAGAAGGAGATGGAGGGAGATTTGACACCAAAGAGGAGGAGGCCACGTGACCACTGGCAGAGACTGGAGTGATGTGGCCCCAAGGTAAGGAAGGCATCAGCCACCCCAAGAGGCTGGAAGAGGTAAGAACAGCTTCTCCCAGAACCTCCAGAGGGAACTAGGCCCTGCCCACGTCATAATGTTGGACTAGTCAGGTTGATTTGAGACTGCTGGCCTCTGGAACTGTGAGAGAGTAAACTTCTGTTATTCTAAGCCACTCATTTGGTGGCACTTGGTTATGGCAGCCCAGGAAACAGAACATCTGAGCACAGGGGTTCATGCATCGCTGGAACATGGCTCACACATCAGTCCCTTATGGAGGCCTTTCTTTGCGGGTTCCTTGGGCAAGTATGTATGAAGTCCAGCTCAACGGGAGGCGGGGCACCAGACTCAGGTTGCAAAAGTGGGTGAAGTGAAGCGCAGCCCCACGGCTCCTGTCCAGGGCAAACTGGCAAGTGTGCAACCCATGACACTAGGATCTGCTGTGATAGAGACGCGTGCACAATAAGATGGACCCCACCCGAGGCTGTCGGCCAGTCTCAGGGCAGGGGGTTCTGAGATGATGCTCATGAAGAAGAAATGGGAAATTCCTGGAGAAAATGCTGGCCAGATGGAAACGAAGCAAAGAGGGAGAACTAGGCTAGGGAACAGGACGTGCAAAGGCCTGGGGGTGGGAAGCAGCGCAGGGTGTATGGGGGCCCTGAACAGTTCTGGACACCTGGAGCAGACAGTGTGCGTACAGGGTCAAGGACAGGGTGGTGGGGACCTGGGTTGTCAGATGTCCAAGCTAAGCTGTAATTCATAGGCGCTTCCCCTTTAAGTTTTGAGTAATGATGAAATAGATATTTAACAAATGAAGAATAAATGAAAGTAAATCTTAGGGGCCAGACAGATACATTTATTGGGCTTCCCAGGTAGGGCCGTGGTAAAGAACCCGCCTGCCCATGCAGAAGACGCAAGAGATGTGGGTTCCATCCCTGGGTCAGGAAGATCCCCTGGAGTAGGAACTGGCAACCCACTCCAGTATTCTTGCCTGGAAAATTCCTTGGACAGGGGAGCTTGGTGGGCTACAGTCCATAGCGTCACAAAGAGTCAGACATGACTGAGCAGCTAAGCACACACACACACAAATGTGTTTATATCAAAATGTTCTGGAAGGCTACACAAGAAGCTCTTGCCTACAGTGAGTAGAAATGGGATGTTGGATACCTTTTACTGTTTAAACATCCCTTTTCTATTACTTTCAACATGTATTCGTAATAACTTTAAACATTGTTTTAAGTATAACATTCTTTATCGTTAGACAATGATTGGAGACTTAGAAGGTGAAGGACTTCCTGAGTTAATTGTCCACCTGGAATGGTCAGCCCCTCTGTGACCCAGGCTGAAGCCACGTGAGTGGAGTTTGCCCCCCAGCAGCCCCTCCCCCTGGAGGGGCCTGCTCTGTGCATCCAGCTACCCTCCCACCAGCCCAACCATCCTCTCCCTGGAGCCCGCACTGGCTCCCAGTGCCTGCCGTGACTTGGTCTCCATCTCCCTGCCGGGCTCACGTCTCCACCATTTTCCCCACCTGCCATGATGAATACCAGCAGGGACTATGCTGTTTCAGAACCTCATTTTTTCTCCTTCCCCACCCTATGGCCTTAGTCCAGCACCTGATAGTCTGAGGCTGGCCTTCCTCATAACTTTATGTAGCTCAAAGCTTGATTATTAGAGGATATTAAGAGCTGAAACTTCAGGCCTGTGCTAGGACCCATCTCTTGTCAGATCTTGGCAAGTTTTTATATCTCTGAATTAATACGTTAATCAAATATGTATACCTCTTTTATTTTTCGGTTAAGAATAATACATGTGCCTGGTTTTAGAAATGCAAACAGTGCACAGAGGTTTACAGTGTGAGGTGGGTTCGGCTCAGCCAGAGACCCAGTCCCTCCCTCACCCGCCCTGTCCCTGCATCCCCGGGTGTCCACCATGACCAGTTTCTGGTGCATCTTCCAGAAGTGGCCCATGGATAGGCAAGCACCCACAGGTTGGTGCATATGTGTTTTGATAAGAAGACACATCTTTGTCATTTAGTCATAGAGTTTGTTCAGCATTGCAAAGCAAACCCTTTGAACGTATGAAAAACTCAGAATTGGTCATGGACTCAGATAATACCACTGTCTCACTAATCGATGAACCCAGGGTAGGCAAGACGCGTGCAGGGAAGCGGGAAGAAAATTCAAGGAACTGTGGGACCTGCAGACATGCTCTGTTCACTCAAGGCTGATGCAACAGCAAGGGACGTTTCGGGTGGTGCTTATATAAGTATGCATGAACAAAGGCAGTGCGTGGCCAAGCAATTATATCATGTTGCATGTGTACAGTCCTGTGGATGGTCTCAGCCATTACATAACCCTGCAGAGTCATTGTTTACAGGATGTAGGGTGAAAGGGAAAGGACATGGGGCGAGAGAGCCTGGCCACCACTGTCCTGGCTAATTGCTATCCCTCTATAACTGCCAATTCTCAAATACTCCCTGTTGTACCCTGTTTGCCGCATGCCCAATATTCTCTCCCACCCAGTGACACAGACCTTGGGATGAATTGAAATTCTCAGCTGTGCTCGGAAAAGCCTCAAACTGGCCAGTGATTTCACAGGTGGAAAAGGGACTAGCTGGACCTGGTTGGACCCCCTGAAGCCCATGTGCCATTTTAAGCTAATTTTATATTCAAAGAGGGGGCTTCCCTAGTGGCTCAGATGATAGAGAGTCTGTTTCCAATGCAGGAGACCTGGATTCAATGCCTGGGTTGGGAAGATCCCCTGGGAAGGGATTAGCAACCCACTCCAGTATTCTTGCCTGGAGAATCCCATGGACAGAGGAACCTGGCGGGCTACAGTCTACAGGGTCCCAAGGAGTCAGACACAACTGAGCAACTAACACTTTAACACTTACGTTTGGAGAAGGCAGGATCCCTGTGCTTCCTCCCTGCTCACCAGGAGCTCTCTCTGTCCACAGGGCGATGAGAACGATGACCTGTACTGTCGGACCTGCAGGCAGTTCTTCAGTTCCCTGCATAACAAGAGGGAGCACCTGCTGGGGAAGCAGCACCTGCAGAACCTCACAGGTAACCAGCTCACCTGTTGTTGTTTAGTTGCTCAGCTGTGTCCAGCTCTTCGCCACCCCATGGACTGTAGCCTGCCAGGCTCTTCTGTCCATGGGATTTCCCAGCCAAGAATACTGGAGTGGCTAGCCATTTCTTTGGCCACCTGATGCCAATACTTTGGCCACCTGATGCGAAGAGCTCATTTGAAAAGACCCTGATGCTGGGAAAGATTGAGGGTAGGAGGAGAAGGGGACGACAGAGGATGAGATGGTTGGATGCCATCGTGAGTTTGAGTAAGCTCAGGGAGTTGGTGATGGACAGGGAAGCCTGGTGTGCTGCAGTCCATGGTGTCGCAAAGAGTCGGATATGACTGAGCAACTGAACTGAAGCCATTTCCTTCTCCAGGGGACCTTCCCAACCCAGGGATTGAACCCACATCTCCTGTGCTGGCAGGCAGATTCTTTACCGCTGAGTCACTAAGGAAGCTCAGCCAGCTTGATGTGGCAAGGCAAACGCACACCTTGACTCCATCTATGCTGGGAGTTCACCAATCCACAGCCCAGAGATTCCTTGTCATTTAAATTTAATTTTAAGGCAAGGTCTGTTCAAACAGTCTTAATGCTAGGTGGGTATGTGGGAGGGGAGTGGGTCTTCCAAGGCAGCGCAAATAGACTTGCCTCGTAATTGACAAGGGCCCTTCTGCTCTGGCCCCTCCCCTCAGGGGCCTTAGAACCTCCTGGAGCCCCACTGCCTCCTTAATGGCTCCCAGACCTTGCCACCATCCTGTGTGGCCTCCAGGCCTGAGCACAGCATCCTCTCTGCCTGTAGCACTCAGCCTGTCCCTGCGAGGCTCACCTCCCCACTTCACCTTCATCTTGTTTAACTGACCTCTTCCCCAGGAGGCCAGCCCTGGCCATGCTGCACACATCCTGCCCCTCCTAGGGCCCCTCTCCAGCTTTCTCTGTCTCCCTGATTCCATCATCTCCTGTTGACCTCTTTTATTTGTCCATCTTTGCTATTGTTTGCTGTCTCCCACCAGCATACAAGCCCCTCGTGTTTGGGGATTTATTGCCCGTTTCAGTCACAGCATCATCCCCTGGATCTAGAGCCATGCCTGACACTCATAGTCAGTACTCACTGTGTATCTGTAGAATGAATGAATGAATATGTTCAACAAGTAACTCCTGGGCACTTATTCCTTCCTGGCACTGAGCCAGGTGCTAGGGACACAGCAAGAATAAGGCAGAGCTCTGTCCCAAAGACATGGAAGTATATGGATTAATGCAACATCTTTCCATTAAAACATCTTGCACTGAAGTGAAAGGAGACCCACAGAAGACAGAGACCCTGCAATGACTGGAACTGCGCAAGTCAGAGGTGCGCTCTGGGACTAGGGAAGATGCTCAAAGAAAGAAAACCGTCATGTCAGGTGCAGAACTAGGGGGTGACATTCTTTCCCACCTATTTAATGTTAAAACAGAAAGAGATCTGACTTCTGCACCTTGCTTGCTGAGTGGCCTGGGGCCAATTACTTAACCTCTGTCTGCTTCCACTACCGCCTCTGTAACAGAAGGATGAACTGCTCGCCTCACAGGGCTCTTCCGAGGATGGACATCAGAGCCTTGTGCCCGCTTGGTGCAGCTGAGATGCCACCTCTCCTAGAAGGTTGTTCCTGGTCCCAAACTTGGGGGGAGGGGGCACTCCTGAGCCTCCAGCGTGTACCCTTTGGTTAGAAATTATCTTCCTCTTCTACTGTTACCATCGCCCTGTGACACGTGTGTGCACGTGCATGCAGAGACACAAGACACGCTTATACACAGACATGCCAACACACACAGACACACCCACATAGACACACCCACACGTCTACTGTCTTGGAAGGAAGGAGCCTATGGTTTAGGACATATCTCTTGCTAGATTCTTGATAGACATTTGATGAAGGAATGTACAGTTCTGCAGGAAGCTGACCTTCATCTGCGGTTTGTAAGGCAATAAACCATCTTCAGTAATGTCTTGTTGAAGGTGAATAATGGCAGTGAAGGTGAGAAGGCATCTCATTACTTGCAATTGAGTATAACGCGTGAGCTCAGATACCTAGAGTTATATCGTGTAAATTACCCACTGGAGAGGTTTACGGCTCATTTCAAAAATCTATAAAATCATGTGCTGGGAGACGTGAGGCTGTACATACATGTGGCTCTGATTCCGAGTAACTCTCCAAGGACCTCTAAAGCTATTTATAGGGAAACGGACATGGGCACACCTCGCTTAGTGTTCCCCGTAAACAGCCTGCAAGTTCTATGTTGACGGTCAAGCTCTTGAGAGCGTTTCCACACCTGCCTTTACTGCTGTGATATTGCTGGAAAGCAGGGCCTTGGGCAGCCGCACTGTCTGAGTCTCTGGGTCTCTGAGTCTCAGTGCTGATGGGAGGGGGTGTTAGCCGTGTGTCCCTTTGGAGCTGGATCTCACATGGTTCACAGTACCCTTCGAGGCAAGTGTGAGCCCAGGGATCACCTGCTCCAGCTCTAGAAGAAGCTGTCTCTTGCCCAGCTCTCTGTTTCTGCTCACCAAAACCAGGACGTGGCACAGATGGGAAGCCAGGGCCCAGAGCTCGTTTTAACCGTGTTGCTGGGATCTAATTCACACACCATAAAACGCACCCACTGAGAGTGGTTTTCCGTATATTCCCAGATATGTGCAACCACTACTGCAGTTTAGTTTAGAACATTTCCATCAGCCCAGACAGCACCGTACCCGCGAGCAGTCACACCCCATTTCTGGGCAACTGCTAGGGTGCCTTCTGCCTCCACAGGGGGCTCTGGGGGTTTAATACTTGGTGTTTCCTTTCTGTGATGATAATAGGCATCCCCGCCTTTGTGATATCTTAGGTGGGCAGAGCCCTGTCACCACGAATAACCTGAGTTTGCCTCCCTCCTCCGCCACTTACTGCCTTTATCACCTTGGTTGAATTTTCTACCCACTGCCTTCTCTTTTTCGAGTGCAAAATTGGGACTAATGATAATAATACTGACCTCACGGGCTGCTGTAAGGAAACAAAATAATTCTGTGATGCTTGGCACACTCCGGGGTCTACTATTATTATGATGAGCTTGGGGGCTGTAGCAGATAAGCAGACCAGTTCCCTACCCCGCTTACCTTCCAGGAATCTCACACTGCTAATGGTCCCCATAGCTACATACTCTGCAGTTTCTTTGTCTCTCCCCTCAAGTTGTCCTTCTCTAGGAACGGCTTTCCCACCTCTGTACACCTGGTCTCCCTCCTGTTCATCCTCCAAAGTCCTAACAAAAAGGTGAATAATAGCATGTTTTGGAGAAGATGGAGAGGAATCGTAGCCCTGATTCACTGCCGGTGGGAATGTCAAGTGGGGCAGCCACTTTGGAATGTAGTCTGCTGCTGCTGCTGCTGCTGCTAAGTTGCTTCAGTCGTGTCTGACTCTGTGCGACCCCATAGACGGCAGCCCACCAGGCTCCCCCGTCCCTGGGATTCTCCAGGCAAGAACACTGGAGTGAGTTGCCAAATGAAAAGTGAAAGTGAAGTCGCTCAGTCGTGTCCGACTCTTAGCGACCCCATGGACTGCGGCCCACCAGGCTCCTCCGTCCATGGGCTTTTCCAGGCAAGAGTGCTGGAGTGAGGTGCCATTGCCTTCTCCAGGAATGAAGTCTGATAGTTCCTCAAAAGGTTAAGCATAAAGTTACTATTGAGTTGGCAAAAAAGTTTGTTCAGTTTTTTCCATAAGATGTTACTGAAAAACCCAAATGAACTTTTGGCGCACCCGATATAGGATCCAGCAATTCCACTCCTAGGTGTGTGCCTAAGAGAACTGAGAACGAATGTTCACGCAACACTATGAATGTGCGTAACAACATTATTCATAGTAGCCCCAAGGGGGAAGCAACCCAAACATCCATCAGCTGATGAATGAACAAACAAAATGTGGTCCCTCCACGCAGTGGAATATCATTCAGCCGTAAGAAGGAGTTAGGTACTGATATGTGCCATAATGTAGATGAACCTTGAAGACATGGTAAGTTAAAAATCCAGTCACAAAGGACCACTTGTAGGATTTCCTGTATATGAGTTGTCCAGAATAGGGAAATTTGTAGAGGCGGAAAGCAGATAAGTGGCTGCCTAGGGTTGGGGCTTCCCAGGTGATGCTAGTGGTAAAGAACGCACCTGCCGAATGAAGGAAAAAGAGATGCGGATTCTATTCCTGGGTCGGGAAGATCCCCTAGATCTTCCCGAAAGCAAGAAAGCAAGGCAACCCACTCCAGCATTCTTGCCTGGAAAATGCCATGGACAGAGGAGCCTGGCGGGCTACTGTCCACGGGTCACAAAGAGTCAGACACAAGTGACTTAGCACGCAGGGGTGAGGGAGTGGTGGGGGATGGGAGGTCATGGTTAAAAGGAACCAGGGTTTTCTTGGGGTGGTGATGAATATATTCTAAAAATGATTGTTGTAGTGATTGCACGTATCAGAATACACTAAAACCCATTGAATTATACCCTTTTAATGGGTAAATTGCATGGTACGTGAATTAGATCTCAAAACTGTTTGGAAAAAAGATACCGATCTCCGTCTAGGACCCCCTTCTCCAGGAAGCCTCCCCTGCTGGCCTGCACTCGGCACCAGTACCAGTGCATTCTTTTTTTACATCTGGGGACCTGGCATTCAGGGATGGGGACTCAGGCAGGACGGGCCTGCCCACATCTGGAGAGAGGGCCAGGTCCAGAAGAGCTGCTCATCTTGTGCTCAGGGGCTGACCTTTGACATGGAGTTTCTTTGCTTTTTTAGGGGAATTTGAAAAAGACTCTGCTGAGTGCTTGAAGCATCTGGAGCTTCTGGAGGGAGAGGAAGGTCAGAATTTGAACAAAGGGGACTCAGAAGAGGAAGCTGAGTATCCTGACCCGCTTCTTCTTGGAGGCCTGATTCCAGAGAAGGGTTTTGCTTCATTTGACTTGTGTTTCTTGCAAGAGTTCATCTTTAAACTTCTGCAAAGTGAGTAATCAAGTTCTACCATTTGCTAGTAACTTTGGTGACCAAAGATTTTATAATCCCAGTAAGAGTAACCTTCCTAATAGGTTATATTATAATATTAAGTGGGAAAAATGAAAGGTTGTTATTAATATTAGGAGAATAACAATAAATAAAGATAATCAGATGGAAAATAGCTGAGGCCTTCTGACGAACCAGGCACAGGTCTAAGAAGTTTACATTAACTACCTTTTAATTGTCATAAAGGTACTGTGAGGTCGGTTATAGTATCACCTCCTTTTAAAGATGAGACAAGTGCAGCACAGAGAGGTTAAGTAACTTCCCATGGTTGCACAGATAATGAGCTGAGATTTAAACCCAAGTCCTTGGGTTCCAAGACCCATGCTCTTCATAACTTCCTTATGATCTCAACTATATAAAACTACGCATATGTGAATCCATGCAAATGTTAACCATGTTATCTCTGGCAGGCAAGAGGAGGGTGTTTTTCTTTATTCCTTTTTATATCGGCCACATTTCCCCCAATGAATTGATGTCCTTTCTGTTATCAAAGGAGAAAATTAACTCTATTTAAAAGGGTTTTGAGGTCACCTGCACATATCAGGGTCTCAAATGTTGCCTATGTGAAGTAAATGAAAGTCACTCAGTCGTGTCTGACTCTTTGAGACCCCATGGTCTATACAGTTTATGGAATTCTCCAGGCCAGAATACTGGAGGCCTTTCCCTTCTCCAGGGGATCTTCCCAACCCAGGCATCAAACTCAAGTCTCCTACATTGCAGGCAGATTCTTTATCAGCTGAGCCACAAGGGAAGCCCAAGAACACCTGAATGGGTAGCCTATCCCTTCTCCAGGAGATCCCCCTGACCCAGGAATTGAACCACAGTCTCCCGCATTGCAGGCGGATTCTTTACCAACTGAGCTGTCGGTGAAGCCTATGCCTATGTGAGGTGTGGTTCAAAGAGAAGGGAAGGTTTTGGATGGAAAGGAACAGATAAAGACGGCCTTCTCTCTTTCTTCCTTCCAGTCAAAGAATCTGAGCTCAGAGAGCTGAGGAAGACTCTAGAAAGGGCGCAAGCAGAGCAGGAGGCCCTGCAGAGGCAGCTGCTGGAGTTCCAGGTGAGGCGCTCCAGAGGGAAGCAGCCAGTCCCCATCCCTGTAGCCCCCTGCTCAGCTCAGGGCCCGGCCTGGTGGGTCAGGAAGCTGGAGAGGAAGACCACGTGGTCCGATTAAAAGCACTCTTCGCAAGCTGCAGTGCCGCTTCCCTCCACACGGTTCCTGCTAGAGCACTCTTGTTGCATATTTTTGTAAAATACGGAGTGTCTGTCTGTAAAATACAGACTGTTTCCGAGGTACAGAAATCGTGCCATTGAAAGGTTGTTGTTGAATCATGACGCCGGGATTCTTGGCCGCTGGAGGAGAAGAATTCAATCCGGGGCCAGAGACGAGGCTTGATCGCTCAGAGCTTTTGTGTAATAAAGTTTTATTAAAGTATAAAGGAGATAGAGAAAGTTTCTAACATAGGCATCAGAAGGGGGCAGAAAGAGTACCCCCTTGTTAGTGTTAGCAATGAAGTTATATACTCTCCAATGAATCCAAAGACTGTCTGGAGGTTGTAAAGACCTCACCAGACCTACTCCATTTTAAGATAACAGAATTAGCCAGAAGGTTTAATCCAGAGACTGTCCTCAGGCAGAATACATTATTGTTATATAATCCTAAGGAATGTAGAGAAGGAAAAAAAAGCTTGTCCTTTCTTCCTCCTCGAGAATTCCAGACCCCTCTCTTCTTGGGGACCCCTAGACTTCTTATCAACCTGCCTAGGAAATGACTCTCTCACCATGGGCCTTCTTGTACTGCCTGCTGGCTTCACTCAAGGCTCTGTGGTCATCCACCCTGCCCCGTGGCATTTGGCCTGCTATTTCTGCATGTCCTTGGCCCGCTACCCCTGTTGTGGCCCCTGGTTTGCCGTACTCCTTTGAGTGTAGTTTATTAAAGAACAGTGAGTATTTAGAACAAACAAAAAAATAAAAAGAAACACCCCAGTTATTGTGCAATGGCCCAACGGACACAGGTCCCTGGATGTCAGCCCAGCCAGGTCCCCTGACTCAGCAGCCTGGCTGGTGGGGAGGGTGTGAACCGTGGGGCCGGGAGGGGGTGTCCCTTACTGTCCCGGACCTTCTTAACAAAGCGGCTCACTAAGCTCCCAGCCCACATCTTAGAGGACAGCCACGTCTGCCTCGCCAGGGATGTTGGGAGGGGCCGAGGGCCTGGCACACAGTCACACTTTATCTGCAAATCCTGCCCTCGCTCTGGGGCTGCCCCATCCTGGGGCATCCTGGCTGAGGGCCCTGCAGATGGGAGCCCGAGAAAGACTGACTTAGAAATCAGGCCCAGCTGTGGATCTGGGCTCCTCTCCCTGGCTGTGGGGCTGGGGCAGCTCCCTGACCCTCAGGGAGCTTACTCCCCAGGCCTATTTATATACAGGAGGCAGGGACACCACCTGTGCAGGAGGGCAGGTGAAATGCTGAGAGATATAAAGAGTCCAGCACCAAGTAGTACTTTTAACAAGGGGAGAGGGTGGTGCTCTGACAGTGGGACAGCTGTTTTATTCCTCGGACTCAGGGAGGGGAGATTGACTATGTTCGTGGCCTCTGTGTGTGCCCTACAAGAGCAGCTGCGAGACCCTTTTTGTCTAATTGTTTGCTTATTTGATTACTTATTCACTTGGCGCCTATTTATTTACATGTATCCTTACTTCCTTATAATTATGTACTTATTTACTGGTTCACTTATTTACTTCCTCACTTATATACATAGTTATGTATTTATTTATTCACTTGCTTATTTACTCATTCATTCAGCTGTTCATTCATTCGGAAAGTTTTGGGGCTAGCCACATGAACACCTTGGTGTTCCTTTCAGAACCGACAGCAGTGGCTGGAGGTGGAGCTGGCCAGTCTGAAGACCTATGGGGTCGTCCTAGAGAAGGAGTTTGAGAGCCTGAACATGGTCATCATGCTGCCCCACTTTGGCCTGCGAGTAATGGACACAGGTGAGTCCCTCAGCCCCTCCTCTGGCCTCACACATGCTTCCTCCAAGTCCTCACTGGCGGTGAAACTGAGGCCTAGAAATTCTTGTCCATTCACTTAGCTGTGCCTGCATCCCTCACTTCTTCACTTAGCCTACTTCTTGCACGGCCAGCGAATCCGAGCTTGGTGCTAGGTGTGAGAGATGTGGAGATGAATGGTGTCGCTGTCACCCTAAATCCAGCATCCGCTGGGCATCAGTCCCTGATCTGGGTGCTTCCAGGGGATGAAGATATGGAGAAGCCCCTGGCCTCAAGCTCTAACTGCCTGTACAGACCCTCGGTCACTAGACTGTTGGGGTGCAGTGTATCCCAGAGGAGAGCTGACCCCCATGGACAAGATGCTGTGGGCACTCAGGTGGGAGGCAGTCCCCTATCTCTGCGAGGTGGGCTTCTAGAAGGACTTGACAGAGGAAGGACTCAAGAGGACAGTCCCAAACTCCTGAGACAAAGAGGGCCCAGAGGTCTGCCCGGTGGGGAGAGGTGAGCAAAGGCGCAGAGCACGTTCATGCTGCGTCTCACGCAGGCCTGGTGCCAACACCCTTCTCTGAAGAAAATGTCACGGGTACCACTTCATTGTAAAAATTTAAACATGACTGTTCGGGGGAACATAAAATGTGAACATTCCTCTTCGCTTCCCATGCCCCTGCCCAATCCCTTCCCTGGAAGTTTTTACTGTTCACATCTTGCCATTTCCTGTTTATGAATGAGGTGGTGGTGAGTGCCTGTGTCCTAAGTCACTTTAGTCTTGTCCAGCTCTGCAACCCCATGGACTGTAGCCCCCCAGGCTCCTCTGTCCCTGGGGTTCTCCAGGCAAGAACACTGGAGTGGGTTGCCATGCCCTCCTCCAGGGGATCTTCTGGACCCAGGGATTGAACCTGCATCTCTTATGTCTCCTGCATTGGCAAGCAGGTTCTTTACCACTAGCGCCACCTGGGAAGCCCGAGGTGGTGGCAAAAGTCATTAACAAGGGGGAACTTCTCCGGACATGGCTGCCACATTGCTATATTGAGGCAAGGGGAAGGGGGCAGTTCTGAGGCAATTAGGGGCCCTAGGACAGTGTCTGTGTACCAATCCGTCTGGCAGATTTCAATACTTTCAGACCTGGTACCACCTCACTGGTGCATTACTGGCTAGCTATCAGCATGGTGCCAGCGAGAAACAGCTGGACTTATTCATCAACAGCTTATCTGTTTCCTGCAGATGGGATGGCACCCCAGTCCCCTGCTAATTCACGCTGAGGTGGGGGACCCCTGGGGTTTCACCATCACGGTGGAGCAATGACTCCAGAACACACCGCAGCGGGTACGAGGTGTAGCATCCCTGCTCTGTAAATAGCTGAGCCTCAAGGCCAAGGGCAATGAGAGGAATGGAGCAGGTCCTGCTGCTTCAGGAGCTTGGAGGCCCCTCCCCTTCTTCCTTCCGTTCTCCTCTCCTCCCCATCCTTGCCTGAGAGCATTTGCCCCGGCCTGCAGAGTCGGACACGACTGAGCAACTGAACAACAACAACACGTAAGTATCAAAATTCACATGGATTCAGTCCGGGGCAAATGCTCTCAAGCAAGGATGGGGAGGAGAGGAAGAGAGAAGGAAGAAGAGGTGAACAGCCACTGCCCCAGAGCCCCTCACTGCCTAGCAACCGCCCCACTCTCCTCGTCCCAAGCCAGCAACCTGGCAGCCATGTCCAAAGAACCGATTATATAAGTGAGATTTAGGGAGAGGTGCCAGGGGTGAGCGTGCCACCTGGTGCCCGATGTGGTGTGCTCTGGAATCACAGGTTCACCGTGATGGTGAAACCCCAGGTGTCCCCTACTTCGGGGTGAATTAGCAGGGGACTGGGGTGCCGTCCCATTCGTAGGAAACAGACAAGCTGTCAGTGAACAAGCCCATCTGTTTCTCGCCGGCACCATGCTGGTGGTTAGCCAGTAATGTACCAGTGAGGCGGTACCAGGTCTCAAAGTGTTGAAATCTGTCAGACTGATTGGTACACAGCCACTGTCCTAGGGCCCCTAACTGCTTAGGACCTGCCTCACTCTCCTTGCCCCAGTCCAGCAACCTGGCAGCCTTGTCCAAAGAACCGATTATATAAGTGAGATTTAGGGAGAGGTGCCAGGGGTGAGTGCTCCATCCGGTGCCCGATGTGGTGTGTTCTGGAGTCACAGGTTCACCATGATAGTGAAGCCCCATGTCAGTGTGAATTAGCAGGGGACTGGGGTGTCGTCCCATACATAGGAAATAGACGAGCTGTCAGTGAACAAGTCCAGCTGTTTCTCACTGGCACCATGCTGATGGTTAGCCAGTAATGCACCAGTGAGGTGGTACCAGATCTGGAAATATTGAAATCTGCCAGACTGATTGGTACACAGCCACTGTCCAAAGGTCCTTAACCGCCTAGGACCTGCCTCACTCTCCTCGCCCCAGTCCAGCAACCTGGCAGCCATATGTCCCAAGAATCAATTAGACAAGTGAGATTTAGGGAGAAGTGCCAGGTGGTGAGTGCTCCTAAGGGAGAAGGGTTACCCAGGCTCGGGTTCCTGTTGGATGAGGGAAGCAGATGGGAGGCGTGTTCTCCAGTCTTGATAAGCCCATGGACCCCTACTCTTTCTCCCTCCCTGTGGCCTCTTCCTTACCTTGTGAATCGGATCCTTTTACTGCAGTCACGACACCGGCAACTCTGGGGAACAGACAAAAGATGCTGTGGGGTTTGGTTAATGCCCAGGTGTGTTCGCGTGGGTGTCCTTCCCAGGGAAGGCCTGATGGGAGGCATGGGACGTGGTGCCTGTGTAATGTATGTGCAGGATACAGTATAATGTAAAAGAAGGTCGGCTTTCAGAAAGCGTTTCTTGATCATTGGCTCCAAATTTGTCAATGTACCTGGCGTCAGGTAATGTCCAGGAAGCCGTTTTGCAGGTTCAGCAGCTTCTCTGCTCCTGCTACTCACTCTCTGCTTCCTGAAGTTCCCCTCGGCCCACTCAATCCACTCCATCCCGAGATGTCCTTTGAGCCCAGGGCTCAGTGCTGGGAAGCCAGAAATTCAAGATGTTTTATGACCTCACGGAACTCTGGGTCTCAGAGGGTGACACTGGGGAGTAAATCAAGGCTCATGGTGTGACCTGCTTCCCAGGTGGCACAGTGGGAAAGAATCCGCCTGCCAGTACAGGAGACATGGGGGATAGGGGTTCGATCCCTGGGTCAGGATGATCCCCTGGAGAAGGAAATGGCAACCCACTCCAGTAGATCCTTGTTTGGAAAATTCCATGGACAGAGGAGCCTGGCGGGCTAAGTCCATGGGTTCACAAAGAGTTGGACATGACTAAGCGCACACACACACCATGATGTGACTCAGCCATCCTATCTGAACCTGAGCTGTGTGCACGGGGTACCAAGCAGGCCCTCCTGTCAGGGGCCCCTCTTCCAGGACCCTGTCCCACTTCTCCGTCTAGGACACAGTTGTCTGTCCAGGAGCATCTGGGATAAGCAGAGCAGATGTGGATTGGGCTCCATCTGAAGCAGCCCTTGGGCTCCACAACTTTTTCCTGGTACTAAACTGTCTTCTCTCCCTTCCCAACTCTGCAGCATAAAGCAGTGCCCACCTTTCACCAGTGGGGACCCCAGGATGCCTCCCGGGTGCACAGAGGTCAGCTTCCAAAGGGCCATCTCCCTCGGTGGAAGAAGAGTGGAGGGTCCTGGGCCCCTGAGGATGGGGCAGCAAGGATGAGTCAGGAGAGCCATCTGCTCTACTGACCCAGGAGAAAATAAATCATGCGAGTGTGTGTGTTTGTACAACAGACTCAGTCTATCTTTTGTCTTGGGCTTGGCAGTGTCTGCCCTGTAAGTACTGCTCTCAGGAACTGTAAGCTGAGCGGCTTTGATCTGAGAAGATGTTGGTGGAGTGTGTCTGCCTCTGCGAGCACCGAGAGTGAATGCCGCACACACCTGCTCTTGGATCCCTTGTGCCAAGCGTCCCTGAGCCTGTGCCCGCCCCTCCCTCTCATGGTCAGTCTTCGTGGTACAGGAGCACTTCGGTTTCCTCTCCTGAATTATAAGGACACCAGCACTGCCCACCAACCACAAGGGGTGGGGTGAAGATGAAGTAATACAGCCAGACCCCAGAAGCTGACCTACAGGCAAGCAGGTTGTTTGGGAGGTAACCCCAGGTAGAAGAGTAGGGAAGTGAAACAGGGAGGGGAGGACAAATGTGAGAGGGTACGTTGTCCAAGCGAGATACTGTGGCTGGGCCCCTGGGGAAATTCTGGGAGCCAGGGTGGGACACACACCTATAAGCATCCCACTCTGTGGCCTGGGAAATGGGGGAGTTATCCACCAACTCCCTTCAGACTCTGCTAGAGGATGACTTCTGGGAGGGGTTAATTCCTTTTTCCTTCCTGCCTGCTATGCAGATGACATAGAGAACACAAGAGACCAGAAGAGCCTTGGGCAGGGAAGGCTAAGATTAGAAGGCTGGCCCTTGGGGTGGCAAGGACAAGGGGTGAAAGTGGGACCCAACAGTGTTTGTTATGGGGCTGCTGTGGGGCTTTATAGGCTATTAATCAATATACAGCCACAAAATAGGGGCAATCACGGTGGTTCCTGCACACAGGGGTGTAGACATCAGGGATTAGGTCTGCCTACCTGCAACAAAGATGTGACCGCAATGGCCTTACCACGTAAGAAATGGTCCAGTGGTGAGCAGTGGAGACTAAGACAGCAGTTCTTGTGTGTACATGCATTGCCCACAAGGTAGCTCCCCAACCTCCAGCACTGCTTCTGTGCTCCAGGCAGGATGGAGGCAAAGGGAAGGGCAAAGAGGGGAGGGTGACAGCTGGTCTGCCTCTTTTTACAAAGAGCTTCCAGAAAGTCCCAATAAGAGTTTCCAGAAAGCAACTTCTATTTGCATCTCAGGGACCAAGGTGGCAGCATTTGGTCAAGATAGCTGCAAGGGAGTCTGGAAAAATGTAGTTTTAGCTGAAAACAGGGGTGTCCAGAGCAAAGCTGGGTTGGGTTAGTGAGGAAGAAGTGGGTAGAGAAAAACTGGTGGAGGGGACAGAGGGCAGTATCTGCCCCAGTGGACACTGTTTCTAGAGGAGAAAGCCAGCTTGTGACCCTGCAGAGGTCTGTGTGCAGTCTGGCTGGAGTCCTGGCAGAGGATCCCAGTGTCTTTCTCTCTGCTCAGCAAACATTGATGGGGTGTCTCTGAGCATTTTTATGGCAGGTGTTCAGCCAGGGTGATAGCTACTACACTAGTGCTGCTGAAGGCCTGCTCTGTACATACGTGATGCTTGGCAACTCACTCCAATATTCTTGCCTGGGAAATCCTATGGACAGAGAAGCCTGGTGGGCTACAGTCCATGGGGTGGCAAGAGTCAGACACAACTTGACAACTAAGCTAGCACCACCACACACATCCAATCTCATTGTGAGGCAGGTCCGCTAGAGCCACTCACAGATGGAAAGAGAGAAGCCCAGTAATTGGCCAGAGATGCCATCAGCAAGGAGATCAGATTTAGTTTCCATGACAACTGTATCCTATGGAGATTCAGCTCTTTGCTTTGACCACATGGACCTACAGGATGGGTAGCTGCTTTGCAGGAGGACAGTTGTCTTTCTCTTTCAAACCAATCAGCCTCTCCCTCCCTTTAATGACCCTGTCCTGCACTAACCTACGGCCAAGGTTACACTTAACAAAGTTTGCGGAATAAGAATACCTGGATTATCCAAATTAGACCATGAAGAGGCCTTCCAGATTTAGCAAATGAAAATACAGAACACTAGTTAAATTTGAATCCAGATAAATAAGAACTTTTAGTATAAGCATGTCCCATGCAGTAGTTAAGAAACACTGAAAAATGGTTTTTAACCGGACACCCCATATTTTATCTGGCAGCCCTAAACATGAGTGCCTCAATGGTTGTGTAACTCATCAAGCTCAGCCCTTTATTTCATCACAGGAAAATCTGGATTTCTCCTGGAAGGGTGTACAGCACACTGATAGTGACCCCTGAGCTATATCCAGGTCCCAGGGTCTCAGGCCCTGACCTTTGGACCAAACAAACCAGAGAAGCAGGTAGTGGCAGGTTTTCAGTGAGGCAGAGTAGACCCAGGTGTCTCGGGGTGAGGATGACTCTTCTCGGGTGTGGGTGGAAGGCTTAACCATGGATGGTGAGCAGGGTTGATCCTCGCCTCAGCTTTGCTTCCGAAAACCTGCAGGGCCTGGAATCCATCCCTTCGTCTCCGTTTCCTCACTTGCCGCAAGAGAGCTGGACAAGCCTGCGTCTAATAAAGTGAAGTTGCTCAGTCGTGTCCAATACTTTGCGACCCTGTGGACTGTGTCCATGGGATTTTCCAGGCAAGAGTACTGGAGTGGGTTGCCATTTTCTGCATCTAATAAGTCGAGTCCGAATGCCCAAACATACCTAGACGTGTTATCTCCACTTAGCAGCTGTGGGACTCTGAGCAAAGCACTGCCTCCATGAGCCTCAATTTTCTGCTCTGTAAAATGGGGATGTTGACACCTAGTGGGGTCACTGTCGGGACTGAGGAGTTGTGCTTTCCAAGTCACCCTGCACAGGACTGCATGCTGTGGGGACGCTGGATGTGGGTGTGCCTGTTGTTCCTGACAACTGTCCTGCCAGGATCCGTCCCGTGGCCACAATAACAGCTGGATCGCCTGACAGGTGCTGAGCGGACGCCTGTCTCATGCTCATCCCCAGGGCCGAGCCTCTTTGCTGGAGTGACTCCATTCCCCAGGCACCGTGGGGACCTGCTTGGGTTTAGGTTTCTCATGCCACTCAGGGGAGCTGAACTCCATGCCACTGTCCTAGATGGGATGTGGGACTGGGGTGGGAGATGATGCTGTTGGGGTGGTCCTGATGCAGAGAGGCCGGGTCTCAGAGCTCGGTGATGCCTCCTTTAAGAAGCCCTGCCCTCCACAGCCAAAGCCTCATCTGTGAAATCTGACTCCCTCCAGATCCAGTTACCTATGCTTCTGGGCAGTGCCTCCACCGTTCAGGCCCAGCCTTTGCAGGACGTACCCCAGGGAAACCAAATCGCTGGGGGTGCTGGGGCTCACAAGGGGGCCACGGTGCCCTCAGATGGCAGGAGTGGACTTTGCACTTCTGTAGCATGCCTGGGTGGATCCCTGTGCCAGGGGAGCTGAAACATAATTATCTGAGATGGACTTACATTCAAGAAAGCACAGAAAGAAAGAGAATTGCTGTGTGACCCAGCATATACAAACAGAATTAAAACCAAACTCGTGCAAAGCAATAGTCACCCTACTTCAGAGGTGCACTCTGACACTTTGTCTTCTATTTCATATTTTAAAACTACTGGGCACAGCCCCCTAAATTGATTTCAGGGCTTTCTAATAGGTGATGACTATTATAGTTGAATAGATGACTATTAATAGTTGAATAAATCTGGGGCATCCTCATTACAGACCCCTTACATTTGATTACCAGAGTCTATGACTGAGCAGGTCAGAGTTCTGGCCTGAACGGCTTCCTTTCTTCATGCTGGGAGATAAGAAACCTGGGCATCTAGCTCTGCCTGCCTGCTGGGATGGGCCAGAGTGGATGAGAGGCTGAGGACTCTGAGAGTAGAAATGGTGGATAATCCTCCTGCCCTAGAGTGAAGTAGAGTAAACTGTACAGCTGATGTGTTAGGAGCACTGGCTCTGGGGCCAGACTAGGTGCCCGGACACTGCCACTTGCTAGCTCTGTGACCCTGCATAAATTGCTTTACCTCTAGGATGCTCAGTTTCCCCATCTGTAAAATGGGGATGATAGCAAGACCTCATCAGGAACTACATGGGTTCCTAGACCAGGTCTGGCATGTGGGGAGTTCAGTAAATATTGACCAGGATGGTCAGTAGGGCTGGCTTCACAGATATGCATCGTCTCAAGTCTCACAGAGCCCTGCTCCCAGAAAGACTGAGTTTAATGCTTTGCAGTCTCCATCTTGAAAGTCTTACTCAGTTTTTCTTTGAACCTGTGCTTTATAATTGACATCTGACAGGACGACAGAGCATGCTCAGAGGATGTGCCAGGTGGCAGTGCTGTGCTCCAAGCAGTCAGCTTGGTTGCTGGGTTACAAACATACACACATGCCTGGGGTGGCCTGGGGCACTGTGGGGTCCTGGGGAGGTTGTGACCGGGGCTGGGACCTAAGCTGCTGGTGGTGATCATGGTGGCCAGTGGGAGACCCTGGAAGAGAGGAGGAACTTCATGCCAGGAGTCTGTCCTGGGGCGAACCTATATAAATATAGGAACCAATATAAATATTGACTCTCAGGCCTGAGGGCTGGAGTAGGAATTGCTAGCGCTCCGGCAGGAAACTTTGTCAGTAAATTATTACAAAATTGTACACAGGGACATTGCAATACAGCATGCCAAGAGTTATTAGAACTCTTTAGTGAGCTTAGAATCTCTGGTTTTGAAAGCTATTGCAATACTTCAAATGTTCAAGGGCTTATAAATAGAAATTAAATGTAAAGATTGTCACTTTTGATGGAAAAAAAAACCATTATCTCCATATCAAGCTTTGATGAACCAGTGATTAAAGAGGAAGACAATTTAAAAATGAATTTTCCTTGTAATTAAGATATAGTGAAAGAATGTATAAATAGGTGATCGAACTATATACAAGTCATGAAGTCACTTTTGCTTTCTGTTATAACCTCCACAAATTGGGAAATGAGTATGTCAAGACTATATTGTCACCCTGCTTATTTAACTTATATGCAGAGTACATTATGGGAAATGCTGGGCTGGATGAGGCACAAGCTGGAATCAAGATTTCAGGGAGAAATATCAATAACCTCACATATGCAGATGACACCACCCTTATGGCAGAAAGTGAAGAGGAAATAAAGAGCCTCTTGATGAAAGTGAAAGAGGAGAGTGAAAGAGTTGGCTTAAAGCTCAACATTCAGAAAACTAAGATCATGGCATCTGGTCCCATCACTTTATGGCAAATAGATGGGGAAACAATGGAAACAGTGAGAGACTTTATTTTCCTGGGCTCCAAAACCACTGCAGATGGTGACTGCAGTCATGAAATTAAAAAATGCTTGCTCCTTGGAAGAAAAGCTATGGCCAACCTAGACAGCATATTAAAAAGCAGAGACATTAGTTTGTCAACAAAGATCTGTCTAGTCAAAGCCATGGTTTTTCCAGTGGTCATGTATGAATGTGAGAGTTGGACTATAAAGAAAGCTGAGCACTGAAGAACTGATGCTTTTGAACTGTGGTGTTGGAGAGGACTCTTCAGAGTCCCTTGGACTGCAGGGAGATCCAACCAGTCCATCCTAAAGGAAATCAGTCTTGAATATTCATTGGAAGGACTGATGCTGAGGTTGAAACTCCAATACTTTGGCCACTTGATGCGAAGAACTGACTCATTTGGGAAAGACCCTGATGCTGGAAAAGATTGAAGGTGGGAGGATAAGGGGACGACAGAGGATGAGATGGCTGGATGGCATCACCGACACAATGGACATGAGTTTGAGTAAGCTCCGGGAGTTGGTGATGGACAGGAAGCCCTGGCGTGCTGCAGTCCATGGGGCCACAAAGAGTCGGACATGACTGAGTGACTGAACTGAACTGAACTGAAATGAACTCCACAAGTTACAGGAAATGTCAGACAGTAAACATCAAAATACCACTGTATACAATTACATTCAAAACTAGATTCAGGCTTACAACAAACTGATGGATGTGGGGGCCACTGGCTTTCCAAGGTCCTCAGTATAAGTTCCACGCTCACCAGCTGTGTGTCCTCAGGGGAATCACATCTCTGCCTTTTCTCTGGTATCAAGGTGGTGAGGTAGCACATGGAAGCACATCTGTACTCAGAGGTGGGCAAATCAAAGTTCCCCATCTCTTCCCTCCCCAAAATTCTGCCTTAGGCACCAGCTGCATAAACATTACCGGAGAGCTTGTCACAAACACAGAATCTACAGGCATGTGAGAGTCTTAGTGTCACAACCTTAGATACACTGCTTGGGGAAGTTGTCTGAGTTCTTCGTCTCTTGAGTTTAATCCTTTTGTTTTTGTTGACTTATGCTGAGGACCTTGGAAAGCCAGCAGCCCCCACATCCATAGCAACATGTTAGAAAACACTAACTAAGCACACTACAGTTTACACAGTGCTTTTCACCTGCATTCCCATCACTTGGCTAAAAATTTTGGACCCAGTGAAAAATAAAAATGTTCCAAAAGCAGGGGAAAAGTGCAGTTGTTGCTGTTTTTTTTGTTCAGTCACTCAGTCGTGTCCAACTCTTTGTGACCCCCTGGACTGCGGCACGCCAGGCTTCCTTGTCCCTCACCGTATCTCGGAGTTTACTCAAACTCATGTCCATTGAGTTGGTGTTTCCATCCAACCGTCTCGCCTTCTGTGGCCCCTTTCTCCACCTGCTTTCAATCTTTCCCAACAACAGCTTTTAGGAATTTAGTCCTAAAAATGGCAACCCACTCCAGTATCCTTGCCTGGAGAATCCCATGGACAGAGGAGCCTGGTGGGCTACAGTCCACGGGCTCGCAAAGAGTCAGACACGACTGAGCGACTTCACTTATTGCTATTAAAAGTGTGTCCAGTAGAGGTCACCAGAATCAAGTGGTTAATTGATTTGCCTACCATCTGCTGGGAAAGATTGATGGCAAAAGGAGAAGGGGGCAACAGAGGATGAGATGATTAGATAGCATCACCAACTCAGTAGACATGAATTTGAGCAAACTCCAGGATATAGTAGAGGACAAAAGGGCCTGGTGTGCTGCAGTCCATGGGGTCACAAAGAGTTGGACACGACTTCACAACAGAACAACAGCAACCATTTCCTTGGAAAAAGAAAAAAAAATGTCAGTAACAAGGCTGGGAGTAACCAAGAAGAGTCAAATCCTCCTGCTCTCCCACCTCCCTCATACAGAAACTTTCTGCCCACCTTCTCATAGGCAAGTTTAATCAGAAATCTGCATTTGTAGAGAGCCTGCCATCAGAGGTCAGAGCACTGGTCTTCAGGTGAAAACCTTTCAGGAGGGGCTGGCCTGGTGGGATGGTGGGGTCCAGGGCTGGGGTGCTGAGTGCTTATGCTGCCCCCACTGCCATGGGGTGACCTCAGGCAAGTTGCTTCTGCTCTCAGCCCACAGGACTCCATCCATAAAGTGTAGGCCGTCAGACTACAGATTCCCAGGGCCCCCTGAGCTTGGATGATGTGGGTCTCTTCCTGATGCAGCTTTCCATATTGTGCCCCAGAATTTTCCAAGGAAATAGAGCCCATCTCCAAACTCCTGTGTCTACCCCTAAGCTGCCCTTCTGGCTGCTACAGCCATGCCATCCAGGTTATCTGGCCGGCCTGGAGGCTTAAGGCACCCAGCATTCTAGAGGTAAAGACACATTCTTCTCTGTGATGAGTGGAGTGGATTCTGAGTGTGGGGGGAGACCTGTAAGATGATGGAGGGACAGAGCTGGAGGCTCCAACCATTTCACAGATGGGGACTCTGAGGTCCACGGAAGCATGTGACTCTATCCCAGGTCCCAAGAGCTCAGAGTCAGTGGTGGAGCTGGGACTGGAATACAGGAATTGCTGGTTGAGAGGGCTGGAGGATGCTTATTTTCATGGCTCACTTCCGTCTTTCTGGTATTCTCTCAATGACTATAAGCACTCCTTTTGGTTTGTTTTCAGAGGTTTAGTTACTCAAGTAATATCCTAGGCTGCCCAGTAAAACCCCTATGAGGGCATGTGTAGTCTTGTCTGGCCCAGAGCAGGAATGAGACAAAGATTTGTTAGGTGACCTGAGAAAGGTATTGGGTTTGGCAGGGGAGGGAGTTGACTTTGGTTAAGGCTACTTAATGGCTGCCAGGTTTTGTGCAAATCACTTTGCATGGTTTAGTAACCTTTTACACTCTTCACAATGACCTCTGAAGGCACGTGTTACTCCTGTGTCATAACCAAGGCTAGAAAAACAAGAGATACTTGCTCAAGGCTAGGTGGCCAGTGGAGCTGTAGACTCAGGTTTGTCTGTATGTCAGTTAAACAGTGCTGACTGCTGTAGTAAATAATCCCCAGACCTCAGTAGTTTAACCAGTAGAAGGTAGTTTTTGTTTTCTGACAGTGCTATCTGGTGATCCTGATTGGTGGACACCCTTCCTCCACATGGTGATTCAGGGACCCAGGCTCTCCCAGTGAGTGACTTCACCGTTTCCCTGGCTTCAGGGACCTCCTGCCTGGCTGGCAGTTGGAGAATGAGTGTGTAGAGAAGGCGCATGCTTCTCTATACCCACAGCCTGGAAGTGACATCACTTCTCATGCATTTCATTGGTGAGAAGTAGTCATATGACCACACACAGAACCGGGGGTGCTGGGAAATACAGTCCTTGCCTGAGCGGTGGCACTATGGAAAGAGGGGTACACGTTTTTGGAGGATAGTTTATCATCATTGCCAGAGTGTGATACCAAAGGCCGTGCCCCACCCCTGCCTCTCCAGGCCACCATGCACTGGGCTGGAAGGAGTGTGGGCACTGCCCTCTGGGTGTGACTGGCCCTGCAGTGTTGGTTGTGATAATAAATCACACAGCCTCAGGATTAGAAAGGCTCTTAGATTCTGCTCATCCATCTGAAGCTCCTCAACAGAGTCCCTGGCAAGATGGTGACACAGCTGTTGCTGGGCACGAGGCACAGATGCCCAGTGACCTGGAGCTCCCTGCTGATGAGGCAGCCACCCACGACCAATGTCCCTGCGACACTCCTGTCCTCTCTCCACCAGCTGAACCGAGGCCTGACTGCCAAGCCCAGTGGGTCAGTGAAATAAGGAGATGTGGGAGCACACTGGCCCCTCTCAGTTACCACTAGTCCTTCTTCCTTTTGAGTTGAAATCTTCCTCCTTGACTCTTGCCCCATGTCCTGTCCTCTAGAACATTCCAGAGCATACATGCTCACTCTCCGTCTGGAGATAATGGTCATCTGGATAATGCATTAATTGAGTCATTCATTTAACAAACAGTGGACTGCTTGCCAGGGATAGTGGGTGCAGAGGGTTGAATTAGCATTGCCCCCTTCAAAAGTTATGTCCACTTGGAACCTCAGAATGTGGCCTTATTCGGAAACAGAGTCTTTGCAGATGTAATCCAGTTAAATTGAGGTCATCCTGGAATAGGATGGGCCCTAATCCAAGGATTTATGTTCTCTTATAAGGAGGGAGAAACCTGGACACAGACACACAGAAAGGAACGCCATGTGAAGATAGAGACTCCCGGGGAGAAGGTCACGTGATAACAGAGGCGAGGACTGGGTGATGTCACCACAAGCCATGGTCACCGAGGACTGCAGGCCACCCCCAGAAGCTGGGGGAGGGGAGGGTGGGTGGACGGTGCCTGGAAGGATCCTCCCACTGAGCGCCCAGGAAGGCACCTTCCTGCCAATACCTTGATTTTAAACTTCTGGCCTCCAGAACTGTGAAAGAAGAAAATTCTGTTTCAAGCCCCCTTGCCCCAGCCTTTTGAGGACTTTATTAGGCAGATACAGTGGAGTAACTAAAGTTCGGCTCTGACCATCAATCTACCTGCAGGCTAGTAAAGAAGAAAGGTTAAAAATACAGTTCACAAACAAATAAGGGATACTTAGAAGAGTCTGCAGCAGGGTCAGTAATGCATGGTGTTGGTGGAAGAAGCATGCTGTGAATATAATGGTCTGAGAGGAAGAAAGGCATGGAGCATGAAGAGTGACTGGTCAGGGAGGGGAGTGTGGGCGGAGGGAACAGCGTGGGCAAAGCCCCTGGGGTGGGAAGAGCTTGGTACCCTCTCAGAACAGAGGAGAAGTCAGAGTGGCTGAACAGGTGGGAACAAGGGAGATGGGTGTGAATTCAGTGGGGCAGTACCACTTCAGGGGCCAGGAAAAGGAGTGAGTTTTTTCTTCTAAGTGCAGGGGTGAGGAGATCTTTGGACAATTTTTAAGAAAGAGAATGATATGACCAAACATGTCACTTTGACTGCTCTGTGGACGATTTGAAAACATTTCGCACTCCATTCATTTATTCATTCAATGATTAATAATGCAAATAAATAATCTGGAACCATTTCATCTTCAGGCTTGCAGATAAAATGAAATGGCCAAGAGAGTACCCCAGGTGGTCAAGGTGGCCAGAGATTTCCACAATGATGTAGATTTTAAAAAAATGTTCACAACCTAAAAGTTGAGAGTGGTATTTTATTCATTGGGAATTTTGGGGACTTCAAGCTGGACAGGCAGCATCTCAAGTAACTCTGAGAGAACTGCTCCAAGGAAGGGAGGGGAGGAGCCTGGTTATACAGAAGTTTTGTAACAAAGGACAGGTAATCTGAACATCAAAAGATTATTGTGAATTAAAGGAAAACCAGATATCTCAAGTTAAGGAATTTAGTGCTTTTTTTTATTATGGGAAGATGCACATGGGCTCAAAGAAATCATTCCTTCGCTATGCACCTCAGCTACCTAGGGCCAGTATCTGGTGTTTTCACATCCTGAGTTTCCTTAGGGCTCTCTATGTGGAGTGGCTGCAGTCTGATGGCGGCTAGACAGCAGGTGTTATCCTCCTTCCTGGGTTTCCTCCGAGCTCAGCGGCTCACATGGAAGGCTGCAATTGTCGATGACTGTGACATCCTTTGTTACTGATATGGCAGGAAAGATTCCATTTCTTGATGGCGAGATGAGCTTCAAGCAGAGACCTGCTCTGCCAGGAGAGGGTCAGGGGACGGTGGCCCTGGAACCAGGCAGAGTGGGTGCAAAGTCTGAACCTGCTCTTGCTTCCACAAGCCATCTCTTCTCCAGGCTGGATGTGGCAATTCTTGCAATTATTTCTCATAATACTTTTTTCATGTTGTAATAAATTCCTGAAATGACACTGTCAGCTTGCTATCCAAGAGCTCGATTGTTCCACAGGCCTTACTAATCAGAAAGTTTATCATAACAAGTTTTTATAAACACTTTAATTTGCAGAGCCCTTTTGCAATTCTGATCAACACATCCTCCTGTGGCCTAAGGTGTGGGGAGAAGGAAGACATGCAGACAGATCTTATTTCACCTGGAGAGAAATCTCATTCCATTCGGTCATGCAAGATAACTACCTGCAAGCTCCAGAGAGAGGCATAGATAAAAACACACATCCAGGGGCTCCAACATGAGGGTTCAATTGTCTTTGAGTGATAACAGCCATAGTGCCTAGAAGGCAGCAGTCTTTGAAGACCATAAAATCTGGCAGGCTTGATAAAGAGCTGGCTCTCAGGGTGTGGACTCAGGCACAGAGCCCCCAGCCAGGAGGAAAAGACAAGGTCTGGTCCCTGGCTCAATGGCCTGGAGCAAATCTCTTAACCTTTCTGAGCTTCTGCTGTAAAAGCAGGATGCCATTTGAATTTCACAGGAGGACTGAGAGGAAAGCACCGAGTGGTTGAGAGTGAGTCAGGCTTGCCTCTGCCACCAGGATCTACATGACCCGGGACATATTACTCAAAGACTCTCTTCCTCCGATTGTAAAATGGGGGAGGGGATAACAGCACTTGTTCCATGAGGCTGTTGAGAGGATCAAATGAGACAGTAGATAGTAAGTGCTCAGTGACTACTAACTAGCACTATCCTGGTTTCAAGATGAGGAAGAGAGGTGAAGTCCCTAAGTTACTTGGGTATGTTTCTGCTCAATTTCCTTGTTGATGATAATGGTGATGATAATGCTGGGATGGTGCTGATGATGGGATGGTGGTGGTCATGGTGGTGGTGGTGATGGAGGGATGGTGGTAATGTTGATGATGGTGGTGGTGGTGATGGTAGTGATGGGATGGTGGTGATGATGGGATGGTTATGGAGATGGTTGTGGTGATGATGGGTTGGTGACGGTGATAGAGATGGTGGTGATAGTGGGGGTGATGGTGGGATGGTGGTGGTGATGGCGGGATGGTGGGCTGGTAATGATGATAGTGTGGTGACAGAGATGGTGGTGATGGTGGTGATGATTGTGGTGGTGATAGAGACGGTGGTGATGGTGGTGATGGTGGTGATAATGGTGATGACGATGGTTGTGGTACTGGTGATGGTGGTAATGACAGTGATAACAAATGGGTTCCTGTGTGCTGGAATAGTGATTTCCTCAGCACTAGGATCCACTACTGCCTGGGATACCCGGAGCCTTTGGGTCGAGTGAGCTCCTTATAGGAGCAGCCTCACCCCTTTTCTCTAATCTGCACAAGTACCATTTTCTCTGTGAGCTGTGACTTCACAAAGGCTGGGAAGCCCTGTTTAATTTGATGCTGTTCATATCATTCTGCCTTATATTTGTTGCTTGGTAACACTGACTCCCACTTCTTTTCTTTTCTTTTTTTTTCTCCAAAGACAAAGGCTTCCCACTTTGCTCTTTTCATTAATTTCTGCAGACTCTTTAAAAGGTCTCTGGACACTTGATGGAAGGAGAAAATCAAAGCCTTGATCCCAATAACTTGTCTCTTTAGATGAAATATCTTCCTTTTTTGATAAGTGGCTTTGAAGCCTGTGTATAGAGGAAAGACCTCTGGCCAGGAGCCAAGGACTTGAACCTGAGTTCTGATTCTCCACTATGTCAGCCTGACACTGAACTGGTTACTTAACTTCCTGGGGGGTCCCATGACTGCAAACTTTTCATCACCCATCATGTAGAATGTGGGCTGACTCCCTGTGACTCATTTTGAACAATAGCTTGTGCACATATGATGCAAAGAGATGTTCATTTCTGAGGCTGGATCTTAAGGGATGTTCAGCTTTCATCCCCCTCTTGGACCTTCCTTCGTGTAAACCAGCTGCCACATAGGAAGCCTGACTGCCCTTGGCCACCATGCCAGGAGGAAGCCCAAGCAGCCACACGGAGAGACAGAGGCCGTGTGCAGGAGCCCAGTGTCCACTTTATGTGAGTGAAGCTGAGGTAGGAGATCAATGGGTTCCAGGTTAGACATTTACAACTGGGCCTCCTGTTTGCATTTCATGGTGCACAAAGAAGTTGGCTTCAGGCTGGATCCTTAAAATTGTTAGCATTTCCTGAGACAGTGTTCTCCAGTTACGGCATTTACAATCAGCCTCCTGCTTGCCCTCTGAAATGGAAGTAACGACAGAAACAGGGTGAACAGCCAGTCTTTATCTCTTATAAGTACCTTAAGGTAATAATCTTGGCAAGGACAAAGAGGGGCAAGATCCTGTTTGAGTAAAGGATTAAGGGACCTCTGCTTCCCCTCTTTTTGAAACAAGGAAGACACTATACATGTGCAGAAAGGGAGTCAAAACTTAGTGGATAATGCCAGGCCATAATGAGTCTTGCTCCTCCCAGAAGCCTTCCCTTTGAGATCTATCTTGGCTGGGCATGCAGGCACAGCCAGGGAACAGTCCCAGGATAGGTCAGGTGTGGAAAAAGAAACCAGATAACTGGCTAAAGGTAAACAAAGACCCGGAAGAACTGACCTGTATCAATGACTTAACTGCCCGTTTACTGCTCTCCTCCTCACTGGGGGGGAAACCCACACCCTTTCTCTCTGGGGTGCATCTCTGCCTTCCATCATAACTAAGCGAACCATTTCACTGTGTGTTCTCCTACTTGTTGCTGTGCTGTATCTCTGATAAACTTTGTAGCTGCGTTCACAGTTTTGGCCTCCATGATAAATCCATTATCACCCGGGGCAAAGAGCTTCTAACCTCTAGCCCTAGCTGGTCGGGTGACTAGGATTCCTGGTTTTCATCCAGGCCCCCCAGGTTCACTTCCTGGGCAGAGAATGAAGATCTTGCTTCACGTCATGGCTCACTACTGCCTTGCTGAGATCAAAGCCTTCTTGGACCTTCCAGCCCTGCTCAGCTGCCAGCAGAATCCTGCCAAATGGAGGACCCCAGCTGACCCCTCACTGCCCCCTGCAATGAAAGAACCACACAGCTGATTCCTGCCCAAATTCCTGACCCAAAATGAAGGGCAGGTGAACTGGTTGTTTTCGGTCACCGAGTCTGGGCATAGATTCTTACCTTTTAGTAGTTAACTGATTATCATGAAACATGCCTTCATCCTCTCCAGGGGACCACTTTGGGACATCGGGAGTTGGGGAAGGGGTTGCTATTCCTTCACCAATTGGGTAATCTGCAAACTCCTCCGAACTCTTCACCATCCAGCCCTCTACGGCCTCCTGGGCCACTGCTCCCACCCCCTTGGCTCTCATCAGCCGGGATCTCTGCCTGGCTCAACCCTGCTCTGTCTCTTCTCCATGCCTTTGCATCCATCCTGACTTCTTCCTGAAGAGCCTTTTCCTCCTCCTCTCCTATAGCAAAACTCTGTCCCTCCTTCGGGATCTAGCTCAAATGTCACCCTTTCTCCAGCTGCCCCCAGGCTACCTCTGGACCCCACAGGCCCTCACGAAGACATCTGAACCTTATTCTGAAAATAACACTGCTGCCCTTGGTGGGGCACATCCTGGATCCTGGTGTTTCTCCAGGCAGACTGTACGTGCAGACATCAGGCCAGACTGTCCCTCTTGGCTCAGGGACCAAGTTGGATGTGCTCTGGGATGGCAGCTCGTGGTCCCTGTATCAGGGCAACACAAAGACCACCTGAACCATGGCTAACCACCGATACTCTTATTTCCTACAGGAAAGAAATTTCAATTCAACACATTCGTGCAGCGTTTCGGGTACCACACAGTCTCAAAGAGCCAAGAGGATCTCCTGTACCCAGGCTCCTTTCTTGTTCTCAAAGTTCTTTTGCAAGTCACAGAGCAAGTCGCAACCACAGTCTGACAGCTTCCATTGTGTCAAAAACTTCGGGAAAACAATTATATGCGATCACAGTAAGCTCTCTGGGTAACTTATATTTCTAACAATTGTCAAAAACAATATCTCTTTTTCTAAGCTGTCCAAATTGCTCCCACAAATATCAAAGTGCTTTTTTTTTTCCCACCCAGCTTTCTCTGCCAATCTCCGTGTTGACACATACCTATGGTGTTTCTATCGCTGCTGCTAAGTGGGTGTCTGGAAAGTTTTGGGGAGGATTTCGAATTGGGTAATGTTCAGCACTTCTTGACATTGTTTGAATGCTGTGTGCCTAAGTTTTCTTCTATTGTTTCGTGCTAAAGTGAGTGATAAGTTCCCTCTCCCACTAACTCTGGGTTTTGTAAAGATGACAGCAGGGACTCAGACTGAGAACTTGTCACTTTGGAAGGGAGGGAGGAAAAGCCACACTCCCTCCCCAGGAAGGCACACGAGGAAGTTGGGAACTTACAGACTGGGGGTGTTTGTTTAAAAGGGCGCTTTTGGTGACACGTTTTATCTTCCCTAAAGCCACCTGACCCTCTGCCCAGGTGAGCTTGTTAGGGTTCAGACAGGGGGTCTGGGGGTAGTGTGGCATCACAGCAGGGATTGGGGACAATCAGACCAAAGAGGTGTCATGGCGTGACCTTGGTGGAGGTCCCTCCACCTCTCAGAGCTTCTGACTCTCTGTCTATAGCCTGGGGATAATACACACTCTCAGGGTCAAGTGTGGATTTAATGAGCCACCAGGTGTAGTGATCCTTTGCAAGGGGTACTAATTATTTCTGTGATGATGTGCAGGGGCCAGAACCCACTGGCCCTTCTGTGCACTGGCCCTGTGCTGGCTACTTCCCACAGGTTAGTTCATGGACCTTCCCAGCAGCCTGTGGGGTAAAGTGTGCTCAGAGAGATCCCTGAATCTCCTGGGCCAGGCTTACCTAAGGACCCTCTCTGCTCTGTTCTCTCATGTCAGGCCTGCACCTCTCGGGAGCAGCCATGATGTCCTTCAGTAGGTGATGGATAGGTCAACTGACACATCCTCACCTAGAATACCATGCGGTGCTAAAAAGAGATGAGCTATCAGGGGAGGAAAGAACATGGAGGGACCTTATATGCATATTACTAAGTGAAAGAAACCAATCTTATAAAAACTCCCTACTATGTGTTTCCAATTATATGACATTCTGGAAAGGCAAAACTATGGAAAGAGTGAAAAATCAGTGGTTGCCAGGCTGATGACGGGGGCTGGGGATGAATGGATGGGGTACAGAGGATTCTGAAGGCAGTGAAACTGCTCTGTGTGATGCTATAATGGTGGATACATGTATTTTAAATTTGTCTAAACCCACATAAGGTCTAAGACCAAGAGTGAACCCTCATTAAACTATAGACTTTAAACAATATAATTACATCATACTACAGGTTCCCATGTGGCACTAGCGGTAAAGAACCCACCTACCAAAGCAGGAGATACTAGAGACATGGGTTGGAGCCCTGGGTTGGGAAAATCCCCTGGAGAAGGGCGTGGCTACCCACTCCAGTATTCTTGCCTGGAGAATTCCTTGGACAGAGAAACCTAGGTCGCGAAGAGGCGGACATGACTGTAGTGACTTAGTACAATGCAAGTTCATTGATTATAACAAGTGTAGCACTCTGCGGGGTAGGGGTGAGGGGGCTGTTGACAGTGGAGGGGGCTCTGGGTGTTGAGGAGTAGGGGGTATATGTTAAAAGTATCTGTACTTTCCGTTTAGTTTTACTGTGAACCTGAAATGGCTTTAAAAAATAATGTCTGCTTTTTAGAAAAAACAACAATAACAAAAGTAAAGTCAGCACCTCCTCCAGGAAGCCTTCCCTGACTGCTGCAACTAGTGGCAATTTCTTCACGTGCTGGGAATCTGTAAGCCAGCACCACTTCTCCCTAGTTATCTCTTCATTCCTGTTCTCTTAACAAGTGGCTGGTATTTTCCAGCTTCTTGACCAAACCAGTCCATAAGCCCCTCCAGAACAAGGAAGTGGATACACCTTAGACTCTTCCATCTCATGCTGCCGTGCCCAGGAAGGGAACAAGCGGGGAGGTTCTTGGCAAATGTGGCTGCTGCTGCTGGTGACACAGAGCCCTGTGGCTTGTTGATTGAACCATCTGTGGCCCTTGAGCTGCCTTCAGTGATGCCATGGGCAGGCCCCACGTTGGTGGCTTTTGCAGTCACCTCTCCCCACCCATCCAGGGCAGCAGGCTGGGCCCATTTCTCGAGTGAAGGAGCCAATGCTGGGGGAGTGGGTGCCCCCCAACCCTGGCACTGCAGTGGCTGTGATGGTTAAGTTTATGTGCCGACTTGCCTGGACCAAGGGGTGTGCAGAGAGCTGGCAAGGCCTTCTTTCTGAAGGTGTACATGAGAGCGCTTGAGTTGGGACTGAGAAAGGCAGATCACCCTCCCCAGTGTGGGCGGACACCCTCCATCTGTTCAGGGCCTGAATAGAACAGAAAAGGCAGAGGAAGGGTGATCCCACACTGCCTGAGCTGGGCCGTCCATCTTCTCCTGTCCTTGGACCTTGGCTCAGGTGCTCTGACTTGAGTTGGAACCACCAGCCTTCCTGGGCCTCCAGCTTTACAAAAGGCAAACAGTGGGGCTTCTCAACCTCCATAGTTGCGTGAGAACCTCTCTAAGGCATTTCTCTCTATATATCCACATAGGTCCTATTGATTCCGTCCCTCTAGAGAACCCCCCTAATGACCTAGTTGGGTAATGGGGACCCTGGGGGAGGCCTGGGCCTTGCTTCTCCCCTGAGCAGGCATTTGTCTGTCTTCTGCCCCAGAGCTGCCTCGGCATGTTGGGAGGTCTTTTTTCCAGTATGAAACTTCTTGATGTGTTCGGTGACTCATCCATCGGAAGGCCCTTAAGAGTGGCAGTCACACTGCCTTCAGAGATGAGTAAATCACGACTCAGACTCATGGGGGCTCAGAGCTCCCCAGCAACAATGAAGTGTAGGGGGGTGGAAGTGCAGGTCGGCGTGGGTAGGTGAGGTGTGTCGGGGGCGGCCCTCATGTAGCACCCGGCCCTGGTGACACAGAGCCATGTGACCAGCGCCAGGCCCTCTGTCACAACTCTGGACACTTCTGTTGCAGTTTTAAGGATTCTGCAGAGTGGACTGTGAGCTCGGGTTGATAAAGGCACATAAGAAAGGAGGGTGGTGGGGGATGGTTAGAGAGGTGGGGATAGAGGAAGCGGGGCTTGGGAGCCCAGAGATTCTGCCACCGACCCGCCCTGTGATGTGTGATCTGGGGAGCCTCCATCTGCTTGGGGACAGAGGGAAGCCACCCGGTCGTGGTGTCAGGAAGATCCAAAGGAGATGTAACACCAAGAGAGTTTCCTGTCTTAGACGTGGTCAAGGGCAGGGAGAATGGCCTCTAGCTGGGAGGCTGGGAAGGGGCTGGAGGGAGCATGGCTGGAGTGCGCTCCTGAACTTGCTGAATGCCGAGCACACCCTCTCTGCTGTCAGCTATCCAGGACTCCCCATAAATCCAAATTTCTGACTCCTTTGGCCTGGGCAGGGTGGGCTTTCCAGGTGATTCTTTGACGCATGCAACCTGGGCTGGGAACCTGCAGCCCAGAGCAGGGCACCTCCTACTTTACCATCCACACGAATCACAAGGGTGTCTCTCTGAAATGAAGACTCTGACTCGGGAGGTCTCAGGTGGAGTGGGTTTCTGCATCTCTAATAGGTGCCCAGCTGAAGGACGAAGACCACACTTTCAATGACGCACCTTTACAGTCATGGGTCTCAAATTTCCCTGCACGTCAGAATCCCTTATGGGAGTCTGTGAAGCAGGGCACTCAAAGCTGGTCCTCTGGGGCAACCCAGAGGGATGGAGTGGGGAGGAAGGTGGGAGGTGGGTTCAGGATGGGGGAACACATGTGTGCCCGTGGCTGATTCATGTCAATGTATGGCAAAAACCACCACAATTATTAATAAAGGAATTATCCTCCAATTAAAGTAAATTAATTAATTAAAAGAAATGTGGATACATGAGCGGTCCTAGGGTCTCACAGTCCTAGACACCCCGTGTGTGGCTGACATGCCCCAATGTTGTTCTGATCTCACTAGCTCAGGGGGCTACACACTTAGTACCTAGGTCACTGGGTCTGTGGAACTCTCAGCCTGGTCATTCAAAGGCACTACCCAGCCCTCAGTATGGCTTCTTTATCTTCCTGGTCCCTTGATTCCTTGATTTTGATGAGTACGGATTTGAATGCCAAGGGGTTGGTTCAGTGCTCTGGTTATGTTTATCCCAAGGCTGTGCTTGCAAAGGTTGGAATTTCCATGCCTTACTTCAGCTCATGTGCAAGACCCTGGTGAACAGCAGGTGACAGCAAGACCATAGAGACAACATAACATCAGGGTTACCTTAGTTTCCTGAGGCTGCTGTGAAAAACTGCCACAAACTCAGTGGCTTTAAACAACAGTTCTGGAGCCAAAGGCCTGAAATCAGTGTTGTTGCACCGAAATCAAGGAAAATCCATTTCTTGCTCCTTCCAGCATCAGTGGCTGCTGGCATTCCTTGACTTCTGGCTGAATCACTCCAATCTGTCTGCTCCATCTCCACATCACTTTCTGTGTGTGTGTGTGCGTGCGTGTGTGCGTGTGTGCGTGTGTGTGTGTGTGTAACCTCTCTTTGCCTCTCTCCTTCAAGGGTATCTGCAAGTCTTTGGTGCCCACCTGGACAATCCAGGATAATCACCCCATCTCATGTAAAGACATTATGTGTCATTTAGTCACATCTGCAAAGACATCTTTTTTCCAGATAAGGTAACATTCACAGATTCCAGAAGGTAGGGCCTGATATCTAGGGAACCATTCATGGCCTAATAATGATCTGAAAAAGGCCCCAACTCTGTTGCCTTTCAGATGATAGCTCACCAATGGCCTTCCTCATTTTTCCTTGTACGCTTGGCATGTAGCCCAAGGCCTGGAGCTGGTAGGACATCGCTGAATGTTTGTGGAGTAAACTAAAGTGGTCTTCCCTGGTGGCTCATCAGTAAAGAATCTGCCTGCCATGCAGGAGACCTGAGTTTGCTCCCTGGGTCGGTAAGATCCCATGGAGCAGGGAGTGGCAACCCACTCTAGTATTCTTGCCTGGAAAATTCCACGGACAGAGGAACCTGGCAGGCTACAGTGCAGGGGGTCACCAAGTCAGACATGACTGAACAACTAACAGTATCTTAATATCTTAAATAGGAAGGAAGTGGGCAAGCACATGAATTCAGAATCTGAAAACAGTGAGGCATTAGAGAACTGCAGTGGGAAAGTAAGAATGAAGTGTGGGAGGCAATTTTTTTTTTTTGGCCGCACCGTGTGGCATGTGGGATCTTAGTTCCCTAACCAGGGATGAAACCCACGCCCCATGCAGCGGAAGCATGGAGTCTTAACCACTGGATCACCAGGGAAGTCTGTGGGAGGCTTTTTTAGATGTTCCATTAAAGAGCCTGGACACTGACCTGAATGCAAGAAAGAGCTCCTTATGAAGCCATTCATTCATTCAATACTCAACAACAAAGCACAGGGTTATTTTGACTTTGTGGGGAAGTGAAGACAGGCCTCCTAGAGAGACGGCATTGAATTAGGACAAGAGCTGTGTTTCAGTAGGTTCTCTTACTAGGTCTAAGTTAGTGTCCTATGAGTTTGGGTGCTGCATCAGTCAGGGTTCACTAGAAAAACAGAACCAATGGGAGATATCTGTACTTATATCTGTATCAACATCTGCATCTGTGTCTAATATATGTATGTTGTTTAGTCACTAAGTGACTAAGTCACTTAGTCTGACTCTTTGTGATCCATGGACTGCAGCACACCAGGCCTCCCTGTCCCTTACTATCTCCTGGAATTTGCTCAAATGTATTTCCATTGAATTGGTGATGCTCTCCAACCATCTCATCCTCTGCCACCCTCTTCTCCTTTTGCCTTCAATCTTTCCCAGCACTAAGTTCGTTTCCAGTGAATTGGCTGTTTGCATCAGGTGGTCAAAGCATTTGAGCTTCACTTCAGCATCGATCCTTCCAATGAGTATTCAGGGTTGATTTCCTTTAGGATTGACTGCTTTGATCTCCTTACTGTCCAAGGGACTTGCAAGAGTCTTCTCCAGCACCACAATTCGAAAGCAGCTATATATTTATATATATATGTAGAGGGAGAGAGAGACAGAGAGAGAGAGAGAGAGACAAAGACAGAGAGACAGAGATTTCAAGGAATTGGCTTATGTGATTGTGGGGGCTGACAGGTCCAAAATAAGTAGGAGAGACTGGAGACCCAGTGAAAGGTTGATGTTGCAACTCAAATCTGAAGGCCATCTGCCACCAGAGTTCGCTTTTCCTCAGGGGACCTCAGTCATTACCTCTTAAGATCTTCAACTGATTGGGTGAGACCCACCCACATTACAGAGGGTCATCTTCTTTGCTCAGAGTCTACTGATATAAAATGTTACTCTCATCTAAAAACTATCTTCCCAGCAACACCTAGACTGATGTCTGACCAAATCTCGGCCCTGTCAAATTGATGCAAAAAAGTAACCATTACAGCTGCTATATTTCCTGGTGAATTAAGATTTATAACCATTGAATCTCTGCAGATTGTATCTTGCTCCATTACATAATAGCCCTCTTTGTTCCTGTGAATGCTTTATTCCTTGAATTCTTTATGCAACATTAATTTGTCACTCTTGTTACATTTTAAATTTCAGTTTTCAAATGTAGTCCACTTTGGACCTCTGTTTGTCAGCATTTCGGGTGCAGTTCTTGGAAATAGCACTTAACCTGGCTTTGTATCCATCTCCCCAGTCTAATGGACTTTAAATAGGAAATGCAGCCCATTCATCTTTCTTATGAAAGTTGATGCCCATGGTTTTAATTTTTCATCTTTTATTATGTTTTATTGTTACTGCTGTTTCTTTTTTCCCTTTTCTTTTTGTCTCTTTATGCATACTCTCCCAATCCTCCCAACGTCCACCCATTAAGTCAGAAATTCTACTCAGCTCCTTGAACTTTTCCACTCCACCCCTTGCTCCCTCTTCTCGGTTTTGCTAAGATCAATTCTATGTTTTTACTTCCAGGCTACACAGGTTTCCCTTACAGTATGTGGCTTATGTTTCAAGAATCCCTACTTAGCAATTATGGTACAGAATCCCAGGCATATTTAGATTAAACCATCAATTTTGCAAGGGTATTGCTCACCACCATTTTCTGAGTTCTATCTTGGGATATCAACTCTGACTGAACTGTGTTGATGAGAAAGAAACTTCTGTGGGTAAAAGGGACCTTCTCTGTGTCTGGCCATGTCAGATTATTTCCCTTCTTTTGCCCTGACACATGAATTTTAGCACAGGAGGGGAAAGTCTCAGTGTCCAACATTCAGAATCCCTAGATATTGTCCCAAAGTCACTGAGGAATATGACTCTGCTCTGATTCTCCTTCTCTTGGATGTGACTGGCTCTTTCTGGAACTCTGCAAGACTTTCTCCTTATCCTTGGAGTTGGAGACTTTATGGCATAGCTTCAGCCCCCGAGACATTTTCTACTAGCATTTCTTTCATTTCTGCTTCCCCTCAAGCTCCTTTTGGAGTGCCTGTTCTTTAAATGCTGTACCTCTTAGAACTGCCTGCTGCTGCTGCTGCTAAGTCGCTTCAGTCGTGTCCGACTCTGTGCGACCCCATAGATGGCAGCCCACCAGGCTCCCCCGTCCCGGGGATTCTCCAGGCAAGAACACTGGAGTGGGTTGCCATTTCCTTCTCCAATGCATGAAGATGAAAAGAGAAAGTGAAGTCGCTCAGTCGTGTCTGACTCTTAGCGACCCCGTGGACTGTAGCCTACCAGGCTCCTCCATCCATGGGATTTTCCAGGCAAGAGTACTGGAGTGGGGTGAACTGCCTGCAAGCCTCCCATTTTCTCCCTGATGATTTTCATGTGTTTTTCCTCCACATTATCTCCCAGGTTTTCACTTTTTTTTTCCACCTTGACTGTTTTCTTTCTGAATTTACCTATGACTTTTAAAGCTTTTTCATTCCATGCACTGTGCTGTGCTTAGTTGCTCAGTCGTGTCCAACTCTTTGTGACCCCATAGACTGTAGCCTGCCAGACTCTTCTGTCCATGGGGATCCCCATGCCAGAATGCTGGAGGGGGTTGCCATGCCTTTCTCCAGGGAATCTTCCCAAACCAGGGATTGAACTCAGGTCTCCCGCATTACAGGCGTATCCTTTACCATCTGAGCCACCAAGGAAGCCCATGGTGTATGTTAAATGTTTCTGTGCTCTGACTGTAATTCATTTTCTCTCTTCCTTTCCCAGGAGGAACTGTTTACTCTGTCTTCTTTCCTCTATTTATTGGGTCCTTTCAAAGGTTTTGTCCTCTACTTGATGGTGGTCTCCTAGGCAGTGGCCAGCCAGTGGGAGTGGATGACAAGCCTCTTATGTTGTTGTAGACAGTGACAAATGAACTGGAAAAGTCCTGTCAAGATGCTGGAGGAGGCGTCTCTGCTCCCAGGTTTGCAGGTGCAAGGAGGGCTGCTGGTTCTCAAGGGTGGGCTGCAGGAGCCATTCGGGTCAGCCTCCAGCCCTCTGAGCTGAAGGAGAGGGTGGGCAGTAAGGATGAGGGCATGTGTGTGCGCGTGCTCAGCTGTTTCCGACTCTTTACAACCCCACAGGGAGCAGCCCGCCAGGCTCCTCTGCCCATGGCATATTCCCGGCAAGAATTCCAAAGCGGCTTGCCTTTTCCTCCTTCAAAGATACCCATCTTTGGGTTAGAAATAAAAGAAATTCATCTGATTCATTTTCAAAGAGCCTCTAAGCTCCCAATATATAAACTAGAGAGTGAATGCTTCTCAAAATTAAGAAATATATAATGTCCAGCCTCTGAGTTACCATGGAAATGCTGATTGCAATTGCAAAGAGACCATTTTCCACTTACCATATTAGGCAAGAGCAAAACATAAAGTAATTGCCCAAGCTAGTGTGTGCCCCTTGGAGATACACTGGAAGTAACTTTGAGAAGCCTGTTTTAGAAAAATGTATCTATAGATGTGAAGAATCCTCTCAGAATCTAGTGATTCTGCTTCTAGGGTTTTGCCCTAGTGCCTTGGCCCCCAGCCTTTTTGGAACCAGGGACCAGTTTCTTAGAAGACAATTTTTCCATGGATGGGTGGTTGGGGGGATGGTTCAGGCAGTAACATGAATGATGGGGAGCAATGATAGGTGGCAGATGAAGCTTTGCTTAGTCGCCCACCACTCACCTCCTGTTGTGGAACCTGATTCCTAACAGGCCATTGACTAGTATTGGTGCACGGCCTGGGGGCTGGGAATCCCTGCCCTAAGGTACACACACATGCACCAACACGTGCAGTGTAATCACAGTGATTTCTGGAAACCCTTCCTTAAATATGCATAAACCATTACACAATGTGAACAGTAATAGCCTGTGGTTTTTTTTTCTTTTTCTTTTTCCTATTTTGTGTAATCCTCCAAGTTTTCTGTAATTAGTATATTGTATGGGGGAAAGAATTCTGTGTGACTCTGGACAAATAAACCATCTATGCCTAGAGCCTTAATCTTCTCATCAAGAAAGATGAAGCCAATGCTACCTGCCTCACAGGGTTATTGGCGGTGAAATGAAAACCATGTGAAAGCCCCCAAACTGAGCCTGGAGCAAAGCAAGCGCTGCTGGATGCTGGTTCCTTCATTCTTCTGTGGGCCTCACAGGGTCGCACGAGAAGATGGCGATGGGATAGAGGTGGGGCACCTGGGAATAAACTGAGGAAACTGATGTGAATCACGAGGCTTTAAAAATTCCCTGAGGTAGTGTGTTCAGTAGATAGACCTCATCTCCGGAACCATCTGGAATCTTTGCTCCCAACCTGTTGGTAACATGTTTCCAGCGGTCATTCTGAGGCGCAGTCTGCAATGATAACCCAGGACAGGCATCTCAAGTTGGCTGTGAGGATCAGACATAGAGCAGACACAGCCCAACCCCGGCCTCTCAACCCCAAGGCCTGGCTTAAGAATAGACCTTTGCCCTCATCTCCAAACCACCCCTCTCAGACCCCAGGGGTAGTGTCAGTCGCTCAGTCCAGTCCATCTCTTTACAGTCCCACAGACTGTAACTCACCAGGCTCCTTTGTCCATGGAATTTTCCTGGCAAGAATACTGAAGTGGGTTATCATTTCCTTCTTCAGGCTCAGACCCCAGAGCAGGACCGAAAGAAGAGGGTTTCCAGACTGCCTCATCCTTACACCACTTCTTGGGCTGGTAATAGATATTTTTAAACGAATTTTACAATTACTCTGTGAACGCATGCTATATTGCTTTTGATCTTGTGCTTTTAAAGCAGTCCTTGGTTAAATGAGTCACATTTAATGGGATTTCCAATTCGTGCTCCTCCATTAGGGCAGCCCTCTCCATCTTTGATGGGGCCGAAAATTAAGGCGTCTGGTGCACAGTAGGCCCTCAACGTGTCAGTTAATATTGTAAAAGCAATGATAATAAATCTGAAGTTGGGGAGCCTGGGGCCAGAGTACTGGGTGAAAGGTCGTCTTGAGCCTCGCCCGTGGGCTTGCAGCCGGGCACAGCAACCCGGACGCCCTGTGGGTGTGGCGTGGCGTGCAAGGGTTCGGTCTGGCCCGCACCGCCCGAGTTAGCTCGGAAACTTTCGCAGTGGGCGGGCCGGACCCGCCCTCCCGGCGACCTCGAGCTTGGCCGCGCCGTGGGCCCGTAGGCTGTAGCCGCCGAGGCGCTCTGTGATTGGCGAAAGTGCAGAGTGATTGGCAGGCAGACCGGCCGCTCAGCGGGCCGAGTCGGAGCCGCGTCCTCCGGGCCGCGTCGGGAGTGGAGGACGGCCTGCGGCCCCGCCCAGGCCCCGCCCAGGCCCCTCCCCTCCCCGCGCTGCTGCTTGCGCTCACCGGCTTCCACTGAAACCGGCACAGTCCGCTTGGTCCCGGCTGCTTTCCTTCGGCCCTGGTCTTTCCAGCTGCTGCCGATCAACTTTGTGACGAGCTCGGAGGCCCAAGGGCGTCGCAGCGCCGCGTGAGGCCCACTCACGGGCCGGTGAGTACTTCGGGACGAGGGGCGGTTGCAGCGGGACCTGGAAAGTGAACCGAGAGCACCTGGACTGGCCGCCCTCCTCGGCCTCAGTTTCCCCATCTGCGCGGTGGGCGGCTGGTACCAGTGTTCCCTGCAAGTTCCCCAGAAGTTGGAGGGCCAGGGCCCGTCCTCTCCGCGACACTCAGGGCTCCCCCTGCCCGAGCCTGGATTGCGGCTTCCTCCCGGGGATGCGCGCCCCCTCAACCCCAAGCCTGGGCTCCCCGGGCATCGTGGGGGCACCGCGCGCTCTGAGCACCGTCACGCCCACGAGCCCGGCTTCGAACCCTCCCCGCGCCCCGTCCCCCTCCCCGCCCCCGCCACCGCCAGCGGGAAAACCGGCCTCAGAGGAAGGCAGCTCTTGGCGCTGGGGACCCGGTGGGTGGAAGGGGGCGCCCCTGCCCCCTGCGTCCCACAGCGTGGATCTCGAGTTGCCCCGTCACGATGGCCCTTCCCCCGCGGCTCTCGGCCTGCTCGATGAGACCCTGAGCTGCCCTCAGTGCCCCTGGGGCCGCTGGAAGGCGCTTGTCACCCCCTACCCCGCCATGAGGGCTGCTGATGGTGTGTGTGTGTTGAGGGTTCAGGTGATCCCAGCCCTCGGGGGAACATCAGTTTCTGCTTTGACAGATGGAAACTCTCTGGGAAATCTGACCCATCTCTTCTGGGTGTGATGGATCTGGGACCTCTCACACCAGTGGTTGTAGTTGATGTTAAGAAATTCCGAGGAACTAACACACAGTATTTGACTCTCCCAGCAGTCTTAGGGGTATGGGATTATGGACCCATTTGACAAATGAGGAAACCAAGGCTCATTAGGGTTTGATGACCTGCCCAAGACCCCACAGTGGATGGGGCAGAGCCTGGTGGAAATCAGTGCCCCTCCTGGGCAGTCGCTGAGAACAAATGCCTGCCTCTCCTCACCTTGGACAGTGACCCCTGGCAGAGGGTCCATTTGTAAAGGGCTTTCCCTTCTTCCGGGATCCATCACTCAGGAAGCAGTGCCAGGGATACCTGGTGTGCTGGCTGTCTCCCTCACTACAGCCCCAGTGAGGAAGCTGTGCTGAGAAGCCCAGAGGTCACTCTTCCCTGCTGCTCGTCTCCAAGGGGCTGTGATTCTCACCGGTGCCCCCTTGGCATCTGACGGGGATTTGGAGGAAGGTTCCTTTATATTCTTGCTCCCCCCAGCAGCTGGGCCTTGATTAGACACAGGAAAGGTTGCCCGGAGACCACATCTCATCTTCTTTCCCAGATAGAAGGAATCTGGAGGGCTCCCCACTCAGGCCACCCCTGCTCCTCCCAGGCCAAGGCTGGGTAGGCCTTTGGGGGCTGGTCACAGAGGGGATCCTAGTTCAGTCCCCAAAATGCCTGGACAGAGACCAAACCCTGGTCCACGATGCTGGTGATGAGAGGGTTCTGGTAGAGAGGTTGCTCCATGCTTCAAATGACTCCGTCCCCTCCCTCAGATCCCCTCCCCAGAAAGTGGCACCACCACCATGGCCCTGCCCCATCAGTCAGACCACATTCTGCTTCCACACCCTCTCGTTCAGTTGGGGATGCTCTTGTCTCTCCTGGCCCAGGAGTTGTCCTTAGATGCCTGCCCCAGGCCAGGCCTCCTCACTTTCCCTGGAAGGCTGCCCGGCTCCCTCCTTGGTCTCCCTGGCCTGTCCCCACGCAGCCTGGATGGGCCTCAAACTGCCACTGCCCTGCAGCTCAGCCCTCAGTTTTCCTTCTGCCCAGGGCTCAGCCCCAGCACCAAGCCTGGCACTTGTTTAGGGCCTGCCCCAGCTTCCTGGCTGTCCACTCAGCCTCTGTTCTCCTCCCTGTGTCCTCTGCCCAGTCTCAGTTCTGTGCCACTTGCACCTTCCCCACCACGTTGCCATCTCCTTCTCTGTCCACTGCCTTTTCTCCTGGGCAGTCCCCCACTGAAATGCCCAAACACCTCCATTCTTCCCCCTCCTTCACCCTTGCCTGGCTTGTCCTGAAGGCTTGGTCCAGGCCTCTCGTGGAGAATCCCTGCCCTGCTCCTTTCCCACGGCTGAGGTTGGACCCCTTCTGTGCCTGCTGCCCCCCCCACCCCTGCCAAGTGGGCCATCCTGGTGGTGGTTTGTTTAGGTGTCATCCTTCCCATCTGGACTGAGTTCGTGAAGGCCGGCCCTGTGGGATCCTCAGTGGGGTGGGGAGGCCCAGCACAGGCCAGGCACAGAATCAGCCCACAGTCCATGCCCACTGACCCACCCTGGCCAGGTGGGGGCATCCCCAGCCTGATTCCCCCTTAGTCCTGTGAACTTGGCACATTGGTAGAGCTGGAATGTTCCTTGGTTTGGCCCTTAAGACTCTGGGACAAAAATAGATACCTGGGAATCTCCAAGGGCTTTGTGCCCTTGTCTTGACCAGCCTCGTGCCAGGCAGCTGGGCTGTCCAGGCCAGAGGAGACATCCCAGACCCTGCGAACCCCGGAACCCTCTAGCTTTGGGCTCAGTCACAGATAGGTTTCAGAATTAACGTTTTGTTGTAATTCCAGAAACCTTCACATTCATTATAGAAAATTAGGGGAGCATATTTAGAAAAAAGAATAAAATAAAACTACCTCAGTGGCTCAGTGGTATAAAGAATCTGCCTGCCAATGCAGGAGACGCAGGAGACAGGTTCAGTCCCTCGGTTGGGAAGTTTCCCAGGAGGAGGAAATGACAACCCACTCCAGTATTCTTGCCTGGGATATCCCATGGACAAAGGAGCAGGGCAAGCTGCAGTCCATGGGATCACAAAGAGCTGGACATGACTGAGGACTGAGCACACACCTAGCCTCTTCACCCAGATGTAAACACTATTGCTATCTGTTGGAGGGGGTGCATTTTATTCCATCTTTTTCTACAGATGCATTTTGTTTTCATCTAAATAGACTCAGGGCAGTATCTCATGCTGCTTTAAATCCTGCTCAACAGAGTTATACAAACATGTCCTTACCTTTAAATATTCTTACACAAGTCGTGGCTAATGGCTGTATAGTGTAGCAGCACCTAGAGGGGCTGTGAGTTTCACATCTGCCCTCTCTGGACGGCGCTGGAATGTATGATGGACACACCTGAGAGGTGTTCTGTAAGAGCAGAGACGTGGAGGTCCACAGTTGGGTGTGATTGTGGGGTGGGTGTGAAACAGTGGGCATCCCAGGTTATTCCCTTGCAGCTAGCATCAGAGTTCGTGAATGTCCTTGAGTCTTCCCCTGAGGGCATGTTTCAGAGGTGGGGTGGTCCCCTGGGGGTGGAGAGCCGAGTGGGCGTGGCCCTTATAAGCAAGGATTAGAGAGCTTGGGAGAGGGCAGTGGCAACCCACTCCCCCTACTCTTGCCTGGAAAATCCCATGGACAGAGGAGTCTGGTGGGCTGCCGTCTATGGGGTCGCACAGAGCCAGACACGACTGAAGTGACTTAGCAGCAGCAGCAGAGAGCGTGCGCTGAAGTCCGCATGCTGCCCTTCTCCCCCTGTCGGTAGTTGTGTGGTCCCAGCAGCCCCCTTCCAGGGGTGGCAGACCCTCAACTGAGCTCTGTGGTTCCTGGCGTTTTTCTGTTTTGCTGGGGTAAAATTATGCCTGGGTGCTCATGTGGAAAGAATGCCGGCCACTCTGGATCTGACACAATGACAGGTTCCGAGCCACTGCCCTGACCCTGGGGTGGCAGTCGGGTTGACCACCCCCCCTCTCGTAGGCATTGGAGGAGCCCTGGAGATGGGGCGGAGCGCGATGCTGATGCTCTCGTTCTGTGGTTGGGATTCAGGATGCCGGCAGGGCCGGAGGGAGGGACCTGCTTTCTCTGGTCACACTGTGAGATGGGGCCGGCTCTTCTCCAGCCAGGGCTCCTCCCCCCAGGCCAGACTCCCTCAGATGTACCTTGCAAAGCACGGAGGCAGGTATTCTGAGTGAATGAGATGCCGGAAAGAAGACTGTCAGAGAAGGAAGACCAGACACCACTGTGGGTCCCTCCACCAGGAGAGCATCTGTGGTCTTCTCTGTGACCTATCCATGGCGATGGGTCATCTTGTTTGTTTTTAAGTAATAAGGCGTTTGATCCATAAAAGGTTTGGCTGACCTCAGGAAATCTGAAAATTAATCCTCCTCCGTTCGTCCATTTTCACTAACTAGAGATTTCACTTTAAAAGTTTCATTGTGATTGTAATGTGACATGCACAATGCTTAGCCCAAGAGGCCAGCCAGAAGCTACCTGTTCTCCTGAAATTTCTATTATAAGGTGGCTCTCAACTGAATGTGCCTTTGTTTTGCACTTGGGAGAAATGGTGCTTTTTTTAAATGGTTGGTAGTTTGCAGGCTGCTTTCTCTTTCTTCACACCCTTGTGCCCCAGAGCACCCCTTCATTGGAGGCATTATTCCTTCTGCACAGATGGGTGAAGTGAGGCCTTGTGAGGTTTTGTGCTCAGTCGCTCAGTTGTCCGCCTCTCTTTAACCCCATGCACTGTAGCCCACTAAGCTCCTCTTTTCTGTCGGATTTTCCAGGCAAGAATACTGGAGTGGGTTTTCATCTTCTCTTCCAGGGGATCTTCCCAAACCAGGGATTGAACCCGCGTCTCTTGCGTCAGGTGGGTTCTTTACCACTAAGCCACCAGGGAAGCCCTAAGTAGCTAATGAAAGGTAGAACTGACATGCACTCCCTGTGTTGGCTATTGGTGGAAAAATTGTGTCCTGATGGTGAGGGATGGTGCTGTCCCTCCTGACCCGTCCTTCCTTGTAGATGGGGAGACAGACAGGTGTGAGTTCTTCTTGTCCACCTGGCAGAGAGAGGGCTCTCCAGGAGACATGCCCTGGGTGCTGTGTGGTTACCTGAGAGCAGGTGATGGAAACAGGACTCGGGGCAGAGGCAGCTGGGAAACTCCCAGAAGGGGGCGAGTTGGGCCCTTGATTTGAACGACGTGTCGGAGCAACATGTCGGATTGGTCCTGGCGGAGAGGACACTTCCAGGTCTGGGGGGCGCTTCGAGAGCTAAGGCGTGGGGGTCACAGAACTGTAGGTTTGGAAGTGAGTGGTGAGGGAAGGGAAGGCACGGTGGGGCTGGATCGCAGAGGCAGGTGGGCAGATTTTGAGAAGCCTCTTTTTCAGAAATGAGGTCTTTCTGAATGAGAGGCTCTGTGGTTTTGAATTCTAGCTCCAAGACTCTGAGCTACGAGGCCTTGGGAAGGGATCTCACCTTTCTGGAGCCAAGGTTGCTGTCTGTGAAAGGGGGTGAGCGTGGAAGGACAGGTTATCTCACCATCCACCGCAGCCGGGTAACAGCAGGACGCTCCTCCTGGGCCAGCCACCCCCACCCGCACCCCCAGGAGAAATCGGTGGGAATTGCTAAGAAGGGCACATTCCAGACATGCTTGTTGCGTTGTTAGTAGTGACAGAGGATCCCTGGTGTAAGTCAGCTCTCCGAAGGCCCGCTGCCCTCTGCAACTCCAGGAAGGTAGCACTTGATTCCGGGGCAGTGGGAGCCACAGGAGATGGTGAGGTCAGACGTGACTCCGCGTGGTTTGTCTCCGATCGGCCGGGGACCTGCACAGCTGGGTTCTGTCTGCAGAATTCACGGCTGACTTTCCCCGCCCCCCTGCAGCTGGCCGCCCGCCCACGGGGCCTGCCTGCCCGTCTACCCAGATGATGGATTTCACAAAAGTTGCCTCTTTGTTTGGTTCCCGGAAGCCTGGCGTTCGGGAACAGCACCGAGCACGGCATTGGTTTCCAAGCAGAGATCCGTGTGGCTTGATACGCTTTTGGTTCGCAGCCAAGGGGATGTTTTAAAATAAGGGCTCGGCCCCTCCAAGGCAAGGCAAGGGGATGTTTTAAAATAAGGGCTCGGCCCCTCCAAGGGAGTCGTGCCCAGATTGAAATCTCCAGGGTCCTTTGGAGAATGAAGGTCTGATCTCTGGGGCCTCCTTTGACTCTTCCAGTGACGGCAGTCTCCAGGCACGCTTCAGGTACCCACTTTTGCAGGCTCAAGGGAGCCGGAGCTGGACACTTTGGATACCTGGGAGCCTGGCCCTTCCGATCTGTGATCTCATATAGTCCTCACAGTACCCCCATTTACAGTCGAGGAAACTGAGGGACAGAGAGGAATGTGACCCGCTCAGGACCCCAGAACTGGCAGCACAGTGGCCGTGGTGGGTTGGTCTGGGAGCCGGATTCCTCACCCCCGGCCTTTCCCTGCTCTGCTCTCATTTCCTCACCTCTGCTCTCATTTCCTCAAGGGTGAACGTGGCCTTGAGCCTGGGGTGGGGGCCATGGGATCCTTGGGGATACCCCACTCAGTGTACGCGGTCCTATCTGCTTCAGTGTCTGTGTCCATGGAAGCCCGTCCCCGCTCCCCAGGGCCCCGGTTTGGGGTCCTGGGGCTGGGGAAGGCCTGGAGCTCTCAGCCCCATAGTCTGGGGCTCATGGTCACCCTCAGTTGTGTCAGTGGTGATTTTCGCCTTGTTGCTAAACAGCAGCATTGACTAATCGAGCCCTTTGCCCCTGTTTGTCATCAGCTCTCTTTGCTTGCCAGTCTGTTCCAGTCATCGGTTCCGACACACCAGCCCCCCGGTTTCCATCACCCACGTCTGGCATGGGCTCGTATCCGGTGCCGTCAGGCTCGCTGAGTTGTGTCCTGGGGGTCGAGCCTGGTGTGGGGGCTTTGGAGTTGGCCAGGCCTGACCACATCCTGCTCCAGGGGCTGTTCCCCCCACACCTGTCTTCCACCCCTCTTCCTCTCCCCTTTCCCTCCCTCCCTCTGCTTCTCATGTTTACTTTTTAAAAATATTTTATTATTCATTTATTTGGCTGTACCAGGTCTTCACTGAGGCATGCAGGATAATTTTGTTGCAGCATGTAGGATCGAATTCTCTGACCAGGGATTGAACCTGGGCCCCCTGCAATGGGAGCTTGGAGTTTTAGCCACTGGAACACCAGGGAATCCCCTCTCAAGTTTATTTTAAACTTCCACTTTGTGCCAGTGTATTCCTTTCGTAGAGCTCTAAGGAGAAATTGACAGAAGCTTGGTGGCTTTAAACAACAGAAATTTTTCGTCTCACAGCTCTGGAGGCAGAAGTCCGCGATCAGGGTGTCGGCGGGGTTGGTTGTCCTGGGGGACTCTGTGGGAGAGTCCTTCCTTGTCTTTCCTGACTCTGGGTGTTGTTGGTGTCTCTGGGCCTGCAGCTGTGTCTCCTCCTCCACGTGGCATCCTCTCTGTCTCTGTGTTACCCTTTTATAAGGACCCCAGTCCTTGGATTAGGGACCACCCTAAGCCAGGATGCTCTCTTGTCAAGATCCTTGATTACATCTGCAAAGACCCCCGTCTTCCAAATAAGGTCCCTGCACAGATTTTGGGTGGACAGACTGGGAGACCAGCTTCATTCCAGCACAGCCAGATGCTGTGCCCAGGGCTCCATGTGGACCATCTCACTGAAGCCTCCCAACCTGCCACATCCCCATTTCTCAGATGAGTACACCTGAGGCCCGGGACTCAAGTCCTGGAGACTAAGGGCCCAGCTCATGGCTGCTGTGGGACCTGCCAGGCCAGCGGACCTTGAGTGAGTTTCCTCCCTCAATTTCCTCATCTGTAAAATGGGAGTGTCTTTGCGGGGGCTGTTGTGAGATTGAATGAGACCACGTGGAATGCTGGGCAGCGCCCTTCCATTTCCCTTTGCCATCCTGTCTCTCTACCAAAAGCTAGAGGCCAGGGCAGCCTGGGCTTGGCTGGCCTCATGTGTTTGATCTCCCGGTTTTTCTCGCATCAGAATGGCTTCCAGCGCCCCTCCTCTGAGCCCCTCCGGCGCCCAGCCTCCGCTGCCACCACAGCCACAAGCCCGCTCACGGCTCAACGCCACCACCTCGGTGGAGCAGGAGCTCAGCGGGGCGCCCCCCGCTCCTGGACCCCAAGTTGGACCTGGATCGGATGCGAGAGACCCAGCCGCTCCGGCCATGCCCCAGGCCTCGCGGGCCAGGAGCCGAGAGAGGATGGACAGAACAGGTAAGGGGCGGGGCCCGGGATGCCGGACTGTCCTCCGTGGGGGGTGTTTTGTGGGGGCCGTGGACACCTGGGTCCTGGCACGTGGGCCAGATGCCCCTGCAAGGTTCCTTCTGCGGGTGGGCGTCCCCTGAAGTCGGGCCCAACCACTCCACCCAGGCCTGTCGACTCCGACCTCCCAGCAGGGTTTGCTCCCAAGTTCATAGACTTGGGCTGCAGCAGATGTCATGCTTCCTTCCTTTTTTTATCATCGAATGCACCGGCTCCCACCTGCTCAGCGACTCGGCAGGTGGTCTGCATCAGGCACTGTGTGGTGGGAGGTGGCGGGAGCCAGGCTCCCCTCTGGTCCCCCCCAGCACTCGGGGCGGCCCACGTCATCATCCCTTGTCCACCACGGCCACTTCTCAGGTGACCGTTCGGTCAAGTCCCTCTGCCTGGTCTGGGGGCCCCCCGTGGCCACTGCCCTTTGAGGCCAGCTGACACCCTGGAATTCCTGGCCCCTGGCCCCTGGCCCAGGTCCCTGCTGCCCTCTGGACCACCATCCTCCATGCCCAGGCCCGGCAGCCAAGGATGGCCCCAAACCCCAGTCCACTCTTGGGCCCCCCACTCAGGTTTCCAGTCTGTCCCAGGAAGCACTTCTCAGGGGCTGAGATGAGATAGTGTGAGGCCCTAGGTGGGCTGGGACCGCTGGTTGTCATGCCATTGACATTGGGGGAGGGTCGCCAGGGTTTGGTCAGTCCACCTGCTGTTCACTGAGCACGGCCTGGTGCCAGCCCTGAGCGGCCATTACCTGGTGGCACAGGTGAGCCCTGCCTCTAAGGGGTCCACAGTCTCCCAAAACACGGGGCCTGGGGATCACAGAGGTGGCCCTGGTGCTGGGCTGGGGAGGGAGCTGGAGGCCTGCCTTGGGAAGAGAGGATGCCTGAGCAAGTTGGAGCCTGCAGCGGGGAGAGAGCACAGCATGGGCAAGGGCCGGAGGGAAGAACTGACCTCGCCTTGGGTGGGCTTGGCCTGGAGAGAGCCCTGGACCTCCTGGGTGATGGGGTGGAAAGAAGGTTGGAAGGATCGGATGTGTGATGCTCGTGTGTCAGGCTTGAGGTTGAGCTACAGCAGGAGTGAGCAGGACCGGGCAGTGGGCTATAACAGGAGCTGTTGTGAAAGGCTCCTTTGCGCTTCGGGGGCTGTTGTAGGTAAAAAAAGCCTCAAGCCTTGCTGTCAGTTTCATAAAAGCAAGGATCCCTGGGTCTCCGGCTGTGATGTTTGGGGAAAATATAGCTGGCATCAACGTTACTTTTTCTAATAACTCACGCAGTGCTTCTCAGTATGTCTGTCTTGTACTCACAGTGACCAACCCCGTGAAATAGGGGCCTTGGCTTTCACTGTAGGTACAGTGATCAAAACAGAGCCCGCTGGGGACACGAGCTCCAGGAATGGTGAAAGCCCCGCGGCTTCTCTTCATGGCTCACTGCCTGTTAGACTTTCTGACCTCTGCCCACAGTAAGAAATACATGTACTGTAGTCATAACCTGGCGCCCACGCCCACGTGCCTGCAAGCACACAACACACGCGCACGCACACGCAGTGGGAATGGAAATTTCCAAAGCAATACTTGCCTTTACTGTGTGCCTGGCTGTCTGGTAGGTCTCCATGATCTTGCTTTTATGTGCAAACAAATGCTGCTTTGGGCAGTTCAGTTGGTTCTGTGACCTTCTGGGTCGACGTCTGCAGTTTGAAAACCGCTGTCTGGTTTGGCGCCAGTGCTGATTTCCTGCCCACCCCGGCTGGGACGCCAGAGCACGCGTCTCTCCATACGAGCTGTTTATGTATGGAGCATCCGGAGCCACGAGGTGGTGCAGGAAGGGTACAGACAGCCGGGGTGGGACGCTTGGCTGGGCTATCGACCTTGAGCTGTGTGCCCTCTCCTGGGAATTGGGAGGCCTCTCTGAGACTGTTTCTGTGAAGTTAGAGCAGCCACGTGGAGCCCGCATGCTGGGACCTCATGCTCATCAGCCCAGCGCGTGGGACGCGGTGCTGAGTCAAGGCCCCTGGTCCCTTAAGTACCTGTGTGGTGGTGTGGGGGAAGGGGTCCGTGCCTCGAGCTGCAGAACCCGATGTGCTGCGTGGGTGTCATCAAGCCTTCCCCCCCCCCCCCCCCTCCAGGCCCCTCCTGGGGCATCACCATGTGCATTGAGGCATCTGTCCAGTTTTAGGGCCCCATCCAGTCCCTCTTGGGTGACCAGCCTTAACCTCAGCTTCGGGCCCTGTGTGCATGCAGCAGCTTCGTGTGAGTGTCAGCCTCTTCTCTCCCCCTGGGAGGCTTGTGCTGCAGACTGTGTGTGCGCACGTGTGCGTGTGCGTGTGCTTTCTCGTGATTTGCACCAGCACAAGGCAAGATGTCGTGACCTTTGTGGTCACAGGGTCCTCCTCTCCCCCAGGTGCTCCGTGTAAGTTAAGGGGGTCCCAGCCCCCACCCCACCCTTCTCCTGCTCAGCCAGCCTTGTCGTTTCATTTTTCCCCTTGAGAAGCCGGCTGCCTGAGGTGACCACCCCCAGCTCAGTACCACCCCTACTCCGTGCAGAGGCACCAGACGCGTGGTGGCAGCACCTGCCAGGTGCCCTGTGAACCTGGAGGCTTTACGTGACCCCTTACGGCAGCCTAAGAGGAGGGCTCTGTCCGTGTCCCCATTTAGAGACCAGGAAACCGAGCCCCTGCCTTGCCAGAGGGGCCAGCACTGAGTGATGGTGGGTGTAGGGGCTCAGTCTCCTGTCCCATAAGGCCCCCTGCCCCCAGCAGAGCTGCAGGGACCTCCAGACTCTGGAGGGTGAACCAGGCCTGAGCTCCCCTGTGTAATCGTGCTGGACTAATGCCCAGCTTACCCCAGAAACACACCCACTGGGCCCTTCTGAGCTCCACATCTCCTTCAGAGATCTGTGTTTTGTTTCCAAGTCCTTTGGGCAGACTGGGCCTGATCTGGAATCTTGGTCTAGCCGCAAACACCACCCTGCAGCCGCAGGGCGTGGAGACCAGGGCTGGAAACATGCTTGGTTTCAATCTGGGTGAAGCGAAACAGCCTCCGAGGACAGACCGAGTCAAGACTGCCAGTTTCAGATAAGGAGAGTCAGGAAACAGATGTGGTCTTGATTGGCTTCTGTCCCCAAGGGGAGGTGCGGAGAGTACTGAGTGAGTTCTGGGCAGGTTGGCAGCCTTGGGCTCCCGACCCCACACTTCTGGGCTGTGCAGCGTCCCTTTCCTTAGTGCCGTCACCATCGCTGAATTGAACACACAGACCCTGCCCTGCCAGCCCTGCACAGCTCAGAGATCATCCACCCAGGGAGGGATTGGGGTTAGTTTTCATTAACTCCCCTGTCCATCTAGCAAAGTTCTGAGCATCGGTCAAGTACCAGTAAGTAACAGCAAGAGGAAGATGGCATCACACCTCCCAGGTTAGGCCTTGCTTGTGGTCCTTGTCTGCGTTAACTCACTTCTCCAGCCACATCCAGTTCAGTTCAGTTCAGTCGCTCAATTGTGTCCAACTCTTTGTGAGCCCACAGACTGCAGCACGCCAGGCTTCCCTGTCCATCACCAACTCCTGGAGTCTCGTCAAACTCATGTCCATTGAGTCGGTGATGCCATCCAACCATCTTATCCTCTGTCATCCCCTTCTCTTCCTGCCCTCAATCTTTCCCAGCATCAGAGTCTTTTCAAATGAGTCATCTCTTCACATCAGGTGGCCAAAGTATTGGAGTTTTAGATTGATCATCAGTCCTGATGAACAGTTGGGACTGACTCCCTTTAGGATGGACTGGTTGGATCTCCTTGTAGTCCAAGAGACTCTCAAGAGTCTTCTCCAACATCACAGTTCAAAAGCATCAATTCTTCAGCGCTTAGCTTTCTTTATAGTCCAACTCTCACATCCATACATGACCGCTGGAAAAACCATAGCTTTGACTAGATGGACCTTTGTTGGCAAAGTAATGTCTCTGCTTTTTAATATGCTGTCTAGGTTGGTCATAGCTTTTCTTCCAAGGAGCACGCATCAGGGGTTAAGTAGAGGGCCCCAGGCCACCAGCTGGTGAGGGGTCAAGTTGAGATGGAACACAGTCTGCGAGTCTGTGCTCAGCCACCGTGATAGCCTTCGGTGGCAGTGGTGACCACAGATGGAGCTCTGGAGTGCCCGGGGCCCTGGGCCTGCCTCCTGCATCGCGGCTCTGAGCAGTGCCCTGTGTACCAGCACAGCAGGGATGGCCAGGGTCGGAGCCCAGGCTGGTCTTCAGACTCAGGGGGGTGAAGGCTCAAGGGAAGGGAGAGACAGAAGAACCAAGTAACTCTGTCCTCTGTGGGGGGCGCCAGGCAGGGGCCACGGAGGACGAGACGCCCTCTCTGCCAACCTCGGTGGGTTGCAGGGTTCACAGGCCCTCAGGAGTGCCAAGTCCACAAGGCCTCCAGTTCTGAGTGTGGGGCTGGCACTCGCTGAGGTGGCCACAGGGCTGCAGACAGGAATGGTGTCTGGAACCCCTGGTGAGGGTTCCGTTTGCCAGGAAGCATACACCCCAGTGTTAACTGAGGGCCTGCCCGGAGGGTGCAGGAGACGGTGGGCAGGGCAGGCAGGGCCCGCCTCTAGGAGGGAGACCCCGGGTCAGTGAAGGGAGGCCCAAACGATGCAAGACACACAGGGCGTGAGGGCTCCAAGGTTGGTGGCTCTGGGCAGCGGTTGGACGTGGGGTCTAGAGGTCAGACAGTCTCAAGTAGGGCCTCAAGGGTCAGGATATGGGGAATGGGTGTTCTGGGGAGCATTAAAGCCTTTAAATGAGAGGAGCAGCGTGATTTCTGTTACATGGAGATGACCGTGGACAACCATGGGAGCTGAGGCCAGTGGCGATGCAGGGCTGTGGGTGGACTGGGCTTTAGGGGAGCTAGACTGAGTCCAGGCCTCTGGCTGGAGTCATCAGGTGGGCCTGGGGGGTGGGCAGGCGGTTTCGCAGTGGGGTTCAGAGCTGGACAGCAGGAATGGACCCTGAGGAAGGCCAGGAGGTGAGAGGAAGGCTGGGATGTGATGGGGTGAGGGGCTGGATGCAAAGCGCTGAGTCCCTGCTTCCCTGGGGACAAGTCACAGCCATAAAAACTCAGTTTCTCCTTGTCCGGTGGAGGTGCTGTCGTGATGATCTCAGGAGCTCTGTACCTGGATTATTTATCCTGACTCTGATGGAAGCCCTGATCTGTCTGGTTGCCATAGCATCCCTGTGATCCCCTCACTCTAGGATGACCTGTCGTGAGGACAGATGGCTGGGGCAGTGAGGCTCTCTTGGGTCTGGTGGCTTCCTCAGATCTCAGGAAACTGGACAATATGCCCTTCATCCCTTACCTTTCCCCTCCTCTTTGAATTCTGAGTCTTGGGTGTCACCTCCTCCAAAAAGCCTCTCCCATCAGGATTGATGACTCCTGGCACCTCCATAGATTCCACTGTTGGACTGTGGCTGTCCTCGCTGGCACCCTGGGTGGGCAGGGAAAGCTGGCGCTCCTACCTCTTTTGGCTCAGTGCCCTTGGCTCCCGGCATCTAGACCGGTCCAGGGCAGGTGCTTGGCAAATGTCTGCTGGGTGAGTGATGAGGGGCAAGGTCCATGACTCCTGCTCGGGCCTGTGGGAAGCTGGGACCTCCTGGCTGGGACCCCCGCCTTAGAACTCAGCCAGGCCCCTGGGAGAGACAGGGTCGCAAGGCTTTGTCCTTCCTGTGTGTTCATGAGAGCCAGCATCTCGAAGGCTGATGGGGCACCCCCGGGTGCAGGGTGACCCAGCTGCCGCACTGATGAGAAGGACACGCGGGATGCCCTTGGGTTCTTGTCACCTTTCCCTCAGTTCAGCCCACGCAGCGGGCATCAGGAGAGGACCAGGGACTCTGGGAGGCCAAGGCCTTGCCCCGGGGCCAGTGAGTAAGGATGTAGAAGGGCAGCAGCCCCAAGAGACAGGAGCAACACAGTTGCTCACTGCGTGTTTCAGATTGTGCTCTTCTTCTCAGAGCCTTTGGCGTGCATTCAGCAATTTAAACAATGCGCTCCAGCCAATCTAGATTGCAGCGGCCGGGTGAAACTGGAAGCCAGCTTCTCTCTCTAGCTCCCAGCTGACTCCAGGAGAACTTGGTGGACATCAAGGGGCTGGCAGAGCCCTCGGGGCTGCTGGGAGGGGGTGCCTGAGGCTCCCCAGCCCACGAACCTGGGGTGGTCCTGAAGAGTGGGAGCGTTTGACTTGCTCAGTACTCATCCTTGTCCATTTCTGCTTAGAACCTGCTCAGATCAGGAAGTTGAGCTTGGCAGTTCAATCTGTGGGCCACACATGTCCCAGGCGCTGTGCGAGGATTTGGGGAGACAGAGCTGGAGACCCTTCCTTGTCGGTCCCCCATCCATTCACCCCTCTGTCTGTTCAGCATTTGCTGATCTGTGTCCTGCCCCAGAGGATGGAGATGGGCCAGACCTGCTGGACACAGACCATCTCCATTAAAGGCCTGTGGGACCGTGAGAGATGCAGGAACACGGAGATGGGCTGTGCCAGGGGAGGGGACAGTTTCCAGGGCCCTCCTTTCATTTTATGACAAAATGTCAGGCTATGAATAACTTCTGTGGAAAATTAATCATGGACAGAATAATCTTTTTAGCCAATAGATCTACGCTTGAATCTTCCATGACCTTGGACTTGTGAATTCAGTCGGTCAGGAAAAGAGCTGTGAACTCGCAGGAGGTACCTGGTGTTGAACTAGGACACGTGGCCTCAGTGAGCCAGGGAGGCCCTGGGGTCAGCAGAGAGGTAGGGCATGGAGGAAGGAAGGGGATGCACCCTGAGAACACCCAACTCTGGACCAGGCACCTAATCCCAAGTGTCCCATTCTTCATTAACAGTCCTGCCAGCTGGATATGACGATGGGATTGGAAATAAGTCTTGCACGGTCACACAACACTTTGATATTGTCAACTGAAAAAAAAAGCACAACCTAAAAGCTGAGAATTATATTTTATTTGGTGGACAAAATCGAAGACTTAACCCTGGAACACAGCCTCTCAGATCTCAGATTGCTCTGAAATACTGCTCTCAAGAGACAAGGGAGGAGCCAGGATACACAGGAGTTTTTGCAACAAAGATCAGGTAGTCGGAACATCAGTAGATTACTGTTAATTAAGGAAAACCAGATATGTTGAGTCAGGGAATTGGGTGCTTTTCTGTGTATGGGGAGGATGCAGGAGTCTGGGCTCACGGAAATCATTCCTTTGATCTGCCCCTCAGCTCTCTGAGATCAGTATCCTGTGCTTTCTCATCCTGTGTCTCCCCAGAGTGCATGGTAGGAGGGGCTGCCGCGTCCTTTGTTTACCGATAGCTGCTCCATCACTCGGTCGTATCTGACTCTTTGGGACCCCATGGACTGTAGTCTGCCGGGCTCCTCTGTCCATGGAATTTTCCAGGCAATAATACTGAAGTGGTTTGCCATTCCCTTCTCCAGTTTACCGATAGGGTAGCAATGTTCTTTCACTCCTAAGGCTCAGAGTGCTAAAGGCAGATTCACACTCGGGTCGGATTTCTCTAACCCTGCACACCCTCCTTCCCTGCCCTCCTCTTTGTTCTCTTAGTCTGAGCCGTTGGCTGGAAAGTGCATTCCAGGGCCGGCAGAGTGTGACAGCAGCCAGAAGGGAGAGCTGACCTTGATGACTTAAGAAGCACCGAGGTCTGGGGCCGGGGCTGGGGTGGACATCCTGGGCCCAGGCCAGGTGAGGTCCCAGGACCTCAGTGCGGAAGCTCAGCATGGGGAGCTCCACAGTGGGACGGGTATCACCAAGCCATCCATCAAGAGGGGCGCAGCACAGGGGCCTGACCTGTGAGTCTCAGGAAGACTCTTCCCCTTTGAGCCATCCCCAGCCCACCCGTTTCCACTCCTGTGTGCCCCAAACTGGACGCGGCCGCTCTGCCTTTGAACTTCAGAGCTGTGTCACCGTAGGCCCCTGCCCTGCTGCCTCCCGACCGGGCACCCTGCACAAAGGGGCTAACTCTGAGCCTGGTGGACGGAGCCGGTCCTGGGAAAGGTCTGGAGGAATGGATCGGGATAGCTAGACATCCAGCACTGTTCCTAGGGACTGCTCTTATTTCCCTGAATTCTGCCTTCCGTTTCCAGAAGTGTCTAGAGATTGAGAGTCTGTTAACCCCAGATGAGCACCTGCTAAGATGGGAGGTGACCATGGGTGGAGGCAGGATGTGGTGTCGGCCATAGGCCCCCTGTATTGATTGCTTAAACCAGAAAAAGGGATTGGTGAAAAGTGATTAAAAAAAAAAACAAACTTTTTATTATGCTACACACTGCAGGAGAGGTTGTAGTGAAATCAGTGAAGTTACATGATGCTTTGGTAACTTAAGATAACATTTTACAAAGTAAATATTGCATGAGGTATGTGATATTTGGATCCTTGGATCAAGTAATTCACCTGAAGACCCCATGCCAGGAGAATGCCTCTAGGATAAAAATACACGCACAGACTGGTTTGTGGCATTGTTTTATAAAATTACGGAGTCTGGGAGTAATCTAAAGGTCCGATGGAGAGGAGAGGCCCAGAGGCCCTGAGTGTCCCCTCAGTGGGATTTCTGAGCCACTGAAGTGATACATTTAACTGCAGAGCCACGTGCAAAGTTGGTTGCGATTCAATGTTACAAATATATATGTGTATATTTCAAAATGTATGTACTGTGATTGTGACCTCCCAAAGTCAATCGTGTGTAGATGACTGTCTTGGAAAACATATATTTGGTTTGTTTATTGGGGTGCTTGGCATTGGGGTGCAGGTTCTTTAAATCATTAAATAAAGAACCTCAGGGACTTTCATTCCATCTCTTGCATCTTTCTAGAGCCCTGTTCAAGCCTGAGATCAGCCGCTCTGACTGCAGTGAACCCCGGGGGCGACAGTGGTTATTGGTCTGTGCCCTGCTCTGTCCCTGTGCCTGGAACAGGGGTTCCTTCCTGGAACCCCTCAGCAGCTTTGCGGTCCCTGCTTCCTGGCTGTGTGGCAATGGAGGGAGCGTCCTGGCAGGTCCTCTCCACACCTGCTCTCATGCTCCTGACTTGGGGCTGAAGCCTGTTTCTGCCAGCCCCTCTCGTCCTCCAACAAGCGACAAGGACCAGCATGGTGACAGTCCGTCTGCTTGCTTTCCTGTGTTAAAGGGCCTGCCAGGGGAGAGGTGGACACGCCCTTTGAGGAAGTCCTGGAGAAGGCCAAGGCTGGGGACCCCAAGGCACAGACGGAGGTGAGGACCAGTGTCCACGGGGAGGCTCAGGGGGCCCGGGACAGGCTGGTGCTGAGCATGCTAGCTGGGCATGGGTACAGCCTGCCTGCACCTGCCATGCGCGGGCCCTCGTGTGTGGGGTTTCCGTGTTTGTGGTGTGTTGCTTTTCTTCCCACCACCCTCCGGGGAACACGTACATGTTCACCTCTGTCCAGCTCACACCTGAACTTGGGCATCACCTCCTCTGATGCCAGCCCTGCCTCCTGCCTGTCTGCATGACCCCACCCCCTTTCTCATCTCATCAGTGGAGGGGTTGGGGTCCCCACACCCTGCTCTGGCTTGGGAGCACCGGGTGGACTGGACCAGGTGAGGGAGCCCAAAGCTGCCTGGTTTGGGGGAGGGGCGAGGCAGGACGTGGACTGGGGGCCCGCGCGCTGCACGGGGAGGCTGCCACAGTGTGTGGTGTGATCAGATCGCGCTTGCAGGTGGGGAAGCACTACCTACAGCTGGCTGGCGATGGGGACGAAGAGCTCAACAACTGCACCGCCGTGGACTGGCTGACCCTCGCTGCCAAGCAGGGCCGGCGTGAGGCCGTCAAGCTTCTCCGCCGATGCCTGGCGGACAGAAGAGGTAGGTGAGGTGGCTCGGAGGGACCCAGGAGGGATGCTGTACTACTCTGCTAAATTAACAACCGAAATAGCAACAGGGGAACCCGGTGCTGGTGACGCCATGGGGAAAAGTAAGTGTGGTTTCTGCTGCCCTCGTGGCTTTGCCACGTAGATGGTTTGGGAGTATAACATGGGCTATTTAGGGAACAAAGCCGTTTTCATCCTCTTTAACTTGTGGTGGGGTCTACGAGGAGATATACCATCTGGATTCTCATCCAAATTGAGTAGACCATGGAGCCAAGTTGGAGGGCATGACAGGCCTGAGGTAGGAGTAGTGCTTTCTGAACTGACTTTCCATCCGGTCTAAGCGGAGCAGCTGGGGACTGGGGGCCAGCGAAGGGCCCACCCAGGCAGGCACTCGCTGCCAGGACGGGTGTGGGTGCTGGGGGGCAGTGATGTGTAGCCTGGCCACTTGGGGATACTTACTATGTTATCCTGCCCAAGGGAAATGGTTCATTCCTGGTGTCAGGGAAAAGTATTCCTGAAGGTTCAAACCTCAGAAGAAAGGTGAAAGTGTGTGTGTCATAAAGGGGGCCTTTTTTATCCCACTCAGATTGCAGAAGTGTTTATGGTTGTTATTGAAAACTTGTATTACATAGAGAACATAAAGATAGAAATTATCGCTAAAAATTATCTTGAAACTCAGAGAGAAGTGCTCCGTAGTTTACTATTTTTCCTTCTGGTTTTATATTGGAATTTTTTTTTTTAACATTAGGGTTATCATATACATATATATAAAACAAAATTTATATACATTATGTCATGTATATATATTTATTATGTATGTATATATAATGTATAGAAATGATATTTATTAACATTATTTATTATTGTATAGAATCTCCTTTCTCTGGACATTAGGCTGATGGCTTTAATGACTTAGAACGGTCATGTTCTGTTGGCCAGAATTTCTTACCAAGCCAGCCTCCCTTGCTTTAGGGCAGGTGGGATGGGCTTGCCTTGGCCAGTCGAGTCAGTGTGGCCCCCAGAGTTCACGGTTGGAGCCAGTGGTCTTCCCAGAGGCCCTGAGGGGGCCAGGGCAGGCCTGAGGACTGGCCGGTGTGTGAGGGAGGGGGCCAGGTCTCATGTGGCCCACACCCTCCACCTTCTCACACTGAACGCATCCTGATCGTAAAAGAAACGTGGACTCCTGTGGAAGGTTAGGGAGATGCTCCAAAGGAGAAAAGAAATATCAGTCCTCCACCCCCATTCTCACTGTCCCCTGGGGTGGGGGTGGCCGGGCTGATGTCCCTGGTAGTCCCTGTGCAGGGGGAAAGGCAGCCTCTAAATGGCCCATGAAACCTGCTCCCCATCTTTCTGTGGGCTAGTCTTGCCCCCTGGGAAAGGGCCATCTACACGGGGACACTGCTTTCGGCTGCCCTCGGAAAGGCTGATGCTGTGAGTGTTGGGGTGCCCCGTCTTGCAGCCTGGCCACTCACTGCAGTGAGACTGACCGGGGTTTGAGACCAGCTCAGCCTCTCTGACTCTGTGGCCTTGGCACCAAGACCAAGACCACCACCCCTGGGTGCCTCAGTTTCTCCATCTGTGAGATGGGAAGAGTAGCACCCCACCAGAGAGGTCCTTGTGAGGGGGAACCTGGGAGGGGAAGGAGCCAGGAAGGTAGGGAGGCCTTGCCCAGCGCCAGCCTTCCACGGCCACTCGGCGAGCATCTGCTGAAAGGCTGGGCTGAGCCTCCCACCCTCGGGGACTCAGGCCAGACACTTGTCTGGCTGGACCCTCGTTTCCGCCCTGGTGACGAAGATGCCTGCAAAGCCACTCGTGGGAATCGCTTCCCAAGCCCCTTCAGGCAGGGCTAGCCGGGGCTGGGGCGTCCTTGCCAGCTTCCAGGAGGGCAGGTGGGCGACCCCAGGTCTCTGACGCCTCCCTCTCTCAGGCATCACCTCCGAGAATGAGCAGGAAGTGAGGCAGCTCTCCTCTGAGACCGACCTGGAGCGGGCCGTGCGCAAGGCAGCCCTCGTCATGTACTGGAAGCTCAACCCCAAGAAGAAGAAGCAGGTGGCTGTGGCGGAGCTGCTGGAGAACGTGGGGCAGGTCAACGAGCACGGTATGCACTCTGCCCGTGGGGCCTCCTGGGCTTCTGTGCCAGGATCCTGGGGGCTCTATGGGAGCTGGCATGGGGGGCTCCAGGGAGCTTCTCGTGGGGACCTCGCAGGTGTCCTGTAAGGCTCCGGAGCATCCTTCCTGGGTGTCCTGTTCCTGGCGCCCCTCAGGGCACCACCCAGCTCTGGTTCTACCTGACTCACTCCACCCCTAGGGTTCTCTCACCTGCTGCCCATGGGTGGAGCTGCAGGCCTTGGCGTGTCCAGGGTGTCCTCCTCCTCCTGAAGGGGACAGGGCGTGGGGAGGGTGAGAGTTGCCAGCAGCGACCTGGGTCCCTGAATCCCCGAGAGCCTCTCCAGGGCTGGCCCCATTGCCAGCCTCTTCAGTGCCCCCACCTCCTTCTAACCCGGCTTTGCGAGAAGGGCATGGGCAGCTGGAAGGACAGATGGACCAGGAGAATGGGCGTCCCTGACTGGGTGTGGTCTCTCCGTTTCCAGGGTCGGGGCTGACTTCTGTCTCTTGGTAACCTTGATAAGCACCTGCCCAAGGCTCCACCCAGCTTCCTTCTGCCCCAAGGGGGAGATGCTGGGGGTGGGGGTGGGGCTGGGGCCACCTGCCACACATCAGAGAAGATGGGTGGGTGGGCACCTCTGCCCCTTCCCCGGGCAGGACTCTTGTCTGATCTCTGATCCTCTGGGGCCTGACAGAGGCAGCCATGAGGCCTGGGGCTCCAGTGGCAGGACCCCCGAGAGGCATGCTCCACCTGAAAGGCCCAGCCGCCCCTCGTGGGGCCCCAGCGACCTTGTGGGGCCACGTCCCCACCCCGTTCCTGCTGCTCCCTCACCTGCTCTGGGCTCACCTGTGATCCCGTGACCCCTCTCAGTCACGGCGCCCCTCCCCTTGTGTTGTCTTGCCCTGTAGTCCAGCCCCTACCTGACCCAACCCTGCCAAGGCCACCTGGAACCTGACACGGGAGACCCCAGTGAACGCCTGCCTGGGTGTGGGTGTTGCAGGGGGAAGGTGTCGACAGAGGGCAGGATATCTCAGTCCTGGCTCAGTGTTCACCCACTGAACTAACTTCTGCACCAGGGCTGGGGACACAGGAAGGCCTGCCTAGTTGCCCTGGGGAGCTTGGTCTCTTCCAGGGAAAGATCACACCAAGGGACAGTGCCAGCAAAGATGTCCGGGGGCAGGCTGTGCTGATCAGAGAGTGTGGCGTGTCCAGGGCTCAGATTGTGCCCAGTGGGGCCTGGGTCACCTTGTGATGGAAGTTGAGCAGTAGTGGTTCCAAGGGTTGGCCCTTGCATAGCCCTCCAGGGCTGCATGGGGAACACTGACAAGTTTCTGGGGGCTTGCAGGGGATGGGGGCTTCCCTCATAGCTCAGTTGATAAAGAATCCGCCTGCAATGCAGGAGACCCCAGTTTGATTCCTGGGTCGGGAAGATCCGCTGGAGAAGGGATAGGCTACCCACTCCAGTATTCTTGGTCTTCCCTGATAGCTCAGCTGGTAAAGAATCTGCCTGCAATGCAGGAGACCTGGGTTCGATCCCTGAGTTGGGAAGATCTCCTGGAGAAAGGAAAAGGCTACCCACTCCAGTATTCTGGCCTGGAGAATTCCATGGACTGTATAGTCTGTGGGGTCACAGAGAGTCGGACATGACTGAGTGACTTTCACTCACTCACTGCAGGGGATGGGGCAGTCAGCCAGCCTTGACTCTCCCCCATTCTGTCCGTGCAGATGGCGGGGTGCAGCCCGGGCCCGTCCCCAAGTCCCTGCAGAAGCAGAGGCGGGTGCTGGAGCGCTTGGTCAGCAGCGAATGTGAGTACGGCCAGTCCTGTGCTAGCGACACCTTTGGCCATGGTGTCGCCCCTAGCACCCGGGGCATCGTGTCTGCGCACCCCCCAACCCCCATCAGTCCAGGCCTGGCCCCCCGGGTCTCAGAAGCTGACGGATCTTCCGTCCAGTCCCTTCAGAGCTATTGGTTGGGCATCAGTGTTCTGGGCTCTGGGATTTGGACCCCACTCACTGGGAGCACATACACACTAGAGGGACAAGAGGGCAGTGTAACTGTCCCTGATGGAGAAGGATGCTGGGGCCTGTGATGGCTGTGAGCCCGCAATGGTGGGGAGGTGGGTAGCCCATGAGGGGCAAGGAGGTGGATGTTCCAGACTGAGTGAGCAAACCTCATTGGCAAAGGCCTGGGAGCACCCAGCAGGCAGTGGGGGCTGTCCCCAGCATGGGCTGTGGGGAGATGGGGATGTTGGGCTGAACTTAGGGGTGGGGGGTAATGAAGGTTTGGGCACATGCCTGGCACGTAGTAGGCCCTTGGAGGATGCGTGTTGGCTGGAGGGGCTAGTAGGTGGCTGGGCTGCAGGGGTCAGGGCCGAGGGAGTAAGGGGATCTGAGCAGCATGGGTGGAAAATGTTCTGAAGAAGGGTCCGCATGGAGCCTGGCTCAGGCAGCCCCCCAGGACTTGAAGGGCAGGGGACGCTTTGGGGGAGGGATGGCAGGCCTGCCTGCCTCTCTCTCCTCTCATCATCTGGGTCTGAGAGGGGTCACCCATCTCTGGTCTGACCCTGGCACAGCCGCTGCCCACCACGTGCCCATCTCCATGGGGCAGCAGTGCTTGTGGTCTCACCAACCCCACGTGTGTCCTCTCCTGTGCTTTAGCCAAGAGCTACATAGCCCTGGATGACTTCGTGGAGATCACTAAGAAGTATGCCAAGGGCATCATCCCTGCCGACCTGTTCCTGCAGGATGATGACGATGACGAGGTGGCGGGCAAGAGTCCCGAGGACTTACCCCTGCGCCTGAAGGTGAGTCCTTGGCCTGGGCCACCTGCCCGCCTGGGTGCCCCCCAGGAAGCTGTAGGTGGGAGACCTCACCCAGCAGGGAACCTCCAGGGCTGTGTCGCTTGTCCTGGGGAGGCCCGTGCCGCCAGGTCGTCCACGTAGCTGCATAAGGACGCGTCCTTGTGAAAGGAGGCCTCCCGCACATGCTCAGGCTTTGGAGGCAGGGGCGCTGTTGGGGTTGGGCGGGCCCAGTGGTTGTTGGACGTGCACGGGCATCTTTGCATCTTTCCCTGCAAAATGCCGTGTGGGGAGCAGGGTGCTGTGTGCTGGAGACTGCCTTTCACATAGACTCCGTCCTTCGGAAAAATTGTCCATTTATGGCCCAGAGGGGAGGTCAGTTCCTCGAAGGTGCCTCCCCCCAGAAGCAAAGTGCGGTCTTGTGTTCAGGAGGGCTCTGCGGTGGTGCCTGTTTATCTGGATCTTCAGGGGTTTGGGGAGCAAGCAGATGTGGAGAGGGTGGCAGGGGAGGTGACCGAGGGCAACCTGAATGTGGACGGGGGTGGTGGGAGGAAGCTTGTGTTTGCCACCGCCTCCTGCCAGCGAGCAGCCGTGATGACAAGGGATGAGTGCGGCGCGTCCAGATCTGTGCCGACAGCCAGGAGTGGCCGCTCACGCCCCTGGAGTCACAGCTTTTGTTTTCCTGGCCATGTAGTTTGTGACTAAAAGGGGCAGATATAAGCCTTGGTGAAGTGTGACCACGCCCTCCCTTCACCAGTTTCTCCAAGTTCAGCTCAGGGGGTTGAATTTGTCTTCTGTATCTCCCTTTGCTGAGAGCACCAGGATTTTCAGAAGTCTGGCCACGTGGCCCCAGACAGGTCCATCCCCACAAGTGGCCAAGGGGACCCGGCCAGCACAGGGGGTCTCTGGGCAGACAAAGCATCACAGAGCCCCTGGCGTTGGTCCCCAAGAGTCCGTAGGGTTCTGTGCTTCCTCAGCTCCTGGGCCTGTGTGTGACCTGCCCACAGTGCGGTTGGAATGTGAGCAGGACTGGGGCTGGTGATGGGAAGTGTGCTGGTGTATCCTCATCCCAGACATGGCCTCAGTGTAAGCCCCGTGCTAGGGCTCAGAATATGGAGGCTCAGAAAGCCACCCTCGTGGGTGGGAAGGCCGCCTCTGGGAAGCAAGTTCCTCAGAGAAGCTGCAGCCCAGAGGGTGGGTGTGAAGGCCACGCTCCGGACCAGCAAGCTTCCTGAGAGCCCCTGAGGGCAGGTAGGGTGTCGGGGTGAAGGTTCTGAGGCGCAGGGTCAGGACAGCCCAGGAGCTGGACCAGGGAGGTCACCGCCTTTACTGAGGGCCCACCTGGGGGCAGGCCTGGGCTAAGTGTGTTTCAAATGCCATGAGAGAGGCATGTTCTTACTAACATGAGGGAGGAAAGGTGGAGCGTTTGCCATGGTTCTTGGCTAAAGAGGAGGTGCTCCCCAAATGCCAGTGAGGGTCAAAGGTGAGGGAAGAAGCCCTGTGGGCCAGGCGGTCCCGGCCTGGACATCCTAGTTTGCATTGTCCTGGCATAATTACTAATATTGCCTGCTTTCAAAAACATCTCAGTTTGGACAGCAAGTTATGTCACATTCCTTACGGGTGACAAACTCAGTGCTGTAAGATGTCTGAAACTCCTTTTTGTGAAAAAGAGATTTCAAGTATCCTGACAAGAAATAAGCCTATTTTAAATTTTTTTTTTCATTTTTTGCAATTGTTGTCAGAGCACTTCTGATTGCTTTACAATTTATCTCATTATAAGTGTTTTGGAAGGCTTCCCTGGTGGCTCAGTGGTAAAGAACCTGCCTGCCAACGCAGAGGACACAGGTTCGATCTCTGATCCGGGAAGATCCCACATGCGGTGGAGCAACTGAAGCCGCAAGTGCTACTACTGAAGTTTCTGCCCTTAAAAGCCTGTGTTTCACAGCGAGAAAGGCCGCTGCAATGAGAAACCCACGAACTGCAACAAAGAGTAGCCCCTGCTGTCTGCAACGAGAGAAGAAAGCCCGCGCAGAAACAAAGACCCATCTCAGCCAAAAAAAAAAAGTGTTTTGGAAAAGAGAGAATGAATCGGAGCAGAATGAATTTCCTGGAACTCAAAGCTGTCCTGGCTTTTATTAACCACTCCCTGGGAACAGAGAAGGCGCACGTGCCTGGGGAGGGCCTGGCACCCCCAGTGGAAAGTGCCAGACACCTCTCTGCAAGCTGATGTGACCCCCAGGGACGTTCTAGGCTCCAGGCTTCTCCAGCCTTTGTGACAGATGAAACCTTCTTAAAGATAGATTCAGAAATGTCTTAAAATCATAACAGTGTTTGCATCACATTATTGAAAATCCAGCATGTGGACGTGCGCTCGGGTCTGAGCAGGGTCTCGATGAACCAGCCGGGACCCTCTGGGCAAGGGGTGGCCTCCTTGGTTGGCTGCCCAGGTCGGTACCAGGCAGTTCTCTTCAGGTTTTCACGTCAGCCAGGCGTGTCCAGGGTGAAGGCTGCTGGTGACCGCAGCCCCTGGTCAGGGTGCCCTTTCCCGTCCTGTCATGAACTGACTCCCTACTCGTTTTTTAAAAAAACTTCTTTCTTGCTCAAAGTGAAGTTCATTTTAATTTATTTGGACTGCCTCTACAGAAAAGGTTTCTACTGTCACAATTTGGTGGAGTCCCAAGCAGCAGGGCTTGGGTAGAAGCGACAGGGAGCAGAACAGGGACCTTAAAGGACAGCTCTGGTCACGGCGGCCACAGGGGCTCACTGTGTCAGCAGAGGCCAGCACTGTTGGATTGCAGGTTCTAGAAGCTTCGTTGTCTTTTAAATATCCTCTCAGCCATGTGATTGTGTGGTCTCAATAGGCCAAAAAAACCCCAACAACAACAATAGATAATGTGAATGGTTTTGAGCATTAGGAGTTTCAGGTTAATTTTAAGGTGCCAGCTACTTGGGTGCCTCCAAGCCAGCTCCCCCAAAGCTGTTCACCACTGACTGTGCAGAGTGAGAATGGAGGTGAGAACAGGGACACTGGGTGCCTCTGGTCTGTCTGGTTAGAGAGGCCCTGTCGACAGGGATTAGCAGAGCAGACAGCGGCTGATGCATGCGTGGGTTCTTTCCGTTGTTGATGTGTCTGGCTTTTGGTCGAAGGGGCTCCTGCAGAGCTGGAGCAGGTTCTTTTTGGAGATACTGGTTTGCTGTCTGGCAAGTGTCAGATATGTGGGTGATACCACTCTAATGGCAGAAAGTTAAACTAAAGAGCCTCTTAATGAAGGTGGAAGAGGAGAGTGAAAAAGCTGGGTTGAAACTCATTATTTAAAAAACAGGGGATCATGGCATTTGGTCCCATCATTTCATGGCAAATAGAAGAGGGAAAAAGTGGAAAGAGTGACAGATTTTACTTCTTGGGCTCCAAAATCATTGCGGATGGTGACTGCAGCCATGAAATTAAAAGACACTTGCTCCTTGGAAAGAAAGCTATGACAAACCTTGACAGCGTATTAAAAAGCAGACGCATCACTTTGCTGACAAAGGTCTGGATAGTCAAATCTATGGTTTTTCCAGTAGTCATGTGTAGGTGTGAGAGTTGGATCATAAAGAAGGCTGAGAGGTGAAGAAATGATGCTTTCGAATTGTGGTGTTAGAGAAGACTCTTGAGAGTCTCTTGGACTGCAAGGAGATCAAACCAGTCTATCCTAAAGGAAATCAACCCTGAATATTCATTGGAAGGACTGTTAGTGAAGCTCTAATACTTTGACTACCTGATGTGAAGAGCCGACTCATTGGAAAAGAGCTTGATGCTGGGAAAGACCGAGGGCAAAAGGAGAAGGGAACCACAGAGGATGAGACGGATGGCATCACCGACTCAATGGACATGAATTTGAGCAAACTCCAGGAGATAGTGGAGGACAGAGGAGCCTGGTGTGCTGCAGTCCATGGGGTTGCAAAGAGTCAGACCTGACTTAGCAACTGACCAACAACAAGTGTCAGAAATCCCCACCAAGGCTGACTTTATGGTATCCGAAGTTCCTTGGTACCCTCCTCCAGACAGGGTGAGCACTGGGTCTCCTCCTGGGGAAGCTGGCCCCAGTGAGCTGGGGGAGCCCTGAGCTGGTTTGTTGGTTTCATCATTTTCTTGCTTGTTCTGAAACAGAGGGTAACTGTTAGTTAAATGAGGAATTCAGCTCTTTGAACATATACAAGTGGGGTTTCCCAGGTGGCTCAGTGGTAAAAGAACCCGCCTGCCAATGCAAGAGACTTGAGAGATACTGATTCAATCCCTGGGTCAGGAAGATCCCCTGGAGCAACCCACTCCAGTGTTCTTGCCTAGAGAATCCCTTGGACAGAGGAGCCCGGCAGGCTACAGTCCATGGGGTCTCACAGAGTCAGACACAGCTGAGCATGCATGCACTCCCCCATGTGGGTGTCTATAGAAGTGTGCACACACACACACACACACACACATTGTTAAACACTCCTGTTTCCCCTGTAAGCCCAGGTCCCTCTTACCTGGAAAACTCACTCTGCCAACTTCTCCCGGGTGTCCTGGTCATCCAGAGTTGACACCCCAGCCTCTTGGGCAGATGACGGCCACACCCTACAGTCCATGGGGTCTCACAGAGTCAGACACAGCTGAGCATGCATGCACTCCCCCATGTGGGTGTCTATAGAAGTGTGCACACACGCACACACACACACACACACACAGTTAAACACTCCTGTTTCCCCTGTAAGCCCAGGTCCCTCTTACCTGGAAAATTCACTCTGCCAGCTTCTCCCGGGTGTCCTGGTCATCCAGAGTTGACACCCCAGCCTCTTGGGCAGATGGCGGCCACACCCCAATGTTGCCACTCAGTCATGCTCCCCCAGGATCCCAGCTCCTCCTCTGCCCTTATGTTCATGGGGCAGAAGGAGCATGTCCCCAGGATGTAGATGGAGGCAGTGCCACTCACCTCACCTGGCTACTGACCGGGCTTCCATCACATTGCCCCTCAAATGGGCTGTGGGCTCCACTGGGCTTCCCTGCCCCGACATGGGTGTTCCTCACAAGGACCACCCCTCTCCAGTGTGGTCCAGTCCACGCCCCTGACCTCCTTGCGTGAGCCCTAGCACGGTCATGGACACGTTCTCTTCTCAACTCCTTCAGCTTCTTTTCCGTCTCCCTGGAGCCCTGGTAGAGCTGAGAGCCTCAGGACCAGGCAGGTGTGGGGACCACCCTGGGTGGCGGGACCGTCCCTGCCTCCTGCCCGAGGCTGATCCCCTACTTGCCTCCCTGCCAGCCCCTCATTCCTCTTCTCTTGTGGGAAAGGACAAGGGTTTCTGCTGCCCTTGGCTCTGTGTACAGTCTGGGGTTGGGGAGGTGGGACGCGATGCAGGGAGCACCCCCCGGGGGCTGTGTGTCTGTTTTGAGCACATGGGTGTGCAGGGGTGGGTGGTGCAGGCGGCGGGTGTTGGGGCTCCTGCTGCCGTGAAAATGTCACATTAGCCCTGTTACAGCTGAATCATTTCCATTCACGTGGCGTGAACTCTCCTTTCTGGAGTCCCCGCTCCTGGGATGGGCAGGGCCCAGGGTAGGCTGGTAAAGCAGCACTTCCTCTCCCCCTGGGTGGGTCACCCACCCCACCCACCCCACCCCCAATCCACCAGAGACAGAGGCTTAGGAGGTGAAGTCCTCATCACAGGGGTGGCTGAGATGCAAGTAGCCTGGTCCTCTGTTGTCTTTGCAAGTGTGAGGCCCCATGGGGAAGGAAGAGGGGGCCAGGTGGGCTCCCTGAGGCACCCAAGATCTCACAGGGGAAACCGGCACTCATGAGCCTGGAGACCCTTGTGGACTGTCGGGTACAGTCAGGGACTAAGGTTTGGCAGGAGGTAGAGGGCAGACCCTGCAGAACTGGGTAGAATCAAGGGCAGGTTTGTGGGGACCATGTGGAGCATCACCGCCTAGAGAGAGAGAGCTACAGGTGGAAGGACTTTGCAGACCGAAGGACCCGCCATTGGTTGAAACAGTGGGTGAGTTCACTTTGCCCAGGGACAGGCCCCGGTTTCAGGGAGACTGGAAAGGCCAACCAGGGAGCAGTGACGCGGCACAGAGCAGTCCAGGTTCTAACGCCCCTCCTTCGTCTCCACCCCTCCTCCCAGGTGGTCAAGTACCCCTTGCACGTCATCATGGAGCTCAAGGAGTACCTGATTGACCTGGCGTCCCGGGCGGGCGTGCACTGGCTGTCCACCCTCGTGCCCACCCACCACATCAACGCCCTGGTCTTCTTCTTCATCATCAGCAACCTCACCATCGACTTCTTCGCCTTCTTCGTGCCCCTGGTCATCTTCTACCTGTCCTTCGTCTCCATGGTCATCTGCACCCTCAAGGTTTTCCAGGACAGCAAGGCCTGGGAGAGCTTCCGCGCGCTCACCAGCCTGCTCCTGCGCTTCGAGCCCAACCTGGATGTGGAGCAGGCCGAGGGTAACTTCGGCTGGAACCACCTGGAGCCCTACATCCACTTCCTGCTGTCCGTCTTCTTCGTCATCGTCTCCTTCCCCATCGCCAGCAAGGACTGCATGCCCTGCTCGGAGCTGGCCGTCGTGTCGGTCTTCTTCACGGCCACCAGCTACATGAGCCTGAGCACCTCGGCCGAGCCCTACACCAGGAGGGCCCTGGTGACCGAGGTGGCGGCTGGCCTGCTCTCCCTGCTGCCCACCATGCCCGTCGACTGGCGCTACCTGAAGCTCCTGGGCCAGACCTTCTTCACGGTGCCCGTGGGCCACTTGGTCGTGCTGAACGTGAGCGTGCCCTGCCTGCTGTACGTCTACCTGCTCTATCTGTTCTTCCGCATGGCCCAGCTGAGGAACTTCAAAGGCACCTACTGCTATCTGGTCCCCTACCTGGTCTGCTTCATGTGGTGCGAGCTGTCAGTGGTCATCCTGCTCGAGTCCACCGGCCTGGGGCTGGTGCGGGCGTCCGTGGGCTACTTCCTCTTCCTCTTTGCTCTCCCCATCCTGGTGTTCGGCCTGGCGCTGATGGGCGTGGTGCAGCTGGCCCGCTGGTTCGTGTCCCTGGAGCTCACCAAGATCGCCGTCAGCCTGGTGCTCTGCAGCGTCCCCCTGCTGGTCCGCTGGTGGACCAAGGCCAACTTCTCCGTGGTGGGGATGGTCAAGTCCCTGACTCGGAGCTCCATCGTCAAGCTCATCCTGGTGTGGCTCACGGCCATCGTGCTCTTCTGCTGGTTCTACCTGTACCGCTCAGAGGGCATGAAGGTCTACAACTCCACGCTGACCTGGCCGCAGTATGGCTTCCTGTGTGGGCCGCGGGCCTGGAAGGAGACCAACATGGCCCGCACCCAGATCCTGTGCAGCCACCTGGAGGGCCACCGGGTCACGTGGACCGGCCGCTTCAAGTACGTGCGGGTGACGGAGATCGACAACAGCGCCGAGTCGGCCGTCCGCATGCTGCCGCTCTTCCTGGGCGACTGGCTGCGCTGCCTGTACGGCGAGGCCTACCCGTCCTGCAGCCCGGGCAACGTCTCCACGGCCGAGGAGGAGCTCTGCCGTCTCAAGCTCCTGGCCAAACACCCGTGCCACATGAAGAGGTTCGACCGCTACAAGTTCGAGATCACAGTGGGCATGCCCTACAGCGGCACCAATGGCAGCCGCGGGCCTGAGGAGGATGACGTCACCAAGGACATCGTGCTGCGGGCCAGCAGCGAGTTCAAGGACGTGCTCCTTCACCTGCGCCAGGGCAGTGTCATCGAGTTCAGCACCGTCCTAGAGGGCCGCCTGGGCAGCAAGTGGCCCGTCTTCGAGCTCAAGGCCATCAGCTGCCTCAATTGCATGGCGCACCTCGCACCCGCCCGGCGGCACGTGAAGATAGAGCAGGACTGGCGGAGCGTTGTGCACAGCGCCGTCAAGTTCGCCTTCGACTTCTTCTTCTTCCCCTTCCTGTCGGCGGCCTGAAGACGCCTCCCCTGCAGGAGCGGCGGTTGCGCGTGGCTGCCAGGACCTCCCCCGTGTGCACCCCCCTCCCCCCCGTGCACCCCCCTCCCCCCCACCCAGCTGGCCGGCACAACACTCATCTGTGTGTGTGTGTGTGTGTGTGTGTGTGTGTGCAAACGCAGGGCTTTGGAGATCCTCAGTCGCTCACGGCCGGCTCACACCTCCGTGAACAGGCTGACCGCTGTAGCTCTCTCCACCCTGAGCGCCCGGCGTGGTTGGAAATTGCATGCACGGCCTCCACCCGTAGCCCCGACCGACCTCTCCACGTGCAGCTGGTATGCCAGCCAGACTAGGATTCCGGTGCCCGGAAAGCACTTTACAGACACTTGTTCTCCCTCCTGCACCTCCCCCACGCACGACCCCCACCCCCCCTACCCCCTCACTTTCGTTTGAGTTTGTTCTTTGAATAACCAGTAGTGCTGCTGTGTAAACTTGATAGCCTTTCTTATTTATTTGATCCCTGCTAAGCCTTGACAGCTGTTTGCCGAGCCCAGGGGTGGGGGGTGGGGGCTGCAGAGCTGCTCTGTCACATGCCTGGGGCCCCTCCTGACTCAGAGGGAGGCCACACGGGCAGAAGCCCTGAGCTCTGCTTTAAGCAGCCTACCCACCTGGAGGCTCTCCTGCCTGGTGGGTTGTGGGTGAATTTGCCAGGGTCTTGCCCAGATTTACAGGGACCATCCCTGGGTAGATGCGGGTTTGATCCCTGGGCCAGGAAGAGCCCCTGGAGAAGGAAATGGCTACCCACTCCAGTATTCTTGCCTGGAGAATCCCATGGACAGAGGACCCTGGCAGGCTACAGTCCATGGGGTCGCAAAGAGTTGGAAATCATGGAATCTGGATTGCAAACCCTTCCCAGTGCTCCGAAAAGCTAGACCATGTTCAGAACCAGAAAGCAGAAAGTCAAGGTCCTGAAGCAGCTGAAATAAAAACCGTTGGTGAAATTTGCTATCCTTTAAGTCATTTTTTTTTAAGTGCATGCTAGAGAATCAACAGGTGTCTACACTTGCGCTGAATTACACACAAGTACAGTTTGAGTTACAAAGAGCGGAATTCTCAATAAGCAACCCCAGCCCCACTGGGCCAGGGACCCCACCACCCAGCTGTCCACTCAGGCCTTACTAGGTGTGAAATGCACATGGTTTCAATGATTTGAGAAACTCAATGCTGCTGAGAGGTTCATTACATGGTCGTTCGTGACTCAGTAGCTGCTGCCTTGTTCGGGAGTATGCTTTTTGAAACCATATCCTGTGTTCAGAAATGAACGATGATAATCCCATAGCATTATCATCAGACTTGAGCCATGCTGGGGGCTCAAGCAGCTTGGGGTCCCTCAGAAGCCTTAGCGCCCTGGGTGGGGGTGCCTGTCTGTCCGGGTCTCTTGGGCAGGAGGACATGTCCTCCTGGGTCCCTCTAGTCCCTGGCGACCTCTGCTTTCCTCTAGTGGGCCGTGCCCCCACCCAGTGAGCAGCAGGTCCAGTTTGTTGTGTGGTCAGGAAACCTGGAGTTGTTCACACATTGGTCTGTGGTCGGGACTTGGTTCAGGGAGCGGCTGCCTCCGTTTTGAACATGCATTTCAGCGTGGTGGCCGGCAGCTGCGTCCCTGTACAGCTGACCCTTCCAGTGTTGTCCTCCAGCCTGGTCAGTTCTGCCTGACATCCCACATGTTGGAAAGTGCTCAGGAGGGCAGTGGCCCTCAGAGCTGTGTGTTTGCTCCCAGGTTTCTTCCCAGGCAGTGAGATGAGGTTAAAGGTCAGCCCCACCCCGCTTCTGATCTGGAGGTTTGTGAGGCCCTGAAATGGGTTCATAGTTCAGCTCTGCCTCCCAGACTCCCCACGGATGGTCCAGTTGCGAGAGCGGGGCGGGCGGAGCTGCCTGGTTTTCTGAGTGAATGCAGATGACCTCATCTCATCCTCCTGGGCCTGGGGGAGGTGCCGTGACAACACTGATCCGCAGAAAACAGTTTCGGGAGAGGAGGTCACACTGAACAATGGGGCCAGAATTAGACCGTGGTCCCCTGGGCCACGCTGTTACTCTGCTCCCCAGCAGAGCTGCCCCCTAGGAGCAGAAGGTGGGGTGGTCTCATGGGAGGATTGCCCTGGATCTGCCGTTCAGCCCCTGTCCCCAGGTTCCAGCATCCTGATCTATAAAATGGTGAGTCTGGGTTAGATCAGTGGTTTGCAAAAACTACTGGGTTGGCCAAAATATTCTCTTGGGTTTTTCCATAGGAGGGGATGGAAAAACCTGAACAGACTTTTTGGCCAACCCAATACCTAGCAATGAAACCCTTTTTTAAAAGTTAGATGTACAGAACTCCAAGTGAAAACAGTGTTATTTGTAAGTTTCGATGTAACCTACACAGCAGACGAGAAAGGAGGCCACCCGGCTGGTTCGAACCCCTCGTCCCAGCTGTGTGACCTCAGACAGCTTCACCCTTTCCAGGCCTCCGGTGCCTCTTCTATGACAGGAATGTAAGAGGGCTGGCCTCATTGGTTGTTTTTAGGGACTAGACTAGTTAATTTTATTGCAGAGTGGTTACAACAGTGTCAGGCACTAGTAAATACTCATTTGTGAATGTTTTAAACATAGTTAAACATTCATGGAACTTCAGAACCGATTAAGAACCTTACACAGGCCCTTGGGCTTCCCAGGGGGCTCAGAGGTAAAGAACCCACCTGTAATGCAGGAGATGCAGGTTCAATCCTGGAGATGTGGGTTCAATCCCGGGTCGACCCCCTGGAGAAGGAAATGGCAGCCCACTCCAGTATTCTTGCCTGGAAGGTTCCATGGACAGAGGATCCTGGCAGGCTACAGTCCATGGGGTTGCAAAGAGTCAGGTATGACTGTGCACACACATACACACGTATAAGCCCTCACCAGAAGAATGTCCCTTCTAGCTTTTTAAAAACTTAACCTTTGTGAAAATAATTCATGTTTGGCCGAACAGAACTTACCGGAGTGGCTGAATCCCAACAGGAGCCTTGTGTTGGATGGTGCTCTTGTCTATACCCTCTTCCTCAACACTATACCCCCCGGGACCCACCATCTTGCCTTTCTCTCTGCATCACGACTTTAATTCCTCATGACTACATATCCAGAAAAGGTTGGCTGGTATGTGTGGCTTATGATCTCAAACATTCCTTATTTAACCTAACTAATGAGCTTTGGATGCGTTCGCTGCCGCCCTCGAACAAATATTTATGGCACTGTGATGCTGAGCAGATGCTGTAATTCCATGTTTGAGTCAAACCCAAGTCCCACCCTCGGGAAAATCACCCAAGTCAGATGTGAGTGGGCCCCTGATTCAGACAGAAGTGCCTCCCTGCCTTCATACACAGGAAGTGCTGTGAGGGCCCAGAGAGGGTGGAACTCAGCCTGGGGTGGGAGACAGGGCCGGAAGGCTCCTAGGAGGCTGTGGGGTCTACCCTGTTTTGATAACAAGGGGAAGGGTGAGATTTGGCGAGGTCAGAGGAAGACTTTTCAACCTTCGGGGCACCCATCGGAGCCTTAGGCATCACCCGGGACGCAGGAGGTCCCAGAGGATAGAGCCTGGGGTCCAAGGGCCAGGGTGGGATTGAGTCTTGGTCTTGCAGGCAGCTGCAGCCCCTCTCTTGGCTCTGAAGCCAGGGCCCTGGTAAGGTCAGGAAAATGGACCGAGGGCACTTTAAGACACAGTGTGGAGGAGGAAATGGACAGTGGAAAGACCATCCCCGCTTTCCCAGCAGACCTGGCTGGCTGGCCCTTCAGAGGCAGATGCTGCTTCTTTGAACAGTTTCCACGGGACTGTAAACATCAAAAGGCCCTTGGCCCCTGTGGTCCTGAAGATCCCTGGCCAGTTCACCATCCTCCTTTCCTGTTGATAAACAGGCCATGCCTGAAGGGCCCAGGACCAGATGGTAGACGCATGGAGGGATTTACAGAGGTCAGGCTGTTGGGAGCAAAGGCTCCTGCTTCCAGGAGCTGATCCCCACTCCCTGCGAGGAGGGGAGGGGACCTAGGTCTCTGAGCATCACTGTGGGCCTCGCACTTTGTGAGGCCATTTGATCCTGATAACTAGGTCCCATGACCTGCCACCTGCCCTCCCAAACATACACACGTGAGAATTAAAGGTTCATGTCTGTGTTGTGTGGGCTTGGCCAAAGTCACACGGCCAGGAGGTGGCAGAGCTGGACAGAACCAAAGCCTGTTCTTTTTACAGAGCCGTGAAGAAACCACCATTTACCTGGGCCATAAAATCCCTCTTCAGAACAGAAGGATCACCCTCAGACCTGCCAGGAAAGAACGGTGGTGACCGCAGGGGCCACCAGCAGATTATCCCGTGTTTGACCACCCGCAGGGGCCTTCACCTTCTCTGGGTCTGCAGTGTGGTGGGGTAGGGAGTGGGGTCTCACGATGCTACCATGAAACCGTCACAGCCTTTGCACTGCACAGGGAAGACCCTGTTGAGACCTGGAGAGGGTTTGGTACCAATTTCCCATACAGTGCGTTGATACCGCCAAACGCCAGGACTCGGAGGGGCATCTTTCACGGAACCTTCCCTGTCCATCTTCTCTGGGGGTGGAGAGCAGTATCGGAAAGACTGCCCTCAAAAAAATAAAAATTAAATAAAAATTTTTAAAAAAGAAAGAAAGACTGCGCCCCCCCCTTGTGGACATGCCTCAGAAGACCAATTCTTCAGGACTTTCCAGGTGGTCCAGTGGTTAATAATTCACCTTCCAATGCAGGGGAATATGAGTCTGATCCCTGGTCAGGAGATCAAGATCCCACATGAAAAAGTTAAAGAAGCAGTGACAGTCCTTAGTCAGGTCTGACTCTTTGCAGCCTTATGGACAGTAGCCTGCCAGGCTCCTCTGTCCATGGGGATTCTCCAGGCAAGAATACTGTGCTGCAGTGCAAATTAAGCCTGTGCCCTGAACTATTGAGCCTGCGTGCTCTAGAGCCCATGCACCCCAGCATGGAAAGCCTGTGTTCCACAACGAAGACCCAGTGCAGCCAAAAAAAAAAAAAAAAATCAGTTTTTCAACATTCCCTTATTCAAATGCTCTTTTCCTTTTTTTTTTTCATTTCTATTCCTATATCCTGAACACACCTCATGTACCTGCAAAAACTCAAATTTCTCCAAGTACCTATTTCAGAGTTGTCCATAAAGCAGGACCTTGTCGTTCCTGAACATGCTGTGAGACCGCAGAATCCTTTAACCCTCCCAATTCCCGATCCGCACGTCTGGGTATCAGGGTTTAATCCACACCAGTCTGCTGTGCGCACATGAACCTCCCTGTGAAGCTCTGGGAGAGTGTACTTCGGCTGGCTGGGTCTCCACCTGGGGACCAATGCCACTCGGTCATCATAAAAAAAAAAAGAGTATTCATTTGTTCAACAAATTGGTGAAGAGCAGTTTGAAGTTCTTCTGTCACTGAAACTGAAGCACACACTAAAGGCAGTGCTGATGGAGAAGGAGAGTGGCTGTCCTCCTGGTACACGGAGGACAGAAAGGCTCGGCATTATGATGACAGTGCCCTTGACAGGGGCCTCAAACCCTTACAGCAGATAGGGGAAGAAGGGGTTATAAATCATATATGAAATGCATGGATGAAAAAATAAAATATACACGATAGCTACTTTTAGAAAGTAGCAGGAGGAAGAGATTAGGATAGTCTTCAAAGGGTATATAGCTAACATTTTTATAATAAGATGTTGGGATGAAAAGTTCCCCCATGATCTAACTATTTGTGCACCCAACCACTCGTATTTTGATGTGTTCTTGGGAACTCGCTTATGTCACTTTCTTAAACGTGGTGTGAGGAACTTCCCAGATGGTCCAGTGGTTGCAACTTCATCTTCCACTGCAGGGGGTGTGGGGGTCCCATTCCTGGTTGGGAGTTAAGATCCCACGTGCCTCACAGCCAAAAGAGGAAAAAAAAAAAAACCAACCCAAAACATAAAACAGAAGCAGCAAATTCAACAAAAGCTTTAAAAACCCCCCACATTAAAAAAATCTGTAAAAAAAAAAAAAATTGATATGAACCTAAAATTCACCACTAGTGTGGGAAAGATCTCTAGGTGGGTCTGAGGGCCCCATTCTATACCCTTCTTCACTTCGGTTGGCCCCCTTTGCCGAGTTTTCTTGGGGGACTTCTATCCCCTCTCATGCTCTGGCCCACGCCTGGGTCAAAACCCTCCCCCTGGGCTCCCTGTCACTGACGTGAGGCTGGACCAGGGTGGCACACAGCATCGTGAGTCCGGCTGGCTTATGAGGAGGTAACACTCTCCCTGGGCCCCTGCACGGCTCGCTCTGCAGGACCCTGGGAGGAGAGGGCTCGCCCCAGCGCCCCGTGCCGGATTCCCACCACACGCTGCCCTGTGTATCCCTGCTGGGCAGGAGCACCTTCCCCGACACCCAGAGGATATCTCAGGCTCCTCCCTGTTCCACTTCCTCTTCCTTTTCGGCTCCTTCCCATCCGGCTTCCATGTAGAAGCTCTTGTCCACTCCCTAAGAGCTAAACACCCTAGAGTCGCTATCCCTGGGTAAGCCCAGCATTTATATTCTGCTCAGTCTCAGCCCTGCCTCTCCTAGCCTCTCTGCAGCCCTGGTCCCAGCACTGAGCTTCCCACCAGCCCCACCGCAGGGCTGCAGACCACCCCCTGAAGCCGGGGCTTGAGGACAGGGGACGCCATGGATGGGGTCTTGCTCCTGGGCTTGGGACCCTTCTCAGGCCTGGGACACTGTCCCAGTCTCTGTGTTTCTCTCTAAATCTGGGACCTGGGTACTTGTCTCCTTTTCTTTTCACTTCCTGGCTGCCTCCCCCATTCTGCCCTTGGGGATTCTGCCCCCCAAGGTGGTGCCCGATTGCCCCAGACCCCCCCTTGAATGCTGCTCTGGGGAGGACAGGACAGGCCCTTTGATGGTGACCAGTCCCCCCAGGCAAGAGTGACAGGGACTTGCATGTGGGCCAGTGGTAGGGTCCAAGTCCCCAGATCCCAAGCACCAGCACCCACAGGCCCTTGGCATGGCTCCTGGGACTCTACTCTCACCCGGAGGTGCCCCCCGGAAACCCTTGGATTCCTGCTGTCTGCCTGTTGTCCCCTAAAGTGAGGCTTGTTTGTTTGTTTTGATTTGATTAAACCTCCCCATCTCCCTGCTTGGCCTCCTTGAGGGTCTCTGTCCCCACCATGGGGTCTGAAGGCCCTGCCCAGGCATGTAATTGACTCCCATGGGACCTAGAAACTCTCAGAGGTTCTTAGCGCTCTGGCTAAAGCTGGATATCTATAGGACCCCCTCCACCCAGGGGTGTCTTCACCTCTCCGCACAGACTCACCTGTCTGCCTGCCCTCAGGCTAGATCCTCATCCCAGCTGCCCCTTCTCCTGAGTTTTCTATCCTTTTCTGGACTTGCCTCACAGAGTTCATTGTCAGTACATTTGTTGAGTCATTTCCTGTCCTGAGTGTGTGGATGTTTGAGGGCGAGTCATTGCCACCACCACAGAATCAGACCCTGATCCCATTGTAATTGGCACGCTGAGTGGGCATCTATCTTTTCCATCATTAGGACTGTTTGCTGGTAGTTCACAGAAATGAACTGGCTGACTCTGGCTGAAAAGCGCTACTGGAACTGAAAACAAGGGCTTCTCAGGGAGTTGTCCGATCACAAGCATTGCTACTGAGCTTAGGTCTGGCTGCCTGCTGCTCAAAATCAAAACACGAGTGGCAAATATTGTTAGAAATGGAAAACCCTGCTTTTAATCAGAAAGCCAACAATTTGGGGAGATGAGGCTCAGTGTCTGCAGAAAATCAACTCTGAAGGTTTTTCTTGGTGATGGAAGTTTTTAAAAGATAAAAAGGGATGTAATCTTAGTTAATCATTGAGATGGGAGAGGGGTAGGGTCATCACCATCTCCCCCTGTTACAGCCTCCTTTGCAGCCTTGTTGAGTCCTTGTGATCTTTCTTTAGAAACTGTCTTTCTTGTTCACATAGTTTGTCGATGAGATCACTGAAGGAGAAGCCAGGGAAGAGATCTGGTCATCTGTTAATTACTTAGTCTTTATTTCTACTCTTTAGAACTACAGAAGGGACCAACACATTAGGCAAGGTATTAAAAGATTTGAAGGGTGGATTTGGGCCGGAGGTGAGTAGACCATGGTAGGGAGGGGGGCGGTGGCCTGGTTTAAAAATTAGTCTCAATGTAGCTTTGCTAAAGTGACAGGACAAAAGGGGTTTCCTGCTGAGGGCTGTTTCCTGTAAAGAGCTGCTTACAAACCCCCCTCTGTCAGATAATCATTTCATTTCTAGGGGATTACGGATGAAGGTCCGTTTTCTGTAACCGCATCATGCTGAGATTGGGGGCCGAGGTCTCAGCTGAAAGATGTCAACATGAGTTGGAAGCATCTCTCTGCGAACAGTTTTAGTTGCCCATTTACGTATACAGGCAGAACAAGCATCTACAATTATTTTGATGCTCATAAAGATATAGATGATGAGCAATAGTGTTCGTCTCATTCTCTTGAGGCCAGTTCTTGGAATTGTTCTAGCCCGAGATTCAGTGCTGCTCAGAATGGAGCATCTTAGGTCATGGCTGCAGCCTGGTCATCACGCAGTTAGCTGTTCCCTCTGTGGCAGCCATATAACATCTGTAAAACGACTCGGGAATATCAGATATTGAATCTAAATCTGTGACTGTAGGGTCCTAATCTTTGACTGATTGAGCCTGCTCGACCTTGCTCTTCTGTGATTCAGGGAGGCCTGAGAGACTTCACTATCTCTATGAACAAGAGGCATGGGACACAGAGGGGCCTTAGTACTTGGGAGGGCCTGCAGAGATCTGCTCAGTTCAAGCATTAGAAGGAAGCATCATCACTCTGTTTTCCTTTATCCCTCGGAGGTCCCCTTCTTCTCTGGTAGTAAACCCTGGTCTTGAGCTGGACCTTTGAAACAGCCCTGTTTCCAGCCTCCCCTGCCATGTTTCTAACTTCTGGCTACTGGGAGCAATTAGAAGGCATACAACATTCTCTTCCTGGCCTGAGAGTCAGGGGAGAGGTTGGGTTGGCCTTGCTTGGGTCATCCACTGATCCCATGACTAAACAGGGCAAGACATCTGGGCCAACCCTGCTCTCAGCCTGCACACATGAGGGAGAAGAAATTTCTCCCAAGCCAGTTCATAGCCGAATTACCAGTAGAAGGGAAAGTGGCTGGTGCTGGTGATGAACAACACCGTTGCCATGCCCTCCCAGGTTGCAGGCAACCCAGGCTCTGGCCAGCAGTGCCAGGGGTCCCAGGGATGCATGCAGACCTCAGACCATCCTCCTGGGGGGTGTTGGTGGTCCCGTTCAGCCTCCTGCAGCAGCCTCTCTTCCTCCCCATCTCCGCTTCCCCCAGCCCCCTCCTCCCTCCTACAAGCTGTCCTCCCATCCTTCTCACAAGGTCTCTTCATTCTCAGCACGGACACACGCTATCCTGATTTCTCTCAGGGGACCAAACTGCAGGGTTTAGCAAGACTTCCCTGAAGCTTGGTCCCAGTGTGAGGGAAGAGCGATGATGTCATTAAACAGGCTTCCAGGGGGCCCATGCTCTGTGCTGACCACTTATGCAAGGATCTTCTTGTTTAATCTGCACTACCCCATGAGATAGGTACTAACATTCTCCGTGCTTTGCGGATGAGAAAACTGAGGTGTGGCAAAGGTTGGTAACATCCCCAAGATCCAGAGCTGCCATCAGGGCCAGGATTTGAATCCCTGAGCTGGACACCAGTGTCCCCACCCTGAACCACTTAGCCTCTGTGCTGCTCACCTAGTGGGTGCCCAGAAAATATTTGTTGAATGAACAAATGAGTGATTAAGCAAATACAAATGGTGAAGTCAGTTCTTATTTGGCACATCTATAAATAATGCTATCATTTGCACCTCTCACAGGCATTACATGTGCATGAAATGAGTAAGTCACTTCTCCAAACATCCATCTCCATTTTGCATGTTTGGACGTCTTTTTGCTTAATTTTGCTAATGGATTCCTTTCCATTTTTATTCTCACTTCTGCCCTTCCAATATTGCTGCTTTTTGTGGATGTCAGTTCTTCTCTGAAATCCAGCATGTCACTTGACTGTGTGGGCCCAATGTGGAAATCTAACAGCATCCAGGTAGAGACAATGGGGCTTTGTTTTTTAAAAAGGACATGGCTGTTTGAAATGAATCATTCACAACTGGGGCAATTATCTGGAGCTCTGAAAGCTTCTCGGTTGCTAGGAAACCACCTCTCCAAACTGGTAAGCCTTTGCTAAACTTTTCATCAAGCGGTTGAACTTCTGCAGGTCCTGACCTAGCCTGCCATTCTAAGCTGTGTTCCTGGCAGAGGACAAGCAGGAATAGTGGCCCAAAAACATCCCTCAGACACCACCTGTGGTTCAGTGGTCCAGGACCCAAAGTGATTCAGTCCAGGACAGAGTTTGGAGACACACTGCCTGGGGTCAGATCCCGGCTCCAGCACCCACAGGTTTGTGGCCTTGTGAGAGGTACTCCTTCTCTCCTGGTGCCTTAGTTTCCATCTCTGTAAGATGAGCATCCTCTTTCATGGTGAGTTGCTGATGAAATGAAATGAGGCATACGGTGCTCTCAGCACAGTGCCTGGAGCAGCCCACACCTCAGAAGTATCTGCTGTTAATACAATAACGACTAATGACCTGACCTGTGCTGGGTAAGAAAGCTGACGGGGCAGCTGGGCAGATCACTGAGAGGCAAGCATTCCAGGTCAAGCCTCAAAGAGTGGCCGGTGGGCATCAGGAGCCTCAGAGCCTTCAGGGCTCAGGGAAGACAGGTAACAGCTAGGCTTTCATCTGAGCAGAGGCTGGTCTGTAGTTGGGAGAGATTGGGGAGGGAAACAGAGTTTAGGCCTTATTCCATGCACCTTTGAAGAAAAGTTATGACCAACCTAGAGAGTATATTAAAAAGCAGACATTGCTTTGCCAACAAAGGTCCGTCTAGTCAAAGCTCTGGTTTTTCCAGTAGTCATGTATGAATGTGAGAGTTGGACTATAAAGAAAGCTGAGCACTGAAGAATTGATGCTTTTGAACTGTGCTGTTGGAGAAGACTCTTGAGAGTCCCTCGCACTGCAAGGAGATCCAACCAGTCCATCCTAAAGGAGATCAGTCCTGAATATTCATTGGAAGGACTGTTCCTGAAGCTGAAACTCCAATACTTTGGCCACCTGATGCGAAGAGCTGACTCATTTGAAAAAACCCCGATAAAGATTGAAGGCGGGAGGATAGAGGGGCGACAGAGGATGAGATGGTTACATGGCATCACCAACTCAATGGACATGAATTTGAGTAAACTCCAGGAGTTGGTGATGGACAGGGAGGCCTGGCGTGCTGCAGTCCATGGGGTCGGCAAGAGTCGGACACAACTGAGCGATTGATCTGAACTGAACTGAACTGAACTGAACTGGATTGCTCACCCTGTGGCCCGCCCACAGCTCAGCCCAGGGCCTGGCTTGGAGGAGGGGGCCCATCCACACATGCAGCTCCCCATGGGTACCTGGCCTTCTAGGAGCCCCACCCACCCCTCTGTGCCACCATCTGGCTGCCAGCCCCCAAGTATTGCCCAGAGTACCTTGGCAGGACCCTCCACCCTGGCTGCCTTCAAGAAAGGCAATGTGGAGGCTGGTCCCACCTTTACTGCTGGGGTTTAGGCAGGTATTTGGATCTTTCTGGGATCCTCATCTGTGAAAGTGGGCAGGAATCCGCTGAAAAGGTTGACTGTGAGATCAGAATGAAGGTACCTGAGTGTGTTCGTTTCCCAGGGCTACTGTGACAAAGGGCCACAAACTGAGGGGTTTAAAACAACACACATCTTCTCCTACAGTTGGGGGTTCAGAAGTCCCACGTGGTCTTATGAAATGAAAATGTCTCCTGCCATATTAATAAATAAGAAATGTCACAGCCATCTGTGATCACTGGCCTCCAAACGTGAATGAGGGCTCCCCAAACTGGAATCCAACGGATGCTGCCCCTCCCCAGTGGTGATGGCTGAGGAGCTGGGGGAACGAATGCAAGAAGCAGCCACCTGCCACTCCTTCAGGTAAACAAGGAAACAGGATGGGCCCCAGACAGCTGAGGTGCACAGGAAAAGAATGAATTCAGTGAGCCCAGAAGCTTGCATCTCTGCCTACATAGAGTGCTTAGTTCTTTGACACCTGGTCTTTGATGTTTAGACTGCTTGCTCCCTCTGTTGCAAACCTGAGTCTGATTTCCCCTCCTACCTCATTGGAGCAGTTTTCTCAGAGATAACTGAGATGCTGTCTTCTGGGTTTGGAGTCCTAAACATTCCCACCAAACAAAATAACTGTCAGCTTTCAGGTTGTGACTATATTTTCTAGTTGACAGTCTCACTGGGCGAAAATCCAGGCGTCGGCAGAACTGTGCTCCTTCCGGAAGTTTTAGGGGAGAATCCATTTTCTTGTCTTTTCTGGCTTCTGGAGGCCACTCACGTTCCTTGGCCTGTGGCCCCTTCTTCCATCTTCAGAGGCAGCAGTGGAAGGGGGAGTCCTCATTGCTTGCTGCCTCTCCCTATGAGTACAATCAACAGAGGTCCTCTACCTTCTGGAACTCATCGGAGAGACTGTTCTCCACTGGATAACAGAGGATATGCTCCGCATTGTGGAGCCCTGTGCCAAGGTCACAGGTGTGGAGCTGTGTACCAAGGTCACAGGATAAGAATCTCTGACCAAGCCGCATAGCAACTGTTGCCATGAGCTTCCAGATCTAGATTGGCCAGTTCCCTGACCCCATATTATGTAAAATACCCACCCTACTATCCACTTTATAGCATCCTAACCAACCACCTAATGCCACCATTCCAGCAGGAATTTTCTCTGTCTTGAGGCTATAAAAATTGGCTGCTAGCCTGCGAAACGGTTCAGCTCTCCCTTGAGCCAGCCCGCTGTGTCTCCCATTCTAATCAACTTTATTCTCCTCTCATTCTGCCTCATGTCTGAAAATTCTTTCCCAACCCACGCATGGACCACGACACCCATCTCAGGTCCATAACCTTAATCACACCTGTGAAGTCCCAGAGCTGGTGCTCAAGTCAGCGCTGGGTGGGGCTGAGATCACGGTGTCATCACGATCGTCTAGGCATCCATCTATGCTTTCATCATCTGAGTTTGAATCCAAGATCCTCCACTTATGTTCAAGTTCTATGAATTTCGGCACAAGTTAAATCTTAATCTAAGCCTTAGTTTTTTCACGTATAAAATGGGTTTAACAATAGTACTGCCCCTTCTGCCACAAAAGGCATAACATGAAACCTAAATGAGATACTATGTGTAAAATCCCCATACGGTGGGGCCACAGAGCTTAACAAGGCATTTTTTCACTACCTCACTAGTTTTCCCTCATGAAGAAATGGCATCACCCTCTATTTTTAATCTTCCCTACTTGCTCAGATGGTAAAGAGTAGCCCTCAATGTGGGTCAAGAAGATCCCCTGGAGGAGGAAATGGCAACCCACTCCAATATTCTTGCCTGGGAAATCCCATGGACAGAGGAGCCTGGCAGGCTACAGTCCGTGGGATTGCAAAGAGTCAGACATGATTGAGTGACTAACACACACACACCCCTTCTATTCACACATGGAGTTCAGAGGTTAGCCCCATGTCCAAGGTCACACAGCCCAGAAGTGGCTTTTCCTCCTTTCTCCTCTGTCCTGGAGTGGAGAGGTTGATGGAGAACTAAGTCAATCAAAATCCTGCCAGCAGACCCACCAGGGCAGCCGCTGACTTCCTCCCGCTGGGCCTGAAGTTAAAACCTCTTCTTGAAAGTGAAGAGGTGAGGCCTGGGCTCCCAGAGGGGTGCAGAGGAACCATGGGGGACGTGAAGGGCTTCCCCACACATCCTCCGGCTTATCTCAGCCATCACAGCAGGCAGGGCTGAGCCCCTCTGGCTTCTAGAACTAATTCAGATGCCCTATAGCCTGGCTCCTCCCAGCTCTTGTTCCTTGGGACACGGAGACACGTATGTAGTGGTACCATTGTGTGAGCACTATATTAGGAGTTAACTGGGCCAAACTAGAAACTTGGCTCCAGCATCTCCTAGCTGTGTGATTCTGAGCCGGCTCCCTAACTTCTCTGAACCCCAATTTCCTCATCTGTACCATATTCTCAAGTTGGATGTGAGGGTTAGAAATGATCATGGGAGAATCTGGCAATATTTGGAAATCACAGTAGGCTATGCTCACTTGCTCCAAAACATAACAAAACAAAAAAAAAACCAAAATAAAACAATTGTCATTTATTGAGCGCTTATGTGCCTGACACTGTGATTTGCAGGCCGTTGTCCAATTTAATCTTGCCCTTCCCCCCACAACCCCCAAACCACAAGGTTGGTATTATTATTAGCTCCATTTCCTTAGTGATGAAATAAGAGCTGAGGAAGGTTAAAAGTTGCATTGGGAGCTGGAGGCCGGAAAGACTGGAGGTGAACCCCACTTTCACGTGTGTTCCCACCTGCCATGTGCCTCTTGCTGGGAGCCCATTAAAAACAAACAGCATTCCGAGCCTCATTTTCGATGTAACATTTGTTATTTTATTGGAAAAAGCTGGTATTAACATATTTATAATTTTATTCAACAGGTGGATAGTTTGTGAGACACCCAAGAAAACGAGAATGCACCTATGAGTTACAGAGTCCAAAATGGTCAGGCCTGTCTAATCTACCACCACGTATCCGAAGCCACCGAGCAGTCAGTCCTCAGAGAGTATTGAAATGAAAACGAAAACAACCCAACAACTTCACAATGACTATGTGAACGCGCGTACATTCAAAAAGAGCAGGAAGTTTAAACAGGAAGGAAGCAAAGTTTGTGACTATGTTACTGGCCCTTCTGCCATGTCTACTGTTACATCTTCCCTCATCAACATCTTTTCTCAACACACATTTTACTCACAATGCTTTTATTCATTACGCTTCGGACATCATTATTTTCCAGGGATCCAAAGACATGCTTTTTCTTCTGAGAAGATCTTTTCCTTTCTTCCCCCTTTTTGGTTTGGTGTCCACAGTTTAAAACAGAGGAAGGAACCAGGAACTGTACTGAGACCTCCTTTTGAATGCAGTGTAAGCTTTGAGCTTTGTAGAAATGGTCCGTGTTAAATCTATGATCTGATCAGTAACCTCCATCTGCAAATGCAAATTGCCTCTCAGCATCTGAATCACAAAGGGAAATGATCGGTGCCAAATATCCGAATAATTGTATAAGGCCCTCAGAGCTGGATTTTGGCTTCAACAAGATTTCTATACAATTTATCACATTCTTGAACCTCTTTACAAAGGGAAAAAAAGGAATCCAATCCTGTGATTGTTAGTTTTAATTAGAATAGATATGTACATATAATACTGTCCAGGTCACCTGGATTTTACAGTGATATATAAACAAACATTCTTCATTCATGTTGATTAAAAAAAAATCAATGGACCCATTTCCTTGTGTAATTATTGTATGGCTGGAAGTGAGTGCACATGCGTTCTGTGCTTTGACACACACAAAAGTAGACCATTATCGCTGAGAAAAATCTTGAGTTGGGTCTATTTCCTGGGTTAGGTTACATCTTGTTAAAAACAAACAAAAAAAAAGATTCAGTCAGGCCTCTGCACTCTGCTTTCTGAATCAAAATGCAAGCCACGTGGTTCCACTGGGAGTTCCAAGGGCAAAGACAGGTTGGCGTGGTTGGCAGGTGGGCCAAACCGATCCTGACAAAGTAGGAGGGAACCGTCCTGGAAACACCGCATTCTCACTGGCCCACGAGGGGTCAGAAAAGAAAAGGTATCTTAAAATGGTCATAACATGCAATTTTCTTTTGGAGACAGTTTAGTGCATCTGGAAAAGGAGCTGGGGTCCACATCTGAGGTGGAGAGAGGGCAGAGTTCCTTATCACCAAACAAGCGAGGAGACCTGGGGGGCGGTCTTCTCCTTTCTGCGTCTCAGTTCTCCCCGACCCTCATCATCATCCTGCCTCCTCTGTCCTGCTTCACAAGATGAAGAGATGTTTCCAGAACCTTCCAGGCTGGAATGTTGCTTTAACATGAGCCACCAACATGGTGGGAGGGAAAGGGTCTTGTGGGAAGGCCTGGACGGAATTCCTGGCCCCTCCTTGGTTGATGCAGGCCTTGGGCCTCAGTTTTCCCATGCACACAGTGGGGAATGACAAGTTATTCAGCTTTAATCCCTGGCATGGAGCCTGGCACTCAGTGTGCAGTTGGCACGTATGGAGGAAATGAACAGGCCCTCGCTTCTCAGGGTCATGACGAAGATTCAGGAAGATCACAGAGGGAGCCAGGACGAGTTCCTGGATCTCCTGCATCCAGGAGATGCAGAGGACAGCTGCAGAATGAAAGGCGAGCCAGCACAGAGGCCATGGGGGTTACACCCGCTGGCCTGGAGGGCCGGCACCACGCCTAGCACTGGGCAAATGCTCTGAGAAGGGTGGTTTAAGTGGTGAAGAAAACACGCATCCACTGTAGGGGGATTCGGCTCCCCTTCCTCTCGAGAAACTGTAAGGGACCTGGATATTCTGAAAGACATTAAAATAACCTAAAAGAGGAGCTCGCAAGTTCTCAGCATGGATTCACGATCCAAAATGCAAAAAGGTGAGACCCTCGGCTCTGAGACAGTGGCAACTGCTCCATTTAGCATCAGAAGAATCCCTGGCTGGCTTGTTTGAGCTTCGTTATCTGTCCCCGGAGCCCTGAACTGGGGCCAGTGAGGCGCGAAAGACACACCACTCCGGGGCTCCCGAGGCCCGCAGAAAGGAAACCGCTGGCGTGAAAAATGAACGTGCAGACGGAAAACATCCTACGAAGGCGGGAAAGACTGCACGCGATTAAAGTACGGGATGCAAGAAGTGAACTTCCAGGCCGACGACCCCGTCGGTTTACTGTGACTCCTTGTTTGTCCTGTGTTCCAATAGAAATCATCCGCAAAGGTGGGTCCGGTCCTGGGATGCTTGGAGGGACGGGGCCTGGCACTCCCCCCCGTCCCCGCCCCTGCCAGTGGCCGCTCCGGCGCGTGGCCGCCGGGGCGCCTAGTGCATGTCGGAGTTCACCTTGTCCTGGAAGATGTACAGGTTGTTGGTGGCCGCGATGGCGATGATGTTCTCGGCCGGGTGCCAGGCCGTGTGCAGGATCTTCTTGGTGAAGTCCAAGCTGTCCACGCTGATGTCGTCGCGTCGCCGCTTGCCGCCCACGCACACCCGCCGCGGCTTGAGCACCGCCCGGGGCTTGCTGCTCTCCCGCGAGGCCTCCAGGGTCACATCCCGCTTGGTGTTCCGGTCAAACATGCGGAAGAAGTTGTTGTAGGCTCCAGTCATGATGACGCTGGCGGGAGAAGGAGAGGCAGGCGTCAGCTGGGGCCCGGAGGAGGAGGAAGGAAGACAGCCGCTCCTTCCCGGGGCTGCAGAGCTATCACCGCAGGAATGGGGACCCCGTGGGAGCAGACGGGGACAGGCCTGCCTCCTCCCACCTTCTCTGGGGTGGGGTGGGGGGGTCCTCTTGTCCCCACCCCATATCTGGGCTGCATCAGCACACAGACTTAGAGCCGGGAGCTGAGACCGTTGAAAGCTCGCCCCAAGCATCATAAAAACATTCCCTTGTACTTTGCCCTGTATCCCAGGCGAGAGAGCCCTAGACTTTCAATGAGACTAGGCAACAGCAGAAGGAGGGCAAAGGAAAACAAACAGTAGACACAGGGCTATAAACTCAGCACCAAAAAAGGGCAGGCCCCCTGAATCAGCCAGACATATCCTTCCGGTAGAAACCTAGGACCCTCCTGCTGTCTGAGCAGTTGCGTGACTAACCGATCACTCCGCACACCATCCACGTGCAGGCATTCACAGACACAACCCCCGCCCACGTCCAGCTATAAGTGCATTCTCCATTTTTCTATTCACTGCCCACCTCTTCTCCCCCACCTCCCCTAAGGAGAAGGCATTCCTGTTGAATCAGAGAAAGGATGTTAATCTACACAGTAAGAGCTGGGAGAGTAAGAATAGCAGCTACATGGATCTGGGCCTGGAGAAAGAAGGGGGTTAAGGATTTGGAGCATCTGGGGGTAGAGAATTCAAAGTCACTGGGGAGGTGGGAACAGATTCTGGAAAGCAATACTGAGGGTACAGAAGTGATCCCCTTCAGTGTTCTTCAGGAGAGATGTGGGTTGATTGGAACCCCTCCTCCCTTTTGGAGATGAACTGTGCTTCCTGATGGTGTCATTGCTCCCAGAGGAGCCACAAGGACCCCTAGGGTTATGCACGTGAGCCATGGCTTCAGTATCATCTGAGCTACAGGAATAATCCCATGTGGAGGAGACGCAAGAGGGCAGGGGTCCACCTGGGTGGACCAGGAGAGTGTGGGAGCTGAGGCTCCGGCCTGTAGCATCTTTATGGGAGACCTGGGCAAGCCCATGTCCCTGGGGCCCACCTGAGAATGGACAAGTTGTGATTAAGTCACCTCACCAAGGCTATAGTTTTTCCAGTAGTCATGTATGGATGTGAGAGTTGGACTATAAAGAAAGCTGAGCACTGAAGAATTGATGCTTTTGAACTGTGGTGCTGGAGAAGACTCTTGAGAGTCCCTTGGACTGCAAGGAACTCCAACCAGTCCATCCTAAAGGAGATCAGTCCTGGGTGTTCATTGGAAGGACTGATTCTGAAGCTGAAACTCCAATACTTTGGCCACCTGATGCAAAGAACTGACTCATTAGAAAAGACCCTGATGCTGGGAAAGATAGAAGGCAGGAGGAGAAGGGGACGACAGAAGATGAGATGGTTGGATGGCATCACCGACTCAATGGACATGAGTTTGGGTAAACTCCGGGAGTTGGTGATGGACAGGGAGGCCTGGCATTCTGCGGTTCATGGGGTCGCAAAGAGTCAGACACGACTGAGCGACTGAACTGAACTGAACTGAACTGGACTGAACTCACCTGTGGACCATCTCTCACGTTGGTCTCTGCTGGATGGGGGTGGCCTGGATGTGGGTTGGGGAGGGAGGCCCTGCCTGGTCACTAACGCTGCTCAGGGAGAGGGGGCCCCCGGCAGAGGGCCGAGGGGAAGGTGACCTCTGTCTCTCCATGTGAGAACACAGCTCTGTGTCTCCTTTCTCACTGATCAGTCTTGCCCTCTGAGTTCTGATTCTTCACAGAAAGGACATTTTCCTTGGCTTGGGGCCTGGCGCGTCTGGGCCAGGAGCTCTCTTTTGGTTCCAGCCACAAGTGGCTCCCTGCCCAGGCTGCGTGTTTCCTGGAGACGCCGTGCACCCATGACCTGCTGCCAGAGTCACAGCTGCAGTGTTAGTGATTGGCGCCACCTCCTCTTGACACCCAAACTCTCTCTGACCTCGTGTTCAGAGACGGGTGGGTGGGTGTTTGGGGGCCATGAGGATGCAACTCCCCTTGCACAAAGTGGCTCTTCCAAGGCTGTTCTGGGGGCATCCAGGCAGAAGGGGGCAAGGCTCACTACGACCCCAGTAGGGGGCAGAGGGCACATGCCAACTGGGTGCTTGGAGAGGAGCTCCATAAAAGGACTGTTCACACATGTTCTGGAAGGTTCTAAGGGAATCCAGGGAAAGTGCTGTGCCCAGGGACTGGTACATTTGCAGGTTTTGAAACCCGCCCCCACCCCCTACCCCCAGGCCTGAGACATGAAGGGAGGGAGGAGTCATAGGAAAGAGAGAGAGAAAGAACCAGAGACAGGGAAATCTGTGTGAAGGGGGCTGTCCTCTGAAGGAGGCTATGCCCTAAGGGACACGGTTAGCCAAGATGACAGGGAACAAGGGGGATGAACACTCCAGCCTCTCTCGCCACCCTCAGGCTCCTTCTAGTGTGCCCCATGGTTAAACCCAGCCAGAGGCCAGCGGGCATGCAGGCCTGTGGATGCCCCACAGGGTCATCCAGACACAGTCTCTTAGGAGGAGGAGGGTGGAGACGGGAGCTGGAGGGGTCAGGGGTGGGGGACACTTCTGGGCTCACCTCGAAACACTAATTCATCATCCACAGGCAAGCATCCACCTGTGCTTCTGTCTCCACACCAGGCGGGGGCTCCGGGGGCACGTGTGTCTTGTTTGAGTCCCCAGGGCCTGGCTTGGCCCTCCTAGGGGTAAATGGTCCTTGAAGGAAAGACAACCCCCAGCAACAGCCAACAGGAGCTGACCAAGCAGAGGACAACTCCCTCCTCCCAACCCATGAAGATTAAGGATGCATCAATGCTTCGTAAACCAAATGGACTGAAGGGCCAGAAGCTTCTCTTAGTCACGGCCAGACCTGCAGGTTCAGAATGTACCTGCCCCTCGTAGGTCTCGTAGGTATCGTGCAATCAGTATCTGCCGAATGAATGAATGAATGAACAAATGACTGACCGAGTGAATAAGCGAATGCCATGGAAGGGTCACTCACAGCTACAGCCACGCTTGGAAGGAAAGCTATGACCGACCTGCTGCTGCTGCTGCTGCCGCCGCCAAGCTGCTTCAGTCGTGTCCGACTCTGCGACCCCATAGACGGCAGCCCACCAGGCTCCGCCATCCCTGGGATTCTCCAGGCAAGAACACTGGAGTGGGTTGCCATTTCAAAAGCAGAGACATTACTTTGCCAACAAAGGTCAGGCTAGTCAAAGTTCTGGTTTTTCCAGGAGTCATGTGGACTGATGCTGAAGCTGAAGCTCTAATACTTTGGCCACCTGATGTGAAGAACTGACTCATTTGAAAAGACCCTGATGCTGGGAGATTGAAGGCAGGAGGAAAAGCGGACGACAGAGGATGAGATGATTGGATACCATCACTGACTCAGTGTACATGAGTTTGAGCAAACTCCGGGAGTTGGTGATGGACAGGGAAGCCTGGCGTGCTGCAGTCCACGGGGTTGCAAAGAGTCGAACACAACTGAGCAACTGAACTGAAGTCTTAGAAAGGCATGAAATGCCCTGCTCAGTTCCCCTCCTCCCCCCACCCCCAATGGACAGGGGACAGACCAGGGGTGGGTGGGGCGGCTTCTCTCACACTCTGTGGGGGAGATGGGGGTAGGGTGGGGCTGGCAGTCAAATGGTTCTCCTTTTAAAGAGACTCATCTAATCCCTGGAGGTGAAGGGAGGGTGGGTGGAGAATTCTAATGTACTTTCTGGCTCTATTCTTTTCTGTTTTAAAATCTTAATCGGTGTGAACAGATCTGAGTGTTGTTGAGACAATGAAATGACAAGCCCCTGGAGGTGCTGAGTGGGCGTAAGGAACCCACCCCTTCCAGGCCCGCTGGCTGCTATTCGGTTGGTGGAGAGGGTGCCCTCGGCGCCCTCCTTCCCAAAGTGGCCCCTCTTCTCTCCCTTGATGTCAGCTCACCCCGGAGAAGGCTGGGTGGGCTCCTATGTCACCTAAGTTATGACCCATGAGGCTTCCTGACAGTGTGACCCCCTCTCCCCCCTGCAGTGTGGGACAGGGAGTGGGCTGAGCCTGAAAGTGAAAGTGAAGTCGCTTAGTCGTGTCCGACTCTTTGCGACTCCACGGATGGTAGCCTAGCAGGCTTCTCCATCCATGGGATTCTCCAGGCAAGAATATTGGAGTGGGTTACCATTTCCTTCTCCAGGGGATCTTCCTGACCCAAGGATCGAACCCGGGTCTCCCACATTGGAGGCAGACGCTTTAACCTCTGAGCCACCAAGACTCCTCCAAATCAGAGAGGATCTGGCACCTGAAAGTCACTGAAGCCTGAGTCCGGGTCTCTGGGGCTGACCTAGGGATCCTGGGTGTGCCAGTGGCTGCCCCTTGGGGTCCTGGCATGTGACCCTTGGCCAGGTCATCACCAAATGTTAATGCTGTTCAAGTCGCTAAATTGTGTCTGACTCTTTGTGACACCATGGACTGTAGCCCAACAGGCTCCTCTGTCCTCCACTGTCTCCCGCAGTTTGTTCAGATTCCTGTCCATTGCGTCAGTGATGCCATCTGACCAGCTCATCCTCTGCTGCTGAAATGCATTCATCACCGCCATGCCTACCCCTTAACCAGTGGCTCTGCCAGCCGTGGCATGCCCGTGTTCAGGCTGGAGGACAGGGAGGAGGGTGGGGTGAAGTCAGCAGAGGGACCATCCTACCACCCAGCGCCCAAGCGTCCCAAGGCCAGGGGATGGGACAGGGGAGCAGGGGGGTGCATGGACAGGTTGACCCTTGCCACCACAAGCAGATGCTCAGGGACAACCCCACAGAGCTCGGGAGGTGACACAGGGTACCGCTGCCCAGGCTGCACCCTCCGTTGCCCCTTCTTCTCTCCTCTCAGACACAGCAGGGCTATGAATGAGGAGAGCTGGGCAGGGGAGTGGGTGGCAGTGACCCGGGTCCCCCGCGGGTATGAGGAAGCCGGGCCAGAGTCTCCATGTGCAGGACAGACAGCAGGGCAGTGAGCATGGCCGGGGGGGCTTGCAGGGCTGGGGAGAGGCCTAGACCCCCACCCAGGCAGCGCCTTCTGCCAGGAGCAGGAGGCAGAGGCAGGGAGGAGAGAGGGCGAGGTGGGCGAGGTGCCAATGTGCATGCATGTGTGTGTGTGTGTCGGGGGGCGTGGGGTGGGTATGCCTGTGCACACCTGCAGAGAGAATCCTCAGGCCTAGAGGTTACCAGCCAGGATGAACTCTGACCTCCATACCCCAGGGCAGCAATCCCACCAGGCCTGTCTGGCTCTGCAGACAAGAGTGGGCCTGCCCAGGACGCTGGCAGACGCCCTGTCACTGCCCCAGCTGGTGTGCACTAGTGTAGGGCTCTGTAGGCTGGGTCACAGGGCTGGCCCGTGCAGTTTTCCCATCTATAAAACGGGGTAACAAGGGACCCCAGCCCCTGGTGAGAATAGCCCCAGGAATGGATTAGATAATATGCTAAAATGCTTAGAACAGTGCGGGAGTCAGGAAATTCCACCTCCTCTTATGTATTAAATACCAACAGGTATTCATGGTGCTAGAGGAGACTCTTGAGAGTCCTTTGGGCAGCAAGGAGATCAAACCAGTCAACCCTTAAGGAAATCACCCCTGAATATTCATTGGAAGGGCTGATGTTGAAGTCACAGAGGATGAGATGGTCATGGCGTCACTGACTCAATGGACGTGAGTTTGAGCCAACTCTGGGAGATAGCAAAGGACAGGGAGGCCCAACGTGCTGCCATCCATGGGGTCACGAAGAGCTGGACATGACTGAGTGGCGGAACGATGAACAACATTTATGGATTCTAACCATCCCTGTGGCCCACCTGTCTGACTAGGCGCCCAAGACTATGGAAGCAGAAGGGGGAGTGGGTGACGGATCCCAGAGAAGGGTGCTGCCTGCTGAGGGGCTGGACTGGGGGCCTCTCCCTTCCTTCTGTGCCTGCAGGGGCAAGAGAAGGGAGAAGGCAGCCCCCTGGTTCTCCAGGGAACACTTCATGGAACCCAGTGGGCACTGTCACACCACACCCACCCTTCCCCTGAGCCACCAGGGAAGGGAAAGTGAGATCATTAAAATCATTTGCAACCCACACAGCTGCTAATCCTCCTTCCATTCAGGTGCGGGATCCAGAGGACACCCCTGGGGAGGAAGGAGACCCCCCCCACACACACACCTGCAGAGGAAGGGGTCTCTTACACCTCAGAACACCAGGTCCCAGCATCCTGCAAACCACGTCAGGTCAGACTGACCCATTGCTCCCGTTCTTAGGCATGCTCTAACACCCCAGAAGTTTCCTTTAACAGGGAAAAGGGGAGTCCCTGCCCTGGCTTGCATCTAAGCAAGTTGCTTCATCTCTTCCAGTCTCGTTTTCCTTGTCTGCACCTGAAGACCACAGCCTTGGCTGCCCTGATCGTCAGCCTCTCTTATTTCCACTGGGAAAGACTCCTGCCCCATCCCTGTGGGGCTGGAGGGTCTGTCAATCATGATGCTCTACTGCTCCCTTCTGGCCAACTGTGGCATGCAACAGATCCTGTCCATGCTAAAATGGTGCAAAAGCAAGCATGTGACCCCAACAAAGCCAATCAGATCCTTCTCTGAGAATTCTTCCATATACCTAGAAGGGGAATTGTGGTCCAGAAGGACAAAGGAAGGGGGACTATTTGGGGTCACCATCCCCAACTGCAAAGGGGAGCCAGCCATAGTCAGGGAGGAATAACCTAGTGTGGAAGAAGCAGGGAGGCTCTGAGATGGGCGTGGACAGAGAAGAAATGGCCCCAAAGGTACAGCATGAGCTCTGAGATAGTCTTGCTGGAACTTATAAGAACAAACTTAGGTTTGCTTGTCTGATTCCTGCAATTGGAAGATGCTTAAAGTATTAGTCGCTCAGTCATGTCCAACTCTTTGAGACTCTGTGGACTGTAGCCTGCCAGGCTCCTTTCTCCATGGGATTCTCCAGGCAAGAATACTGGAGTGGGTTGCAATTCCCTTATCCAGGGGATCTTCCCAGCCCAGGAATTGAACCTGGGTCTCCTGCATTGCAAGGAGATTCTTTACCATCTGAGCCACCGGGGAAGCTGGAAGATGCTTAGTTGACACAAATCCCTTTTTCCCAGGCAGAATGAATCAAGGAGAACTTCCTAGAAGAGATGGTATTTGTGGTGGGTCTTGAAGGTTCAGCAGGGTTCTTTAAGACAAGACAGACAACAGGCCCATGTGTGCCAATCATTGGACTACCCGCTGCCAACACAGAGCATGGCCTTGCCAGGAGCATCACACACAAGGTCTCATCCTCAAAGCAGCCCTTGGAAGATGTGGTTTATTTGAACCACTTTCCATGTGAGCAGACTCAGAGAGATCAGACTGCTTCAGAAAGATTGAAGGCAGGAGGAGAAGGAGATGAAAGAGGATAAGACAGTTGAATGGCATCATTGACTCAATGGACATGAGTCTGAGCAAACTCCAGGAGATAGCGAAGGACAGGGAAGCCTAGAGTGCTGCAGTTCATAGGGTCGCAAAAGTCAGATACGACTGAGTGACTGAACAACAGCAACAATTAAGCAAGTAGCTGGAGACTGGTAGAGGGTGGTCTGGGAATGCAGGGTGTCGGACCCCAAAACCTCTGCTCTTTCCTGTCCCCCGAGCTGCCCATTCAGGTCTTGCTGGAGTTGGGTAAGAGGCGCTGTGAGCGTTATCAGATGTCCACTAGCTCTTTGCTGCCATGTATACAATCGGGATGCTGGAAGTTTCCCATTAACATAAGAAGGACAGGAAATGCTGAGCTATAGGATTCAGAAGGTTGGCTTTGGTCTGCAAGGGTGGGGGCCCTGAGGGGCAGTACTTGCTTCTCCCCTTAGCCTCTGAGCTCTTGGAAGGCAGGGATCAGGCTTTATTTATTTTGGGATCCTCCTCTATGGGCTTTCCTGGAGGCTCGGACAGTAAAGAATCTGTCTGCAATGCAGGAGACCCAGGTTCAATCCCTGGGTCAGGGAGATCCCCGGGAGAAGGGAATGGCAACCCACTCCAGTATTCTTGCCTGGAGAATTCCATGGACAAAAGAGCCTGATGGGCTACAGTCCATGGGCTGAAAAGAGTCAGATGCAACGGAGTGACTAACACACACACACACACACACACCTCCTCTATGGGGCTTGCTGGGCTCATAGGATGCTTTCGATGAAGTGGAAGGAAGCTGCACACCCCTTTACCTTCCAGGAGGTCAACAGTCATTGACTGGACACTCTTGAGGCTTTAACTCAGGGGCCTAGAATGGGCTGAGGTACAGTCCCACTTCCAGGGGCACTCCAACCAGTGGGAAAGAGGCAAGGTGAAAATGTGTAATAAATGCAAAGACACAGAAGGAAAACCCAGGAGGCTGGGGGTGTCGAGATGGAGAGGAACACCCTGAGGGCTTCCTGGGGGAGGTGGCCTTGGGTTGAGTCAGTCATTTGAAGTGACAGCAGCAGTGAGCCAGGTATAATGCGGTCAGGGTTCCAGAGGGGTAGGAGCAGAGTAGGCTGTGGAGGTGGGTGGCAGGGACTGCCAGGGCTGGGGTGGCTGGCATGGCAGGAAGAGGTGGGTGAGAAGCAGGACAGCTGAGCTGCAGTCTGGGCCCCCAGAAAGACAGGAAGAGAAGGCAGCTCCCATCTCTGGAAGCCCGGCATTCACTGTTCATGGTTGCCCCCGGGTGGTGACATGGAGGAAGGGCGGGCAATGGTCACGATCAGGAGGGAGCCCAACATCAGCAGACAGACAGACACACACGCATGGACCAGTGTTGGGATCCCCTTTTCCAGCAGCAAGTCTGTCTTCTGAGACTCTAATAGACTCCCAGACCTGCTGCCAGTGTTCACTGGGGGACCCCCAATGTGTCAGCCTGGGTACAGGCCCCCTGAGGGAGCGCCGTGTCCCTTGGACCCAGCAGCATCAGTCCAGTCCCAGGCCAGGGCCTCCACTTGCTTTTCCAAGCATCCTTCAGTGGACCCCCTGTGCCCACCATTCTAGTCTGTATGAGAGCACTGTCCACGTGGAGACCCCTCAGCCAGGTGAGCCCCAGGATGTTGGCAGCAGCTCTAGGGGGTCCTCCACCCCTGGATACAGCAGGTTGGTCCCACTTGGGGCCAGCCTGCTCCAAGGGTGCCCTTCAAGTCTTGTCCCTGTGGTTCTGCCACTCCCCCCACCCGCCTTCCCTGACGGTCCCAAGGGGCCTGTGCTCACAGCCACGCAGCATCACAGCACAGAGGTTCTCACAGGACCACGGCGATGCCAGCCACACTTAGAGCCCAGCCTTCTCATGACCAGACGCTTGGGACTGATGGAGTCCACACCCCTGGATGCACCCGAGTGGAGGGCTGCTGGCTTGCACCCTGTCCCTTCTCACCCATCACAGCCCTGCTCTGGTTGTGAAGTGTGATGGGTAACGTGCTGACGTCCCGGCCCAGTGTGGTTTTCATCCCCGTGTGGTCTGGTTACCGAGTCCCTGCCCTGGACCTTCCCTGTCCACACTTGCCCTGGGCTGAGCCGGGTGATGGGGAAACAGGAACTCAAGTCAGGCTCAGGTCCATTTCCCAGGTGGGCAGGGCTGTGAGGGGCGGGTACACCTGTGGAAGCCCCCTTGTCCCAGAAGATGCAGGAGCTGGAAGCGCCCTCTGGAGCCCCTGTGGGCTGGAAGCAGAAGCCATAATAGCTGGAGGCAGGTGTAGACCAGTGGCGAAAGCCTTCTTCCCCACAGGGGACGTGGCACTAATATACCCCTCACCCTTGACAACCTGGGGAAGAGGCTGCGTGGTGAGGCACCCAGAATTGTCTGAAGATGCTTCTACTGCTGTTCAGGAGAATGGGGCTCCAAATGGATGTAGTTTCATACTGTGAAGTTTCATTTCCATCCTCGAACTTGAGAGCCCAGAGCTTGAGCCTGTCTACAAGAAAGGCTGGGGCTCCTTGGAACACCTTGATTCCTTTGGCTGGATAACAGGGAATTCTGGCCCCACCTACTCACCCCCCCCCGCCCCACGCCAGATCAGCAACTGGGCCCACAGGGCGAAGGTCCAAGGTCTGAGGTTACCTGTCACTCCCATTCCAGGCACATTCGAACTTGTCAAAAATGCAGTCGTTCTCATACAGGGAACAGAGTTTGCTCCGAAGGTAATCATGGACCTGGCGGGAGAAGGGAACGATGGGGTGAGTCAAGGGGATGCCTGGAGAGTCCTGGTCCCCTCTCCATGAGGAGGGTCTCACTGAGCAGGGCTGTGCCCTCCGGGGTCTGGATGGCACTCCTGACTCAGCCCTGATCACTGGGAAGGGTCCACAGCCTGGCACATGGCCAACCCCTGAGCTGTGGCTAGACGGGGACAGTCACAGTGACGAAGGGAACCACTTCCCGGCTCTGCCCCTCCCTGGCTGTGTGACCCTAGACAGTGACTTTACCCCTCTGAGCTGTGGTCTGTTCCTCCTTAAAGTGATAAGAGCACACACCTCATGTGCTGTTCTGGGATCAAATGTAAGTGATGGGAGTCGGGTCTTGTCCTCTGGGGACAATAGTCACCGTGAGCACACTGGTGACCATCACGGAGAAAAAGAGGACGCTCACACAGGCCTCTCAAGTGTGATCTCAGTAGGTGTTATCTGTCCTGTTTATAGATGAGGCACTGAAGCTCAGAGAGGTTAAGTAACTGGCCTGAAGTCACACAGCTTACAAGGGGAAGACCAGGATGCTCTCCCAGGGTAACCTGACACCACAGGAGAGTTGGTGACCCGATCGTGCAAGCTCTGTGCCCACGGGGCCTCCTGCGTGCCGGCTCTCTTCAGGGACATGGTCCTGGCCTCTGGGTGGGGGGAGTACACGCATGCTCAGTCAAGTCCGACTCTTGGCAGCCCCATAGACTGTAGCCCGCCAGGCTCCTCTGTCCATGGAATTTTCCAGGCAAGAATACTGGAGGGGGTTCCATTTCCTACTGCAGGGGATCTTCCCCATCCAGGGATTGAACCCACGTCTTTTGTGTTCTCTACATTGGCCACTCTACCACTGAGTCACCTGGGTGGGGGAGGGGCAGGTAAATGGGTAATCTGAAGCCTGAACGCCTGGCTCTGTGTGTCTTCATGACCCAGGAGAGTCACTTAGCTGCCTGGAGCCTCAGGTTTCCTGTCTGAAAAGGGGGTCATGAGATCCCTCCCCTGGAGAAGAGTGTGAGGATTCCAGGAGACGGATGCAGGGCAAAGCACCGGGGAGCTATCTGTGACCCCAGTTACCTACAGAGGGATGGAGAGAAAGAAATGTCCAACTCCTACTAGGCAGTGACGGTGGAGGGGGGAGGAAAAAGCAGGTTTTCATCCTCTTCTGTCTGGGAATCTCTTATTCATCTTTAAAAACTCAGCTTTAGAGGAGGTGCCCTCCTCTAGCAGAGCTTCCCGGGTGGCGCTAGTGGTAAAGAACCCACCCCCCCACCCCGCCAATGCAGGAGACGCTAGAGGCATGGGTTCAATCCCTGGGTCTTAGAAGATCCCCTGGAGAAGGGAATGGCTACCCACTCCAGTTATTCTTGCCTGGAGAATCCCATGGACAGAGAAGCCGGGTGGGCTACAGTCCACGGGGTTGCAGAAAGTCGGACACAACTGAGCGGCTGAGCACACTGAACGCCTCCTCTGACAGCCTCCCTGGATTTCCCCAGGCTACACATCTCTGTCTGACTCTTTCCTTGGGGCACCGGAGGCTCTTGACCTGACTTTGTGTTTATGTTGACCCCACAGCCTAGAAGTTTCTTTCTTTTTTTTTGGTCTCAGAATCAATTTTAATTATTTTTATTTTTTCATGATTGTGATTTTGTTGTTGTTTCCAGGCAGCTTTTCTTTATTTATTTTTAACTGAAGGATAATTACTTTACAATATTGGCTTGATTTCTGCCAGACTGGAAGGTTCTTAACCCAGGACTTCCTCAAGCCTTGGCCAACACACCCCTCCTCAGAGAAGGTTCTCTGCCCGCCCCGCCCACAAAGCTTGCTCTCCCGTCCTTATCTTCCCATCTGACCTGCGCTCTTGTTTTAAATTCTGTCCATAGGCTGACATCACCCAGATGTTTCTCTCCAGCCAGGATCTCTCTCCCAGAAGCCCACTCTGGACTGTCTAGCTGTCTACAAGGGTGGGCCAGAGAGCCTTTAAGGCTGAGCATGGCTGAGCCCTGGTGGTCCTTCTATCCCTCATCCTTCCACTGGTACAAAGGCTACAAATGACCATGTTTTTCCTTATCTCTCACAGCGACATTCAGCTTGTCCAGGATTCACAGTGATCCGGAGCCAGTCCCTCTCACCACATCTGTCCTACGCTGCCAGCCTGCTCCAAGCACCCCCACCCAGCTTATTGCAAAAGCCCTCCTGGTAGCTCTGTGTCTGCTCCCCACGCCCCCCAGCCTCGGTCTATCTTATAGGCAGCGAGAGGGATTCCTTGGAAACTAAGCTGGACCATGTCATGCCTCTACTCAAAACCCTCCAGGGCACACAAGTCCCCCTGGTCACCTCTCTGGCCTCAGGCTTTCCTTCCCTCCCATAGGCTAACTCTGCTCCAGCCGGCTCCTCACCATTCCTTGCATGCACTAACCATGTTCCTGCCTCAGGGCCTTGGCACTTGCTGTTCCTGCCCCTGGGAACACCCTCCCTGCGGAAGGCTCACGCCCTTACTTCTCCTAGGCTCCAGCACGCCTGTTTCCTCTGCCGCAGCCTCTGGTTTATTTGCCATCCTTTGGGAAGCCTGTGACTATTTCACCTGCTTGTTTGCTTGATTTCTGGGCATCTTTCCTGCTGGAATGGATGTCCCTCCGGCAAGACCTATTTGTCTCGTTCCCCAACAACTTCCCAGTGCGGTGCAGAGGGCCTGGCACATCATAGGGCCTCAATACAGTTTTTAAAAAGTGAACGAGTGGTATCAGAGGCAACTGGAGACGGCGTGGCTGGGCTCCCCAGGTGGGCCACTTGTCTGAAAGAAGGAGCGGGGTCCCTCCCCAAGCCTTTCCCCTTCCTCCACTCTGCTTCCGTAACAGCCCTCGGTGACTCTCCTCCGGTGTGTGTCTGTGGCCTGAGGCCTCCTGAGCCACGGGCACACCAAGCCCAGGCTCACTGTGTTCCTGTCGGCTGGGGCCCTGGAGGGTGAGGTGGGGGCTCCTACCCTCCCTCTGAGCCCAGGGTCTACTGGGGCACGGAACGCTGGCCCAGGGTGTGGAGCGACTAAGATGAATGGGATAAACGGTGCCTGGCCTCATCCCTGGCCGCAGACTGTGGGGTGCTCAAGTTCGCCCGCCAGGCTGGCACGTGTGTGTGCTCCATGCAGTCACGGCAGCCTCACTGATGCGCTCGTCCAAACACACGGGCTCTTGTCTCCTGCACACTGAGTGCCTCCCGCCCTCTGGTGGCAGGGTAAGGAAGGGCGTGGGCTCTGGTGTAAGGAAGATGTGAGCACCGATCTAAGGTCTGTTGCTTGCTACTCTACCACCACAGATATGCCATTTAGCTCAGTTTTCTCCAAATAAAATGGGATCGAGAGAACACCATCCCCACCTCCCAGGGCAGCAGGGAGGCTTAGAAGAGGAAAGTGTGCCAAGGTCTTTGATCAATGCAGCACATGCCAAGGGCTGGCTAACTCAACACCCCTTTCTCCCTGCCTTCTTCAACCACAGAGGCCATAAAGCTACTAATTTTCCGTTTGGTCGTGGGCTCATCCTAGCCAATGAGTTGAAAGAGGTCTTCTGAGGAATGTTCTGGGAAAGCTTTTGAGTTCCTGATAAAATATGCCACAGATCCAACTAGCACAGCCTTTCACATGTCCTCTTATTTTCCTGCCTGGAAGGTTGGCATCGTTCCTGGAGTTGTGGCAGCCATTTTCCCACCATGGGGTATCACTCAGGAAGGTAGAAAACCAACATCATGCAAATGATGGGGAATTAAATCACCAAAGCAGCTGCTGGGACACTAAATGGGGCAGGAAGCCACTCGCTCTTTTGGGACACTCCAACTTCTCTAAAGAGAGAAAGGCTCTTATCTAGTCAGTGCTGCAAGTCAGCCAAACACAGATCTGCAATACACAATTTCCAGTGCACAGCAACTAAAGACATTAGGTACTATGTTGGTTTTATGTAGCTATTACTATTTTAGAATCAAGAGGTCAGTGGGGCCAGAAGCCAAGCAACCAGCTTTGGGCTTTGTCCTCGAGAGCAGTGATTCTCCTGCTTTATTGGGTCCTCATGTGCTTTGAGAATCTGAAGGCTCTGGACTCCACCCCTCCCCCCCCAACGCCAAAATGCTCATATTCAACATCTAGTTTCAGGGTCTGTGGGCCTTTGCTGCCTCTAAGGACATGAAAGGCTGGTGCGGGGGGAAGGTGCTAAGGGAGCTGGAACACTCCTGTCCCTGGACAGGCTCTAGGAAGGCATCAGAATGGTTATCCCCACAGGCCTGAGCAGGGGTTATGTCATTCCTGCCCCAGTCTCTGACCCCTGCACTCCTGAGCGTCAGAGGAGGAGCTGGTCTATTCCTGGGCTGTGCCCTGGGAGCAGGAGGCCTGCCTGGGTCAGAACTGGAGGGAGTGGCAGGACTTCTGGTAAACATATGTGGCTAACAAAGGAGCCCTTTCATGAATCCATTGTCCTGAGGAAGCTGCAGGGGCAGGCAGGGGGAGGGCACACCAGAACCTTCTGAGACATTGTTGTGAGCATGAGGCTGCCAGGAGCATACATGTCCAAGGTCAGACTATGAACCCCAATCCTCCCCTCTCAGCTCTGTGCCCCTTCCCAGTGGGGCCCCTCCCTCTCCTGGGACATGCTGCACCCCTGGCCTTGGCACGACAGAGGACAGGGAAGGGGGCTGTAGGGCTCCCATCTGGGCTCCAGGTCTGCCCAGCTGTGAGGAAACTCCCCATATCATCACCTCTCAGTACCCCAGGTTCCTTCCTGCCAAATGGGGCCCATGGTGCCCTCTTGACAGGGGCAGTAAGGAATAGAGGTGACAAGTGTAGGTGGCACCCTGTATGCACCTGATGCTTGGTGACACTAAGAATTGGGCTGGGTCTTCTGATGAGGTCTTTTCCTACTCTTATCTGCATGACTGAGTCCTACATGGTTCAGAACAAATGTCACCTCCTCCAAGAAGCCTTCCAGATTGCCCCAGATAGAAACATAACTGGAGCAGCTATAAAGCAGCTTTAAAACAGTCCTATATTTTTACCAAATTGTAATATCACATGAATTTTGTCTTTCATTCCCTCATATATATGGATGAATCATAGCAGAAAAGAACAAACAACTTTCCAGGCAGGTGTCCCAGGCTTCATCCTATAGGCCTGGCTGAAAAATCCTGCCCTGAAGATTTAGAAATGTACCAAGCTCCCATTTCACCACTGCATCACCAGCTAAGGATGCTCCCTGGGAAAAGGCAGTGCTTAACCTGCCTTAATGGTAGGACTGCAGACACTGGCTACAGGGGAGGGAAGCCGTCGTCTGCACTCTCAAACTGAGCCCACTGTGAGGTTCATCTTTGTCCTCTGGGGCCTGAACTGAAGGCCTAGTCACAGCCCTGCATCTGAGCAGGAGCCAGTAAGCAGAGGCTCCTCAGCGCCCCGTGAGGTGAGGCTGAGCTTGCCCCTGGGCTGAGCTATGTGAGATGAGCTGCTTGATTTCTTGAGCCTCAGTGTCTTCACCTGCAAAATGGGCTGATGAAAGCCGCTGATAGCTGGGAAAGCCCCTCCGTGCAAAAGCACAGGGAAGAGCTGGGGGTCTCCCACCCACAGAAGGGCTCCCAGGTTTTCCAGGTCACGGCACCCACCTGGTAGGTCTCTATGGGGCGTGCCTCCATGTTCAGGTCCCAGACCTTGACCGTGAGGTAATCGCGGGTGAGCATGTACCGGCCGCTGTGACTGAACTTCACGTCTGACACGGAGGAAATTATTTCTGAGAAGAAGGAGCGGTTACTGGGGTCCTCAGGCTCTTCAAATACTGTGGAGACAGAAACAACCAGGTCACTGGGCTGCTCCCGCCTGTGAGGTTCGAACAACATACAGCTCCGTTTCCGCCCTGAGCTCATGTAGTCGTTTATTCATTCATCAAACCTATAACTAAATACTGGCAGGCACAGGCCAGAATGAATCCTCCAAGTGGGGAAGAACTAGCTCTTGGAACAGTATTTATAGAGGTTTACTCTGATCCAGATTCTGTGCTGAACTTTCCCAAACATGACCTTATCTAATCCCCCAACACTTTGGCCACCTGATGCGAAGAACTGACTCATTGGAAAAGGTCCTGATGCTGGGAAATATTGAAGGCAGGAGGAGAAGGGGATGACAGAGGATGAGATGGTTGGATGGCGTTACCAACAAGAGGGACATGAGTTTGAGTAAACTCCAGGAGTTGGTGATGGACAGGGAAGCCTGGTGTGCTGCAGTCCATGGGGTCTCAAAGAGTCACACACAACTGAGCGACTGAACTGAACTGAATCCCCCAATAAAACTGTCAGGTTGGTACCATTAATATTCCCGTCTTATAGCCAAAGAAACAGGCATGGATGGTTAAAAGCCATGCCAGAGGTCTCAGAGCTGGAGTAGCGGTGCTCACTGTGCTGCTCTCTGCTGCCTCCTGCTGGCAATTCTGAACTCCAGGACCGTGAGGCGTCCAAGCATCCTGGAAGGTGCTGGGCCACGCTCTGGACCAGGTGGGGCACGCTGTGCGGTTCTAACTGGCTCAGGGGCCTCTGTTCCTGGTGTGCTGGGCACACATGGCCGAATCCCACTCTAAGGTGTGTTGTTTGGCTGCCACAGGGGTTGCAGCAAAATCAGATCTTGCCGCCCCAAGTACAACCTGTGAGTCCCGTTGGCCTCCCACCTCCCATATTACTGCAGGCCCGCTGCTCCACACAGGACATTGCTTTCCTGGCCCCTGAAGGCAAGAGCTTCCTGCCCCTATCAGACATCCCAGAGCTGGGTCCCCAAGTAGTGTCTCCTCCCTGCCGTCTCTGTAAGCAGGCCTTCCTGACACACAGAGGTCCCTGTGCAGCGGGATGAGCTCTTCCAGGCTCAGATCTGTTGCTGGCTGTCCCATCAGTTTGCCAACCAACACCCTCACTGGCCAATCAGACCCTATAGTGGCCCTGGTCCTGTGGCAGGATGGACCTTACGGTCCCTGATGACCAAGTAGGACCTGGGCTGTGGATGGCCCTGGGCTCAGGGAAGAAGATGGGGTGGTGGGTGGGCAGCCATATCTAGCCAGTCTAGAAGGACTCAAACGTTTGATGACCTGTCCAGCTGTCCCCACGGGGCACCAACTGGGTGAATGTTCTGCCTGCTGGTCTGCTATGAGCCTCCAGGCTTCAAACAGGGAGCACAAGGTTGACCACGTGTCCCCAGAGGCTCACCAGAGTGCCCCATTTACTGGTGCCTCTTCTATGGGGACGTCCCATACGCCACTTGCCAGGTCCGTCCCAGCCCCTTACACCCCATCTGGGAACCCAGTTTCCCACTTGTCCAAGGTCGACACTGCTCCTGCCTTTCCCAGAAATACAGCCCCTGCCCAGATTCCCCTCTGCAGGGTGGCAGGGAATGTTTCAAGGCCAATCTGATGGTCTCGTGTGCTCATATCTGCAGGCATGCATTCGTTCTCTCAGTTAGCCAGTCCATGCTGAGCACCCACCATAACCAGGCACTGCTTGAGGGCCTGCGGTGCTGCACTGAGCAAGGCCCCCACTCTACTGGGGCCCCTATTCTCCTCCCAAAGACAGACAGTGAAGCTCAGTGACATGCTATACTGCGGGGGCAGTGGTGAGTGCTGGGAGGCAAGACAAAGCAAGTGAGGATACAGGGAGAATGACGGGCTGGTGATTTGAATGGGGCCTCTATGGGAGAGAACATCTGAGCAGAGATGTGAATGAAGTGAGATACCAGGGAGGAGAACTCCAGGCAGAAGTCATATCATGTGCAAAGGCCCTGGGGCAGTGATGAGCTGAAGGCCAGGGAGATTGAGAAAGGCGTGAGCCTGGAACTGTAAACCAGGGGAAGCGCGTCATCCCACGGGCAATGGGAAGACACAGCAGGGCTTGGAGAGAGGGTGGGCAAGGCGAGCTGTGGGTTTCTTCAGGATTTTGCTCCCTGTGGTGGTGAGGAGACCTCCTGGTGGGTCACCTTTAGCCTCTAAAACCTCTGGATTTTGACTGGTCATCTCACATAACTGTGTTTTGTACCTGGTAATAGTAATTAAACTGATATCTTTATTTCTGCAGATATCAACATTCATAATGTTTCTTTGTTAAGCCCCAAATTAAATCAATGACATTTCCCTCTTCTCTCAGATGCCTGGAGTAAAGAAAAAAAAAATTCAATACTGATTCCCTACTTAAACTAAAGCAGTGAGATTCTGTATTGTCTTTAAATGAACAGGGATATGGACCTAATATTTGGGGGCAAGGGGGCAAATGGATTTAAAGAAGTGTACCCCAAACTCTCAGCAGGGACCTGGGTGGTGCCCTGTACTTCCCCAGGTATGTGGCAGGAATTCTCTCTCGATTGAATCAGCATCTCTGCTGACAGATAAGAAGGTAAGATATAAAAGCATGGATAGTAGTATTGAAACATAGTCATTGGGCTTCCCAGGTGGTGCTAGTGGTAAAGAACCCATCTGCCAATGCAGGAGACATAAAGAGACCCGGGTTCGATCCCTGGGTCAAGAAGACCCCCTGGAGGAGGAAATGGCAACCCACTCCAGTATTCTTGCCTGGAGAATCCCTTGGGCAGAGGAGCCTGGCAGGCTATGGTGCATAGGGCTTCAAAGAGTCAGATGTGACTGAGGCAACTTAGCATGTACGCTACCATATGTAAAACAGATAGCTGGCGGAAGTTTGCTGTGTGATGCCAGGAACCCAAAGCCAGTGCCCTGGTGCAACCTAGAGGGGTGGGCTCGGGAGGGAGGTGAGAGGGAGGTTTAAGAGGAGGACGTGTGTGTATGCCTGCGGCTCGTTCACGTTGATGTATGACAGGAACCATTACAATACTGTAAAGCAACTATCATTACCCTCCAATTAAAAGTAAAATAAAAAATTTTTTAAAATATAAAAAGCATAAAGTGGGGTCTGTCTCTTGCACCCTGACTTTGTACCCTTGCCTGCTTCACTGGTTCCCTCTGGCCTCCACCCAAACCACGAGGTCTGGTCCAGCTCACTGCACTCCCACCTCCCAGAGCTCCCACACCTTGTGGGAGTTTGGTGACCTACGGGGGCCAGAATCACAGAGGAACATCCATATGGGATGTCACAGGGCCATGGCTGTGTCTTCTGCCAGCTTTAAGGAGCATGGAGCCACAAAGGTCAAAGGCTGAGAGGATGATCGAATCCATAGTTGAAAACAGAAGCTCCCAACAGCCCACGGCAACCTCAGTTCTGGCTGTCCGTGGGCATTTCTGATGGTTTGTTTTAAGCACAAAAGCACCAGAACTGAAAAAGATTAGTGGGAAGGGGTATTAACAAGCCTGAGAAAAGTTATACAGATAAGCTCTCAGCTTTCTTTTCAAACATTTCTATGACATTGTTTTGTTGCTGTTATTTTAATGTGTTTTTAAAATTTATTCTTATTGGAGTACAGTTGCTTTTCAATGCTGTGTGAGTTTCTACCGTACTGCAAGGTGAATCAGCTATACGTATACATATAGCCCCTCTTTTTTGGATTTCCTTCCCATTTACATCACCACAGAGCACCAAGTAGGGTTGAAGTTTTCAATACAACTATTTTTGTTGTTGAAAGACTGCAGAATCTTCTGCATCAATCCCCACCCCTACTCCCACAGCCTGAACATCCCCAGGGCATTAATAAGAGACAAGGGGATCTCCCTTCTGATTGACAGAATCACTGAGGACATTTTATAGTAATTATGGCCAACAAGAGTTTAAAGAAGTGCATCCCAGAGCGTGGCGGGCTCCATCACACCTTGTCTCCCCTGCCCTGATTATTTTAAAGTTGAGAGACTCTGGAACAGCAGACACCCATGTCTCATTCTTTTTTAAAAACTAATGTTGCATAATGAAGGCTCCTGTGGCCCTAGCTGGTTCCCTGACAAACACGCCCTCCCCTCTGGGTGTCGCTGCTGTCACACATTGGAGAGGTGTGAGGAGCCCCCTGCCTGTCACGCTCGCCTGAGTGAAGAAAGGGACCCTGGGGAGGTTCTGAAGCACCTGGGATGCAAGAAAAGGGAAGTGAAACCTGAGGTGGGGCCCCGCCTCATACACAACTCGGACGTGTCCTTCTGCTTAAAGCCCTCCGTGGCTCCCAGTGCCCACAGGTCCAAGGTGCAAGCTCCCACATGTAGCTGACAAAGCTCCTTCCTAATTGGGCTCTGCTGCTCCAGTCTCATAAACCCAAATTCCCCTCCTGCAGCCACATGCAGACCCCCATTCCCACCAGGGTCCCAGGGCCTTGAATAGGGTGAGGCAAGCAGAACCCGAGGGCAGGCGCCACATTGAACAGCTCACTCTTGGGGTCGCCTGAAATGAATGTCTCCTTCCATGGCACGACTTAGGCATCTCACTCGCCTTATCCTAGCCCTTGCCCTGCCATATACTAGGCAGCAGAGTGGCCAAGCTCTGTGTGACTTCAAGCAAGCCCCTTAACCTCTCTGAGCCCAAGTTTCCTCACCTGGGGGGGCAAGCATGGTGAGACCTCCAGAGGTAACACCTGGAAGCACCTGGCTCAATGAGGTGCTTGAGTAGCTGCTCAGTAAAAGAGTTGTTTTTCCCATTGTTTTTGCTCCTTTTTTCTTTCCTACCTGTCTTTCCTACCAACTCCTATACACCCTTCAGTACCCCAACTCAAATATCCTGTTCTCTGTGCAGCTTGTCCAGCTGTTCGCCAAAGAAATCAAATGCTGCCCCCTGTTGCTGGCATAGCCCAGGGGTGCCCTCTTGTATGGCATCAGTGAGGATAACCTGGTTACCCCGTGGGGCTGTGAGCTCTTGTCAGCCTGTGGATGACAGCCCAGCCTGTCTTCTCTGGGCACGGATGGGGAGGTGGAGGGTTAACTGAGCAGGCAGAACTGACCAAGTGGGACTGGGAGGAAGGGAGGTTCAGGGCTGATGGAAGAATGGCCCTGGCTTGAGCCACATGCTCAGGGACAATGGTGCAGGGCAGCGAGACCCTGGAAAGAAACATGGACGGACAGAGGTGGGGCTGCAGGGCTGCGGAGGTGGAGAGCCGAGATCGGCCTGAAGGAACAGATGGGTCCTGCCTGGTCCATGCTCCTGGCTGCCCTAGCAACAGGTCCCTCTTCTGCTCTGACATTACAAGAACATCCACTTGAAAGATGAACACGTGTGTCCAGGCAAGTCCCACCTTGGGCTCTAGGATTAGCAAGGGGGTGGGCCATGGATCCTGTTAAAACACAGCCAGGCCAAAGCGCCCCGTGGTTTCCTGTGCTTTCAGAGTAAACCTAGAGCACCCCACCAAGGTCTGTAAAGCCCTCGTCACGTGGATTCTCCTCTCCATGCGCTTCTGACCTCACCCCCCACCTTCCCTGACTCTGCTCCTGCCACATGGGCCTCGGGATCCAGCTGCAGGGCCTTTGCACTGGCTGTGCCCTCAGCTGGGGGCTCTGCCCTGACTCATCCTCAGACATCAGGAGCCTCCCCAGCAGAGAGAGGGCTGGGTCTGGTCTTTCCACCCCAGATCCATTAGCAGGGGTGAGTTCTGAGAATCTACCCCATCCAGCCCCTTTAAATGAACCTGGTTCACCCCTAACTCCCATGAGTATTCTTTATTCTCAAGGATGCTGTGAAGAGCAAGTGATAAAGAGCACAGGCGGATAGGCATGAGACTTCTGGAGCCTCTAATAGGCTCTGCTTAGCTGTGTGACCTGAGGGGGATGTCTTAACCTCTCTGGGCCTCTGTGTGATAAACAATAACAGCCCCCAAAGATGGCCACATCCTCATCCCTGGGACCTGTGCGTGTGTTACCTAACATGACAGAAGGCTTTGCATATGCAAGTTCAGGATCTGGAGCTGCAGAGATTATCCTGGACTCTCTTGGGTGGGCCAGCCCACTGGTAATCATGAGCAGAGGAGGACAGTCAAAGGCAGAAGAGACGACAGCACGGAAGCGGGGGTTGGAGTGATGCATTTGAAGACAGAAGAGGCCACAAGCCAAGGATCACAGGTGACCTCTAGAAGCTGGAAAAGATAGAGACCGATTCTTCCCTGAAGCCTCCGGAAGGAATGCAGGCCTGACAACACTGAATTTTGGACCTCTGCCCTCTAGAACTGTCGAAGAATATATTCATGCTGTTTTAAGCCACTGAGTTCATGGCAATTCGTTACAGCAGCCACGGGAAAACAATACACTCGGTTTCCTCATCTATAAAATGAATAATCGAGGACTTGCATCATAGCACAGCTCTCAGGACTTAATGAGATGTAAACTTTGAGCAGCACCTGGTGTGTAGCAAGCCCTGGAACCAACGTCATCTGTGGTTCCTGCTTCACCCAGCACGGGGCTGGCACGGAGTAGGGGGCCCACCAGGGGTAGCGACTGTCATTCCCACCTATTCTAGGGAATCTTCATGTCTCTTGGCACAGCCCTTCCTTTTGGCAGACTCTGTGCTGTGAAAAGCAGAAGTGTCTGTCTATTTTGAGGATTCAAGCACAGTTGTTTCCATGGTTACACTGCCATTACGACTAGCAGACAAAAGACCCAGCTTTCTACTGCTTTGGAGGACAGGAATCTGTGGGTTGGGGAGCAGCCTATGCCCCTTGGCTCTGCCCCTGATGATGGGGAGGGGCCTGGGGAAGCCACTGTTTCCCTGAGCCTCGGTTTCCTCATCTGCCCAAGGACAGAGGTCAACATGTGATCCACTTGTGATCTGGGAAGCCCTTCCTTCAGTGAACAGAAAATCACAGACTTACCCATTGGAAAAATGATGCCTGGACCATTCATCTCTGGGATATCACTATCAGCCATCCCCTGAGTCCTGAGTAGTAACTAAATGGGTAGAAGTGAGATGTAAAGAACAGGTCCTAGCCTCCAAGTCTCTTTAAAACAAGATCTGGCTCCAATAACAGCCATTTGTTTTGATTAAAAATAGCAGCCTAATTGGCAATCGTCTGCTTGCTTAATTTCTCAGGAGAACTAAGAACAAACGCCATCTGGAGAACGCAGACAGGAGGGCAGGTATTTCCCCTACTCATGATTTGTGGCGAATGAGACGAAGAAAGGAAAACAGAAGCTGCAAAGTATTTTGCAGAGCCTGGTGAACAATCCTGTCACTGGCATTAATGAGAAAGTTTCTGTGCAGAATATTAAGTTTGAGAATGAAAAGAAAATTCTAGAAAAATGCATTTTAATACAAAATTAATTCCCTTAGAAAACCCATATAAACCAATAATCAAAAAGGATCTACATGTGAGTTTTACTAAGACTTCAAGGAGAAGATATATTATACTAACTGTTCTAGGGGAAAATAGAGAGAAAGCAGCCAGCTCATTTTACAAGAGAACAATCCTCTTAATAAAACTGGACAAAGATTGTAGGCAAAGAAAATTAAAGGCCAACTTCATCTCTGATCATTTATGCCTAAAGCAGAATTTTTGTATCCATGCAAAAACGTCCTCAGGAAGGAAATTTCTTGCCCTCAGTGTCACCAGGCACTGAAAAAGCCCCCTGGGGATCAGGAGGTGCCATGTCCCTCCCTTCATACCTTGGCCCTGTCAAAGCCTTCCAGAACCTGCTGAAGATGCAGAATCCTCCGTGGCCCTAATGAATGCTCACTGCAGCCCCCAGAGAAGGGGGTGAGAAATTCAATGGAGCTGAGTCACTGAAATAAAGTTAGAGCTCTTGCACTTGACTTTGCGGGCTGAGTCACATGCAAATCTACACCACCAGGCATGTGACAACGACGTGCCCGGAATCTGTGTGTGCCTGGGCTTAGGAAACGGATGACTGATGGCTGTCCTGGTGGGCGGCTGCTTGTTCAGATCCCAGGGAACCAGCTGATACAGTTCCAGAAGCCAAGAGGGTCTCTGACTCCCACGTCCAGCCCACAGAGACCATCGTTCAAGCAGCATGGGGGGCACAAAACCATCCCTATTCTCCCTAAATTCCTGAACCCACATTCAGAAACAATTTCTGGGCGTATTTCTTTCCATGATTTTCTGTTTCCATTCTTTTGGTGAAGTAGTCATTATCCTGCTTTTCGCCCCCATAGAATCTTCCAACATAATCATTTCCCCATGTCATTAAACCCCTTCTAAGTCAGTTTTTTAAGTGTCTGAACAATATTCTATTACACAAACGGCAGCATCCCGCCACACAGGTGCCTTCTGATCTTGAAGCCTTTGCCCCTGCTGTGTCCTTCTAGAAGATTCTGCATGGTGCACCGGCTCAGCGCCTCAGACTGTTCCACTGTAACTGCCTCTAGCAGTGCCGCTGACATGACCCCCCCTGCGCGCTGCTTTCCTGGAGGCTGTTTATACCACTCCCTGCCTCTCGGCATCAGATCGCCTGGGTAGGAGTTCATTGTCGTCGGTCCATTGGTTCCTGCTGCACCCCAGGGACAGTGTCTGGAGCATGGCAGCTCACCGTGTGACACCGAGTGTCCTGGTGGCCCCGGCTCCACCCAGAGAGGGAGATCTGCCCTCCCCATCCTGCGTGCCAACAGCTCAGCGCTCAGAAGGCGCGGTACCCAGGGAGGGGGCTTTCCCAGGACCATGCATGAGCTCCGCTGGAGGAGCCCTGGGGCTTGTGGATGGGGGTCAGTGGCTCCAGTGCTAAGTACCGACCCAGAGAGTGGACATCCCGCCCAGCTGTAAATGTAAGGAAGGCTGGGAGAGTGTGTGCAATGTGGATGAACCCAGAGAAGGGTGACGGGGTGAGACGAGGGGACAGAACTTGGCCAAGGAGGGAGGAGGAGCTGGCAGCTACAGTGAGTCCCGAGTCTGAGTCCCTGGGAGCCGGGGCAGCACCGTCCTCTCTGGCTGCCCAGGGAAACCAGCCCCCAGGGGAAGAGAATAACCCTGTCCCTCCCAACAGCCCTCTGCCTCCTTCACCGAGACATCGATAGAGCCCTGCAGTGGCCAGCTGGTCACCACTCATTCATTGTTCGTTCATTCGTTCATTCAATATTTCCAATCCTGCTGGAGGCACTGGGATGGATCCAGAGATGAACTAGATTCCCAGCCCTCCCGACTGGGGCCACGTCTGCTTCCGCCCCCACTGCTGCTCCTGCAAGGTCATCCAGGGAGGACGTCATGGGCTGGTCCTCTGCCTTCAGGTGCCTCTGGGGAGCACCGCGCTGGTGGACAGCCGCCAGCTCAATCCAGCACCAAGCAGCCCAGACCGGGGGTGAGGTGCACCAGTCAGGGTATCCCAGGGCCCCAGGTTCAAGTCCCACCCTGCCACTGTTTCAGTGTGAGTGACCTTGGGCCCATCTCTGGAGCCCGTTTCACCTACTGTGCAGGGCCTCGGGACAGCTCATGTGACAAGATGAGCTATGCCAGTAGACAGCGTGGCTGGGCGCCCGGCTCAGTGTCCAGTGTGAGCTGTTCTGTGGTGGTTGGTTATCATATGAAGTTCCCTTGCACCTCATCCATCCCTGAATCCCCTGACACCTCTGTGGCAACCCCGAGGCTGCTCTCTGGGGGGTTCCAGTATGAAGTGACCCAGCCTGCTGGGGGAGGTAGAACAGCACAGAAAAGTTCTGCACAGTGTGTAGTCGTGAGCAGAAAGCAGAAGAGGGAGCTGGCCCAATGTGGGGATCAAGGAAGGCTTCCTGGAGGAGGTGACAGTTGGGTGTGGTCCCTCTTTGACTTCCAGTGCCCAGCTCACTCCCTGGCCCTCATCTCTGCTGGGACTTAGGGTGGGGGCAGTGGGTGGCAGGACTGGGTATCTCCTGCTAGCAGTACTAAAGAGGCACTGAATCCACCCCACTCCCCGTCCCCCCGCACCCCCGCTAGCCCATTCAGAACACCTCCATGCCCCGCCCACCCACACACAGGAGGCCCCGCCCACATTACTCAGCCATTAAAAAGAATGCATTTGAATCAGTTCTGATGAGGTGGATGAAACTGGAGCCGATTATACAGAGTGAAGTAAGCCAGAAAGAAAAACACTAATACAGTATACTAACACAGATATATGGAATTTAGAAAGATGGTAACGATAACGCTGTATGTGAGACAGCAAAAGAGACACAGATGTATAGAACAGTCTTTTCGACACATGGGAGAGGGAGAGGGTGGGATGATTTGGGAGAATGGCATTGAAACATGTATACTATCATGTAAGAAACGAATCGCCAGTCTAGGTTCGATACAGGATACAAGATGCTTGGGGCTGGTGCACTGGGATGACCCAGAGAGAAATGGGGAGGGTGGTGGGAGAGGGGTTCAGGGTTGGGAACTCATGTACACCTGTGGCGGATTCATGTCAATGTATGGCAAAACCAATACAGTATTGTAAAGTAAAAAAAAAAAAAAGGAAAAAAAAAAAAGAACACCTCCATGCCCCACCCACCCACACCAGGAGGCCCCACCCACATCCATGCCCGGCTGGGGTGCTGGCAGGCATGCGCACTTACGTTTGGAGTGCTTGTCACACAGGGCGGCCGCACGCATGTCACACAGGCGCAGGGAGCCCTTGCTGCTGCTGTAGACGAAGAGGTTGCAGTGATGCGGGTGGAACTCGGACGCGGTGATCACCTCCGTGAGGTCCTCCATGTTAGCTGGTTTGATGTCCACGATGTCTGGGCGGCCGAGTCAAGGAAGGGGTGGCAAAGGGAGGGTGTCCTCGTGGCTCTGCCTTCCCCACCTCCCCTGGGCACATCTGTTTACCCCGAGTCTGAGCTGTCTCCCCAGTACCGAGACTCCTGGACAAATAGCTGACCCCAGAGAGTCCCCAGGCTGCAGACCTGCCTGTCCAGCACCCCTTGTGGGTGCCCATCCACTGTCCCCATAAGGCGGGACCTCTGTCTCCTTCCGGACTGGCACTGTCTCTCCAGCCGGTGCCATCAGCTGCCCAGCCTCCACAGAGGGCAACCCGTGAGGTGTCTCCCTTCTGCCCCTCTTCTTCCAGTTGCCAATCAGAAGGCCAGGAGCCTTTATTGAGCACAGGGCCATGGACACTATAGGTGAAGAACTTCAGTTCTCTCCCATCACTCTGGGCATTGTGTCTGATCTGAGTGGACTCCCCCAGACCCAGGCCCTTCAGCCCACAACATCAAGACTCTGCCCTGGGGAGAAGGTTCTCTGCCCTCCTGGATTTTCAGCTCTGACCTGCATCTTCCATTCCCACTCACGTCACCATAAAGGATGAGCATAAGGCACCAGGTGTGCCGGTAGAGGACTCCAGACTTGAATACAGGGAATGCTGGATGCAGCTGTCATCTCTGCAGGGCTGGGTGGTGTGGACAGGAAAGAACTGTGTCTGCTGCCATGACAAGGGGAAACCAAGCCTGGGGGTGGGGCAGACAGCCCCAGAGACAGAGTGGATGGAAAGAGAGATCTGCAGTGTCTTTAGAATCCTAGATCAGGATCTACCTGAAGCCTTGACCCCTGGGTGGTTAAATATGTGAGCCAATAAATAAATCTGTATTCTGTTTCATTGTTCAGTTGCTCAGTCGTGTCCAACTCTTTGTGACCCCTGGACTGCAGCACACCAGGCTTCCCTGTCCTTCAGCATCTCCTGGAGCTTGCTCAAACTTATGTCCATTGAGTTGGTGATGCCATCCAGCCATCTCATCCTCTGTCGTCCCCTTCTCCTCCTGCCTTCAGTCTTTCCCAGCATCAGGGTCTTTTCCAGTGAGTCAGCTCTTCGCATCAGGTAGCCAAAGTATTGGAGCTTAAGTTTCAGCATCAGTCTTTCCAATGAATATTTAGGACTGATTTCCTTTAGGATTGACTGGTTGGGTTTCCTTGCAGCCCAAGGGACTCTCAAGAGTCTTCTCTAACACCACAGTTTAAAAGCATCAATTCTTCGGCAGTCAGCCTTTTTATGGTCCAGCTCTCACATTCATACATGACTACTGGAAAACCATAGCTTTGACTGTACGGAGCTTTGTCAGCAAAGTAATGTCTCTGCTTTTTAATATGCTGTCTAGGTTGGTCATAGCTTTGTTATTATAGGCATACACAATGGCCTGCCTCAGGGAGCCCTGTGTGGCCCCCTCCACCTATCTCTTGGGCTAAGGTGCCTTTGTTTGGCTCACAGGGGGATAGCCTGGCCCTGCTTACCTGTGAAGGGCTGTAAGGAAGAGAAACGAGCATTTTCTGTTTGGGACCAAGAATTTTGTTGCTTGAAAAGGAAGTATCCTTGGCTGATACTTCTGGAGCCAGGTATGATATGCTGGAGCCCAGACAGAGTAAACAACCAGTCCATGGTGACTCAGCAGTAAGTGGTGAGGCTGGATTCCTGTCCATCCCCCACTGCCTACAACAGCGAATTGGAACCCCTGGACGTAGCATCCAAGGCCTAGCATACCCAGGCCCCTTTCTATCTTTCCTGCTTCAGATCTATAAGTTACTGTGCCCTGAAAGCACTTTCCTCTCGGACAGTGAAACCCTTGGTCTCTGTTCTCCTCAGCCCTGTGGGAGCTCTGCAGCCCCTTCTGAAAAGCCCTCTGAAAAGCCCCCTCCTCCCTCTTCTTTGCATGTGGGCTCTGGATTCAGAGAATTCCTCCTGGCTGCATGATCCTGGGTGAGTTTCTCCGCTCTTGATGCCTCAGTTTCCTCATCTGTAAAATGGGCTAACAGTTCTAATGTCATAGATTTGCTGTGAAGATGAGAAGAGGCAAAGCCCTTGACAACTGCCTGACGCACTGTCAGTTGCTCTTATTATTTGTATTATCTAGAAAATACCAATTGAAACTCTGAGATTCATCTGCTGTCAGCCCTGTCTCTTCCACCTGCCCCAGGCTGCTTCCTCTCTCAGTAAGAAAGAGGTATTTTCTGACTTCTATAAACAGCAGAGTTTATAAAACATCAGAAAAGATGGTTGAATCTGTTGCAATCAGAGGCACCAAGGAGGATCTATGTGCAAATGCTCAAATTTTGTCTGCTAGAAGCACACCATTAACCAGAAACTTAGAATCACATCAAAACAGAGGGAAAAAAGGAGGCAGCTCTCAGTTCCTGGATTGGTTTCCCAGGAAACTGTGGTTTCTGATTCAATAAGAAGCAGAGGTTAAATCGTGAAAAAGTGAGACTAAAGTTTCACAGAGAAAAAGAGCCAAGACATCTAGGATGCGAATTCCATCAACATCAACCTGCAGCCCTGTCCTTATGGGTCTGAGCACCCACTGACGACTTTCCACGGGACTGTGCCTCCTCCTGACCGCTTTAATTCCCTTCTGAACTTCAAGTGGTGTCTGGAGAAAAAGTGCTGTTGTTTACGAAATGTCATGCACATCAGTACAGCACCTGTCAAATGTTCTGTAAACGGAGCAGATTCTCCCGCAGGACCCAGGACAAAAAAGCCAGAGAGGGGCTGGGAGAAACAAATGCAGTCCTCAGGGCACGCAGGTTGTGTCAGTTGTCAAGGGACACAGGTGTTCACTGTGTTTCCCAGGGTTACACCCTCCTCGGGAAGTGAAGATGCTTGCCTTGCAGGTGGTCCTCTGAGCATCCCAGGGAGAGCTGTCCCCCCACCCGAGGGAACTCAGGTCATCATGACTTGTTGCTTTCGTCAATGAATGGAGGACAGAGGTGACAAGTGACACATATCACTTCCAGGCCGAAGCTCCGGGAGCTAGCACGTGCTGTGACCCTCAGGTGACCTGCGGTGGACTCGTAGCGCGAGGGGGCTGCTGTCATTTCTGAGACTTTCCGATTGTTAATTCAGGGTCACCCGACCCCATTGATTGAATCAGCATCCAAATTCTCTCTCCTTTCCAGATGTCCTAAATGTTCTAGAACTGAGCTCAACAGAGAGGGAGCAGAGATATGACGTCTGAAGTCTCTGGAGAACTTCCATGGAGAAAGTTTATGAACCACTTTCTAACCTGGGAGGCCGTGGACGCTGGTGGCCCGAGAGAAGGGAGTGTGGTATGTTGAAGTCTCCTCTCCCAGGTTCCCAGATCCTGGCCCCAGACTCACACAGGGGCCAAGGCCAAGCAAAGGAGTGTGGCCTTTTGCTTGATCACAGAGTCCCTGCTTCCAGCTTTGTTTCCCATGACCCACCTCTCTCTAGCAGCACTTCTGACAGCCTCATGACAACCATGTTCAGCTTTGGCCAGCCTTCTGAAGACACTCACTAGAACTTTGATCAAGGCCATGATGGCTTGAGTCCACAGGGCTTGATCATGTGTGCAGGCTCTACAGTGAACATGCCTGAACCGGAGCTACCTAGAGCCAGCTGAGGGGGAACCCGCATGGACCAGGGCCCTGTGGGCTGAAGGGGCAGAGTCCCTAATGCCTGGGTCCAACCAGCAGCCATGAACCACAGCTCTTACGACTCATGCGTCACTCCGGGAATCTCTTGTTGTTTCAAACAAAGACCTGGATGCAGTTGGTGCCGGGGAAAGATGATATGAAGCATAGGACCCATTTCCATGTGATGCTGGTGGAGGAAGACAAGAACACGGTCACGGCCAACCTGTGCCTCTGAATCCTAGGGGCCACAGCCATCCCCGCCACCTCGGACAGCACAGTGTCCTTCAGGGAGTGGCCATCCAGTCGGGTCCACCATCACCTGGCTCTGCTCGAGGACAAGGCTCTCCCTATGGGTGTCCAGCTCCTTGCTGGCCACTGGGTGTGTGAGGGATGAATGACTGAGTATGTCTGTCCCTGCTAAATCTGTGGGAAGTAGGTGGGGAGAAGCCTCTGTGTGTATGCTTAGTCACTCAGTCGTGTCTGACTCTGTGACCCCATGGACTGTAGCCCACCAGGCTCCTCTGTCCATGGGATTCTCCAGGCAGGAATACTGGAGTGGTCTGCCGTTTTCCTCCTCCAGGGGATCTTCCCAACCCAGGGATTGAACCTGCATCTCTTGTCTCCTGCACTGCAGATGGATTCTTTACCACTGTGCCACCTGGGAAGCCCTGGGGAGGCCTCTATATCTCTGTAATTAACGTCCCAAACAGACACTGCAAACACTCCTCGGGGACTCCCACCCGAGTGGCCACACGCCTGTGGACTTTGAGACACTCGACCATATGCGGTGGCCTCGACGTTGGCAAGACCAGTGTTAGGTTGGAAGCTGGGGGTCTTGGGCCAGGTGTCTGGTCTTAGCTCTCTCTGGAATGTTCAGTTCCATATGCAAAAATCATTCCCATCCGTAAACCTTGTTTTCCCCTATTTGCAAAATGAGGGGTTGAATATGACCCTGGAACACCATTTCTTTTTGAGGATTAACCCCCAAGGTGCTGCCCCCAGCCCCATTTTGGAATCAGCTGCAAGAATCCCACGTGTAGGCGGTGCTTCTTCTGTGGCAGGACTGACCTCTCTCGGGAAGATGTATAATTAGACTCATTTATGAGCCCCCCTCCCCCGGGCAAAGCTGGATGAATTATTCATGTTCTGTTTTTCCATTTAATTGTACTCCAAGTGTCTGATGGCTTTTGTTTCACTTTCAATCACACTTTGGCAGCTAAGAGTGATTTTTCCCTACAAGGGAAGTTTGTGAGACACAGGTAGGTGGAGAGAGGAGCAGGTCATGCGGAGAGGAGAAGGGCAGAAGGTGGACTAGTTCTGGTCCCCACCCTTTAGCTGAGTGCAAGGTAATTTTCTCCAGTGCAGGAAGTTGAATGGTTCCCCACCGCACCAATACATATCCATGTCCTAAGCCCCAGAGACTGTGAATGTAAACTTATTTTGAAAAAGGGGTTTTGTGCACATGATCAAGTTCAAGATCTCAAAATGTGGGGGGCGTCTTCCTAGATTACCTGGGTGTGCCCTAAATCTGATCACAAGTTCCTTATAATAGGACTTCCCTGGTGGCTCAGAGGTTAAAGTGTCTGCCTGGAATGCAGGAGACGAGGGTTCGATCCCTAGGTTGGGAAGATCCCCTGGAGAAGGAAATGGCAACCCACTCCAGTACTCTTGCCTGGAGAATCCCATGGAGGGAGGAGCCTGGTAGGCTACACTCCATGGGGTCGCAAAGAGTCGGACACGACTGAGCGATTTCACTTTCACTTTCCTTATAAGAGGCACAGAAGGAGAAGCAGACACACCCAGAGGAGAAGGCCATCTCAGAGGCAGATGCTGGAGCGATGCCTGGGGCCACAGGAGCTGGGAGAAGCACGGAAGGATCCTCCCCAGAAGCCCTCAGAGGAACACAGGCCTGACAACACCTTAATTTTGCAAACTCCAGACCTCTGAAACTGTGAGCCAATAGATTTTTATTGTTTTGAACCAAATGATGTGTGAAAAGTTATGCCATCTATAGGAAACTCAGACACCCAGATTGCTTCCTGGAAGCTGGGAAATAAAGACATGGGCATTATGCCGGGATCATAGACATCTTCCTCGACATCCATTCCAGACCGCTTCCTTCCCTGCAGGTCCGTGTTGTAGCAGCTCCGGCCCTGAAATGCTGAGCCAGGAATCAGGGCAGCTTTGGAATCCCCAGCTCCACTCCTTCCTTCATCACCTCCAGCCTGCCTCCATGTCCTGGCTCCTCCGTTTGGAGGTCCCTCTGCTCTGGCCCTCAGCCCTGGCTGCCTCTGCCTCAGAGGAGCTCCCTGCCCCTGATCAGCCCCCCAACCTCAGCCAGAGTGAACTTCCTAAAATGGGGTTGGGTTCCCCCCTTCACTGCCCTGCTCCATAGGTGCCCTTCTCTTCCTGCCCCCAGCCACAAGAGAAGGCCTTCTTTTCAGGCCGCAAACATTGGCTGACCATTTTCACTCATCCAAGTGCAGGCAAAATCATTTATACCTCAGACTTCAGTCTATACCAACTTGGTACCCATGCCCACCTGAGATGCCCTGTGGCCTGGCTCTGAGCAGATGGCATCACATCTGTGTCTGTTGTATCCTCTCTACTTGTGGGTGAGATGCCCCCTCCTGTAGATGAGTAAACAGGGGCTCAGCAAGGAGAAGCCTCTTGCTCAGGGCCAGGCAGAGGGCGGCCAGCTGAGGACAGCAACAGAATTGAGCTCCAGAATCTACAATAGGCAATATGCTGTGACTTGGGAGACAGAGAAGAATGGGGTGAGAACAACCTGACAACCTGGGACTGAATCCAGGCTCTCTCTGGTCGCTAGCTGCGTGTGTAAGTTTCTAGACCTCTCTGTGCTTCAGTTTCCCCAAGTTCAAAATGACAATGGTATACCTTACCCCTGTCTTCTGTCCATGGGATTTCCCAGGCAAGAAGACTGGAGTGGGCTGCCATTTCCTTTTTCAGGGGATCTTCCCGACCTAGGGACTGACCCTTCTCCTGCATTGCAGGCAGATTCTTTATTGATTGAGCCACCAGGGAAACCATCACCACCACACCTTACCTCCTAGGGTAGTGTGTGCTTACCCTAGAGACACGACCGACTCTCTGTGGTCCCATGGACTGTAGCCCACCAGGCTCCTCTGTCCATGGAATTTTCCAGGCGAGAATACCGGAGTGGGTTGCCATTTCCTACTCCAGGGGATCTTCCTGACTCGATTGAACTCACGTCTCCTGCATTGGCAGGTGGATTCTTTACCACTGAGCCACCACGGAAGGCAATTATTCAGTTACAAGATTTCTTATGATAAATCATTGCTTCTCCTTGTAAATCCTCAGTCTGCCTCCTATAATTAAGATGATGCATGTGATGACGCGCTGAGGACAGGGCCTGGTGTGGAGTAGGTGCTTTGTAAGTGAACTAGGAAGAAAGAACATGCCCGGACACTGCAGGCAAGTGCGGAACTGGCTCCCAGGGAGCCTGGATTCCATGCTCAAATCTGCCTTTAATCCATGTGGAGACTCCCTTGGGCCAGTCACTCAGCTTCTCTGGACCAGTGTGGGCGGAGGCTCCAGGAGCAGGAGAGGAAAGGCCCAGCCGTGGGAGTGTGGGCGGGTGGGCAGGAGGGGGCCTGGGAAGTTGGCACTGCTCCTAGCAGCTGCCTGGCCCCAGCCCCTTTTCCTTTGGTGCTTGTGTGAACAAGCACAAGTGCAACCCTCCACACCATGGTCAGCAGACAATTTCTGTAAAGGGCCAGAGAGGAAATATTTCAGGCTTAGCAGGCCACAAGATCTCCTCCTGCTACCCAACTCTGCTTCTGTGATGCAAAAACAGCCACAGACAATATGTAAATGAATGGGCGTGGCAGTGTTCCCATCAAGCTTTATAAAATTCTTGGGCCCACCTCTCCTTGCTGGGCTACTCTTTGCTGACCATGGGGTTTAGAAGAGGAGTTGCAATCTTGCTGTTGCAACAGAAGCCTCCCTTTACTGCCAGTCTGTAAAATGCCTGGAAGTCAGTAAAGCTCAGAAACACGGATTTATTCCAGCCCAGAGTGAAGTCTGTGGTTCTTCTTGCCAAGGACACAGGAATGTAATTCAGGTGGGTCTTCTGCAGAGTCATCAAGTTTGCAGGGATTTTTATAGAAACACCTTCATCTCCTGCTGCCAAGGGCATCTCCTGATGTCCTGAAACCGCGGCTGGACACAGGCACCTGGCACCTTGGCCGATCATTGGTCTGAAGCCACACCGCTGTGTGGGATCTCACTTGGAGGGTCCCGAAACATCAGAGAGAAAGTGGCTGCGCTTCTGCGGCCCTCGCTTCTCTGAGCTGCAGCTCTCTGAACCTCGGTCTCCCTTCCCTGTCCCAGGATCACAAGTACAAGCACTGTCACTCATTCCCCGGGCAGATCTCCGCTCACCATAAAATGAGTCCAGCACGTGAAATGAATAAATGTCATTGGTTTGTTTCAGGGAGGAGCTCCAATGAGAAATGAGTATAGAAAGCACTCCACGGACACCCAGGAATCACACAAGGATCAACTAATGTCATGAAGAGCTTTAGTGGCTATGCTGTGACAGGTGACTCTGAAGATACAGCAAGTAACTAAGCCTGGAGACACTATCAGACACTTGGAGAGTTGGTGAGGGCAGCCCCCTGCAGGCCAGGTACCTGAGTGTCCCTGCAGAAAGGGACCACCCACCCTCCAATCCCATGAAGGAGGAGAGGGAAGCAAGGGCGGAGGTGAGTGGCCCAGGGCCAGAGGCAGAAGCAGAGCAAGGATGAATCTTGGCTTCCTAACTTCCAGCCTACTTAACTGTTGCTCCCACTGTCCGCTCTATTCCAGAGTGATTGTACCTCTATATACCATGGAGTTCTGCCACGGGGTCAACACCCCCAAAGACCCTGCTGGTGGGGCTTGCTGGACTGGCTGTGTCCTGAGCAAGCTGGATTTTGAGAGTGGGCAAGGGCTCCATGATGAGAAGGATGTAGCTTTGGGCTCCACTGACTGAACACAGCAAAGGGTGGTTTATCCAGATGTCCTCGTAGGAGCATGCTCTTAGGAAGGGGAGGCTGTTACCACGGTGACCAAGCAGGAGTAAGGATGGAGGCAGCTCTCCCAAGGGTCACACCACAAAAGACTCCCCCCCCACACACACACACGCTCCCCAAGGATGCTGGTATGGAGGGGCCTGGAAGGCCTCCTGCATGTGGACGCAGTTTCACTGGGGCATGGCCAGCAAAGCTGCTTTTTTTCAGCAAATTTTCTCCAAAAGATGACCTGGCTACAAGCATGAGGTACGGGCACTCCACTAACCAAGCGAGATTCTATAGGAGGTTCCTGGCGACCCATGTCTCTGTATCAGTTTGCTCAGGTTGCCATGGTGAAATGCCACAATTGGGTGACTTAAATAATAGAAAATTATTCTCTCGTGGAGGCTGGAAGTTCAAGATTAGGGTGTTGCCAGGGTTGGTTCCTTCTGAGGCCTCTGTCCTGGGCTTGTGGATAGCTATCTCCTCCCTGTGTCCTCAGGAGATCATCCCCTCTGGGTGTGTCTGTGTGCCAGGCTCCTCCTCTTATAAATACACCAGTCACATTGGATTGGGACCCACCCTAGTGACCTCATTTTACCTTAATCACCTCTTTAAAGACCCATTTCCAGATATAGTCATATCCTGAGGCACTGGGGGATAGAGCTTCAATATACAGCTTTTTTTTTTGTGGGGTGGGGGACAAAATTCAGCCCATAACAGCCTCCTTCTGTTCTCTGCTCAGAATCTTATGAACTATGATGCAGCAATCTCACTCTGAGAAAATGCTGGGGCTACGCACGTCCATGAAAAAGGAGCCATTCTGAGTAACTGCTCACTGTGCAAGCTCACTGAAACCCTGGAGTGTTTTCTCTTTGTGATGAGTAGTTTGTGCACCTCTACCACAGGCCAGGTTATGTGATTCCCAAATGCTTAGACAGGCAAGAAAGCTCTGACTTCTGAGTCACAAAAATCAGGGCTGGACAGTCCAGGCCCCATCAAATAATAGCTGTGTGACCTCTGGAAATCTTCTCAGCCTCTCTGTGACCTGCTTGTTTGCAAAACTTTGTAGAATGAGTAGATACCATCTGCTTTGCACGGCTGTAGTGAAGAGTTGAAGGAGATAACAACTCCATCAAGGAGATAAGAACCTAGCACATTGCTGGTACTTTGAGCAACAATTAAAGGTAGCTAGAATCAGTGGAATTCTCTTCTTCTGAAACAGACATGAAATTAAGCAGGTTGCAAATGGTATAATGTTCCTTGCACTCTAGATGGACAGTGAAGGTTTGTGCTGGATTACATGCATGGGTTTGCATCCAACTCAGGGTTGGGAGGAGAAACCCAAGGTGGGACACAGCTGGGATGCACACCTAGGTGGCTCCCTTCCATGGCACCGAGAAGGGGCAAACTAGATCCTGTCTCGACCTTTCAGGGCTCCTAGCCCAGCAGTGAAACCAGATACTAGCCCCATGATGGATGCTCCAGGAGACACATAAAGGGCACCTGTGATGAGATTTGTAACAATGCCCTGAGCTGGTCTGGAGAGTCAGTGAAGGGTCCTCTGAGGCAAAGGCATTCAGCTGAGGCCAGAGTGTGAGTAGGAGTTATCCAGGCAGAGGGTCGAGCTGGTAGAAGTGTTCCAGGTGAGGGGGAAGTATAAGGGTGAGGAGTTGAGAGAAGACAGGTTGCTTGAGTCCTAAGAGGGAGGCAGAGAAGGTGGGTGACAGGGTTCTAGCCTGGGGTCAAAGTGGAGGTTAATCAGGAGTGTGTTACACAAGTGCCATGGAGGCCTTTCAGGAAGGGACAGGAAGCACGATAGAGTTGTATGTCCCACCACCCAGAGGAAATGTAAGAAACATCATACAGCTGCCAAAGCCCATGCATCTGGTCACCTATGTAATGAATTAATCCCCTCTCTGTCCTGCAACACTGTGAAAAGCACCTTAGGATCTAAAATGAGAGCCTGAAACTACTGCATGGATGGAAATGGAAAGGCAATCTGAGTGACCAGGGCCAGGAGGAGCCATGGGCAAGTGCCCTCACTTCTCAGAACTCATCTCCACAGCTGCATACTGGCATGACAGCACTACCTACGCAGCTGCCATGAGGATTAAGGGTAGCAAGTGCAGCGCGTTCACCTCAGTGCCTGCAAGAAAAGCGGGCAACATGGCATCACAGGGAATGTTAATATCATGACTGAGAAGCAGTGTGGCATGATGGTGACATGCACAGTTCTGTGTCCAGATGCCCCAAGTCTGATCCCACCCACTTGCCAGCTGGGTGACTCTGGGTAGATTGCCTAACCTTTCTGCGGCTTAGTTGTTCTTGTTCAGTGGCTAAGTCATGTCTGACTCTGCAACCCCATGGACTGTAGCCCACCAGGCTCCTCTGTCCATGGCAATTACCTTCCCTGTAAAGGGGGGATGTTAATCATGCCTACTCCACAGTGATTTGGGAGAATTAAGTAGGTGGGTGTGTGCACAGTGATTGAGCACTGCCTGGCACAGAGCAAGTCCTCAGTAAGAGGTGAAGGTGGTGTGCGGGGTGGTGAGGGTGATCATGGGAGGCGGCACTGGCGCCTATGGAGTCAGCACCATGGACAGCGTGCACGCGCCATCCACTGGAGTGGAAGCTGACAAACCCGAGCCCCCAAGGCAGTGGTGCTGATAACAGTTTAACAGTGTGTTTTCTGGGTGGAAAGCCGACCTGGGGGATTCAGACTCGGGGCATTTCTGTGTAGACACACCCCACTTTCCTTTTCTGGGGCAGGATGAGAAGAGGCAGCCTGTAAGGCTCTTAACAGTGGTCATGGGCCTGTGTGGATCCTGCCTACAGCACAGCAGGCTCTATATTCTCCAGCCATTCTGCTGTCAGAGCCCCTGGCACAGGAGGCACACCTTATCAAATGGGAGAGAAAAGCGAGGCTCAGAAAGCCTGAGTGACAGGCAGTGTCACAGGGCAAGGGAGTGTCAAAGGCAGGGTTGAACCCCAGGCTTTAGGGTTTCAGCATGAGAGGAGCCTTGATCAGTCCCCTCCCTGGGTCTCTGTGCAGAGAACAAGCACAGCCCACAGGTGGCTGGGTGCTGACTAAGAATTTGGATTTGCTTCACCATCCAGCTGAGCTTTAGCACCTGCTCCATACATGAGAATTAGAAATTTGTTCCAGGCTGTGGCTTGGTGTGGTGCCAGCTTCCACCATGAGAGATCGCTCAGGGGGGAGAAAAATCAACTGAACCATCTATACAAGTCTCCGGGTGCTAAAAATAAAGCTGGGGTCCGTCAGCTGAGGCCTCCTGTGCAATCTGTTACCTCTAAGATGTTGCAGACTCAAGAAAACTCACCCAGCACTGCCTCAGAGCCTCAAAATGTTGGTATTAAAGGACATGAGAGGCTGTTTAAACAGATGTGGTGATGGCACCGGGGAAAAGGGGCTTCAACTATTCCAGAAGATGCAGGGATTTTATGAAAAGCAACCTTAAGTATTTGAGGAGCCTAAGGAGTGGTCTAAGGGGGCTTTAATGCCAGCCAACTGCCAGACTCCTTTATGCGAATGATCCCTTTATTCCTTACAAATATCCACATGATAAGAAAATTGGCCCATTTTGCAATAACTGAAATCGATGGCAAAGGAGATAAGGCAATGAATCTGAGCCCAATTCTGCCAGATGCCAGAGCCCAGCTGCTTCTCTTTAGTGTCTGCAGTCCCAGAGCCCTCATGCTGGAGCCCAGACTTACAAGGAGGCATCTACATCCAAAGACCTGTGAACTGTGGAAACTGGGAACTTCCTCCCTCCAAAATCACCACCTGCAACCATTCATAAGCCCTTACCATGCGCCAGGCCCTCCATTATGTGTGGGGACACAGAGAGGGCTCAGCCTGCGTTCCTAATCACAGAGGTTTCATCAGAAAATGGACAAGATGTTCCTACCAACAGATGACAAAATCCCAGTGTGACCTGGGAGTGGAGGACCAGAGGGGCTCGGAGTAGCCTGAGAGGGGCCCAGAGTGGACAGAGGAGAAGTGACTGGGCAAAGAGGGCTGTGAGTGATGCTTGTAGGCAAATAGGAGCCAACCAGGTGACTGGAGGGAGAAAGGATGATCCAGGGAAGGATGAGCACCGCCCTCATCCACCAGCATGAAGGGAAACCCAGTGACCCAAAGGTGTGGGGAAGCCTGATACACGAGACCCAGGGGAGGTAAGTGAGGGGTAATGTGGGGGGCGGGTGAGGGTAATCATGAGCTGCAAGGCACTGTGGAGGATTTGGACATTCTCCAGAAGCTGATGGCTTTACCACAAGATGGCTTTGCCACTGACAGCTTTACCAAGAGGACTAATGTGGTCAGACCAGAGGTGGTGATGAACCATTCTTGTAGCTTTTGTAGAGGGCTGACTGCTGGGCAAAGTGGGCAAGGTGGAATTCAGGCAACAGTGCAGGAAGGAATGGTGCAGCCTGAGCTGAGCCTTGGGCAGGGTGAGGAGGGCAGGATTCCAGAGCCATCGGGGGAGAATGGAAAGGGCTTGGCATTTCTTTCCATGTTGTGGGTGAAAGAGGGGAAGGAGGCTGGGGCCTTGGTGACAGATGAGGGCACAGCACCCTGTATGCGCCTGGCACACAGTGGAGGCTCAGCAAGTACCAGTCTCCCCCCTCTGTTTAGAGCAGCCAATTCTAGAATTATAAGAGGAAAGGTCCTCTGAATCCACTCTATCACTATTCTTACTGGTCAAAATAATGCCCACTTTTCTCCTTTATTAAAAAGATTTCCTTTTTCTCTTAAAACCTTTGCTGAAAATCAATTCTACCTAAATAGAAAGTGTTACGACCCAGACTCCCAGTGCAGGAGACATGAGATGTGGGTTCGATCCCAAGGTCAGGAAGATCCCCTGGAGGAGGAAATAGCAACCCACTCCAGTATTCTGGCTTGGAGAATCCCATGGACAGAGGAGCCTGGCAGGCTATAGTCCATGGGGTCACAAACAGGCAGATGTGACTGAAGTGCCTAGCACACATGCACAGAAAGTGTTACTGTTTGGACACAAGGAGATGGTAACACAGCAGAAAGCTCCCAGTGGCCTGGGGGACTGAACAGCAGTATCAGAGCAAATCAAGACACTGAAGAGTAAGAGTTAAAGGAATGTGAGCCCCCACGTCCCGAGTCCGCCAGGAAGTACTCGCTCAAAAGGTATTTCAAAATTCAGAGCAATTCCCCAGCTCAGCGTGGAGTCACAGCAGCTTTTCTGGCCTCCTCCTACGTTGGAAATGAAACGCCTTTTCTAATTACTCAGCTACTATCAGACTCGTCATCACACCTACAAGCCACAGTTCTGACACCTTTCTTGCCAGGGGGGAGGCTGGACGCCATGGGACGGTGCCAGGCCTCTCTGCTCTGGGTCCCTGTGTCTTGTCACTCTGGTAGCGAAGCAGCAGCAGGCCATGGGGAGTGCCTCATGCAACCTGGGTCCCCGATGAGCTGATCTAATCAAGGGACATTTCCACAGCCACCACACGCCCTGGAGATTCCACTCAGCTCCTCCTGTCTGCCTAACTGGTATTTAGGTCCTACAGATTGAGCCCAGCCCTGGCATCACCAGCATGCTATAATGCTCATACTCCCCTAAGGGCCAAAACACTTGTATATTTGGATCAACTAACAATTCATTTTCACAAAATTAGGGTCTACACACAGGTCTAACAGAATCACGTGGCAGGATCTGCAGCCAAGGAAGCCTCTCTGGGCACCCATGGGGACCCCCCAATCCACTGATGCTCCAGCCCTCACCTCCTCCGCTGGCTGAGATTCTGGGACCAACCACTATTTTCACTCCCTTGCATATACCATCAGCCCCCATCTGCATCTTCATTTTGCAAACCCACCACCCTGGCTCCCTCTCCATCCTCTCTGCATCTGCAGACATGAAGGAAAATGGGGCTGGAGAAAAACTGACACTGCCATGCTCTCTGGTCCCTCTCATTCCTCATAGCACTTATCACCCGCTCATGTACTGGATATTTGCTTGTTTACTGTATTAATGGTTTATCAACATTAAATTATATGTCCATTCCAAGAGGACATGGATCTTTATCTCTTTAAGCAATGGGTACAGAGCCTAGCCTGTACCTTTATTTTTGGGGGCTCCAAAATCACAGCAGATGGTGACTGCAGCCAGGAAATTAAAAGACCCTTGCTCCTTGGAAGAAAAGCTATGACAAACCTAGACAGCATATTAAAAAGCAGAGACATCACTTTGCCAACAGGGGTCCATCTAGTCAAAGCTACGGTTTTTCCAGTAGTCATGTATGGATGTTGGATCATAAGGAAGGCTGAGTGCTGAAGAATTGATGCTTTCAAACTGTGGTGCTGGAGAAGACTCGAGAGTCCTTCAGACGGTAAGGAGATCAAACCATCAGTCCGAAAGGAAATCAACCCTGAATATTCACTGGAAGGACTGATGCTGAAGCTAAAGCTCCAATTCTGTGGCCATCTGATGAGAAGAGCCAACTCACTGGAAAAGATCCTGATGTTGGGAAAGATTGAGGGCAGGAGGAGAAGGGGACAAAAGAGGATGACATGGTTGGATGGCATCACTGACTCAGTGGACATAAATTTGAGCAAACTCCAGGAGCTGGTGAAGGACAGGGAAGCCTGGTGTGCTGCAGATTCATGGGGTCGCAAGGAGCCAGACATGACTGAGCGACTGAACAACAACACAGGGCCTAGCACACAGTAGGGGCTCAATTAGTATACTAGTGAACGGCATGCTCTCCAATGAGTGGATATGGCGCACAAAGCTGACAGTAATGACTGGGCAGGTCTGCCTGCGGTCCTGGGATGGATCAGTCCTCTTTTCTTAATAACAACTAACCTGTTCCAATGTCCTGTGGCCACCATGGTCTAAAAGACAGTTCTGATACAGGCCCATATCTACAAATACCATTTTAACTATTGATCTGTCTCACGGCTTCATGACAATGGCCACACTCTATCCTACCCAGGTCCGTGTCTCCCTGGCCTACTCAGTTTCCTGGCTTCCAGACGAATCTGCTAGAATCCAGTCCATCCACAACATACACCCACAGCCTGAGGGACCCCTCTGCAAGCTGACCAGTACTAATGCCCTGCTTGAAGTGAAAAGTGATGTGAAAGTGTCAGTCGCTCAGTTGTGTCTGACTCTTTGTGACCCCATGGACTGTAGCCCACCAGGCTCCTCTGTCCATGGGATTTCCCAGGCAAGAATACTGGAGTGGGTTGCCATTCCCTTCTCCAGGGGATCTTTCTGGCCCAGGGATCAAACCCAGATCTCCTGCATTGCAGGCGGATTCTTTACCATCTGAGCCACCAGGGAAGCCTATTCCTCTCCTTAGGGTACATCAGTAGCTTCTTATCACCTGATAGCAGTTAGGAGGTGGACAGTTTTCACAACACAGATCCAGACACCAAGCAAGGCTTTCAATTACTTTCCAGTCTTTTTACTGAATGAGGGAGAAGGTATCTACTTGTGCAATCATATCTCTAACACCTGAATCACTTCCTCATCCCAGGTCCGACAGAAAGAACCAGCCTCGTCTAACACACACATTTATAAAGTCTGCACATGTGACTATTTAACTCAAAAGTATGAATCCTTTCAAACTAAATTAAATAAGAAATTCTGCTCTTTAGTCACCCTAGCCACATTTTAGGTACTCCACACTTCACAGGCACGTGTGACTTGCAGCTACCATCCTACAAATGCAAATTGAAAACTTTTCCATCATCACGGAAAGATCTACCAGACAGGGTGGAGGATGATTTTATTCCCCTTGTTTTGTTTTCATGGCATTTATCTCTATGAGTCCCTCCGACTTATGTGTGTTGATACATTTTATTTTCATTTGTGGCAGTAAAATTAATGTTCCTTTCCAAATGCACTGATTTAGGTAAAATTAAAGCCACTTAATTTAAAGAAAATTAATAAAAATTAGAAAAAGTAGAAAAGAAAATGAAATAATGCACCATGTACAGACAGAGTCATAGGTGCAAAAGGGGTTTGTGAATGACCAGTGTTTGGAGACGGTGGTTCCCAGGAGGATGTCCCCTACCCACACAGTCAACCAGGCCTGCTGCAGCTGTCCTGACCTCCCGCTTTCCTGTTTCATCATGCACACCCACAACCCACCACCCACCCTGGAACCTTCAGCAGCCGCCTCAAGCCACTGGAAGAATCCTAACCCTGCCTCCTCCTCAGTCCTCCCTGGTAGCCCAGGAAGAGAGTGCAGACCTGAGTTACAAGCAAGGCTTGCATCTCTGATACCACCCCAGTCAGGGTTGAGTCCCCCCAGTGGTGCCCTTGAGGAAGAAGCTGAGTTTCTTTCATTTACCCTTGTGTCCCTGGACCTCAGTATGGGGCCTGGGACAGAAGAGGGAGTGATGGTTAAATGAATGAAATGAAACATAACCCCTTACACAGCTGCAGGGCTTTGTAATTTTTAAAGGGCCTTGGCATTCACAGTGTCATCAAATCCTTACAACAGCGTAGCAAGATGGATCAGGCGGAGGTTACCGTCCCCACCCTAGTCCTAGGATAAGGAAACCTGGGCTCTAGGAGGTGGGAGTCACTGTCCCAACACCGAAGCCCGAGGGCAGGGCAAAGAGCACTGGGCCAGGCCACGGGACTGTCCCTGCCGGGGGGTGGGGTTGGGGGTTCTATCCGAGCATGCATTTCTTCATGTATAAAATGGGCTATGATATCACTGCTGCTGCTTTGAAGCTTTTATGTCCACCGTGAATACCAAGTGAGGTTGTGAATGACAAGCCATTTTGTAAACTGTAGAGTACTGCGTAGAGAGCTGGGGACGGCCAGCCGCAGTCCTGTGAGTCCCACACCTGCCCCATTTGCAGACCTGGAGCTCCTGTGTGGCACCTCACCTTTTTCTGCTGGGAAGCATGTCAGGCATGGCAGTGGACTTCTGTCCCTGCTACCTATCTCAGGGGCCCCCAGTTCCTGGAACAGTGCCTGTTTTCCCCCAGGAGACCACCCCTTCCCACATTCAGACACTGTCCTGGGGTGGCGCTGACCCGTCCAGCACCAGGGAGGGGCCTGGCCACGCAGAGCATTGCATCCCCAACAGGAATGGGTTCAGGGGTGTCCCTGAGGCCCTATCAGAGCCCGTGGGGTGCCACCTGGGAGCTCGGTGGCACAGTTCAGGGAGAGCCAGTCTCTTTTCTCCTGGACTTTCCTCTGGGCATGCGAGGCCTGATGTGCTGGTGGTTCAGCTCACTGTGGAGGCCTACTCAGGTCTCTATCTCCTTCTCGGTCCCCTGTGAGGCCCCCAGATGATGGGGGTCACCCCTAGAGGAGGTGAAGGGTCAAAGGTAACCCTCAGAGGCCGCAGTTTTGAAGTTTTCATAAATAAACTCATCATGATTCCAAACCTGGGCCTCGCTCACACTGTGAGCCAGGAGGCACCCCACTGAAGAGGCGGAACAACACAGCAGCCCCCCGAGCCAGCTCCTTACAACAGGCCAACTGATGCCTGACCCGCAGGCTCCCAGCCCGCGGACTCGGCGGCAGGGCCACGGCAGGAAAGGATACTGAAGCTCCGGTCGGTGATGGCCAGGTGCCAGAGGTTGATGCGCAGGTCGTCCGCGGACATGTACGTCTCACAGTCGCTGTTGACGGAGATGGAGTTGATGTGATAGGTGTGGCCATTGGCGAAGACCCTCCGCGGGCTCACCTCCACCATCAGGTCCATGGGCTTCAGCACGGGCACCTGTGGGAGAGGAGGGGCGGCCAGAGCTGGGGGCGGGGGTGGGGTGGGGGGGGGAAGGCGATGGGGGAGGGGTGCTGGCAGGAAACATCCAGGGCCGCGTGATGGGCTTCCCTCCATGCCCTTTGTCTGGAATGCTCACCCGCTTGGGACACCTGTGCATGCTAAGTCACTTCAGTGGTGTCTGACTCTGTGACCCTATGGACTTTAGCCCACCAGGCTCCCCTGTCCATGGGATTCTCCCAGTGAACCCCAAATCCTCCTGCAAGATCTGGAGTTTATAGCCCCTTGGATGTGCAGCCTGCCTGCTGTGGTGTCACACCCTTGCTCACCCCTAGTATGCTGCACACACCACCCCATTCTCAGGGCTCTCAGTGTGCACTGCGGGGTGTGTTGGGCAGGACTCCTGGTTCCAGTAAACCGTGAGGACTTCAGAGGTGCAGACAGACAGGCACGGCCTCGTTGATGTCTCCCAGTCCTGGCCCAGACCCGATGTTCAGGAATTGGACATTGCCATCCCCACATCACCGATGAGAAAACTAGATGCCAAGATGAACCAGACTTCCTAAGCCACAGAGGAAGAAAATGACAGAGCCAGGACCAGAAGTCAGGTGTGACTGCCCCCGAGGGTATCACCGTGCAAAGGTGTAGACCTGAAGCCTGACTGCCGCTTCAACCCTGCCCGGCCCGCCTACTGGTGTCACTGCCACTGCAGATTTCACTTCTCTGGGCCTCCCTTTCCTTATCTGTAACCAGGGTGATGCCGGTGCCTGCTCAGGGCATCCAGGAACTAATGCAGGTCAAGTGTGCCTGGAAGATCACTCAGTACACAGTGCCCTCCTCCCCCTTCCTTGGGGGGCGGCCAGGGGTGGCCAGGCCAGGGCTCACACAGCCACAGTTTCCAGAGTGGGTCCTGGGTAGTAGGGGGGTGGGCGCTGCTGTAGGGGTGATGGAAATTGTGTCCGAGAGAGAGGCAGCGAGTCCAGGCTTGGAGTGAGGAAGACAGCAGATTTCAGTGAAGGGCAAGGCAGACCTTTGGCAGCTAACTGCAGGGCTCCTGAGCTCCAGGAGCAAGCACTAGGTGTTAATAGAAAGGCATGACTCCAATCAGAAGTGGGAGGGGTCAGGCGATGGGGGGGCCCGCTGCTTGCACTCATGTGGGAGAAAAGACAATAGACTGAGTATGTGTGTATGTGTGTGGGGGGTGGTTTCAGGTAGTGGTAGGTGCTCCAAAGAAGAATAAAACAGGTGAGGGGACAGGGTGACAGGGTAGAAGGGGCTGATGCTAGTTTGGAAGGGTGACCAGGAAGTGATGCTTGGGATCGGGTTGAGACACGCTGTAGGGATTGAACTCGGGCTTATGTGGGACCCGAGAGAATCTCCTTGGCCCAGGGGACCTTCTCTGACCCCGCCTACTCTTGAACTGGGCCTGGGGCTCCCTGGGGCTCCCACAGCCTGTAATCCCTCATCCCAGCAACAGTGTTTCCCCCTGACAACCTCAGAACAGGTCACCCAGTGCTCCAGCCAGACACTACCACCCTCAGACCAAATTTCAAAGTTATTAAGAAAGGAGAAGAAGAGGGAAGAGATAACTGCTGTGAAGGTCTGAAGGTTTCATGAATAAAACTTTCTTCCCTACCCCTACTCTGTCAGAGGGACAGTCTAGTCAAGATGAGGCGCAGGAAGACAGACACATGATCAGTAAGGACAAAGCAGTGTGGGACACAAAAGGCCAGAGTGGACAGAGAAGGATAAGGATTTATCTGGCTTGTGCAAAAAAGGCTTTACAAAGGTGGAGGCTAATAGGGTTTTAAAGGATGAATAGGAGTTCACCAAATAAGGCAGAGAAAGGCTTCTCTGTGTGTCCCTGTGTCACAGAGCTGACCTCCAGCAGGGGGGTGACTACATGTCTATTTCCTTGGAAGGCTGGGTACACTTAGAGGATAGGCACTCAGTCTCACCTTGCTCAGCTCTGGGACCCCGGAGCACAGGGGTTAGCACAGAGCAGGTTCTCAGTAAATAATAGCTGCCTCCAGCATGAATGGTCCAGGTTAGGTAGAGGGCTGTACAGGGTTGGGGAGACTTGGGTGAAATGGGGAGGAGACAAGGTGAGAGGCTGGATAAGGAGAGACCCAGGCACCCAGGTTCTTTCCCTCTTTCTTCTCCTCCAGCCTTAGTTTAGAGTCGAGTGCCAGCTTGGGATATGTGTGACATGCAGACAAAAATCTCAGACGGTGGGAGAGAAATAAACAAGATTCCCATGGGCCACTGGCTTCGCCACAAATGCCAGGCCAATCAAGACGTGATAATTGCATCCTCCCACCAGATGAAGCCCTCATAAACTTTCTTGGGGTTGGGAGGTGAGGGGGGCAGGGGGCACCCTCACTCCTGTTATTCAGCATCAAAGCTAATTGGCTTCCCCTCTTTTTCAGAATTTATGTGTGCAATTTGCCAATCATTTAGAGACCAGCGTGTTTAAGCATTTATTCCTCCTTCTGGGGACAACATTGATTAACATTTCATATTTATGAATCCGCTGGGCAGACAGCTGCTAAGTCGTGGCAGAAAAAATGGGCCAGCATCTCCAGTTTGCTGGTGAGGAAACAGTCCCAGAGCAGGGAAGTGCCCACAGCCACTGGAGCAGCAGTGGGCAGCACCGCCCTGGTGCCAGGCTGTACCACTGCCCCTTGGAGCATCACACACGCAGAGGGAAGGTAAGAACCCAGGGAGAGAGCATTCTGTGAGATGTGAACTTAGCACATCTCAAATCGGCCGAGGAGAGCAGTCACCTCCTGATGCTGAGCCTCACCCAGTCTTGGGGCTCTGAGGTCCCTTCCCTGAGCAGGACCTGCCCCAAACTTAGACCAGATCTGAACTGCATGGCCAGGCACATGGCAGGTGCTCAATAAGTATGATCGCATGAATGCATCTGGCATCACTTCCAGCAAACACATGGGTGACTGAAAGCATCCACTCTGTTCCTGGCATGGTTCTGGAAGTCAGGGAGCGACAAGGTGGCCTCCGTGTACTTCCTGCAGGAAGCCGATAACTGTGCCTGTGACTCCGTCATGAGGCAGGGACCTAACTTCCCTTTCACAGAGGAGACTGCGATGCCGACTCTGGAGCCAGACTTCCCTGGGTTTGGATCCAGCTCTCAGTTTGCTCATCTGTGACATGGGGATGACAAGCATGTACCCACTCTATAGGAGTTTGCTGAGAACTGAATGGGTTTTCATAGCCAGAGTGCCTGGGAGACACATGCTCTGTTTGTTTGTTCTTGTTTGTTTTTGTTCCAGATGGGGAATCAGAGGCCCATGGAGGCTGAGAGCCCTGCCCAGGGTCACCCCAGCAGGAGGTGGCGGAGGCAGGACTTAAACCCAGGTCCTGCGACTCCAGAACTCTTTCATATCTCACAGCCTCTCTGCTGGAGAAAGATGAGTCCTTTTGCTTTTAGTCAAGTTGGGAGCAAGAGTTTGCCATTGCATGGCTCTACCACTTGACCTTCCTGGCTGCTCTCACGTCAAAGGCAATCTTTGCAGCTGAGCCTTTGTAAAGGCTGCAAGAATCGTAGGTTCCAGGTGCCACTCTGCCCCTTAGCAAAGGGCTTGGAACCCGTAAAGCTCTGCTCACGGGTTCTCCCGGCTCTGCCCCTTGCTCTGCTGAGTGGCTCTGGGTGAGTTGCTGCCTGTCTTTGGGCCTCTGTTTCCCTCCCTGGTTAATAAGGAATTAGAGGACGTGCTCTCCACCTCGGGTGAAACTGAGAGTACTTCCTGGAGATGCATCACCTCCCCTTATTGTCACATGACTTCTAGAAGAAAGATGATCTTTGCTGGGGAGGAAACCAAGGACACCCAGCAAGTGAGCAGCGCAGCTGAGGTTCAAGATAGGAACTTGACGGTGATTTGGATCTCAAAGGCCCTTCTGGTTCTGAGATCCTCACTGTGTAATAAACAAAGCACAGACTGCTCCCTGCTGCGGGAACCCGCCGTGTGTGACATCTTACCTGCAGTGACGTCACCGTGGACAGGTCCTTAAGCTTCCCCTCCTCGTCTTTCAGGTTATAACCCTCGGGCCTCTTATCGCGTTCGGTAATCTTCCACAGTTTGATAGTTTTATCTTTAACAACAGAACAAATAGGACACATGATGAGCACCGGCATGGAGAATGAAGGACCCACTGAGCCCACTAGATAAGGATGCATCAACCCACAAGTGGCTTAACCTTATCCTGTCCTTGGATGTATTGTTGTTTTTGTTTAGTGGCTAAGTTGAGTTTGACTCTTTTGCGACCCCATGGACTGCAGCCCACCAGGCTTCTCTGTCCATGGGACTGTCCTGGCGAGAATACTGGAATGGGTTGTCACTTCCTTCTCCAGGCGATCTTCCTGACTCAGGGGTCGAACTTGCGTCTCCTGAACTAGCAGATGGATTCTTTACTGCTGAGCCACCTGGGAAGCCCTCTTGTATGTGTAGGCTCTTTCTAATTTAACTCCTTCTCTAAACTGATGTAATGGACATCTTTGCTAAGGGAACATTTGTAGTAACCATGCTCTCAGTCCAGTTCAGTCGCTCAGTCATGTCCGACTCTTTGAGACCCCATGAATCGCAGCACATCAGGCTTCCCTGTCCATCACCAACTCCCGGAGTTCACCCAAACTCACATCTGTCAGGTTGGTAATGCCATCCAGCCATCTCATCCTCTATCGTCCCCTTCTCCTCCTGCCCCTAATTCCTCCCAGCATCAGAATCTTTTCCAATGAATCGACTCTTCACATGAGGTGGCCAAAGTACTGGAGTTTCAGCTTTAGCATCATTCCTTCCAAAGAACACCCAGGACTGATCTGCTTTAGAATGGACTGGCTGGATCTCCTTGCAGTCCAAGGGACTCTAAAGAGTCTTCTCCAACACCACACTTCGAAAGCATCAATTCTTCGGCGCTCAGCCTTCTTCACAGTTCAACTCTCACATCCATACATGACCACAGGAAAAACCATAACCTTGACTAGACAGACCTTTGTTGGCAAAGTAATGTCTCTGCTTTTGAATATGCTGTCTAGGTTGCTCATAACTTTCCTTCCAAGGAGTAAAGTGAAGTGAAGTGAAGTCTCTTAGTCGTGTCTGACTCTTTGCGACCCGTGGACTGTAGCCCACCAAGCTCCTCCGTCCATGGGATTCTCCAGGCAAGAATACTGGAGTGGGTTGCTATTTCCTTCTCCAGGGGATCTTCCTGACCCAGGGATCGAACCCAGGTCTCCCACATTGCAGGCAGACGCTTTAACCTCTGTACCACCAGGGAAGCCCCTAAGCATCTTTTAATTTCATGGCTGCAGTCACTATCTGCAGTGATTTTGGAGCCCAAAAACATAAAGTCTGACACTGTTTCCACTGTTTCCCCATCTAGTTCCCATGAAGTGATGGGACCGGATGCCATGATCTTCGTTTTCTGAATGTTCTAGTTCCTCACAATTGATCACAAAGGTGATACTGCTGGGTCAAAGGGCATGGCCCTTTCAAGGGCAGTTATCAGTCTCTCAACTGATTTCCACAAAGACCATCCTAACGAAGCTCCCTGCTCTTCACCCTTCATGGGCAGACCAAAGAGGATAAGTGGTTTCCTATTTCTGAGCAGCATCTCACCCATGCAGGAACTCAGCTCTCCAGAAGCCTCACTTCTCTGGAATCCTGCCAAGCACATCAAAAGAGTCATCTTCACCAGCTGTGATGGTTCACAGTAGGCATCAACATGGCTAAGCCACGCTCCCCAGGTATGTGGTCAAATGTGTGGCTGTTGCCCTGAAGGTATTTTTAAGATGAGGTTAACATTTAAATCCATAGAGTAAATTATCCTCAACAGTGTGGGTGGGCCTCCTCCAAACAACTGAAGGCTTTAGCGGAAAACAAAACAAACCAAACCAAGGTCCTGGGAGGAAGAGGAAACTCTGCCAGCAGATGGCCTTCAGATTTGAGCTGCAGCATCGGCTCTACCCTGGTCTCCAGCCCACCCGGCAGACTGGGGACCTGCCCGCCCCCACAGTCGTGTGCACCAGTTCCTGAAGATAAACGTCTCCTTATACATATGTGGGCTTCCTTGGTGGCTCAGATGGTAAAGAATCTGCCTGCAATGCAGGACGCCCGGGTTTGATCCCTGCGTTGGGAAGATCCCCTGGAGAAGGAAATGGCAACCCATTCCAGTATTCTTGCCTGGAGAATCCCATGGACAGAGGAGCCTGGCAGGCTACAGTTTATGGACTCGCAGAGTTGGGCACAACTGAGCAAATAACACCATGTATCTATATCTGTATCTACATCTATATCCATATCTCTGTCTACATTCATACACACACACACACACACTCACACACACACACATTCATCCTGTTGGTTCTGTTTCTCCAGGAACCCTGACAAGCACGGCAGCCCAAACAATCACTGCCATGGTGATGAGAAGCAAGGGGAGAAAACTGGTATCAACTGAACACTTGACAGGTACCCAGGGATGGTCTAGCGAGGAAAGGATGAAGCTGGGATTCAGAACCAGGGGCGGGACGCGTGCAGGGCGGAGGTGTGAGGGAATTCCTGGAGCCGACCTTTCCTCCAAAGAGGCAGGAAGAGAATGCCACTCACTGTTAAATAATGTAAAAGAAAAAAGCAGCACCTGAAGGAGGCTCTGTTGCCGGCCCAGTTTGAACCTTGTTATGATCTGATTTCCTTTTATTCTCCCAATAACCCCACGAGTCAAGAACAGCCATTGACTTTAGAAAGGGAAGTGGCAGGGCCAGGGTGTGAACCACATTAGAGGCCCCTGCCCCGGGTGACCTGTCCCTGTGGTGGGGGACCTCCCACTGCCTCTATTCCAGCACCTGGGAAGGGCCCCTCTGGCTCTGAGACAGGGTTTGCTGAACTTGACCCCAGGCCAGGCACCCCTCAGGGGACACAGACAATCAGAATGGCAGGAGCCCCAGAGAGCAAGTCCTGGGGGGTCTGCAGGAGTGGGAAAGCCCATGAGAGGGACACCTGGCTCGGCTGAGAGGTCATGGAAGGCTCAGTGGGAGGTGACACCCAGCAGAGGCTGGAGGGATGAGAAGGGGATGGGCCGGGGGGTGCGGAGAGGACCAGTGTTTGAGCACAGAGGTGGGCTGGTGGCTTGAGATTGATGGGTTTCAGGAAGGCTGTAAATGCTGCCCCAAGAAGTCTGACTCCTTCGGGGAAGCAGATGACATCATCTTGTAAGACTCACACACTCTGGAGCAGTACTGGCTGGTCTTGGGGTGCTGGGTGGGCGACACCTCCTTCCACCCTCATTGTAACCCCAGAGGGAGTCCAGGTGAGCAAACTGAGGATCAGAAAAGCGAGGCCACTCAGCAATGTCCCCAGGCTGGGACAGAGGCAGGCCTGTCTTAACCCCCACCACAGGCAACTTTGAGTATGGTGAGGTGAAGGAAGATTAACAGGGGGACGTGAATGTGGGAAGTGGGGCCTCTGGCCCCGGGCCCACCACTGGGCAAGGCAAGATGGCACCAGGAGCCACACCTCCGAGTGGACCGCAGTGAAGCAGGGGTCTGGCCTGGAGCCTCCTCAAGGGCCTGGCGAGGGCACGGGCCGTCTCCCAGAGGCAGATGGCGAGTGGCCAGCACACCAGTGCTCCTCCTGCACCCTCATGTGAGGACCCCCACCATCTAGTGAGACCCTCTGCTCTGGGGTGACCTGGGATTCTGGGTGGGGTGTGCAAACGAAGAAGTAAGTTTGTATCAAGTGTTTATTCTTTATCCTGACCTGGCCTCCTTTGTCTACCCCCAGATTATTCACAGAGATGTTCAAGGCGCTGCTATTTACAGCTGCAGAAATAAGCCCACGTCCAACCACGGAAAGAGGCTGAGCAACCATATTCACTGCATGGTGCTCAAAATATTATTTTTTTAAGGAGTTCTAAAGACCTAGGAAAATGCTCACAATATAAAGTGAGGTGAAAAGTGACCCTTGATGACAAATGTACAGGGGTAGGCATGCATATGCACGCACGCACGCACACACACACATGCACACACACACACGCACACACATGCACACATACAAGCCCAGACCACAATATAAGTGAGGTGAAAGACGGCATTTGATGACAAGGGCAGGCATACATACGCATGCATGCACACACACACACACATGCACACGCACACACCCAGACGGCCCAGCTGCCTCACCGTTGGTGGACAGCAGGGAGTGGGCAGCATTCTGCTGCGGGAGCCACTTGATCTTGTTGATCTTCTCCTCTATCTCCAGACTCTTGAGATAATCGAACTCTGGCTCGTGGCTCTGGAAGGTGCTGTAGACGTCATACTCGCCCTGGCTGTGTGGCGCATTTTTGCTCTGCAAGGAAACCAGACCCTGAGCTCCGGGATGGGGTCGAGGGGGTGGGGGCGACGGGAGCTGGCCAAACCCGCACAGGGCCTGGCACAGCCATGGCCAAGGCCAAGGAAACTCCGTTTTTAAAATGTCCAAAACTTTGCTGTGCGGCCCCGGCCCAGCCCCATTGCCCCCTCAGGGCAACAAGTAAGAAGAAGGGCAACCACGGGAGCCCGCGTTTACTGAGCACCTACTATGCACGGGACACCAAGTGCTTCTCACGCTCTATCCTCTTGCTCTATCCTTGATGCCCCTCTTGCCCTATCCTTGATGCCCCTCCATGATGGGCACAACTCCCACTTTACAGATGAGCAAGTGGAGGCTCAGAGGTGAATCGACCCTCTCCCCCAAGGCCAGGTGTCCACAAAGTGGTGTCACTCACTCCACTGAGGTCTGTCTGGCACCAAGACAGAGCTGAGGTCTGACCTGGTCCTTACATCCTTGGGTCTAACTCAGGCCTGGCTTGAGGAATGAATGAATTTTGGAGCAGAATTAACATTAGGGCGGAACATCCTGCAATGTCAGGCATAGGGATAGACTGGGATAAGGTATTCTCTCCCCCTGCCACACACACCGACTTTCCTGAGAGGGTCCCCTCCCGGTTTAGGCAGCCAAACTCATTAGAATAAGGACCAAATAGTGAGCTGGTGAGTCCATCGCAGGCACTAAGGACCACTTCTTCGTAGACAATTCAGGCTTATATGACAACCTGGAACTACAACTACTTGGGAGCAAAGTAAAGAAACTCAACCAAGCACAACTTCAAGCTTCCTGTTGGCCTTTCGAGAGTATCTATTTATATTTCTTTTCCTCTTTTACTTTTGGAAAGCTTCAACCTTCTTCAACATTTTTGCCTCTCATTCACTTCATCTCCTATCAGCACTGGCTATGGCAAAGGCCAGTGGGACCGGAATTAAGAAAAAAATTAAAGGAGAAATATTCAAAACTGAGAAACCTGCCTCTGTCAGTTTAATTTCTTTCTGCAGTTTGTCAAAAAAAAGATGACTTTGCAATCCCCAGTGGGGGCCTCTGAGCCTTCTTATGAATCAAAAATGCTCGAGCCGCAGGACTGGGCTTAGATAACCAAGTCTTGGCTACCTGCCTTCTGGCTATGTGTCCTTGATCAGCTACTGCAAACCCTCTGACCTCTGGTCTCCTCATCTGTAAACTGAGGATGGTAATAGCACCGAATGGCACCTCTAGGGTGGTGGTGAGGGAGGGTTATGGGAATGAACGTGGGTGAAGGCAAACCTCAGGGCACCTCGGTGTAGGGATGATGCTGAGGAACTGGAGGAAGGAGAGTGATCCTTCAGCCCCTCTGCCGTCACCCCTTCATCCTTCCCTCTGGCCCCCTCATCTCCTCCTCCTTGTCTGGCTTCTCCTCTCCTCCCTCCCCCTCCCCTCATTGCCTTGGTGTTGCACCAGCCTGTCTTCAGCATCTAATCCCAGCCCCCTCTGGGAGGCAGGGTGCTGTGTGTGACCGACAGGCCACACCCAGTCTTGCTTTCTATCCCTGGACTTTGCTTACTGGCTGGGTGACTCTGTAAAGGTCCTCATTTATGAAATGGGGTTTCGGTCCCCACCCTTGGAGGTGGGCAGTGAAGAGTAAATGGGAGACGCATCTGTAGTGTCTGCACGTAGTAGGTGCTCAACAAATACGGCCTTTGAACCACCAGGTTTCTCCAGTGGTTCAGAAACATGCCTCCAGGCAGGCTGTTCCAGACAACAGAACTCACTGGGGCAAAGCACTGAGTCAAATCATCAACCCTAGACGGAGAGCCGGCCCACAGCTGTGGAAGGTCCCTCCTCCACTCCACCCAGCTCTGGCTGAGACAGCTCCAGCTCACACAGGCACTGCTGTAATTATTCGCTCAGGCATGTCTGACTCTTTGCAATCCCATGGACTGTAGCCCGCCAGGCTCCTCTGTCCATGGTGATTTCTCCAGGCAAGAATACTGGAGTGGGTTGCCATGCCCTCCTCCAGGGGATCTTCCCAACCCAGGGACTGAACTCAGGTCTCCTGCATTGCAGGTGGATTCTTTACTGTCTGAGGCACCAGGGAAGCACACACAGGCAGAGGGCAGTTTATTCAGGAGTCTGTTTGTCCAGGGTCTAGGACACAGTGACCACTCAGCAGAGGGGGCTCAGAATATGGTGCTCTGAGCGGAGCAGGTGGATTCCCTCCCTGAGACCTGCCGGGTCCCATCCCTGCATGCCAGGGCACCCTTTCCTTCCGGCCCAGGGATCCCAGTGGGGTGCTGCGCGTGGCACCCGGGGGGTTAAAGCCCAGGCTGAGTAGCCCTCCCTCCCACCAGGCCCCGCCGCACCTCCGGTTCCCGCTGGAAGATGACAACTCGGCCACCCTTGTCGCCTGTGGCCAGCAGCTCCCCAGTGTGGTTGAACTCGACGGTAGAGATGATATCAGCTGTGGGGTGGGGGGACAGAGACAGGAGGGCGTGGCTCATTAGGACCCAGTGATGTGCAGGTGGATGGAACTGCTCCCTCCCGCCCCCCAGGGTCCCCATTGGGCAGTAGGAGCCCTGCCTGTGGCCCCCTCCCCCTCCGCAATGGCTGTAGGACCTAGACCTGTTCACGGGAGACTTTATTTCCTTCCTCCTCCCCTTCCTTTCAGAAATAGTTGAGAGGGGGTTGCTTTATGTGCATCCAGGTGACCCGGATGCAAATCTGAAACTCACTAGCCTGATTCTGGGGGCCACAGAGACTAACTGTAGCCCTCCCCACTCCCTACTGAGGTCCCCAGGAATGGGACTCCCATCATCTTCACATTCTTGGTCTAGACTCTGCACGCACCCAAAGCGTTGGTTGGGCTTCAGCACAGTGGACCTACTTTCAAACAAACTGCAGAACTGACCACTCCTCCTGGCGGTGGCCCCAGGTGGGCACTCGACCAGTCCCTCGGCTGGTATCCCTTCTCCCCGCCTCTCACCCATGTTGTGTTCTCCTTAGAGCGGCCAGGAAGAGGGTCAACCTTAAGGCTCCCAAATCATGGGGTGCTTCTGCTCAAATCCCCTCCTTGCATCTTTTCCTACCCCAGCGATAGCAGTTCCATTCTCCCTCTGGCTCGGGCCTGAGCCTTGGGATCGCCCTGACTCCTCTCTCTCACCCTCCACGTCCAATCCCATTGGCTCAGCCTTCGAGATACACCCATATTCCATCACTTCTCCTGCCTCTTGCCTCCAGGACGTGACAGTCTCCTAGTGGGGCTCCTCTATTTCTCCCAGCCGGACACAAGTTGGTCTCGACAGAGCAGCCAGAGGGAGCCTTCTCAGAACTTTCTAGAGGCTCCCCACTGACAGAAAACAAAAGTATCAGAATGTCTAAAGCCTTGAGTGGCCTGCAGCCCCCAGAGGCAGGCCATATCAGGAGCCCAGATCTTCACCCTGTCCTGTTCCTAATCCTGGCACTTGACAGGGTACCACCCCTTGTGACTGGCTTTGGCCTGCAGGATGCCAGCAGACAAGCAGTTGTCCTGAGTCTCTGCTGCTTCCTGGAGCAGGACCTGCCCAAGCCTGCAGCACAGCCGTCCTGCTCACCCAGCCCAAGCAAGCCAGGGGACTGCACAACGAGGCTGACTCTCACCTTTACCAGGCACATTTATGAATTGACCACTGTGGTTTCTGTGAAGGCCAGAAGCAAAGATGAGAAAGAACTTTGACTTCCTGCATAAATTTTGGTCATTCAACATTCCTTCATGTTACAGTCCCAAACCCTCGGCAGATGTGTGATAACCAGTGTTTATTGTTGAATTCTCCGTGTTTTAACTCAGCAAAAGGTAAGGAACCCCCGCATCCTCCACTACTCTCAGCCTAGCTCTTCCATCCCAACTCTGGGTTCCTTGCTGATTCTCAAAATACTAGCTACCTTTCGTCTCAAGACCTGCTCTCTAACCTCTAGTGGTTTTCCCACTCCTATTTCCAATTCCATACACATCTTTTCCTTTTCCAGTCAAGTGCCTGACCCACATTGGCCTCTGAGCCACAGGGAAAGGCCCGCTCTCATGGTGAAAGGACATCACAGTGGGGACACAGGGAAGCTGGTTCAGAGGCAGAGTGCTGGGCTGGGTGTACTCACTGATTAGGATAAGAGCACATGTCATTCAACTTAAAGACGTGCGTGCGTGTGCTAAGTCGTTTCAGTCATGTCTGACTTTTTGTGACCCTATGGACTGCAGCCTGCCAGGCTCCTCTGTCCATGGGGTTTTCCAGGCAAGAACAGTGGAATGGGTCACGATGCAACTTAGAGGGGGATAAAAAGCGAGGAGACCAGCTCTTGGGAATCACGGAGAGGCTTGTTGAATGTGGAACCGGGAAGAGCATCAGGCCCCAGCTGCCCAGCACTGTCCCTGCGTGGACAGCCTGCCTGGCTCAGGCACACAGGAAGGCAACAGCTGGAGCCACAGACCAGCACGGCCCGCTTCCCACACGTGGTGCTGGTTCTCACTATTTCATGTCAGCACTCCCTTAGGGGGAAAGAGCAGGATATAGAGCTGTGTATAAAATGTTTTTAATTATATAGCCCAGTGATCACAGCCATGTTAGACAGCAAACAGAGGGCAAACAAGCTGGAAGAGAATTTTCTACCACCCTAAACAGAGGCTGCTTTAGGGTAACTGAAAGAATTTTTTTCCCCTCTTCTTTCTATGTTTCCATGTTTTCCAGATTTTCTGTAACGAATGAGTATGTTTTTAATAGCTTTTGAAAGTCACTCAGTTGTGTCTGACTCTATGATCCCATGGACTATACAGTCCATGAAATTCTCCAGGCCAGAATACTGGAGTGGGTAGCCGTTCCCTTCTGCAGGGGATCTTCCCAACCCAGGGATCGAACCCAGGTCTCCCACATTGCAGGTGGATTCTTTACCAGCTGAGCTGCCACGTTAAACAGAGGCTGCTCTAGGGTGCTGAAAGAAAAAATTGTTTCTTCTTCCATGTTTCTATGATTTCTAGATTTTCTGTAATGAATGAGTACATTTTTAATAGCTTTACTGAGGTTGTAATTGATATACACAAAATGCATATTGTTAATGTATGCAATTTAATGAGCTAGGACACATGCATAATATATATTATTTTTATGATGGAAAAAACGCTATTAAACTAAAATGCCAATGTAACCACTGGTATCCAGAGCAAATGTGGTCATATAAATGCTGGGCAGTTACCACAGTAACAGACACTAACGTCTGCAGGAAATTTACAATTTATATGTCAGTTTTATATCCATTGCCTCCTTTGAACCTCATGCCAGCCCCTGAGGGAGATATGACTATTATTTCTGTTGGCAGCTGAGGAGATGGATGGGGGCCCACTGACAGTGACAACCCCCTGAGCCGTGCATGGACTAGTCAGAAGTCCTGGGTTGGAGTCCTGGCTTCAACACATGGGCTATGTGGCTTGGGTGGGCTACATCACTTCTTGGAGACTCTGTTTTGCCATCTGTAGCATGGCTATCGCAGAGTCTGCCCAGGATTAGAGACTCAGGAGAGATGGTGGAGATGAGAGCCTTTGGAAAGGAGGAAGAATTATGAAGAACCTTTTGATGAAGGTGAAAGAAAAGAGTAGAAGAGCTGGCTTGAAACTCAACATTAAAAAACCAAGATCATGGCATCTGGTCCCATCATTTCATGGCAAATAAAAGGGGGAAAAGTGGAAGCAGTGACAAATTTTATTTTCTTGGGCTCCAAAATCACTGCAGACAGCCACTGCAGCCATGAAGTTCAAAGATGTTTGCTCCTTGGAAGGAAAGCTATGACAAAGACAAACCTAGACAGCGTAGTAAAAAGCAGAGACATCACTTTGCCACCAAAGATTCATATAGTCAAAGCTATGGTTTTTCCAGTAGTCATGTGTGGATATGAGAGTTGGTCCATAAGGAAGGCTGAGCACAAAAGAATTGATGCTTTCAAACTGTTGCTGGAGGAGACTCTTGAGAGTCCCTTGGATTGCAAGGAAATCAAGCCAGTCAGTCCTAAAGGAAATCAACCTTGAGTATTCATTGGAAGGCCTGATGCTGAAGCTGCAGTGCCAATACTTTGGCCACCTGATTCAAAGAGCTGCCTCACTGGAAAAGATCCTGATGCTGGGAAAGATTGAGAGCAAAAGGAGAAGGGAGTGACAGAGGATTAGATGGTTAGACAGCATCACTGATTCAATGGACATGAATTTGAGCAAACTTTGGGAGACAGTGGAGGACCGAGGAGCCTGACGTGCTATGGTCCTCGGGGCTGCAAAGAGTCTTACGTGACTTAGCCACTGAACAACAACAAAGGACTATAACACCAAGGAATGATGAATGACCAAAATTCACTGGACAGAAAGTCAAAGCTCTCTCTTATCTTTGCTTCTGGCCTCCACAGAAATCACAGTGGCTAGTTCAGAAACGTGCTGGATAAAGGTGAGATTCAACCTCACTGTGCAGACCTGGGAGTCGCGACAGCGGGACATGCCCTCCAGTCCCCTTCTGCAAACATTGGCAGAGCAACTACAGACCTCAGGCCAGGGCAGTGCCTCCCCAGGCCCAGGAAGGGGCTGGTGCGTGTTTAACGTCTACTCATTGTTACAGTTCAGTGTCTTCTAGGCTTTGCCTTTGGAAAAGTTGCCTCCCCTGAGAGGGGGAGGTTCTCATCCGAGAAAGTCCATCCTTTCATCTTGGAATGTTTGGCACATCTCCAGCCTCAATACCACCTCCCCCAGGAAGGCTTCCTGGAGAGCCCTCCTGTTCCCCTGTACAGTAGTCCCTCCTACATCTACGGTCTCATGACAACTGTGTGCCCCTCCCTGGATGGTAGATCCTGCAGAGGAGATAGCAATTGGAATAAGAGGCAGCACTTGGGTGAGTTTCTCATTTTCATGACTGAAGCGACTTAGCAGCAGCAGCAGCAGCAGCCTTAGGACAGGTCCTGGTCTTTGGCTACTGAAACTCAGATAGAAAGTCATACTCATTGACTCAATAAGACAGAATCTGGGGAAAACCTAGTAGCTGGAAAATGAGGTACTTAATCCTGGGAAAAGGGATCTACAGAGGAGTCCCCAAATGCAACACATAAACTCTAGTCCAGTGTTTAGCTGGTTGCAAACTGCACACATACAGCAGACTGCATGCAGAGATGTTAAGTCTAAAAGAAGTGAACTGGGATTTGTGCTGGGACTGAGTTTCAAGTTGAGTTCAGCCAAGTTATGTGTGTGTGTATGTGCATGCGCGTGTGCGTGCATTAGTCAATCAGTCGTGTCTGACTCTTTGCAATTCTAAGGACTGTAGCTCAAGCCAGGCTCCTCTGTCCATGGAATTCTCCAGGCAAGAATACTGGAGTGGGTAGCCATTCCCTTCTCCAAGGGATCTTCCTAACCCAGGGATCAAATCAGGGTCTCCTGCATTACAGGCAGATTCTTTACCACCTGAGCCATCCAGGAAGTCCTCAACCAAGTGAACTGTTTCAAATGCAAAACAAAACAAAAACGCTCTTTGGAGGGACATACCAAACATCTAGTATCTCTATAGTATCGTCATTCTCAACACCGAGGACATTCTCCAAAGCCATACGAAGATATACAAAGAAATAGGAAAATATCACCCAAACTGAATATAAAGACAACAGAGGAAACAGACCCTGAAGTTTCCTGGATATCAGGATTAGCAAATGAAATAGTTATTATAACTATGTCCAAGCATATAAAGGAAAATTTGCTCTCACTGCATGAAAAGAAAGATAATTTCAACAGAGAAATACAAACTATTTTAAAAAGAACTAAACAAACAATCTATAACTAAAAATGCCATATGGGTAAATCACAGAACTGCCTAACAGGAAATCTGAGATGACAGAAGAGTCAGTGAACTTGGAGATATATTAATAGAAATTACCCAATCTGAAGAACAGAGAGAAAATAAATCAAAAAGGAAGACACACAGATTCTCAGGAATCTGTGGGACAACATCAATAAGTCTTTGTATATATACTTGGAGTTCCAGAAGGAAAGGAGAGAATAGAGTAGATGACTTGAAATAGTGACTGAAAAATGCCTCAATATGTTGAAAGTCTTTCATTTACAAATATAGGAAGCTCAGCTAACTCCACGTAGGATAAATATCAATAAATCACAACTAACCTTCAAACTGCTGTAAACCAAAACAAAGATGAAATTTTGTTAGAAGCAAGAACAAAAATCATATATATTCAGAGGCACCAAGAATCAGATAACTTCCCATCAGCCAACTTCTCATCAGAAATAATGGAGTCCAGAGGCTTTTAGGAAAATGTGAAAACCTGTAAACCCAGGCTTCTGTATCCATGGAAATACTTTTCAAGGATAAAGAGAAAATATAGACACTTTGGTGAGAGCTCTCCATGGACCAATGATTTAATCTCAGGACAAGCCCACTGACCTATTACCACTCTCTTTTTAGAGATAACAAAATTTGATCGAGAGGTGACATAGTTGCCTGAAGTCCCACATGGTGCAGAGCTTTTGCAGTGTACTCCCCTGGCAGGAACCTGTTCCCATACTGTAGGGCCCAGGTGCCAACAGCTGATGCCTCAGGCTCAAGGTGCCAACTCAGCCGCTGGGAGAGGTCTGCCAAGCCCACCCATGACTGGCGGGTGCTCCAAGCCTCCCTGCTGTGAGTGATGGCAGCCATATGAAAACCCATGGCGCCCTTCTACTTGTGTGGTCCCCTCTTCCTTCTGCTGCAGCTCTGGGAGTCCCCCAGATGGCGAGGCAGAGGGGGAAGGGGCAGCTTGGACCACTGGACAAAGAGCCATCAGTCAATCTTCTGGGACTGGGTGCAACGCAGCCCTATCGGTGCAAGCCCAGAGCCACCTGGTCCGGGAGTCAGAAAGCCACCCTGTGGTCCAGAATGGGCTCAGGGAGAAGTCAGAGGTGGTATCCCAAGTAATCAGCCCAGTGACAGGTCCACACGGAGAGCCAGAGCCAGAGATGGGCAGTCAAAGCCCGTGCTGTGGGTTGAATTGGGTCCCCCAAACATATGTAGATGTCCTAACCCCTGGTACCTGTGAAAATGTTATTCCATTAGTCATGTCTGACTCTTTGTGACCCCATGGACTGTAGCCCACCGGGCTCCTCTGTCCATGGGACTTCCCAGGCAAGAATACTGGAGTGGGTTGCCATGCCTTTCTCTAGGGAATCTTCCTAACTCAGAGATGGAACCTAGGTCTCCCATCTTGCAGGCAGATAGTTTACCATCAGAGCCACCAGGGAACTGTGACCTTATTTGAAAATAGAGTCTTTGCATATGATTCAGTTAAGATAAAGTCCTCCTGGATGATGTGGGCCCTACACCACTGACTCGTGTCCTGAGAAGAACAAGGCCAAGTAGAGACACACACAGACCTACAGGGGGAAGGCTCTGTGACAACGCAGGCAGGGACTGCAGTATGGCATCTACTAGCTGAGGAATTCTGGCCCCACGAGGAGCTGGAAGAGGCCTGCACCAGATTCTTCCCTGGAGCCCTCAGAGCGAGCACGACCCTACGGTTACCCCGACTTCAGTCTTGCAGCCTCCTGAATTGTGAGGAAAGAAGCCTCTGTTGATTCAAGCCACTGAGTGTGCAGTAGTTTGTCACAGAAGCTCCAACCAACATGCAGAGAGAACAGAGAGGAAGCAGGAGGCTGTGTGGGCAATGGCCTGGAGCACCCAGGCCCCGGCCTGGGCTTCGGTTTCTCCTGGCACCGCGTGGGGGAAGATCAGCCCTTGGAGCTCTAAGATGCCTGCTGTGACCTTTTCATCAAGAGGAAGGTATGCCAGTCCCAGCCTCAGTACACACCCCGCGTGTGTGCTAAGTCACTTCAGTCGTGTCCGACTCTTTGCAACCCTATGGACTACCCACCAGGCTCCTCTGTCCATGGGATTTCCCAGGAAAGAGTACTGGAGTGGGCTGTCATTTCCTCCTCCAGGGGATCTTCCGGACCCAGGGATGGAACCCACATCTCTTATGTGTCCTGCATTGGCAGGCAGGTTCTTTACCATTAGCGCCACCTGGGAAGCCTCACCCAAATCGCGCCCTCTCTGAGCCCTGACTGTCTCCTCCATAAAACAAGAGCTGTCATCCTCGCCTGCTCACAGTTCTTCTAGGGTTTCTGTGAAATTCACACCACTCTGTGGACCAGAAAGCTCCCTGGAAATCCTGGCCGAGGGCTGCAAACTGGAGGAGGAGATTAAGCTGCTCATCAGGGGAACTCCTCCCCCATTCGTCCCTCACCATCCATCACTGTAAGTGCTGTCGACACTATTAATGATCCATCAGCGTCAGAGCTCACGGCAGAGAGGGGGCCCTTGGAAAGCCCAGCTTGATCCTTCTGATGGGATTGCTGCATTTAATTAGTATTGTCGGAGTTATCAGGGCTGCTGCCGGGAGAGACAGGTGGGAGAGGAAACAGGTTCTGTCCGCTATTGATGAGAGTGTTTGGTGAGAGGAAGGAGGCTCCGTGTGTCCGGCGTCAGTCAAGGATGGGACTCCATGAGCACAGCTTACCCAGCATCTTCGTATGGGTTTGCATGGGAGGAGGGGCCAGGCTGAACCCTGGGGATAAGGACCCAGAGAGAAGCCCAGCAGGTTCTCAAGGGCTGCTCCAGATCCAGGGAGATGTGCGGGAGGTGAAGAGGTGGCCAGGGGGACTTCAGGATGGCAGGGGGTAGGATGCAGGAACGCCTCGTGGAACAGCAGTCACACGGGAGTGGTGTCTTGAAGAACAGGAAGGGTGGCAGACTAATGATGCCAATGCCCCCTTCCTCTATTCACATCCTCTACAATTTGATTTCTGGGCTCCTCCTATCCAGAGGTGGGGACCGTTCCCCCATCCTGGACTCTGGCCTGTGACTTGCTTTGGCCAACAGAATGTAGAGGAAGGTAGGGAGTGCTGGTCCAAGCCTGGCTCTCAAGCGGTTTTCAGTTTCCGCTCTCTCTGAAGCCTCTGCTACACCTCGGAAGCAACCCCAGGCTATCGTGCTGGATGATGGCGAGAGACCACGCGGATGAGCTGGTGCAGCTGAAGCCATCCAACCTAGGCCAGCCCACAGCTGGTCCATCACCAAACATGGCAGCAAGCCCAGCAGGGACAGCAGAGATGCCTCCTGACCCGCAGCTACAGTCCACACGAGAATGCATGTGTGCACAGGCTCAGTCGTGTCCGACTCTGCAAATCCACGGACTGTGGCCCACTGGCTCCTCTTTTCGTGGAAGTCTCCAGGCAAGAATACTGGGGGGGGGGGGGTGCCATGCCCTCCTCCAGGGGATCCTCCCAACCCAGGGATCTAACCCACGTCTCCTGCATTGGCAGGCCGATTCTTTACCAGTGAGCTACCTGGGAAGCCCACACTAGAGAATGAGCACCACCAATACGCGAGGAGATACCCAGCTGACCCAGAGACTCAGCGGCGAAAGTGCAGGCTTGTGGTTTGAAGCCACAGAGCTGTGTCTGTTACGCAGCAGCAGCTGACTGAGACAAAAGGGCTGCTGGCAGAGCATGGCCATCCCCTCCCGTCCCCGGTCTGCTTTTGGAGATCACCTTTACTGTTAGAGGTGGGGAAATCATTCAAAAGGAAAGACTTTCCTGATCAGCAAAAGCTCTTAGCTCTAGCCTACTTTTCCAGTAGGACTCGCACCCACCAGCCCACGCCATCCCCACCCCCCCAGCATGCCTGTTTCCTCTGTGCTGATGGCCAAGCTGCCCCTTCACAGCTCAGCCAGCAACTCTACTCACTCCCCTGGTCTCAGCTCATATTGCTAAAGCCACCTGAGTCCTGTGTCCCGCCCTCTGGGTCCCTTTGTTCATATCACAGCCTCTCACAGAAGCCCTGTGACTGCCCTGGGGGTGGCCACAGGAGGGCAGAAGCCTGAAACCGGCTCCAGCTCAAGGTCTCACTTACTGCTCACTGGGTTGTAGCCTGGAGTGAGTCTCACCTCTCTCCTCCTGTAAGATGGGGTGCTCTCACTGACTCCTGCAGGTGGGAATAGGATGCTGACACGGGGCTGCTCCTACCTCAGTTCCAGCACAGGCACCAGCCAGATGGGCATCAGGACTGCAGGGCAAGGTGAGTCCTGAGAACCCGCTCCACGGTGCTGGGACCCGATGGACCAGAAGGCGTTATACAAACACTAACCCCCGTGCTGCTTCCTGGGAACTGTTCTAGCATGTTACATGTGTCATGAATGATCTTTCCTCCATGAAGTTGCTGGAGGGATACTCTTGTTCCCATTGTACAGATGAAGAAACTGAGGCACAGAGAGGATTAATAAGTGGCCAAAAGCTGCCCAGCTGGTGGGATTGATGCTAAGGCTGGCTCTAGAACTTGACTCTCTGACCTGGTGCTTCCCAAGATATTTAAAGGGATCAGAGATGGCGGGCAGGAAGATTGGTGAAGACATTTCTTGGGAGTAGCAGGTCCCAAGGGGTGAGTTCTCCCCGACACCTCCCTTCCCCAAGCCTAGGGAGATCCCCATAGAGCTCTAAAGTATGCTTCCTAAAGGTAGGAGACTCTGGCCTAAGACTCTGAGAGCAAAAGGGATCTGGGGTCTGGACTCTGACTCTGCTGGCGATATGGAAGACCAATTGCTTTCACCTGTGTGCTTCCTGGGGACAGAGGACAGCTGGCATAGGTCCTCTTAGCCCTGCCTGCTCGCTCCCCAGGGATCAAGGAGAATGCATCAGAGGGAGACCACTGTGTCCAGGAGGTGAGGAAAACCACTAGACGTATAGCTGGGACTATCCAGGTCCAGGGCTCTGCAAAAGGTTGCTTGGCAGAAAACCTCCAGACCACCGGCGCAGGACCCATGAGAGAAGCGGGCAGCTGCGTCCACCCTCCAGGCCCATCCAGAGCAGGCAAAAGCACCAGCAGCCTCACAGCCAATGGGGGGTTGTGGGCAGAAGCTGGAGGACTCCAGCCCTTTTCCCATTGCACTAACAGGCCCTGCTGTGGGGACGCAGGAGAAATGCCATGTCTGGACTGTCAGCTGGGACTGGACATTCATTACTGGGTGTGGGATGAGAGGTCACTTAGCCCTCCGAGGGTGATCAGGAAGGCGTGGACCTGCCTGGGCCCCCACTTCACAAGCAGATCTGGTGAGAAGATTACCCCTGCATCCTGAGCTTGCTGGAGGGTGAGGGCTGGGGTCAGAGGTGGGGTGGAAACAGCTGGGATGCCATGCCTGGGCCAAGGCAGGCCTTCCTGGACAAGTCACCTGCATGGAGATAGGTGGGAAGGGGCTTGTGGGAGGTTTGAGGCAGGTTTGTGTGGAGCGGGTACCTGCTCCTACCTCCCACCTATGCAGCCAGAGGCCAGGACCCCGGATCTGTCTGTGAGGGGCTGGCCCTCTCACATTAGGGCAGGAAGGAGACATTCCTCCCCAGGGGTCCACAGGTGGGAGAGTCACTCGGGAGCCGTGGTCCTGGCCCACAGTTGGGACATCCACCCTGCACCCAGGATCTAGTTCCTATTTCACTTCTTTTTATCTGGTGACCCTGCACCCCCTCCTTTTCCGAGATCGAGAGGCATTGGGAACTACAAAGACCCAGAGCCCTGATGGCTGTGCTGGGAACTGCCCATGACGCCTCATCTCGTCTCTCCATGTCCCGAACGGGGCCATGTGGGTGAGTCCTGGACCCAACACACCTCCATCAAGCTAGCTTTGCAAAAGGAAAGTACACCCAAATAGAAGACCCAGAGTGAACATTTAAACTGGGCCTAGTGTTAATTAATTTTAAAGGCTAAAATAATAATAATAATTCAATTATCTCAGGACCTGCTCAGAGAGCTCCAGGTGAAACGGAAGGTTGAAACCTCAAACCATGGTCCACAAATGTGCCTACTGGTCATCAGCCAGTCAGAGCTGAGGATGGTGGGGATATTTGGCTCAGATAATGGCCTTTGGAGACAGGGGCTGCAGAGGGAAGCCTGGGTGAGGAGAAGCTGGATGGCCTGCGGCTGGCTGATGTTATTATGTCCTTAAAGTGTAGTTATGCCATGGTGCTGGTAACCGCCTGGTACAGGGGAAGATCTGTGTTCAAATCCCACTCTTAATGGCGGTGTGACCTTGGATAAGGCACTTCACCTCTCTGCACTGATTTGGTTGTCTGTGAAACAGAGATGGCCTTCCACACCCTCCAAGGCTGCTGGAAGGTTTACCCTGCATATGGCAGGCATCCAGAAAGCCTGTCCATTGCTAACTGACTCAAAAGAAGATTAATGGGGAGTCGTGGTTTACATCATCCTTTTAAGGGAATTGTTGACTAGAGTGTCATGTTTTTAATGTGGGCTGTTCGATAAAAGACTAAAAGAAAAAAAAAGAACAGAGTTTCTGTTTGGGATAATGAAAAAGTTCTGGGAATGGATAGTGGTGATGGCTGCATAGCACTGTGAATGGAATTAATGTTGCTAAACTGTATCCTTGAAAATAACGTGGTAAACTTTATCTTCTGTATGCGTTATCACAAGAAGTTAAAAAAATTGAGTACTTACTGTATCCCAAGCAATGCTGTAAACACTGGGAACCCAGAGTGTTCATGCCCCACAGAAGCTCACTCTCTAGTGCAGAAAACAGACGCTAAGCACATTTTCATAAACATATGATTTTTTCTGTGGAGGAGATAAGAGCTGAACATGGAACAACAGACTGGTTCCAAATAGGAAAAGGAGTACGTCAAGGCTGTATATTGTCACCCTGTTTATTTAACTTCTATGCAGAGTACATCATGAGAAACGCTGGGCTGGAGGAAGCACAAGCTGGAATCAAGATTGCCAGGAGAAATATCAATAACCTCAGATATGCAGATGACACCACCCTTATGGCAGAAAGTGAAGAGGAACTCAGAAGCCTCTTGATGAAAGTGAAAGAGGAGAGTGAAAAACTTGGCTTAAAGCTCAACATTCAGAAAACGAAGATCATGGCATCTGGTCCCATCACTTCATGCAAAATAGATGGGGAAACAGTGGAAACAGTGACAGACTTTATTTTTTGGGCTCCAAAATCACTGCAGATGGTGATTGCAGCCATGAAATTGAAAGATGCTTACTCCTTGGAAGAAAAGTTATGACCAACCTAGATAGCATATTCAAAAGCAGAGACATTACTTTGCCAACAAATGTCCGTCTAGTCAAGGCTATGGTTTTTCCAGTAGTCATGTATGGATGTGAGAGTTGGACTGTGAAGAAAGCTGAGAGCTGAAGAATTGATGCTTTTGAACTGTGGTGTTGGAGAAGACTCTTGAGAGTCCCTTGGACTGCAAGGAGGTCCAATCAGTCCATTCGGAAGGAGATCAGCCCTGGGTGTTCTTTGGAAGGAATGATGCTAAAGCTGAAACTCCAGTACTTTGGCCACCTCATGTGAAGAGTTGATTCATTGGAAAAGACTCTGATGCTGGGAGGGATTGGGGGCAGGAGGAAAAGGGGACGATAGAGGATGAGATGGTTGGATGGCATCACGGACTCGATGGACGTGAGTTTGAGTGAACTTTGGGAGTTGGTGATGGACAGGGAGGCCTGGCGTGCTGCGATTCATGGGTTCGCAAAGAGTTGGACACGATGGAGTGACTGAACTGAACTGAACTGACAGCTAAGATAAAAACTAAAGTCTGATAAGGAATGGGAGGGTTGGAGGTACTGTTTTAGTTAGAAAGTCAGGGGAGACTTCCTGGAGGAGGGGGCACTTAAACAGACCCCCTCTACCTGAAGGAAGCAAGAGAGGGAGCCACATGGATATCTGGGGGCATGGCACATGCAAAGGCCCTGAGGCAGCAGAGAGCTTGGTGTGCTGCAGGTCAGCAAGGAGGGCCATGTGTGAAGATGACAGGGGCAGAACATGAGCTCAGAGATCCGGGACAACTCCCAGATTCGACTGCAGCATGGCCCTCCAGGTCCCTGGACCTTGCAAAGACAGGCTTGGGGCTTTCCGTAAGTGAAAGAGAAACCACAGAGCACTCTGAGCCAGGAAGTCATGATCTGACTTGGGTTTAACAACACTCCTATCCTCATGTGTGTCTCTTGCTAACATAGCTGGGCTCTTCCCTTCTGTGCCCTGTCCAGGGTCTGGCACGTTGGCATCTGTCGGGAAGGGTTTTTTAAGTAAATGCCACAGAAGCAGAAGCTCACCAGGCAGGTGGAATGTGGGGCCTCTGTCTCGTCCCTGTCACTCACTTCTCACTTGCCTGACTCAGTTCCCCTCGTGGGTCCTCACTCTGGTTCCTCATCTCTTAGGAAAGGCACTGGCAACACGATGCTTTTTATCATTGTTGCTTTAATTTTAGCAATTAAAATTAAATTGCTTTTAATCAAAAAGCAATTTAGCTTTTTAATTTTAGCATTAAAAAAAGTTGAGATGCAAGTCAGGTAACACAAAATTCACCATTTCAAAAAGTGTACCTAGGGGGTTCTTAGTATATTCACTCTGTTATGCAGCCATCACCACTATCCATTCCAGAACATTCCCAGCACCCCAAACAGAAACCCCAAACCTCTTAGCAGCAGTCTTTCCCCATTCCCTCCTCCCCTCTCCCCTGGTGACCACTCATTTGCTTTCTGTCTCTAAGGATTTTCCACCCAGGATGTTCACATAAATGGAGTCATACAGTGTGCGGCCTTCTGTGTCTGGCTTCTTTCACTCAGCATCGTGTTTTAAAGGCCCATCTGTGTTGCAGCACCAATCAGGACGTCACACCTTTTCATGGCTGAATAATATTCCATCATGGTCATGACAGTTTTAAAGGCAGGTCCTATTCTCTTCAATCAGAAAATAAGGCCACAACAGGGCTTGGAGGGGGCTGAGAACTTATGAACTGCCTTGGATCCTTGGATCCCAGACCCCAGCTTGCTCACAGCTCTGCAGGCTGAGGGGCTGTTGTGGGAGCCACAGTAAGGATAAGACAGCTCTGTCCCTACGGTGAGTGCTCCAGGAGAGCCAGCATACGAGGGAGGCCATGAGCTGTGGCTGCCAGCTCCTCCCTGCCAGCCCAGATGGGCCCCTGCCGAGTAGCTGTTGGCTTGGCTGGTGTAGAGGCAGATGGGCTTGGGGCAGGGGGGACAGGGCAGCTGTGGACTGGCCTGTGGTCAGCAGACCCGGTCAGCCTGTTGGGTTTGACATGAGGCCAAGTCGGATGGGCTCACAGCACGGACAACTCCCAGATCTCTCTGCAGCACGGCCCTCCAGGCCTCATCCCTTAATCAGAGCCCCGTGGGCCCTTACATTGGTCAGGTGGCCTGAGGCCAGGGTCAAGATGAAAGGGACCAAGAGAAGACTTGCGCTTGGAGCATAAGCTCCTGAAAGTCCCACAGTGCCATGACCTGGGTTTCTCTCCTAAAGATGAACATTTCCAGGGCCCTGCTCAGAACCACTGGATCAGAACCACTGGCACCTAGAATCTGCATTTTGACAGGTTCTTCAGTGACACACTGTTTGAGAGCCACTGGTAATGTTTTAAGTGTTTTGGGAGTGAGATTGCTCCACCTTAGTTGGGCTGCCTGGTTCTCAGCAAGATACAGACATTCTCCGAGCCTCAGTTTTCTGATCTCTGATCTCTACAATGGGTATCATACAATCATCTCAGGATTGACTGAGAGGATTTAGTGAGGCAACAAGAAACTGCTCAAAAACTGTTAACTGCAATTGCGTGCGTGCTCAGGTGCTTTGGTCATGTCTGACTGTTTGCAACCCTATGGACTATAGCCTACCAGGTTCCTTGGTACATGGGATTCTCCATGAAAGCATACTGGAGTGGGTTGCCATGCCCTCTTCCAGGGGATCTTCCCAACCCAGGGATCAAACCTGTGTCTCCTGCATTGCAGGCAGATTCTTTACCTACTGAGCCACCTAGGAAGCCCCTAGCTGCAATTAGTAGTATACTATTATTATATATGAAAACCAAGTCAGAGGTCTGCCTGGATATTAAAAGAAAATGGGGCAGGGAGAATTAATAAATGAGAGAGAGAAAGACAGAGGGTTTATGATATGGAGAATTAGCTGCTGCGGGACTTGGCTCTGGCTTCCACCCTGTTCTGGCTATCGTTTCATGCCTCAGTTTCCCCATTTGTGTAACGGTGATAGTAAGAGTGACCCTTGCTGGAAGGCTCTACAAACTGCAATGTGTTGTCCGGTGCCAGGCGAGGAACCCATCATGAGGAGAAGAACGGAGGCCTGAAGCTGATCCAGACTGACTGCTTGAGTCTGGGCCAGGCCAGCTGGCTGAGGCTGGCTCCCGTCCTCCCAAGGCCTGGCTCCTGAAAACCCCATCCTCTCTGGGGCTATCTCAGTTCCTCGGGCCCGAGCCAGCAGGCAGGCAAGTGTGGCCAAATGGCCCTGTGACAAGAACACCCTTCGGGCCCCATCACATCAGTGTGTCCATCTGACCTCTTGCCAGACCTGTGTCTGTACCGGGTAGGAGGGCGGGACTCAGGCACTGAGCTGGGTGCTGAGGTCACGCTTGGCAGAGCTGCTGGTCCCTCTGACTGTGTCTCCAGCCTCTGCCATGGCCTAGCCTATTGTGCTTTTTCTCCTGGACAGCTATGCTACCTCCTCTTGGGGTTTCCTGCCTTCATCCTGGCCTGAGCCACCCGGTGGCTGCAGGGGCATTGCTCATCATACACAACCTTCCCTAGAGCCTCTGCGGCTCTCCATGGCCATCGCCAGCCCTCTGTCCACTCACAAAACAGCCATCACCTTTCAGGCATCTCAATGGGGCCGTTTGTTTATTTGAGAAGTATTTACTGAGCCCTAATGCTACTTGCCTGGTGGCTCAGATGGTAAAGCGTCTGACTACAATGGGTTCAATCCCCGGGTTGGGAAGATCTCCTGGAGAAGGCAACCCTCTCCAGTATTCTTCCCTGGAAAATCCCATGGACAGAGAAGCCTAGTAGGCTACAGTCCATGGGGTCGCAAAGAGTCAGACACAACTTCACTTTTCACTTTACTTTCAATGCTAGGCAACAGGAATTGAGAGGTGGGCCAAATGGGCACCTTGAAGCCCCTCCCACTCTCACCAGGCTGTCCCGCGGGGGAGAGCAAATGCAGAGCCAGTCTACTCTCCCTTCCCCTTCTTTTTTATAAAAAATTGTTGAAATAGAGTTGATTTACAATGTTGTGTTAGTTTCAGCTGTACGGCAAAATGATTCAGTTATCAGTTCAGTTCAGTTGTTCAGTCGTGTCTGATTCTTTGTGACCCCATGAACTGCAGCATGCCAGGCTTCCCTCCCACTCCCAGAGTCTGCTAAAACTCATGTCCATTGAGCCGGTGATGCCATCCAACCATCTCATCCTCTGTCATCCCCTTCTCCTGCCCTCAACCTTTGCCAGCATCAGGGTCTTTTCAAATGAGTCAGCTCTTTGCATCAGGTGGCCAAAGTACTGGAGTTTCAGCTTCAACATCAGATCTTTCAAGGAACCCCCAGGACTGATCTCCTTTAGGATGGACTGGTTGGATCTCCTTGCAGTCCAAGGGACTCACAAGAGTCTTCTCCAACACCACAGTTCAAAAGCATCAATTCTTTGGTGCTCAGCCTTCTTTATAGTTCAACTCTCACATCCATACATGACTACTGGAAAAACCATAGCCTTGACTAGACAGACCTTTGTTGACAAAGTAGTATCTCTGCTTTTTAATATGCTGTTTAGGTTGGTCATAACTTTCCTTTCAAGGAATAAGTGTCCTTTAATTTCATGGCTGCAATCACCCTCTGCAGTGATTTTGGAGCCCCCCAAAATAAAGTCTCTCACTGTTTCCCCATCTATTTGCCATGAAGTGATGGGACCAGATGCCATGATCTTCATTTTCTGAATGTTGAGTTTTAAGCCAACTTTTTCACTCTCCTCTTTCACTTTCATCAAGAGGCTTTTGAGTTCCTCTTCACTTTCTGCCATAAGGGTGGTGTCATCTGCATATCTGAGGTTACTGAGATTTCTCCCGGCAATGTTGATTCCAGCTTGTGCTTCGTCCAGCCCAGCGTTTCTCATGATGTACTCTGCATAGAAGTTAAATAAGCAGGGTGACAATATACAGCTTTGACGTACCCCTTTTCCTATTTGGAACCAGTCTGTTGTTCCATATCCAGTTCTAACTGTTGCTTCCTGACCTGCATATAGGTTTCTCAAGAGGCAGGTCAGATGGTCTGGTATTCCGATCTCTTTCAGAATTTTCCACAGTTTATTGTGATCCACATAGTCAAAGGATTTGGCATAGCCAATAAAGCAGAAATAGATGTTTTTCTGGAACTCTCTTGCTTTTTCCATGATCCAGTGGATGTTGGCAATTTGATCTCTGGTTCCTTTGCCTTTTCGAAAACCAGCTTGAACATCAGGGAGTTCACGGTTCACGTATTGCTGAAGCCTGGCTTGGAAAATTTCGAGCATTACTTTACTAGAGTGTGAGATGAGTGCAATTGTGTGGTAGTTTGAGCATTCTTTGGCATTTCCTTTCTTTGGGATTGGAATGAAAATTGACCTTTTCCAGTCTTGTGGCCACTGCTGAGTTTTCCAAATTTGCTGGCATATTGAGTGCAGCACTTTCACAGCATCATCTTTTAGGATTTCAGATGGATATATCTTTCCTTTTCTCCTTTCCCTTCTGCTTCTCTTTTCTCAGCTATTTTTAAGGCCTCCTCAGACAATCATTTTGCCTTTTTGCATTTCTTTTTCTTGGGGATGGTTTTGATTGCCACCTCCTGTACAGTGTTATGAACCTCCGTCCATAGTTCTTCAGGCACTCTGTCTATCAGATCTAATCCCTTGAATCTATCTGTTACTTTCACTATATAATAGTAAGGGATTTGACGTAGGTCATACCTGAATAGTTTAGTGGTCTCTATTTTCTTCAATTCAAGTCTGAATTTTGCAATGAGGATTTCATGATCTGAGCCACAATCAGCTCCTGGTCTTGTTTTTGCTGACTAAATAGAACTTCTCCATCTTCAGCTGCAAATAATATAATTAGTCTGATTTCAGTATTGACCATCTGGTGATGTCCATGTAGAGCTGTCTCTTTGATATCACAGTCCAAGTCTATGCCCCACCACCTAATGCTGAAGATGCTGAAGTTGGACAGTTCTATGAAGACCTACAGGACATTCTAGAACTAACACCAAAAAAAGATGTCCTTTTCTTCATAGGTGTGCTGTGCTTAGTCACTCAGTCCTGTTCAACTCTTTGCAACACCATGGATTGTAGCCCACCAGGCTCCTCCGTCCATGGGTATTCTTCAGGTAAGAATACTGGTGTGGGTTGCCATGCCCTCCTCCAGGGGATCTTCCCAACCCAGGGATCAAACCTAGGTCTCCCACATTGCAGGCGATTCTCTACCATCTGAGACACCAGGGAAGCCCTCATCATAGGGGCCTGGAATGCAAAAGGAGGAAGTCAAGAGATACCTGGAGTAACAGGCAGGTTTGGCCTTGGAGTACAAAATGATTCAGTTACACATATATATAAAGATATATATATATACACATTTATAAATACATCTAAAGAATACATATATATATGTATTCTTTCTTTTTACATTCTCTTCCATTATAGGTTATTACAAGATATTGAATATAGTTCCCTGTGCCACACAGTGGGCTTCCCAGGTGGCGCAGTGGTAAAGAATCTGCCTGCTAATGCAGGAGACCCAGGAGACTTGGGTTCAAGCCCTGGGTCAGGAAGGTTCCCTGGAGGAGGAAATGGCAACCCACTCCAGTGTTCTCTCCTGGAGAATTCCAAGGACAGAGCAGGCTGGTGGGCTACAGTCCATTGGGTCGCACAGAGTCAGACACGGCCGAGCGCGCATACATGCCGCCTAATTGTAGTGCCACACAGAAGGACCTTGTCATTTATCTCTTTAATATGTAACAGTTTGTACCTGCTAATTCTAAACTCCTAATTTATCCTCCTACCCTCATTCCCCTTTGGTAGCCATAAGTTTGTTTTCCATGTCTGTGAGTCTTTTTTGGTTTTATAAACAGGTTCATTTTTATCATTTTTTTTTTTTAGATTCCACATATAAGTGATGTTATACGATACTTTTCTTTCTCTGTTTGACTTACTTAGTATGATAATCTCTAGGTCTATCCATACCGCGGTAAACCCTCCCTCTTCCTCTTGAAAGGCCCAGTGTCCCAGCCTCTGGGTGACATTCTGGTACAGATGACAGTCCATCCTGTTAAGGTGTCCTGGGGCATCCCCTGAGAGGGGCTGAAACACTGGGATGGATTTGGGAGGCAGAGGGGTGGGGTTGCTCCAGCTCTGCACTGGCTGCAGACCATTATCAGCTCAATTTCTGGAGGCTCAGTTTGCTCACCTGTAAAATGGGCACTATGGTGCCTGTGCGATGAGCTGCTGTGTGGGTGGAGGCTCAGCATGGAGCCGGCACACAGCAGGCCAATTTGTTTTCTTGCTGCCGTCTCATGCGTGCGTGCTCAGTCGCCTCAGTCGTGTCTGACTCTGTGATCCTATGGACTGTAGCCCGCCAGGCTCCTCTGTCCATGGGATTCTCCAGGCAAGAATACTAGAGTGGGTTGCCATGCCCTCCTCCAGGGGATCTTCCAGACCCAGGGATTGAACCACATCTACCTACATTGCAGGTAGATTCTTTACCACTGAGTCACCATCTCAGGGCACCCGCTTTGCTGGCAGAAGCTCCTTGGGCCACTGGGATCGCTGGCAGAATGAGACCTGACTTCCCTGTGGCTCCCTTTTCCAGCAGCTGCTGGCACAGCTGCTCCACTTGGATCACAGGGCAGTGGACAAGGAGTGACTTTGGAGGTGGTCTCCAACCTGGTTACATACTCACCGCCCAGGTGGGAGCTGGGTCCTGGGGGACTCACGCTCACTGGGCACTAGCTAGGACCCTGCTAGGACAATCACCCATATCTCCTGCTTGGCAGGGGGATTCTTTACCACTGGACCACCTGGGAAACCCTAAATGGGTTTAATACCCATTAAATAATACAACTTCAGAGAGTTATAAGGATTAAGTGAGCGAATATGTGTGCATACTTGAACAGGATATAGATTAGCCAAAACAGTTTTACAGGAAAAAAAACTCCAAAGTTGGAGGCCTTAGCCAACCTGATTCAAAGATTTACTATGAAGCTATATGAATCAAGCCAGTGTAGTATGGGTGAAAGGACAGACACATGGATCAATATAACACAGAATCTAGAAATAGATCCCCCCAATCCATGGTCAGCTGGTTTCTGTTAAAAGCACCAGGCAATTCAATGAGGAAAGGATAGTATTTCCAATAAATTAATTAATTTATGAGAAAAAAATTTAATATCAACCCTTCCCTTACATCGTATACAAAATTATGCTGAAAAGGGTCACAATATAAATGTTGAAATAAGACCTAAATGTGGAAAAGCTAAAGCAAAAAAACTTCTAGAAAAATATATCTAAGAAAATCTTTGTAACTTCGATTTTTTAGATAAGACATAAAGAGCATGAACAACAAAAGAAAAATGGATAAACTGAACTTTATCAAAATTTAAAAGTCTTGCTCACTGAAAGAACCTGTTGTGAAAGTAAAAAGACACAGCGCAGAATGAGAGACAATATTTGTAATCCATACAAGTGACAGATCATTTGTATCCGGACCTCATACAACTCAATCATAAAAACATAAACCATCCAGTTAAAAATGGGTGAGAGATTTGAACAGACAATTCTCAAAGCAAAATACATGAGTGACCAAGAGGCACATGAAAAGATGCTCAACATCATCAGCTACCAGGGAAACCCAAGTTAAAATCTCAATGAGATACCAATGTACGCCCATCGAAATGGCTGAAGCTTAAAAGACTGATCGCAAGTGGTGATGTGGTACAATCAGAAATCTCCACTGCTGGTGGGGGCACGCAACCGTGTCATCCCTTTGGGAAACAGCTTGGCAGCTTCTTACAGAGCTAAGCATGCTGTGCTGCGCTTAGTTGCTCACTCGTGTCCGACTCTTTGTGACCCCATGGATTTAGCCCACCAGGCTCCTCTGTCCATGGGATTCTCCAGGCAAGAATACTGGAATGGGTTGCCGTGCCCTCATCCAGGGGATCTTCCCAACCCAGGGACTGAACCCAGTCTCCCACACTGCAGGCGGATTCTTTACCATCTGAGCCACCAGGGAAACCCAAGAATACTGGAATAGGTAGCCTATCCCTTCTCCAGGGGATCATCCCAAGCCAGGAATCAAACTGGGGTCTCCTGCATTCCAGGCAGATTCTTTACCAGCTGAGCTACCAGGGAAGCTCCAGAGTTAAGCATATGCCCATCATATATCCCAGCCATTTCTCCTCACCGAGAGTAACAAGAGCCCATGAACACAAAAAGACTTGTACACAGCTGTTCCCAGCAGCTTTGCCCACAGTAGCTCAAAACTGAAAACCATCCAAATATCCATCAACAGGGCAAAGGACAAATTGTTACAGGTCCATACAGTGGAAGACTACTCAGGAATAAAAATGAACAAACTATTGATACATACAACAATTGGATGAATGTCAAAATGATTCCGTGGAGTAAAAGAAGCCAGGCAGAGTGTGTCCTGTATTATTCCACTTACATGAAATTCTAGAGAGTGCAAACTAATATATACTGTCAGACAGCAAATCAGTGGTCACCATGACACAGAACAGTCAGGGGTGCACCATACGATGGAACAAGGAAATTTGGGGGGTGATGGAAATGTTCCAATTCTTAATTCTGGGGGTGGCCTCATAAGCATATACAGCTGTCAAAACTACGGGACTCTACACTTGAAGCAGATGCAGCTTACTGTAGATAATGACATTTTTTTTAAAAGTCTTTGTTTGCAGTAAAAGAGAAAAGCTCCAGCGGCAGGCACCTACCCTCTTTGGAAGCCTCCAGCAAACTGCTGATTTAACACCCTGAAGACTCCACAGGCGAGCCGACCACCCGAGTAATTACATTAAGGGAAACAATCAGTTGGTGCATTTTTCATCAACTGAGATCATTCATATTTATCAAACTGCTAATTCATCTCGATTTGTCCCAGGAGATCTGATCCACCCTGGCCTGGGCATGAGAAATGGGTTACGCCAGGCACATGGAAGAACCTCATTAATTGCATGCTGAATGAATTAATAACGGCCCCGTCTTCCCGGGTACACTCAGCTTTTATCAGTGGCCAATGGGAAGCCAGAAGTCAGTGTGGGCAGCCTGAGCTGACCCTGGGAGAAGCCCAAGGCTATACTCTCCTGTACCAACAAAGCTCTTTCCAGGACACTCTCAGATGCCAAGGCTCGGAACAGTGAGAAAAGGCAAAATCAGGACCATGTTGGTATGGCATTAAGGATGGGCAACACAGCAGAGAAGCTCGAAAACCAATGGCAGCTAATATCAGGTCAGATGCAGGCTTCTTCCAGAAACGTCTAGCCCACCAGGATGATAGAAGTTTGAAGCAGGATAAAACTGCTGTGGACAGTTAAGCCAAATGGTCTTCGCTGAGGGGGGGGGGGTGTTGTAAAGTCAAGCCAGTCACTGCTGGTATTTCTCTTTTGCTCCAGCTCCAGGTTGGACACCCTCGGAGGTCTAAGATGCTGAGTTTCCTTGGCTGTGCAGGAAGTGGCCTGGGGACCACAGCTTTCTCTTCCACCTTCTTCTTGAGTCTTATCAATCACTTAAGTCAGCAGTTCCTAGACTGTGGTCCAAGGACCCTGGGCATTCTTGGGGTCCTTCCTTTCCCAGCTGTGTGAGTCAGGATGTTTTACCACATTTCTGCCAAACAAAATATCACAACCAACTGAATACAGAAGTGATGTGAGAATCCAGCTGTCCTCTATTAAGCCAGACATTAAAGAGATTTACAAAAGTGCCACTCTTCTCAGTAATTTTTTTGTTTAAGAAAATATAGTTATTTTTCAGAAAAATATTATTTATGTTAACATGTGATGGATTTGCTATTTCTATTTTTAGTGAATGAATATATATGTGTGGGCTTCCTAGGCGGTACTAGGGGTAAGGAACCCTCCTGCTGGTGCAGGGGACAGAAGAGACGTGGATTCGATCCCTGGGTCGGGAAGATCCCCTGGAGGAGGGCATGACAGCCCACTCTACTATTCTTGCCTGGAGAATCCCATGGATAGAGGAGCCTGGTGGGCTACGGTCCATGGGGTCGCAAAGAGTTGGACACGACTGAAGTGACTTAGCATGCATATACCTATCTAAATGTTTCAGTTTTAATATCTTTTTTTCATTTTGTTTATTCCAAAAATTTATTCAAGTATAGTAGATATACAATATTGTGTTATTAATAGTTTCAGGTGTACAATAAAGTGAATCAGTTATACATATAACCACTCTTTTTCAGATTATTTTCCATTTAGGCCATTACAGAGTACTGAGCAGAGTTTCCTGTGCTGTCCTATTGTACTGTCCTTTTCAGTTATTTGTTTTATATACAGTAGTGTGTATATGTCAATCCCAGTCTTCCAGTTTATCCCTCCTCCCCTTACCCCCTGGTAATCATGTTTGTTTTTTACATCTGACATCTTATTTCTGTTTTGTAAATAAGTTCAAATGTACCTTTTTAAAAAAAATACTCTACATATAAGTGGAATCATATGATAGTCATCTTTTTCTGTTTTACTTTATTCGGTCTGAGAATTTCAAGGGCCATCCATATTGTTACAAATAAACACTGACAGATACAGCCCACACATGCAGCAGCTCTTTGGGATAAGAAATCATTTTTAAGAGTGGAAGAGGGTCTTAACACCAAAACATTTGATAAACACTGCCCTAAAAGTATTAATAGCTGGGTAATTTGGGTGTTTGATCTATTAATGTATCTATTGATCCAAGCAATGTTCCTTACTTCTTAGAGCTCCTGGCCCATGGAGGACTCGTCCAAGTTCCTAGGCTGGTGCCATTTGTTACAAGATGCCCAGAGCTTAAAGGAGATGTTAAGGTGAGTCAATGAGACATGATGATGAGCAAACGTTCCATTGGTGGCTTGTGGCTGCCAAGTCTTGGATAAGGGACGGCCTCCACTCATGGGGTTGTTACAGTCAAGAAGATGTGGGAAGGAGGCTGAGCTGGGAGGGGCCAAGAGAACATTTCAAGGGGAGAAAGGATCTCAACTCACACAGACAACTCACACAGTCAAAAGTAGAAGCATGTCCAACACACATTTTGGCCAAATGGTGCATGACCAGTGCAAAGATCAATATTTGGCCAAAGATAAATATCACCCTCACAGAAACAACTTCTGCGTTATGGGAATAAGTGTGAAATTGTACTCAGCATTTGAATTACTAACCCTGTTAGGAGTTATTCAGCTTGCCTGCCCTTCTAGGAAACTCTGACCCATGATGAAGTCTTTTCTCTCCATCTCCTGGACTTAGGCGATGGAGAGGATGCAGTTTTGTGAAGCAACCCTACAAAGGGACACAAAGGTGCTTCTGAGCCCCTCCAGGAGGGGAACTAGTCTGCCTCCCTCACCTCTATGTTTGTTGTAAGTATTATTACTTATCCTGTAAACTGGGCTTCCCAGGTGGCTCTAGCGGTAAAGAACCTGCCTGCCAAAGCAGGGGACATAAGAGATGTGGGTTCAGTCCCTGGGTTGGGAAGATTCCCTGGAGGCGTGGATGGCGACTCACTCCTGTATTCTTGCCTAGAAAATCCTATGGACAGAGGAGCTGGGCAGGCTACAGTCCATAGGGTCACAAAGAGTAGGAGATGACTGAAGCAACTTAGCATACACACACACATCCTATAAGTCGTTTCATGCATTGGCTACGAGAGTGATCTTCATAAACCTAGGACTTTGACCCCAGACAGCTCAAGGATGAAAAGATGCAGCTATCTGACCTCTCAGAGACCAAGAGCAAGGTCAAAGTGTGGATCAGCAAGCGTGGGGCTCAACACGTGCCAAGCCCTAAGATTTGGTGCATTCTGGCCTGAGGTTCCCTTGGAGCTGGACTCAAGGACTTCCATCTTCCTCTTCAGGATCATGAACCTGGGAACCCTCCACTGTCCTCACTTTACCCAAGTGGCTCTGGGGGCCACAACCATGAAGCCATGATCACGGATCAGCTCCAGGTGCCCTGGCTGCAAACTCACAGAGGAAAGTCAAAAGCTCAAATGGCAAGATCTGTGTGGGGGGGGCATCTCCCATCTGGACACCATGCTGGTGCTGAAGGGTGATGAGAGCTGGCTGCCACTTACATACCTACTGGACACCCAATGTGGTACTAGACGCTTGGGTCGACCAGCCCATCAGGCAGTGGAGCAGAACAGCCAATGCCACCAACATCAGAGCCTAGGGATCCAGGTTCCAAGCCTGGCGCTGACACGCACTAGCTGTGTGATTTGGGGCTGGTTACTTAATCTTTCTGTGCTTGGCGTCCTCTTCCACACATTGGGATTCATGATATGAGGGTTATCAGGTAACTCACAGGGCTGCTGGAGGGTAAACAGTAACAGATGAGAAGTAGATGCTGCTGCTTTTATCATGTCCTCTGGTCCACCCAGAAGCCAGGGAGGTGAGGCTTATGGTCTTTACTTTATGGCTGAGGACGCTGGGAGCTTTGTATCCACACCTGCCTCACTTCAAACCTCTGCGGTTTCTGCTTTACCTATGGCTCCTCATAAAAGCTGTTCCTGTTTCACCAAATGAAAAAGAAGCTCATCTTTGCTACTTTAGACCCAAGATGGAAGGCATGATGAGCTAGAAGGTGGGGTGCTTGGCTCTGCCACTTCCTAGTCACACGTCCTTTGTCTTCTCCTCTGCAGAATGGGCACAGTGCAGCCTGCCCTTCTTCCCTTCCTTCTTTCTCTCCTTTTCTTTTCCTTGTTTCCTTCCTCCCTCTTTCCATCTTAGCAAACACGTGCTGTGTTACCACACCAGGCCAAGGGTGAATCAGACAAGGAAGCCCCTGCCCTCAAGAGCTCCTAGTCTTGTAGGAAAGTTAGAGCTATAAAGAAGCACCATGTGGCGTGGCTGGTGCGTCCATGGAGGGAGACGCAGGGACTATGGGGATCCAGCCAGGGGATCAGGGGGTGGCTTCCTAGAGGAGGAAGCACCAAAGCTGAATCCTATAAGGTCACTGCTGATGGGGAGGCATGCGGGTGGGAAGGGGCATGCATGGGCATGGCTGGAGTGCCCATCCCATGGAGGATGGTAGTGGTCAGAGGGAGGCAGACGGGGCCTCAAACAACACTTGTCTGTAAGGCCTTGAAGGACCCACTGAGAAAGACAGGTCCATCATGGAAATCTGTGTGTGTCCTCTTGCTGTCTATTGACTAACGTGCGTTTTCTAGAACCAGCTGGTAAATCAGGAGGTGGAGGCGCTGTAAATCCTACCGAGGCCAGAAGGAGCCACTTTGGGCTAATTAGAACCACAGAGCAGTTTGAGGACTTCAATTACCGCTCTCGGCAGGAAGGCGCATCCCCACATCTGTGGGGGTGATTAAATCCACGGGGATGTCGCTCATGGTGCAAGGTATTAAAACGAGGTAGGGTCCCGGAGCACACGCCTGTCTTCCTCATGTAAGATTGTTCATCTCAGGGGTCAGAGTGCATGTCAGGAAATGGCTTGGAGACAAGAAAAAATAAGAACTTCCACCCTTCCTCCTTCTCCTCTGCTTCCTTCCCCGTCCCCAATGTTTTATTTGATTTAAAAGGAAGAAGGAAATGAGATTGCACTTAAGTCATAACTCTGTTGCCAAGTGTGTGAAGTTTATGGGAAACGCTGGACCGGGGTGAGGCTGTTGGAGGCCAGGTTCTTGGAAAAGCCACAGTCATCACTCAACCAGCAGCTGATGCTCTCTCAGAATCTTTTCCCCTGGTTCCAGGGGCTTAAAAATATACAAACACCTCATTGGTTATCTATTTTAAATATAACAGTGACCTACTGTATAGCACAAGAAGCACTGCTCAATATTTTACGGTAACCTAAATGAGAAAAGAATTTGAAAAAGGATAGATACATGTATATATAAACTAACACAATATTGGTAATCAACTATGCTTCAATATAAAATAAAAATTAAAAATACATTAAAAAAAACTTTGAAAATATATTATTTGAGGGGCTACACTCTGCCACTCAACCTTGATCACTCTCACAGTGGGAGAGGAGCACTGGGGTGGGATCAGGGACACAGCTCCCTCCTAGCGGGCTGCCAACTCGTTCTTTGACCCTGGCTCTGGTGCTTGGTCATCTGTAAAGGGGACAGTGGTGGCTGGATCAGGAAAGCAGAAATTCTGCAGTTCTACAGCTTGCTCGTGTATTCAGGGACTCAAGTTGCCAGAAAAGCTCAGGACACCCAGTTAAAATTGAATTTTAGGTAGTCATTTTTCAGTATAATCTTATCTCACATATTGTATGGGACATACTTACCTAAAGAATCATTTCCTGAAATCAAATTTAAGTGGGGCGCCTGTCTTTTCTTTTCGGCCATGTTTTCACCTGGGCATATGGACTCTTAGTTCCCCAACCAAGGATCGAACCCAACGCCCCTGCATTGAATGCGCTGAGTCTTAACCACTGGACTGCCAGGGAAGTCCCAGGCAACCTGTCTTTTTATTTGCTGAATCTGGCGTCCCTATCAGAGATACAACCTATTCTAAGTAAGATTTAGATTCCAAATGGGTAGGAGGGGAGATGGGAGAAGGAGGTGAGGATGGACTCCGTTAGAATCTGTCCTGATCAATCAGTCCTCTTTGTCGAGCATCACTGAGCCTGGCAGAGCAGAACTCAGAATGCACAGGCGTAAACTGCACTTACTGGGGGTGCATTTTGCACTCAGAGAGACTCAAGTATGTGGCCCCCCAAACCATGTGTTTCTCATGACAGTCTGAGAAGGGATGGTGCGGGGGCGGGGAGGGGCGGCACTGAGGCTTCTAAGGAAAGGGAGACCCAGAGTGCGGAGGGACTTGCCCAGGTTCACACAGCTGGTCCAAGCTCAGAGACGCCCTGGGAGCTGGTCCCCTGGGCCCACCCGTCAGATCAAGTGTCCAGTGCAGACCCTGGTCTGAGCTTCAGCTTCTGCAGCTGACCCCACCCAGTCCTCACAGGACTTCCCTTCCAACCTGCCCATCCTCATCCCTCTCCGCTGAATTGTGGTCAGTGATGGTCACTGACTACCGTTACACACCGGAAGTGGGACGGGCCTGCTGCTGCCTTCCCAGAAGTTAGTCTCATTTCTCACAGCCGTACATTCTCTCAGTTAACATGGTTACTAAGGTTAATCAGCTCTCAGTGCATGCCGGCGTTGCCTCACCGACCCTCCCACACCTCCTATAAGGCAGATTATTATTATACCCATTTCTCACATGGGGAATCTGGGGCTCAGAGAAGTGAAGTAACTCATACGTGGCAGAGCAGGGACTAGAAACCACCTGAGGTGTCCTGGGTCCTGCTCCCTTTCGGAGGCCATCAGAGTTTGTCCACTCTGCGGAATTAATGTCCCTGAGGGGACCTGTGAGGTTTCCTTCCTTAACCAAGAGGTCGACTTGCTAGTGGGGAAGGGCTGAGCACCATAATGGGCCTCTGTAAGGCTCCTGAGGGACTTTGACGGGTTACCGGGGGGTGGGGGTGGGTGGGGGGGAGGCGGCGGGGGCGTTCCCATCTAAGATTTGGTTGAAGGTGCCTTGATCTCCCAGAAGTTCAAGTTCTTCTTAGGCATCAAGGCCTCCCAGGCCCAGCGAGGAGCTGGTACACAGAAGGCGCCCTATAAGTGCGTGTAGAACTTGTTCTTCCACAACCAGGAAAGCAGCTACGTGTAGATCCTTCCACCACATCCTACCAGAGCTGCCAGCCCACGGAAAGTGGATGCCTCTGACCTTGCCCTTCTGCACTTTCCAGATTCAAGGTGCATTCATATCCAACACACGGTTGAATAGATGGGACATCAACTGAGACAACCAAGCTGCTGGCTTGTCATCCGTAGAGACGAAGGAGTTGAGACTTGGAGGGATGGAGACCTTTCTGAGATGGAGCGGGGACTGGGGTAGAGCCCAGCAATCAGGATTTAACAGGCTCCCTGGAGAAGGCAGGAGTACCCTGGGGGCAGGGGTCTGCTGCAGGCACGAAGGCAGGGAATACGGAAAAGCAAGGTGGATTCAGAGCCAATTGCAATGGAGATTCTGATGTGCAGTGTGTAGCCCAGATGAAAGGGGTCCTATGCAAGCTGAGAGACGAACAGAAAAGTGCTCCTTGGAAAATGAGATGAGTTCATAGATGAACTCTATGGGAAAAACTGGTGGCTCAGAGGTTAAAGCATCTGCCCGCAATGCGGGAGACCTGGGTTCGATCCTTGGGTTGGGAAGATCCCCTGGAGAAGGAAATGGCACCCCACTCCAGTAGTCTTGCCTGGAGAATCCCATGGACAGAGGAGCCTGGTGGGCTACAATCCACAGGGTCGCAAAGAGTTGGACACGACTGAGCGACTTCACTTTCATAGATGAAAAGGGCTTCCCTGGTGGATCAGTGGTAAAGAATCCCCCTGCCAATGTAGGAGATGCGGGTTCAATTCCTGGGTCTGGAAGATTCCCCTGGAGAATGAAAATGGCAATCCACTCCAGTATGCTTGCTTGGGAAAACCTATGGACAGAGGAGCCTGGCAGGCGACAGTCCATGGGGTTGCAAAAGAATTGGACGCGACTTAGTGACTAACCAACAGCAATGGATGAAAAAGGCTCAGAAGAGCGGCACAAAATCAGCGTCATGTGACTGTTAGGGATTCTCCCGGCTGTCACTGCCCTGTGCCAGTCAGCACATCACATCCGCTACCTTCTCTAACCCTCTCAACCACAGCTAGCTAGGTAGTTCAGTTCAGTTCAGTCGCTCAGTCGTGTCTGACTCTTTGTGACCCCATGAATTGCAGCACGCCAGGCCTCCCTGTCCATCACCAACTCCCAGAGTTCACTCAGACTCACGTCCATCGAGTCAGTGATGCCATCCAGCCATCTCATCCTCGGTCGTCCCCTTCTCCTCCTGCCCCCAATCCCTCCTAGCATCAGAGTCTTTTCCAATGAGTCAACTCTTCGCATGAGGTGGCCAAAGTACTGGAGCTTCAGCTTTAGCATCATTCCTTCCAAAGAAATCCCAGGGTTGATCTCCTTCAGAATGGATTGGTTGGGTCTCCTTGCAGTCCAAGGGACTCTCAAGAGTCTTCTCCAACACCACAGTTCAAAAGCATCAATTCTCCGGCGCTCAGCCTTCTTCACAGTCCAACTCTCACATCCATACATGACCACAGGAAAAACCATAGTCTTGACTAGATGGACCTTAGTTGGCAAAGTAATGTCTCTGCTTTTGAATATGCTATCTAGGTTGGTCATAACTTTTCTTCCAAGGAGTAAGCATCTTTTAATTTCAAGGCTGCAGTCACCATCTGCAGTGATTTTGGAGCCCCCAAAAATAAAGTCTGACACTGTTTCCACTGTTTCCCCATCTATTTCCCATGAAGTGATGGGACCGGATGCCATGATCTTCGTTTTCTGAATGTTGAGCTTTAAGCCAACTTTTTCACTCTCCTCTTTCACTTTCATCAAGAGGCTTTTTAGCTCCTCTTCACTTTCTGCCATAAGGGTGGTGTCATCTGCATATCTGAGGTTATTGATATTTCTCCCGGCAATCTTGATTCCAGCTTGTGTTTCTTCCAGCGTTTCTCATGATGTACTCTCCATATCATATACATCTATATTATTAATGAGGCTGACAATAGGTAAAATAAGCAGGGAAGAGACCCCTGCCAGCATGCAAAACAACAAATTGAACTGAATTCTTGTCACTAAATGGGTGTGGTACTCTGCATAGAAGTTAAATAAGCAGGGTGACAATATACAGCCTTGACGTACTCCTTTTCCTATCTGGAACCAGTCTGTTGTTCCATGTCCAGTTCTAACTGTTGCTTCTTGACCTGCATACAGATTTCTCAAGAGGCAGGTTAGGTGGTCTGGTATTCCCATTTCTTTCAGAATTTTCCACTAGCCTCTCTATTTTAAGGATGCGGAAGTCAAGAAAGAAGGGTTAAAGGAATTTCCCATGGTCACAGGGCTCCTGAGTAGAAGAACTGGGTCAGGTCACCCCCACAACCCACCTTGCCTCCTCCCGCCGCAGCCTGGCCACCTCCCACCCTGCCTCTGGGGAAATGGGAGCGCAGTGCTCCAAGCTGGCTCTAAACAGACACTGATTTTCTGAACAAATGAATGGATGGACACATGAATGAACAAATGAAGGGGCAGTGAAGGGGAATGAAGAGGTGAATGAATGCCACAGGGAAGATAAACATCTTCAAGCTCAAATATAAAGGGAGGATTCCCAACTTAACGATGAGGAAGGAACCCCTAGGGCAACCCCATGCGAGCAGTCATATTAATACTTTCATTACCATTTATGGCTTCCTGGACCCATTAGCAAATCCTCCAGGCTCCTGGGGGTGGGTGGGGGGTGGTGATTAGAAAAGGGAAGGGGCTGGGCTTGCTCCAGGGGCCACACCAGAGGGTCTGGGTCTATGAAGCAGCCCATCTTGAATCCAGATGCTGACATGACAACATCAAGAAAACCTCATTTGCAAACCCAAATTACTGCCATCCTGATGATCATATAAAAGAAGGATGGGCGTATAAAGCAAGCCATGAACAAGCACGATCACGGTAACAGCGGTGTCAGTGAGGAGGTGGGAGAGCTCGTGAACAAAGGTTTTTGTCATCAACACCCATTTAGTGACAAGGATTCAGTTCAATTTGTTGTTTTGCATGCTGGCAGGGGTCTCTTCCTCACTTATTTTACCTATTGTCAGCCTCATTAATAATATAGATGTATATGATATGGAGATAAATATACAGCAATGATAATTATAGTCACAATGATGACATTTAGCATTTATAAAGTGCTGATGCTGAGCATGGACCTATTCAGAGCATGTTACAAGCATCACTGTATCTACTTTCGAATGATTTAAGACATTCTTGCTTTTCTGCTGTCTTTCGATTCGCCTTCCTGAATGCACATGACATACGTGCTCATCAAATTAACCCCCGTCCAATCCTGGCTAAAGTGATCTAAACCCCAGACGGTGTGGACCAGCACATCCTGTTACATGGGAAATAATGCCAAGTAGAGCTGGCCTTTCATAACCCACTATGACAGCATGTATATCATGGTTTAGAAAATAAAATGCTGTCTCGTTCTCCTTGCTTCTTCATTCTCACTGTCACACATGAGTGTTTCACTTTGGTGGGCTGAAAGGTGGCACCGCAAAAGACGTGTCCATGTTTTAATTCCTGGAACCTGTCAGTGTGACCTTATTTGTCACAGTCTTTGCAGATGTAATTAAGAATTTCAACATGAGATCATCCAGGACCACCTGAATGGACCCTAATACTGGTGACAAGTGTCCTTATGAGGGACACACAGAGGAGAGACACACTGAGAAAAGGGGAGGGGCGCAAGTGATAAGAGAAGCAGAAATTGGAGCAACGTGGCCATAAGCTGAGTTATGCGGGTGGACTCCAGAAGCTGGAAAAGCAAGACTTCTTCCCTAGAGGGTAGAATACAGCCTTCCCAACACCCTGATCTCAGACTTCTGATCTGCTGAACTGTGAGAAATGAATTCTTGGTGTTTTAAGCCCCTGAGTTTGCAGCAGCCCCAGAAAACAAATACACTCGCTGGTCAGAAATGGACATTGATGATGGGCTACCTGACTGGGTCAGCAAGGACTCAGCAAAAACAGGACACAATGAGTCAGGATGAATGGACTGAATCCTTCAAAACTCTAGCAGATTTTATGAGCATGTATTGTTGGTAAGCCAATATTTTAAAGTCAAATACTCTTAACTAATGGGCTGTAAAGTCCCTAAACTATTTTTAACTGTTCAAAAGTGGGTGAAAATACAATCAAAAGGATACAGAGCAAGGTCATCATTCAGAGCTGCACTGCACTGCACAGTGGCCACCAGCCACATATAGTCACTGAGTCCCTGAAATGTGTCCAGCCTAAACTGAGATGTGATGTCAGTGTAAAATACACATAAGATTTCAAAGATTTAGTATGAAAAACAATGTGAAATATCTCATTAACAATGTCTACGTTGATTACATATTGGCAGTATTTTGGATATGTAGGTAAATTATTAAGACTAATTGCACCTATTCTTTTTTACTTGTATAATGCGGCTACTAGAAAATTTAAAATTACACATGTGGCTCACATTACATTTCTATTGCTCAGTGTTGATTTAGAGAGTGCTGAAAATTTAAGTTATTGGCAGTTTAAGAGATGGGTGTGCCATTAGGTTGGTTACAAGAAAATACTTGAATGGCAGAAAAGACTAGGCATCCCCAAAGGGTTAAATGTTAGATAAACTGCGGCAGTGACTTATTATTGCCCCTAAACCACTGTTGCCCAACCGGCATCAGCAGCAACAGAGTTCTTTATTATATGACCACGCCCCTACGCTTCCCTCAGCTGATTGGATCAATAGGTAGACACCTCCTTTAGAGGCAGCCAATCACTAGGCTGCCCAGAGAGCTGAGCCAATCAGCTCCAGAGCGGGATGGAGACCAAGTCTGAGTAGTGAGCTCCGAAACTGTGAAGGATTTCTAGGCGTTGCCGGCCTGCAGGCTGAGGCCACAGAGAAACACAAAATTGATCTTCCATATCACTGGGTTCTGCATACTCAAATCAAAGAAGATTCCCAAAAGCAAGACTTGAATTTTCCCCAAGTCTGGGAACTATTTACACAGTATTTACACTGTATTTACAACTATTTACATAGTATTTACATTCTATTAGGTATTCAAGTAATCTAGACATGTTTAAAATATACAGGAGGATGTGCACAGATTATAAGCAAATATTATGCCATTTTATATAAGCGACCATCAGCGGAGTTTGGACCTTGGGCGTCCTGGAACAACAACCCTCCACCCTCTGCAGCCCCCACCCCAGCCCCGCAGATACTAAGGGATGGCTATGATCCAGAGAAGGGCATGGCAATTACAGCAGTGCTGAAGAATTCAGATTTCCTGGTCTTGCCCTAGAAAGTCTGAGGGGGGCCTGGGGATCTGTGTTATACACAAGCCTCTGAGTGCACCTGCTAAAGAGGTTTGTGGGTTCACACTGTGAGATCCGACCCCCTTGCCCCCCAAGGACAGAGCTTTCAGAGGCCAGTGAGTAGAGGGGGAGGCTGGAGCATGAGAAGCAAACCAGGGGCCGCTGCCTTGAGTCCAGTTCTGGGGGCCAGAACCAGCCAGGGGTATCACTGAGAGACCCCAAGAGGATCCCCAGAGCATCCTCACTAGGGGCCCCATCCAATGTGGCCTCAGTGAGCTCCCTGGAAAACTGGCCAGTGGGTGCCAGGCACTCGGTCCACTAGAATGGAGCAGACGGACCTAGAATGCCCTTCCTGTCTTCCATTTGACAGATGTCTGATGAAAGCTCTGTTTTCATCACTACCTGAAGCCTTCCCTGGTTTCAGAGTCTGGGGACATCTCTCAAGGAAGCAGAGTTTACAGTAATGAGCCAGCCTTGCATCACCATCAAAACACGTGTCCCTTGAGTGGCCTAAATAAACAGAGGGCCCCAGCTTCGCACCACTAGCAAGCTGGCAAGAGATGGACACACCTGCTTAGAATTCAGCTGCTGAGCTTCAGGGCCACTTTCCTTGGGACCCAAAGCAGGGAACCCCCCACCGGCAGCCTCGAGTTGCTAGTGAAGCCGTGTATAAGCTGTAATTACAGCTGCTCATGAGCCGGGAGTGGGCTGGGCGTGCTTGATCACGCAGAGCCTAATGAAGCATCCTGTGTTCTACAAACCTCGCTGCATGATTTAATTAACCCTCTGCGCCCTCGCCACCCACTGTGAAGGAGGAGACCCCCCACCCCAACTTGAGAAGCAGTGACTCAGTAATTGGGGGTGTTCACTAGAGGGAGATTTGGTGGGGGAGAGAGCTCACTTGCCCAATAGGGGGGTTGGGGATTTGAATTCAGATTTAGGTGGAAGATAAAATATCAAAAAGATAATGTGGGGTGGGGGGCATGCTGGTGACACGCACCCTGTGGTGCAGTGGCAAGAATGTCTGGTTTGGGAAGGAGGGACCATGGAATGTGTCATTCTGGCTGGCGTGTGCACGGGTGAAGATGAAACCCGGCCCTGCCACTTAGTGAGGCTGGACAAGCTGTTCTTTTTCAGAAACATTTATGCAGGATCAGAGTCGTTTACATATGCTGATTATTTCATCCTCACCACAGTCCTCTGGAGTTGGCACTGTTATTTGTTGTTGTTGTTCTTTAGTCGCTCCATTGTGTCTGACTCTTGCCACCCAATGGACTGTAGTCCACCAGGCTCCTCTGTCCATTGGATTCTCCAGGCAAGAATACTGGAGTGGATTGCCATTGCCTTCTCCAGGGGATCTTCCCCACCCAGGGGTCAAATCTGCGTCTCCCACATTGGCAGGGGGATTCTTAACCACTGAGCCACTAGCAAAGCCCACGTGACTATTATTATTCCCATTTTAATGATGAGGCAGAAAACGAAGAACTAAAGAGCCGCTTGATGAACGTGAAAGAGGGGAGTGAAAAAGTTGACTTAAAACTCAACATTCCGAAAACTAAGATCATGGCATCTTGTCCCATCACTTCAAGGAAAATAGATGGGGAAACAATGGAAACAGTAAGAGACTTTACTTGGGAGAGCTCCAAAATCACTGCAGATGGTGACCGCAGCCATGAAATTAAAAGACGCTTGCTCCTTGGAAGAAAAGCTATGGATCAACCTAGACAGTATATTAAAAAGCAGAGACATTACTTTGCCAACAAAGTCTGTCTAGTCAAACCTCTGGTTTTTCCAGTAGTCATGTATGGATGTGAGAGTTAGACTATAAAGAAAGCTGAGTGCTGAAGAATTGATGCTTTTGAACTGTGGTGTTGCAGAAGATTCTTGAGAGTCCCTTGGACTGCAAGGAGATCCAACCAATCTATCCTAAAGGAAATCAGTCCTAGATATTCATTGGAAGGACTGATGCTGAGGCTGAAACTCCAATACATCCAGCCTGATGTGAAGAACTAACTCACTGGAAAAGACCCTGATCCTGGGAAAGATCGAAGGCCAGAGGAAAAGGGGATGACAGAGGATGAGATGGTTGGATGGCATCACCGACAGGATGGACACGAGTTTCAGTAGGCTCTGGGAGTTAGTGATGGACAGGGAGGCCTGGTGTGCTGCAGTCCATGGGGTTGCAAGGAGTCAGATATGACCAAGTGACTGAACCTAACTGAATGATGAGGAAACTGAGGGTCAGAGAGGGCCAGTAAGGTGATACTCAGCCAGAAAGTGGTGGGGCCAGGATTCCAGCCTGGCTGCCTGTGCCGACCTCCAGTGCTGGTATGAAGACTGGTGCTGGGGATATGATGCTCTGGGCATGGCATGCAGCAAGGAGGAGCAGGAAGGAGGTTTCCTTCTCCTGGCCCCTTTCAACTTTCCTCCCATCATTCCTCCTTAGGCTCCCCCTGCTCCACACAAACAATGTTTCTCCCCAAACCAACCACACTCTTGTAACTTTTTAAATTTAGATCTCTTCTCCATCTGGACTCTTCCATCAGCCTTTTAACCTGCTGGCTCTGCTACCCACTGTGATTACTTAGTATTCATGTGCCTCAGCTTCTTCATCTGGGAAATGGGCATAATAATCCCTCAAGGATTGTTTTGAGGATTAAACGAGTCAGGAGTTGAAAATGACTTACTGCCTGGCAAACGGTAAGGGCTATTTATTTATTTTTAAAAATTTTACTGAAGTATAGTTGATTCACAAAGTTGTGTTCATTTCTGCTATATAGCAAAGTGATTCAGTTATTATATACATATATAAAAGTGAAAGAGGAGAGAGAAAAAGGCTATGGTTTTTCCAGTAGTCATGTATGGATGTGACAGTTGGACTATAAAGAAAGATGAACATGGAAGAATTGATGCTTTTGAACTGTGGTGTTGGAAGACTCTTGAGAGTCCCTTGGACTGCAAGGAGATCCAACCAGTCCATTCTAAAGGAAATCAGTCCTGAATATTCATTGGAAGGACTGATGCTGAAGCTGAAACTCCAATATTTTGGCTACCTGATGCGAAGAGCTGACTCATTTTAAAAGACCCTGATGCTGGGAAAGATTGAGGGCAGGAGGAGAAGGGGACGACAGAGGATGAGATGGTTGGATGGCATCACTGACTCAATGGACATGAGTTTGAGTAAACTCTGGGAGTTCGTGATGGACAAGGAGGCCTGGTATACTGCAGTCCATGGGCTCGCAAAGAGTTGGACACAACTGAGCGACTGAACTGAACTATTCTTTTCCTTTATGGTTTATAACAGGATATTGAATATAGTTCCCCGTGCTATAACAGTAGGGCCTTGCTGTTTGTCCATCATACATATATTTATTTATTATTTTTGCCTGTGCTAGGTTTTCACTGCTGCACAGGCTCTTCTCTAGTTGCGGGGAGCATGAGCTACTCTCTAGCTGCAGCGCGTGGCCTTCTCATTGCAGGGGCTTCTCTTGTTGCGGAGCACGGGCCCTAGGGCACAGGCTCAGTAGTTGTGGCGCACAGACCTCACTGCTTCGCAGCATGTGAGATCCTCCTGGACCAAGAATCGAACCTGTGTCTCCTGCATTGGCTGGCAGATTCTTTAACACTGAGCCACCAGGGAAAGCCCCCATCCTGTGTACAATAGTTTGCATCTCCTAATCCTAAACTCCTGATCCTACCCTCTTCCACTCCCTCCCCCTTGGCAGCCACAAGACTGTTCTCGAGTAAGGGCTATTTAAGCGATAAATATGAAGTCAGTTGCCGGTTCCCATTTTTCCCTTAGCCCTTCTTGCTGGTGGGAGTGGGTGTGATAGGCCCTTCCTCCATCAGGCTGATGAGAACAGACTTGGGGTTGGGCCACACCCACCAGCCCAGCTCAGTAAAGGAGCTCTCCAGGGGTCCAGGCCAATAATAAATAAATGATCACGGCAGTCACAGAGATGGAGCATCTCCCCGCATTGCACACCTGCTGTTCCTCTTGCAATCACCATGGCAACGCCAGGAAGTGTTCACTGGATTCGCATTTTAGAGATGAAGAAACTGAGGTGCAGGGTGTTTGAGCGACTTTTCCAGTGTTACTTTGGACAGTGCCACGAGGACCGGGGCAGAGGCGGTCTAAGCTGTTGTGTGCTGGGGAGCTGGGTTCAATCATAGCCAAGCTGCTTTGGGGGAACAGAGACAAATCCAAGTGCATTCTGAGCCGAGTGCTCAGGGGGCACAAGGAGTCCAAACCCCATTCTGAAAGGTGCCCTTGAAGAAATGTGGGATGTTTAGCCAGAAGACGAAACTCAGGAAGACAAGGCTTGCTGTGAAGTCTCCAGGAGGTTCTCATGGTAAAGAGTGTGATGGCTTGGTTTGTGGGGCCCAAGGGACCAAATAAGTCCAGTGAGTAGAAACTCAGGAAGATAAACTCAACTCAGTTTATGGATGAACTTATCAATTGAAGCTGAAAGTAGAATGATAGAGAGGTGGTAAGCTCCCCGTCACTGGTGGTATGCAAACAGAAGGGGCAGGTTCCCTTGTAGAAAATGCTATGGAGGGAAACTGAAGCATCCTTTGGGCACTGGGTTTCCTCTGGCCCTGACCCTGACCCCAAGGAGCTGAATAAACAGGTGGCCCAAGTCCACCCTGGAAGGGAGCTCCTCAGAGCAGTTGCCAACACTTCCCAGTGATGGCTCACCCTGGGCCTGTGTCCAGGGAGGAGCATACAGAGTAAGCCCTCACTGGACAACTTTAAAAAGCTACATTGGATAAAAGGTCAGTTTTGATTATGAAAGTGAAAATGTCAGTCGCTCAGTCGTGTCTGACTCTTTGCGACCCCATGGACTGTAGCCTGCCAGGCTCCTCTGTCCATGGAATTCTCCAGGCAAGAATACTGGAGTGAGTTGCTGTGCCCTCCTCCAGGGGATCTTCCTGACCCAGGGATCAAACCTGGGTCTCCTGCATTGCAGGCAGATTCTTTACTGTCTGAGAGTTATTTTTAAAAAGCCATTCTGTTAATGACTTCAGAAGCTGACAATTATTTGCCAGTCAAAAGCAGAGAGGCGTCAAACCTGGACTGGTGATTAGTTTCTTATTTGATATTATACATGTTTCAATGCCATTCTCCCAGAGGGATGGTATGGGAAGGGAGGTGAGAGGGGGGGTTCAGGATGGGGAACACATGTACACCCGTGGCGGATTCATGTCGATGTATGGCAAAATGAATACAATATCGTAAAGTAAAAAATAAAATAAAATATCACTTAAAAAAAAGCAGAGAGGCGGAGGACACAATATTTATTTGTAAACAATGTGCTGGGTATCATGCTAGAGGTTGCCATTGTTCATCTTACTGTTCCCTCAAAATAACTCTCACGGTGGGTGGTATTACCCATTTTACAGGTGAGGAAGATGAGGCTTAGGGAGGCTAAGTCCCTGACAAATGTAATGAGGATTTGCATCTTTATTTTTTTTTTTCAGCTTTATCAGTTTATTTCATCCTTGGTTTAGCAGGTAATTTAAATGTCTTGAAAAACATCATCAGGTAAGAGAGAATAAAATCATAATCATTTCCATAATGTTTCCCTCTTCTTTTAAAAGTGAGTATCAGTTTATTATTATTATTATTATTTTACTTTACAATATTGTATTGGTTTTGCCACAGTGGGAGGGGGGTTCGGGATTGGGAACACATGCATCTTTGTTTTTATGTCCCCAGACACACAGCAGGTGCTCCTTAGATGCTGGCTGTGTGCTTGAACAAAAAATGAGGAAATCTCCTAGCAGCACAACTTCTGAGCAGAGTCAGGATCGAACCCCAACGTGAGGGTCTCAAAAGACTGCACCTAGTGCTTTTGTGCCCCTGGAACTTAACAGTTTTATCTTGTCTCCAAGTCTGACAGCATTCTCATCTAGAGCCCTGCACCAGAAAGGTGGGCCAAGTACCAAAGATGAGTCTAACGGAGTCACAGACCTACCTGCTCCACTCATGGGACAGATACACAGTCATTTCTTAAAGATTTCCTGCTCTTTCCTCTGAGAATAAACAGCGAACACACACACACACACTCACTCACTGACACACACACTCCCCATCAGCTGAAGCTGAACCCTGTTTATTCAGCTACTTGGGGTCAAAGTCAGAATCTTCATACTTGGCCCGATTCTATCGCTGATGAAGCACCACTGGTGACGCCAGCCCAACCCAACTCAACCCGTAATTAAATTTGCCAGGAGGGTGGGGCTGGGTGGCCGTCTAGGAGGCCATGACTCTTTGTCTTGGGGAGGTCATCGGAGTCAGGGTCTGATCCCTGGTGGGTGAGAAGAACCTCGCTGCCTTCTCTGCCTACACAAGAGCACGTGCCTTGTTTTCTGTGATGATAGCAGTGAAAGCAGGCTCAGATCCCCACTGCAAGCTGGTGCACGAGCCCCGTTTTTATATTTCAACACCCCCAACAACCATCTTGTTGGCAAGGAGAAAAACTGAAACCCTGAGATGTGGAGTGACTAGCCCGGGATCATAGCTGGTCAGTGGCAGAGCTGCAGTCCCTACCCAGGACCGGCCAGCTCCCGCCACCTCGCCATCCCCTGAAGCCCCTGCTCACTCCCTCCTCTTCCCCCTGGGGCTTCATCTTCCACCTGCAGCCCCCACCCCCAGTGTCAGTCCCTTCATTACACTCACTTCCTCAGAATCAGTGGCTCTGAGATCAACACCATGCTGCCAGTCAGTTGCCAAACAAGAAGCCCAAACCCACCAGTGCCAGAGGGGCCACCGTGACAGCCCACACGGGGGCTCAGAGCCCCGCTGGAACCACCAATGACACGTCTCAAGGCGAGGTTTCCAGCTGTTTAAATCCATTAGACTTTGGCAGATGCTCAGCATCTTATTTTAAAGGCAAATCTGCGCCTGTTTTACTGTTTCTGCCCAGCCCAGTGTGTCTGGTGTGTGTCTGGGCCCTGGTGACAGTGACGCTTCCCAAACGCTTCTCTATGTCGCAAATGCTGTGCAGAGGCTGAGCGGGGGCCAAGGGCTTTGAAGAGCTGCGGATGTTCAGGCAGGGCCCTGAAGGTCATCCATGGGCCCCCAAGGAGATCTCCAGCCAAGACCCTCATTCCTCCCTTGATGGGGAACTCACTACCTCCCTACACAGCCCATTCCAGTTTTAAGGGAGCTGCAGTGGTGAGAACACAACCCTCCAAGTCTGCCCTTACTAGTTTCCTTCTTTGTTCCAGGTCTGCCAGCTGTGCTCACACAGAGCATTCAACCCCAGCATCCACAGGATAAGGACCAGGTCCACTTTTTAGTTCCCATCCCTGCTTGTTAAACTGGGTCTTTCTATTTGGGTTTTCACCAGCAGTTTAAATATAAGATGTCTAGAACTGAACCCGTGCGTGCTAACTCACTTCAGTTGTGTCTGCCTCTTTTGTGACCTCCCATCAGCCTCCTCTGTCCATGGAACTCTCCAGGCAAGAATACTGGAGTGGGTTGCCACACCCTTCTCCAGGGGATCTTACCCACCCAGGGATCGAACCTGCACCTCCTATGTCTCGGGCATTGGCAGGCAGGTTCTTTACCACTAGTGCCACCTGGGAAGCCCCAGAACTGAGTCCATCATCTTCTGAAACAAATCCACTCCTCCACTTCTCCACCCATCAGCCCACTTTAAAGCTGGTGTCAGCTTAACGCCCCTCCCACTGCCTTCTCCATAAAATGTCCTCCCTGCAGTACACTGGGAAGAGCTCCAGGCTTCTAGAATCCCAAGGGTAACTCAGGTGGGCTCATCTCCAGGGCCCAGGCTGACTGGTTCCCTCTGGATGCTGCTCTAGCTTCAGGGTAAACACATTCTCTTGCAGTGCCTCTCAGGTGTGTGGGGGTCGCCCAGAGACCCCAGTCCATGGCCTCAGCCTTGCAGCAATAACTTGAAGATGCCTCTTAGTCAAGGGCAAGCAACAAGGTTTCTCAGGACTGAATCTGATTAAGGCAGGAGAATCTAATTACGGATGGGATCTGGGCTGTGTGTGCACACAGGGAGGGAAGGACTAGTGCTTGGAGAAGCCACCATGGGGTGCTCAGTGGGGTCACCATGCCTCAAATGGCAGCCTTCCTGGCAGACTTCTGCCATTCAATCCAATGATCTGAGATGATGGAGGTTTCCCTTGGCTCAAGCCCATGTGCCTGACAAAGCCCTGAGCAGGAAGCTCAGGAGAGGTGGGGAGAGGGTGGCAGGAAGGCTCGACTGGGTCCCCATCCTGCCACTTGTCTTGCCTTGTAGCCTTGGGTCAGGCACCTCCCTCGCTGAGCCTCTGTTGCTTCATTTGTACAATGAGGTGGCCATGGTAACCCCTGGACAGAGCCGGGATGGGAAAGGTCCAAAGGGGCAGGGGACGCGGACCCACTCTGGAGGGAGAGCGGGCTGGACAAAAATGCGAGGTTTTGCCATTCAGAGCCACCTAACACAGAGCTGTTAGTAAGAGCTCACACCCTGTCTTCCAGGCTCCTTTTGCTGACCACACCTCACTGTGTCCTTGGGCTGGACAGAGGAAGCAACGTTAAGACATTCACTGAGGGTCACACAGCTGCCAGACAGCAGAGCTAGCATCCAAATTCGGGTCTGCCTGACTCCAAACTCTGAGCTCCCAACACCAGCATCGTGCGGCTTTTAGAGAGACTGCCCTCTTCTCTAGATTCTTCATCTCCAGGACCGAACTTCTGGCTGCACTAAGGTTGTGATTTTAGATGCCGAGCTGTGTCTGACTCTTGCCGACCCCATGGACTGTAGCCCACCAAGCTCCTTTATTCATGGAATTCTCCAGGCCAGAATACTGGAGTGGGTAGCCTTTCCCTTCTCCAGGGGATCTTCCCAAGCCAGGGATCGGGCCCGGGTCTCCCGCATGGCAGGCGGATTCACACTAGGGTTTGGCAGGGCTCAAATCACGCCACTGGCCTGGACACCCGTCAGGTGTCCCTCACGTTGGCTGACTTTACCCTCTGCCATCGAACACTGCACAGAGGTGACTCAGCCAGAGCACCTGCCTCCCAACAGGACAATGACACTGGGAAGTTGCTGTCATGGAAGTGGGAACTCAGACGAGGGCCCAGACCAGAGAGGGCTTCCAGAAGCTTCCTTCAAACAAATCTCCCCTGAGCTCTTAGTGAGCCAGGCTCTATGCTCAGCACCAGGGAGCAGAGTTGAACCAGAGAGACAAGCCCTGGGATGGACACAGGATGTGCCGGTCCCCTGTGGCCTTCCTTTGGGAAAACCAGTCATCATTCCCATTGACAGTTCTGAAAACTGACCCTTGGGGGCTCCAGACTGGCTCCTCCATTAGCACATGGCACAACAGCAGAATATGACCACGTGGTCTGATGACAAACTGGGTCTCCCTACAAGTGGAATTAAAGCCTTGAGTCCAGGCTGGCAAACTGCAGCCGGTGGACCAAATCCAGCCCAGGATCAAGGATGAGTTTTGCATTTTTAAAAAACTGTAAAATAATGACAACAAAGCAAAGAAAAAATATGCAACAGATATTTTAGGCCTGCAAAGTCTAAAATATTTACCCTGACCATTTACAGAAAAGGTGCGTCGCCCCTGCTTTCAGTCCAACACCCTACTTAGCAGATGAAGACAACTGGGGTCAGAAACTTAGGGGCTGGCTTTGTGCCTTCGTTTCCTTTCCCACTACAAACGGGCAAACCAGAAATGCATTGTCTCCCAGTCTGCAGGCTAGAAGTTCAAGGTCAAGATGTCAGCGGGGCTGCCTCGCTCTGGAGGCTCTGCGGGAAAGCCACGCTTTGCTGCTCCCAGCTTTCAGTGCTGGCCAGCCACACTTGGGATTCCTTGGTTTATAGACGCGTCACTCCAGACTCTTCCTCTGTCTTCATGTGACATTCTCCTCGTGCGTCTCTCTTCACACAAAGACACCAGACACTCGATTTACTGCTGGTGGATCAGTGGTAGAAGAATCCGCCTGCCAATGCAGGAGATGCGGGTTTGATCCCTGGGTTGGAAAAATCCCTTGGAGAAGGGAATGGCAACCCACACCAGTATTCTTGCCAGAAAAATTCTGTGGACAGAGGAGCTTGGCGGGCTATCGTCCATACGGTCACAAAGAGTCTGACACAACTGAGCGTGAACACATGTACAGACACTATTCCAGTATGATCTCATCTTAAGTAGTTATGTCTACAAAGATTATTTCCAAGTAAGGTCATATTCTGAGATTCTAGGTGACCATGAATTTGGGGGGGGGGGACAATATTCAACCTCCCATAGTCTGGAGCCTCTAATTTTTTCCACCCGTTAATGCTGCCTCCTCTGGGGAACATATCATCAGAGGTGAGGACACTTTTCTCTTACACACACACACACACACGCATGCACACAGATGCTCTACTCCACATGACAAGAGAGCAAGACTTCCCAAGGACAGGCTGTGGGACAACACGCAGGCTGGCACACGGCCATGACAAATGGCTTGTTTCTTGCCAAGTCCCACTGCCAATGTCTCCTTCCATGAAAACTAACCGCCGGCAATAAAGGTGAGGATAAGCTCGTTCGTTATGCACGAATCAAAAGCAGCCCCCTCTCTCCCATCCACCTAGCAGGCAGCAAGCCTCTCACAAGGGCCGGCCAGGATTTGGAGCTGCCCGTGTGGCTTCTGGTCCCAGGGACCCCGTGCACTTTTTCTACAAAGCATCAGCCACATCTCCTGCCTGTGAGCCCCAGGGGCAGGCCCCTCACTGCTTCCCTACGCCCAGCTCTTGCTCCCACCTGCTCAGGTCTGGAAAGGGGCCTGCTGCTGGCTGGTGACCTGCTGGGGACACTGTCACCCTTGACTGCTTCACTGTGCTCTTCAGCTATTGCAGAGCATGCTGACAGAAGCAATGGATTCTGGGGACTTGCAGGTGGTACTAAACAGAGTAAACACAGAAACCTTATGCCCAAGCAAAAAAAAAAAAAAAAGAGTTGGTAAATGTGAGATGGCATGGCCATACAGTGCAACCCCTGACAGTGAAGGCCCAGATGAGCATCTGACATAAAAAGACGGTCAAGACACTCCTGGTGCCAGGACTGTGCTTGCACTCTCAAACGCTCACCAATATGTGCTGAATGTTACTCACAGGATGGATATTTGAAGAGGGTACTGCGGCCCGCAGTGAGGGGAACAGTCGGTTCTCTTTGGTGGGCTTGCTGAGGGCTTCTGGGAGAATGGGCACAGGAGCTGGGGTCCCAGATGGGTGAAGAGTCTTCCAGGCAGAGGGATCACTGTGATCAAAGGCAGGAGGCACAACCCCACGTGGGAAGCAGGTAACAGAGCACAGCTCTGACCTTCTCCTGTCTCCTCCACCTTGAGGGCACTGGGGGCGGGAGACGGGGGAGCACACAGAGGAAGCAGTGGGCTTCTACTGTCCTTTGACTGGTCCATGGGAATCCCCTTCCTATTTGGGGTGAACTTTCACTGCAGACAGTCCATAGAAATGAAGTGGCCAGATCCTTCTCTCTGCCTCACTTCCTTTTGGGGCATGTGACCTGGGATCAGCCAATCACATGTGTCCTGACTAACACAGGCCAATCAGATGCTCCCCTGGAGTCAGGCAGGGGGCTGCCCAAGGAGCATCCAGTCTTCAACCCGATCCTGGTCTCAGTGGCCTTGGAAGGCAACCCTGGGGTCAGACAGCTGATCGGCTCCACAGAAAGGCAAGCCGTGTGCTTCCTGCTTCTTCGCTTCCCAGGCTGCCATTTAAAATCCTGGTCTTCCAGTTCTCGAGAATCTGCAAGGCCCTGATGGAGCCCGGGCGGGACTCATTCCTGGCAGTTCAGAGCACTCTGATTGACACATAAGTGCTTAGTAAGTGTTTATGCATCACCTTGACAAACAGCTCCGGGTAGTGTCACCCTCTCTGTGCCAGGTCCCCACGGGCTGCCCCAGACCTGCCTGTCATGGCTTACAGGAGATAGTCCCTGAACTGCAAACCAGTGAGGGGACTTCCAAGGTGAGGGTGCTGAGAATACAGAGGAGAGGGCACAGGGCTGCCCAGGGAGGGAGCGTCCTGGCTCAAGAGCAGTTCTCCACATCTGCTGAGACCCGGATGATGAGAAATTACAGTCCTGCCCCGCCCACTTACAGGGATCATGGCATCAAATGAAAGATGGGGGTGTAAAAGGTGGTGAAGAGGCCAGGTACAGACAGTCTACAAAAGGACCGTCACTTTACTTCTTCTCCTCGTCACCAAATGCCTTTTATGTGCTGAGCAGAATACAAGGTGCTGAGTCAACTTGAACAAAAAAACCCAGAATTCCTCATAATGTGTCACCAACAGCTTCTGGCTACATAATTGGGTCTTGCCTTTGAGCCTGCAGCCCCAATGGGACATTGGTGGAATTTTTTTTTAAAACTAAGTAGAGTCTTAAGTGGTTAAATCTTGTGTCTCACAAGTATTCTACAACCCTAAAGAGGCACAGGCCCAAAGGGGAAGCTGAGACCCAAGTCTGGGAGGTTGATGGGGCTCCTACACACTCACATTGTTGTGAATTTGCAACCAGCCAGTAATAACACTGAAATTTCAACAGCCGCCTCTGAGCTTAGCACCCACTTGGCCTGAACCAGGCTTGGAGAAAGACAAGAGGACCAGGGTTCAAATATCAGCACCTATCAGCATATAGAGCTTAAGCATACTTTTCGTTAAAAAAAAAAAAAAAAATTACTCCCCTCACAGGGGCGTCCCTGATGGCTTAGTAAAGAATCAGCCCACAGTGCAGGAGACCAGGGTTCGATCCCTGGGTTGGGAAGATTCCCTGGAGAAGGGAATGTCAACCCACTGCAGGATTCTTCCCTGGAGAATTCCATGGACAGAGGAGCCTGGCAGGCTATAGTCCATGGGGTCACAAAGAGTCATGACTGAGCGACTAACACTCCTCCTCCCCTAATAGAAGCTAGAGAATTAAACGAGTCCCTTCTCCTCTTACAGGTCTAGATGTTAGAAATCCAACATGAAAGTGTTGGCAAGGCTGATTTCTCCTGAGGCCTCTCTCCTCGGCTGGTAGATAACCACCTTCTCCCTCTGTCCTTACAGGGTGGTCGCTCTCTGTGTGTGTGTGTGTGTGTGTGTGTGTGTGTGTGTGTGTGAGATAATCTCCTCTTCTTATAAGGACCCAAGTCAGACTGGATCAGGGCCCACCCTAGTGACCTCATTCTACCTTAATCACTTCTTTAAAGGGCCATCTCCAAATGCAGTCACTTTCTGAGGTGCTGGGAGTTAGGGCTTTGTCATGTGAATTTGGGAGAACACACTGCTGTTTTAACACAGTAACAGATGCAAAGACTCCAGCACAGTAGGACCTCAAGAAATGTCACAGCTGCTTGACTGCAGTTTTTCAAATTATAACTATGACTGACAGAGGACCTACCAAGTGCCAGCCACACAACATGCATTTACATGCACCATCTCTAACCCGAGCAAGACGGGTTCATCATCTGTCCTAGGCCTCCCTCCCGCCCTGCCATAGCCCCACAGGGAGGGGACAGCCTCACCCTCACCCGGCACTGACTCAGTCCTTCCACAGATATCCATGGAGCCCCACTGCATGCCAGGCCCTATGCTATCCCTGGGGGTAGTTCAGTAACACGCGGTCCCTGCCCTCGGGAGGTTTCACTCTAGTGGGGGAGACAGACCCTGAACAGGTAGATGGCATTGGCGAGGTGCACCAGCACGAGACCAGGGAGGACCTTCTCGGCCCTGGTGTGGGTTCCTCACTGTTGATGGGGTTTGACAGTGTGGATAAAGGGCATACTCAACAGAGGGGAAAGGTGCAAAAGTGTGGGGTTGGGACCACGTCCCTGTGTTTGGAACTATTGGGACCATCTCCCACACTTCCCAGAGACCTGGCACAAGAACCTCCCCTTGGAGAGTCTATTTCTTTACCTCTAAACAGCTAACCTCACACCTTGGAGCCACACTTTCAGATTCAGATCCAGCCTCCACCACTGCCTAGCTGTGTGGCTATGGGAAAGTCAGGTGGCCTCTCTATGTCCCAGTTCCCTCCTCTATAAAATGTGGATAACAGTCTCCACCTTTAGGATTGTCTTGAGGAATAAATGGTTTATATGGACAAAGGATTCAGCCTGAGTCTGGTGCCCCAAAACTACCAAGAAAGCATTGTGACTTGTATTCTCATTTGTGCAGGATTATTGTAGGGATGGGAGCAAGAAAGTGGCAGTGCTGAGTGCCCCGTGGCAGAGGCTGCCTGAGGGTCAAGGGCCTTCTCTGCTGGGTCCCTGCAGCAGCCCAAGTTGCTCCCTAAATGACAGCTTCACCATCTGCCTCTCCCAGGAGACAGTGAGTCCCCAGGGCTGGTGCTCAGTGACATCCATCCCACACATTAAGAACAGGCTCAGGAACTTGGTGCTGGCCACGCTTCCCCTGGTGTGTGCTGGCCATAAGCTTCCCTGGTGGCTCAGTTGGTAAGGAGTCTGCCTGCAATGTGGAAGACCTACCTTTGAACCCTGGGTGGGGAAGATCCCCTGGAGAAGGAAATGGCAACCCACTCCAATATTCTTGCCTGGAAAATCCCATGGACAGAGGAGCCTGGTGGGCTACAGTCCATGGGTTGCAAAGAGTTGGACATGACTTATCAACTAAACAACAGCAACGTTGGTATGTTAGTCAGAAAAAACAAAACCGATGTTTCTATTTTTGTTTCTCCAAAGAAACAGGATCAATGGGATGTTTATATGGAGAGAGGGATTTATTTTAATGAATTAGCTCACACGACTAAGAGGCTGAAGAGTCCAAGCAGGGTCACCCAGCACACTGAACACCCAGAAGGAGTTAAGGCTCCAGTCTGTGCCCAGATGCATTTGTTACAGAGCTCCCCTCTGCCTGGAAGAGAGCAACCGATTGGATGAGGCCACAATATGAAGGATAATTTGCTTTACTAAAAGTCTACTGATTTAAATGATACTCTCATCCAAAAACACTCTCACAGAAACATCCAGAATTATGTTTCAGCACATATCTGGACACTACAGCCTGGCCAAGTTGACAGATAAAATTAACCATCACAGTTGGCAAAGTCTTTCTACAAAGGCCAGGGGTGGATGCGTAAGGTTTGCAGGCCACACAGCCTCTATTTCAACTTCTCAGCCCTGCTCTTGTAATGAAAAAAGAGTCGCAGACAATATTTAAATGAACAGACACGTCTGCATTTCAATAAAACTTTATTTACAAAAACAGGCAGTGGGCCTGATGTGGTTCATGGGCTGCTGCTGCCACACCCTTGTTTTAAACCACAGGACGGTGCAGAAGCAGCCTTAAATTTCTGACCACATCACTGCCTTTTTCTAACTTACCCCATTTTAATTTTCTTTTCTAAGCTGATTTTTCACATCCCTTAAAATAATTAATGTATGGCTCAGATCAGATAGTCAATAATCAATTAACAGTAAATCGCAGGCCCTAGTACCTGAGAAGACAAGAACAAAAGATCGAAAGCCTCACTAAGATGTGTTTTCACTGAAGACAGCAAAGAAGAAAAACCATTAAAGAAATCAACGACACATTTTCAAAAGAAACTTAAAAGTAATCGGCTGAGCACGATGATAAATCCGTGCACCATCGATCAGAGTTATAGCTGAGAGTCCACGGTGCAAACAGTCTGAGGTGCCCAGCAGGCCTGACCGCTGCTCTAAATCAAACAGACTGCAGAATACACCTCCCTGCTCCCTCTGGCTTCTCACTCTCTGTAATAAGAAAGCTCTGAAGGGATGAAAAGCCAAATTTATGACCTGCCTCATACTGTTTAACCAGCTCCTTGAAGCTTTATTGTGTGCTAACACCACAGACATTAATTCTTGATCGAACGGAGTTCACTGTCGGGGGATAAACAGATGCCCAGTCACATCCGAGAAGAAAGGGTCTGAGTGCAGGCTGGACCCCGAGGAGCCAGGGTGGAATGAGGGCCAGCTGTGCCCCCTGTGGCATCCAACAATGTCTGAGGACCCTACAGGGAGGTGGCCAGCTCCACCTGGAGGCTCAGAGAGGTCAAATGCCTTGCCCAGGGTCATATATCGTATCCACAGGGACCTGATCCCTGCCTGTAGGCTCAAATTTCATAATCTTAGGATGCTACCCAGGGCTTAAGTGGTTGTAGCGCCACATATCTGGGCCAAGAGCAAACCTGGACATGTGGATACCCATTTAAGAAGTGGTCATGGGCTTCCCTCATAGCTAAGCTGGTAAAGAATCCGCCTGCAATGCAGGAGACCCTGGTTTGATTCCTGGGTTGGGAAGATCCGCTGGAGAAGGGATAGGCTACCTACTCCAGTATTCTTGGGCTTCCCTTATGGCTCAGCTGGTAAAGAATCCACCTGCAATGGGGGAGACCTGGGTTCACTCCCAGGGTTGGGAAGATCCCCTGGAGAAGGTAAAGGCTACCCACTCCAGTATTCTGGCCTGGACAATTCCATGGACTGTACAGTCAGACAGGACTGAGTGACTTTCACTTTCACTTCATATGAATCTATGTCGTTTTCCATGATGAGCTACATTCTCGCCAGTACCAAAATCAATGAAAGTTGCCACAACTGCATCCGTGATGGCTATGGTGCCTCATGGCAGCCAATCACACTGTCTCCCCTGACCCTTTAGCGGTCCTAAAGGGGTCCATGAAGATCACCCAGACTTCCCAGAAGGAAACCAAAGCCCAGAAAGGTGAAGCAAGCCCCCTGAGGCCACACAGCCTGCACCAGTGCTCTGCTTCTGATGCTGTCTCTGCTCCACCCCTACTGCCTTGTAACAGAGAAATTCCAAAGGGGCCACAGGTCCAGGAAGAGACAGGTGACTCCTCTATGTGAAAATTCCTGCCAGGGTGTTGGGGTGAATTGGTTTTCAGAGTTTCAGTGTGAGAAGAGGCCCCCAAACCAGAGGTTCCCTATTATACCGAACACTCTCAACTTCACAGTAAACCTCCTGCAGGTAGGGATAGAAAAAAAGTGGCCATTGGTCATTATAAAATGTCTTTGATATGTTCATTTAGAAACTTCAGGTCAATTTTGTGGTCTATTCATTCCTTCTTTTGTCAAATTATAATTTCACAGATACTTATCACTGTTTTTTTTTTTTTAATGTAAATATTAGAAGAGGAGGATGCTAGAGCCGGGCACCCAGCCATTTGCCCCTCTTTGAGAAGTGTGGCCTTAAAGAAACCCACTCTTGGGAGGAGAGTGCCTGAGATCCTAGATGACAGATACCATCGGGTTTTCAAGGCCCAGGAATAAGCATAACCCAGGAAAGGGGGAGAGGAATTTCGAAGGAGGGGAAGGCAGTTGCTGGCAAATGTTTAACAACTGGCTGGACCCTGAATTGTAGCATCTGCCCACATCCATGGTGTGAATACTCCTATCACGACCAATTCTAAACTACCCATAAGATAATGACCAGCTCACAGATCCAAAATGAAGTTTGCAGCTGACTCTCACCAACCAGTGTGAGCCGCCCACAACACCAGTGGATGAGGCCCGCCTCCCGGGTAAAATAAGACAGGGCCTCAGGGGCTTGCAGAGGCCTCCACACCCCAGGCCCATAGCAGTGTGGCTGCCTGAACCCCAGTGTAGACAAGCACATCCGCGGGGATCAGGCTGAAACTTTCTTCTCCTGCAGCCACACCTCCCCTGCTCCCAGCCTGATCTCCACTGAGGACACTTCCTTAGCAAATAACTTGCACTCCTTTCCTCATCTCAGCTTTGGGGGAGCTGTTGATAGGGCCTGGAGCCCTACAATCTCAAGCCCGTCCCTGACACTGTCCAGCTATGCCATTCTGGGGTGGAGGCTGGGCTAGTGCTTAACCAACCTTTCTGGTCTCCTGGCTCCCTTTCCATACTTGTCTGCTCTGAGCCATCCCCGGGGACCCTGCCCAACACAAGTCAGACCAGGTCCCAGCCTTGCCTTCTGTATACCACATATCACCCCCGGGAGGATCTGGGGCATGCCAGCACCCCCTACTCAAACACACTTCTATTTCTGTAGCAAAACATATGAAAATTTGCACTAAACAGATAAATAAAAACTCTAAATCAATTTAAGACATCAGTTTAAGTCAGGTTATACTGCCAAGCAAGTTATAAAATATCTTTTGGCGCTTTTTGGATTTTGGAATACTGTTGAATGGATTTCTATGTGTGTAGACGCAAGAGTTTTTCTATCCTATTTACTCAGAAAAGGAATAGCTGGGCTGTCAGCCTGGGACATCATTCACATTTCTCCAAGTTGGCAAACTCCTTTCCAGGGGGTTTGCTCTCATTTGGAAACAGCAACCCACTCCAGTATTCTTGCCTGGGAAAATCCCAAGGACAGAGGAGTCAGGGCTACAGTCCCCGGGGCTGCAAAGAGTGAGACAGAACTGAGCATGCATGCAATGCAAAAAAGAAAAAAAAGTGCTCCTTATGGTGGTGCACCTGAGAGAGGTGTGCTTGTGTGTTTCTCCACCCCATCCAACACCTGGGATCACGTGACTTCAAGATCTCTTTGTGGATCTGCGGGGTGTAATATGGTACTGGCCCCTTTCCCCATTCATTCATTAAGAACTCAGCAAGAGGGCCTCCCTGAGCCCCAGGATGAGTTGGTTGTCCCCTCCCTACCAACCCACTCCAGACCTCTTATCGCCTGACTGTGGCTGGTCTGTTGCCAGGTTAGCCACCCCCATTGGGCCAAGAGGCATACGGGCTCTAAATCCAGACACTGGGTTCAACCACAGACACAGTAATTATAGTAGCTAATTTGACTATTAGTGCCAGGCTCTGTCCTGATTATATCATTTGAATAAACTCAGTTGCTTTCGAATTGTGGTGCTGGAGAAGACTCTTGAGAGTCCCTTGGACTGTAAGATCAAACCAGTCAATCCTAAAGGAAATCAATGCTGAGTACTCATTGGAAGGACTGACACTGAAGCTGAAGCTCCAATACTTTGGCCATCTGATACAAAGAGCCAACTCATTGGAAGAGACCCTGATGCTGGGAAAGATTGAGGGCAAGAGGAGAAGGAGATGACAGAGGATGAGATGGTAGGATAGCATCACCAACGTAATGGACATGAATTTGAGCAAACTTCAGGAAACAGTGGAGGACAGAAGAGCCAGGCGTGCCACAGTCCATGGGGTCACAAGGAGTCAGACACATCTAAGTGACCGAACAACAATCCTCAAAAACCTGAGGAGGTAGTGCCTTGGCCCTCTTGGGATGCTATAACAAAAATAACTTAGACTGAGTGGCTTCTAAACAACAAACATTTATTTCTTTCATTTTTAAAGGCTAGGAGGTCCAAGACCATGGTGCCAGCACATTCAACGTGTGATGAGGACCCATATCCTGAGAGACAGTTGTCTTTTCACTAGAATCTCACACAGCAGGAAGGACGAGCTGGCTCTATGGGGTCTCTTGGATAAGACACTGTTCCCAACCATCAGGGTTCTATGCCCTCATGACCTCACCACCCCCCAAAGGGCCTACCTCCTAATATCAACACTTTAGGGGTTAGGGGTTACAAACATACAACATATGTATTTTGGGAGGACACAAACATTCAGCCCATAGTGGTAGGTACCATCAGTAACTCCAATACATGCCTGAGATTCTCAGATGGGAGGTAACTTGCTCAGGGTCACATCTAGTATGTGGAAACTGAAAGTGAAAGTCACTCAGTAGTGTCTGACTCTTTGTGACCCCATGGACTATACAGTCCATGGAATTCACCAGGCCAGAATGCTGGAGTGGGTAGCCTTTCCCTTCTTCAGGGGATTTTCCCAACCTGGAGATTGAGCCCAGGTCTCCCGCATTGCAGGCAGATTCTTTACTAGTTGAGCCACCAGGGAAGCCCAAGAATACTGGAATAGGTAGCCTATCCCTTTTCCAGAGGATCTTCCTGACCTAGGAATCAGACCAGGGTCTCCTGCATCGTAGGCAGATTCTTTACCAACTGAGCTATCAGGAAAGCTCTAGAATTTGGACCAGCCAGCAACTGGACTCAAACAGCTTAGGTTCAGAATGTCTCTAAGCTGTGTAGTCTCTGGTTTTGCAAAGGGCACGACAAACTCTGGAGCAAACTGCAGGAGACAGTGGGGGACTGGGAAGTCTGGCACCCTGCAATCCATGGGATCAAAAAGAGTTGGACATGACTGACCAACTAAACAACAATAACAACAACAACACAACAAAACCAATAGTGAAAACGAGTCCCCCTAGCACCCTTCTCCCTCTGCACCCAGCTCTCCCACCTAGTGGCAACCTCTGTTGGCAACCTCTCCCAACTGTGGCAAACCACAGTTTCAAATGTGTTGTACTATTAGGAATACTCCATGCATAAGCAATCAGAAGACAGCATATTTAATCATAAACAGTGTCACAAATCACCCACATTTCTGCACCTTGCCCAACTCACCTAAAAAGTCTTAAAACGTTGTTCTAGATGAGCATACATCAAGCTCCCTCATTCTTCTCATTCCTGTACATCATCATCAGTTCAGTTCAGTTCAGTCACTCTGTCATATCCAACTCTTTGCGACCCCATGAACCACAGCATGCCAGACCTCCCTGTCCATCACCAACTCCCGGAGTCCACCCAAACCCATGTCCATTGAGTCGGTGATGCCATCCAACCATCTCATCCTCTGTCATCCCCTTCTCCTCCTGCCCTCAATCTTTCCCAGCATCAGGGTCTTTTCAAATGAGTCAGCTCTTCGCATCAGGTGGCCAAAGTATTGGAGTTTCAGCTTCAGCATCAGTCCTTCCAAGGAATATTCAGGACTGATCTCCTTTAGGATGGACTGGTTGGATCTCCTTGCAGTCCAAGGGACTCTCAAGAGTCTCCAACACCACAGTTCAAAAGCATCAATTCTTCGGCGCTCAGCTTTCTTTATAGTGCAACTCTCACATCCATACATGGCTACTGGAAAAACCAGAGCTTTGACTAGATGGACTTTGTTGGCAAAGTAACGTCTCTGCTTTTTAATATGCTGCCTAGGTTGGTCACAGATTTTCTTCCAAGGAGCAAGTGTCTTTTAATTTCCTGGCCACAGCCACCATCTGCAGTGATTTTGGAGCCCCCCCAAAATAGTCTTTCACTGTTTCCATTGTTTCCCCATATATTTGATAATGGATTAGCTATGAAATCTTTTAAAATGTTTAATCATTTTTGGCTGTGTTGGGTCTTAGTTGTGAAATGCAGGATCTTTCATTGCTGCACGTGAGATCTCTAGTTGTGGCGTACGGACTTAGTTGCCCTGCAGCATGTGGGATCTTAGTTCCCCCGTTAGGGGTCAAACCTGTGTCTCCTGCACTGGAAGGTGAATTATTAACCACTGGACCATCAGGGAAATCCCTAGAAGTGAAATTTTTGAGTCAAGAGTTCCTGAGAGTTCCTGCTTCCCTTATATCCTCACCACCATAGTATACTAACAGACATCTTGAAACTTGTCTATATGCTAGATGAAACTGGTATCTCATTTTAACTTGCCATTTGTGTATGATGTGTGAGACTGACTACACCTTTTCATATATGTAAAAGATATCTATATTTCCTTTTGTTTGAATTGTCATCTCATGTTACTTTTCTATTGAATTCTTGAGAGCCATTCTTTTTGCATTATAAGAAAATTAGTCCTTTTTCTGTGACATGTCTTTGTGTTAACCTTACCATACCAACATTTCCTAGGTCACTCACTATATATTTTTTTCAATCCATAAATTCAAATTTTACATTTGGGGAATGTTATGGCCAAAGAAAAGAATGGAATATTGCTGTTTCCTGCAACATGGATGAAACTAGAGTTGATCATTCTGAGTGAAGTAAGTCAGACAGACAAAGACAAATATTGTATGATATCACTTATATGTGGAATCTAAAATATAATGCAAAATAACTTATTTACGAAACTGAAACAGACTCATAAACAGCAAACAGACTTATGGTGACCAAAGGAGAAAGAAAGAAGAGAGGAATAAATTAGAATATGAGATTAATAGATACACACCATTATATATAAAATAAAGGGAAAATAAGGAATACTATGCAGCCCAGGGAACCAACTATATTCAATATCTTATAATAACCTATAATGGAAAAGAATCTGTGAAAGAATATATATAGGGATAAAGAAAATGTGATATATGTCTGTGTGTGTGTGTGTGTGTATGTGTGCGCGCGCGTGCGCGCGCTCAGTCACTCAGTCATGTCTAACTCTTTGCAGCCCCTCTGTAGCCCAGGACTACAGCCCACGGTAGCCCTGGCTCCTCTGTGGAATTTTCCAGGCAAGAATACTAGAGTGAGCTGCCATTTCCTACTCCAGGGTATCTTCCTGACCCAGGGGTCAAATTCATGTTTCTTGTGTGTCTCCTGGACTGGCAGGTGTGTTCTTTACCAATAGCACCACCTGGGATATATACACCTATATATATACATAGGGCACATAGAGGTGATGGAATATTCAGCCACAAAAAGAACGAAATCTTGTCATTTTTGACAACATGGATAGACTTTAATGGGAGAAGGGAATGGCAAGCCACTTCAGTATTCTTGCCTTGAGAACCCCATGAACAGTATGAAAAGGCAAAATGATAGGATACCAAAAGAGGAACTCCCCAGGTCATTAGGTGCCCAATATGCTACTGGAGATCAGTGGAGAAATAACTCCAGAAAGAATGAAGGGATGGAGCCAAAGCAAAAACAATACCCAGTTGTGGATGTGACTGGTGATAGAAGCAAGATCCAATGCTGTAAAGAGCAATATTGCATAGGAACCTGGAATGTCGGGTCCATGAATCAAGGCAAATTGGAAGTGGTCAAGCAAGAGATGGCAAGGGTGAATGTCAACATTCCAGGAATCAGCGAACTAAAAAGGACTGGAATGGGTGAATTTAACTCAGATGACCATTATATGTACTACTGAGGGCAGGAATCCCTCAGAAGAAATGGAGTAGCCATCATGGTCAACAAAAGAGTCCGAAATGCAGTACTTGGATGCAATCTCAAAAACGACAGAATGATCTCTGTTCGTTTCCAAGGCAAACCATTCAATATCACAGTGATCCAAGTCTATGCCCCAACCAGTAATGCTAAAGTAACTGAAGTTGAACGGTTTTATGAAGACCTACAAGACCTTTTAGAACTAACACCCAAAAAAGATGTCCTTTTCATTATAGGGGACTGGAATGCAAAAGTAGGAAGTCAAGAAACACCTGGAGTAATAGGCAAATTTGGTCTTGGAATGCAGAATGAAGCAGGGCAAAGACTAATAGAGTTTTGCCAAGAAAATGCACTGGTCATAGCAAACACCCTCTTCCAACAACACAAGAGAAGGCTCTATACATGGACATCACCAGATGGTCAACACCGAAATCAGATTGATTACATTCTTTGCAGCCAAAGATGGAGAAGCTGTAAACAGTCAACAAAAACAAGACCAGGAGCTGACTGTGGCTCAGATCATGAACTCCTTATTGCCAAATTCAGACTTAAAATGAAGAAAGTAGGGAAAACTGCTAGACCATTCAGGTATGACCTAAATCAAATCCCTTATGATTATACAGTGGAAGTGAGAAATAGATTTAAGGGCCTAGATCTGATAGAGTGCCTGATGATCTATGGAATGAGGTTTGTGACACTGTACAGGAGACAGGGATCAAGACCATCCCCATGGAAAAGAAATGCAAAAAAGCAAAATGGCTGTCTGGGGAGGCCTTACAAATAACTGTGAAAAGAAGAGAGGCGAAAAGCAAAGGAGAAAAGGAAAGATATAAGCATCTGAATGTAGAGTTCCAAAGAATAGCAAGAAGAGATAAGAAAGCCTTCTTCAGCGATCAATGCAAAGAAATAGAGAAGAACAGAATGGGAAAGACTACAGATCTCTTCAAGAAAATTAGAGATACGAAGGGAACATTTCATGCAAAGATGGGCTCGATAAAGGACAGAAATGGTATGGACCTAACAGAAGCAGAAGATATTAAGAAGAGGTGGCAAGAATACACGGAAAAACTGTACGAAAAAGATCTTCATGACCCAGATAATCATGATGATGTGATCACTGATCTAGAGCCAGACATCTTGGAATGTGAAGTCAAGTGGGCCTTAGAAAGCATCACTACAAACACAGCTAGTGGAGGTGATGGGATGCCAGTTGAGCTGTTTCAAATCCTGAAAGATGATGCTGTGAAAGTGCTGCACTCAATATGCCAGCAAATTTGGAAAACTCAGCAGTGGCCACAGGACTGGAAAAGGTCAGTTTTCATTCCAATTCCAAAGAAAGGCAATGCCAAAGAATGTTCAAACTACCGCACAATTGCACTCATCTCACATGCTAGTAAAGTAATGCTCAAAATTCTCCAAGCCAGGCTTCAGCAATATGTGAACCGTGAACTCCCTGATGTTCAAGCTGGTTTTAGAAAAGGCAGAGGAACCAAGATCAAATTGCCAACATCTGCTGGATCATGGAAAAAGCAAGAGAGTTCCAGAAAAACATCTATTTCTGCTTTATTGACTATGCCAAAGCCTTTGACTTTGTGGATCACAATAAACTGTGGAAAATTCTGAAAGAGATGGGAATACCAGACCACCTGACCTGCCTCTTGAGAAATCTGTATGCAGGTCAGGAAGCAACAGTTAGAACTGGACATGGAACCACAGACTGTTTCCAAATAGGAGTACATCAAGGCTGTATATTGTCACGCTGCTTATTTAACTTATATGCAGAGTACATCATGAGAAACGCTGGACTGGAAGCAACATAACCTGGTATCAAGATTGCTGGGAGAAATATCAATAACCTCAGATATGCAGATGACACCACCCTTATGGCAGAAAGTGAAGAGGAACTAAAAAGCCTCTTGATGAAAGTGAAAGAGGAGAGCGAAAAAGTTGGCTTAAAGCTCAACATTCAGAAAATGAAGATCATGGCATCTGGTCCCATCGCTTCATGGGAAATAGATGGGGAAACAGTAGAAACAGTGTCAGACTTTGTTTTTTGGGGGCTCCAAAATCACTGCAGATGGTGACTGCCGCCATGAAATTAAAAGACCCTTACTCCTTGGAAGAAAAGTTATGACCAACCTAGATAGCATATTCAAAAGCAGAGACATTACTTTGCCGACTAAGGTCCATCTAGTCAAGGCTATGGTTTTTCCTGTGGTCATGTATGGATGTGAGAGTTGGACTGTGAAGAAGGCTGAGCGCCGGAGAATTGATGCTTTTGAACTGTGGTGTTGGAGAAGACTCTTGAGAGTCCCTTGGACTGCAAGGAGATCCAACCAGTCCATTCTGAAGGAGATCAACTCTGGGATTTCTTTGGAAGGAATGATGCTAAAGCTGAAGCTCCAGTACTTTGGCCACCTCATGCGAAGAGTTGACTCATTGGAAAGGAATCTGATGCTGGGAGGGATTGAGGGCAGGAGGAGAAGGGAACGACAGAGGATGAGATGGCTGGATGGCATCATGGACTCGATGGATGTGAGTCTGAATGAACTCCGGGAGATGGTGATGGACAGGGAGGCCTGGCGTGCTGCGATTCATGGGGTCACAAATAGTCGGACACGACTGAGCAACTGAACTAAACTGTAAGCTAAGTGAAATAAATCAGACAAAGACAAATACCTTATGATCTCACTTACATGTGGGATCTAAAAACAAACAAAAAACAGCCGTGAGAACAGATTGGTGGTTGCCAGAGACAGTGGGCTGCTGCTGCTGCTGCTGCTGCTAAGTCGCGTCAGTCGTGTCCGACTCTGTGCAACTCCATAGAGGGCAGCCCACCAGGCTCTGCCATCCCTGGGATTCTCCAGGCAAGAACACTGGAGTGGGTTGCCATCACTCCCTAGGGCCTGGATATCATCTTGCTACTCCTAGCATGACACTGCACTGTTTTCCTTAAATATTTTTCTGTTGACATTCAGTTCCTAAGTTGTATGTGACTCTTTGCAACACCATGAGCAGTGGCATACCAGGCTCTTTTGTCCTCCACTAACTCCTGGAGTTTGCTCAAAGTCATGCCCATTGAGTCAATGATGTTATTTCTAACCATCTCATCCTCTGCCAGCTCCTTCTCCTTTTGCCTTCAACCATTCCCAGCATCAGGGTCTTTACCAATGAGTCAGCTCTTCGCATGGAGCGGCCAAAGTACTGTAGCTTCAGCTTCAGCATCAATCCTTGCAATGAATATTTAGGACTGATTTCCTTTGGAGTGACTGGTTTGATCTCCTTGTTGTCCCAAGGGACTCTCAAGAGTTTTTTCCAGCACCACAAATCAAAAACATCAATTCCTTGGTGCTCAACCTTCTTTATGGCCCAACTCCCACAGGCATACAGGACTAGTGGAAAAATCATAGTTTTGACTATACAGACTTTGTTGGCCAAGTGATATCTCTGCTTTTTAATATGCTGTCTAGGTTTGTCATAGCTTTCCTTCCAAGGAGCAAGTGTCTTTTAATTTCATGGCTGCAGTCACCATCCACAGAGATTTTGTACTTTGCTCATTGATACGTCCTGTCTGATTTCTTTGGGCATCCCAGTTTAACAGTCACCAAGGTGAAGGACAAGCACCTTGCCCCATTTCCTCAAAAAAGCCAGTAAAGTGTTAGGCTTAGCTGTCAAGAAATACAACTGGAATTGTTTAGAAATAAATTACATCTCTAGCTTAAGCCATCCATCTATTCTGCTGGCAACAGGAGAGCTGAGACATAAGGCCTGAAAAAACCTCTTGTGCCCATCTGGCACAACCCCTTCCTTTTACTGATGCATATCTGGGGCTCAGAGAGGAGTACTCGGGCTTGATCAGAGCCAGAGGAAGCTGGGAACAGAGCTCTCATCTAATGCCTCCTCAACCAGGTTTTTGTCATTTATAAATCCTCTGGGCTCCTTATTTTCAAAACTGAACTCAATTGCACCAAAGAGGAGAAGCAGAAGGAGTTGTGTCCCTGCCATCTGTCTTCTGTGTTTACTGAAATGTACTTGTAAAGACTCATAAAGAAGCCCTGTTAGTTCAACGCACAGGGAAAGGCATGGTGTCCAGTGATGTGTGCCATCCTTTTCCCAACTCCTATGGAAATGACAGGTGGTGTCAGCCAAGTCATCTGAGAGCATCTCCTTTATCACTTCAATGCCATCCCCACCTCCACTGTCTGCTGCTTCACACCATGTTCACTGAATCCTCACAAGCCCATGCAGACAAACTGCCTTCGCTTTTATGTAAGTGAACCAGGGTTTCCTACTCTATAAGTAAGTTTCCCATCCGAACAGAACCATGGACCCGTGGCAGGGAGGAGATAGAAATATTTTGGCTCATTTTTCATCTTTCAAACTTCTGAACCAAATAGTTCTGCTGTTGGCTTAGCTGCAGTTTCACTAGTTTTTCTGAAAGGCAAACAGACTGCATTTCTTGAGTCTGCGCTGGAATTCTCGTAAAACCTCTTTCCTACCCTTTTTCATCCTCAGCAACTGGATTAACAGTCCTGAGTCACAGCCCTGTCACAGCCCTACCTCTCCTGCATTTAATCATGCTGCTTGCCGTTGTACGGCCAGTACTGCTACAATCACTGCTTTTGCAAAGCAAATTAGGTCTTACACAATTCGCAAGCAGGAGAATGATGTCGGTTTAATGTGAAAGTCGGATTGGTTCAAACACAATTTGTCTTGGTGTGTTAACGTTTTCTGCCAGCCAGTAAAGCAGCTGAACATGAAATACACAAGGGCTGAGCCCAGCAGCTGCAGAGGAGCTCAGGACAGGAAATCATGCCCTTTACTGTACTTCTTTCTCATGGTTCAGTCTGAAAGTGTTTGGTGGGCAATTGTGAACTTGGGGCTTGTTTCCATCTATACTTCAGCTTCCCTTTTCATCAAATGACCTTTGCCTTTTTTTTTTCCTCCAAGATAGACTTGTATAATTGCTAGAATATTTATTTATTAGGAATTTAATGTGTTTTTATTTTTTAGAACCGTGCTGGATGTTTATGGGATTCCCAGGTGTTGCTAGTGGTAAAGAACCTGCCTGCCAATGCAGGAGACATCAGAGATGCTGGTTCGATCCCTGAGTCTGGAAGAGCCCCTGAAGGAGGGCATGCCAACCCACTCCAGTATTCTTGCCTGGAGAATCCCATGGACAGAAGAGCCTGGTGTGCTATAGTCCATAAGGTCACAAAGAGTCGGACACGACTGAGGTAACTTAGCATGGACACACGCACAGATGTTTATAGGACTGCTACTATTTTGTTCGTGTTCTGGTTAGAAGCTACATGAGTTTCCAGTGGTCTGCCCCAGCCTTATTCTGTCCATCAGCCTGGATGTTGGTAAGCATGCAATTTTGCAGATTAAAAGGATTCTCAGGGATGTATATATATCCTTCTTGAGCAGGAACACCCACACTTATCTTCATAGTTACTTCTTGCTTTTGGCCTGATTTTCTGGTTTCCATGTATGAGAGAGGGTCAGTTTTTAAAGAAGAATATTAAGTGAATATATGAGTGGTATGTGGGCTTCCCTGGTTGCTCAGGCGGTGAAAAATCTGCCTGTAATGCAAGACACCTGGGTTCAATCCCTGGGTCGGGAAGATCCCCTGGAGAAGGGATTGGCTACCCACTCCAGTATTCTTGCCTGGAGAAGTCCATGGCCAAAGCAACCTGGCAGGCTATAGTCCATAGGGTTGCAAAGAGTTGGACACGACTGAGTGACAAGCACGCGTGAGTGGTATATAGGTGGTCCCTAACTCACTGTTGTTTAGGGTGTAGAAGTCTGCCATAGTGTGGTGGGCACAGAGAAAATGTAGTATGTGATGAGCTCAGTCAGAGGACCTCAGAACACATAAGACAGGTCACACGTGAACAAGGGATGCATTCACACTGAATCCTTGAGCAGTCCCAGAGATGTGGTAAGAACTCGATACATGGTATTTGCTACTATGATCACCAAACCAATTTCTAGGAAAAGCAAGAATGAAATAAATAGGATGCTTCTCTCTAGAAACAGGCAGAAGAGCCCATGGTGCCATTCATGGTGACAGCAAAAGCAGTTCAAACAAATTTGCTTTCCACATTGGTGAAGGAAATGGCAACCAACTCCAGTATTCTTGCCTGGAGAATCCCAGGGACGGTAGAGCCTGGTGGGCTGCTGTCTATGGGGTTGCACAGAGTCGGACACGACTGAAGCGATTTAGCAGCAGCAGCAGCAGCAACCCTGCACAAGCGTTGGTTTGCCAGGATCAACAGAAATGACTAATTACTCTAGTCCAAGGCTTTAGAAAGATAAAGAATTAGATTTATTTTAAATGTAAGCATGCTCACTCTTGTTGAACTGACTTGTTCTGCAGTTTGTGACGAGCACTGATTTATGGTATTACATTCATACAGGGCTGCTTTTCTAGTTTCTAATGCTCTAAATGAGACATGGATTAAAAGGAAAATTAGAAATCTAACTTTAGCATGGTTCAAAATAGCTCATTTTCATCCCAGGAGAGCAGAAATGAAAAGTATCTTTCCTCTTATTTTTGCTTAAATTAGGGAGACATGATCTGGGCTGATGGGCACTTCTGGTCACAACCAGTCCTTGGGTCCACGCCCTTCCCCTGGAAAATCTGCAAGTCTCCCCACTGCCCCCTTGCCTCCAGGCTCCCCTATCTTGTTCATTCTTCCCTCCAGGTCCAGAGATATGCCTAAAATGAAAATCTGACTCTTACACTCCAGCTTCAATATCTCTTTAGGATGGCTATACCTTCATGGTCAGGCATCCAGGCTTACGTCTCAGAATCCTTACTGTCCATATCCACAGTTCCAGCCCCATCCTCTAACCTGAGTCTAAACCGCACCTTGCTGTCTGCCATTCCTGTGCCATCTCACACTTTTTAGTGGCCAACACCTCCATCCAGCCCTGCCCTCTATTTTCAATTCACTGATTGGAAAATTATCTTGAGACTAGTTGAAAGACCACTGCCCCATCATTATCCATGCCTCCATCACTATCCAGAGTTCTCAGAGCCCAATGGCCCCTCTTTCCTAGAAATTTCAAAAATGACAATGTAGTTGTCTCTTTGTCCAATGTCCTTCCCTCCACAGATACTTCACCAGGGCATGGCCATGGGGACCTAGCCATCTCTAAGTCCCCAGTGCCTAGCAGGGGGTTAGTGAACAACCGGAAAGCAACATAAGTTGGATGGTGGACAGATGAACTGGTGAGCAAATGCCCCATGGATTCATTTTCTGGGAAGATCTCAGAAAAGGGTATCTACCTTCAGAGATTCATGCCTAAACAATTAGTCCTGTGTCCTGGCAAGGTCAAGCCAGAATCCTAATCCTATAAAGCAGGAAAGCAGAAACAGGGAAACACAGAGTCCTGTTAGATCCTGTCCTCTGGGTCAAGGATTTGCAGCATGGGTGTCAGAGGGTTGAAGCTGAAACTCCAATACTTTGGCCACCTGATGTGAAGAGCTGACTCATTGGAAAAGACCCTGATGCTGGGAAAGATTGAAGGCAGGAGGAGAAGGGGACGACAGAGGATGGGATGGTTGGATGGCATCACCGACTCAATGAAGATGAGTTTGAGTAGACTCCAGGAGTTGGTGATGGACAGGGAGGCCTGGCGTGCTGTGGTCCATGGGGTTATGAAGAGTTGGACACGACTGAGTGACTGAACTGAACTATCAGAGGGTGGATCAGCAACTCCCTAAGGGAGGCCCAAGGTCCTGGGGACCCTGGTACTGACCAAATGATGACCTGGCTTTCAGGGGTGGGAAAACAGGCAGGGTGTAATATGCTGGGGAAGACCCAAGGTAGCACCCAGGGGGCTTCCCCCAAGCACCAGCCCCACCCTCCCCGGTGCTGTCCATGGTGCTAAGCAACATCCAGGTGCTTTCCTGGCGTTGACCATGGTGCTGACTCCCCGCCTCAGGTTCAGCCCATGGCCTCAGCACTTCCTCCCCATCTGGCATTGCCTCAGAGCCTCCTGGCACAGCCATTTCCTGGGTCCTATCCTTGGTACTTGACTGAACTTCTTGCTGAATGAGTGCTTTGGTCTTTTCCTGTATTAGCTTGGGTCTAGAAGCAGACCTTGAGGCAAGGATTTGAGAGCAAGTGATTAGGAAATGTTTCCAGGAAAAGCCAGGAAGGGTGTGGAAGTGTGACGTGAATGGAAAGGAGACCAAGAGTGGAGTGAGATCATGAAAAGTGCCAAGGAGTGTGATTTTCACTCAGTCTACTGGGGAGTGGGGGTGGGTAGGTTCTGGGGACTGTGTAGGTCACTCATCAGAGTGTCCCAATCAGGAGTGAGGAAGCTGGGGTATTTGTGCCACCACACCTATCAGGCAATGGGTGAAGGCTGCCCCTTAGAGGCCAGAGGTCCCCAGAACCTTCTGGCTCCCCGGTGCATAGGCAAAGGAGGCTCCAGCAGCCTGAGGGAGACTGGGGTGCAGGCTCTTGGAAGAGAAAGCATTTTGGAGGCCCTTTGCACGAAAACAGCACAGGGGTCTGAGGGAATGTGGGCAGAGTCTGGACACTCTCAGACACAATCCCACCTCCAGTCTCCTAGCTCCACACTCATTCCTGCAGGGGTCCTTCTCAACCCAACTCTAGTAGACTCTTGCTAAGCTCAAAGTCCTGCCTGAACAACCCCCACCCCTCTGACTGCAGAGGAAATCCAGTTTCCTCAGCCTGCCCCTCGAGGTTTCCACATCCTGCATCCCAACTCCCACCCTGCACTTTATAGCCTTGCTTACTGAATGGTCTTCAGTCCCCGCACACACTCTTTCTCACTGCCTGGACTTTGTTAAGGTTGTGACCTTCTGCTGGAGAGCCCTCCCAGGTGTACCTTCCTAGCTCGTGGTCCAGGCATCACCTTCTGCAGCTGCGTTACCCACTCAGCATCCCCGGGTCCCTGTCCCTCGCCCATGCCTAGACCTCCATGCCTCAGCCTGAGCCTCTGCTCCCCTCGTTACCATCCCAGACAGGAGGAAAGGGACCTCAGAGGTGAACTGGGTACGTATACAAGATATGTAACAAAGGGTGGTGTTGTGAAAAGAGAGGGGATGGGACCCCCCCACATCCACAAGAGATCATGACACCTCCCAGCATCATGTGTCTGTGCAAGGATCCCGCCCCTGAGTCTCAGGACCTTTAACTTGGGAACACAGACCCACCAGGCACTGCCAGAAATAAATGCCTGGTGCTCACAGCTCTCAGCCAAACGTGGTTCCTTCCCACTCCACCCTGCTTTCACTCTGCACATCTCACAGGCCATGGCAGAAGCCGCCTGACCACCTGGTCAGACCCAGCACACAGTCCATCTAAGCCAAACCTTGACTGTGGGTGGGAGAAGCCAGTTGGCCAAGATGACCACCTCCCTCCCAGATCCATCCTGTTCCTCGAGCTGCTGAGCTCAGGCTGTCACATTCTGATTTGACTCAGAAGACTGTGACATGTGGCATCTTGGCAAGTGATGAAACTTGCCAGCGGCTTGGGTGGACCCAGGGCAAGGAGACCACCAGACTGTCTAGCATGCCATCTCCCTTGCTGGTTTCCAGCACCTGGCCCGCCCCTCCCGGCCATCTGCCCCCCTCCTGCCCCCAGCAGAAGGCTTGCACTCCCCTCCGACTCTCACACTGCAGAAGAGTCTCCTGCCTGGGGAGGGGAGCAGTGGGAGGGGGAAGCGTTAGCTCCTGCCTGCTCTTGCCAGGAAAGGAGGGGAGCAAGTGGGCAGTGACTGAGGCTCAGGACCAGCCCACTTGGACACTCTGGGACCCCCACCAGGAAGCCAAAACTGCCCTTGGCCACCTGCTTCAGCCTCTGGGACCCCCAATCCATGATCGTCATGCTCTGCTGACCATTCAGTTCGATTTGATTCAGGCAGCATTAGGCCCCCCTGGGCACCACAAACAGCATGACTGCGATGGGCCAGGGAGAGGATGCAAGGACAACAAAAATGATCAGAGCCGCCCAGATAAACTAAGCACTGCCGTGTCCCAGGCACTCACTAAGTATCTTGTATGAATTAGCTCCTTTAAGCTTCCATTGCCCAAGAATCTGGTACAGTTTTAGTATCTCCATTTTACAGATGAAGAAATGAAGGCACAGAGAGCTTCAGGGCTCACCCCAGGCCACACAGCTGCAAGAGGGTGGGGCCTTGACTGCGTGCAGTCTGTCTGACCCGTGTCTAGGCTCCGACTGCTGTCCTGGCATGGAGCAGCTGCTGGCTGCACAGCTGGGTCCAGGGCTCTTTCAGTGATGTGTTCTGGGTCCCCAGAACTCACCCACAGGAGGCACCTGTATTATTTCTACCCAGCGAGGAGATGGAGGCTCAGAGAATTTGCATGACTTGCCCAGAGCTACACTGAAGATTTGACCTTGAGTCTTCTGAGCCCTGAAAGGCTATATCCTGAATTGCACTGTGCTCCCTGCTTGGTGGCCATCAGCCACCATCTCCACACATTGTGGGAGGGCCTGTTCTCCCCACCACCATCACCCTCTGGCCCAGGGATCCTGGAGAACAAAGCCCTACAGTGGCTCCAACTTTTTAAACTTCTAGGAGAGATGAGGGCCCTCCCTCTCTCTTCCTCAGCCCTGCTCTCATGAGGATCCCAGTACATACCTGGCAGCCGCCAGGTCTAAACCTGTACTCCAGCCTGATCAGCCTTAACAGAACCATGTGCTAAGTCACTTCAGTCATGTCTGACTCTTTGCAACCCCATGGACCGTAGCCCACCAGGCTCCTCTGTCCATGGGATTCTCCAGGCAAGAATACTGGAGTGGGTTGCCATGCCCTCCTCCAGGGGATCTTCCCAACCCAGGCATCGAACCCACATCTCTTACGTCTCCTGCATTGGTAGGTGGGTTCTTTACCACGAGTGCCACCTGGGAAACCCATGTCATCTCTCAAAAAGAGTTTGGCTTCTCCATCTTCTACTAATTTTATTACAAAGGTTTTGATAGGCAAAGACGTCCCGTGGCATACATGGGGTGCCCTTCAGATCAAATCTGTCCTCTGGCTGTCTAATACTGCTGCAGGAAGCAGTCTACCCTGGTGTGCAAAAACCCCAGGACACCCTGGGGACCTGGGGGTCACCAGGCACCTTGAGAGGAGCCACGTTACTCCTGTGTGAGTCATCCCTGCTTATGAATATTTCCCACAAGTCACTGCCGCAGCACTTAGCTGGAACAGTGATCGCAAGCCTTAGCAGCTGGATGGAAAGAACATGAGCGAAAGGTCAGGAAGCCCTGAGTTCATATCCCACCCGGCCACCTCCAAGCTGTGTGACCTTCACCAGTGGCTCAACCACTCTGGGCCTCATGTTCCTGATCTGTATTAACAGCATGGCAATGCTCGCCTTGGAGGAGTATAAAGAGGCTTTGGAAGATGCTGGGTGCTCAGTAAATGCATTCCCTCCCTACTCCACCCCCCCTCCCCAGGAGTCCTTGCAGACCATCTGGTCCAAGGGCTGCAAACAGATGGCTCCTGGGTGCATCCTACCCGGCAGCCTAGCTCAGCCCACGCAGGCTTGACAGCAGCATGACGAGGCTGGTATTGAGTTGGCCCAATCCAACAGCAGCTCAAGCCACTGTTCCTGGTCACATACTTCAACTGCCTGTGCCCTGTGCCAATGACGGAGTTTGGGATCCAAACACCTGATTGGAAAAGACAGTGATTCTTCACTTCAGAGTCTACGAACAGGGGTGGAGGCTTAGTTGCCTAATTTCTTTGACTACAAGGAAGCTGCAACCCCTTGGAAGGGCTGAAGCTGAAGCTGAAGCTCTAATACTTTGGCCACCTGATGCAGAGAGCTGACTCATTGGAAAACACCCTGATGCTGGGAAAGACTGAAGGCAAAAGGAGAAGGAGGCGGCAGAGGATGAGATGGTTTAGATAGCATTACCACTTCAATGGAGATGAATTTGAGCAAACTCCGGGAGACAGTGAAGAACAGGGCAGCCTGGCATGCTGCAGTCCATAGGGTCACAAAGAGTGGAACTCGACTGAGAGACTGAACAGCAACAATAAAGCTGCAGGCTTCCTTGGTGGCTCAGCTGTAGAGAACCCACCTGCCAGTGCAGGAGTTGATGGTTTGATCCCCGGGCTGGGAAGATGCCCTGGAGAAGACAATGGCAACCCACTCCAGTATTCTTGCCTGGGAGATCCCACGGACAGAGGAGCTTGACACGCTACTCTGGGGTCACAGAGTTGGACACAACTCAGAGACCAAGCAAGCACACACGTACAAGGAATCGGCACATAAAAGGAGAATCACAGTGCAAAAAGACAAAGCGTTTCCATGTTTCCGAGCAACAACAAGATGGTTTTACACTCAGCAGTTTCTACTGTGACATAGACAACAGTCCTACATAGGTCAGAAGACATCCACCAAGTGCATAAGTAGGCTGCAAGGGTCATGTCTGGGCAGCAACCTCACATCCATTGCCCAGAAGTATCAAAAACCCCCAAGCCTTTTCAGGGTGACTCCTAGTAATCTCTCTGCAACACCTAAGAATATTCCAGAAACATTCTTGTGTCTGTTCCCCAGGTTAGACAGGACATGCCCGGATCATGTGCATGTCTGCATCAGCAACTGTGCACTTAATTAATCCAACTGGAACCAGTTTAGGGGAATTTAATTAACTAAGTTCTCGAAAGGACAGACTGTCAGAGGAAGTTCAGCCTGTTCACTTGTTAACCAGATATTCAAAGAACAAGCGAAGCGACTGCTCTCATCTCCCACAAAAGCAGAGCTTCGTAAGTAGGCTGGGGGTGGGGGATTGTAAAGTTTTAGAAAAACAGAGTTCTAAACATCGCTAATCCAAATGGCATAAGAGGTCTTTCTAAGCATACGTTGAGACTCATATTCCTGCCCCATGTGTGCACGCTAAGTCACTTCATTCGTGTCCGACTCTTTGCGACCCTATGGACTATAGCCCACAAGACTCCTCTGTCCATGGGACTGTCCAGGCAAGAATGCTGGAGGGGGTTGCCATGCCCTCCTCCAGGGGATCTTCTCGACCCAGGGATCGAACCCACATCTCCAAGGTCTCCTGCGTTGTCAGGCAAGTTCTTTACTACTAGCACCTCCTGGGAAGTCCTATGTTCCCTGCACTGTGGCCTTAACCCATCTGCCCTACAGGCCTGGCAACCAGGCCTTTGGGAAGCAACTGGACCCTGCAAAGAGCACTGGAGTTAGAGTCAGGCCTGGGCTTGCATCCCAGCTCTGCCTCTTCCCAGGTGTGAGCAAAGATCACTCTGCCTCCCTGAGGCTCAGTTTCCTCATCTGTAAAATGGAAATTAACATCCCCCATCTCACAAGACTAGTGTAAGAATCTATGCAAGCTACAGGCAGGAAGCCTGATACCCACTGTGTCCACTCAGGGACTTGTGAGAGGTGGTGAGTCTCACCATTCTGAGGGCTCTTCTGCAGGTATCTGAGACCCCGAGGCAGTTCCCAGGGGTCTACCTGCCGCTAGGAGCTTGTCCAGCATGAGCCCCATGGCCATGGAAATAGGGATGACACCTGTTACAGCATTCCCTACTTATAGCCAACCTTCCAACTGCCCCTCACCAACCATCTATGAGGCAAGCAGGGCAGGCACCTGTGTTCCCATTGATCAGATGAGAAAAGTGAGGCTCAAATAGGTCATACAGCCCACACTGGCACTCCTTCACTGAGCAAAGCATTCTCTGGTGACAAAACAAATCTGCTGGATAAAGGAGTGAGTGGATGAATGCATGAGGGCTTCAGGAGAAAACTAAGGAGTGGATGGATTTCTCCAGGCAACGGCTGGTTAACGGATTTGAAGCACACAGGCCCTGCCAAGAGAACACTGGGTGGTTGCTGGCTGGAGCTCAAGACCAGCTGGAGAAAAGGGAGCTACAGGCGAGGGCAGTCCTGAAGTCCCCAGGAGCCAGCCAGGGTCTCACATGAAGGAGTCTTGGGGGCCTGGGTGGGCAGTGCTGGATAGGTTACACTCAGTGGCAGAGGAGAGGGGGGAGCCGGAAACCCCCAGCTTGAGACCCACGAGGTGCAGAAAAGGTCCCGGTAGAGGCCTCCACACCCTCCAGTGGGGGGGACACGCCACCGAGGCAACTCCCACTACATTAGCACTCAGAGGAGCCTCCCACTCTCCGTTTCCATGGGAATCCCCTTGAAATAACCCCATCACGGCTGCTGTTCTCTGCGGAGGACGCGCTCAGGATAAATGTAATGGAGGGAGGCAGGCACCCAGGATGCCATGGAAATGTCAGGGTCCAGCCCCGCACCAGGCACACACTCTCAGCAATGGAGACGATCAGGTCCTCAGGGCAGACTTAGCCTTCACTCCTGCATCTACGGGGGCAACAAGACCACTCCCTTGGCAACTGAATGACAAGAAGGAACCTGGCAAGGGCATCTAAAACAACGGCCATCTGTCTCCCTTTGAGAAGGCTCTTTTCGGCCCCAGGGAAACCCAGGTTTGCAGGGACACGGCCCGGGGTCAAACCCAGCAGCAGGATGGGAATAAGCCTGTGAATTGAAGCCCCCTTTTTTCAAGTGTCTTGGGTCAGAATGGAGGAACACAGAAAGCACCACATGCCCCAGAGCTCTGATGTCACTGGTTCCGCCTCCCCACTGTGGAGTCGGTGTGTGTCTGCCTGTGTGTGTTTATAATCCTAAAATATGGAAAAAGCTCTCTGGTTCACACAGCAAATATCCGCTGAGCCCTCCTGGAGGCAGGAGAGTGGCCAGCCCGCTGCTCGTCCTCCTGGGATGCGGTGGCCAGGTCACCCACAGTCACACGAGAAGAGCACGCTCGGCTCCCTGGTCTCTCTGAAGACGTCATTCCTGCAAATGCTTACCTGGGCGCACCTCGGAAGCCCCTTCCTGTTTCCCTTGTAGTTCTCACAGTCACCCTCTGCTGTGAGGCCTGCTACCCCTGCCTTTGTGATGGGAACACTGAGGCCCAGAGGTCACATGGAAAGGGGTGGCTGGCCAGGAACCAGGCCCACGTCTCCCCTTTTTAAAAAAATTAATTAATTTTTTAAATGGAGGCAATTGCTTGACAATGTTGAGTTGGTTTCTGCCCTGCTGCTGCTGCTGCTGCTGCTAAGTTGTTTCAGTCGTGTCTGACTCTGTGCGACCCCATAGACAGAAGCCCACCAGGCTCCCCCGTCCCTGGGATTCTCCAGGCAAGAACACTGGAGTGGGTTGCCATTTCCTTCTCCAATGCATGAAAGTGAAAAGTGAAAGGGAAGTCATCGCTCAGTCGTGTCCAACTCTTAGCGACCTCATGGACTACAAGCCTACCAGTCTCCTCTATCCATGGGATTTTCCAGGCAAGAGTACTGGAGTGGAGTGCCATTGCCTTCTCCTGGTTTCTGCCCTACAACAACTCAAATTGGCCATAACTATATATCTATATCAATATCTATATATGTAGATATATCCCCTCCCTCTTGAGCCTCTCCTCCACTCTACCCTCATCCCACCCCTCCAGGTTGTCACAGAGCACCTGGCTGGGCTTGCAGACAGCACTCTTAACAGCCACACTGGGTTGGTCCAGGGGGCCCAGCCCACCAAGCTCCAAGCTGTAGCCAAAGTCTCAGGCTCAAGTCCTGGTGGACCCTCAGGGTGAGGCCCTCAGAGCCTGCTGCCCCATGTCCCTGTCTCCTTGTGTCTCAGGAGAGAGCCCTTTCCTCCCACTGGTCCCAGGGCCCACTCCTCCCTCTAAGCTGGAGCCCTGGTTGCCAAGTCCTCTCCAAACCATCTACTCCTGAGCAGAACTCCTGGAGAACCTGCCACTTCCAAGCTTTCTTCATCGGTGCCTGACTGGCCCCTCGCCCCAGACAAGCAAAGGACCACAAAGCAATGGCTGTGACACCAAACGGCTGTGCTTTCCCCCAAAGAGGCACCTGCATGAAGGTCCGGGTAAACCTGGGATGGGCTGGGGGCAGTGCTGATCTTGGCAGACAGCAAAACGTCTTCAACAATGACCCTTTCAGCAGACAGCCCCCACGGGTCCCCCCACACTCAGGCTTCGTGACCAACCAGCCAACCCCGTCCCTAAGAGGTGTCCTTGCAGAACCCCCGGCCAGCTCTCGTGACCAAGGGCACCTGAGTGGGGGGACAAGGGCACAACGTTCCACTAGTGTCTTCCCACATGGGCTACCGGGGGCACAGAGGAGGGCCTGAGACTGCAGCAGAAAGAAAGGCTTTGTGCCAGTGAGGAGCAGAGAAACAGGCACCGCTAAACTTGGCTACATCAATCAGAATAAAAATGCACATACCCTTTGACCTTCCAGTACTCACTTGTGATAATTAATCCTCAGATATATCACGTGTATACGTGTATGTGCACTAAGTTGCTTCAGTCGTGTCTAACTCTGTGTGACCCTATGGACTGTAGCCCGCCAGGCTCCTCTGTCCATGGGATTCTCCACGCAAGAATACTGGAGTGGGTTGCCATGCCCTCCTCAAGGGGGTCGTCCTGATCCAGGGATCGAACCCACGTCTCTTATGTCTCCTGCATTGGCAGACACGTTCTTTACCACTAGAGCCACTTAGGAAGCCCTCAGATATACTGCATAGGTGTTAATTTGCTGATGCTGAAGCTGAAACTCCAGTCCTTTGGCCACCTGATGCGAAGAACTGACTCACTGGAAAAGACCCTGATGCTGGGAAAGACTGAAGGCAGGAGGAGAAGGGGACAACAGAGGATGAGATGGTTGGATGGCAGCACCAACTCAATGGACATGAGTTTGAGTAAACTCCGGGAGTTGGCAATGGACAGGGAGGCCTGGCATGCTACAGTCCATGGGGTCACAAAGAATTGGACACGACTGAGCAACTGAACTTAACTGAAGTGAAATGGGAAAAAAAAAAAAACAAAAAAAACAAAAACCAACAAGTGAGACACAGCCTAAAGTCTCTCTATAGGTGATTATTTAATCAACTATGCTCCATTCCCACAATGGAATCTCTGCAGCTGTTAAAGAGAATGGGGCAAGCTCCATGTGCCAATTCAGGAAGAACTGTATTTACATGGCACACCAGTGGGCTGCTTGCTCTAAATGGTTGTTGCCCTATGAATACATGACTTTGATTTTCTTTAAAAAAATTTTTTACAATGCTGTGTTGCTTTCTGCCATACAACATACACATAATATTCATATAATATATGAATCAGTCATAATTATGCATATATCCCCTCCATCTTGAGCCTCCCTTCCCTCCCCCCATCCACACCTCTAGGTCATCACAGAGCACCAGATTGGGCTCCCTGTAATATATAGCAAGTTCTCACCAGTTATCTATTTTGTATGTGATAGTATATATATGGACATGAACTTGGGCAAACTTCTGGAGATGGTGAGGGACAGGGAGGCCTAGCATGCTGCAGTCCATGGGGTCGCAAACAGTCAGACATGACTTGGCAACTTAACAGCAAAAGAAGTATATGTATGTTAATTCGACTTTCTCCATTTGTTCCACTGTCTCCTTTTTTTAATAAAAAAAATGAATTTGATTTTTTAATGACTGTAAAAGCAATGGCCAGTGAAATTCCACTAAATAAGTATTTGAGAGAAATGAAAATATAGAGCCATACAGACAGGAGGCATCATGACCCTGCAGCTCCCCCCACTGCCACCCTCTGACGCCCCGTGCCCTTCAGCCGGTCCCACCCAGCCTCTGTGGAGAGGGGCTCCGGTGCTAGGACATTTACCCCTCCGTGCACGGCAGGGTCGGACACAACTGAGCGACTTCACTTTCACTTTCACTTTCACTTCCATGCATTGGAGAAAGAAATGGCAACCGACTCCAATGTTCTTGCCTGGAGAATCCCAGGGATGGGGAAGCCTGGTGGGCTGCCGTCTATGGGGTCGCACAGAGTCGGACACGACTGAAGTGACTTAGCAGCAGCAGCAGCACGGCAGGGTGAGATGCACAGAACAGGCAGGAGAGCAATCTAGTCCACAGGAAGGTGAATATCTTAAGTCCCGAATACCAGGTCACCCAGGCAATACTCATGGGCTCCCTCCAGCCCCTGCCTGAGAGTTCTGGAAATGGACGGTGTCCCCCACAGGCCCTGGTCTAAGAGGCCAGAGTCATCTCTTCCCTTTCTGTGCTAAGTCGCTTCAGTCATGTCTATCTCTTTGCGACCCCATAAACTGTAGCCTGCCAGGCTCCTCTGTCCATGGGATTCTTCAGGCAAGAATACTGGAGCGGGTTGCCATGCCCTCCTCCAGGGGATCTTCCTGACCCAGGGATCAAATCCCTGTCTCTTACGTCTCCTGTATTGGCAGGTGGGGTTGCCCACTCCCAGTATTCTGGCCTGGAGAATTCCATGGACTATACAGTCCATGGGGTCACAAGGAGTTGGAAATGACTGAGCGACTTTCACTTTCACTTTCTTTACCACTAGTGCCACCTGGGAAGCCCCTTTTACCAGATGCCTGATGCGACTCATTGGAAAAGACCCTGATGCTGAGGAAGATTGAGGGTAGGAGGAGAAGTGGATGACAGAGGATGAGATGGTTGGATGGCATCACCGACTCAATGGATATGAGTTTGAGCAAGCTCCGGGAAATGGTGAAGGACAGGGAAGCCTGGCATGCTGCAGCCCATGGGGTCGGGTCGCAAAGAGTCGGACACGACTAAACGACTGATCAACAACGACAAATGCTGGTGAGCTATGATTTCCAGAGAAATATGTGGCTCTGAGGCTCCTGGGGCCAGTGAGGACTGAAAAGAGGCCAACCCCAATCTGCCCACACAGGCTGCCAGGGGAGCTTCCAAGCTGCGTTTCCATGGGATTCCCTCCTAATTTTCTCTCATCACACTGCCTGTCCTAGATGACTCTGAAGGGGCGACCCAGAGTAGAGCAAAATGAGCTCTGGGAAGTTGCAGGGTGTGGTGGAAATGGCATTTGCTTTAGAGTCAGGCAAAGGTGAGGATGAATTCTAATTCCACCACCCACTGGGCTGCCCAACCCTGGGTAAGAAGCCTAACCTCTCTGAGCCTGTTATCTACTGGATGGAGGTGGGTGGTACCAGCACCAACTGCAGAGGGCTGTTGAGATAAGCATCAGGTTTCTGCTGGTTCAGTCACTCAGTCATGTCTGATTCTTTGCAACCCTGTGGACTTCAGCAATCTAGACTTCCCTGTCCATCACCAACTGCCAGAGCTTGCTCAAACTCATGTCCATTGAGTCGGTGATGCCATCCAACCGTCTCATCCTCTGTTGTCCTCTTCTCCTCCTGCCTTCAATCAGGGTCTTTACCAATGAGTCAGGTCTTTGCATCAGGTGGCCAAAGTATTGGAGCTTCAGCTTCAGCATCAGTCCTTCCAATGAATACTCAGGACTGATTCCCTTTAGGATTGACTGGTTGGATCTCCCTGCAGTCCAAGGGACTCTCAAGAGTCTTCTCCAACACCACAGTTCAAAAGTATCAATTTTTTGACACTCAGCTCTCTTTATGGTCCAACTCTCACATCCATATATGACCACAGGAAAAACCATAGCCTTGACTAGACGGACCTTTGTTGGCAAAGTAATGTCTCTGCTTTTGAATATGCTATCTAGGTTGGTCATAACTTTTCTTCCAAGGAGTAAGCGTCTTTTAATTGCCTGGCTGCAGTCACCATCTGCAGTGATTTGGGGGCCAAAGGAAATAAAGTCAGCCGCTGTTTCCATTGTATCCCTATCTATTTGCCATGAAGTGATGGGACCAGATGCCATGATCTTCATTTCTTGAATGTTGAGTATTAAGCCAGCTTTTTCACTCTCCTCTTTCACCCTCATCAAGAGGCTCTTTAGTTCTTCTTTGCTTTCTGCCATAAGGGTGGTGTCATCTGCATATCTGAGGTTATTGATATTTCTCCTGGCAATGTTGATTCCAGCTTGTGTTTATCCAGCCCAGCATTCTGCATGATGTACTCTGCATGTAAGTTAAATAAGCAGGGTGACAATATATAGCCTTGACGTACTCCTTTCCCAATTTGGAACCCGTCTGTTGTTCCATGTCTGGTTCTAACTGTTGCTTCCTGACCTGCATACAGATTTCTTAAGAGGCAGGTAAGGTGGTCTGGTATCCCCATCTCTTGAAGAATTTTCTACAGTTTGTTGTAATCTGCACAGTCAAAGGCTTTGGTGCAGTCAATAAAGCAGAAGTAGAAGTTTTTCTGGAACTCTCTTGCTTTTTCCTATGTTCCAACGTATGTTGCACTGGCCAGTATCCAGCACCTACTCCACAATCGCTGGCTTTCCCTTGCCTGTGTTGACACCCCCATTTTAAACCTGAACAAAGGATAGGTGAAAGGCTACCCAGTTCTTCATCTGGGTCAGAAAAAGATTGAGCAATGGGTCAGCTGCACTCTCAACGCTCGCCAAGGCTGGAAGAAACGCTAGATGATTTGCACAGTGGTACAGCTCAGGGGACTCCTGCCCTTCAGCAGCCCAGCCAGCAAAGATGGAAGGCGGTGACAGAGCTGACCAATGAACGCATGTGCCATCCTGGACATGCTACCGGTTCCCGGGTATAAGGAGGTTCGTGCAGACCTGAGTGAGGGCATTTTGGCATCTGCAGATCTGGGGTTCAAATCCCAGCCTACTCACTTAGGAGCTGTGACATCCCTGCCTCCATTTCCTTCTCTGTCAATTAGAGGTAACAATTCTACATCCAGGGATCTTGACCCAGGCCTGTTCCTGCCTTCCCCTTCATTTGACTGACCCTTACTCACCCCTGGAACCCTCTTCTCTCAGCCTGCTCCTGCTTCCCCTCTTAGATCCTAGAACTTTCTCAGAGTCCTGTCTCTCACATACCCTCAACACCAGTCTCAATGCTGGTGCAAAATAGATGCTGATAAATACATGCTGAGTGAAATCACTTCTTCAGGAAGCCTTCCCTGACTTCCCACCACCTCAGCCCCACTTGGGACACCCCAGTCTCTAGGCTCCTCCCTGCCACCATCCTATCACTGTCCCCTTGTCCATCTGGTCTGTTCTCAGGACTTATCAGGGCATGAACCTTATCAGTCATGTCCACGGCCATATTCCCCACTCCTGGCAAAGTGTCCGATACACAGTATGTTCTCAGTAAACTGCTGGCTGTCTGGGTGAATCCATGCACCAAGATTCCTGCACATCTTCTATAAATTCTCTCAAACCTTTGTAGTAGAGCCTGAAGTCAGGCAAGTTGATTCCTCCAGTTCCATTCTTCTTTCTCAAGATTGCTTTGGCTATTTGAGGTTTTTTGTATTTCCATACAAATCTTGAAATTATTTGTTCTAGTTCTGTGAAAAATATCACTGGTAGCTTGATAGGGATTGCATTGAATTTGTAGATTGCTTTGGGTAGTATACTCATTGTCACTATACTGATTCTTCCGATCCATGAACATGGTATATTTCTCCATCTATTAGTGTCCTCTTTGATTTCTTTCACCAGTGTTTTATAGTTTTCTATATATAGGTCTTTAGTTTCTTTAGGAAGATATATTCCTAAGTATTTTATTCTTTTCATTGCAATGGTGAATAGAATTGTTTCCTTAATTTCTTTTTCTACTTTCTCATTATTAGTGTATAGGAATGCAAGGGATTTCTGTGTGTTGATTTTATATCCTGCAACTTTACTATATTCATTGATTAGCTCTAGTAATTTTCTGGTGGAGTGTTTAGGGTTTTCTATATAGAGGATCATGTCATCTGCAAACAGTGAGAGTTTTACTTCTTGTTTTCCAATTTGGATTCCTTTTATTTCTTTTTCTGCTCTGATTGTTGTGGCCAAAACTTCCAGAACTATGTTGAATAGTAGCGGTGAAAGTGGGCACCCTTGTCTTGTTCCTGACTTTAGGGGAAATGCTTTCAATTTTTCAGGCTCTACTACAAAGCCAGAGTCATCAAGACAGTATGGTACTGGCACAAAGACAGAAATATAGATCAATGGAACAAAATAGAAAGCCCAGAGATAAATCCACACACATATGGACACCTTATCTTTGACAAAGGAGGCAAGAACATACAATGGAGAAAAGACAATTTCCTTAACAAATGGTGCTGAGAAAACTGGTCAACCACTTGTAAAACAATGAAACTAGATCACTTTCTAACACCGCACACAAAAATAAACTCAAAATGGATTAAAGATCTAAATGTGAGACCAGAAACTATAAAACTCCTAGAGGAGAACATAGGCAAAACACTCTCTGACATAAATCACAGCAGGATCCTCTATGATCCATCCCCCAGAATTCTGGAAATAAAAGCAAAAATAAACAAATGGGATCTAATTAAAATTAAAAGCTTCTGTACAACAAAGGAAAATATAAGCAAGGTGAAAAGACAGCCTTCTGAATGGGAGAAAATAATAGCAAATGAAGCAACTGACAAACAACTAATCTCAAAAATATACAAGCAACTTATTCAGCTCAATTCCAGAAAAATAAACAACCCAATCAAAAAATGGGCCAAAGAACTAAATAGACATTTCTCCAAAGAAGACATACAGATGGCTAACAAACACATGAAAAGATGCTCAACATCACTCATTATTAGAGAAATGCAAATCAAAACCACAATGAGGTACCACTTCACACCAGTCAGAATGGCTGCGATCCAAAAATCTGCAAGCAATAAATGCTGGAGAGGGTGTGGAGAAAAGGGAACCCTCCTACACTGTTGGTGGGAATGCAAACTAGTACAGCCACTATGGAGAACAGTGTGGAGATTCCTTAAAAAATTGCAAATAGAACTGCCTTATGACCCAGCAATCCCACTGCTGGGCGTACACACTGAGGAAACCAGAATTGAAAGAGACACATGTACCCCAATGTTCATCGCACCATTGTTTATAATAGCCAGGACATGAAAACAACCTAGATGTCCATCAGCAGATGAATGGATAAGAAAGCTGTGGTACATATACACAATGGAGTATTACTCAGCCATTAAAAATAATACATTTGAACCAGTTCTAATGAGATGGATGAAACTGGAGCTGATTATACAGAGTGAAGTAAGCCAGAAAGAAAAACACCAATACAGTATACTAACACATATATACGGAATTTAGAAAGATGGTAATGATGACCCTGTATGCGAGACAGCAAAAGGACACAGATGTATAGAACGGACTTTTGGACTCTGAGGGAGAGGGAGAGGGTGGGATGATTTGGGAGAATGGCATTGAAACATGTATACTATCATGTAAGAAATGAATCGCCAGTCTGTGTCCGATGCAGGATACAGGATGCTTGGGGCTGGTGCACGGGGATGACCCAGAGAGATGTTATGGGGAGGGAAGTGGGAGGGGGGTTCATGTTTGGGAACACATGTACACCCGTGGTGGATTCATGTCAATGTATTGTAGAACTAATACAGTATTGTAAAGTAAAATAAAGTAAAAATAAAAATTAAAGAAAGAAAATTCTCTCAAACCTGTCAGCCTCTTTCTCTTCCTATAGGGTTAGGCTTCTCAGCATGATTAAATTTACCTGTTTTTGGATTTATTCTCTCCTCACCATCCAATGCTTTCCCACTAAATCCAGCTTCTTATAGAGAAGAATTTCACATAAAAAACATTAATGGTGAATATGCCTTCTCTTCCATTTCCTAGATTTCTTGTGCTCTTTGCAATGGACAGTATGTGATCTCTGAGCACTGAGTGGAGGGTCAGGGAAGGGGGCGGCAGGCCAGCTAGGGGGTGGGGTGGGGGGGCATCTTTTGTTCCTTCCCTGTGCACAGCCCTGGAGAAACAGCCTTGGGTTATAAATCCAGCTGAGCCTGTTTTATGGAAAAGGTGCTCCACTGCTGATAGGTTTTTATAGCTGCCTGTTTACAAAGCTGAAGCATAATTAAATCTTGCCCACCTCTCCATAGTGCCAGCTGTCCCGTGCAGCCAGGTTTGGGGTGGCCAGGCAGACAGAGGAGAAAGGAAGCTCTCTCCGCTGTGCCCCTCTGACTGTACTAAGTACCCTTCACCATCCACTGCCCACTCCGGCCCCAGTCCTCTGACGGACTGGGTTGGATTGCTTTGGAGACCCAGTGAAATGGGCACCCCTGTTCCTGTCCAAGTCTGATACCCCCCCACGTGGGAGAAGGGGCTTCCCCAGTGACTCAGTGGTAAAGAATCCGCCTGCAGTGCAGGAGATGCAGGATATGTGGGTTAGATCCCTGAATCAGGAAGATCCCCTGGAGATGGAAATGGCAACTCACTCCAGTATTCTTGCCTGGAGACTTCCATGGACAGAGGAGCCTGGTGGGCTACAGTCCATGGGGTCGCAAAGAGGCAGAGGCGACTGGGCACATATGAATGCTACGCACAAGGGAGAGAAGAGAGTCAGGTATGTTAAAGTCAAGCTCAGGGGAATCCTAGCTCCAGAGAAGGGCCCAGGGGAGGATGGGGTACACGTGGTAACCCCAGTGGGACTTGCTCTCCCACTCTCTCCACTTGCTTTCCCAGAAACGCCCTCCAATCCCCACCGGCCCGCACCAGGTGCAGGCAGCACCATCCCAACCCAGGCCTGGACTTTAGGTAGGTGGATTCTTTACCAGCTGAGCCACAAGGAAAGCCCACTTTATGTCACAACTTGTCACAAACCCACAAAGCAGAGTACACTTCCCGCCCCACCACTCAGCAGCGGCCAGTGAAGAGGAAAAGAGGGTCAGGAAGACCCTTCCTCTAGAATAAGGGCTGGGGAGCAAGGGCCCCCAAAAGCCTGGATGGGAGACAGGAGGGACCAACATTGCTGAAAACACAGACTTGTGCCTTTCTTAGTGAGAAAAATGGACCCAGCCACCTCCTGCTGGCCCGTGGGCCGCCTGTCCCTGCAGAATGACTCGCACGTCCCCGACTGGGTTCCCAATGTGTGAGCATGGCGTTTAACCCTCAAGGTGCAGCTGGCTTTTCCTCACTTCCCAGTTCCTGGGGCACACCCCATTTCACCCTCCTCCCATCTATATCTCCTGGATTATTTTCCTGGGTCAGCTGGGGACACTGCTCCTGAGCATGTGGGCCTCATTCCCACGTGCCACCTTCTTGGGCACATGCCCCTGCTTCAGAGAACACACTGGCCTGTGTGCCCTCAGGGCAGAGTCTTCATCCCACAAATGAGGAAACCGAGGCCCAGCGAGGCCAGGCATCTTCCCTAGGGTCATAGAGCTGGCCACCAGCAGAGCTCAGGCCACACAGTAGTCTCCAGGCCCAGCATCGCCACTTGTCACCATGCCACACAGCCCCTTACCAGGATACAGGTCCAATCTTTTCAGCCACTTTTCAGTACTTTTCAGCCACTGCCCCAATTTCTCACCTGTCCAGCTCTCCTGTTCCCATATGGACATAAACATGTAGCCAGACAACCGTCCCAGTTTGGACTAAGGAAAACTGGGTCACTATAGGGGAGGGGCCAGAACAAGGCTTGCCTGAGATTCACAGAGTTGATCTACCAGGGCTCCCAGCTCCAACAAACCCTCCCGAGCCTGGGTCAGGGGAGTTGCCTGGAAGCAAAGTGATCAATCAAGTCCTTAGCTCGAGGCCATGTGGGTCCTTGGTGCCTTCCCGAGCTGCCGGATGCCCAACACTCTCCTGAAATACAATTCACCCTCTGGGCCAGCACAGATCAGGATTTTCTCAGAACATCACGGGATTGCAGGAGACCTTGGGGCTGAATTGGCCATGCTGCCACCCTGGCAGGTCTGCATTCACTGCCTCTATGGGCTGCCCCCAATGCCTGGCTCCAGCTCCTGACAGCTGCACCACAGGACATCCTCAGTTGGTCAAAAGGCAGGACTAGGATCATAGTGGGTCAGAGCTGAGAGTCAAGGCCTTTGGAGGTCCCCTGGGGGATCCTTTCTGAGGATGCAGATAAGCATGGATGGGTTGGGTGTGGCTCCTTCCATCTGGGGTTCCACTCTCAGCAGAAAGACAAATATCTGCTGAGACCTTTCTGTGTATCAGGAGCACGTAATGTGTTATCTCAGTCTGCCCTTCAAGAGACCCCCAAGAGTCCTCTGGCCCTGATTTCAGAGCTGAAATTATAGAAGTATGAGGGGGACCAAGGCAGGTCAACTGCACACAGGCCGTGGGTGCAGGAAAAGGCTGACCCCAGGGTGACCTGAGTCCCCCGGTGCCCAATTACTCAGCAGATAAAAACACTCCACGGACAAAGCATGCAGGGAGGGGCCCCCAAAGGGAACGCATGGAGTCAGAAGTCATCGGAAGTGCCCATGGCAACAGGAACCAGCCCCAGGGCACCCCAGTACTGTGTACTCCTGGCCAAGGGAAGTCTTAACTACAGGGATCCTCAGTTTTCTCAGCTGTAAAATGCACAGGACTACCCCCACCTCTAGGGCTCTTCACAACTCAGTAAGATGAGGGGACAACATTGATGCAGGGTTGGCAGGGGTGGATGGTGGATCTGCCCGCCCTGTGCCGCCTGGGCTTTGGGGAGGGCTTTGGGAAGCTGTCCACTCAGGGGCATGCTATGTGTGACAGGCCTGCAGTTGATACAGGCAGGGTCCCTCCCATAGAACAAGCCACTTTGGTGATTGAGTTTTCTCCCCAGTGAACCTCAGGCTTTCAAAGATCTACCCTTCTTCCCAACTGTACAACATGGATGAATCTAGAAGACATTCTGCTCAGTGGATCAAGCCAGACACACAGGACAGTGTATGACTGCCGTGTTATATGAATCCTTGTTGCTGATTTGTTACTAAGTTGGGTCCAACTCTTCGCAACTCCATGAACTGTAGGCCACCAGGCTCTGTCCATGGGATTTCCTAGGCAAGAAAACTGGAGAGGGTTGTCATTGACTGAACCCAGATTTCCTGCATTGGCAGGTGGATTCTTTACCACTGAGCCACCTGGAAAGCCCATATGAATCCTAGAGGAGGCAAATTAATGGACAGAGAACAGCTTAGAGGTTACCAGGGCAGAGGGAGAGGGGTCACTGTTTAAAGGGGCAGGGCTTCCGTTTGAGTAACAAAAGCATTTTGGAGACAGATAGAGTGGTGATGGTTGCATGATATTATGGGTGTAATTAGTGCCACTGGATTGTACCCTTAAAATGGCAAATTTTATTCTATGTATATTTTACCACAATTTAAAAAAAATTGGGTAATATACAAAAAACCCATTGAGCTGTATACTTTAAATGAGTGAATTGCATGGTATGTGACTTATATCTTAATAAAGTTTTTTTCTGTTTAAATTAGAGATGTGAATCTTGGCTCCTGGGTCTCTGGCTGGCCAGGGTCCAACAGGGGAGGCTGAGCCCATCGGCAAAGGCCAAACCAAGGTGCCCACCAAGGTCCTATGACCTGGACCCTGGTGGGCAGAGACTCTTTCCATCAATTTTGTTGATGCTCAGAGGAAAGGGAGACCCCCCCCCCCCCCCACACACACACATACACATACACACTTACTCTGAGGCTGGGGGTCTGAGGAGCCTCTAATATGGCCCAATATCCTCTCCCCACTCCCAGAGGAGAAGGGCCTGGAGGGGCAAGGTCACTGCCTGGGACACACATGGATGATTTTAAGATGATGCTAGCCCACCTCTCGTTCAAAACAAGACTGGAAGACAGCCCGAGTCTCAGCATGTCCCTTCTCCCTGGGCTTCTGGCTCCCCATCTGTTGAATGCAGACAATGGCAAGGGCTGCCCTGGACAATGTGTGGACATGGCTCACCCAGCCTGGCTCACTGGCACAAAATGGCAGGCAGCTTCCATCCCTTCCATCACATGAACTCAGAAAACGGTCCCCCATCACCCACTGGGTGGATGCCATGTAGGCTGTGTTTGGGATAGGCCACCAGGCTATAATGGTTTCCAATAAAACTGCTTCCTCAAAGCCAGGCATAGAAGATGATCTGGGAGGTCGGAGTGTCCTTAGAGTCAAGCTGAGAAGGAAAACCAGCCAGCTCACCTGTTCCCTTCTGCAGTCATTCCCCCCGCCTCCTCGGCCCACCGCCATCACCACTACAGGGGGCTGCCAAGAAAGAAAGCACAGCTTCACCTAAGGCCACCATTCCAGATGTGGGCACAGCCCGCCTGCAGTGGGAGAGGGCTGGGGGGAGTGACTGACAGGCTGCATCCCGACCTGACCGCCATTTGTATTAATAACTTCAGCTTGATGCACAGAGGGAAGCGGGTCTGCGAGTATTGAGCCTACCTCCAAAAAAATAACTTTTATTCACCTCTTAGTTTCCATATTTTCTCTAGCTTTATTGAGATATAGGGCTTCCCTTGTGGCTCAGCTGGTGAAGAATCTACCTGCAATGCGGGAGACCTGGTTTCGATCTTTGGTTGGGAAGAATCCCTGGAGAAGGGAAAAGCTACCCACTCCAGTATTCTGGCCTGGAGAATTCCATGAACTGTATAGTGCATGGGGTCACAAAGACTCAGGCACAACTGAGTGACTTTCACACACACATTGAGATATGACTGACATATAACACTGATTAAGTTTTAATACACTTATAGGTTATAAAATGATGACCACCATGGCCTTAGCTAGCATCTCCATCTCATCAAGTTATTATCATTTTTTTGTGGTGAGAACTATTTCAGATCTACTTTTTCAGCAACTTTCTAATGTATAATACAATATTACTAACTATAATCATTACACTATAGATAATGTGCTGTGCTATGTGCTAAACGCTTCAGTCTTGTTCGATTCTCTGCGACCCTATGGACTGTATCCCACCAGGCTTTTCTGCCCACCAGATTCTCCAGCAAGAATACTCGAGTGGGTTGCCATACCCTCCTCCAGGGGATCTTCCCGATCCAGGGATCGAACCTGCATCTCTTATGTCTCCTGTATTGGCAGGTGGGTTCTTTATCACTAGTGCCACCTGGGAAGACTATACATTATATCATATAATGTATAGATTATATATTAGATCTCCAGAATTTATCGGAATATACCTGGACCTTTTGACCAACATCTCCCCATTTCCTCCAGTCCCAGCTCCGGCAACCACCATTCTAGACTCTGTTTCTCTGAGCTTGGCGTTTTTAGATTCCACATTGAAGTGAGATGGTATGGTATGACTTCACTTAGCATAATGACCTCAAGGTTCATCCGCATTGTCACAGACTCTAGGCAACAGTACGGAATGCTTTTCGTATTGAACAGAGAAAGGGTGCTGGGGCAAGGCCTCTGCTTCCTCTGAGTGGTCAGGAAGACAGAAGGCGGAGCAGCACCTCCAAGGTCAGGCACTCTGGCCGGCTCTTGGCTTGGCCAGCCACCTGCAGCAGACCACGCTTCTCAAAGGGGGCCCCAACCCTGTCTCCCATCCCATCTGTTCTCCACAGTGTGACCTGGCTTTTCCTGAACCCAAAGGTAGAACTTCACTCCCCTTCAACCTGGGCCAGCTTGTGACTTGACTAAAGTCACACAACGGTGATGTGAGACCCTGAGCAGGTCAGCAAGCCAGGTCTCCCATGTGGGTCCTGGGGCACTTGACTTGGGAAAGCTAGCCCCTCCCCACCCCACTCCTCCAGGAGTCTGGGTGCCCTGAGACCACCATGCTGGAGAGGACAGTTCTACAGTCCCCAGGGAACCAGCCCCACCACACACAGAACACATGAGTAAAACCATCTGGAGCCCTCCAGATCAGCCTACCCACCAGTTTAGAAGGGAGATGCAGCGTTGCCATGTACAACAGATTAGCCCAAATTCCTGACCCACAGAATTCTGCGGACATAATAGAATGGCTGTTGTTTTAAGACACCACAATTTAGAGTGGTTTGTTGTGTAGTAATAGTGATCGTGGGCTTCTCAGGTGGCACCAGTGGTAAAGAACCCACCTGCCAATGCAGGAGACACAAGAGACATGGGTTTGATCCCTAGGCTAGGAAGGTCCCCTGGAGGAGGAAATGGCAACCCACTCCAGTATTCTTGCCTGGAGAATCCTATGGACAGAGGAGTCTGGCGGACTAGGGTCCATAGGGTCGCAATGGGTTGGACACGACTGAAGCAAATCAGTACGCGTGCATGCACACAATTGTGACCATGACAGCACTGTGTGACTTTAGATGTATGACCTCTCTGGGGCTTCGTTTCCTGTTATACAAAAGGGGGTCATGGTGGTTCTGACGGTAAAGAATTCACCGGCAATCCAGGAGACTTGGGTTTGATTCCTAGGTCAGGCAGATCCCCTGGAGAAATGAATGGCAACCCACTCCAACATTCTTGCCTGGAGAATCCTAAGGACAGAACACAACTGAGCTACTAACACTTTTCTCACTTCTTTTTTTTTTCATTCCCACCACCTCCTAGAGCAGGTGTAAAGATCTATTGAGATGATGAACATACGTCTCATGATATCACAGCAGTCAAGAAATGGAAGTTTCCCTCGTCATCATCAACACCATTATTATTTTACCAAGAACACAACATAGTTGCACACATGGAGAAAGGTTCACAGCATGATTCCTCTCCTGCACAGGCAGAGTCCATCACCCAACAGACACACATCAAGAGACAATGAACACAGACATAAGTCACGATGCGCTGGAGGTGAATTGATCTTTTTTTTTTTTTTTTTAAAGCAAGAGACAGAGACTGATGGGTTTGCTGTAATCTGCAGATTACTCCAGAGCTGCATTATATATGTGGACTTACTCTTTTAAAGATCACCCACATGCAAAATTTTGCTAAATCTGATTTTTAGTTCAGCAGGCATGATATTCAAATCTTTATTCAAGCCCTTTAAAGACACTCCTACATTTTCACCCAGAAACTGTATTCCCAGATATCCAGAGACAGGAATAACCTGACATACAGAAAAAGATATAAATTTCAAGGCTGCTCATCACATCTTTAAACACCCAAAGTTGGGATATAAGTGTGTAAGAGTGGGAGGTCTCTCAACCCTCCACCACTGTCATCCACATCTACCATTTTTAGGAACATGCTTGTGTTGACCAAAGACTACGAGAGGAGGCTCAAGCCTTCTTTCTCCACTATGCTTGCTGCTCCAGCCTGGCCTGGACAAACTCTCTTTCCCACGACTTTTGCCTCCACCCTCTTCCACTGCTGACTCTGGGCATCGTCCTGGGGTCTTCTTGCCTCTCTTCAAAGTTCTCACATCCCCATCTGGACTTCGCTCCCCCACGTCACTCTCCAAACTTCCAGAGACCTCTGGTCAGTTTTGGTTCTCTCTTCCTTCTCTGCCTGGAGAGGTGGCCATGCCCCCTGTCTCACCAGCAGCCTGTTTGGTGTGTTCATCCGCCATAGCCGTCCAGGAGCACCAGGACCAAAAGTTACCAGTCCAGCAACCCTAAGAGTCTCACTGCATCTCACCGCTGAGCTTCTCCCCATACCATCCTTACTGCCTGGGACATCTTCTCCCCGACTCCCTACTTCCCTGCTGGACTTGCAAGCTACTCATCTGCTCTGACCTCAGCCTCTCTGCTCCCAGGCTACACCCTAGCTCCCATCACTCCATGTTATGATCACCTGTTTATATCTCCTTGGTTCCAGAGGTTCTCACCCTATTCCTCCTCTTTCCTGCATCCTTCCCCACCCACATCCTCACTGCAGATGATGGACCTCAGTCTGATGGATAAATCCATAGGTAGTTATTGAATAAATAACTATATCTGCATGATAGTCATTCAGTTCAGTTCAGTTGCTCAGTCATGTTTGACTGTTTGCAACCCCATGGACTGCAGCATGCCAGGCTTCCCTGTCTATCAGCAACTCCTGGAGTTTACTCAGACTCATGCCCTTCGCAGTGGTGATGCCATTCAACCATCTCATCCTCTGTCATCCCCTTCTCCTCCCGCCTTCAATCTTTCCCAGCATCAGGGTTTTTTCCAATGAGTCAGTTCTTCACATCAGGTGGCCAAAGTATTGGAGCTTCAGCTTCAACATCAGTCCTTCCAATGAATATTCAGGACTGATTTCCTTTAGGATTGACTGGTTTGATGGCCTGTTAGGCAACCACTAAAAATTTGTTCAGGATTCCCTGGTGGCTCAGTGGTAAAGAACCCACCTACAGTGCAGGAGATGCAGGTTCCATCACTTGGTTGGGAAGACCCCCTGGAGGAGGGCATGGCAACCGACTCCAGTATTCTTACCTGGAGAATCCTATGGACAGAGAAGCCTGGCAGGCTATATATGATCCACAGGGTTGCAAAAAGTCAAACAAAGCTAAAGCCACTGAGCATGCATATACACAAAAATTATTCACTTGGAGTATATGATAATATACAGGAATGATCCAGCATGTTAAATATTTTAAAAGAAACAAAACTGTATTTATACTACAATCTACAGGGGGCAGTAAGAGAGAAATACAACAATATTGGAACAACGTTTGCAGGGCTATGGAATCAAAGACATTATTTTTTTCCTCTCTTTATTCTACTTTCTGCATTTTCAAACATTTCTGCAATGAGATAAACAGAGGAAGAAAATTAAAATCTTGCAAGGAGCATCTTAGCATACATGCACCTTAGCTCCCAGAGTATGACAACATGGGGCACATTATGATGATGGATTGTATTTTCACAGCTTCAATAAAGAGCATTACCTCTCCTTGGGGAAAATATTCAGTTTTTTTTTTTTTTAATCACCTTTCACACTGAAAGCTGGCGTAAGAACCACTATTGTTCAGCCCTTGACTCCTTCAGTCAGTTCATTCCATGATGAATTGTTCCTGAAGCAGACAGGCTGGCTAGGAGGTCTGCACAGTGAACACTGTAGACAGGAGGCGTATGCCCCTCTCCTAGTGACCCATCAGCTGTCTAACCATTTCTTCAGGGAGCAATTTGAGTTATTTAATATTCTCCAGTTGCCACTTGCAACAAAGAGGATGCTGACTCCCGTTCTCGACCCATGGTTCACCATCACCATGCCCTTGACATGTGGAAGGGCCACACAGGATAGACACTGCCCATCTGGCATGAGTTTAGGGAGACCCCACTTTGCACAACTGTGTGGAACCCTAAAATGACCATGCAAGCCAAAATCACTCAAAGTGATCTTAATAATCAAGGTGAAAAATTAGAAGAGTTTCATAATCTTTGAAAAACTTTTTAAAAACCTTAAAAACTCTCTTATTGATGGTTATAAATGTATAGGGAAGTAGAAGAGTAAAACTAGTATTTTATTTAGTACCCAGTCATGTAAAACACTATATACACTGAGAATTCTTGTTTTTTTTTTTGTTTTGTTTTTTTTTTTTTGTAAAAATTGTAACTAGGCTAGTTTCAACAGTGCCGGCTCCCTCTGCTTGTTGGATAACTTATGATGCTGGGCAAGCATCTTTCTTTGCCTTGGAGAACTGCATTTCTAAGTTTAGATCAGCTTCCAAGATTCTGTTCTCCGCACCTTCAATGTTGTGAAATATCTTTAAGAGTTCCTTTAACATGAAATATGTTGCCAGTGTCACCACCCCTAAGACATCTTACTTTTTTTTTTTTTGGTCACAGGCACTTGCCTCATTTATGCCAATTAGTTCAGCTTGACTTAGTTCCCCTGGCTATACAGAATTTCAAGTGGTTGCAACTTCAGCATTCCCAGAGTGGGAGATTTCCTCTATAACTGCATTTTACATTCAATCCAAATTCTTCTTCCAGCATTATCACTTTTCTCTCTCTCTCTCTCTCTCTTTTCTGAACAGCATCTTTGTGGGCCAAATGCCCTCTTTTGACTACCCATTTTTGGAAAATGTCACGTGGGTTTATCACCTGGAAATAAGGAGGCACCATCACTATATGTTTTGCTGTCTGTGTGTGAATTCACAGACCCACAGGGACCAACCAGTGACAGACACTGAAAGAAATGACTTGGTCACGGATCACGATGCTTGTATGTTATTTACTTAGTGATCCTTGGGCTGGAGAGCAACTGGTAAGGTTTGTTCTTGATGCAGTTACTCACAGTTACCATTCAGGGGCAGCTGAAATCTGGGTTGTGTGATTGGGGCACTGGCATTATTGAACTAAATTGTGGTGCTGAAATCTGTACATGTTGGAATGGTGCAAAGTTAAGATTGCCTATACCCAGAGAGTGCGGCCAGGGGGAAGAGTGGCATTTGGGGGGAAAAAAAAATTGGACTGCTCTGGGATCAGATTTGAAGACATGCCATTTGTTCACTCAGTCATTCAAATGCACAAATACCCAGCACCTAGGAAGTACAGGTGGGTACCAGGTGTTGAGTTGTGTACAGAGGAAGCATGCGCGTCTAAGATACATATCTGCTGATGCTGCATGAGACAGGACTCTAGGTCCTATGTTTCAGAAGGGCCAGGTTCCCATCCTATCTTATGATCTGAGCTCAGTCACCCCTCTTGGCTGGGACTAGGAACTAAGGTTCTTTAGTTATAAGGAACAGAAATTGACGCAGGTTAACATAAGCAGGAAGGAAGTTATTGGAAGGTCCAGAGGGAATCACAGAATCTAGGAGACACAGAAGCTGGACAAGCGGCCTCAGAAGGAGCCGGGCAGGACTGGGAACTCAATTTCGGGGATCTATGGCCATTCCAGCCACTTATCTCTGTGCAAACTGTCTCAAAATTCAGTGTCTTCACCGAATGAAATGAGCATGAATTCCTTTCGATCTAAATTCTGGCCCATGTCTTCAAACAGAAACCATTTATTTTGCTCATGGGTCTGTAACGTGAGTAGCTCTTGGTGCCGATGGCGTCACTGCTGAACAACCTGCCCAGGATCTCTCAGCTGATGAGTGGTGAGGAGGGATCCTGGAATCAGAAGGGGCATGCCTGGGGATTCCCACCACCCAGGCGACCACCCGTCAGCATCCAGTCCTGTCAGAATACTGGGGTCCAGCCAGGGATTATGGACAACAGGGTTTAAACTGTAATTCTTTACAAAATAGCAACGACTGTCTTCAGCAAGTCAGGGTGGAGGACTGAGCTCCATCAGAAAAGACTCGGGAGACAGAATAACCACAAGCAGATGCAGGACTTTAGAACCTGGGTCAAACCAACCAACTATTCAAACAAACAAACAAACAAACAAACAAAAAAAAACATTTTTGAGATACCTGGAGACATTGCTAAAATGAGCCAGAATTAATCAATGTTTGTTTATGCTGCACTGAAGTAGAGCTGATTCACTAACATGGACCAGAATTTAGATTGAAAGGAATTAGTACCCATTTTGTTCAGTGAGATACTGATACTTGGTTATGCAAAAAAAACACCCTCACCTTTCAGAGGTGCCTGCTGATGTAGGGGTAAAATAACAGTCTTGAATTCACTTTAAAAAATAATTTTTTTTGGGGGGGGGCCTTACGACACAGCATGCAGAACTTCCCAGACCAGGGATTGAACCCATACTCCCTGGATGCACAGAGTCTTCACCACTGGACCACCATAGAAATCCAGCACTTAAAAACTCTTAAGCCAAGGGACTTCCCTGATGGTCCTGTGGCTAAGGATCCACACTCCAAAGGCAGGGGTTCGACCCCTGGTCAGGGAGTTAGATCTCCCATGCTGCAACCAAATTTGCATGCCACAACTAAAAAGATTCCGTGTGCTGCAACTAAGACACAATGCAGCCAAATGAATCAATAAATATATATTTTAAAAAATTCTTAAGCCAAAAGAATGGGAAGGTAAATGAAGAAAGTACAGCAAAATCTTGAGAGCAGCTGAAAGATGAGGGGATGGGTGGAAAACAATCGATATACAATTTTCTCTTTTGGTACATATTTGAAAGGTTTTGTTAAGACTTTATTGAAATTGTGAAAAGAAAATCAGAAGCTGATAATGACAGTACAAGTAGCTCCCTTTTACTGAGATGTAAGCACAATATGCACATGATTGCACTTAATACAAAAAGCCCGAGTGGCAGGCACTTCTCCCCCTGCTTCAGGGAGGGGGAAACTGGATAGGAGGCTGAAGAACCTGCCAAAGGTGCCCAGCTGTGCCAGGAGCGGAGCCCAGGCCCAGCAGCCCCTGGGGTCATGGCTGCAACCTCAGCAGGGCAAGGGGGCAGGAGGATGCAGGAGGCCAGGCTGGTCCAGAGGAGGCCCAACGGCTGCAGTTGGAGATCCCATCTCTGCTTGGGGCAGCCGGAGCCTCTGAGCAGCCTTTGTTCTGCCTCAATGTGCCATTCAGACCAGGGTTCTTAAGGACAATGGGTCCCACTGTTCAAAGGGGCAATGCCCATCCTGGGCAGCACAGGAGTCCCAGGTGGGTCCTAGTCCCCAGGCAGGCTGGCAACTGCAATTGAGGTTCAGGCAGAGAAGTCCAGATTCTGTCAGGGGACAAGCACATGTCACTTTGCACATGTGCTTGGAATGCACTAGAATGTATCTCAATACACCACCACTCCTGACCCAGGAAAGGCTGCTCCCTTTGATGCCAAAGCACCTGTTCTTCACAGAGCTGTGATCACCCCCACCACTTACCCTGCAGTGGAGGGGACCCCTTCTCTCATTGACCCATCTGGATTAATTTCACCCACACGTGCCTGGGACAGGTGCAGTTCTAGCTGCATGTCCAGCATAAGCACTGTGCCAGGCAGTCCTGGGTTCAAGTCAAGAGACCCTTCAAAACTGGGTGCAGAACCAGAGCTGAATGGGCCACCTGTCACTGCTCTGTCAGTCTGACTAAGCAGTGCGGAGATCAGGAGAGTGGGTTCTACAGGCAGATGGCCAGCATTCAAACCCCGGCTTGGCTCTTTACAAACCAAGTGATGCTGGGCAAGTGCCCAAGCCTCACCTTTCTCCTTTGTAAAATGCAGACAACACACACACATACACACATACATTGGGGTTTGTGGGGATCCAATAAGATGAAGCATTTAGCATTGCAATTGACATAGAATATGTGCTCAGTAAATGGTCAATCATAATAATGGCTCAAAATCCTTCAAGCTAGGCTTCAGCAGTATGTGAACCAAGAACCGCCAGCTGTGCAAGCTGGGTTTTGAAGAGGCAGAGGAACCAGAGATCAAATTGCCAACATTCACTGGATCATGGAGAAAGCAAGGGAATTCTAGAAAAACATCTGCTTCATTGACTATGCTAAAGGCTTTGACTGTGTGGATCACAACAAACTGTGGAAAATTCTGAAAGAGATGGGAGTACCAGACCATATGACCTGTCTCTTGAGAAACCTGTATGCAGGTCAAGAAGCAACAGTTAGAACCAGACATGGAACAACAGACTGGTTCAAAGGAAAGGAATATGATAAAGTAGATATTGTCACCCTGCTTATTTAAATTTTATGCAGACTACATCATGCAAAATGCCTGGCTGGATGAATCACAAGCTGAAATCAAGATTGCTGGGAGAAATATCAACAATTTCAGATATGCAGATGATACCACTCTAAAGGCAGAAAGTGAGGAGGAACTAAAGAGCCTCTTCATGACGGTGAAAGAGGAGAGTGAAAAAGCTGGCTTAAAACTCAGCATTCAAAAAACTAAGATCATGGCATCTGGTCCCATCATGGCAAATAGAAGGAAAAAAGTGGAAGCAGTGACAGATTTTATTTTCTTGGGCTCCAAAATCATGGTGGACGGTCACTGAAGCCAGGAAATTAAAAGATGCTTGCTCCTTGGAAGGAAAGCCATGACAAATCTAAACAGTGTAATAAAAAGCAGAGATATCACTTTGCCAACAAAAGTCCGTGTAGTCAAAGCTATGGTTTTTCCAGTAGTCATGTATGGATGTGAGAGTCGGACCATAAAGAAGGCTGAGCACTGAAGAATTGTCGCTTTCAAATTGTGGTACTGGAGAAGACTCTTGAGAGTCCCTTCGACTGTAAGGAGATCAAACCAGTCAATCCTAAAGGAAATCAACCCTAAATATTCATTGAAGAACTGTTGCTGAGGCTGAAGTGCCAGTACTTCGGCCACCCGATGCGAAGAGCTGACTCATTGGAAAAGACCCCGATGCTGGGAAAGAGTGAGGACAGGAGGAGAAGAGGGAGCAGAGGATGAGATGGTGAGGCAACATCACCAACTCAATATACATGAATTTGAGCAAGCTCTGGGAGATAGTGGAGGAGAGTAGTCTGGTGTGCTGCAGCCCACAGGGTCACAAAGAGTCTGACTTAGCAACTGAACAACAATAATAGCTATTATGTTTGTTTCATTATTGTTTAATGATGAAGACCAGGTGAGTAACTCTGCATGAGGGCTAACTGTGCTAAGTAACAGGACTCCCTAGGGCACCATGGGGCTAGTGGAAAGCAAACTATTCTGCAAGCCAACGGGGAGAACTAGGGGTGCAGAGCATAGAGTCTCACGGAAATATGTCGTCACCAAATTGAGCCCAAGAAGACCAGGTGCCAGGTGTGTGTGAGCACCTGAGTGATGCTTACTGATACTGTTCTGACCACTTGGCAGTGTTCAAAGCTGGCTGATCCACCCTTCTTCCTGCCAGCCCTCTCTCTCCCTTCCCTTCCAGGATTCTCCTGGGTCTGTGACTCCAGAGCCTTCTTGTTTTATCTTCTAGCTGGGTGGACAACAAGAATTCTCATTCTCTGTCCCTTAGATGTTGGTGCTCTGGCCTCAGCTCTCTTTCTTTGTTCCTTTCGCCCCCACCTCACTCTCCCTGCCCAGAGATATGGGTATCTTCTGTGCCTCGTGCATAGTGGGCACTCCAGAAATATTTTGTTGAATGAACAAATGGGTGAACGACCTTGTTCTTCAATGTTGTACATCTGGCATCTCACCTCCCTCTGGCATGTAAGAGGATCAGTAAATACCGGTTGTTGAACACAAGGGGAAAAGTGTTCAACCTCATTGGCATTCAGACATGCATTAAAACAAGTATTTTTTTCATCTATGATATCTGCAAAGGTCAAATAAATTAGAATACCCAATGCTGATCAGCATGAGATAAAATAGAGAAACTTTCTGGAGAATAATTGGGCAGTGGGTGTCAAGAACATTAAGCACATTCATAATTTCTACATAAAGTTGCACGTGCAGGATTCTCTCTGAGCAAAATTATTTCAGATTTAGGGGGAAGAATGGGAATAGGGTGTCTTCTTACAAACATAGGATTCTTTCCCTCAGTGTTAGTTATAAAGGAAAATAGGCAGCCTAATTATCCAGCAGTCGGAGGTGATGAGTTGAACTATGACATCTCTCAGGGGAAGAGTGTGCAGCCAATAAAATGATGGTATTTGGAGGCAGGGCTGAGGGAACCTGTTACACACCCCTCATCCCTGAAAATACACAAGGAAGATGGACCAAAGGGAAAAACATATCTTTCTTAATGGTAAATTGGGGGGGGGGGAATGAGCTAGGGACCCCCACTCCACTGCCCCACCTCCTGGGCCTGCGGGGAGAGACAGATCTAAAGGCTGGTCTCTGAAATGAGGGAAACAGGCTTCTTGTTGGAGCAGAGACCTTAATACTATAGCTCCGCCCAGCAGAGAAAAATGGTCCAATGAGTGACAGGCTCTCACCAGTTCCACCAATCACAAAAGCCAAGGGAAGTGGGGTCAAGGATTCTGCCCTCCTCACTACAGCACAATAGGACTATTTGCAGAGGAGCCTGGGGGGCTACAGTCCACGGGGTTGCAAAGAGTCACACATGACTTACGACTAAACGACAATAACTCATAGGGTATCGAATAATTGATCCTTTGAGATTTTCCCCTTTGGCGCAGTGGTAAAGAATCCACCTGCAAATGTGGGAAACATAGGTTCGATCCCTGTGTCAGGAAGATCCTCTGGATTTTGGCAACCCACTCCAGTATTCTTGCCTGGAAAACTCCATGGACAGAGGAGCCTGGCGAGTGGACTACATTTCATGGGCTTGCAGAATCGGACATGACTGAGTGTCTGAGCATATTGCATTTGTGGGGTCTAGCGCAAAGTGAAAATGCAGAGGATAAAAGGCAGGGAGAAGTATCACTAAAGGTACAAAAATATAAAGCTTTCCATTTTTACCCATGACTGGTCCTAGTTATTTGCTATTTAATGACAGTTGAAAAAAAAAGTTTAAATTATTAACATGGATTTTATCGGCCAGTGTATTGTGTAACTACAGCTTTAAATGCAAATGGAAGAGCATTGAACTAGAATGCAGAATCACTGAATTACACAATTTGTATCTGGGAGCTCCTGCAGGTATACATAGCTTGTTCGTATAAGAGCAGTAAGAACACTGCACGTTTTTATTTCACTCTTTGACGCCTGAGGGTTTTAGACACATATCTCCACTCTCAGTGATGAATGAGGGTTGATGGGAACAGGAACTATGGTCCGCCTTTCCCTTTCTTTTGATGCCATCATTTTCAGCAGTAATGACTAGCTAGACCAGGGATGTTCTCAAGAGTAACAAAGGTTATGTTAGGGTTCCTTGGTCCATGTGCTTCTTACAATGCCACTGCCTCCTTCCAGCATTCAAAACAAGTTTTCTGGTTCAAAAAGAAAGCATGGCCTCTCCAGGCTATCAGTGCCTCTGTTTACACCATCACGGACATGCTGACTGGTGCTGACTCACAGAATTCTGGTGGCTCCAGGATGCTCAGAAGCTCCGTGATATTCCAAGTGACCCCAGGTAAGTGTGACATGGAAGCCGCTTAAGGAACAGTGGAGTCGCTTGTTGCACGTGTCACTTCTGTTCACCGTCATGCTCCACTATCCTATCAAAGGTAACTTACAAAACACAGGTTTAAGGACACAATTATTAAAGATTTCAAGGTGGGGACAGTGGAGAATTAAACCAAGAACAAGGTTCTTGGTCCTTCTGAGCATGTGAGCATGGGGCCTACCTGGATTGCATGCCCAGAAAACCAGCCCTTCAGCAAAGGGACTGGAAAATTCTTATAACCTCATGCTTAATGAGAAAAGTACCCTTCAAAATGGTTTATATGGAAAGATTAAGCTTTTATTAAAAACAGACATGGACATTTGCAAAAGATGGGAAGGAGCTATGGCAAGTGGCTAACAATGTTCATCTAGAGGCCATTCTTTTCTCTTTATCTGCATTGTTACTTTATAATCCTTCCTATTAAGCACCAGCCTTTCACACAGCCATGCTTCAGGTCTCAAGACCTAAAACACCTCTCAGCGAAACATCCGTTAGCTATGCTGACTTTAAAGATAAAGACCAAAAGCTGCAGCAGGTAAAAACAACCAGGAGATGATGTGGAAGCATTGTATTAGCATTTGATTCCCTCTTGCAGAAAGAAAATGAGAAAACCTCTATCTACTTCGTGACTGCACCAACCTTGAAGTGAGGTTTAACTGCACCAACCTTTAACTGGCCTCCACGACAGTTTGAGGAAACTGATAACAATAATAGCCTCTGCCCAGAGTGGACTGTTGGGAGTCCATGAGGCCTTGTGGAATCCCAGGGCAGGAAGCAGTACAGGGAAACTGCAGCTCAGAGAGGTGATGTGACTTTACAGGGGACAGCCCCCGGTGTCCCATTTCAGCCTCCCACCCTGCCCCCACGCCAGAAGTGGAAACAACGTCAGCTCATGAAACCCCAGGAAAGCTTATGAAAGGGACAGTTCTAAGTGGAAGCAAAAGGAACCAAGATTTCAAAAATCAAAGGCCGGCTCTCCCGCTTTCCCTCTGGGCTGGCTCAGGTCACTGTCAGACATAACCTCCCCTCTCAGCTCAATTTCCCTAAGGCTGGAGATGAAGTTGGGTCAGCCAGTCTGATATTTCTGTGGGCTCTGGGTGTATTAGTCATTCAGTCGTGTCCTACTCTTTGCAACCCCATGTACTACAGAGCCCGTCTGTCCACGGAATTCTCCAGGCAAGAATACTGGAGTGGACTGCCATCCCCTTCTCCAGGGTTCTTCCCAACCCAGGGATCAAACTCCATCTCCCACATGGCAGGCAGAGTCTTTACCATCTGAACCATCAGGGAATATGCAGCCAAGAGCTAGTCTGACTCCAGCTCCTAAAGAACAGACATTGTTATTCATGGACAATATCTACTAAGTCCTGACTGTGCCCCAGGCCCTGGGCTGGGCATGATCACATGCACCAAGCCATTTAATGCCATGAGTCCACCGAATGTATTCCATTCACAAAGCATGGTGGGGAGTCCACAGAGAAGGTGCAACATCAAACACTTGCACATCCCTCACTTCAAGTGACCTGCTGAAAAACCTGGAACAGAAACTAAGGCTCCCGCCCAAGATTACAGACCCAGAGCAGACCTCACCAGGAATGCAGGTCTCCAGACCCCACCAGGAACCTAGGTCTCCTGACAGCAGACCTTGGGATCCCTCATGTGGCTGGAAGTACCAGGAGGGGAAATCAGAACTCTGCAACTTTGATTTGAGTTCGTGAAAGAGACCAAAGAGGATTTCCAAAACAGAACACACACACACACACACACACACACACACACACACAAACAGCTACCTCCTGGCTTTAAGTATCTTGTGTTTTGGTCGTGAGTGACAGGGCAGCTTTTCCGTTTTCTCGACAATCAGTAAAGGCTGTATGAGTAGGGGTGCTGCTGGCTGCAAGAAACAGACTTGGCTTCAAGTTTGAAGCAATGAGTAAATATAGCAGCTTATGGAACTGGAAGCCCAGAGGTAGGGTGAACATTAGGCCTGGTTAATCCAGGAGTCACCAACATCTCACTCACTGTCTACTCTGACAGCAACTGTGTTGTTGTCTTAAGACTGGCTTCCACCATGGTCTCAAGGCAGCTGCTGGGGGCAGGGGGGGGGGGGCTTCCGTGTTCCATCACAAGAAAGGGACCAGCTTCCTGCAGCTCTCTCTACTCTCCACTCAACCTCCAGAAAGGACTTCCATGTTCATTTTCGAACCAGTCACTGCAAGGGAGAATGGAAGTACCCTGGTTCATCCCTGCCTGAGCAGAGCCAGATGCAGAAAAGGATGTGTTTGGTAAATGCTACTGCATGAAAGAGGATGAACGTATTTCCTAGATTCAGTCTAGCCTAGCCTAGAAATGTCTATTTAACTCATGCTAAAGCTGAGTCTGGGTTTCCCTGGGGGCTCAGTGATAAAGAATCCAACTGCTAATGCAGGAGACTTGGGTTCAGTCCCTGAGTCAGGAAGATCCCCTGAAGAAGGAAATGGCAACCCACTCCAGTATTCTTTCCTGGGAAATCCCATGGACACAGGAGCCTGGCAGGCTACAGTCTACAGGGTCGTAAAAAGAGCTGGACATGACTTCAAGACTAATCAAACAAATGAAAACCTGAGTTCTAGGACTGCAGCAAGAGAACATAGCCAGGAAGAGTCCTTCTTAAAGTCATATTTGGCTCTTGAGAAAAGTCTAAACAGAGACACCTTGGCATTCTCTGATCCCTGGGACCCCTTTCTCTAGGGCTCATGTCCTTCCACTGTCCTGAGAACCTTAACGGTACTGCTCTCCCCCAACACACATCCATTCTGCAAAGTCCTCTGTGCTCCACGGTGACACATGCCCATGGCTAGTGACCACAAGGTGTTAATGAATGACTAACAAAACCGAAACTCTTCCCAAGGTATTTGGGATTTTACAAGAGGAAACTGAGGAACTGGGCTCCCACTGGAAAGGATGACATTTAACTCAAGACCTGAAGGATGAGAAGGAAGAGCAGGAGGTGGGTGTTCCAGGTAGTGGACACAGCCAGTGCAAATACCTTGAAAGGAAAAAATGCCCTGCTTAAGGAACAGGAAGTAGATCACAGTCACTGGGGTGTTGTGTGTGTTTGCGGCCAAATGACCAGCTGGAACAGGGATTTGTACACTTGGCACTTTTACAAACTCCCAGCATCCATTATTTGCTTGTGAAGCTCCTCCAGGAACAAGACTTTTAAATTCTAACAGTACCATGTATAAAATGCTTCCAATAGGCCAAAAGCACTGTGCCAGATGCTGTCTATATTAGCATAACCACCGATATCCCCAATAATTCTTTAAGACAAGTCATTATGACTTCTCTGTTTAAAGGGGGAAGTGAAGCTCAGAAAGGTTTAGTAACTTGTGCCTGTTGCACAGCGCATGAAGATTCAGAAGTAGGACTTGAACGCAAGTCTGTCTGACATCGGAGGCTTCCCTGGTGGCTCAAGTGGTGAAAGAATCCGCTTGCAATGCAAGAGCCACAGGAGACATGGGTTCGATCCCTGGGTCAGGAAGGTTTCCTGAAGGAGGGCATGGCAACCCACTCCAGTATTCTTGCCTGGAGAATCCTCGTGGACAGAAGAGCCTGGCAGGCAACAGTCCATGGGGTCACAAAGAGTCAACAGGGACTCAGCCGAGCATGCACGAGTGCTGTCTGACACCCAAATCCGTGACCTACTCTGTGCTCTGAGCACAAAATATGGGCAAGATGCAATAGCAGGAAGGTCTGTTTCCATGCAGGGTGGCCAGAAATCTCATATAATTCTAATACTTATTGTTACTGCTTTCTTGGCTAGACCCTGTTCTCTGAGGGCAGGAACTCTGAATCCTGTTTCTTGCTGCACTTCTAGGATCAGAGCCCTATCCCCTGCACACAGTGGCACTCAGTCTGGGATGTGGACAAAGGCTAAGCCTCAGTTTCTTCATCTATGAAATGGGCATGTGCGGTATGCGGAACTCCTGTGAGGCCTCAACATATAATGGGTTCTCCACACACGTAGGCTGCTAGTTCACAATTTGTAGTTCTGGGGTCAGACCTTCATCCACCATCTCACCTGTGCTGTGCTGTGCTTAGTCACTCAGTTGTGTCCAACTCTTTGCAACCCCACAGACTGTAACCTGCCAGGCCCCTCTGTCCATGGGGATTCTCTAGGCAAGAACACTGGAGTGGGTTGCCATGCCCTCATCCAGGGGATCTTCCTAACCCAGGGATCAAACTCAGGTCTCCTACATTGCAGGTGGATTTTTTTACCATCTGAGCCACCAGGGAAGCCCACCATCTCACCTAACCCCCACATAAACCCTAAAACTTGTAGACAGAGTGGTATTATTCACTCCCATTTCACAGATGGGGAAAGAGATTTGTCCACATAATGGGGCTCCCTTCTAGAATACAGGCTGCCTGGGGGCAGGACCTGTGTCCAGTTCCCAGGGCTAAAGCACTAGTAGATGGTCAGTAAATATTTGTTGCATGAATGAAGAATTAACAATCATCACCTCCTACTCTGATAACTATGCACGTCTCCCTTGTTCCTCCCTTCTAAGAGCTGGTGAATTCATGAGAAAAACAGGGAGAGACAGGATAAAGAAGGAATTAGGGTTTGCCAATGTCCACCATGAGTCAGGCAGTGCTTTTTACTTTAAGTCACACAGACCAGCGCCTTGTTCCAGCATCCTCCATGCACAGATGAGAAAGGAGAGGCTTCTTCCAGAAAGCCAGATCAGGATGACCTGCCAAGATCCCCTCTCCTGGCTCCAGCCAGACCACTGGGGGACCTGCCAGCAACTCAGCAGCCTTTCACCTCTGCCTCTCAGCAGGCTGCCAGCAAAAAGAACACCCAGGAAACACACTGATCCTTCCTTGGCCTCTCCAAGACCGGCGACAAAGGACCCTTTTCAGATGCTCTGGACCCCCGCTTCCCCAGGAAACCCCTAACTTGAGGTAGGGCCCTCAGCTAGCCCGAGCAGCCCTGCCCCCTCTCCCTACACACACCTATCAGCAAAGCGTGACTCAGCGCTTCTCCTCCGGGGAGCGGGGAGCGCCACTCTCCACCCTATACTCCGCCCAGGTCACACATCCAGCCTCAGAATCCCGGGGTCGGGACGCCTGGGAGCCCACCCCGCGCTGATCCGGCGCTCTCCAGGCCTCCGCAGAGCTCCGACGGGCTCCTCGGCCTCATTTCCGGCGGAGCCTGGCATCGGCGCTGGCTGGACAGCGCCCGGAGTCGAGTCACCACCGCTCGGAGCCCACACGGGTTCCTGACCCGGGTTCTCACGCGCCCCAACCCCGCGGCACGCAAAGCCCTGGGCTCCTCCCACGGAAGCACCCACCAGGGGACCTCTTGCTAAAACCCACCAACACCTCTGCAGCCAGTCCGGCAGCCCCTAGGGAAGACGCAGTCAAGCCCCTTAACCCGGGAAGGTCTCCGGGCACAAGGGGTCCCCACCAATGCATGCCGACACCCCGCGCGGCCGGCCCTTCCCGGTCCGCAATGGAGGCTCCAATCCGCGGGCGCCTGGCTAAGGCCTGGGAGCTTCCCCACCGTTCCCTGGGCAGGGTGGAGCCGGGGTACACTTGAAGTTGCTACTGGCTTGTAAGAAGGGGTCGCTGACCCTCTAGATCCCACCAGCCTCGGAATGCGGAGTAAGGCCAATTTTGGGGCATTTCCAATGCAGGGCCTGTGTGGGGAAGCAGGTTCCACTTCGGGGCTCACCAGTGTAGGGTCAGCTGTTCCTGTCTCATTTTATTCTCCAGGAAGGAAAGATCCACCCCAAACCTGCCACCTTCTCTCACCCCGCTAAGGGACCTTGCTTCTGCCCACAGGGAGGGGCCGAAAACCTCGAGCCTCTGGGGCAATCTGGCCACGGAATATTTTTTTTTTCTCCTCCTGGGTCGCTCTTAGTCTCCGGGGAGTGGGCAGCCTAGAAAATTCTGCCGGGCTCTGGACTGGGATGAAAGGGCAAACCCAGGATTTTAAGCCACTAAATTCGCCTGGGATGTCTTCACCAGAGTAGCCGCAGAGGTGGCCTTTACAAAAAATGAGGGCCGGGGACGATTCAGGGTGCCACCAGGCCTGGAGGCGGAAAGCTGCCCGCCGGAGGGCGGCGCGGAGGAGGGCGCTGCCCTGTCCGGCTACGGAGCAGCAGGAGACCGACGCCCTCCGGCTCCCTCCCTCCCGGACCCGGGCGGGGGTGGGGTAGGGTGGGGTGGGGGGACACGACACACAGCGCGCGGTCCAAACCTTCGGAGGGCATTCGGTGCGACGGCATCCCCACGCCGCGGCCGGCCGGAAGGGGCCTCAGACAACACGTACGTTACCTTCAGTCACATAGCTGTGGTCCCGCAGGAAGCTGTGGTTAATTTTCCGCGTGTCCGTGTCCTCGCCCATTGAAGGCCGTGCCCGGTGCCCTGGGCATGCCCCGCCGCCGCACACCGATGCAATCCGCAGAGGTCGCGCCGGGCGCGCGGGCCATGCCGCCGCAGCCTAGCAAGGGCGCGGGCCGCCGGGGCCCCGGAGGGCGGGCATCGCGCGACCAGGGGGCGGCCGGGGAACGGGCGAGGGCGGCCGAGGCGGGCGCCGCGGTCAGGCTTGAGCGCGGCGGGCGGGCGGCGGCCGCGGGTGGGGACGGGCCGGGTCCCGGGCGCGCATCCCGGCCGGCGGTGCGCGCTGCGTCCGTGCGCCCCGGCGGCGGCGGCGGCGGCTGGGTGCCGGTGCGCCTGGCTGCGGCGGCGGCGGCGGCGGGAGGGGACGCGCGCGGCGCTGCGCCGACCGAGCCGGGGCCGAGCCGGGCTGCGCGGACTGGGGCCGCCGCCGCCGCCGCCGCCGCCGCCGCTGTCGCAGGCCCCTCCCTCGCGCCGCCCGCTCCTCCGCCCCCGCGGCCCGCGCCTCCCGCCGCGCGCCCGCCGCCCAGCACCCTGCAGGTGGAGCCGCGACCCCCGGCAGAAGCTGCCCTCTGCGCTCTCAGCCTCACGGATGGACACCTTTGGTCCCTGGGTATGCCAGCGGGCGAGGGAGGAAGGAGTTGACCAGCTGGCGGGAGGCACTGGGCAGCTGAGCATTTGGGGGCCACTTTGCGTGCCCGGTGGCTCAGACGATAAAGCGCCTGCCTGCTATGCGGGAGCCCCGGGTTCAATCCCTGGGTCGGGAAGATCCCCTGGAGAAGGAAATGGCAACCCACTGCAGTACTCTTGCCTGGAAAATCCCATGGACGGAGGAGCCTGGCGTTCTATAGTCCATGGGGTCGCAAAGAGTCGGACACGACCGAGCGACTTCACTTTTTTTTTTTGCGTGCCCAGGTACTCCTGGTGGGTGGAGAGCTTAGAAGAGAGGAGGACCTTCAGAGGTGCTGGGGGCGGGTAAATGGATCCACTTCTGCCCAACCGCACAGACACCAGCAGGTCTTCTTAGGTGTTCAGCAACACCTCTTTGGAAAGGGACAGATGGAAAGGTGCAGACTGCCCCCGACGGGTACCAGGGCTGAAGGGGCCCTTGGCCCGAAATAGGAAGCCAAAACCCAGGTTGGGGTGCAGCTGGTCTCTCGAACCCCTGCAATTTTGTGATGCTCTCCTCCTCTCAACTGTTAGGGGGTGGGGGAGGGGGACTCCAAGCATTCCCCAAACTGCAGTGGAGGCAGAAGAGTCCAGAAGGGGCTAAGGCAGGAGGCTGGGGTTATGGGAAAGGCTGGAGAAGGTGGAAGCCCCCTGAGGTTTCTGGCTGGAGAGTGAGAGGGAGTTTCTGAAGCTAGAGCTGGGGTTTTATTCCTTAGAAACACCCAGAATAAAGTTCCTCCCCACCCTCACAAGCACCCTGCAGGGCATAATTGAAAGGGCAGGACCCAGGAGGGGCTTGGGGCTCTGCCAACATCCCCTGGATGCTGAGCAACCCAGGGCAGGTCCCCTACCTGTCCCCTACCTCAGCTTCCTCAACCACGCCCACCTCTTAGCACAAGTATGCAGATTTAGTGCAAGGACCAGGGAAATGCAGGGACCCTGTGGATGTAAAAAGTGAAAGTGAAGTCGCTCAGTCTTGTCCGACTCTTTGCGACCCCATGGACTGTAGCCTACCAGACTCCTCGGTCCATGGGATTTCCCAGGCAAGGATACTGGAGTGGGTTGCCATTTTCTCCTCTAGGGGATCTTCCCGACCCAGGGATCGAACCCGGGTCTCCCACATTGCAGGCAGACACTTTACCATTTGAGCCACCAGGGAAGTGAAAGAGGTTGATATTCACACCTTCTCTTACCCACCAGCCTGGGCTGCTCTAGTCCCTTGAATCTAAAACCGGAGTCCCACTCTCTGTCCATTCCCCTCTACCCTCTCTAACTCAGTACGGAAAGTGGCTGTGACCTCAGACACTGGAAGACGGACAGACTGGGTTCAAGCCCTAACGGTGAGGTAGCCCTGGGCAAGCACAACCTCACCTGTTTACTGGATGTGATCACAGGGTTAGTGTGGCCAGTCCATGCCTGGCCTCACAGGTGCTCTGGAATGTTCGTTGTTATCATCAGGCTGAGCCTCACTTCTCTGAACTTGGAAAGATCCCTCACCCCATCTGTGAGTGCTGAAACATCCACCCCATCTTCTGGGATACCCTGGATTACCATGAATAGGGGCTTGACCTGGCCCAACACAGTGATCTACCCCTTTCATCAGCCTCTGACCCAGGCTGGGGACCTGGGAGTTTATGGTCTTGAACCTTGCTGGGCCCCAAGGCTCAGTTTCAGCTACTTGCACCCCCGTGAAGTCTCCTCTGACTCCGTCGGGGTTCCTGAGAACTGTCTCCTCCATTCTGAAGCCCTCCCACACCAGCACCAAGGCTCCTCCCTCAACATCCTGCTCACTCCCACCCCAACCCTGCTCAACCTGACACCATCCATTGCTTCCTCTCTCATATCTGGAGGCATCTCTGTTTCTTGGCACAAAGCTGAGTTCTGCATCCTACTGCCTATCTGTCCTCGTGACTTCATCCTCTCTCTCTCTCTATGGCCTCCTCCTTATTGTTTCATTTGTGATGAATGTTTGTTGACCATCTACTATGTGAGGACATGTTTCCAGCACAGTGGTAATGAGAACAGAACAGACCAAACTCTCTGCTCTTATGGGGTTGATCTATTAGTGGAGCAAGATCAGCAAGACAATATACATATATAGCATGGACGTCATGATGAGTGAGAAGTGAAAGTGGGGTGCAGAGATGGAGGTGGATGGGGGTCTATTTTATAGAGTGGAGAGGACCCTTCTGAGAAGATGTAATTGTGTAATTGCTGTCACCTACATCAGGAAAAAAGACCACAGCTGTCCTCACGAGGTCTGTCTCATCACCCACTCTCTGCCCAGAAGATAACATTCACCTCGACTTCTAACACTGTAATTTTGCTGGTGGGAGTGGGGGTCTTTCTGTAAATAGAATCATAGAACATGAATATTTTTCTACCTGGTTTCTTCTGCTCAACATTGTTTCTGAGCTTCACTCAATTTTTTATATATGTGGTTTGTTCATTTTTCACTGTTGTATAGTATTCCGTTATACAGCTACACTGTATAATGTACCCTCCTGGTGATGAACATTTCGTTTGTTTTCTGTTGGAGGTTAAGTTCTCTTATTCTCCTCCTGACTTAGGGCCTTGGAAAAGTAAATGTCAAGATAAAGCCTCTATAAGCCAGAGTCCATGCATGATTACAAAGAACAGGGACCTCATTAGATGTATAAAACTAGTGAGAAATAAACATGTGCTGTGTTTGGGCACTGAGACTGGTGGATTATTTTTTCATTGCAACATAACCTCTCCTGTGGAGACCACTACATCCCTGTGTTCCGGCTGGTGGTGGCTAAACACTTCACATGTGTTATCTTGTACTGTCCTCAAACACGTGAGGACTCTTGTCTCAGCCAGAACGAAAACTAGGCTGTATTGTGACAATGGATGACCTTTCAGAATTCTGCGCCTTATGGAATCTATTTCTCACTCATGCCACATGCTCTTCACAAGTTGGCTGCAACTCTGACCCTTGTCATATTTATTCTGGGATCCAGGCTGATGGTGCAGCCCTACATTGGGCATTGCTGGGGTCATGGTAGAGGTGAAAGAGAGATCCGGGGCATGAGCTCACTCTTAGAACTTATTGGCCCAAGTAAGTGACATAACCACCACTCATGAGTTCAGAGGGCAGGGAGAAACACTATAGGTCACGTGGCCATTAATGACCTTATGACCTATGACCCTAATGGCACGTACAAGTACAATCCTCCACCAAGAAGGGAGGATATAGTACAAATGTTTTGCGCTAGAACGCAACCCACTACAGTACTCATTTTATAAATAAATAAACAAACACCAAGCCACTTCCTAAGTCACCCAGCTAGTAAGTAGCAGAGCTGAGATTTACCCAGGTCTGTGAGACTCCAGAGCTTGTACAGTCTGCCCATACAAGCTGATGCTGATGCAACTCTCTCTCTGCCACCTTCCCCTCTGTGACTACCCAGAGGGAGTTCCCACAGGGAGTTCAAGGTGGTCTCTTTTCATTTCTGGAAACCATCTGCCCTGCCCTGGAGTAGCTGCCTGAAACAGTAGTTGGATGGATCTTTTCTCCAGGGAAAGGCTAGACAGAAACCCACCCACCCACTCCCAGTCTAGGTCACAGTGCCTCTGGATGGAGACTTGTCTAACAACACTGAGATGCGCTGAGACCCATCAGATAGCAGTGTCATCAGGGAAGGACCCAGGGCTGTCATCTGGTCCCACACTCACAATTTTAGTCATTTTCTGCCATTGCAAAAGTGGCACATAATAAAAAATGTGTATATAAAGGAAAATAGACCAGGGATGATCTTGAATTCATTGTACCAGAAACCTTTTGGAGTGTCTTATTCCTAGGCCTTTCAAGGTAGTTTTTGTTTTTACACAACCATGATCCATGCTTTATATTCTGTATATATTTTAACGTGTGTGTGAGCATGCTAAGTCACTTAGTCGTGTTCAACTCCTTGTGACCCTATGGACCATAGCCCACAAGGCTTCTCTGTCCGTGGGATTCTCCAGGCAAGAATGCTGGAGTGGGTTGCCATGCCCTCATCCAGGTGATCTTCTCAACCTAGGAATCCAACCTGCATCTCTTATGTCTCCTGCATTGCCAGGCGGGTTCTTTACCACTAGTGCCACTTGGGAAGCCCCATTTATTTTAATGAGATAGTTCAAATAAACAAGAGACTGGAGTATATTATTACAATCCCCCGCTTTTGAATATTGATTCAAAAGGAATCAATATTAAGATTCTAACATGTTAGCTTCCAATCTTTTAATGTAAGAAATAGAATCAGAGACATTGAAGCTTTTTTGCATCTCTTTCTAGCCCTAATCCTCCCATTCTCTTTCCAAAGGGGAACACTGTCCCTAAATCTGTTTTCTTCTCATCCATGTTCTATTCTTTAACACATGTACATGCATTATATCATTTCATGTAATTTAAAAATGTATACAAACATTACCATATTGATTGTACCATATTGCAAATTGCTCTTTCTCTAAGCCTTGTTTTTCAGCTCTACCTGGTTTCTTCATTGATCACGAATGCTGGGAGAAAACAATCAATGGTGTGCTGGAGCCTGCCCCGAGAACCTTCTTGCTGATTGCGTTTCTCTTCCAGACTCTGTTCAGTAATATCACGGTAGTAACTAGAAATCAGCCCTATTGGGAATATGTATAGCACAGAAATCAGCAAATGCTACAGATTCTGGCTTTTCCACCTTGCTGCATGCATGCATGCAAGAGTCGCTTCAGTTTTATCGGAATCTCTGTGACCCTATGGACTATAGCCCAGACTGTAGCCTGCCAGGCTCCTCTGTCCATGGGGTTCTCCAGGCAAGGATACTGGAGTGAGTTGTCATGCCCTCCTCCAGGGGATCTTCCCAACCCAGGGATTGAACCCACGTCTCCTGCATCTCCTGCATTGCGGGCAGGTACTTTACCCACTGAGTCCTCTGCGAAGCCCTTCCCTCTAGATCAGTTTAGTTCAGTTCAGTTGCTCAGTCATGTCCAACTCTTTGCAACCCCATGAATTGCAGCACGCCAGGCCTCCCTGTCCAGCACCAACTCCCGGAGTTCACTCAGATTCACGTTCATCGAGTCAGTGATGCCATCTAGCCATCTCATCCTCTGTTGTCCCCTTCTCCTCCTGCCCCCAATCCCTCCCAGCATCACAGTCTTTTCCAATGAGTTAACTCTTCTCATGAGGTGGCCAAAGTACTGCAGTTTCAGCTTTAGCATCGTTCCTTCGAAAGAAATCCCAGGGCTGATCTCCTTCAGAATGGACTGGTTGGATCTCCTTGCAGTCCAAGGGACTCTCACGAGTCTTCTTCAGCACTACAGTTCAAAAGCATCAATTCTTCGGCACTCAGCCTTCACAGTCCAACTCTCACATCCATACATGACCACAGGAAAAACCATAGCCTTGACTAGACGGACCTTAGTCGGCAAAGCAATGTCTCTGCTTTTGAATATGCTATCTAGGTTGGTCATAACTTTTCTTCCAAGGAGTAAGCATCTTTCAATTTCATGGCTGCAGTCACCATCTGCAGTGATTTTGGAGCCCCAAAAAATAAAGTCTGACACTGTTTCCACTGTTCCCCCATCTATTTCCCATAAAGTGATGGGACCGCATGCCATGATCTTCGTTTTCTGAATGTTGAGCTTTAAGCCAACTTTTTCACTCTCCTCTTTCACTTTCATCAAGAGGCTTTTTAGTTCCTCTTCACTTTCTGCCATAAGGGTGGTGTCATCTGCATATCTGAGGTTATTGATATTTCTCCCTGCAATCTTGATTCCAGCTTGTGTTACTTCCAGCCCAGCGCTTCTCATGATGTACTCTGCATATAAGTTAAATAAGCAGGGTGACAATATACAGCCTTGATGTACTCATTTTCCTATTTGGAACCAGTCTGTTCCATGTCCAGTTCTAACTCTTGCTTCCTAGTTAAACATTGACAAGCATACCAGTGACTACAATTAATTTATTATTTCTCTCATCCTCTCCACCCACTTGGATGGATATTTAGATTGTTTCCAACCTGTCAGAGTTTCAGACAACAATTCAGTGACATCATTTTACCTGATTCCTCACACCCAAGTGTAATGGTTCTCCAGGAGGGACACCTGGAGGCAGGGTTACACTATATGTACATATTTCACTTCCTATATGTTGCCACATCGAGAAACAATTTATACTCCTGTATGGACTTCCCTGGTGGCTCAGATGGTAAAGAATCTGTTCACAATGTGTGAGACCTAGATTTGATCCCCTGGTTGGGAAGATCCCCTGGAGGAGGGCGTGGCAACCCACTCCAGTATTCTTGCCTGGAGAATCCCCATGAACAGAGGAGCCTGGCGGGCTGCAGTCCATGAGGTCACAGAGAGTCGGACACGACTGAGTGATTAAGCACAGCACACATTGAATTCTGAGTGTCACTGGAAACTGATATAAATGCACCTCAAGTTGGTGGGTCAGCTGATAGCCGGTAGTAGTTTAATTTGCATTTCCTGATTGCTAGTGAGGTTGAGAATCTCCATTTTCTCTTCTAAGAATTGCCTGTTACTCCCTTTCGACTTTTTTCTTACTGATTTTCTGGAGCTTCTTATATAGTTTTACTACCTGTTCTCTGTCTGTTCATGTGTGTTATGAAACATTCTCTGCTAATCTGTTGTTCATCTCTTAACTTTGTAGTACTGTTTTCCTTCAGAAGTTGCTAATTTTGATGTAGTGAAATTTATCAATATTTTCTCTGATGTATTTTGCCTTTTTGTCTCATTCACTATATCTCTATCTTGTGAGTATGAAGGTAGGCTATAGAATCTCTTTATATTTACATTTCGCCCCTCTAGAGCATAATGTTCTATCTGGAGGAAAGTAAAGCTCTAACTATATACTTTTTCCATATGAAGAACCTAGTATCCGAATCAATGCTCGACTAGCCTATCTTTCTCTCTCTAATTATAAAGCCAATTTCTTCTATACCAAGTTCTTGTATATATGTGGGCATGTTTCTGGGCTCTCTATTCTATTCCATTGGTCTTTTTTATCTGGCCCATGTGTCTTAGATAGTATAGTTTTTTAATAAGTCAATATCAAATAGATCAAATGGTATAGTCTTTGCTTTTCTTCAAAACTGTCTTGACTATTCATGGACCTTTGCATTTCTATATAAAATTTCAGCTTATCAGATCCCTGTTGTCACTTTTCTTGGAACAGCAAAGAATTTATAAATTTAAACTTATAGATCAAATCGAAAATGATATTTTCCACTTGGGAAATGAGAGTTTTCTAACGCTAAGTTGTCCCATTCATGGGCATGATCTATCTCTGTATTGATTCAGATGATCATTCATGTTCTTCAATTAAGCACTCTAATTTTCTTCCCAACAATAACAGCAAACATTTATATATTTGTACGTGCCAACTACTGAGCTAAACACTTTATATTTAACTCAGATTAATCTTCCCAACTTCCTAAAGATGTAAATATTATTACTGTCTCCCTTTTACAAATGGGGAAACCGGCAGGGTGGTCAAGTAATTTACCCACACCAGTCAGCAGTACAGCTGTAATGTAGAACCAGGCATTGTGGGTTGGAGGCCCTACTTTGACCCCCCACTGCTATACTGCTTCCATATGGAGCTTGTACATCTGTTCTTAGATTTCATCTTAAGTGCCCTATAGGTTTTACTGCCTTTGTGAATGGAGTTTGCCTCTCTTATATGTTCTAAATGGTATTGCTCTTCAGGAGAAGTGTTACTGACTTTTGTGTGCTGTCTTGTACCCAGAGGTTGTGTTGATCTATCATATGGTTTTAAATAGTTTGAGAGCAGATTATCTTGGATTTTCCATGTAGACCATCATGTCTGCAGTTAAAGACAGTTTGCGCTTTTCCTTGCCATTCTTTCCCCATTTGCTGTCTGGCTCAGTTGGTTCCACTATAACATAGAGTTGAATAGCACTGGCGACAGAAGGCATTTTTGTCTTTGGTCTAGTAATGCTTTTAAAGTTCCATGTGAAAAAAAAAAAGTGTTTGCTGTTGGGTTTTCTCATCCCTCCTAATTTTCTGGGAGAATTTGTCAAAAATGAATATCAAAACTTGTCTAATGTGGGTGTTTTTTGTTTGGCTAGTTGCTTTGTTTTGCTGTACCTATCCATATGATCATTGGCTTTTTGCCTTTGATCTATTAAAGCAGTGAATTAAATTAATAGTTTATCTTTAAACCATTCTTGCATTCCCAGGATGGACTAGACATAGTCATAAAGTTTTATTGACACAGAGCCATATTCATTCATTTATGCATTTTCTAGGGCCACTTTCACACTATAATTGCAGAGTTGTGTAGTTGCAGGAGAGACCATATGTCCTCAAGCCTAAAATATTTACAATCTGGTTTTTTAAGGAAAGTCTATTAACTTTTTCTAGAAGTTTTATAATTTTGGATTTTCCATTTTGGTCTATGATCCATTTTGAATTAATTCTTGTGTATGATGTGAGACATGGCTTTTTTTTTAAAGTTGTTTTAGCACCAATTGTCTGTTTATTCTCCACTGAACTACCTTTTTATTTTTGCTGAAAATCAGCGATATCAGCTGCCATAAACGTGTGGGTCTTTGTCTGGGTTCTCTATTCTATTCCATTGATATACTTGTTTACTTTGACACAATACTATTAATACCAATGTCAATTACTGAAGCTTTATATTGAGTTCTTGAGATTAAATCATATTAGTCCTCTCAACAAACTACAAATAGAAGTGAAATTCCTTAATTTGACAAAGGACATTTCTGAAAAACCTATAGATTTAATGGTCTTAAATATGAAATAGTTTCCCCCATAACAAGGGACAAGGCAAAGACAGCCATTTATACCAGGACTATTCAGCATTGTACTAGAGGTTACAGCCAGTGCAATAAAGCAAGAAAGAGAAATAAAAGACATTCAAATTAGGAGAAAGGAAGTAAAACTTGTTTTGATTCACAGAAGACATGATTGTCCATATCAAAATCCAATAGGAGCTATAAAAAACTGCCAGAATTAATAATAAATTCAATAAGTTTTCAGGATATAAGATCAATCAAAGTCTAAATTTTAAAGATATCATTTATAATATGAGATACGGAGAAATAAATCTAAAAACAGATGTGAAAAACCTATGCACTGGAAATTAGAAAACATGAGATAAATTAAAGAAGACCTAAATAAGTGGAAAGTGTCCTATATGTTGGAAGACTCAATATTGTTAACATGTCAGTTCTCCTCAAATTGATCTATGAACTTGACACAGTCCAAATTAAAATGCCTTTTTTAAACTGACAAACTGTTTCTAACATTCATACAGAAATGGAACTATATATATATATATATTTTTTTTTTTAAGATTCTTTTCTATTATAAGTAATTTTTTTTGGCCAGGAAACTGTTGTTTACTTCACATTCTCTGGACCAAAGTAAAAACATCACAACAACTCCCAGCACTGCCTTTAAAAGAGGGCATCTCATTTCAGTAAAAACAAATGCACTTCAACAGTCAGGATGAGGAAGCAATCTAAATGTTCATCAATGGATGGCATGGAATATTAGTCAGCTTTAAAAAAAGAACAGAATAATGCCGTTTGCAGCAACATGGATGGATCTAGAGACTGTCATCCTAAGTGAAGTAAGTTAGACAAAGACAAATGCTACATGAATTGCTTTTATGTGGAAATCAAAAAAAGTATGTTACAAAGGAACCTATTTACAAAACAGAAATAGACTCACAGATTTGGAGATTGGGACTGACGTAGACACATTACTATATATAAAATAAATAATAAGGACCTACTGGGTAGCACAGGGGGCTCTACACAATACTGTAATGCCTACACAGGAAAGGAGTCAAAAAAAGAATTGATATATGTGTAGCTGATTCATTTTGCTGAACACAGGAAACTAACACAACACTATAAATCAACTATATTCCAATAAAAATTAATTAAAAACAACAACAACAAAAATAAAGTCACCTCACCACCTCCACTGCAAACCTAGAAGTACTTTGAAGGTGTGTAGTGCAGTTTTTATAATGATTCTCATCCACAAAGACACAACACACATTTGGTACAACACTGTGCAATCCAGGGGCCCTCAACACTAGGGAATTTTAATATTCATTTAAAACTTACTCCTTTCCAAAAAAATCGTTTGAGATATTCAGTTCAGTCACTCAGTCGTGTCCAACTGACCCCAGTTGTGTGACCCCAGGGGCTACAGCAGGCCAGGCTTCCCTGTCCATCACCAACTCCCAGAGCTTGCTCAAACTCAAGTCCATCCAGTCGGTGATGCTATCCAACCATTTCATCCTCTGTTGTCTCCTTCTCCTTCTTCTCCCAATCTTTCCCAGCAACGGAGTCTTTTCCAGTGAGTCAGTTTTTCACATCAGGTGGCCAAAGTATTGGAGCTTCAGCTTCACCCATCAGTCCATCCAATGAATATTCAGGACTGATTTCCTTTAGGATGGACTTGTTTCATCTCCTTGCAGTCCAAGGGACTCTCAAGAGTCTTCTCTAACATCACAGTTCAAAAGCATCAATTCTTTAGCACTCAGCTTTCTTTATGGTCCAAATCTCACATCCATACATGACTACTGGAAAAACCATAGCTTTAACTAAATGGACTTTTGTTGGCAAAGTAATGCCTCTGCTTTTTATAGGTTAGTCATAGCTTTTTTTCCAAGGAGCAAGTGTCTTTTAATTTCCTGGCTGCAATCACCATCTGCAGTGATTTTGGAGCCCCCGAAATAAAGTATATTACTGTTTCCATTGTTTCTCCGTCTATTTTCCACTGAGCAATGGGACTGGATGCCATGATCTTCGTTTAATTAATAATTAACAGCAAAAAAAAAAAGGAGGGAAACAAGGATTTATTGATCAAGGCATGTTGTATAGACCTTTGATTATTTAATCTTCACAATGTACTTTAAATGCAATGGAGGGTTTCATCCAGCACTGAGGTACACGCCGCTTTCCACGTCTTAGTCTCCAATAGTTTGCATTTCTTCCCCCTATTATAAGTAATGGTTTTACTGGATGTCAGACATCTTTTACCTTGTGGGCCAAAGATGCTGGATATGTTTATAACTCTAGAGGTATTCTTGAGCTTAACTCACAAGCAGTTTGATTCTTTCAAGTCTTACTTCGGTGATTTGCTAGGCACATTTGAACCAATTCTGAATCTCAGACATATTATCTTCCACTACTAAGGCAAGGCTTGCCTGAGCAGGCTGCCCAGTGCCCCTGAGGAATGTGAATTTTTCCAGCAGGCACTATTCCCAACTCTCTCTGTGTGCTCAAAACACTGTGCCCTCTGGGCCTTTTCAATGATCCCTGCCCTAACTTTGGGCAATTTCCTCCTATGCATAGGCTGATCATTTCTGAGTTGAGTGTTCATGCTCAACTTCTCCCTACCTCTGGAACTTTCTCTTTCTCTTTGGAACTCTCTCCTCTTCATTATTCTGCCCCGTGAGCCCCTAGCTTTCTTGCTTTCTCCAGAATCTCAGCTCCATTTCCTCAGCTTGAGGATTTTACCAGACTCGGCTTGGACAACATCTCCCTGAAACCTGGACAGGGAACTCTCCAGGCATCAGCTGGAGCAATCCTGGGGTCTCCTTGTGTTTTTGTTTCTCGCTGATCACTGTCCCCTTTCCGGCCTATTGTCCAGCATCTTGAAAGCCACTGTTTCACATATTTTGTCTTGACTTTTAGTTGTTTTGAGTGGGAAGGTAAATCTGATTCCTGTTGTTCTTTCCTGGCTGGAAAGCCATCAGGTACATTTTAAACTTTGAGTCATCCATCCATGCTTGAATACAGAGGAGGGGTGGGTACTTCCTCTTCCTCCTGCTTAGCAGTAATTTAGAGCCCCAGCACAGCCCCCTCCAGAGCAACACTCCCCATGACTTCCCATCATTACCCACCACCCTACCCTGTCAGGAAGGGGTGGAAGAATCCTTGCAAACTGCTCTTAACAATTTTCTTTGGAATTGATTTCATCTTGTCCTCCACATCATATTACTTGGCCACCTGATGCGAAGAGCTGACTCACAGGAAGAGACCCTACTGCTGGGAAAGATTGGAGGCTAAAGAAGAAGAAGGCAGCAGAGGATGTGATGGTTAGATAGCATCGTTGACTCAATGGACATGAATTTGAGCACACTCTGGGAGACAGCGAATGACAGGGAACCCTGGCGTGCTGCAGTCCATGGGGTCACAAAGAGTTGGACACAACATAGCGACTGAACAACAGCAACAACATTTGTTTTATTTGGATGTCTCAGTGAGAACTGAAGGAGATGATATACACAGAGCCTGGTACATCTCAGGTGCTCAGGGAATATAGATTTCCCCATTTCTCCAATTTTGCCAGTCCACCACTCAAATAGGTCAAGACTTGAGGGGATGGGGTACTTAGAGCAACACCTCTCTGTAGTACCAGGTAGGGGAAGAGCCTCTCTCCTCCATTTAACCCCTGAATTAATCACATCCACAGTGTTCAGACCTTAATACCAAAGAGGAATGGATCACATCCTGTTGTACCCTGTAGACTAGATTCAAGCAAAATAAATAGGCTCAGAACTAATCCCCATTCCCAGGCCAGCCCAAGGGAAATTTGGAAAGCAGGCAATTAAGCATGATGGAACAGTTTGACTTAAGGAGGGAAATGACCTTTCCTATACATTACTCTCCGGTGATCAATAATTCACAATGTTGCCGGCCGGGTGCACGCCCTCCACGCATCTACCCCTCCAACCAGCCCTAGCAAGAGGTCCCTGAAGGCCCCATGCTCATCCCCATGTCCCACCTGGACCTGGTGGTATCAGGGAAAGAAGACTCCAAGTGTCCTGCAGGTAGGCTCCTGGGAGCTTGGTGCAGCTTCCCAGAACCAGACTCTCATCTGGGGACACACATTCATCTTTCAAGGGGAGACTCGTTTGTGTTTCTTACCAGCAACTCCAAGCCACCCTTCTCATGACACTTCCTCCATGAAGCCCTCCTTGATTACTTCAGTGCTTGAAGTCATCGCTGAGTCCTTAGAACATTTATTCACCATCCATTAATTAAATTAGAAATTATTGATCACTATTAGGTATCACACCTACAAGGGACAATGGAGTAGAAACCAATGAATAACATACATTCCTGACTTCAAGAGGAACTTCCCTGGTGGCTCAGATGGTAAAGAATCTGCCTGCAATGTGGGAAACCTGGGTTCGATCCCTGGGTTAGGGAAGATCCCCTGTAGAAAGAAATGGCAACCCACTCCAGTATTCTTGCCTGGAGAATCCCATGGACAGATGAGCCTGGTGGGCTGCAGTGCATGGGGTCACAAAGAGTCAGACACCACTGAGCGACTAACAACAACCACTGACTTCAAGATCGCAAGGAAACTTGAGGGACAGATTCATGGGGAACCAGGTGAGACAAATGGGACAGATGGGACAAAGCCATCGAGAGGACCACAAGCCATATTAGCACTAATTCTCAAAAATGAGATCACGCGTCTCCAAACAGAGTCTGAGGAAACCTACACATCCCAGGCCCAAGAAGGAATATTAGCCACAGAGAGAAGCTAAGGTTGAGGAACCACTCCCATGCCACATTGTTGTTCAGTTGCCCAGTCTTTGAGACCCCATGGATGCAGCACGCCAGGCCTCCCTGTCCCCCACCATCTCCGAGAGTTGTCCCAAGTTCATGACTATTGCATCAGTGATGCCATCCAGCCATCTCATGCTCTGATGCCCTCTTCTCCTTCTGCCCTCAGTCTTTCTCAGTATCAGGGACTTTTCCAATGAGTCGGCTGTTTGCATCAGATGACCTCTGTTTCCCTCTCCCCCATGGGCCCCAGTGCCTGGCAGGCAATAGGAGCTCATTTAGTACTTGTCGGATGAATGAATGAATGAAGCTTGTCAGAAACTCAGGTGACCAGCCCTTCTCCTTCCCTCCCAGCACAGTGCCTCCCATAGGGAGTGGTGCAGCCTGACCAACAGAGTTTCTGCAGTGGGCAGATGGTATAGGGCCGGCTGTAGTGGGTGTCTTGGTGGGTCAGCCCAAGGGCCATGCTGGGTAGCAGGACCATCCAAGCTTCCCTCGGGGAACCAGAGAGGGAAGTCCAGTGGGGCTGTCAGGACCCTGAGGACCTTGGAGAGCCAGGGAAAGAGGCAACTGGTTCATACAGGAGGGCAGCTGGGTCTGTCATGGAAAAAGGTTGGAGGGGGTGGGCTGTCCCTATGGCTGGGCTGTACCCACTAGTCTTGCTGCAGGGCTTGAGAGCTAGTGTCCTTGAGGGCCCAATGTTACCAGGGGACAATGGGGAATGTTGTTCAGCACCCTTGAGTTGCAAGTGACAGCAAGGCAATTCAGAAATGGGGCACAAGCCCAAATCTCAGAAAGCAGAGCCAGCCTGGGGGACACACGGCCCTGGAGCTTGTACTTACTGGACCTATCTGCCCCTCCTCTCTGTTTCTCCAGGGGCTGGCCTAGTCTTGCCCACCTGTGGCTTCCCTCATAGCTCAGTTGGTAAAGAATCCGGCTGCAATGCAGGAGACCCCGGTTCAGTTTCTGGGTCGGGAAGATCCACTGGAGAAGCGATAGGCTACCCACTCCAGTATTCGTTGGCTTCCCTTGTGGCTCAGCTGGTAAAGCATCCACCGTCAATGCAGGAGACCTGGGTTCGGTCCCCAGGTTGGGAAGATCCCCTGGAGAAGGGAAAGGTTATCCACTCCAGTCTTCTGGCCTGGAGAATTCCATGGACTGTATAGTCCATGCAGCCTGGAGTGGGGGGACTCAGTGTCACCTGGGCACTCCTGACTTATTTGGAAGGAGAATCCTGGGAGGATTGCTGATGCTCCTCTCTTTCAGGGATCAGTTCCAGAACCTTCGGTCCACGTCTCAGTGGACGGGGATCCCATGTTCCCACAGCAGAGACCAAGTGATGACTCTGGAGATCCCCTTGCAGATAGGCTGCCTGCATGCACATGCTTCCCGGGCTCCGACTGCCGGGAGCCTGCACTCACTACAGAGAGGGCCCTGCGGAGTTGGGAGACTCGGGAACACAGACACAAGGAGCAAGATGGCCCTCGGCGGCACAAAGGCCTGTGTGCTGGGCATGGATCCGGGGACAAACCCGTGTCTCTTACATCTCCTGCATTGGCAGGTGGGTCCTTTACCACTCGCGCCACCTAGAAAGCCCACAGGACACACATAGGCCTGCAAAGAGCATGTGTGTGGGAGAGACGCAGCCTACATGGGCCTTCCTCCCAGCTCCTCACCCTCTGTTCCCCGCATCACTCATCTCTCCCTCCCGGGCTGCTCTGCACACACCCACCTTCCTCACTTCCTCCCTCTCTCCCCATCCCCTTCCCTCCCATTCACTTGTTCAGTAGCCAATTCCAGAGTGAGCTCTGGGGAGTGAATCAGGCTGGGGACAGGACCCGAAGGGTCCATGGTCCAGAGGATAAACCCGAAGCCCTACTGCAGGGAGGGGGAGGTCCCGGGCTGTGGGGCACCAAGTGTAAGGAGTACCGATGAAGTCAGAGGGAGGGGACATTTGAGCTGGGCCTTGCAGGATAAGTAGGAGTTTGTGGGAGGAAAAGGCAGGTAAGGAGCCGGCAGGTAAAGGCCCGAATCCAGGCTCGGTCACTCAACGACTGTTGGATCTCCTGCCGGCCCTTTCCCAGGGGCCTCAGTCTGCTTGTCCCATGAGCTAGACAGCGGAGTCTCACCCCCTGTCAGGTGCCCAAGCCCACAGCACAAGACCTGGCACAGGACGGCCCAGTGAACTGCAGTCGCCCCCAGTACCCCCTCTTCCTTCCATGATGTCCCCCCTGTGGAGGACCTGAGTGGACCTGGGGACCCCCACATGATCTGCTTCCCTCTGCCCCCCACCTCCCCACTCACTCTGCTCTAGACACACTGGCCTCCCCGCTGTTTCTCCAACCTGCCTCAGGGCACCTGCTCCGTATCCCTTTGCCTGGATTGTTCTTCCTTCATCTCTAAGGCTTAGTCCCTCACTTCCTTTAAGACTTTGCTTAGATGAGACTATCCCCCAGTTTATAACTGCAATCAGCACCACCCTGCCCTCCAGGACACTCACCCCTATTCCTGGACCTTTTTACTTGGCTTGGCTTTTTTCTTTGTAGCATAAAATATACTTGGCTTGTTAAACATGACTATTATTTAGTGACTGTCTGCCCACCCCCTCCACACACATAAACTGAATGTCAGCTTCACCACGTGGGGGACTTCTGTCTTGCTCACCTTGGAACCCCGGCAGGGCACCCAGAGGTATCAGTGTGTGCCCAGCCAGAGAACAGTCCTGTTGAGAGGCTGGAGCCCTTGGTAACCTCAGTGAAGACAATGAACCCTGACCATCAAGATGACACACTTCATACGCTTTGCACAGCAGCAGTGCTATGTTAGAAAGCGGACGGCTACTAAATCGATTTTCTGCAAAATAAAAGATAAATTCTCATTGGTGTCTTTCTGAAGGAGAAGCCATGTCAGCAGCTGGCTTTCCATCCTTGCAGCTGAACACACACGTGAAAGATTATAGACACGGAGGGGCTGGATCCCCTTGGCTTTACTCTAATTGCTGCTAACTGTTCCGTCCTCTGGGTTGCATTTACATCCTCCTCCAGCCCCCCAGCCCGATTAATGGTTTCTTTCCTTTGGTCAGAAGCCACAGCTTTAAAATCACACCCACTTCAGTGTACTCTGTTACCTAGCAACAGTCATAAATCAACAGAACGTGCCAGAATGTTAAAGCAAACCTCCCTGTTAGATGCTTTCTTTTTTTTTTTTAATCCAAACATGTTCATTGACCCTCATGCCTCTTCTGCACCCACCTTTCCACCCCTGGCTTCACAGAGCACCCGGCTGTGTGCATTTTAAAACTGTCTTATGGTCTGTCTGATTTTGGAGCAAGAATCTTTCGTGCTTTCTCCAAACTCTGGCCAGTGCCCAGGAACAGGAGCAGGCCTGTCTGTCCAGTCTGCATGCTCCCACTTCACCCCTGCAGCTGGGAGACCTGGGTTAGCCCTGCAGGGTGTCTGGACACAGGGGAACCTTGGTTCTTACCACAGGTCCCCAACTAGCCCATCAGCGTGGTACCCCGGGTGGGTCAGTATGGATGGAAAGTCCATACCTGGGTGCCCTCACAGTAGAGTCCATTCTGCATTCACTCACTCGTCTGTTCAATCACTCAGTCTTTCCACAGACAGTTACAGAGCACCCCCAGCACGCCAGGCTCCTACAGGCAGAGAGGAATAAAGCTTCCCTTCTGAGATCTCTCATTCCACTGGGGAGGAGCCGACCAAAACACAGCAACGCAGAAGCAACACCATTCGCCGGGTTGAGGACAGACTCGGTGCAGGCGCCCAGGCTACGGGAGGCAACAAGACAAAACCAGTCCTGAAAACTTGAGATGCCTGCACCCACAGAGCATGCCAGTGCAGCAAGTGGCACCGTGCACAGAAGTAAACGGGTTGAGCCCAGCAGGCTGGAGAGGGGTCACGTGACCAGGCAGGCCAGAGGCCTTCCAGGAGGAGGGGCTGCCCGCCCGGAGGCCTAAGGAGCAGGAAGGCCTCTGCTGGGGCTCCGGGTGCAGGAGACGGGGGAGGATGGCACAGCGGGCCCCTTCCTAGCTGCCCGCCTCTCAGCATGACTGGAGAACCAGAAGCTGAGCTTGCAGTGTGGACTCCAGCCAAAGAGCTCTGCTGAGCTGCTGCTGCGAGGGTTTGAAGTAAGGGAGAGACAGAGCAGACAGATTTCATCCAGAGAAGGAGCTCCTACAGTGCCGGGGGGGTGGGTGGTGAAGACAGGGGCAGGTTGCTGGCGTGGAAAGTGACGGTGTTAGTTGCTCGGTTGTATCTGACCCTTTGCGACCCTACGGACTGTAGCCCCCTAGGCTTCTCTGTCCATGGGATTCTCCAGGCAAGAACACTGGAGTGGGTTGTCATGCTTTCCTCCAGGAGATCTTCCTGCCCAACCCAGGGATGGAACCCGAGTTGCAGGCGGATTCTTTACCATCTGAGCCCCCAGGGAAGTCCAGTTTGCTGTCGGGGATGAACACATCGGGGGGCCGGGGTGGTGTCGGCCTGGCTTGGCGACACGCTGCAGGGAGGAGAAGGGGAGAGACTGAAAGTCCATGGAGGGAGACTGGATAGGTACAGGGGCCTAGGGAGGGGCTGGGGAGGAAGGAAGGGAAGACCCTATGCCTGTGTGACCAGGGAAGCTGGGCGAGGACCCTGACCAGCCGTTCAGCCAGCCTGCTGAGTGGACTCCATGGCCAGGACAGAGTCCTCAAGCCCAGGCCGCAGTGTTGGTGAGCAATTAGCCTCCCCTCTGAGAGCCTGGAGGCTCTGGACAGGCCACCACTTAGCCCATCCCTTTGCCATTGGCACGGTTGCATCCCTGGAGCCCACCCGAGTGACTGCAGATCAGTGTCAGCAAAGCAAATGCCAGATGAACCATTGAAGAGGCTGGGCCCTGGGATGTGGGCAGTAGGGGCAACAAGGCAGTTGATGGGCTGGATATGAGATCCACTAGCTGGGACCCTGGAGAAGGGAGGGTGCTGGGCGTGGTACTAGCATGCAGTGGAGGCTGGAGGTCTGGTACGGAGAGATGACTGATCTCATGTGGGCTGAGTGACATTTCTGCCTGCCCCCGACATCCTCCCAGTGAGAGGACAGACTCAAGATCCCATCTGGGCTCATCACAGGCTCTGGTGGTGATTCAGAAGGAAAGTAATGCTGAAAGGCAGAGGAGGGGGCGAGCAGACTGCCTCTGCCTAGAAAATAGAGACAGAGATCCCTGAACCCTTCTCTTTGGACTGCAGTGAACATCAGCTTCAAGAGAGCAGGTCAAAGACTTTGGAAGAGCAGTGCTATCCAGGATGGAGGGAAGGTTCTAGACCAGTTTTCCCCAGCTCTGTCCTGCTGGGTGTGCGAAGATGAAGCAAGTCAGGGTGAGTGGGAGGCAAGAGGGAGGGAGTGAATGTAAATAGCAAGCAAGGTTGACTCAGTGCAGGAGAAGGGTGATACCCGAAGAACAAGCGCTTGGATCTGCTTGCAGGGTGGTTCCAGAACCCCAGAAGGTGATGAGGGTTGATCTGAATCTATGATCCAGCGGGAGTTATTCAGAGGAAAGAGGGAGAAGAGAAATGAAACAACAGTGGTGCCAAAGCAAGATGACAAAGAGCTGTGTGTTCAAGAACGCAGCAATAAGATTAGGGTAGCTAGTAGTTACTTATCTTTATAAGAGGAATGCATTTAGGAAGAGGAGAACTTGCCCTATCTGAGAGCAAGATTTATGATAAATCTGCGGTCTTTTTTTAAAAAGCTTTTTTTTAGATGTGAATCATTTTTAAAGTTTTTGTTCAATGTGTTACAATATTGTTTCTGTCTTATGTTTTGGCTTTTCAGCTATGAGACATGTGGGATCTTAGTTCCCAGACCAGGGACTGAACTCATGTCCTCTCCACTGAAAGGTGAAGTCTTAACCACTTCACAGCCAGGGAAGTCCCAAAGCTTTGATTCTTGAGACAGTGTGATATTGGCACAAGAGGAGATGATCAGACACAGAAGAGGATCCAGACAATGCAAATAAGGAGACTAAATGTAACAGAGCAGGGTGTTACAGGTCAGTGGGAAAGCGTGGAGCACTCACTGAAGGTGCTGGAAGATTTGTTGTCCCGTTGGAAAAAAATTACTTTAGATTTCTACTTCAAGCCCTACCTCAGCAAACTGAATATTTAAATGTGAAAAGCATTTCAAATTTGAAACTTTTATAAGACGTTATAGAAGAGTATCCATCACTAATTCAAGAGCTTAAGACACCATAAACAAAGACAAGTCACATGCAGGGAGAATGCATCTGCCACATACGAAATGAACGGGTGATGAATGAAGAAAATATGCAGAGAACTTCAACAAGTCAACAGGAAGTCAAAGAACAAGATAAAAATGCTTGCCCAAACCAGGAACAGATATCTCTTAGAAGGGACCGTGAGAAGTGCCTGAAAACATATGAAAAGATCTCCAGGGAAGATTTAACTCAATTAAATTCGTGGGCAAGACCATTAACACCCATCAGATTTGCAAAATCCAGAAAGTCTGTGAATATGGAGAGCGGGTGAGGTCTTTCGCTGCTGGGGATGGTCAAACTGGCTCAATGGATTTAGAGCACGGTCGGAGTTCCATCAGTAAAGCTGGTGACGTGACACCCCAAATCCAACAATCTCTCTCTAGTCAACTCCCTAGAGAAACTCTTACAGCCCATAACCTGGGAGACTACAGTAATGGCCACAGGGCATCAACCTGAGAACAAAGTATGGGCAACAACCCAAATGTCTACTCACAACAGGATGGATAACATCTGCACATTCCTATAGAGAAATGGTGCACAGCAGGAGAAGGGAACACAGAACGCTAGCTATGTCAACACATAACCTTGAGTGAAAAAGGCAACTACCTGAAGGACACTCACAGAATGTTCTATTTATATAAAGTTCAAAAGCCAGGGGGGGCGGGGATTCGGGATGGGGGACACATGTACATCCATGCCTGATTCAAGTCAACGTACGGCAAAACCCACCACACTATTGCAAAGTGATCAATTAAAATAAATAAATAAAAAATTTAAAAAAAGAGCCAGGCTCAGCTAAGTGCTAGATGGTTTAGGGTTATAGCACATAAAAGTGAAGCTGCTCAGTCATGTCTGATCTTAGTGACTCCATAGACTGTAGCCTACCAAGCTCCTCCATCCATGGGATTTTCCAAGCAGGAGTACTGGAGTGGGTTGCCATTTCCTTCTCCAGGGGATCTTCCCGACCCAGGGATCGAACCCGGATATTGTTCAGAAGAGTAGTTACTTTCATGGAGGGGGAGGGTTTGGGCAGGAAAGAGCACATTGAATAGTGTGTTCTAGGCTCAGGGTAGAGTCCACAGCTATTTTCATTTATCAGTCTGCTCCGTGATCTACATGCACACATATTACGAATTACCTTTCTGTATGTATCAAATAATTAATCACTTTAAAAATAGAAAGTCAACGTGCCAAAGGTTTAAAGAAGAAGTGACGTGGAAATGATTCCCTGGGAGGGCACTGGAATATTAATGAGGGACAGCAGTTTGCCAAAGGGGCTGTGAGAGGTGACACCCTCGGGGTGCGTTCCCAGGTGGAGGAGCAGATGACGGTGCAGAGCCCCGGGAAATGAGGCCAGCAGGAGCCACCCAAGCAGACGGCTTGTCTTCTCATGCGGAAGGCACCTGTGCAGCCCACGGTGCTCCTTGGTTGTGGGAGGGCCGTGGGGGTGGGAGGCGGAGACACAGGGTGACCCCAACTGTCCCCAGCAGGAGAAAGGTCATTTCTCCAAGTCTTCCCTTGGTTACTTTCGTCATCTTTCCCCATCCTGGGAGGGACTTCACCATCTGACTTCAGGAGGCTGGTACTGAAACAGGTGCCCCTAAGTCTGTGTCCTGTGATGAGGTTGGTCTTTTGGGTGACAGGTAACCAGAAGTTCTCACTCTCTCTCTCTCTTCCCCTCCATCTCCCTTCCCTTGACAACTCAGGGCCAAGCGAACCATGGGGAGTACCTGGCAGGTAGAGGCAGCAGGACTTGGGGGTGGGGAAGGGGAAAGAGAAGGGCAGTACTCACCGTGTTTTTCAGGCTCCTGCCCTGGACCCTGGAAACTCCTTTGAACCCTTGCTCAGGGCTCCGTGATGTGTGTCCACTGGATGGACAAAAGGAAAACGGAAAACCATGAGCGGCTCAGGGGAAGGACTAACTCTCTAATTTCCCAATCATCTAAATCCTCTGGCTCCTGAAACACCTGAACGGATGAAAGAGGTGTGAAGTACACTTCGAATACTCCTGAGTCCTTCCTCGGTTTCCTGCCCACCCCCAGCAGCCTCGTGCTCCCCACTCCTCTGCTTCGGCCACAACACGCCCCGCACAGTCCCACCTCAGGGCCTTTGCACCTGCCGTTCCCTCTGCCTGGAAGCTCCTACCCAGTGCTGCCCGGCTCCCGCCCTGGCTTCACTCAGGTCTCTGCCCAAAGGTCCCTTCTATCTCTGACCACTCTAAGCAAGGAATGACCCCCTCCCCACCAGCTAGTCTCCCCCTGCCCCGGCCAGGCTTTCTTTCCTCCAAGTGCTTCCACCCCTGGTCAGTATATAGAGGCTTACCTGTCCATCCATGCCTTGTGTGCCCCTTCCCATCAGGAGTGAGCTTCGTGGAGGAGACAATGGCTGGGTTTCCCCAGGTAGAACTGTGCCTAGACATGCTGGGTCCCTGATCAACATTCAGGAAGTGAGTTACAGCTGCACATGAATGGATTCTAGGACTTCCCTTCAGTAGAAGAATGGAGACAGGAAGAGGGGAGTTGCCCTGACTCCATCTGACCCGGGCCATCTGGGGCAGAGGCCTGGGACCGACCATCACTGGGAAGGAGGCCTGTGTATCCAGGGGAGCCTCTGACACTGGGCCCCTCACCCTGGCCCCTGTTGTCCCCAGAGGGGACACAGCCTGTTGCCAGAGCCTGGTCTTAAGGTTCTGTGTGACCAACAGGGAAGTTTCCTTTGAACTGAGTCTGGGGGGTATGTGGGGACCCTGCCCTGAATGACTACTAGTCCCAGGTCCTGCTGGTGCATATGTGTAGGCACCCCTGGGTGAGTGGCTCACTAGCCCCGGTGGGGGACACACCACTGTCATTCAAGGATTATCTGGAACCCTCAGGCGTCTGAGGGGGCTGGGTGTTAAGGGTAATAAAAGCTGACTTGGGAACAACCGTCACTTTAGTTCTGGGCCTTGGTTTTCTCAGCTGTAATGTAAAGCACTTGGCCTGGCTGATGCTGGGACCCTTCCTATCTCTGACCATCGGCAACTTTAGGACACCAAGGTTGGGGGCAAATGTTGATGCTGTAGCGATGTCACAGGAAGGCTGAACTCCGTTCTACTGACGGCTGCTGTGTTTGTTGCTCTGAGCTTGCCTTCTTTGGGATTGACCTCCAAGGCCACCTGCTTGTTTCAGCTGCAGAAAGTTTTGAAAGAGCACTCCCGCCCTGCCGTTGTCCTGTGGCTTTGCCTTTCCCTCCACTGGATGCATATTGGAGAAAATCCCAGAGCTTCTCCTAATTTTCTCATCTATAAGAATTGAGGCTATAAATGTGTCTGTTTTATGGGTTGTGTTTGAGGATTACCTGAAAAACGCTTGTTAAATATATAGACCAGTGGCTGATATAGAGGAAGTGCTTGACAGATGTTAGTTGTTATGGCAATAATGATGATGGTGGTGATGGTAGCGATAATGGTGATGATGATGGTGATGGTGGTGGTGGAGGTGATGGTGGGGGTGTTGTAATGGGGGCAGCTTCTGAGGATGGTGATGATGGTAATGGTATGATGGTGATGGTGATGGCGATGACTGGTGAGGAAAACGTCGAGGATGAAGCATCACCTGGGCCCAGCGTTTTGTACAATGATGGAACGTATATAAAAGTGCACAGCATGGTGCTTGACAAAGTGCCTATGAACTATTGACTTCAGTTCTGTTCCTCTCAGTTCAGAACAAATGTATCATCTTATGATAAGAATTAGTGAAGTCAGATCCAGGAAAACCACGCTTATAAAATCCTGATTTAACAGCCTTAGCTGGTCATATCAGGATTATAGAAAAGACTTCACTGCACTTTATGGCATCTTGGGGAATTTTATAAATAATATAATTAAATTTGCTCTCATGGTGAGGTTTTAAAAAAGACTAACTGCCCTTAATATGATTACATCTTAGAGCTGGAAAATCTTACCAAGGAGAACACCTGATTCAGTCACCCGCTCACCACTAATTCATTCATTCATTCACACACACTTAACCAACTCCCACTCAAAAATATACTCAGTTTTGAGGACCTCAGATATTAATGAATAAACTGCATTCCTGGAGGCCTTGTTTTTCAATTCAGTAGGACAAACAGGCACTGGGATGGGATGGGGTCTGTTGGAACAGTTTTTGTCTTCCGGGAACTGTGGAGCAGACAGGAGGAGGGGAGGATGGGTGAGCCCAGAGCAGCCTTCACCGGTTGGGAAGGAGGGGTGTGCCTGCGTGCTGAGTCGCTTCAGTCCGATCCGACTCTTCGCAATCCCGTGGACTGTAGACCTCCAGGCTCCTCTGTTCAGGAGATTCTCCAGGCAAGAAATACTGGACTGGGTTGCCATGCCCTCCTCCAGGGGATCTTCCCAACCCCGGGAATGAGGGTGAGGAGAGAGCGAATGAGTAACTTCCTAGGAAATGGGAGGCTCCACAGGAACTTGGAGGCAGGGGCTTTGATGACGGGGCTGTGCAGACTGATGCCTGTTCTTGCGGCTCCGAGCCACTGGGTGGCGGGCTCGAGTGAAGCAGCGGAGAATGAAGAGTGGAAGTGTTGGTCGCTCAGTGGCGTCTGACTCTGCAACTGCGTGGACCACGCTAGGCTCCGCTGTCCATGGGATTTTACAGGCAAGAATACTGGAGTGGGTTGCCATTTCCCACGCCAGGGGACCGTTCCCACCCAGGGATCGAACCGTGTCTCCTGCATCTCCTGCACTGGCAGGCGGATTCTTTACTACTGCATCACCCGGGAAGGGGGCTTCCCTTGTAGCTCAGCTGGTAAAGAATCTACCTGCAATGCAGGAGACCTCGGTTCAGTTCCTCAGTCGGGAAGATCCGCTGGAGAAGAGATAGGCTACCCACTCCAGTATTCTTAGGCTTCCCTGGTGGCTCAGCTCAGCTGCTAAAGAATCCGCCTACAATGTGGGAGACCTGGGTTCGACCCCTGGTTTGGGAAGATCCCCTTGGAGAAGGGAATGGCTATCCATTCCACTATTCTGGCCTGGAGAATTCTATGGACTCTATATCAATAGGGTCACAAAGAGTTGGACTCGACTGAGTGACTTTCACCTGGGAAGCCCCAGAGGAGACAGGTGCTCTCTGAGGGTGGCAAGCCTGGACCAGCTCACAGAGGGCATCCCAACTGAGCCAAGGAGCTTCAGCTTTCCTCTCTGGGAAGTGCAGACTCAGGAAACACTTGCACACAGGAGAAGCCCCTGGCAGTGCGGGAAGGGTGCCCCTGGAAGGGGGGAGGATGGGGAGGGGTCCCCGCAAGCCCCGTCTTCTTGCTTGCTCAGTTTTGTGCATTAGGGAGTGCCCGCTTTGCAGACACTACCTTTTCTCTCCCTGAATGAATCACCGACAGTTCAAAATAACTTAGGCAAATATTTTGCAAATCTCTGGTGGAAATAAATTAAATCAACACTAATTCTGAGGCACTCTAAAAATGTTCAGATACAGATGGGGTGTGCTTATATTTAGGAAGCTGAAGACTACAAAAGGAGAGCCATGTTAATGAGCAGTGAGTTAATTTTATGTAAGGAAAAAATAACTTACCTCCCTTTGACTTTTCTTTTTTTTTTCATTTTAGAAAGTACAAAACCTTGTATAATTGAGTAATTCTTTTTCCATGGATCTAAATAGCAGGTGAAAATATTGTGCAATTAATCTTTTCAATTTTGTGAGCCTATGATATTAACCGAAACTTAATTTCATCTATTGAATGAACCATCCTCTGGATTGAAGCCAGGAGGAGAAGCGGGTGACAAAGGATGAAATGGTTGGATGACTCAATGGGCATGAGTAAGAAAGAGCAAACTCCGGGAGTTGATGAAGGACAGGGAAGCCTGGCGTGCTGCAGTCCTTGGGGTCACAAAGAGCTGGACACGACTGAGTGACTGAACGACAACAGCAATTGAATGAACCACCCACTGGGGGATTTGTCATTGTATTCAGTTCAATTCAACAAGCATTTATGGAAGACCAGGTACAATCAGGTACTGTCCAGGTGTTTGCACCTCTGTCCTACTTAATCCTCACCTCTTAATCCTCATCCCTCTTAAGGCAGTGCCATTGTGGTCACTTTTATGGAAGAGGTGGCTTGAGAGGCTGCCTGGTGGGCCCAAGTTCTTAGCGCTAAGTGACAGAGCTGAGCACTTACTTAACCCACTATTGGCAGATTCCAGAGCTCTAGATTATTCCAGAAGTGCACCTCCCTGCCCTGAACACACAGGGATGTAACGTACTGCAATGCACAGAGGGGAGAATGTTCACATCATCTGAATTATTGAATTGAAGACAGTCAGATACTCGAGTTCTAGAATATTCTGAAAGGATGGGGGATGGAGTTTAGAACAGGATGAATATAGTCAGCTTGCAGCAAAGCTTGGGGTATGTATTCATTTCCTGGGGCTGCTATAACAAAGCACCACAAACTGGGTGGCTTCAAACAACAGAAATATATCCTTTCTTAGTTCTGAAGCCGGAAGTCTGAAATCAAGGTGAGCACTGGGCTACTCTCTGCCTGGAGGCTCAGGGAAGTTCTCTTCTAGGACCCCCTCTCAGCTCTGGTGGTTACTGGCAACCCTTGGCATTCCTTGGTTCTTAAATGCATCACTGTAAGCTCCGCCTCCTTTATCACATGGCATTTTCCTTGTGTGTCTCTGTGCCTCTTCTTATAAGGACACCTATCTTGTTGACTGAGGGCCCACCTCCATCTATCACGACCACTGGCGTTTCTGGTGGCTCAGATGTTAAAGAAAGCCTGCAATGCAGGAGACCTGGGTTCGATCCCTGGGTCAGGAAGATCCCCTAGAGAAGGGATTGGCAACCCACTCCAGTATTCTTGCCTGGAGACCTCCCATGGACAGAGGAACCTGGCAGGCTATAGTCCATGAGACTGAAAAAGTTGGACATGACTGTGCAACTAACATATTCACTTTATCTTAATTTGTTTCCATCTGCAAAGACCCTATTTCCAAATTAGGTCATATTCACAGATACTAGAGTTTAGAACTTTAACATATCTTTTGCCAGGACATAATTCAACTGCAGATGGTGACTGCAGCCATGAAATTAAAAGACACTTACTTCTTGGAAGAAAAGTTATGAGCAACCTAGATAGTATATTCAAAAGCAGAGACATTACTTTGCCAACAAAGGTCCGTCTAGTCAAGGCTATGGTTTTTCCTGTGGTCATGTATGGATGTGAGAGTTGGACTGTGAAGAAGGCTGAGTGCCGAAGAATTGATGCTTTTGAACTGTGGTGTTGGAGAAGACTCTTGAGAGTCCCTTGGACTGCAAGGAGACCCAACCAGTCCATTCTGAAGGAGATCAGCCCTGGGACTTCTTTGGAAGGAACGATGCTAAAGCTGAAACTCCAGTACTTTAGCCACCTCATGCGAAGAGTTGACTCATTGGAAAAGACTGTGATGCTGGGAGGGATTGGGGGCAGGAGGAGAAGGGGACGACAGAGGATGAGATGGCTGGATGGTACCACTGACTCGATGGACATGAGTCTGAGTGAACTCTGGGAGTTGGTGATGGACAGGGAGGCCTGGTGTGCTGCGATTCATGGGGTCGCAAAGAGTCAGACATGACTGAGCGACTGAACTGAACTGAACTGAATTCAATCTACAGCAGGATGCTAATACAGATGAGGGCTGATCACGAAAGGCCTCTTGGAGGAAGTGACAGCTTTAAAGGTATACTCAAATCAGCTCTTACTTGGTGAATCTCAATGAGCAAACCAGACATCCTGGAAGTCTGAGGTGGGAAAGAAAATCCTTCTTTTGCTTGGAAACCAAACAGTGATGTAGAATCCCAGAACCTTCTCAGCATAACTGGGGAAAAGTAGATAACATGCATGGGGCAGTCAGCACTTATTAAACACCTGCTATGTACTGTGCAACCAGCTGGGAGGCACTATTACATTGCTGACCAGCCAGGGCTCTGGACTTAGAGCTGCTTATGTGACCCTGGCTAGTGGCTTGTCCCTCTGTGTCTTGGTTTTCTCCTGCATGAAATGAGAACACGCAGGAAAGTTCAGTTCTCATCAGATCCTCAGCCCAGTGCCTATTATACAGTATCACAGCCACAGATCAGCACATGTGTGCTCACTCAATCGAGTGTGACTCGTTGTGACCCCATGGACTATAGCCTGTGAGGCTCCTCTGTCCATGGGATTCTCCAGGCAAGAATACTGGAATGAGTTGCCATTTCCTTCTCCAGCGGATCTTCCTGACCCAAGGATTGAACCCAGCTCTCCTGCATCTCCTGCAGGTGGATTCTTTACCACTGAGCCACCTGGGAAGTCCTCTTACACAACAGGCACTCAATAAACATCATCCCTTCAGCAGACATTTATCAAGCTTTTACTGGGTACCCAACCTGCATTAGGCATTAGTGTCAGTTTCCAAGGCTGTTGTAACCATGCATTGTCGCAAAACTCTGGAGGACAGAAGTCTGAAGTTGAGGTGTTGGAGGATCCTTCCTGGCCTGCCCTCGGCACCCTTGGCTTTCTTGACTTGTAGCTGCAGCACTGAGATCGCGTCCTGCCTTGTCACATGGCCTTCTGCATGGGTGGCTTTTGTTACCAGGACACCAGTCATATTGGATTGGGGCTCACCTAATCCGGTATGACTGCATCTTAACTATATATGCCATGACCCAATATCAAAGTAAGGTCGTGTTCCGAAGCCCTGGGGGTGAGGACTTCCTTCAACTTATATTTAGAAGGAGCACCATTCAAGTCATATCAATGTTGATGATTGCTGTTTCTGGCAGGCATCCTCAGGACATGTGTCCGCGTGCTCCCAGCTGCCCGCAATTTCCACTGCAACTCCAGAACCCTGACACGGGCAACTCCAGGGACCCCAGGGCCATACTCACTGTGCAGCCTGCAAAGTGGACCATGGCGAGCATTCCTTGTCTGCACAGCAGAGCTCCCCCTCCACACCATCCTGCGAGGTGGGGATCACCATCCCTGTTTGCAGAGAAGCAAGCTGCATCGCAGAGAGGGGCTGGTTCTCCTTTCACCCCACACCCACAGGACCCAGCATGATGTCCAGCCTCCCAGCTCTGTGCATCTGTCCACCCACCTCCCCCACCCAGGTGTGCTCAGCACCTCCAAACTTCGGGCTCTGGGACTCCCCACCCACAGGCCTCCAGAGGCTTGTATTGTCTATTACTGTTTTCATCAGATTCCGGAAGAGTTAGAATAGCTAGGGCCGGCCCTGTGCTGAATTTTCCACTAAAAATATATATTCCATTTACTGACCTGCCCTTCATTCCAAGATTATGCAATTTCTACTTTTCTGGCATTAACACAGTATTTCTTTTATAACATGATCGTGGTGATAAGTGATGCTGTTTGGAGAAGTCCTTACTTGGCAAAATGAACAGCTGACAACATCATTGCCCCTTTAGTTTCTGTGGGAGATATCGGTGCTTCCTGAAGTCCTGACCCAGCTGGCCCCAGACTCCTTTCCACTCTGCAATCACCTGACAGTCACGGTGAGCAGGGTGCAGCAGGGCGCTACCCACTGCCATCCCAGAAGTGTCAGGAGCTTAGAAGCGTCAGGCACTATTTATAGACAAGCACAGTTTTCTTTAAAAAGCTCTGCTGCAGTTGGCTCCCCCATAGCTCTTCACACTCCCAGAAAGAGACCTGGTACAGCCTTCCCCTTCCCCAGACCCCGGTGGCCAGAAAAAGACCGCAGTGTGGACCCCCACGCTCCTCCCCAGCGAGGCCACCGGGGTGCTGACCAGGCCAAGGTAAGCAGGCCCTCTGGGGCAGGGGTAGGATTGGCCTTCCCTAATGATGCCCAGGGCTTCCCTTGGTGGCTCAGCGGGTAAAGAATCTGCCTGCAATGCGGAAGACCCTGGTTCAATTCCTGGGTTGGGAAGATCCACTGGAGAAGCGATAGGCTACCCGCTCCAGTATTCCAACCCCAGGGACCACCGCGGGACAGCTGCCCTGTGCGACAGACACCATGCTGGATCTCAGCACAGAAGGGTGACCTTGGAGCAGCCGCATTGTCCAAAGCCAGGCTGGGCAACTTGGTAGCTGGGTGAGCTCAGGCAACTTGCTTAATCTCTCTGAATCTCGTTGTCTCCTCTATGCAACAGTCACAAGAGTGACTGTTTCTCAGGGATCATATGAAGAGTACATGTGACCAGGGAAAGCACTGGCAGGTAGATTCCTTATGTGGTAGGCACTGTTATTACGATCAGTGGGCTACCCTGGTGGCTCAGATGGTAAAGAAATCTCCTGCCATGCAGAAGACCTGGATTTCATCCCTGGCTTGGGAAGATCCCCTGGAGAAGGGAAGGGTACCCACTCCAGTGCTCTTGCCTGGAGAATTCCATGGACAGAGGAGTCTGGTGGGCTACAGCCTAGGGGTCACCAAGAATCCAACACCATTGAGTGACTTTCACTCACTCACTCTGAGTATTCATCACCCCTATTTTGTAAATGAGGAAACAGGTTCTAAGAGGTTCTGTGTTGCTAGGAAGCAGGAGAGAGAAGGTGCTGTCTCGCGGGCTGTCTGGGAAGCCCTCCTAGAAACACATCCCCTCTCCACGCCCCTCCTTTCTACGTTCAGCATTTCAGCTGACAACCCTGGTTGGGAAGGCGGAAAAATACGTGGGTTTGGAAGCTGGGCAGACAGGCTTCAGATCCCAGTTCCTGTGCTCCCGGAGGGCTGAGCATCTGCTCCTCCCTGCCTGGGTGTCATGGAATGGGGCAGTCTGCCCTCCAGGGCTGCCTGGGCTCAGGGTGAGTCTGGCTGATTCTGAGGCTCAACCTGGGGAGCCCTTTGTCCCCAAACTTAAACCAGATTTTGGCTGATATTTTTGATGTCCCTTCTGCCCCTGTTTGTGTCTGCCTTTTCGTTAGCTCCAAGTCTGGCAGAGAGGTGATGTGTTGGCCTCTTGTATTCCACTCCCTCCTAAACCTACGTCCAAGAGGCACTGAGCAGGCCACTGGGCTTCACCTGCCCCAGGACAAATCTGGGCCTCCTGAGCCTGCCTTTCCTCCTTCCCTCCCTCCCTAGAGGGCAACTCAGCTGCTCACCTTGTCAAGACCCTGGAGTTCAGCCCTGCCTCCTTCTCCCCAGCCCCACCCTAGTCCCTTTCGCCTGCTTTAGTGCCAGTTCTGGGTTGGAATCTGAAGAAGTAGGAGAGCTGCTAGTGTAACTCAGTTCAAGGCCAAAGGCCTGGGGGTTGGCGGGTGATGGTGTTAAGTCCTGATCTGAGTCCAAAATTTTGAGAAGCAGGAACAGGGATGTCTGAGGATAGGAGAGGCTGGAGAGCTCCAGGGGACAGAGAATTACCCCTGCCGCCTCACCCCCACAGTTCAGTTCAGTTCAGTTCACTTGCTCAGTCATGTCCGACTCTTTGAGACCACATGAATTGCAGCACGCCAGGCCTCCTTGTCCATCACCAACTCCCGGAGTTCTCTCAGACTCAAGTCCATCGAGTCCATGATGCCACCCAGCCATCTCATCCTCTGTCGTCCCCTTCTCCTCCTGCCCCCAATCCCTCCCAGCATTACAGTCTTTTCCAATGAGTCAACTCTTCGCATGAGGTGGCCAAAGTACTGGAGCTTCAGCTTTAGCATCATTCCTTCCAAAGAAATCCCAGGGCCGATCCTTTCAGAATGGACTGGTTGGATCTCCGTGCAGTCCAAGGGACTCTCAAGAGTCTTCTCCAACACCACAGTTCAAAAGCATCAATTCTTCGGCGCTCAGCCTTCTTCACAGTCCAACTCTCACATCCATACATGACCACAGGAAAAACCATAGCCTTGACTAGACGGACCTTTGTTGGCAAAGTAATGTCTCTGCTTTTGAATATACTATCTAGGTTGCTCATAACTTTTCTTCCAAGGAGTAAGTGTCTTTTAATTTCATGGCTGCAGTCACCATCTGCAGTGATTTTGGAGCCCCCCAAAATAAAGTGTGATGCTGTTTCCACTGTTTCTGCATCTATTTCCCATGAAGTGATGGGACCAGATGCCATGATCTTAGATGCCCACCCCTCCACATACACGTTTTTGTTCTATTGGGCCCTCAACAGATGGCATGAGGCCCACCTCCACTGGGAGGGCATCTACTGCACTGACGTCTGTGACTCAGATGCTAATCGCATAAAAATCTCCAGACAGGAATGGGTGGATACACATAAATAAATGTACAGGATCCCAGCAAAGAAAATGAGACCTCGAACCCTACCTGCTTGTTCCAAGGAACTGTTACTTTTTTCAGGTGTGATGATGTCATTACGCTGACGTGAAGGGGTATTTGGCAGATTCATGTTGATGTATGGCAAAACCAATACAATATAGTAAAGTAATTAGCCTCCAATTAAAAACACCCTCCAGTCAAGGGAAAAGAACAAAAGGAAAAAGGGAAGGATGTAGCCAGTGCAGCGAAATCTTGATAGATTTTTAATCTGAGCAATGCCATGGCTGAGTATGAGCAGGTATCTTCATAATTTGAGGGCTAGGTCCCCCACCCAGATTCTCAGATGAAATTGGGACGTTAGAAACATTTGGAGTGACCGCCTTCCTGGATTTTCTTGGTGGCTCAGATGGTAGAGAATCTGCTTGCAATTCTGCAATGCAGGAAACCCAGGTTTGATCCCTGGGTCAGGAAGATCCCTTGGAGGTCATGGCAACCCACTCCAATATACTTGTCTTGAGAATTCCATGGACGGAGGAGCCTGGCGGGCTCTGGTCCATCTACTTGCAGAGTCAGACACGACTGAGGCGACTTAGCACGCATGCTTTTCTATGATGGGGGTCATTATCATCCCGTCCTGCCGTCTCTCCTCCCTCTCCCTATGCCAACCCACCCTTTTCCAGGAAGATACTGAGAACCTCACTCATGTCCTGCTCTTTTTCATAATGGCCAACAGAGGGCGCAGTCGCGTAGGGCAGCTGCTATTCTTGGTCTTGCAATTATACACCGGGTGGAGCTCCTTTAGTATTGAATCCCCATCGACAGAGAAGCCTGGCGGGCTACAATCCATAGAGTTGCAAAGAGTCAGACACGACTGAAGCAACTTAGCATGCATACAAGAAAATTATTTAATGGGGCTTCCCTGGTGGCTCAGACAGTAAAGGAGGTCCTTCAGTTCAGTTCAGTTCAGTCGCTCAGTCGTGTCCGACTCTTCGCGACCCCATGAATACCTCCCTGTCCATCACCATCCCCAGGAATTCACTCAGACTCATGATGCCATCCAGCCATCTCATCCTCGGTCGTCCCCTTCTCCTCCTGCCCCCAATACCTCCCAGCATCACAGTCTTTTCCAATGAGTCAACTCTTCGCATGAGGTGGCCAAAGTACTGGAGCTTCAGCTTTAGCATCATTCCTTCCAAAGAAATCCCAGGGTTGATCTCCTTCAGAATGGACTGGTTGGATCTCCTTACAGTCCAAGGGACTCTCACGAGTCTTCTCCAACACCACAGTTCAAAAGCATCAATTCTTCGGCGCTCAGCCTTCTTCACAGTCCAACTCTCACATCCATACATGACCACAGGAAAAACCATAGCCTTGACTAGACGGACCTTTGTTGGTAAAGTAATGTCTCTGCTTTTGAATATACTATCTAGGTTGCTCATAACTTTTCTTCCAAGGAGTAAGTGTCTTTTAATTTCATGGCTGCAGTCACCATCTGCAGTGATTTTGGAGCCCCCAAAAAATAAAGTCTGACACTGTTTCTACTGTTTCCCCATCTATTTCCCATGAAGTGATGGGACCGGATGCCATGATCTTCGTTTTCTGAATGTTGACCTTTAAGCCAACTTTTTCGCTCTCCTCGTTCACTTTCATCAAGAGGCTTTTTAGCTCCTCTTCACTTTCTGCCTTAAGGGTGGTGTCATCTGCATATCTGAGGTTATTGATATTTCTCCCAGCAATCTTGATTCCAGCTTGTGCTTCTTCCAGTCCAGCGTTTCTCATGATGTACTCTGCATAGAAGTTAAATAAGCAGGGTGACAATATACAGCCTTGACGTCCTCCTTTTCCTATTTGGAAACAGTCTGTTGTTCCATGTCCAGTTCTAACTGTTGCTTCCTGACCTGCATACAGATTTCTCAAGAGGCAGGTCAGGTGGTCTGGTATTCCCATCTCTTTCAGAATTTTCCAGTTTACTGTGATCCACACAGCCAAAGGCTTTGGCATAGTCAATAAAGCAGAAATAGATGTTTTTCTGGAACTCTCTTGCTTTTTCCATGATCCAGCAGATGTTGGCAATTTGATCTTGGTTCCTCTGCCTTTTCTAAAACCAGCTTGAACATCGGAGAGTTCACGGTTCATGTATTGCTGAAGCCTGGCTTGGAGAATTTTGAGCATTACTTTATTAGCATGTGAGATGAGTGCAATTGTGCGGTAGTTTGAGCATTCTTTGGCATTGCCTTTCTTTGGAATTGGAATGAAAACTGACCTTTTCCAGTCCTGTGGCCACTGCTGAGTTTTCCAAATTTGCTGGCATATGGAGTGCAGCACTTTCACAGCATCATCTTTCAGGATTTGAAACAGCTCAACTGGCATTCCATCACCTCCACCAGCTTTGTTTGTAGTGATGCTTTCTAAGGCCCACTTGACCTCACATTCCAAGATGTCTAGCTCTAGATTAGTGATCACATCATCATGATTATCTGGGTCGTGAAGATCTTTTTTGTACAGTTCTTCCGTGTATTCTTGCCACCTCTTCTTAATATCTTCTGCTTCTGTTAGGTCCAGACCATTTCTGTCCTTTATCGAGCCCATCTCTGCATGAAATGTTCCCTTGGTATCTCTAATTTTCTTGGAGAGTTCTCTAGTCTTTGCCATTCTGTTGTTTTCCTCTATTTCTTTACATTGATCGCTGAAGAAGGCTTTCTTATCTCTTCTTGCTATTCTTTGGAACTCTCCATTCAGATGCTTATATCTTTCCTTTTCTCCTTTGGTTTTTGCCTCTCTTCTTTTCACAGCTATTTGTAAGGCCTCCCCAGACAGCCATTTTGCTTTTTTGCATTTCTTTTCCATGGGGATGGTCTTGATCCCTGTGTCCTGTACAGTGTCACGAACCTCATTCCATAGTTCATCAGGCACTCTATCTATCAGATCTAGGCCCTTAAATCTATTTCTCACTTCCACTGTATAATCATAAGGGATTTGATTTAGGTCATACCTGAATGGTCTAGCAGTTTTCCCTATTTTCTTCAATTTGAGTCAGAATTTGGTAATAAGGTAATAAGCCATGCCTGCGGGGCAACCCAAGACGGGTGGGTCATGGTGGAGAGATCTGACAGAATGTGGTCCACTGGAGAGGGGAATTGCAAGCTACTTCAGTATTCTTGCCTTGAGAACCCCATGAACAATATGAAAAGGCAAAATGATAGGATACCAAAAGAGGAACTCCCCAGGTCATTAGGTGCCCAATATGCTACTGGAGATCAGGGGAGAAATAACTCCAGAAAGAATGAAGGGATGGAGCCAAAGCAAAAACAATACCCAGTTGTGGATGTGACTGATGATAGAAGCAAGATCCAATGCTGTAAAGAGCAAGATTGCATAGGAACCTGGAATGTCAGGTCCATCAATCAAGGCAAATTAGAAGTGGTCAGACAAGAGATGGCAAGGGTGAACGTCGACCTTCTAGGAATCAGCGAACTAAAATGGACTGGAATGGGTGAATTTAACTCAGATAACCAATATATCTACTACTGTGGGCAGGAATCCCTCAGAAGAAATGGAGTAGCCACCATAGTCAAAAAAAGAGTCCGAAATGCAGTAGTTGGATGCAATCTCAAAAACGACAGAATGAACTCTGTTCGTCTCCAAGGCAAACCATTCAATATCACAGTTATCCAAGTCTATGCCCCAACCAGTAACGCTAAAGAAACTGAAGTTGAATGGTTTTACAATGACCTACAAGACCTTTTAGAACTAACACCCAAAAAAGATGTCCTTTTCATTATAGGGGACTGGAATGCAAAAGTAGGGAGTAAAGAAACACCTGGAGTAACAGGCAAATTTGGCCTTGGAATGCTGAATGAAGCAGGGCAAAGACTAGTAGAGTTCTACCAAGAAAATGCACTGGTCGTAGCAAACACCCTCTTCCAACAACACAAGAGAAGACTTTATACATGGACATCACCAGATGGTCAACACCGAAATCAGAAGGATTATATTCTTTGCAGCCAAAGATGGAGAAGCTCTATACAGTCAATAAAAACAAGACCAGGAGCTGACTGTGGCTCAGATGATGAACCCCTTATTACCAAATTCAGACTCAAACTGAAAAAAATAGGGAAAGAGGATGCATTTTAAAAGAACCAAAATGGAGTGACTATGATTCAGTCATCCAAAACAGAGTCTACTGTCCATTGTGAAGATGGTTTCAGATATGTTCCTGTATTACTGAGAACTTGAATTTTCTGAATTGTGATACAAGGATACAACCAGCCATTATCAAAACAACATCCAACAGCTGATACAACAATATACAACTATGTATCTTGCTCAAAGACAAGTTTCTCCTTCTCAGCCAGAACCTTCTGACTAATCCTGTTATCTTAAGATATACCTTGTGGGAATGAATCTGGTAAGATACCAAAGGAACATTTTATGCAAAGATAGGCTCGATAAAGGACAGAAATGGTCTGGACCTAACAGAAGCAGAAGATATTAAGAAGAGGTGGCAAGAATACACGGAAGAACTGTACAAAAAAGATCTTCATGACCCGGATAATCATGATGATGTGATCACTAATCTAGAGCCAGACATCTTGGAATGTGAAGTCAAGTGGGCCTTAGAAAGCATCACTACAAACAAAGCTAGTGGAGGTGATGGAATGCCAGTTGAGCTGTTTCAAATCCTGAAAGATGATGCTGTGAAAGTGCTGCACTCCATATGCCAGCAAATTTGGAAAACTCAGCAGTGGCCACAGGACTGGAAAAGGTCAGTTTTCATTCCAATTCCAAAGAAAGGCAATGCCAAAGAATGCTCAAACTACCGCACAATTGCACTCATCTCACATGCTAATAAAGTAATGCTCAAAATTCTCCAAGCCAGGCTTCAGCAATACATGAACCGTGAACTCCCTGACGTTCAAGCTGGTTTTAGAAAAGGCAGAGGAACCAAGATCAAATTGCCAACATCTGCTGGATCATGGAAAAAGCAAGAGAGTTCCAGAAAAACATCTATTTCTGCTTTATTGACTATGCCAAAGCCTTTGACTATGTGGAGCACAATAAACTATGGAAAATTCTGAAAGAGATGGGAATCCAGACCACCTGACCTGCCTCTTGAGAAATCTGTATGCAGGTCAGGAAGCAACAGTTAGAAGTGGACATGGAACAACAGACTGTTTCCAAATAGGAAAAGGAGGACGTCAAGGCTGTATATTGTCACCCTGCTTATTTAACTTCTATGCAGAGTACATCATGAGAAATGCTGGACTGGAAGAAGCACAAGCTGGAATCAAGATTGCTGGGAGAAATATCAATAACCTCAGATATGCAGATGACACCACCCTTAAGGCAGAAAGTGAAGAGGAGCTAAAAAGCCTCTTGATGAAAGTGAATGAGGAGAGCGAAAGAGTCGGCTTAAAGGTCAACATTCAGAAAACAAAGATCATGGCATCCGGTCCCATCACTTCATGGGAAATAGATGGGGAAACAGTAGAAACAGTGTCAGACTTTATTTTTTGGGGGCTCCAAAATCACTGCAGATGGTGACTGCAGCCATGAAATTAAAAGACGCTTACTCCTTGGAAGAAAAGTTATGAGCAACCTAGATAGTATATTCAAAAGCAGAGACATTACTTTGCCAACAAAGGTCCGTCTAGTCAAGGCTATGGTTTTTCCTGTGGTCATGTATGGATGTGAGAGTTGGACTGTGAAGAAGGCTGAGCGCCGAAGAATTGATGCTTTTGAACTGTGGTGTTGGAGAAGACTCGTGAGAGTCCCTTGGACTGTAAGGAGATCCAACCAGTCCATTCTGAAGGAGATCAACCCTGGGATTTCTTTGGAAGGAATGATGCTAAAGCTGAAGCTCCAGTACTTTGGCCACCTCATGCGAAGAGTTGACTCATTGGAAAAGACTGTGATGCTGGGAGGGATTGGGGGCAGGAGGAGAAGGGGATGACAGAGGATGAGATGGCTGGATGGCATCACGGACTCAATGGACGTGAGTCTGAGTGAACTACGGGGGATGGTGATGGACAGGGAGGCCTGGTGTGCTGCGATTTATGGCGTCGCAAAGAGTCGTACACGACTGAGTGACTGAACTGAACTGAACTGATCCTTCTCTTTGACGGTTAAAGCAGATGTACAAAACTTGTTTAATAGGCCTTAAATACACTGTTTTGGATAACAAAAAATTTAAGTTAAATCCTAGATAAGTCAAAATGACTTCTCCATATGTGAAAATTTCCTCCATCATTTCCCCCTTTTCTTTGCAAATCTTTTAGAGTAATACTGATGACCCAACTATCTCTTCCTTGGTGACTCTTTGTATCACTTGGTGGTAGGCCTCCTCAGTTTATGTACACCGGAGAATCCCAGGGACGGGGGAGGCTGGTGGGCTGTCATCTATGGGGTCGCACAGAGTCAGACATGATTGAAGTGACTTAGCAGTAGCAGTCTATTTGTATCAAATGACCAAAATACTGGAGTTTTAGCATCAGTCCTTTGAGTATTCAGGGTTGATTTCCCTTAAGATTCGGAGAAGGCAATGGCACCCCCGTCCAGTACTCTTGCGTGGAAAATCCCATGGACGGAGGAGCCTGGTAAGCTGCAGTCCATGGGTTTGCACGGAGTTGGACACAACTGAGAGACTTCACTTTCACTTTTCACTTTCATGCACTGGAGAAGGAAATGGCAACCCACTCCAGTGTTCTTGCCTGGAGAGTCCCAGGAACAGGGGAGCCTGGTGGGCTGTCTGTGGGGTCACACAGAGTCGGACACGACTGAAGTGACTTAGCACATCCTAGTTATCCACATTAGGGAAAAACTATTCAGACGTAGTGAAAAAGTCCATTTCCTTTTCACATGGCTTGTATTATCAGAAACAGATACACAGGCAGAAACAGGCAACCCAGAGCTCAGTAATCTGTCAGTGTCGGAGTTCCCTGGCATGAGACCAGAAGATTGCCTACATGCTGTTCCAAATGGGTGTAATGATGGGCCTTGGTCTATCAGGGAGTCTCCCAATTATTATTAAGTTGACCGAGGGATCCCTTGACTCAGAAGGGAATATATGGTTGAAAATGTGCTTCCCACAGAAGCACAACAAGCCCTATGGTTTCCCAAATCCCCAAAAGAAAAGTGCCAATTAAGAAAACCCAATAGGAAAGAATAACCATCTTTGGATAACTCATCAAAGTTATCCAAAAAGAAAAACTCATCAACTGTGAGTTTACACCACTTACCAGATTTGTCTCAGAGATGAGCACCAGAACCTTGTTTCCCTCACCACAGAATAGAATGAACTGTGGCTAGCCATGCCTCTCAGAGGCAAGCACCTGGGCTTTTCCCTAAGACAAAGGTGAGAAGGCAGCTGCTGGACAGGTCGGAGAGCTGCCACTAGCCCGGAGCCGATGTATCATGGGCAAGATGCCACTTGGGATGGGAGTCCCATTGAGACTGCCAAAATTGTTTGGGAACTGAACTTCAGGAACAGTGATTTTTTTCATGAATCTTAAATACCAACAATCTGCTTCTGACCAGACTATGATGTACAACCTGGTAGTCAGAAATTTTCAATTGGTGGGAGTCTGGCTTATGTAAAAACAACTCAAGGATATGGCTCAGGATATCATCTACAGCCACTGAGAAGGAACTAAATGTCCTTGACTTAGCTTTATGGCTAAACTGTTATTATTTTTCCTTGCCCGACTTTATTTCTGCATTTTCCCACTTCTCTGATTAAATCTGCTCTTTGCAACTTGGGGAAGTCCCAGAAGGAAAATTTTTTGATAAACAAGATGTCAGAGGCATGGGGGAATGGGGATTTGTCTCTGGGAAGCCTTGGCAGGTTCCTTGCTTAGTATCAGTGCTGGAACAGTCAGTCTGCCATGTTCAAGTGACATAGCATCTTAACCAACCTAAGCATCCCTATAACCACTGTGACTTGAGTTTTTAGAGCAAAATAAAAACAGATGCAATGACCACTTGACAAGTTCATGTTCTGATGGGACCGGACACACCCAACAGTGGACAAGAGGAACGTCCATGCTCTTTTCACTATAAAATTGAAAAGTGAGATCAAGTTATGTCTGTGGAAACAGCTGTCTCTTTGGCCAAATGCTTTCTGAGTTCAGGCTTTAATGTTGCACAAACCACATCATTGCTTTTTTTCATAGAGGAGCTGGTCTCACATTCAGTCGACTCTTTTTGAGTCTTCTGGGTGTAAAAGCCGCAGGTGCAAGGGGCTTCCCTTCCTGTGACACCTGTCATGAGCTTTCCTTCTTGTCCTTGCTGTTTGAGCTCCACCAAGGCAAGGATTTGTGGGTGTATCCCTGCTATTTCCGAGTTCTGGAACAAGTAGCTGCTAAATAAACATTGAACACATTGCACTGTTAGTTACTATAAATCTAAAATATGTCCCTGACTTTCTGTGCTGTGATGGGTTAAATGGTGTCCTGTCCCCAATTAGTATGTTGAAGCTCCAACCCCCAGTGCCTCAGAATGTGACCTTATTTGGAAATAGAGTCTTTGCAGGTGTCATTGCCTGATTGATGGCATGAGAGTGAGCCCCTAATTCAGTATGATTGGTGTCCTAATGAAGAGTGAAAATCTAGACACAGACAGGCAGACAGTGGGAGAAGGCCATGTGAGGATGAAGGTACAGACCAAGCAATGTGTCTATAACCCAAAGAGCAGCAAAGGTTGGCAACCTGCCTCCAGAAGCTCGGAGATTCTCCTCCACAAACTCAGAAGGAAGCAGCCTTGCTGTTTCATTTTGGATTTTTCTATGGCTTAAGCCACTCAGATTGTGGCAATCTATTACAGTATCCACAGGAGACTTCTACATGAACTATTTGTTGGTTAGCTGATATCTTTCCAGGCCAAGTATAACCTCTAGACCATTCAGGGTATTGAGATGTTTAATCATCATTAATCTCATAGTGTGTAGGAACCCTGGAAATAAAAAAAAGCAGGGGGCTATTGATACGAAACTCAGTAAGTGGTAACCTTTCACTGTGGGATGAATGAGATCCTGAAGAAATCTGACGTGGGGTCCCAGGAGCTTCTAACATACTAGACTATTTACCAATTCTGGACACTCATATAAACATAATTGGACAGTATGTGTTCTTCTGTATCTGCGTACTTCACTACATATAATGACTGCAAGATTCTTTGCTCCTTTTTATAATTGAGGAGTATTCTACCGTGTACATGTGGCAGGTTTGGTAAATCCAAGTATTACGGATGGACACGAGCTGTGTCCAGCTTTTGGCAACTGTGAACAATGCTTCCGTTAATTTGCATGGGATGGTTTCTGGTGAGCATGTGTTTTTAATCCTTTGGCCACAGACGAGAGTGGATGTTATAGATTTCTTGTCAGAATACTTTTTACGTTGAATGTCCCCTGTTTCATGTGGCGTGTGGTTTTCTTTCCTCTCTTGGTGGCCTGAGCCGGGAGGCCTTCTTGCTCGGCTGGTGCATCCCTGGTGTAGGTGAGGAGCCTGGGGTTGGACGCCCAGCTTGGCCTCATGCACAGAGCTCGGTGCTGAAGCTCCTGCATGTGGACCACGGGTAGAGACATGGCGCCGGTGTGTCACCAGCCTGGGCCCACCTTGGGAGGGCAGCCGCACACAATAGGCCCGTGTTTAGCATTGGTCCTGACGGGAACCACCAGGGCCTGCAGGCAGATGGATTTTGGCACCACTGTGGGCATTCCTGCTGTGTTTAGAGGAACTTCCTGTCTTGCTTCTTGGAATGGAGGAGGAAGTGTGAGCGTGTATGTAATCATTCATGAGAGGAGGGGAGGGGAGAGAGAAGGTTGACTCTGGTGTGCAGGGGAAGAAACAGATCCTTAATGCAGTTTTTTATTTAAGAAACAAAAATACCCCACGTGCATCCATTTCCTGCCTTTGCCCACCAGGTCAGCAGCTGTTCCTGCTCAGCATTCCACTTGGCTATTCTTCCTGGGGCCACAGAATCTGCCAAGGACTCATCTCTCTTCAAAGTAAATGAAGAACGTCCGGATTTCTTTTGGATGGATGGTGATGGTGAAACCCCCTGGGTGCAGTGAAGGATGGCTGGAGCTGCCTGAGAGGACAGAGATGATCTGTCCAGTGTTGCCCCTTGGAGCCACCAGCTCTCCCAGGTAGCCTCTTTCCAGCATCTGCCCACAACACTGCTCCCTATCACACCCTGGCTTTCATGCTTCACCCTTGGGCTGAAACCTATTTATCCATTTATCCAACCATCCTTCGATCCAACCATTCATCCATCTCTTTGTCTAATCATACATACATTCATTCTCATTCACCTCTCCAACCTCCGTCCATTCATCCATCGTCCATCCACCCACCCATCCATCTGTCCTCCTTACGTCCATCCATTCATCCATCACATATCCATTCATACCTCCATGCTTCTCTCCATCTTCCTTACTTCTATCCATCCATCCAACTTCTACCCACTCAACAATCCATCTTTCATCCTTTCTCCTTCCTTCCACTTCCTTAATTTGCTCACAAATCCATAACTTTATGAATCATAATTTATAAATCCATAAATCATAAATCCATAAAATAATAAATCCATAAATCATAATCCATAACTTGCTCATCCATCTTCCTTACTTCCTGTCATCTGTCAATCCATCCATCATCCATCCATCACCCAATAATCTAGCCATCCAGCATCCATCCACCTACCTTCCTTTCTCACAACCCTTTTTCCTATCAACCATCCTTCCATTCATCCATTTACCAAATAGTGACTATGTATCTACCTATGTACCCAGACTATGTTATATGCAGTAGACAAAGAAGATATAAAAAGTCAGATCAAAATGAGGGGAAAGACAGCGCAAAGGAGGCACCTGACCCAAACCTGAACCTGGGGGAGCATGATTAGGAGTTGTCCAGATGTCCAAGGGCATTCCAAGAAGAAACAGCACGAGTAAAGACTGAGAGGCATGAATCAGGCTGAAGCGGTTTCCAAGAGCTAAGTGTGGGGTGGGCAATGTAACTCACTGCACGGGAGACATCAGAGCTGAGGGTACACTTGCATTCTGGGTGGGACTGCAACCTTGGACATATCTATAGGTGTGTGTACATGCGCGTGTGTGCACGCGTGTGCACACACACACGCACACACACACATGCTGAATGGAGTCCTGGCAAGTGGAGACTGAATTGAACCCTTCCTTAACCTACTGTGGTAGATACAAGAAGGCTTAGACTCTGAGAAGGAGAGTGGCTTATTCAGGGTCACACAGGTCTTAGGGGGCAGAGTTGGGATCTGAGCCAGGTCTGTCCAGCTCCCGAGCCCAGATGAGGCACAGGGAGGGAATCCCGGGGTGGGGGGTCAGCTTGAACCAGAGGTGCACAAACCTCTGAGGTGGCTAGGTTCCTGAGCTGGCCAGTGCCAGCGGTGCAGTGTGCTCACATCCCAGGTCCCTGTGAGTGAGCGCTCCTCCACGGACACCACAGAGCCCAGACCCCGCAGCACGGACTGCAGGACAGGAGCACAGGGAGGGGTGAGCACCCAGCCCCAGAGCAGAGGACCAAACAGTGGCAGGCATGGAAACACCCAGGCCCAGGGCATAACATCTTCCTGTATGTCATTCTCAGAGTAAATCTCCATGGAAAGAATAGCAGTCCCATTATATAGATGAAGAAACTGAGGCCAGGGAGGCACATTCTTCCTAGGGGGTCTGAGCTGGATGGGCACGCCCAGGAGGTGGCAGGCACTTAGAACTGCTCTCATCACTGAGTCCCTCCTCCCAGAGATGCTCAGAGGGTGCCCTGTATGCCCCTGGGATGCAGTCAGTCTTGGGTATCCATCCCATTTTCCCCAAAATGTACTAACTGTGCAAAGAGGGAAGGCAGGGCAGTCATTCTGGCCCTGCCCTGGAGAGGACAGTCTGGTGACCAGACGGCTACGGGTTGTTCTGCAGGAGCTTCCCTGTGCTGACGGCAGGAGAAAGGGTGGAGGGTGAGGCTCCGCTGTTGCTACCATCCCCCCTCCATCCCCCCCTGCCCCCCCACCCCCCGCCCATCTCTACATCTGCTTCTGAGGCTGGTACCAGCTTGTGAGCAAGAGGTGACAAGTAGGAAGAAACAAAGCCAGCACGCTGATAAGGTCAGGTGGGAAGATGAAGTTGGCCTTCTCTCTGATGAAAGTGGGGCAAGGAAAGAGATCATCCCCCCACCCCTGTCTCCATGGTAAGAGCTGTGAAAGGGGGACATTGGCTCTGGGTGGGGTTGTTGGGATTCTCCCAGATTGCGTTGAGACCACAGGTATCAGTGAAACCAAGGCAACAACAGAGAAATTTACAGAAATTCCCTGTGACCAGGAGATGAGTAAAGAGCTCAAAGCTCCATGAAGAGTGCAGACTGGAAAGAAATGAGGTGTCTTCATGTATCTTCTGGGGAAAGGATGTGACTGGGCTGTGCAGTAACAGCCTTCCCTGGTGGTGGGGGTCAGAGGGTGATATTGGGCTCAGAGGGTGATGTTGGGGTTGGGAGGGGAAGGAGGACAGAGGTTGGAGTCTGGGCACAGAGATATCCATCAGCCCCCAGGGTGCCAGGCACCTGTGTGTACACCATCACCCCAAACCTCTCAGCATCCCTGTGGATAAAGACTCTGACCTCCCCATTTACAGATGAGGAGACTGAGGCTCAGAGCCCAGAGGCCTAGACACCCAGCAGAGATGCCTGGACGTTCACCTTGGACTGTGTGACTCTGATCACTTACCAGGAAGTCTGTTCAAAATTTCCTTCTTTTTTTTTTGGATCACTCAAATGCTATTTGTGTTGTATAAAAAGATTTCATTTCCCCTGGTGGCTCAGATGGTAAGGAATCTGCCTGTAATTCAGGAGTCCCAGGTTCAATCCCTGGGTTGGGAAGATCCCCTGGAGGAGGGCATGGCAACCCACTCCTGTATTCTTGCCTAGAGAATCCCATGGACAGAGGAGCATGGCAGGCTATAGTCTGTGGGGTCGCAGAGTCAGACATGACTGAGCGATGAACACTCACTTCTCATAAAGATTCACTATGAGAATAAATGAGAAAACAAACAAAACACATGGATGTTGGAATCACTGAAAAATCAAGACCAGGAAGAGAGAGGAAGCGGGGGAGGGGTGCCCTGATGCCCCCGACACCGACCCTCACTCCCTTTCACGATGGTCTTGATGCATGTCTTTGCCAAGGTGGCATCTGAGTCAGGATCGTCACACTTGGGCTTTGCCTGCCTTGCGCTCATCTGCTCGTGGGTCCTGACTCAGTGATCCAGGAGTGGGATGTGGGGCGGGGCAGGTTACCTGCAGATTCACCGGCACAGGCTGAGACCGGACAGGGTCTTCGTCCACCTCATACAGATGGCGGAGCCGCAGCAGGACTCGGCGGGACTCTGCCTTGGCCTCTGCTTGATTGTCTTGGGGGCAGAAGGAAGGTGGCAGTGAGGGCCCCTGACCATGCCTGGTACTTGACACACTCACCTCCTCTTCACATCTTCAACGTCCCTAAGAAGCGGCAAACATGGTGCCCACTTGACACCAAAGAAACCAGAGCTCAGAGAGGGGTGGGCACTTGCCCAAGGCCACACAGCTGGCATGGAAGGAAGAAGGAGAAGGGAGAATTCCAACCCAGGCTCAGGCAATGTTGAGGCTTCCCACCACCCGCACAGGGACAGATGCCAATGTCTGGAAAGTCTTCATCCTCACTCACTTTATGATCATCATTGGTCCTGTCCTGAAATCTTCCAGTTCTCTGGAACATACTCTCTGCCTTGGCCCCTGTGAAGGGTCTCCTAACCCCAAGGCTGACCCAACCATGAGCAAGGTTTTTTCCTGCCTCTGAGATGAGGAAGCATGTGTTGTAATACTGCATTCATCTGCTGGGTCCCTGGTGACCACACGAGAAGGACTTCCCTGCTGGCAACCTCCCCCCACCCCCGGATATGTGGGGTAAGGGCAAAATAACCCTGTTTTGTGTTTGGACCGTGAGAATTTGGGTTCTTTGTTACTGCAGCATAGAAGGCTTGCAAAACCTCTTCTCTGCCTTCCTAGTTGAAGTGCTTACGGATTGCAGCTCTAGAAACAGACAAGGTCTTCTGGCTCCTGAAAAGGATGATGTGGTGACGGTGGTGGTGGTGGTGATTATGGTGTTGATGGTGATGATGCTGAAGACATGGTTGTGATGAAGACGGTGACTGAGATTTGGGATTCTAATGGTCTAGGGAGGAAGGGGGCCTCACACCATCCACTGATGCTCCCCAGAGTTGGCCTCAACTCACTTCTCTTTAGAAGAAAGGATTTGCTTGGTCTAGCCCCTTTTCCTCCTCTTAGGTACAAGCTGCCTCCATGAGGCATGCTCTCAGTGGGCTTGGCAACACACACAGGTCTATAGGGAAGGCTCTACCATGCCAGGGGGTTCCCCCTTTCTCTTCTGTGACACACGGAGCAATGCCCTAGAGGTCTGTGTTAGGAAGTCACTTGTCTGCAGGATCGAGCCACAGCCTCCAATGCCCACTTTATTAGCTACAAAGGTGATATTTGGCCTCTGCTTCTCCCTTTCCCTCCTGCTTCTCATCCTGCAGACCTTACACTAGAGTGTGCCAGCCCTTGGAGGGTCTCTGGAAATAGAGGGGTGGCTGAGGCACGGTCAGCCCCACGTTTGAGATGCTCAGAGTGTAAATAGTAGTTCAGTTGCTCAGTTGTGTCCAACTCTTTGCGACTCCATGGACTGCAGCATGCCAGGCCTCCCTGTCCATCACCAGCTCCCAGAGTTTCCTCAAACTCTTTGAGTCAGTGATGCCATCCAACAATCTCATCCTCTGTCATCCCCTTCTCCTCCCACCTTCAATCCTTTCCAGCATCAGGATCTTTTCCAATGAGTCAGTTCTTCGCATCAGGTGGCCAAAGTATTGGAGTTTCAGCTTCAGCATGTCCTTCCAATGAATATTCAGAACTGATTTCCTTTAGGATGGACTGATTGGATCTCCTTGCAGTCCAAGGGACTCTCAAGAGTCTTCTCCAACACCACAGTTCAAAAGCATCAATTATTTGGCACTCAGCTTTCTTTATAGTCCAACTCTCACATCCATACATGACTGCTAGAAAAACCATAGCTTTGACTAGACGGATCTTTGTTGGCAAGAGTGTAAAGGGGCAGATAAGGTGCACCAGGGGCTTTGGCAATATGATGCGTTGCTTCCTGGCAGTTGTTTCCTCCACCAGGATGTCCTCGCAGATGCCCTGCTGGGGGTTCCCCTCTGTACACGGTCACTGTGCTCTAGATGGCATCCAGGCCCACCTGTCCCTGGCTTGCTGAGTGACCTGCCTCTCAGTGGGCCTTCGTCTCATTTGGCAGAAGGAACCGGGTGACCTCACAGAGCCTGGATGATTCTGGGGAGAGCACTTTTGTCTGGTGACGGGCTCAGGGACCTGGTTGACCTGTGAAGACAGGAGTGAGTCTGGATGTCTGAACACCTGCCTCACCTTTCCGAAGATTCTGCATGTGCTTCGTGTGGTTTGAGTTGTACGTCCAGCCTGGGATGCTGAGGATCTGCAGGTGGACGCTTGGGGGCAGTGTCACAGCCTCTTGATGCTGGGGGCGTGGGTGAATCCTGGCAGTCTCTGCAAGGCAGATGGATGCAAGAAGAGGGCCAAACGTTTCCTCTGGGCATTCAGAGTTCTCCCACCAAGTCACCCATTCCATTCAGTCTCACACCCCTCCCACCTGTGGCCCACACCACAGGCAGCCTAAAGCATCTATTGTTGAAAATGCCTCAAACCACCTTGAATCTCTAGTGCAGCCATTTAAAATTACAAATGAAGAGACAAGGCCCAGAGAGGGAATTTCATTTCTTCCAGATCACACAGGAAGTTAGCTTAGATCTCTCTTTGCTGTTCAAGGTCTGAGATGTCAGCTCCCCTTGTTTGTCATCTATTGCTATCTCCACTTAGAGGGACCTCAGCTCTCCTCCTTCTAGGAAATGTTCTGTTCAACTCTGGGCTCAGGCTGGAGTTGCTGGTGCCTTAGAACACCTCAGGCCACAGTGATTGGTCAGGCTTGGATCATGTGATTTGGTCAGGACCAATCAGATTCCAGATGTTCTAGTTGGTTTTAGAAAAGGCAGGAGAACCAGAGATCAAGTTGCCAACATCTGCTGGATCATCAAAAAAGCAAGAGAGTTCTAGGAAAACATCTAATTCTGCTTTATTGACTATGCCAAAGCCTTTGACTGTGTGGATCACAGTAAACTGTGGAAAATTCTGAAAGAGATGGGAATACCAGACCACCTGACCTGCCTCTTGAGAAACCTGTATGCAGGTCAAGAAGCAACAGTTAGAAGTGGACATGGAACAACAGACTGGTTCCAAATAGGAAAAGGAGTACTTCAAGGCTTTATATTGTCACCCTGCTTATTTAACTTATAGGCAGAGTACATCATGGGAAACACTGGGCTGAAAGAAGCACAAGCTGGAATCAAGACTGCCAGAAGAAATATCAATAACCTCAGATATGCAGATGACACCACCCTTGTGGCAGAAAGTGAGGAAGAACTAAAGAGCCTCTTGATGAAAGTGAAAGAGGAGACTGAAAATGTTCTCTTAAAGCTCAACATTCAGAAAACTAATATCATGGCATCCAGTCCCATCACTTCATGGCAAATAGATGGGGAAACAGTGGAAACAGTGGCTGACTTTATTTTTCTGGGCTCCAAAATCACTGCAGGTGGTGACTGCCACCATGAAATTAAAAGATGCTTACTCCTTGGAAGGAAAGGTATGACCAATCTAGACAGCATATTGAAAAACAGAGACATTACTTTGTCCACAAAGGTCCGTCTAGTCAAGGCTATGGTTTTTCCAGTGTCATGTATGGATGTGAGAGTTGGACTACAAAGACAGCTGAGCACCGAAGAATTGATGCTTTTGAACTGTGGTGTTGGAGAAGACTCTTGAAAGTCCCTTGGACTGCAAGGAGATCCAACCAGTCCATCCTAAAGGAGATCAGTCCTGAATATTCATTGGATGGAATGATGCTGAAGCTGAAGCTCCAATATTGTGGCCACCTGATTTGAAGAATCAACTCATTGGAAAAGATCCTGATGCTGGGAAAGATTGAAGGCAGGAGGAGAAGGGGACAACAGAGGATGAGATGGTTGGATGGCATCACTGACGTATGGACATGAGTCTGAGTAAGCTTCAGGAGTTGGTGATGGACAGAGAGGCCTGGCGTGCTGCAGTCCATGGGGTTGCAAGGAGTCAGACACACAGAGTGACTGAACTGATCTGACTGAAAAAGATAATATCTCCTTTGAATCTCCTTTGGGTTGTAATCTTTTCACAATAACAGTATCAAAGGTTATTAATTCCAGGTCCCATAATAAATATAATAATGATGAAAAAGTTTGAAATATTGTAAGAATCAGAAAAATGTGGCACATGGATGTGAAGTGAGCAAATACTATTGGAAGAATAGTGCAGATAGACTTGCTCCGTGCACTGCTGCTGCTGCTGCTGCTAAGTCGCTTCAGTTGCGTCCGACTCTGTGTGACCCCATAGACGAAAGCCCTCCAGGTTCCCCCATCCCTGGGATTCTCCAGGTAAGAACACTGGACTGGGTTGCCATTTCCTTCTCCAATGTAGGAAAGTGAAAAGTGAAAGTGATGTCGCTCAGTCATGCCTGACTCTTCACAATCCCATGGATTGCAGCCTACCAGGAGAATCAGGGAAAAGATGTACAGGGGGATATGGGTGAGTCCCAAATCTACACTTACTTACTAGCTGTATGATCTTAAATCAATGAACCTCTTTTGAACCTCAGTTTGTCCATATTTAAAATGAAAGACTTGAATCTGAGATCCCTGAGATCCTTTCCTGCCCCAAAGGAGCTCGGACTCCTGGGGGCACCAGCTCGTTTCCATCACTCACCCCAGGGCAGGGATGACAGCTGCTCTGAGAGGAGGCCGTCTTACCGCTCAGCTCTCAAAGCAGCACTATGGGTCTGTGCTGCAGCACCACCCCGCTCCTCTGGCCGAGGTCCCTGGTGAGGGTCGAGGGTCCCAGCAGAAGCCAGAGCACCGAGTGGACAACTGAGGTGTCATTCAGCATGACGTTGACAGACAGGGCCCACTGCTGTTTGATCAACAGCCGCCGATGGAGCATGACCTGCAGGGAAGAGTCATCTCACAGGCTCCGCCTGGCCCCTGGCTGGCCCGTGGTGACCAGAGGGGCCTCTTCCTACCTCCATCTGCCCGCTCTCTTGGCTGGAGACGCCGTGCGCCTGCTCCGACAGCAGCACCAGCCTGCTCTGTCTGTCCTGGATGAAGGCGGACTGAGTCATGGGGTAGTAATTCTGTGGGCAGAAATATTGCCAGGCTGATGGTCATGGTTATGGGCCAAGTGGGCCACCTGATCAGGCATCTCTCTCGGGCCCCCACAGGCACAGCAGCAGCTCAGGGCGGCACTGGTAGCAGCAGGGAGGCGCTCTCACTTGTGAGATGGATTCCCTGGGATTCAAATCCAGCTCCACTGCTTCCTGACCTTACAAGCTGGGGGACTCAGGCTGCCCAAGCCTCAGTTTCAGTTCAGTTCAGTTCAGTTGCTCAGTCGTGTCCGACTCTTTGTGACACTATGAACCGCAGCACACCAGGCCTCCCTGTCCATCACCTCAGTTTACCCACCTGTAAAAGGGGCTCCCAAACCATCCCTGAAAAGCTGTGGCAGGGACTCAATGAAGGCTTGTGTGTCAGTCCAGTCTGAGGTAGGCTAATGGTTGCCCGATAGTAAAGGGCTCAAGTCTGGGCTGAAAAGCGGTCACACAGTCCACACTCTTTGCTCTGTTGGAGCAAGATGTCCTGGGCTGAGCGCCTTGGACTCTCTGGAGCCCAGGCCACAGGGGGTGAGAACCAGTCAACAGGGATGAGAGGGACCAGAAACTCAAGGAAGACAGAGCAGGGAGGGGCCACATTCCCCACTGGAAGGAGAAAGAACTAACATGGATTGAGGCTCAGGAGGTGCCCAGCCAGGCACTGCTCCTAGATCATCCCAGCTGATCACACGGCGCTGGGGGGAGGTTACCCCCTTTCCCAGGAGAGCACTGAGGCCCAGGGAAGCCAAGGGACTTGCCCCAGGTCACGCTGCGGGGGGCAAAGCATCTCAGAGCTGAACTGATTTCAGAAATCAGCCTGTGCTGTTTCCCAGGCAACCAGGCAGTGGCTCGAGTAAGAGCAGCAAAGGAGGGTCACACCCGCTCAGGCCTGGACAGGCACCATCTGCTTCATCCTCAGAGCAGTCCCAGCGGGCCAGTCATCTGACAGAGGAGGACACGTGGTGCCCACAGTGGACCTCAGGGACTTTCCTCATATGTGGGGGCGCCAGAGCTCCGACCCCAGGGCTGAACAAGCCCGGGTCTCAGCCCCTAACAGCACACATGGGCAACAGAGGTTCTGGAAGATGCTCTGGAGGCCTCTGCCGCTGGAGCTAAAGGGGGTCCCTCCAGTCTTCTGGCAAAGTGCCATCAGAACTGTCTCTGTGCACCCTCTGACCATGGAGCACCACAGAGTGTACCTGGGCGATGTTGTTTTCATGGTGCTTGTAGGCTCTGCATTGCATTTGGTACCCATTGTTGTCGGAGTAGAGGATCCGCCCGGTGATGAGATTGGTGCTGGTCCTCAAGATGGCCTCGCAGTTCAGCTCCAAGGGACCCACCCTGTACTCCTGCTCTATGCGATGACCCAGCAGCTCCCCGTCAGAGCCCAGGGGCCTGGGGGCCAGCCGGGAGTAGATGGTGTACGTGGGGTCACTGTCATTCACCGTCCTGGAGGAGGAGCAGAAGAGATACGTCAAGCTGGGGGAGACTTCCGGACTCCAGTCTCTCCTCCTTTCCTACCTTCATCTCCTCCTGTTTCCTCCCTCCCTCCTTCTTGCAGGGCCATGTGGCCAGAGGGGCTTCTTGGGCAATAAAACAGGAAGAGCCTCCCTTCCCTGAAGGCCCGGAGCATCTGGCCAGGCCTGGGTGTCTTATTTCTCTTCTGTTAATGAAAACACAAGAACTGCTTTGGTGTGTAATGTCATTGCCACCATGGGCTACTGTCCCACCTCTGAACTTAGAGGCCACCAAGGTGACACAGCGCAGGCAAGCACAGCTGGGACTGCAGAGGCCGGACCAACTCATGTCTGCACCGAACTTTCTTTGAGATAGGATCGTGTGTGAGCACAGGAGCAGGAGCTGGGTGTCTGGAGCAGACGCATTTCCCCATTCAGCTGCCCACGAGCACCCACCTGTGCTGGGCACAACCAGAGGGGCCAACCTCACCTGTAGAAGTATTGCCGGATCTCGGTCACGAGCTCCCCCTTGACGATCTCCATTCCCACAGTCTCCCACGCTGACTTCACGGTTTCATTGGAAGTAAACACATAGTTATCGGAAATGGGTCCCTGATCCTCATCACTGTTCACCTCGTACTCCATGAACTGCTGGGCCACTTGTATGGTTTGGTTATTCTGCAGCGGTGGGAAAGAGAAAAGAGCGTTATCCTCTTGCTGATGTCCCATCCCTCTGATGGGAACCAGGCTCACAAGCCTCTATACAGACACCAGCCTGGAACCAGGAGTGAACAGAAGTGACCTCTGTAGAACCTGGGGGGGCATATCTGTCAAGGGAATATTACTGAGCCCTCAAGAGAAATGAGGGTCTCGTCCATGCTGCCATGTGGACGAATCTTGGAAAAGTGATCCTATGTGAAAGAAACCAGTCTCCCAAGGATCCCAGGTGGTGTGATTCCATTACAGGAAATGCCCACAGAGGCAAATCCAGAGAGACAGAAAGGAGATTCCAGTAGCCAGGGCCTTGGGGGAGGTGAAAATGGGGAATATGAGGATTCTTTTTGGAGGTGATGGAAATATCTGAAAACTGTGGAGTTTCCTGCATACCTCTGTGAATACAGGAAACAGCACAGATGTGTATGGTGTAACGTGGTGACTTGTATGGTATGTGAAATATATCAACACGCTTGTCATATATGAAGGAACACAGGCCCTCCTCCAGCAAATGCCCTGGGGTGGTCTGCACACATGGTGGCTGCCCCCCTCAGGCCTCTGCACAGGCAGGTCCTTCTAAGGAACCACTGTCCACTTGTCTGATCCATGGATTCCCTCCAGAATGCAAGGCCTTCGGCCTGGCTCTGGGTGTCTTGTCCTTGCCAAGCCTCCTCTGAGCCACCCTCTCTCTGTTCCAACAGGCTTCCCTCTCTGACTGTGTGGCAGGTGCTGGTTGTACCCCTACTGGGAGGTGAGGGAGCCCGGTAAGAAGCACACCTTCCCTCACCTGAGCCCAAAGCACCTGAAGACACACAGAGGGCAGGCAGATGAACGGCAGGACACTCCTGGGAAGGGCTGGGTGGGGAGGTGGCTTGGGTGTGGGGCACCTGTGGGTGGGCAGAAAGGGATGGCGAGCTGGAGCCGGCCCTTCAGGGGAGTCCCAGAAGGGGCGTGGGGCCTGAGTGATGACGGAGCCCAACGCCGGCCTGCAGGCTTCACCTTTCCCTGCCGGACCAGGGAGGCTCACATGTGCTGGGGTTGTACCCCACTTCTCCGGCTCCCCTACACCCGCTGCTGACCTCTCATGCTGGGTCCGGTGGGTCCTGGTTGCTTTTGTGGCACAGCCTAGACTCACACAACCTAGAAATGAAGCTGGCTACACAGCAAGGGTCTTCACGACCATCACGTCCTTGCCATGCCAGTGAGGAAGTGAAGAGGCAGGTGGGGCATTTCCTGCCCAGGTCCCAGGACCCTCCTGGCCTCAGAGGCAGCAATGGCTGCACCTCACCTCTCCCAGGTGCTGTGCATCAGGTTGGTGTCCTTGTCCAGGTACACAGTGTAGCAGTCATTCTCCACGTGTGCCAGGCGCCTGCCCATGCTTGAGTCATGTCTCCTGGGTCTGTGGCCAAACTGCTTGGTGTTGGCCATCATGGCCTCAGTCTCCTGAGTGTCCCCCTTGGCCCTCCTGCTGGGCTTGATGACATAATACCGGTAACTGAGTCCTGGGATCGTGGTCAGCACAAGCAGGTCATAGACAGATGGCATCTCCTTTGAGTTCTGAACCTGCAAGGCCAGAGGGACAGGATCACATGACGGATGTCACGGGGGGAAGACATCTCAGTCTCCTTAGCAACTCTGGGCTTACACATCTCCTGGATGGAGTGCTCGCTCCCCACGGGGGCAGCAGGGTCATCCATCATTGGGCTGAGCTGGGCTCCCCTCCTGCATCCTCTCTGCTCAACAGGTCCTAGCCCAGCCCCTTCTCCTTCCTCCTTCCCTTCTCCTTTGGAACTGAAAAATCAACGTCCCTCTTTCCCAACTCTCCCTTCTGTTTCCTGCCTCTGAGCCTTTGCTCACGCTGTTCCCTCGACCCAGAGGGCCTCCTCTTTGGAGGGAGCTCTCTTGTCTCTTCATCCTCCAATTTCCCAGAGGAAGGAGATTTTCAGGTCATCCCCCTAGGATTTTCCCTATCTCCAAGTTATCTGATTTAGGGATGGGATGAGGACTCTGGGTCCATGCAGGGAGCCCCCTGACTCTATGCAGGGAGCCCCCTGACTCTTTAGGGAACAGGTGCCATCTCTGGGCTTCTGATGGGGGTTTTGTGGTAGGGTAGGGGGGCTATTAGCAAATTTATGTGGCTCCTTATAAGATGGGCTGGGACCTGGGCCCCCTTGCTGCAGTACTGCAATGCTTGGACACACTTCTCCTCCAGCAACAAAATACAAATTGTATGGGACCAAAAATAACCACATGCATGTCCAGTTGGGGGCAAAATCTGGACAAAAGATACAAAAAGACAAAATAACTGTCACTTTTTTTTTAAGAGTCTGGAGGGAAAGCAGGGGTCAGAGCAAAAGCATGGCCCTGCACACACCACCACCTGAGGGGTGGACAAACACCTCAGCCACCCCTCTGACCCAACTGCTGGGCACACCCCCACTCTTGTGCCATATAAAGAGCCAGCTCCCCTCATGGAGAACAAGCAAGCAAGGGAAGCTGTTGTTTGTTTTCACCCCCATGCTGCCACAGGGACCCCAATAAAGCCTTGCCTGAATTTCTTGGTCTGGCCTTTGATCAACTTCTATTAATTAAAAATGTCAAGTACCCTGGTCAGTGGGGCTTCCCTGGTGGCTCAGATGGTAAAGAATCTGCAATGTTGGAGACCCAGGTTCAATCCCTGAGTCAGGAAGATTCCCCTGGAGAAGGAAATGACAACCCACTCCAGTATTCTTGCCTGGAGAACCCCATGGCTAGAGGATCCTGGCAGGCTAAAGTCCATGGACTCGCAAAGAGTCAGACACAACTGAGCCACTAACACATTCATGCTGGTCAGTAACAGACCCTCCAACTCAGCGTTTCTGTGAACAAAAGTAAGCATCTTGCCCCACCCATACCCCCCAAACCTGTCCTGAAGCTTTTCCTCCACTACAGATATCACAGGCCACATTCTTTACCTTCTTATTTTATTCCTGTCTGGATCCCCCTGCTAGAATATGAGCCCCCAGGGGGCACGGAGTTTTGTTGGCTTGGTAATTAAAATTTCTCCAGCACCTAAATTAAGGCCTGACACATAGTAGGTGTTCAATCATCTTTAAGAGCGTTTACTCTTAGTGGGTATCGCTTTTGCTTGGGGAGGAGGATGTTATGTGTTCAGTCTGCTCAAGCCAACACCCATCAATGTCAGAGGAACCCTTCCTCTCAGTCTCAGCTAAGGACTACTTCCTGGACAGCTAGGTCCTCACTCCTTGCCTTAACTGTCCAGTTCTGTGTCTGTTTCCTGAATCCATGGGGTTTCCAGTGTCCAGGGGCCCAGAGTGGGTGTTCAGGAGTGTTTGCTGAAAGGTTGCTAATGGCAGAAACTCCTCCACCTCCCCAAGGAAGAGTCAGCTGGGTGACAAGTAGGGTACTGTCTGGGACCACATCCATTTCCAGGTCTTGGGAGGAGATGGGGCGGGACCACCCACTCATCCTGGATGAGGGTGTTGCCAAGACAGGAATTTGCCCCAGCCCCTAACAAAGCACTTCCATAAAGACCCACTTGTAAGACTCTGCATGGATTTTCCTACACAAAGTGGGAATTTTGATAATACTATGAAAGTGAAAGCATTAGCTGCTCGGTTGTGTCCGACTGTGGCCCACCAGTCTCCTCTGTCCGTGGGATTCTCCAGGCAAGAATGCTGGAGTGGGTTGCCATTTCCTTCTCCAGGGCATCTTCCTGACCCAGGGATCGAACCCAGGTCTCCAGCACAGAAAGCACATTCTTTACCACATGAGCCCCGAGGGAAGCCCTTATAATATTGTATACAGTCCTTTGTGGGGGGATGCCTCCCATGCAGCCCAGACCACCAGGAGACCTCCCGGGTTGGGGACGGTAGAAGGGATTTCAGGCCAGATCAGATGCCCAAAACCTAGGATCAGTGCCTTGGGTGGATCCCGCTGACCCTGAGGACAATGTCCTCATAGTGACAGTGGGGTTGTCATTGCTCACTAAAATGGCCCTCACTTCTCTGGGGTCCCTGCCTAGAACAGAGGCAGCAATTGCAAATACAACCGAGGCTGGATTCCTGCCCATACCTGTGCAGGCACGGGGTGGCCTGACTCATCTGTGACGCTGACCTCGGGGAAGTCCACAGTCAGGGTGATGATGGTGGTGACTGTCCAGGCCAGGGGGTTGTAGATCACGGCAAAGTATCCCCCAGGCTCAAGGCCTGCACACACACAAGAGGTTTACTTGCTGCCATGTGACACACTCCACACTGGGTGCCCCTTGGAACAAGGGAAACTGAGGCAGGTGAGACAAACCCTGCAGACTCCAGGAAGAGGGACAGACAGACACGGGGCCTCAGACATGCAGCCCCCTCCACACTCTGTTCATGGCACTGTCCCAGTTCCCAAATGTGGGGTGGGGGTGTCCCTCCAGAAGCTGAGGGTCCATGTACTCCTCACCCATCTCTCCCTGTCAGCCCAATTTCCTGGTGAGTACACTGAGGTCCAGAGAGGTAGAATCACCTGCACAAAGCCTGGCGACTCACCTGGATGGGGACACAGAGTCTGAAGCTCAGGTGGTCGGGCCCCCTCCCTGGTCCCAGAAGCTCTCTTCTCAGAAAGGGGCCTAGACTCTGCCAGACTGCAAGGGGCTCCCAGCAAGGGCCTTGCTTACCTGTGTGGGCTGGGAACCTGTCCTGGATGATGGCAGACATCAGCTTCTGCACCCCATGCATCCCGTTGCTCAGGCGTCCCACAAACATGTCACTCACCCTGGGGGTGTGAGTCCCGGTGATGGCTTCGTGGTGCTGGACCTGTGTCCCCACCCCGAGCAGGACAAGAGTGGGGTCGGGGCCTGCTCCTGCTCAACACCTGCTCTCCTGGGACCCACTGGGCATGGGCTCTCTTTCCCTCTTAGCAGGTGCTAGTGGAGAAGGTGGGGGTTCCCCCCACTTTACAGAAGAGGAAGCTGAGGTCAGAGAGGCTGATGGACTTGCCCATCATTGAAGACCTTGTGAAAACCTATATGTGACTCCCTGACCTGGGACATAAAACAGACTTTCAGAGGGACCCTCCCCAGCTTGATCCCCGAGGAAGGCTTTCTTATCTCTCCCTGCTATTCTTTGGAACTCTGCATTCAAATGGGTATATCTTTTCTTTTCTCCTTTGCCTTTCGCTTCTCTTCTTTTCATAGGTATTTGTAAGGCCTCCTCAGACAACCATCTTGCCTTTTTGCATTTCTTCTTCTTGAGGATGGTCTTGACCACTGCCTCCTGTACAATGTCGTGAACCTCTGTCCACAGTTCTTCAAGCGCTCTATCAGATCTAATCTCTTGAATCTATTTGTCACTTCCACTGTATAATGGTAAGGGATTTGATTTAGGTCATACCTGAATGGTCTAGTGGTTTTCCCTACTTTCTTCAATTTAAGTCTCAATTTGGCAATAAGGAGTTCATGATCTGAGCCACAGTCAGCTCCCGGTCTTGTTTTTGCTGACTGTATAGAGCTTCTCCATCTTTGGCTGCATAGAATATAATCAATCTGATTTTGGTGTTGACCATCTGGTGATGTCCATGTGTAGAGTCTTCTCTTGTGTTGTGGGAAGAGCGTGTTTGCTATGACCAGTGCATTCTCTTGGCAAAACTCTGTTAGCCTTTGCCCTGCTTCATTCTGTACTCCAAGGCCAAATTTGCCTGTTACTCCAGGTGTTTCTTGACTTCCTACTTTTGCATTCTAGTCCCCTATAATGAAAAGGACATCTTTTGGGGGTATTAGTTCTAGAAGTTCTTGTAGGTCTTAGAACTGTTCAACTTCAGCTTCTTCAGGATTACTGGTCAGGGCACAGACTTGGATTACTGTGATATTGAATGGTTTGCCTTGGAAACGAACAGATCATTCTGTCATTTTTGAGACTGCATCCAAATACTGCATTTCAGACTCTTTTGTTGACTATGATGGCTACTCCATTTCTTCTAGAAGATTCTTGCCCACAGTAGTAGATATAATGGTCATCTGAGTTAAATTCACCCATTCCAGTCCATTTTAGTTCACTGATTCCTAAAACATCGACGTTCACTCTTGCCATCTCCTGTCAAACAGGAGAATTTGCCTTGATTTATGGACCTAATATTCCAGGTTCTTATGCAATATTGCTCTCTACAGCATTGGACATTACTTCCATCACCAGTAACAACCACAGCTGGGTGTTGTTTTTGCTTTGGTTCCATCTCTTCATTCTTTCTGGGTTATTTCTCCACTGATCTTCAGTAGCATGTTGGGCACCCACCGACCTGGGGAGCTCATCTTTCAGTGTCCTATCTTTTTGTCTTTTCATACTGTTCATGGGGTTCTCAAGAAAATTGGAGATACCAAGGGAGCATTTCATGCAAATTTGGGCACAACAAAGGACAGAAATGGTATGGACCTGACAGAAGCAGAAGATATTAAGAAGAGGTGGCAAGAATACACAGAAGAACTGTACAAAAAAGATATTCACAACCCAGATAATCACGATGGTGTGATCACTCACCTAGAGCCAGACATCCTGGAATGTGAAGTTAAGTGGGTCTTAGGAAGCATCACTATGAACAAAGCTAGTGGAGGTGATGGAATTTCTTCCAGTTGAGCTCATTCAAAAACTAAAAGATAATGTTGTGAACGTGCTGCCCTCAATATGCCAGCAAATTTGGAAAACTCAGTAGTAGCCACAGGATGGGAAAAGGTCAATTTTCTTTCCACTCCCAAAGAAAGGCAATGCCAAAGAATGCTCAAACTACTGCACAATTACACTCATCTCACACGCTAGTAAAGTAATGCTCAAAATTTTCCAAAACAGGCTTCAACAGTATGTGAACCATGAACTTCCGGATATTCAAGCTGGATTTAGAAAAGGAACAGGAACCAGGGATCAAATTGCCAAGATCTGTTGGATCATAGAAAAAAGTGAGAGAGTTTCAGAAAAGCATCTATTTCTTGTTTATTGACTATGCCAAAGCCTGTGATTTTGTGGATCACAGCAAACTGTGGAAAATTTTTGAAGAGACGGGTATACCAGACCACCTTACCTGCCTCCCGAGACATCTGTATGCAGGTCTAGAAGCAACAGTTAGAACTGGACATGGAACAATAGACTGGTTCCAAATTGGGAAAGGAGTATGTCAAAGCTGTATATAGTTACCCTGCTTATTTAACTTACATGCAGAGTACATCATGAGAAACGCTGGACTGGAAGAAACACAAGCTGGAATCAAGATTGCTGGGAGAAATATCAATAACTCCAGATATGCAGATGACACCACCTTTATGGCAGAAAGTGAAGAGGAACTAAAAAGTCTCTTGATGAAAGTGAAAGATGAGAGTGAAAAAGTTGGCTTAAAGCTCAACATTTAGAAAACTAAGAACATGGCATTTGGTCCCATCACTTCATGGCAAATAGATGGGGAAACAGTGGAAACAGTGAGAGACTTTATTTTTGGGGGCTCCAAAATCATTGCAGATGGTGACTGCAGCCATGAAATTAAAAGACACTTGCTCCTTGGAAGAAAAGCTATGGCCAACCTTGACAGCATATTAAAAAGCAGAGACATTACATTGCCAACAAAGGTCTGTCTAGTCAAAGCTATGGTTTTTGCAGTGGTCATGTATGGATGTGAGAGTTGGACTATAAAGAAAGCTGAGCACTGAAGAATTGATGCTTTTGAACTGTGGTGTTGGAGAAGACTCTTGAGAGTCCCTTGGACGGCAAGGAGTTCCAACCAGTCCATCCTAAAAGAAATCAGTCCTGAATATTCATTGGAAGGACTGATGTTAAAGCTGAAACTCCAATACTTTGGCCACCTGATGTGAAGAACTGATTCATTAGATGAGACCGTGATGCTGGGAAAGATTGAAGGAGGAGGAGAAGGGGACGACAGAATATGAGATGTTTAGATGACATCACCTAGTTGATGGACATGAGTTTGAGTAGGCTCCAGGAGTTGGTGAGGGACAGGGAGGCCAGGCATGCTGCCGTCCATGGGGTCACAAAGCGCCAGACATGACTGAGCAACTGAACTGAACTGAACTCCCCAGCTTCACCTCCGTGGCCCAGTCATCCCACAAGTACTGCTAACCTGCTCCAGACATGCTCCACACGTGACCTTGACACTCGTCTGCATCCTACAGGGGCAATATTACCTCTTCCTCATAGAAGAGAGTTGAGTCTCCATCTCCATGGGGTGGAGCCACGTTTGTCCCCACTCTGATGGTTGGGAAAGTCAATCCGTTTCACCACCCACCCGACTCCCACATACACCATAACTAGTCCTGCCAACAGTTCTCCTTATGAATGCCATGGCCAGTGTGGCACATTTCTGACTGGAGACAAGTTTTAGCACTTCTTGGTTCTCATCAGTACAGTGGGGGACAAGTGGAGATGGAAATTTGGGGACATCTTTTGTGGCAGCCACCGAGATCAGCAGTTTATATGTATCATCGTATTCTACTGCCTGCCACCTGTCTAGGTGGACAGGGGCTTCTGATTATCCAGGGAGAGAATCAGGCTCAGAGAGGGAAAGTCACTTGCCTGAGGTCACACAGCTCAACTGAGATTTGAACCTGCACAGGACGTTTGGGGCACCAATACTGCTCTACTTTGCCCTTTACCCTCTGGGTGAATCTGGTTCTAAAGCTCAGTGAAGCCACAGGTGGAAGTCTGGGGACCTAGCCTTGATGCAGCTTCATCATGCTCAGGTCCTGGGACCCAAGGTGACCTCAGTGTTCTCATCTGTCAAGTGGACCTGTAGTGACCGGGGACCAGGAGGATCTGGTGGCCTAGGGAGGGGGAAGCACACACCCAGGAGGGTCCGATCCTGCTCCTGCCACTGAGAGGTGTGGCTTTACCTCGGAGACCGCCCAGGGGAGCTTCTGGAGCTGCTGCAGGGCCCAGGCCCGGTCCAGGAACCGGTGTGGAGCCAACATGAATCGTGTGAACATGGACTCCCTGGCGTAGAGCAGAGCGCTGGCTCGCTGCGCCAGCCCCTTGAGCCCGCTGCGGGAGGCGTAGAACCCGGTCCCGGAATGAAACATATCTAGGAGAAAAAGGTCAGTAAGTGGCTAGGATGTCCTGGAGCCCCCTAAGCCTCAATCCTGGAAGACAGAGGAAGATGGTGTTAGTGAAGGGTAGACTCCTACCAGATTACCCGCGGAGGCAACCTGGGTGGGGGTGATATCAAGGCTCCTGCCCCAACCAGGCAAGCGACTGCCCAGGAGCCCCTGAGGAACTAAGCAGGTGGCAAGGTCAGGCTGGGCTCGGCCAGGCCTGGAGAGGCCTGGGAACTGAAGGACTGTGATGGGGACAAGACAGCTCAGTGAGCGTGGGACCCTGGGAAAGCCTGTGAGCAAAGGTCCTGGAGGACTTCAGGGGAGGAAGGAGTGGGATGAGGGCCAGGAGGACAGGACCCAGAGGGGAGGGGCCTGGAGTGCTGGCAGCCCCTGCGTGTCACTTTTAGTGTGAACAGGATCCTGGAGAGGCCTGCATTTCAGTGGGTCCCTCTGGCTGTTTGCGGAGAGGGGTGGGAGGGATGAGAGAGCCCAGAAACCACTGTCCTGACCCTGGACTGAGAGGACAAGTGTCGGCGGGGGGTGGGTGTCGGAGGCTGGAGCCTTGAGGACAGGCTGTGTCTCAGCAGGTGGCTCACTGTTCCCTACTATTTCTGCTTCCTGCCTCCTCCCCAGGCTGGACTGTGCTCCCTGTTCTTCCCTCAGAGGACTTGGCTCAGACCAGGAGGGGTAGCCACATGGCCGGGGGAAAGATCACAGCTATGGGGCCAGATGCAAGGGTCCTCCACACAGCACCTCCCCCACGCTGAGTGTGGACAGGTCAGGCACAGCCCCTCCACAGCCTCAGCTCTAAGCTCAGCACCAACCTGCCAAGGCTGTCAAGATCCCACTGTCCTCCGATCAGGACCCAAGCCTCCTCTCTGATGTCCAGTCTCTGATTAAATGGTGCCTCCTCCAGCAATTAGCAATGTAGCCGCACCCACTCCACACACCCACAGGACTTATCTGTGTCCTTTCCATCTGGATGCAGCCGCTTCCATACAGACGTCCTCCCCTCTCGCCCCCCTCCCTAACCCCCCTCCCCCCAACCCCGGCCTCAACATAACCCCACATACATCCTTGTACCCTTTCCCACCTCAGGTGTAACCAGGCCTACATAGAGGTATCCACTTCCACCTGGGCTGGAGCCCCGCCCACACCCATGTAGCCCCTCTCACTTCCCATTAGGGGAGGAGAAGCCAGTCCTCCCCTAATCATAGGTTCCCAGGAGGTGTCCTGAAAGCTAAACAGCTTCCCTTTCTCACCACTCAGATGAGAGGCCAAAGCCCAAGAGGCACAACCAACCCAGGTCTGGGGGAATCAGAGCAGTGCCCAGACTGGAACCAACCCCTCTTGGTGGGGACCCATCCTGGTGTCTCTTTGCAAGGGAAGGAAATGAGAAAAGAAGTATTTATGGTTGAACTGCCATGTGGGTGTCCCTCCAGTCCTCCTGGAACCCACTTCACTGATAACGAAGTGGGGGCTTAGAGAGGTGACGTCACTTACTGGAAGTAACTCAGCCTGCGAGGCGAGGAGCTGTGATCTAAACCTAGGTGAGCATTCGAGTCACCGTGTGGGGCCAGCCCTCCTGAGGCACTGTGTCTGCCGAATGGTGAGGGCAGGCAGGGGACAGGCCCAGGACAGACCTAGCTCCAGGGACCCTGGCCCCATGGTGAATGTTCAGCTAGAGGGTGCCCCTGTGAGCTTACCTAAGCTGTCCCGTGTGGATAGCCTCATATCTCCTCTCTCCCTTCCGCAAGGACCTCTCCAGCTGAGTGACCCAGCATGGACCTGGGGCTGGGCAAAGCTGGCTGGAGGCAGGGCCTGATTTCGTGTCCCTGGGATGTCCTGGCTCATGGGGACCTGGGCCCTTTCCAAACTTGATCCTACCTTCTTCAGCCTCTTGGTTTCTCGTTCTGTGCAAAGACGGAGCAGGAGGGCAAGGCTCCTTTAAGGACTCCGGGGTTTTATGCAATCAAGGTTGCAGAGGATTCAACCATTTGGCCAAAAGCATTCCCTACTGATGTCCTGATCAGGCCCTGGGCCGGGGTGTGGGGGTGGTTCTGTCTCTCCAGCTATCAGTGGGATGCTGTGTGTGGAGAAGTCCTTCCTGGCTGGCAGACAGGGGAGCCGAGCCTGCAAGGAGCTCAGCATAGGGGACAGTGGGGTTGGGCCTGAGAGTGGTGTTGATTCTGGGCTGCCTTTAGGTCACTGCAGGCCCTGAACTAAGATTCCTTAGGAGGGACTGCCCGGATCATGTCCCAAGTGGGACCTGACCCCACGTGGCTGAGATGCCATCATAAACTATTAACGGCATCTGCTGTGCCCTCTCTCCGGGTCAGGCACTAGGCTAAGGGCTTTCCTCCTTCTCACCTCATTTTTGCCTTTGATGCACTGAGCACCACTAACATCCTTATCTTCCCGACAGAGGACAGATCGCAGGGTATGCATGTATCCAGACAGAAGGCTCACTCCAAGACTTTTCACCCCTTAGACCAAAACCATCCCAGACTCCAGGACACAGGCTTGAGGAAGACAAGGTTCCCCAATAAGGACTATGTGGTAATCAGTGAAAACTGGGGCCCTGGGGGCAAGGAGGGGCCAAAGGATCTAGCCTTAAAGTCAGGAAAGGCTTCCTGGAGGAGGTGACTCTACAAGGCAATGAGGACTTTCCAGGAAGAGAGGGTGGGAGGAGAGCACTCCCACAGGGAGCACTGTAGTGAAGGGCATAGAGACAGGAACCTGCCGAGTGTGGACCCTGGTGAGAGGTTCAACATGCTGGGACCAGGCTGGATACCTTGGTGGGTCAGGTAGGTGCAAGCAGCACCCATATCTCCCCCAGTCCCCCTAGTAGGCTCCAAGCTCAGGGCTGAGAAGACACTGCATTTGGAGGCATTTTAACTCCCTGGCACAAAATTGACACCTCAACCCCCAGAGGCTCATACCTGAAGAATACGGCAGGAAGTCACAGTGGTCTCGGACCTGCACTGGCTCATGTTCAGAGTACAGAGTTTGGAAGTATTCGCCCAGCGTGGTGTACACCATCAGGACCCCAAACTGGGATATGTGCTTGTTGATGTAGCTCATTAGATGGTCCATGTTGGCAAATTGCACTGAGGCACTGAAGAACTGCCTGTCGCATCCCTGCAGGCCAGAGAACAGAAGCAGTGCCTTGCATTTCTGGGAGCAGAGCCCAAACTAAACAGGGTGAATTCCCCTTCAACTCCCCCAAACCACCCTCCTACTCCCCATGGTGGCCAATAAACTTCCAAGTCAGCTGGCAAGCTCAATGCCCTGAGTGTTTCCTTCTCTCTCCCACTCTGTTTATCACGTTATAACTTACACCCCTAGTACTGGTTTATCATATAATTGGATATTTGTACTTTTGCAGCACCTTTCCCCAACTCTTCTTCACCTTAACCTCACCTCTGGAAGTCACGAATCACCTCTTTTTTCTGTAAGTTTTTTTTTTTCAATAATTCACATATAAGTGAGATCATGCAGTCTTCCTCTTTCTAATTGATTTCACTCCCTGAACATTTGTTAGACTCCATCAGTATTACGACTTATTAATGTCATTAATAGTAACAACATACTAAGTATAAATAACAATGGTAATAGGTTGCTCATGTTTATTGCCATTAATTTCATCTTCAAAAAGGTTGTCAAAATTCAATAAAGTTGGTAAATTCCTATATATCTGCCAAGACTGACTCATGAATAAGTAGGAAATCTGAACAGACTGATCACCAGTTACAAAACTGAGTCAAAGTCAAAAAACATCCCAACAAACAAGTTCAGAGACAGTTTCATTGGTGATTTCTACCAAAAATTTAAGAGAAAATAACACCAGTGCTGCTCAACCTCTTCCAAAAAATGAAAGCGGAGGAATTGTTTCCAACCTAATTCTGTGAGGCCAACATTACCCTGACAGGAAACAAACAAAGAATCCTGCAGAAAAGAAGTGTACATGTTGATATTCTCGATGAACATAGGTGAAAATATCCTCCAAACAAAAAAAGCATTAGCAAACCAAAGTCAGCAATACATGCAAAAAATACTACACCATGGGGTTTATTCCAGGGATCCAAGTACAGTTCAACATTCACAAATCAATGTGGTACACCACACGGAGAAAATGAAAGATAAAAATCACACATTCAACTCAAAAGATGCATAAAGAGCATTTGACGAAATTCAACATCCTATTATGATAAAACTCAACAAAGTGCATAGGGAAGGAACATGCCTCAACTTAAAAAAGGCCATAAGTGACAAGCTCACAGCTAACATCATGCATTGATGAAAAGTTAAAAGCTTTCCTTCTGTGATAGCCGGTGGGAGTTTGATGTCTGACACAGGGAACTCAAAGCCGGTGCTCTGTGAAAACCTGAGGGATGGGGTGGGAGGGAAGAAGGAGGGGGGTTCAGGAGGGAGAGGACACATGTATGCCTATGGCAGATTCATGTTGGTATATGGCAGATACCACCACAATATTGTAAAGTAATTATCCTCCAATTAATATAAATATTTTTTTTAGCCTTTCTTCTAAGATCAGGAAAAAGTCACAGATGTTCACTCTTATCACTTTTATCTAACATATTATTGGAAATCTTTGCCATGGCAATTAGGCAAGGGAAAAAAAGCATCCAAATTGGAACAGAGGAAGTAAAACTTTTGGCAGATGTAATGATATTATATGTACAAAAACCCTAAAGACAAAATCTGTTAAAAGTACTGAATCCAGTAAAGATGCAAGATACAAAATCAATATACAAAAATCACTTGCCTATTAGTGTTTCTATGCGCTAATAACAGACTCTCAGAAAGAAACAAAACAATTCCACTTTGCATCAAACTGATTAAAATACCTAGGAATAAATTTGACCAAGTAGGTGAAGTATCTGTACATTGAAAACTATAAGACATTGATGATTGAAATTTAAGAAAACACAAGTAAATGGAATGATATTTTCTGTTCACAGTTGAAAGAATTTATATTGTTGAAATATCTATATTACACAAAGTAATCCACAGTTTCAATGCACTCCTTATGAAAATCCCAATGATGTTCATCACAGACACAGAACAAACTATCCTAATATTTGTGTGGAACCACATAAGACCCTGAACAGCAAAGGGAATTTTGAGGAAGAAGGATGAAACTGGAGAAATCACCTGCCCTATTTTCAAACTGGACTCCAAAGCTACAGTAATCAAAATAGTCTGGCACTGGAATGAAAAAAGACATGTAGATCAATGGAAGAGAACAGAGCGCTCAGAAATAAGCCCAGGCATATATGATCAACTACTTTATGGCAAAAGAGCCAAGAATATAAAATGAGGAAAGGAGAGTTTCTATAATAAATGGTGTTGGGAAAACTGGATGCACTGTCTAACACCATGCACAAGAACTAACTCAAAATGGATTAAAGAATTGAACATAAAACGTGAAACTACGAAACTCCTAGAAGAAAACATAGGTGGTAATCTCCTTGCTGAGGTCTTAGTTGCTGGACCAAACTCCGCTTCACTCATGCCATGCTAAGCAAAGCCAAACTACTGATAACTGGGTTTGGTTAAAAAAAAAAAAAAAATATATATATATATATATATATACACACACATATGTGTGTATACATATATGTATACACATATCTATATCTATCTGTCTATGTATCTATGGATAGAGAGTTTATTTTCAGTGCACCAAGCAAGGAGAATGGGCAGCTCATGCTCAAACAATCCAAACTCCCAAATGGCTTTCAAAGGAGAGTTTTCAAAGGCAACATTCGATGTGAGAGTTGCAGCATGTGTTATTAGCTCATGGAATTTCTTTTCTTTGGCTGGTGGTATTAGGGTATTTCTGGCTCCAGTTAACCTGAGGTCTACATACTGGTGGTCAGCACACAGTCAACTTCCTTCACCTAGTGTGGGTTTTTGTGCCTGCAAAACAACTCAAGTACGTGGCTCTCGATAGTGCTCATAGTCCCTGGGGGATCTGCAGGTCCTAAGCTAGTCTTATTTCCTTTTGTTACTGCATTCCTTTGTCTCTTCATTTTCTCTTTTCTTTGATTGAATTTGCTCTTGGGAACTCAGGGAAGATCTAGGAAGCTAAAGCTTTTCTACAAACAAGAGGTGAGGGACAGGAAGGGTGTGGGAGTCTGTCCTTGAAAAGGGTCCTGCTGGGTTTCATTCTGATGATACTTCTCTTTTGTGTTTGACACCCAAAGCAAAGGCAATAGAAGAAATAATAAATAAGTGGAATGACATCAAACTAAAGAGTTTTTGTGCAGGATAGGAAACTTCAAGAAAATGAAAGGACAACCTACCAAACAGGGGGAAATATTTGCAAATTATATGTCAGATAAAGGATTAATACCCCAATTATATAAGGAACTCATACAACTCAGTAACAAATAACTGGTTAAAAATTGAACCAAAGACCTGAATAGACATTTTCCCAAAAAAGACATACAGATGGCCAAAAGACTCATGGAAAAATGCTCAACATCACTGATCGTCAGGGACATGCAGATAAAAAGCACAAGGGGATACACCTCACACCTGTCACAATGGGTTTCCTGTCACATAGAAGAAACGAGTATCGGTGAGGATGAGGAGAAAGGGGAACCCTCTTGCACTGTTGGAGGGAGTATCAACTGGTGAGGTGAAGCCACTGTGGAAAACAGACTGGCAGTTCCTCAAAAAATTAAAAGGAGAGCTACATATGATAGCATCTGGATACTTATCCGAAGAAAGCAAAATTACTAAAGATGTCTGCACCGCCATGTTCATTGCAACATTATTTAAAATAGCCAAGATATGAAGTCACCTAAGTGACCATCAGGGCTTCCCTGATAGCTCAGTTGGTAAAGAATCCCCTGCAGTGCAGGAGACCCCAGTTCGATTCCTGGGTTGGGAAGATCCCCTGGAGAAGGGATAGGCTACCCACTCCAGTGTTCTTGGGCTTCCCTTGTCTCAGCTGGTAAAGTATCCACCTGCAACGCGGGAGACCTGGGTTCGATCCTGGTTGGGAAGATCCCCTGGGGAAGGGAAAGGCTACCTACTCTAGTATTCTGGCCTGGAGAATTCCAAAGACTGAATAGTCCTTGGGGTTGCAAAGAGTCGGACACGACTGAGTCACTTACATTTCACTTCACTTCACTTCTAAGTGTCTATAAAGAGAGGGACAGATAAAGGAAATGTGATATATATGCAGAATGAATTGTTATTCAGCCATTAAAAACACACACACACACAAGGAAATCCTGCCATTTGCAACAACATGGATTGGAACTTGAGGGCATTATGCTAAGTGAAAGAACTCAAATAGAGGAAGATGAATGCTGCATGATGTCATTTATGTGTGAATTTTAAAAAAATAACATGAAAAATAAGCTCATGTATAGCGATAAACTGGTGAATGCCAGGAGTAAGGGCTGGAGGGTGAGGGGGGTCAAAAGGTACAAACTTCCAGAAGCAAAATAAATGAGTCATGGGGATAAGTGTATAGCATGGTGACTGTCGCTAACAATGCTGTGTTCTATTTTTAAGTTGCTGAAAGAGTAGATATTAACCTTTTCATTACAAGGAAACATTTTATATTTATGTGTGGTGACAGATGTTAACTAGATCTATTGCAGTCATTTTTCAATATTTACATGTGTGGAATCATTAGGACGTACATTTGGAACTAAAATTATGTTATATGTTAATTATATCAGTAAAAAAAGAAAAAGAAAGAAAGTGAAGTGGCTCAGTCGTGTCTGACTCTTTGCGACCCCGTGGACTGTAGCTTACCATGCTCCTCCATCCATGGGATTTTCCAGGCAAGAGTACTGGCATGGGTTGCCATTTCCTCCAGGGGATCTCCCAGACCCAAGGATCGAACCTGGGTCTCCCGCATTGTAGGCAGATGCTTAAAAGAAAGCAGCAGTATAAAAAAGTTCCCCTTACAGTCACAGTATTCTAAATGAGCATTGTTGAAGTTTGACATAAAGTATGATTATAGTGAGACTGTATGTAAGAGGCAGGGCCCACAGGAGGCAAAGTCTTACTTGGAGATGAAATTATGCAATGCATACAGTTGTTCAAATGCATTGCATGTGTATCTCAAATCTTAGACTCAATCTAATATCTATCATCTCTGATTCCATACATTAAAGTTTGCAGCTGCTGGCTCACAGAAGTTTTGCAGAGGAGACCTCTGTCCAACTCTAATGGACACAAGGAAATAGGAGCAAAGAAAGTTCTCTTTAAGCTTTGACAGGCGAGCCCAGGCAAAATTAGTCCTAGAAGTGGCCAGTGTGACGAGACCATCAGAGTTGATCAGTTCTCAGGATGGCTACCCTGGTGCTCAGATAGTAAACAACCTGCCTGCAATGCAGGAGACCTGGGTTCAATCCCTGGGTCAGGAAGACCCTCTGGAGAAGGGAATGGCAACCCACTCTGATATCTCTGCCTGGATATTTCATTATTCTGTTTCTTTACTTCCTACAGATGTTTTCAGTTATGCATCAAGCTGCAGTGAAAGTAATATGTATTTATATATTTTGACTTTGTCATACCAATTGGCCTATAGACCTAATGTATAGAGTTTTGTTTGTTAAAAATTTTTATCAATATATACACCTATATAAAAATGTAGTAAATAAAAATAGCAAAGAAAGTAAATAGCATTTAAAATGGTAGTCAAGTGCTAGAAAGCAGGCTGTGGGACTTACCTGATTGAGTCTGAACACAAATTTCACTTTCCCAACTGCCCTGCTAAGTAGCTGTGTGGCCTTAGAGAAAGTTTCTTAACCTCTCTGACTCTCAGTTCCCTCATTGGCAAATGGGATACCATGCTGCCTGCCCTCTAGGCCCAATGGGGCAGATTAAATGTATAAGACAAGTGTATCCCATAGAACAGTGCTTAGGGCACAGTAAGTGAAAGTGAAACTGAAATTCACTCAGTTGTGTCCAACTCTTTGTGACCCCATGGACTATACTGTCCATGGAATTCTCCAGGCCAGAATACTGGAGTGGGTAGCCTTTCCCTTCTCCAGGGGATCTTCCCAACCCAGGGATTGAACCCAGGTCTCCCACATTGCAGGTGGATTCTTTACCAGCTGAGTCACAAGGGAAGCCCAAGAATACTGGAGTGGGTAGCCTATCCCTTCTCCAGGGGATCTTCCCAACCCAAGAATTGAACCAGGGTCTCCTGCATTGCAGGAGGATTCTTTACCAACCGAGCACCTCTTAGGTGCTCCATAAAGTTTAGCTGTGATAACAATGAGGATGCAGGGTTGGGCACTGTCTCTTGGGCATACTTTTGGCACTTGACCTCAAATTGAACCTATAAAGCAGGTCTTGTCATCATCCCCATTTTACAGATGAGAAAACTGAGGCTTAGAGGGTCTTAAGTCTCACAGCAGCTGAGTAAGCAGCCAGGATTTAGGCCCCCAGCCCTGCAAAGCGAAAAGGAGGAGATGGCTGGGTAGAAGTAGGAGGCCCACCTGGGTGAGGGGCTACATTTCAGATGGGAGAGTCTGCGGTGATCCAGCGTAGGGGAAAGAGCTGGTAGAGTGGGTGAGGACTCGAGGGGAGGGGGCTGCAGGGAAGGAGGCCTGAGCCAGGGCTGGGATGGCTGCTAGCCCACTGCCTGGATGGAGACTGATCTGGTGAGAGGTGGGCCTGAGTCCAGGGTGGACCTGTCACAGCAGTCCTTGGGAAGAGTTGGGGAACCAGGGCCTGGGGCCCCGACTTACCCAGGGCCAAAGCATGTATCGTGTCAAAAACCAGGGGGCTCGCCTCCTCACATTGTAGGACAGGGTGTCAGCATAGTGTTGGACATTGCTCAGGGTGACAGGTACAGTCTTGTTGGGGTCCATTCCATCCCAGGGTGGATCTGGGAAGACAGCTTTTTCATTCCAGTAAAACCCTTTCCTGAGAAACAGGAATGCTAGAGGAGACACCCTGCTGGGGGGACAGGCCTGCTCGGGGCCTCTGTCTCCCATCAGCTGGACAGACAGGCAAGTGGTGGGCAGATGAGAGCCTTGCGGACAAGAGTCGCCACATTTCAGCCCTGTGGGGTCTTGGGCATGTCACCCAGCAGGGCGCCCAGAGCATGGTAGTGAGTCCCCCTCCTCCCACCAGGCCTCTTCTCCCAGCTGCCCCTTCATCCTGCAGACAATCTCCCCTCTTCAAAGAGGGGTTCACCCCCTGCCTGCAGCCTCACAGGCTCAAAGGGACAGAAGGGGACTGAACCCAGGTCTTCCAACCAGACAGCCCACAGGAGGGCTGTTCCCATGACTTGGATCCTTGGAGCCGCCTCTTGAGCCCAATGTTGCTGCCCTCCCGGCTGTTACCGCAGGACCTTGGCTGGGTGTCTAGACCTCAGTTGTTCTTTCTGTAAGATGGGTGCTTGGTGAGTCCCCTCAGGGGTGGCCGTGAGGGTCGGGGCTGACGTGCTTCAGGGAGAGGGCTGGGAACAGGGTCTGGCCCAAGGCAAGAGCTCACGAGCAGTAGCCATTCTCATCCAGGACGTGCGTGAAGATTTCCTGCTGCACCAACAGGGACCTGGATCCTCTCCACACGAACTGCATCTCCTGAAAACCCAGAGGGAACAGTGAGGGCTCAGGAGCAACAGGGCTGCTGGGCTCCCCTCCCCAGAGCCCACCTGAGTCTCATGGCTGCCTGCACCCCGCTCCCCTCTCAGTGGCTCATGGCCAACGTCTCCCTCTGCTGCCTCCTCCTCAAGATTCCTCCTGACCTCCCAAAGCCATGGCGGGTGGAGGAATTTGCCCTTCAGAAGGCGCCTGCCTGCATGCTCATCCCACCCCTCCTCAGGGCAGGACATGCTGTCAGAACCTGCCAGCCATACTCTTTCTAAATCTGCTTGAATCCCTCCCACACAGGGATCTCATCACCTCTCATTAAGGGCATGGTCCATTTTCAAGTTCTGATGCTTAGAAAGTGCTCAGCATGAAGCAGGGATAAAATCTTGCATCCAGGAGAACTGCCTCTGATCCATACACAGTTCCTGACGCCTCTGTGATTTGGCTTCTGCACATGAATCTCTGGGACTCACACACTTACCTGCAGGAGAATCGAGCTGCTATGGGAAGTGTGTGCAGCGCCAGGTGTGGCGCTCAGCGGGGTCATTAAAAAGCTTCCTTCTCTTGCCTGCTGGGAGCCCAGATCCTCTTTGATAACTCCATGCTACCACTGCTCTCCAAAACTTTATTACCAGAGTGATCCTGCATGGAGTCCTTACATTTTTGGCCTTAATTTCTCCATCTAGGATAATTTTAGCACTACCTGTTTTGGGTTGAATAGTGTCCCCAAAAAAAAAACATATGCTGAATTCCTAACCCCTTTAGCTCATGTGACCTAACTGGAAATAAGGCCTTTAGGGAAGTTATTGAGAATAAATTATCATGAGGACGGACATTTGTCTACTACGAGTAGGGATAAAAGGAGAAATTGGACCCAGACAGACCCTGAGGAAGATGATGTGACGACACAGGCTGGCTCCAGGCCAAGGGCTCCTGAGGCTCCCTGAAGCAGAGAGAAGCCTGGAGCTGACCCTTCCCAGACCCTGCGTCATCAGAAGGCACACGGCCCTGTCCAGGGTTGATCTTGAAGTTTTGGCCTCCAGACCTGTGAACAACATTTTCTGTTGTTGGGAGCTCTCAGTTTCTAGTACCTTCTTAATTCAGCCTCAGTAAATGAGAAACCACATCATAGGCTGCTGTGAGGATTAAAGGAAACCCAGAGGGCAGTGGCTCCCACCAGGCCTGGACTTTGTAGATGGCAAAGGCAGTGTCTATGTGGTTGTTGAGTGTTACATTCACTCATGCTCACTGCCCACCCATCAGAAGAGTTATTATGTCCGGGTACCCTGAACCCCCCACCGCCTCCTCTCTGCATCGAGCACGGTTTACTGAGTGCAGGTCTGTGCCAGTCCCTTTGGAGACTCAAAGAAGAAGACAGCGCCAGCCCAGCTGAAGGGGGAAGGGGACTCAGAGCCACAGGCATCCGAGCTGACAGGCATCTGAGCTGGGCCTGCAGCTCAGCCAGGAGCTAGACTTGCGGGAGGAGAGAACCATTGATGCCGGAGAGGACAGCAGGGCAAAGATGGGGCTGGGACATCCTATGCCCTGTGTAGCTGCCAGCATCCCAAATGCTCAGGAGAATAGCAGGGGCTCTGAGATGCAGCGAGAAAAAGAGGGGGAAAAGCAGAGGTGAGTCAGCAGCAGTGGATGCAGCTCACTGCTCACCTGGTCATTCTTCATGATTTCCTTCAGGTCATAGTCTATCCGGGAGATGATGTGGGCATTGAAGCCCGCCAGGGCAAATAGGGTGGGGGTCATGGCAGATGCGCCAAATGAGTCCACCTGCCAGGAGAACTGTGGCCGGATCCCAAATGTTTCATAGAGAAACCCGTGTCCTTCTGCAAAGAGATCAGCCTTGCTGATAAAAGTGTGGTGGCCCCTCGCCCCCTAACTCAGAGCCCCTTGACTTCTCAGGGCTAGAGTCCCTTCCATTTGGCAAGGAGGGTCTTGCTGCTAGAGATACTAACACAGAGGTCCGATCCCAGAATCATCTAAACATTCTCTTCTATATTCATGATTTATGAACCACCACAAATGAACCAAAGATCAGGGTGACTGCAGAAAGTCTCCCAGACATGATAAACATTAATTAACATTCACCAAGGATTCCCCCAAACATTATTTATCACCTGGGAGTTACAGCCTGCATTTTATGGTGAGAAAAGGAAGACTCAAAGAGCTCGAATCTGTGTGTGTGTGTGTCTGTGTGTGTGTGTTCGTCGCTCAGTTGTGTCCAACTCTTTGAGACCCCATGGACTGTAGCCCTCCAGGCTCCTCTGTCCGTGGCATATTACAGACAAGTACCAGAGTGGGGAACCATTCCCTTCTCCAGGGATCTTCCCAACCCAGGAATCGAATCGTGGATTGAATCCAGGTCCTGCATTCCATCTGAGCCACCAGGGAAGCCCTCACGTCACTGGTGTTAAGTCAAACTGCCCTTCACTGATGAGTTGCCCAGGCTGGGACACTGGCTGTGGCCCTGAAGACGATTCCAGGGTCATGGGACAGAGCTGTGATCAGATCCCTGTACAAGGTCCGTCCAGGAGGAGGGTGATTGCTGGGAGGCTAGGGAGGACCAGAGGAAGATTCGGGGTCTAGTGCATAAGGGAGGTGATGAGGGTCAGCCAGGCTGTTGGACTTGGGGTGGGGCTCTGAGCCCTCACGGACCTCTGGGAGCAGCACGGGGGGAACAGGAAACAGAGGAGACCAAGAAGGAGCTGCTGGAGGGGAGGGGAGACTGGGGGCGGAGGGTCCAGGTTGAGGGAGGGTGGGTCAATATCACCACACTGGGGGGCAGTGAGCTGTGGAGGGCACACCCTCTCCCCAGAGGGGCAGCCTGCGGAGGGCAGGCCTGACGGCTGCAGACTCCGTGGCCCAGAATTCATCACTCACAGAATTCTCTCTTTGCTCACTGGGCACCGACCCAAAGCCAAGGGATGGCGTTTCACCGGTCTGATCAGTCATGGCAAGATCATTTTGTTGTGTCAGATATTTGTTTTCGCAGACTGTGGAATGGAGAAGTGGACACAGACTACGGTCATATCAAAAAAGATGTATGGGTTTCACCTGCTTGGGATTCAGGACAAGAATGTCCACCTTTTAATAAAAAAAAAGAGGAGGTAAGCCTCCCTTGTACCCCTTTTATTCCTCAAATGTGCAAATATGGCTTTATGATGACTGGAGAAGCGGCAGACACTCTCCGATTGTGTGGGAAGTGGAGTGAGAGGTGCTCAGTCGTGTCCGACTCATTGCGACCCCATGGACAGTCCATGGAATTCTCCAGGCCAGAACACTGGAGTGGGTTGCCGTTTCCTTCTCCAGATTATGTGGGAGAGGATGTGAAAATACAAGAAACATCAATGGGCTGCAGAATCAGTCCTAAACCTCCCCCCCCCAACCCCTTCTTTAAAAGTAAATAGTAAATATCTTAAACACTCAAGCCACTGTTTGACAGGTTTTCTAGACTCCAAGAAAAAAACATTCCTGAGATTCCGATGAACAAGTGAATATTGAATGAAACAGCTAATAATCACCCAAGATTTATTTTTCTCTCTGCCGTTTAGTAACAGAACCACATAATCCTGCTTAGGGAAGGACAATAGAATTCTAGCTGGAGATTGCATTTCTCAGCTTCCCATGGAAGATAGACCATGTGACTAGGTTCTGAACAATGGATGTGAGCAGAAGTGATGAGGGTAAATTCTGGGTCACCTTCACAAGGTTGTAGCCCGCCACCATCCTCTTTGCCCCTTCCCTGAGAGGATGGCATTTCAGTGAGGTGAGCCACCTGCAGCTAGGCAAGGAGGGCAGAAACACCCTAGGGGATTCAGAGCAAAAGACACAAACAACTTGGACGCCTGGATTTCTCTGTGACGCAGCGCCCCCTAGTGGCCCAAAAGAACCTGCAGTAATAAACTGCCCCCCGACCCCTCCCAGAGAAGTAACCTTCCATCTTGCTTGAGCCACAGCCAGTCACCTTCACGCAGTTGAACATGCGTCCTAATCAGCACAATGACCAGGTCAAGACCTACCTGGCCAGTATGTGGTGGGCAGAGCCAGAGTTCAGGGACTGAGGTGACAGAGAGGACAAGGGGACATAGGAAAGGTGGCCGCCACCTCAGCTGGAGAAACCTCCTTCCCTCCTTCTCAGGGGAGTGCTAAGCACATTAGGTTAAGACTCCCTCAAAACCACAATGAGGTGCCATCTCACACCGGTCAGACTGGTTGCTATCAAAAAGTCTACAAACAATAAATGCTGGAGAGGGTGCGGAGAAAAGGGAAACCTCCTACACTGTTGGTGGGAATGCAAACTAGTACAGCCACTATGGAGAACAGTGTGGAGATTCCTTAAAAAACTGGAAATAGAACTGCCATATGACCCAGCAATCCCACTGCTGGGCAAACACACCGAAGAAACCAGAATTGAAAGAGACATGTGTACCCCAGTGTTCATCGCAGCACTGTTTACAATAGCTGGGACGTGGAAACAACCTAGATGTCCATCAGTAGATGAATGGATAAGAAAGCTGTGGTACAGATACACAGTGGAGTATTACTCAGCCATTAAAAAGAGTACATTTGTATCAGTTCTAATGAGGTGGATGAAACTGGAGCCTGTTACACAGACTGAAGTAAGCCAGAAAGAAAAATACCAGTACAGTATATTAACGCATATATATAGAATTTAGAAAGATGGTAACAATGACTCTATATACGAGACAGCAAAAGAGACACAGATGTAAAGAACAGATTTTTGGACTTTGTGGGAGATGGGGAGGGTGCGATGATTTGAGAGAATAGCATTGAAACATGCATATTATCACGTGTGAAATAGATCTCCAGTCCAGGTTTGGTGCATGACACAGGGTGCTCAGGGCTGGTGCACTGGGATGACCCTGAGGGATGGGATGGGGAGGGAGGTGGGAGGGGGATTCAGATGGGGAACACATGTACACCCATGGCTGATTCATGTGAATGTATGGCAAAACCCACTACAATATTGTAATTAGCCTCCAATTAAAATAAATAAATAATTTTTAAAAAAGACTCCCCATCTCCTGAACTGCCCTGAAGACTGAAGTCAGTGGGTGTACATCTTGTGCTTAGAACCAGGAGGTTATTGTGGGAGGAAATCGGTGTCCATCCTCTAGGAGTCCTAGGAGCTTGGCTGGTCTTCAGAACATTATAGGGCCTCACAGAGTCCCCTGGGGAGGAGCCACACAGGGTTCCACGTTCCTTCCCTCACCAGTGATGACAGCCTGCGTTTGCTAAGATTCTGGATGCCTTGCTGGAGGGCAGGCCTGCAGAGCCAGCTCTGGGGAGATCAGCGTGGTGGGCATGGTGGGCTGAGACCACAGGTGAGGGCTTTCCCGGTGGGGTCATCCCCAAGGAGGGCAGGTCAGCACCCACCCCCTCCCTCTGCACTCCCACCACTATCAGACCAGACCCTGTGCTGAGTCCTGGGGACCCAGAGGAGAATCGGACGATGGGCACTGCCATAGACCACCTATAGTTCCAGGAGCCAGAGGGGGAGGTGGTAAGGTACTGGGGCCCAGCGGAGGCACCTGGACCATGAGAGCGCTCAGCTGAGTCCAGGGTGAGCTGCTCAAGCGGGAAGAATAGGAAAGCTTGGGACTGAAAGCACAGAGACATGTCTCTGGCGCAGGGCAGGGCAGCAGGAGGAGATGGATGGGAAGGAGGCCGGGGGACAAGACCGAGGCTGCACCAAGGAGAATGGCGAGTCTGTATGAGCACGGCTAAAGGGTCGCCACCCCGTTCCCACTTACCTTGCTACGGCTTCAAACCCAAAGACCTTTAACAGGAGAAATGAGAAAGTCGCGGACTCTGGAGTCAGAGAACCAGGTTCAGTGCTCGCCCTGCAGACCTGCCTGGTGGGGAGGCTCAGTTTCTCAGCTTCAGCACCTTTACAGGCATGGGGGGTGACAGCCCTCCTCCTAGGGTGTGAGCATGCACGGGGGCACAGAGGCAGCTCCTGGCACACAGGAGGACTTGGTGACAGGCACCATGATCAAACGTAAAGGCAGTAGCATGCAAACATACACTGCCATATGCAAAATAGACAGCGATGGGAATTTGCCGTAGGAGAGGAAGGTTCAAGAGGGAGGGGACGTATGTATATGCCTGCGGCTGATTCATGCTGATGTGCGGCAGAAACCAACACAACTGGTAAAGCAATTATCCTTCAATTAAAAATAAATAAATTTAAAAAAAGAAAGGGATCTGAGGGTCTGAGAAGAAAGGGCTCTGTCGGCAGGATCACCTTTGGGATGCAAGTGGCAAATCTTGAGGTTGAATGAGGTCTAGAAGCAGGAGAGTAGAAGCTCAGATGAGGAAGGGACCCCAGATTAAAGAGAAAAACAGGAAGAAAATGCTAAGCGGATCTTTAGACAATACCCAATGCTATTGCGATATTTGTCACTGGGGGTAACTGGGGTTCCTCTTTCGTGGAGTGATGGTGGAGTTAGAGCTTCGGCCATGCCCTAGAGAAAACCTTAGCTGGTCCACTGAATTTTGCCCTTTTTTGTCGTCTCTTTTGCAAAACGAGACTGAAAATCATGGCGCCTGCCTGAAGGGCTGGGTGAAGTGTTGCTTGTGAGAGGCATTGGGCAGTGGGAGAGGACTGTGGCCCAGTGCAACTGTGCATGGTGGGCAGTGTCAGTGGAGGTGGTGTTGGTGTTATTCGTGGCAGTGGGGGTGTTGATAGCGGTGATGCTGGTGGTGGTGTGGAGGTCTTGGTGTTCATGGTGGGGGTTGTGACCGCGGTGGTTGTGGAGATGGTGGTTGCGGTGTTGAAGGTGGTGATGATGAGGGTGGAAGGGATGGTGAAATGGTGTTGGTGGTGCTGATGGTGATAGTGGTGTGGTTGATATTGTTTCGGCTGTAGTAAAGGTGGTGGTGGTGTGATGGTGAGGATATGATGGTTGAGATTATGGAGGAGGTGGTGTTATTTTAGTGATGGTGGTGGAGGTGATGGCTGAGGAGGTGGTGTTGGAGGTGTGGGATGGAGGAGGTCGTGGTATTTAGAGTTGTGCTGGTGATGGCTGAAGTGGTGGTGCTGGAGGCGGTAGTGTTGGAGGTGATGCTGATGGTGGTGGTAATGGTGCTGCTGTTGGAGGTGGAGGCATTGATTTTGGAGGTGGTATTGGTGGAGCAGGTGTGAGTGGAGTGATGACAGAGATGGGATCTAATCTTTACTCAGCATTTACTAGGGACCCACACATTGTACTCAATGTGCTCTATTTGAATTATCCCAGTTTAATTTTGATACCAACCCTTCAAGGGAGGTTTTACTTCCTTATCAGACTCATTCATGGAGGAGGAAACTGAGGCTTCAAGAGGTTACATTGCTTGCTCTGGATCACAGGTGGTAATTCACAGAGTTGGGATACAGCCAGTCAGCCCATCTGGTCTAAAATCACACTCTTAGCACCTGCACTCAAGGGCCCAAGCACGGACATGGCACCAGCCAATGTTTACTGATCACAGTCTCCTGTTTCGAGGGGAAGGTGAAGCCCAGGACCAGGGCCCACACACCCAGTCCCAGACTAACAGGAGACCCAAGGGACCCCAGGTCTGAGGAGGAGTAATCAAACCTGTGAGCTGGAGGATCTGGTCATCGACGTGGGTCACGGCCTCATCGTGCATGACCTGGCCTCCAAGGACAAACTCCAGGCATCCTTGGCCCACAAGCTCATGGACCTTGGCATTGTGGGCAGAGAGAAAAAGCCAGGTTACAACCCCCGAGCTGCGCCTGGTTGTGTTTGTAGGGGACGTGCCTATAGCATCTCACGGTCCTTCCTTCAAACTCCTCACCTTCATTTATTCTGCAAAAGCAGGACCCTGTGTCCAGTACTTAGACCAGCACCTGGCCCATGGCTGCTGCTTCATCAAATATACATATATAAGCACATGTGTTTAATATTTTGCTTTTGAAATCATGTCAGCCTTCTGGAAACTTGGGCTTCCCAGGTGGTGCGGTGGTAAAAGAATCCCCTGCCAATGCAAGAGATTCAAGAGATGCAGATGTGATTCCTGGCTCGGGAAGACCCCCTGGAGAAGGGAATGGCAACCCACTCCAGTATTCTTGCCTGGAGAATTCCATGGAGAGAGGAATCTGGCGGGCTAGAGTCCATAGGGTCGCAAAGAGTTGGACTCGACTGAGTGACTAACACTTTCACTTTTCATATGATTATCCATATCAGGAAATTTAACATGAATAATGCTGCTATCGAATTCATAGACTTGACTCAAATTTTACCATTTGTTCCATTGATGTCCTTTCTTTGGTGTAAGAGTCAATCTAGGGTCATGAATTGCTTTTAATGCCATTTCTCTTTATTATCCTTTAATTCACAACACTTCCTGAGCCTTGCTTTTTCTTTCATGGGATTAATAGTTTTGAAGCTTATCAGCTGCTATTTTGTATGTGTGTGTGTGTCTGCTCAGTCATATCCTGCTCCTTGTGATCCCAAGGTCTGTAGCCGGCCAGGCTCCTCTTTCCAAAGAATTTTCCAGGCAAGAAGATTGGAGTGTGTTGCCATTTCCAATCCAGGGGATCTTCCTGACCCAAGGATCAAACCCATGGATCTTGCATCTCCTGCATTGGCTGGTGGATTCTTTACCACTGTACCACCTGGGATATTTTGTATAATGTCCTTCAAATTGCATTTGTCACGATTGGAGGACAAATGTTTTAAAATACACAAATTAAGGGAGGAACGGAAATATAAATAAGGCCAAAGACTATGGCAGTGAGGCCACCGCACTGTTTATAGACTGCACTTGGATTGCTGAAGGTGCAGTATTAGCAGTTCACTCACTTGAGAAATTTTGAATAACACCTGCTGTGTACTGTTTTAAATGAGCACTGTGAAATGCAAATGTCTCCTTCCATATTAATCAATAAGAAATGCCACAACCATCAGCGATTTCTGGCCTTAAAATGTGAATGAGAGCTCCCAAAACTGCGATCCAGTGACGCTGTCCTCCCTCCACGGTGACTGCTGAGGAGCTGGGGGAACGCAAGAAACCAGGTGAACAGGGAAACTGGATTGGCCCCAGATAGCTAAGGTGCATATGAAAGAAATGAATTCAGTGAGCCCAGAGGCTTGCATCTTCCCATACAAAGAATGCTAAATTCCTTAACTTGATACCTGACCTTTGATGTTCAGACTGCCTGCTTTCTTTGTTGCAAAGTTGTATATAACCTGACTTCCCCCCTGCCTCCTTGGAGCAGTTTTCTCAGAGCTACTGAGATGCTGGCTCCTGGGCTCAGAGCCCTAAACATTCCCGCTAAATAAAGTAACTCTACTTTCAGGTCGTGACTGTCTTTTTCGGTCGACAGCATCTATTGCCCATCAGTCACTGCCCACTCAGTGAGGATTCAGCCAAAACAAAGCAGGGAAAAACATTGCCTTCCAGGGCTACACCATGGAGTTGCCTGCCCAGGTCATAGCCAGACCACGTGTTTAACTGGGGGTAAGAGACAGACAACTGATTTGGGGGTATCCATGAAAAGGAGTGAGGACTGCCCCCTGGAGACCCTAAAGAATTATGCTTCGAGTCAGGATACCTGACCCAGAATCCCACCTGGCTGGTATAAGCTGTGTGACCATGAGCCCGTTGCCTGCCCTCTCTGTACAGCATGGTTAGTATTCCAACTATACTGGCTGTTGGAAAGAGTCATTTCAATAATGTGTACAAAATCTGGCAAGCACCTGGCACGTGGGAGAGCCTGTGTAATGGGCTCTCATCTCCACAAGCTGCAGGTTCCCATCCCCTCTGAAGGTAGGGGGGCAAACTGGTGGACACCCTGTTTCACCATCTGAGCTTTGCTACCTTGAGCAAGACCCTGGGCCTCTGGGTCTCACCATCAGTGACTGTTGCGGAAAAAGGTGAAGCCTGGAGGGACCAAGCAAGCACCAAAGAGGCATCCCAGGCACTTCCATCATGTGGTTACTCCAAGTACAGCCTCTCTGAGGAGGGAGGTCACTCCCACTGTAGATGCAGCTGACAGAGGCCACTGGCCACCTGTGATCACCCAGGGAGGTGGGGGAGCAGGCCCTGGTCCCAGGCTGCCCTCCGTGGAGCGGGGCCTCTCACTCCCCGTGATGAGTGAAGCTAATCTGCAGCCAGCCCTGAAACCACAGGGGCTGGGGCACGCCCCTGGCTGGGTCACCAGCTCCCGTTCCCATGGGGGCCACACGGATGTGTAAATGAAGGAAGAGAGTGTGGACACAGGGCACCCCTGGAGTGCCCAGTGTCAGAGGTGACCCCATTCACACCAGCTGAATGCCAGCAGGGTTGCGACAGCTGCAATGAGTAGCCAGAAAGGCAGGATTAAACACAAACCTATCTCCTGGGTATGGGGCTGACCACAACTCTCATCTAAACTCTGAGAGCAGCCCCAGAGAGTTTAGGGCCTCCTGGTTTACACAGCACAGCCCTGGCCACAGAGAGCACCACCCCAGGAGCTTCCTGAAGGGTCATCACTGGGACCCCCAGGCCACTCCTCTCTATAGCTCACCGGCGAGGACCACCCTGGAGGGCAGCGTTACCTGGAGTTTCTGCTTGGCTGACGCGACGCCATCCCACCACAACCGGAAGAACTCCTGGTCCACGATGATGAACCTGTGCTGCTTATTACGGGTCAGCTCCTCCACTACCGAGGTGTGGACTTTCGTGACATAAGCCTGCATGCTCTCCTAGACTGGGGGGTGGGGAAGGGGGACACCATCACACCAGCTCCATCAGGAACCCCGGAGGCCAAGGAGTAAACTCCAGGGACCCACAGTGTCGGGGGGCCCCTGGCACTCACACCATCTGCCCCGGACCTGCCCTCTGCTCTCACTGCTGTTCCAACAAGGGAGCCTCTGTGCCCACTCTGTGCCAGATGCACAATAAACGGTGCACGGGGGGAAGGACACGGGCAGACACTCCTTGATGGGAAGGAAGGTGCTCTCCTGGAGAGATGCCTGTGAAACAGATCATGGCACTGTATGTGACAGAGGGACACGCCGGCCAGGCCCAGGGTCAGGGCAGCCTCCCAGAGGGACACGCCGGCCAGGCCCAGGGGCAGGGGCAGCCTCCCAGAGGGACATGCTGGGTGGCCCCGAGGCTGCCATGGGGGGACACACCAGTCAAACCCAGGGGCCCCAGGGGAGAGGTCCAGGGACTCAGAAGGGCTTCCTTGGGCTGGAATGATGGGGGGGTGTGGGTGCTGGGAGATGGAGCTGAGAGGAGCTGACCCCCTGTAGATCTACCTGCCTCCCCCCAGGCAGGGAGCCCCCAGGATGGAGCCTCAGCTGCTTCACATCCGGGTCATCCTGGCTCACTGTGGAGCCCAGAGATGCTGGTAAAGGAATGCAAAGAGCACCGGGCAGGGAGTCAGCAGGCCTGGTGGCTATTTCTGGTGAACTTGAGCAGCCTGATCCTCCCTGGGCCTCAGTTTCCCCTTCTGTAAACTGGAAGTGGCAATCATGCTTCCCAGAAAGTCAGCACTCTACACACCTATGGGTGCCCCTCCCAACAGAGGCTGCCCAGTGGGCCCAGGACCAGATTCAACACAGCCTCAAAGCTCTTGCTGCCCCTCTCTCTTTAAAATGAGCTACTCTTTTATATCCGCTATCACAGAGCGATTTTGTTCATTTATTCATGTATTTACTTTCTCCTTCCAAAAAACAGCTCTAGGAGGTTGGTGCGTGCATGCGTGCAGTCACTCCAGTTGTGTCTGACTCTGCGACCCCATGGACTGTAGGCCACCAGGCTCCTCTGTGCATGGGGTTCTCCAGGCAAGAATACTGGAGTGGGTTACCAGGCCCTCCTCCAGGGGATCTTCCTGACCCAGGGGTGGAACCTACGTCTCTTATGTCTCCCGTATTGGCAGGCAGGTTCTTTACCACTAGCACCGCCTGGAAAGCCCAAGGAGGTAAGTAATAATACCCAACCACTTGCCCTAGAAACCTAAAGAAATCAGAGTCTTTTTATCTTTTTTTTCTGCCCTCGTTCATTCATTCCTTCAACAAATTTTCATGGAGTGTCTATCCCATCCATGAAGCAGCTTGAGGATATGTCCATAGACATATTGAATGGATGAAGCCTCTTCCCCATGGAACTGAAGCTCTAGTGGGGAAAACAGACATTCAACAAGCCAGTAAGTAAAATGTACTAAAGGGAAGTGTTTAAAAACTGATTAATGGAGACAATATAGGTGAAGCACACCTACTTTATTTAATACTTCCCTAAGCAGTCTCCTTGAGCAGAATTCAGAACGGAGTGTGTGGCAGAAAAGTTTTAGAAGATAAAGAATATTCTCTAAGGGGAAGGAAGGAAAAGGAATAGGAAAGCTGAGAAATCTAGCTGGGGCCACATACTCCGTCTTGTTGGGCAAAACGTACAGGGAAATAAGATTCACACTTGAGATTGACTTGGCCACCAGGATTTTGCTGCTCCACAGACTATTTCTGGAACATTTACAGGGACAAGAAAGTTACCCAAGATTCGGTTTACTGATGTGACCTCCCAGACAAGAGAGTGCCTATATATTGGGCCTAGAAAATGCTCTCAATGTTCTCAATGGAAGGAATGGGGAAATGGAATAGGGGAATAGATAGGGATGTCAGGAAGACCTCACCAAGAAAATACTTTTAAGGAACAACCAGGAGGAAGAGAGAGGCTGGGTCTTGCAGGCCTCTGGGAGCAAAGCCTTTGGGGCAGAGGGAACAGCCGGTGTGAAGACCCCTACCACCCATCAGAAGTGGACATCAGGGCACAGAGAGGGTCCCCTGGACGAGGAATGTGACCGTGGCCTGACACAGGGCCATGCACACTCCATCTAACCTTTGCAACCTTTGGTTCTCCCTAGCACACATGGGGAAAGTGAGGCTGAGAGACAGGAAGTGACCAACGCAAAGTCCGCTCCTCAGCCTGTCTGTAGCAGATCAGGACTTGAATCCAGGCCGATTCCAGATACTCTAGGTCGACCCCGGGCTGCACAGCCAGCACAGGATCCGGAATGGAGAAGGAAGCTACAGCTTCAGAGGTGGCAAGGAGTGCGGCACCAGGCTCCTACCTGGACGGTAAGTAGCCGGCCCACATCCAAGCGACTGTAGGGTACCAGGGACCCTGATCGTGGCCTCAGGCTGGGTTCCCAGAAGCCACAGTAACAGCAGCTGCGTGAGCACTGACCCCATCCTAGCGGCCTGCGGACTGGAGCTGGGTCTGGCAGTTTCAAAGACCTCCGGTTTAGCAATGGGGCACACTGGGCAGCCTCAGCTCTCTGCCTTTTGGGGGAGGGACCAGGGGCGGGGGAGTGGGAGGCAGGGGCCCAGGTGATGCGGCTGGCACTGGCTGACTGCCTTTCAGCACTCCACCCCACCTCCAATTTCCTCTCCCTCCCTTTCCAACTTTAAGCCAGATTTAAGATGCCACCTCCCTTTCAGAGTCTCTCTTTCTGGCCATAGTTCCCCTCTCTCCAATGTGCAAGCCTCTGCCTTGGACCTCTGGCAGCCTTTCCCACGAGGCATCCCAGCCCCTCTCTACCCCAACCCCTCTTAATTCAGACTCTGTCCTGCAAAACTCAACACTCAGTAAGGGCCACCACCAGAATCCCGCCCTGATAGTTGTTCCCATTGGGGGCCTTGCAAAAGGGATTGTTACCTCCATTTTAAGGAGGAAAGCTGGGTTTCCCAAATTGTATCTGACTTACCTAAGATAGTAAATAGAGGAGCAACAAGACTGCTTAACACTTTCAGAATTAGATCTGGATCGCCAGCTGTGCCCTTGGTAGGACGCCTCATCTCTCAGGGTCTCAGCATCACACCCATAAAACGGGATGGTCATGGAGGAGCCGGAGTCACTGACAGAAAGCACAGGAGGTGACAACCTCAGGGACTCCTTCCTGGAGGATGGCTGATCACAATGGTGCAAACTGGAGGGGCCAGAGTGTTGCTTAGAACTGTCTCTGTACCCACTGACCTGGGGGCCGGGGATCCATGGAGTGGGCTCTTCTGCCTGAGATCCAAATGCCCGACTGACATTTTCTATTGTGGCCAGAGATGAGACTCATTCTCCCTTCAGGCCACCTTGTCCACTCATTTAGCAAATACCACTGGCGAACGTGGTCTCCAAGCAGATCTTCATCCTCTCTGTCCCATCTCCCTTCCTTGGCCCACATCTGACATGATTTGACCTTGACTTTCCTCCTGTTGAGAACAGGGCTAGTTTCTTTTCCCTTTGTAGCTGGTGAGCACGTGACTCACTAGTAACCAACAGAATGTGGATAAGATGTCCTGTGTGACTCGGAGGCTGTCAGAAGAGGCAAGGTGGACTTTGCCTTGGTCCCCCGTGTTCCGTTGGTTACGTGTGGACCTGGGGCTGCCATGCCGTGAGGAAGCCCAAACCAGGCCACGTGGGAAGGAGACGCGGTGAAGCCCTGAGAGCCCTTTGAGAGGGAGAGGCAGGCCAGGCCCGCTGCTCCAGCCGCACGTGGCCTCACCCACGTGGAGACCTCACGCCGTGTCACACATGTGTCCGTTCTTGTCCTTTCCTCCAGGCCTGTGCATTAGCTGTTCTTGCTGCAGCTCTCTCAAGGTTGGATCTGATACTCATCCCCCACCTACCACCCATCCCTGCCTCTCACCTCCAGCGAGCACCTGGGCTGGAAATGATGGCTGACCTGGTGGGAAATACCCAGAGCCTTGTTTCCGAGGGGCCTGACCCTTGGTCAGCATGTCTTCCTGAGTCACAGCACTCACCTGTCTGTTCACCTTCCCCATCAGGAAAAGTCCCAGAGACACACACATCTGTTACCATCTGAGCCTTCTCTGCCGGGCTGTGTTCAGCCCTCCTGACCTACCTCCTGTGTTCTCCATCAGTGATCCCCGCTAGACCGCTGGCCCTTCCTCTCATCTGCTGGTCTCTTGGCACAAGCAGTCCAAAAGGACCAGGGCCACCAGTAGGTTGTCACCTGGTGGATACATCCCTCCTTTGGATGCCAAACCTCTGAAACTTCAGAGTCCAGAGTCATGCATGTGAGACTCCAATTCCCAAGTAGGTCGCTGGGAGTGATGATACATGAGGCCCCTCCTGTTTCCATCTCACATATTCTACCCACTGGGGACCCCATGCACTGGCCACAGATTTGGGGTATACATGCCTCCTAGAGGATGGCGCCCCAGAGTCACAGGTGCCCTCTCCAGGCTCCAGCTCACCTGAGCCTTCACCTGGCCACTCCATTCCTCACTCAAGCCTGCAGCTTCTGGAAACTGGGCTCACAGAGGGAGCAGAGAACCCATGGTCATGTGTTCCCATCACATCTCCTCACTAAAATGCACGTGTTGCCTGGTGTCACTATGTCCTCTCTTAGGGCCCTCACTCTAGACAAATCCAGCAGCAAAGTCATGGCACATTCAAGCAGCCTGTGGCATGGCCACGTAGGGATCCGCTGAGGCGTCCTGCCCACACACAGGACTGTGTCCCCAGCCAGAAGGGTCAGCTGCCGATCCTCCAGGACAGCTCCAGCTCCAAGATTCCCAACCAACATCTTGACCTCAACCACATGAAAGACCAGGAGCCAGAAATTCCCAGCTAAGCTGCTCCTGAATTTTTCACCCCAGAGACTCGCATGATGATAGCGCTTTACTGTAGTTAAGCCACAGTCCTCTAAATATAAATCAGTATTGCCCTCTCCCAGGTATCCAGTCCTGTGTGTGAATAAGCACCTAGGGAAAGGCTGGCAAGTCATCACCATACGCCCTTCTCAGGGTCTTACAAAGTTCTTCCTCCCAGGGACACACACAGTCTCTCCTCCAGTCAATGGATTTCGGGCTTGCAAACTGGCTCTGGTCTGGTGGGCTTCCCTGGTGGCTCAGACCACCAATAGGTAAAGAATCCGCCTGCAATGCAGGAGACCCAGGTTCAATCCCTGGGTCAGGGAGATCCCCTGGAGAAGGGAATGGCAACCCACTCCAGTATTCTTGCCTGGAGAATCCCAAGAACAGAGGAGCCTGGTGCACTATAGTCTATGGGGTCACAGAGTTGGACACGACTAAATGACTAAGCACGCACATACATCTGCTCTGGAACCTAGAAAGCGGTTGGGATTTTCAGTAGGAGTCTGCCTTTGGCCTTCTAAACCATTGATCCTCAATTGCTCCTCAGAGGACATGCCGACAGTCACCCATGTCATCTGTCCATCTATTTTGCCCTTAGGTATCCCTTTTCCTAGTAACCATCCCCATGGTCAGAAGTGGGTCTTGCTGTCATTTTGACCTTGAAGTTTGTCACAATAATTGCACTGACCTTGCTTCTGACAACTACATGCAGGCACCTGGCCTCTCCTTTCCGCATCATGTTACTGGGAGTGCCACCAGGAAGACCTTTCTGCAAAGGCTTGTCTGCCATTAGCCCCAGCCTACAGGGGCAGCCCCCACTCTGAGCTTGTTGATGATGTTGGTGCCTGGTAAACCGAGGGTCCCCGGGGCCTCCTGGGGAACATTGTCTGAGCTCACCTACCGCCTTCACTGCAGCCCCTTCCTACATCTCTGCATCTTTAATCCCTTCCCCCTCCGTCCGCCATGTAGAGCTGGCATCTCTTCTTCACGCATGTGGACCAACACTGACCAGCTTCAGAGCGTCTCTGCAGCCTGTCAGCCTGCCTCCTGCTGCTAAGTCCTCTCTGGCTGGCATTTATTTTACTTCGGCTGTCACAACAGGAAACAGAGGGGCTTAAACGGCAGACATGTATTTTCTCACAGTTCTCGAGGCTGCAAGATCCTTGGGGAGGGTTAGGGTAGGGGAAGCTTTTACAACGGCCTCAGAGGCTCACTGTACTTCGCTAAGGGGGTGACATTTCCCTTTGGGAAATGTCCCTTTTGGGGACAGACTATGGCACAGGAATAGCTCTTTCTAAAACAGGCTCTGCCATGCCCAGCCCAGAAGAGACTACTTGAGGTTGCTTTTTTTTTTTTTTTGAGTTTTTTCAAAATTAATTTATTTTTTAAGTGAAGGATAATTGCTTTACAAAATTTTATTGTTTTCTGTCAAACCTCAACATTAATCAACCATAGGTATACATATATCCCCTCCCCTCCCTCCCATCCGCTTACAGGTAGCGAACTGTTGTCAGGCAAAAGAGTTGATGTCACATGTTTTGGAGAATCCAATGAAATGCACCACAAAATCCACGTTGAACCCAAGGACCATGAGAAAAGCACAGGGTGCTAGCATCCTCCCCACAGCAAGGCCAGCTTGTTCCAAGTGTGATGCGTGGGTGCTGGCCTGTGACCCAATCTTGCCCTGGGCCGTAGCTGCATGTGAGCCTGTGAAGCATGAATTGTTCTGGATGATCTAGAGAAAGAACAGCCCAACTCTTCTTTGTGCTGCGTGGGAGTTCGTGAGATGAACACACAGGCACCATTTCCATTTCATCCTTGAGACATCAGTGTTCTCTGTTCTCTAGGGCAAGTGACCAGCCTGGGGACTCACAGTTCCCTTGATGGGCAGACTTCCCCTGGCTGCCCCCAGTGCCAAGAATGTCGCCACAGCAGGGTGGACCCAGCATCCTCTTGCTTCCAACCCTCCATCACTCCCAGTGTCTGCCCTCCAGGGGGCTGGCCCTCAGCGTGCATCTCAGAGCCTCCAGGACCTGTCCTACTGCCTTTTTCGTCTCACTTCCCACACCCTCTTCTGCTCTGTTTCATCCAGAAGCTGCTGGAAGGCCCACTGCCCACCATCATTATGAACCTTTCCCGCTGTTTTCTGTCTGTTGTGCCTGATCCACCTGGAAGGTGATACCTGGAAGGTGACTTCTCTCTTCACCTGGAAGGTGACTTCTACCTGACAGTGTGGTTGCATGGCCAAATCCTCTTTACAAGGTCAAGCCCTTTGCAGCCTCAGGCCCTTTGCATGTGCTGTTCTCTATACTGGGAAGCATCTTCCTCCACTTTCTGTTGGGCAGGTTGCTATTCTTCTCTTCTCCCTGTTCTGAGGTCCCCACCTACCTTGGACCTTCCATCACCTCCTCCATAGCATTTACTGATGAACACAATTGTGTATTAATTTTTTGTTTAGTTAACACTCTCGTCACCCACTAGACTACAGGCTTCAACATGCTCCAACAGGCTCCAGTTTGCTCTCTTCTGTATCAGCCCCTGGGACAAAGCAGGAGCCCTTTACCTTTCGTGTGGAAAGGACGCATGGATGTCACTGTCATGGACACGGCTGTCCCCTTCTCCCCTGGATGACACGTGTGATACTCACGGTGCAGCGTATAAGGCTCGGCTCAGCTCAGCAGCTCACCCCAACTCCACTTCTCCCTGCTATGTGAACAGGACACCGAACCCTGGAGCATGGAGACACACAGCTCCTGGCAGTCTGACTCAGAGTCCCAGGCTTCTGATCTGTACAATGGGGATATGTAGGATGGTTTAGATATTAAGCTGCTGGGGCTATAAAGTGGCTTCCCAATGCCTGACCACAGAGAGCACTCCACTCACACATCGCAGATCCCTCCCCGCACCCTAGGCTGCAAGGCTGCCCTGGGTCATCTTCTCAACTTTTCATCAGTGAGCAACCACTGAACACTGACACTGTGCTGGAGGTGAGAGAGCAGATGTGTTGCTTCCAGGATGTCCTTGCTAGGGAGTGAGGCCTTGGCCCCGATGGACTCCGCCCAGAAGAGAAGCTGCTCCGATAATTTGGGGGCTCCTGGGAAATCCTGGAAGCCTTCCTAGAAGAGGGGACAGCATGCTGAGGAGTTGGCTGTCAGCCACTAGTCCCGGGCCAAGTTGTGGGTGGAGAGTCAGGGGGAGGTGGGAGCTTGTAGGCTCTTTCTCTCTCTGTGCTCCTTCTTCACCTTTCAAAGCTCAAGCTGGCCCCTCTCCCTGGCCCTCTCGCCTCCCTCCTTTGCTGGGGCTGGGGGTGGTTCAGGGAAGGCACAGTATTCAAGTCCATCGACCCTTGCATCTTGGGAACATTAGCACCCCGAGGGGTATTTTTTGGCCCGTGTTGGGGGAGGTAGCTGGGACCAGATCACCACCAGTCCTTCAGGATCTGGTCTGGGGCACCTCTGTTCTCCTCCTTGGAACTGGCTTCAAAGCACCCCCCCGCCAGCCACTGTATAGGGCATTCTTGGGGAGCAGGAGACAGCAGTCCTCCCCGCTCCCAGCAGAGTGAGGGTTAGAAAATGGGGAGACAGAAAAGGGTCTCGGGACACAGTGGAACAGTCCAGAGTTTGAGATCCCCACCCCCAGCCTCAGTTTCTCCTCTGTAAGATGGGCTTCACAGAACAGACGAGGCTGCTGCCCAGGGTCCGCACCCTGAGTCCTGAGAGCGCAGTCCCCACTCTGAACCTGCACGCCTCACCCAAACCTGGGAGACACAGGCTGGGAGAGAGAGGGGAGGAGGAGAGAGGAGAGGACGGAGAGGCAGGAGGGAGGAGCTGGTGCCAGGCCTGACCCCTCGCCTCTGGGAACACCAGAAAGGGTCACAGCCTCCAGGAGCCGCATGTCCAGCACCCGATTAGACTTTATTCTGGCCAAGGGCCCTACCTTCAGGTCTGGATTCTTGAAGTTTTTCCTGGCTCCTGGTTCCCAGCCATGCCTGCCCCCTGTTGTCCAGGAAGCAAAGAAGCCTCTTGAAACCTACGTGCACTCCATCAGGACCTCTGACCTCAGTTTCCCAAATTCATCTTGATTCGAGGGCACTCAGAGTCTGCTGCTCCTGGCAGCAGCCTGGTGGCTCCCCTCTGTCCCCAGGCCCTGCACCCATCCAGACTCCCTGGTTGTCTGGTCCACTCCCCTATCAGAGGCTGTGTGGAGCCCAGCACTGGACCAGGTGTGGGTAAAACGGAGTTCAGTTCAGTCGCTCAGTCGTGTTTCACTCTTTGCAACCCCATGGACTGTAGCACGCCAGGCTTCCCTGTTCATCACCAACTCCTGGAGCTTGCTCAAACTCATGTCCCTCGAGTGGATGTCGCCATCCAACCATCTCATCCTCTGTTGTCCACTTCTCCTCCTGCATTCAAACTTTCCCAGCATCAGGGTCTTTCTAATGAATCAGTTCTTTGTATCAGGGTAGCCAAAGTATTGGAGCTTCAGCATCAGCCCTTCCAGTGAATTTTCAGGACTGATTTCCTTTAGGATTGACTAGTTGGATCTCCTTGCAGTCCAAGGGTCTCTTAAGAGTCTTCTTCACCACCACAGTTCAAAGGCATCAATTCTTCAGCGCTCAGCTTTTGATCCAACTCTCACATCTATACATGACTACTGGAAAAACCATGCTTTGACTAGACAGACCTTTGTGGCAAAGTAATGTCTCTGCTTTTTAATATGCTGTCTAGGTTGGTCATAGCTTTTCTTCCAAGGAGCAAGCGTCTTTTAATTTCATGGCTACAGTCACCATCCGCAGGGATTTTGGAGCACAAGAAAATAAAATCTGTCACTGCTTCCATTATTTACCCATCTATTTGCCATGAAATGATGGGACCAGATGCCATGATCTTCATTTTCTGAATGTTGAGTTTTAAGCCAACTTTTTCATTCTCCTCTTTCACTTTCATCAAGAGGCTCTGTAGTTCCTCTTCACTTTCTGCCATAAGGGTTGTGTCATCTGCATATCTGAGGTTATTGATATAAAGGATAAACAGCATCCAGTCCCATCACTTCATGGCAAATAGATGGGGAAACAGTGGAAACTGTGGCTGACTTTATTTTTCTGGGCTCCAAAATCACTGCAGATGGTGATTGCAACCAGGAAATTAAAAGACACTTATTCCTTGGAAGGAAAGTTATGACCAACCTAGACAGCATATTAAAAAGCAGAGACGTTACTTTGCCAACAAAGGTCCGTCTAGTCAAGGCTATGGTTTTTCCAGTGGTCATGTATGGATGTGAGAGTTGGACTATAAAGAAAGCTGAGCACTGAAGAATTGATGCTTTTGAACTCTGGTGTTGGAGAAGACTCTTGAGAGTCCCTTGGATTTCAAGGAGATCCAATCAGTCCATCCTAAAGGAGATCAGTCCTGGGTGTTCATTGGAAGGACTGATGTTGAGGCTGAAACTCCAGTACTTTGGCCACCTGATGCAGAGAGCTGACTCGTTTGAAAAGACCCTGATGCTGGGAAAGATTGAGGGCAGGAGGAGAAGGGGACGACAGAGGATGAGATGGTTGGATGCCGTCACTGACTCAATGGATATGGGTTTGGGTAGACTCTGGGAGTTGGTGATGGACAGGGAGGCCTGGCGTGCTGCAGTCCATAGGGTCGCAGAGTTGGACACGACTAAGTGACTGAACTGAACTAAACCTCAAGTCAGTTTAGAAATACTTCCAGGCCACTTTAGAGCCCCTGTCCTCCAGATCAGGATGGGACCCCGCCAGCTGTGGAACCTGGGCACACCCTCCACCTCTCTGAGCCCCAGTGTCACTTCCTGAGAGCAGGCAGGGGAGCCCAGGTCTCAGAATGACCTCAGGTGCTGCCTAATGAGCTTAGTGAGCACAGCTGAATTCCCCATCCAGCTTGTGTCCAGGGCTCACGCAGAAGCCAGCACCATGGGGGCAGAGTCCACCCCACTGCTGATCCTGGTGGGGAAAACTTTCACTGGCAATGACAGCCTCATGGCAATGCCAGGGCCAGAGGGGCCTGGATGAGTATCCAAGGGATGTGCCCTCAGAGGCCAACAGGGCCATAATCATAGATGCTGGCCTTTCTACTCAGGATCCCCAGAGCCACAGGCCTCTGCGTGGCTAGAGCCACTGATGGATGTCTTTCCAGCTGGAATAAGAGCAACAAGTGGCCAGACCTTCCCCCTGCCCAGAGTCCTGGCTTCACTCTGACTGGCCCCTTGGCCATAGGCAAGTCACTGGCAGGTTTCCTCTGTACGATGATGTGATGCTACTTGGCTGGCAGGTGGGGCAGAGACGGATGGAGGTGCCTGCCAGGCTCATGTTAGGTACCCAGGCCTTTGTTTCTGCTTCCCTTTCCTTCCTGTCTTTCAGCAGTCTAGTGAGGTGAGTGACCCAAAGTATAGGGGCCACTTGGACACAGCCCAGCCGGGTGGGGGGTGGCCTCTGTCACTGTAACAAACTCACCTGGCCCTGTGGGTTCCTTTTCCTTGAGTCTTCACCACCGTCGGCCAGTAAATACCAGCACTTCCTTGAGTGCACAGAAGGAAACTGACGCTCAGAGAAGTTCAGTAACGGTCTGAGGCCACACAGCTGTCAGCGGCAGAGCCCCAGAGGTCTGTGTCCTTCTCAGGCAGCCTCCAGTTCCCCTGGGTTTGCTCCGTCCAGGCAGACGTTTCTGCAGAGGCAGAGGTGGTCAGGGGGCGGGCTCTCTGGGGGCTTCAGGTGGGTTCTCAGAGCCCCGATTGGTCTGGCCGCCTCTGTCTCCCCGTGGCTCCCTCCAGCCTCATGGCCCCCGCGGGTTCCTGCCCTGACCTCTCATCTGCTCACACTGAGCTCCCTCCTGGTCCCTGGATGCATCTGTCTGCGTCTCATCTCCCTGCCCCAGCCTGAGGGTTTGCTCCCACCTCGAATCCCTTCCTCTGCTTCTCCATCCCAGGAGTCCCCCTCACCCCTAGAAACCCTCCTGACCCTCCCCTCCAGGGGCAGGACTGCACCCATCATGTCTGCAGGACCAGGACAATGCTTCCAGGAGTGACCGTGCCTTCTCAGTGCAGAATCGCCGCTGAATATTGACGAGTGGGTGCGGAGTGAGCGAATCAATGAACGACACGTCGTCTTTCTCTGCTTTCCATAAAATCGGTGGGCAGGCTAGCTGTCCAACTTGCCCCATCACTCTCTGAAGCCCCTGCAGAGCCTCTGTGGGCAGGCAGGAGGTCATGGAAGGTCCTCAGCCTGGGAGTCGGACACGGGATCTGAGCCCCAGAGTGCGGGTGTGAGTGTGAGTGTGAGTGTGAATCCAACGCGGACATATTGGAAAAACACTAAACCCCAGGATGGCAACAGTTCTAGTGTACGTACAAGTCTAGGACAGGGACGTGTCCTCTCCTAATTTCTTCCAGCCCAGCTCCAGCAACTATGTGGAAGTGCAGGCGGTACTCTGGTTTGGGGGTGACCCAGTACAGGGGTTTTCTCCTTTTCAGGGACGTTCTCCCATGTGGAGTCTAAGTCAGCAGGTGAGAACTCAGAGGTATTGAATTCTTTGGGAGAGAAAAGGACTCCTTTCAAATCGTGGGAAAGGACTCTGCTTGGCTGAGCTAGGGCCATCTTCCTATTGGCGGTCATTTCTGTCCCCATGGACAGACTCACTGATGGGCCAGAATGTGAGGGTCAGTGATTCTTCTCCAGCCTCTGAGGGTTGTTGGCAAACTTTTTACTTCTATAGCTGGTAGGTACATCTTCCCAGCTTTGACCTTCATCTTCACACATCTTTCTACCTAGGTCTGTGCATCCAAAAAGTGTTGGTCACTCAGTCATGTCTGACTCTTTGCAACCCTATGGACAGTAGCTCACCAGGCTCCCCTGTTCATGGAATTCTCCAGGAGTGGGTTGCCATTCCCTTCTCCAAATTACCTGTCTTACAGGGACACAATTCTTATAAGAGCAGGGTCCACCTGAATAATCTCATTCAGACTTTATCATCTGGCTAAGGACCCTCTTTCCAAACAAGGTTACATTCTGAGGATGAGGGGTTGTGATGTCAACTTAGGGAATTGGGGGAACATAGTTCAACCCATAATGCTCAACCTCATAATTACCCCCAGAAGGTTTTTGCTTCCTATCTTCTGAGCGCAGCGCACCTGCCTGATTTGGCACCAAAATTCTGGGTTGGAATCTGAAGAAGTGGAGAGCTGGTGATGTAACTCAGTCCAAGACCAAAGGTCTAGGAATTGGTGGGTGATGGTGCAAGTTCTTATCTGAGTCCAAAAGCCCCCAAAGCAGGAACACGGGTGTCTGAGGGCAGGAGAGTTTGGAGAGCTCCAGGGGACAGAGACTTCACCCTCCCCCACATTTGTTCTGAGCTTCCCTGATAGCTCAGTTGGTAAAGAATCCACCTGCTGTGCAGAAGACCTCCGTTTGATTCCTGGGTCGGGAAGATCTACTGAAGAAGGGATAGCCTACCCACTACAGTATTTTTGGGCTTCCCTTGTGGCTCAGCTGGTGAAGAATCTGCAGGCAGTGCGGGAGACCTGAGTTCGATCTCTGGGTTGGGCAGATCCCCTGGAGAAGGGAAAGGCTACCCATTCCAGTATTCTGGCCTGGAGAATTCCATGGACTGTATAATCCATGGGGTTGCAAAGAGTCGGACATGACTGAATGACTTTGATTTCATTTCATTTCATACTTGTTCTATTAGGCCCTCAACAGATTGCATGAAGCAATCTGCACTGATGTCTCTGACTCAGATGCTAATCTCCTCCGAAACTCCAACTAGAAATGGGTGGATATACATAAATGTACAGGATCCCAGCAGAGGAAATTAGACCTCAAACTCTATAGCTGATTCCAAGGAATTGTTGCTTTGCCAGGTGTGATAATGGAATTGTGCGTGTAAGAAACACACATGATGTAGTGAAGAGGTGATTCCACTGAAAACCCTCCAGGCAAGGAATGTGAGCAATGGAAAGAAGTGAGAGATGAAACCAGTGAAGCAAAATCTTGATAATTTTTAAATGTGAGTGATGCCGTGGTTGAGTACGAGCCAGTGTTTTCATAATGCTAGTTCTGGGTCCCCCGTCCAGATTCTCAGATGAAGCGAGTCCTGGAGAACATTTGGAGTGACCGCTTTCCTATGATGGTGGGCGTTGTCATTCCCTCCTGCCATCTCTTCTTTTCCCCCTTCCTATGCCAACCCACTCTTTTCTAGGAGGGGCTGACCAACCTGAGAGCCCGTCTCATGGCCTGCTGGTTTTCATAATGGCCACCAGAGGGCGCAGTGGCCTAAGGCAGCTGCTGGAGTAGGCCCTGAAATTTATGACAAGCAGATGGAACTGCTTAAGTGTCCATGAGTCTTGGGGGCAGAAGCCATGTCAGCTGTTCCTTTGAAAGACATGTATTTAGGTTCAGTCAACATAGCATTTTGGGCTTCCCTGGTGGCTCAGCGGTTAAGAATATGCCCGCAGCGCAGGAGATGTGGGTTGAATCCTTGGGTCTGGAAGATCCCTGGGAGAACGAAATGGCAACCCACTCCAGTATTCTTGCCTGGGAAATCTCATGGACAGAGCCTGGTGGGCTACAGTCGGTGGGGTTGCAAAGAGTCAGACATGACTTAGTGGCTAAGTGACATTAAAAAAAAACCCTAAACATAGGAATTTAGCTTCCTATGCCTTTGTCTTTGACCTTTGCATCTTTGAGGCTGGAAGAGGAAGGACAGTGTAAACCCACAGTGATTACCATGGCTGCCTCCACAGCTGGTCATCTGCTGTGACCCCACCTCTCACCCCGCCATCCCTGGTCCCTTACCTCACTGGATTCTGAGTCAGTGTCTGAGGCAGGTACATGGGCAGGCAGAGCCCAGGTCATGTGCCTGCACCATAGCACGGGGAGAAAGGATGTCCAGCATCCTTTTACTTCACTAGTATGGCAGTAAGAGAGCTTGGCTACATAAGGTGGAGCATTTCCCAAAGAAAGACGGTTAACTTATAGGAGGCAGAGGAGAACAGACAACTCAAAGAGTCATAGATAGTGCCCTGGGGTGGGGAGGCAAAAGGACCTTTCTCAATTGCTGACTCTGGATGGTGCTGGTCATTTCCTGGCTCCATGGAATCCTTGCAGCAATCCAGGCAGCAACGCAGGCAGGTGGGAATTATCTTCATTTCACAGATCAGGAAGCTGAGGCAATGCATCTGCACAGTCTGAGCTGCAGGCTGGGGCACAGGCCAGGATGCATGGCTAATATTTTCTCACTAGCATCAGAGTCAATCACAGTTCTCGCCAGGTAACTTCAAAAGTCTTGCGGTGCTTGTCTTTAAAGCCCCTGACTCTCTCTTTCCTGGAACACTCTGGAGGTTACCTGTATCTGCATCTCCTGAATTGCTTTCTAAAGACCAAAACTAAATGCTTTTCTTATTTGCAACCACCTGCATTAACGTTTTTAGTTGATATTAGAAGGGGAGAGGAAGGAGTAAAAGGAAGATGGAGATAGCAGGAGAGGGGAGACAGGCAGGAAGGACCCCAAATTTTAGGCCCAGGACTAGCTGTTGAGCAGTGTGAGACCCACTCTGGAACTGATGCTGTCAGACTGAAGTGGGCCTGCTATATCTGGACACAGAGACCACCAGCCTGATCCCTGAGAATGGTGGGGCTAGGTGTTTAAAGAGTACAGAGCTTCTGTTTGAAAGTGAAAATTGAGCATCTTTTCATGTGTTTGTTAGCCATCCGTATGTCTTCTTTGGAGAAATGTCTATGCTCAACATCACTCATTATTAGAGAAATGCAAATCAAAACCACAATGAGGTACCACTTCACACCAGTCAGAATGGCTGCGATCCAAAAATCTGCAAGCAATAAATGCTGGAGAGGGTGTGGAGAAAAGGGAACCCTCCTACACTGTTGGTGGGAATGCAAACTAGTACAGCCACTATGGAGAACAGTATGGAGATTCCTTAAAAAATTGCAAATAGAACTCCCTTATGACCCAGCAATCCCACTTCTGGGCATACACACCGAGGAAACCAGAATTGAAAGAGACACATGTACCCCAATGTTCATCGCAGCACTGTTTATAATAGCCAGGACATGGAAACAACCTAGATGTCCATCAGCAGATGAATGGATAAGAAAGCTGTGGTACATATACACAATGGAGTATTACTCAGCCGTTAAAAAGAATTCATTTGAATCAGTTCTGATGAGATGGATGAAACTGGAGCCGATTATACAGAGTGAAGTAAGCCAGAAAGAAAAACACCAATACAGTATACTAACACATATATATGGAATTTAGGAAGATGGCAATGACGACCCTGTATGCAAGTCAGGAAAAAAGACACAGATGGGTATAACGGACTTTTGGTCTCAGAGGGAGAGGGAGAGGGTGGGATGATTTGGGAGAATGGGAATTCTAACATGTATACTATCATGTAAGAATTGAATCGCCAGTCCATGTCTGACGTAGGGTGCAGCATGCTTGGGGCTGGTACATGGGGATGACCCAGAGAGATGTTGTGGGGAGGGAGGTGGGAGGGGGGGTCATGTTTGGGAACGCATGTAAGAATTAAAGGTTTTAAAATTTAAAAAAAATAATAAAATTTAAAAAAAAAAAAAAAAAGAAAGTGAAAATTGCTCAAGTCGTGTCTGACTCTTTGCGACCCCATGGACTATACAGTCCATGGAATTCTCCAGGCCAGTTCTGGAGTGGGTTGCCATGCCCTCCTCCAGGGGATCTTCCCAACCCAGGGATCAAACCCAGATCTTCTGCATTGGAGGGGGATTCTTTACCAACTGAGCCACAGGGAAAACCAAGAATCTCTCCAGTGGATCTTCCCAACCCAGGAATTGAACTGGGGTCTCCTGAATTGCAGGTGGATTCTTTACCATCTGAGCTACTAGGGAGCTTCTGTTCGGGAAGATAACATTTCCAGAAATGGGTACAGGGGATGGTTACACAACATTTTGAACGCACTAAATTCCACTGAACTGTTCACTTAAAAAGGTTAAAATGATGTTTCATGTCATATATGTTTTACCCCAGTTGAAAAAAGGACATCTTCACATCCAGGGGCCCAGGGAGTGGGCAGCCATGACCACACTTTACTCAGAGAACGCTAAAGCAGACAGGTGAATCGGGTTGTCCTGAGTTCCACGGCAGGGACATCAAATTTAGGGATCCATCCTGGATATTCCTGCTACCAAAAGGAGGGTGACTATCATTCAGAGGCGTATGCCAGTCACCTACCCTCATTGTCAGACTTGCTTTAATTGTTGCCTGAAAAGACTTGCACATCCTCCACGTGTTTCTTAGACTAAACAGTAAGATGCTTGCCCAAGTTGCTTTTCAGGAACTCGGAGTCAGTTGTGTCTAATGCATACTCCAGCCGATTAAGACGGCCCCTCTGAATATGCCCTGCAGAAGGTGGGTGAAGTCAATCGTTCAAGATTAAAAGTGAGAAAGCCATTGACTATCACATTAAAGAATTCTGGAGCCCCAGGTTTAGTGTGAATAGTCTGTGTTATGAAAACTTTCTCTCTTTCAGATAGCTTTTCCTGGGGCCTGGAAAAGCATTTAAAAATTAGTAGACATATTATAAGGATACTGATAAAATGCACCCTTGTAGTACTCCTTAAAAGAGTCTTTTTATACCAGATATAGTCTGAAGAGTAAGTTTTTGAATGGGTCCTCTTTAGGTACATTCTTTAACTAAGCAGCCTTTTTAAATTACACTATTTACTTTAATTTCAACTTCTGTATTGATCCATTAGGATCAGCTCCGGTTTATATAACTGGAGCTATGGGCTTCCCAGTTGAAAGAATCTAGTGCCTTTTCAGTTCTGTTCAGCTCAGTCACTCAGTCATGTCCAACTCTTTGCGACCCCATGAACTGCAAGCATGCCAGGCCTCCCTGTCCATCACCAACTCCCAGAGTTTGCCCAAACTCGTCCATTGAGTCGGTGATGCCATCCAACCATCTTATCGTCTGTCATCCCCTTCTCCTCCCGCCTTCAATTTTTCCCAGCATCAGGGTCTTTTCAAATGAGTCAGCTCTCCGCATCAGGTGGCCAAAGTATTGGAGTTTCAGCTTCAACATCAGTCCTTCCAATGAACACTCAGGACTGATCTCCTTTAGGATGGACTGGTTGGATCCCCTTGCAGTCCAAGGGACTCTCAAGAGTCTTCTCCAATGCCACAGTTCAAAAGCATCAATTCTTCGGGGATCAGCTTTCTTTATAGTCCAATTCTCACATCCATACATGACCACTGGAAAAACCATAGCCTTGACTAGATGGACCTTTGTTGGCAAAGTAATGTCTCTGCTTTTTAATATGCTATTTAGGTTGGTCATAACTTTTTTTCCAAGGAGTAAGCGTCTTTTAATTTCATGGCTGCAGTCACCATCTGCAGGGTTTTGGAGCCCCCCAAAATAAAGTCAGCCACAGTTTCCACTATTTCCCCATCTATTTGCCATGAAGTGATGGGACTGGATGCCATGATCTTAGTTTTCTGAATGTTGAGCTTTAAGCCAACTTTTTCACTCTCCTTTTTTTTCAATTTTTCACTTTCATCACAAGGCTCTTTAGTTCTTCTTTGCTTTCTGCCATAAGGGTGGTGTTATCTGCATATCTGAGGTTATTGATATTTCTCCTGGCAGTCTTGATTCCAGCTTGTGCTTCATCCAGCCCAGCATTTCTCATGATGTACTCTGCATGTAAGTTAAATAAGCAGAGTCCCTTTTACTGGGAGGCTATGGCTTGAGTTGTCTTGTCTGTCGCTACAATTCCTAAAGTAAGAGAAAGTTTACAAGAGATCTTGGGGCCATAAGTTTAAAGACGGCAGCTTGGAGAAGATGTTTTGAGAGTGGCTGGTGATGCCCTTGAGTCTGATATAGTTCAGAAAATTCAGGTTCTCAGTAATATAGGAACATATCTGAATCTACATGCATAATGGCATGAGCTCCCTTTGGATGACTGAACCACAGTTACTCCAATTTGAATTTTTAAAATACATGCTTTTCTTTAATGATTAATACAGATGTATAATGCATGTTTACTAGGCCTTCAGTAGATGTTTTTGGTTCATTTAAAATTGAAGTTAAATCATGGATAAACTACCATGCCTTCCTCATACCACAATATGTGAACATTTCCTCCATCATTTTCTCCTATTGTTTGCAAATCTGTTGAGAGTAAGCATTGATGATCAGAGTATTTCTCCCTCGATGCTTGGGTGGTTGCCACCTGCCCTGGGTCCTTCGTGTCTCTCAGTTCTAGGCCTCCTTTTTGCTTATGTACACAACTTCCTGCTATTCACATCATGGGGGGAAAAATCAGACATAGTGGTAGAGACTGTTTCTCTTTCACGTGGCCAGTATTACCTGAAACAGACACACAGGCAGAACCAGGCAAGTCAGTGCACTGGGCTCTCTCAAGGTCACAGTGCCCTAGTGTGAAAATGGGAGACTTCCTACATGCTGTTCCAGATGGGAGGACTGATGAGCCTTAATCTAACAGGGAGTCTCCTGACTACTGTTCAGTTGGTGCTGAGGCATTCCTTGACCCAGAAGCAGCCAGGATTCAGGCCCCAGCCCTGCAAAGGGAAAAGGAGGAGACGGCTGGGTAGAAGCAGGAGACCCTCTTGGGTGAGGGGGTGCATTTCAGATGGGAGGGTCTGGGGGGGGATCCAGGGTGGGGAAAGAGCTGGTAGAGTGGGTGAGGACTCGAGGGGCGGGGGCTGCAGGGAAGGAGGCCTGAGCCAGGGCTCGAACGGCTGCCTGGCCCACTGCCTGGATGGAGACTGATCTGGTGAGAGGTGGGCCTGAGTCCAGGGTGGACCTGTCACAGCAGTCCTTGGGAAGAGTTGGGGAACCAGGGCCTGGGGCCCCGACTTACTCAGGGCCAGAGGACGTATGGTGTCTGGAACCAGGTGGCACGCTCTTTCACATTCTTTAACACATTGTTGGCATAGAATTTGATGTTTGTCTGGGTAACAGGTGCGTCTATGTTGGAATACATGCCATCACTGGGTAGATCTGGGAAGACGTGCTCTCCATCCCAGTAAAACCCAAGGCTGAGACAGAGAGGAGTGCTAGGGGCCCCCATCTGGGAAGGGAGGCAGCCTGTGGTCCAGGAGCTTGCAAGTGGGGCTCAGCGAGGCCACAGAGCATCTGAGCCTGCAGCCTTTGCTCGGGGCCTCTGTCTCCCATCAGTTGGAAGGACAGGCTAGTGGCAAGCAGTGAAAGCCTTGTGGCCAGAAGGTGCCGCATCTCAGCCCTGTGGGATCTCGGGCACCCCACCCTGCAGGGCGCCCAGGGCATGATGGTAAGTCCCCACCGGGTCTCTTCTCCCAGCTGCCCCTTCATCCCGCTGACAATCTCCCCTCTTGAAAGAGGGGCGCACCCCTGCCTGTGACCTCACAGGCATAAAGGGACAGAAGGGGACTGAACCCAGGTCTTCCAGACAGCCCACAGGAGGGCTGTTCCCATGACTTGGAGGTCTTGGAGCAGCCTCCTGAGCCCAGTGTTGCTGCCCCACGGCTGCTGCCACAAGACCTTGGCTGCGTGTCTAGACCTCAGTTGTTCTTTCTGTAAGATGGGTGCTCAGTGAATCCCCTCAGGGGTGGCCATGAGGGTGGGGGCTGACGTGCTTCAGGGAGAGGGCTGGGAACAGGGTCTGGCCCAAGGCAAGAGCTCACGAGCAGTAGCCTTTCTCATCCAGGACATGCGTGAAGATTTCCTGCTGCACCAACAGGGACCTGGATCCTCTCCACACGAACTGCATCTCCTGAAAACCCAGAGGGAACAGTGAGGGCTCAGGAGCAACAGGGCTGCCGGGCTCCCCTCCCCAGAACCCGCCTGAGTCTCATGGCTGCTTGCGCCCCGCTCCCCTCTCAGTGGCTCATGGCCAAGGTCTCCCTCCGCTACCTCCTCCTCAAGATTCCTCCTGACCTCCCAAAGCCATGGGGGGTGGAGGAATTTGCCCTTCAGAAGGCGCCTGCCTGCATGTTCATCCCACCCCTCCTCAGGGCAAGAGCTGCTACCAGGGCCTTCCAGCCATGTTCTAACTCTACTTGAATGCCCCCAGACATGGGGAGCTCATCACCTCTCACTAATGGTACAGTCCATTTTGAAGTTCTGAGAGAAAGTGCTCAGGGCTACAAAGCAAAAACATCATCCTGCTCCTAGGAGCTCTAGCTCTGGCTACAGTGTTCCTGACTCCTCTGTGATGTGGTCTCTGCACATGAATCTGGGAAGCACACCCAGCACATAGACTTCCCTGCAGGAGAATCGAGCTGCCATAGGAAATGCGTGCAGGTCTCAGTGTGGTGCCTAGTAAGCTTAAAAAGCTTACTTCTCTTGCCCACAGAGAGCCCAAAATCTTTCTTATAAATCCTGCTAGCCATGTTACCACTGTTCTCCAGAACTTTATTATCAGAGTCATCCTGCACAGAATCCTTACATTGGTGGCTTTATGTCAGTTCGCTTCAGTGGCTCAGTCGTGTCCGATTCTTTGCGACCCCATGAATTGCAGCATGCCAGGCCTCCCTGTCCATCACCAACTCCCGGAGTTCACTCAGACTCACGTCCATCGAGTCAGTGATGCCATCCAGCCATCTCATCCTCTGTCGGCCCCTTCTTCTCCTGGCCCCAATCCCTCCCAGCATCAGAGTCTTTTCCAATGAGTCGACTCTTCACATGAGATGGCCAAAGTACTGGAGTTTCAGCTTTAGCATCATTCCTTCCAAAGAAATCCCAGGGCTTTGTTATCAGAGTTACCCTGCACAGAATCCTTACATTCATGGCTTTATTTACCCATCTGTAAAAGTGGATAATTTTAGTACTATCTGTTATGGGTTGAATGGCTTCCCCCAGAAAATATATGCTGAATTCTTAACATCATTAGCTCACGAGGCCTTATTTGGAAATAAAGCCTTTACAGAAATGATTGAAGAAAAAGGAGATCTTGAGGGTGGGTCCTGATCCCAATATGACTAGGGTCCTTAAAAAGGGGCAGTTTGATCCAGACACGCCCAGAGGGAGATGACATGAAGACACAGGGGGAAGTCAGCTGTCTTCAGGCCAAGGATGCCTGAGGCCACCAGAAGCAGAGAGAGGCCTGAAACGGACCCACCTGAACACTCTCGGAAGGTACGTGGCCATGTCCAGGGTTAGCATCAGCCTTCTGACCTCCAGGCCTGTTAACACATTTCTGTTGCTGGGAGTTCCCAGTTTCTGATACTTTCTCCAGACAGCCCCAGGAAATAGACTACATCATAGGCTGCTGTGAGGATTAAAGGAAACCCAGAGGCTGGTGGCTCCCACCAGGCCTGGCACTTCGTAGATGGCAAAGGCAGTGTCTGTGTGGTTGTTGAGTGTTACACTCACTCATGCTCGCTGCCCACCCATCAGATGAGTTATTATGTCCCGGGTACCCTGAAACCCCCACCTCCTCCTCTCTGCATCTAGCACGGTTTACTGAGTGCAGGTCTGTGCCAGTCCCTTTGGAGACTCAAAGAAGAAGGCAGTGCCAGCCCAGCTGAAGGGGGAAGGGGACTCAGAGCCACAGGCATCTGAGCTGGGCCTGCAGCTCAGCCAGGAGCTAGACCTGCGGGGGGAGAGAACCACTCATGCCGGAGGGCACAGCAGGGCAAAGATGGGGCTGGGACATCCTGGGGCCTGTGTAGCTGCCAGTATCCCAAATGCTTGGGAGAATAGCAGGGGCTCTGAGATGCAGGAAGGAATAGAGGGGGAGAAGCAGAGGCGGGTTGGCAGCAGTGGATGCAGCTCACTGCTCACCTGGTCCTTCTGCATGGCCTCTTTCAGGTCATAGTTGATCCGGAAGATGATGTGGCCACTGAAGCCTGCCAGGGCAAACAGGGTGGGGATAGTGGCAGAGGCGCCAAGTGAGTCCACCTGCCAGGAAAACTGCGGCCGGATCCCAAACGTTTCGTAGAGAAACTCACATCCTTCTGCAAAGAGATCAGCCTCCTCAGTGACTGAAGGGTGGCCCCTCAGCCCCTAACTCCCTTAAGGCCCCCTGCCCTTCTCTGGGACTGGAGTGCCATCTACCAGGCCAAGCAGGGTCTTGCTACTGTAGACACTAATACAGAGGGCTCCATCTCAGAATCATCTAAATATTCTTGTCTTTATTGATAATTTACAAGCCGCCGCAATGACCTGAGGTCAGGGTGACTGAAGAAAGTTCCAGATTTGATAAACAATTGACTTAAACGCCCTAAGGGCTCCATCAAATATAGTCTTCTGAACACCAAGAGAGCTGGAGGCTAATGTCTGCATTTTAAGATGAGAGAACTAAGACTCAGAGAACTCCAATCACTGGTGTTAAGTCAAACTGCCCTTCATTGATGAGTTGCCAGGAGTCACCAGGAGGAAGGTGATTGCTGGGAGGCTAGAGTGGACCAGAGGAAGATTCAGGGTCTGGGTACACAAAAGAGGTGATGAGGGTCAGCCAGGCTGTTGGACTTGGGGTGGGGCTCTGAGCCCTCAGGGACCGCTGGGAGCAGCAGAGGGTAAGCAGGAAATAGAGGAGACCAAGGAGATGCTGGAGAGAAAGGGGAAGGCCTGGAGGGTCCAGGTTGAGGGAGGGTGGATCAATATCACCACACTGGGGGGCAGTAAACTGTGGAGGGCACACCCTCTTCCCAGAGGGGCAGCCTCAGGAGGGCAGGCTTGATGACTGCTGACTCCGTGGCCCAGAATTCATCACTCACAGGATTCTCTCTTTGCTCACTGGACACCAGCTCAGTCCCAAGGGGTGACCTTTCACTGGTCTAATCAGTCACGGCAAGATCATTCTGCTCCGCCGGATATTGTTTTCCCAGCCTGTTAGAAGCTGGAGCTGGGCTTGTACTATGGTTATAGTTTCAAAGATACGTGGGTTAAGCCTGTTTGGGTTTCAGAGTAAGGTTTCTCACTTTTTCTTAAAAATGAGAGCTAGGAAGATAACACCCCTTGCATATCTTTCCTTCCTTGAATGTCGATGTATGGTGACAAGATGACTGGAGCTGTGGCAGCCATTCTGTGATCGAGGGATGTGAGAATATTAGAAACCTTAATGGGCGGCAGAATCAGACCCTAAGTCATCCCTCTTCTTTGTAAGTAAATAGTAGATATCCTAACGATTCAAGTCACTGTTATTCAGTCTCTCTGGACTCAAGGAGAAAGAATTCCTGAGACCTAAATGAACAGGTGATTAACGAATAAAATAGCTAATTGCCCCCCATGACACATTAGTCCCCTTCCTTTTAGTAACAAAACCACAGAGTCCCTCTTAGGACAGGATAATAGACTTGGCTGGAGACTGTGTTTCCAAGCCTCATGTAGAAAATAGACCATGTGACTAAGTGATAGCCAATGGGACATGGATATATATAAATAACGCATTCCCCAGCCTCCCATGGAAGATAGACCATGTGACTAGGCTCTGAACAATGGATATGAGCAGAAATGATGAAAGTTCTGGGTCACCTGGACAAAGATGCACCTGCCCTCTCCCCACCATTTTCTTTCCCTCTTTCCTGCTGAGATGGCATTTCAGCAGGGTGAGCCACCTGCAGCCATATAAGGAAGGCAGAGACACCCTGGGGATGCAGAGCAAGAGAGACAGCAGTTTATGCCTGGATTACTCTGTGACGCTGTGCTGCGTGCTGTGCTTAGCCGCTCAGTCGTGTCCGACTCTTTGTGACCGCATGGACTGTATCCCACCAGGCTCCTCTGTCCATGGGGATTCTCCAGACGAGAATACTGGAGAGGGTTGCCACACCCTCCGCCAGGGGATCTTCCTGACCCAGGAATCAAACCAGGGTCTCCTGCTTTGCAGGAGAATTCTTTACCAGCTGAGCCGCCAGGGAAGCCTGTGACACAGCACCCCACCAGTAGCCCAGAACAGCCTGCCATTGTAGACTTCTCCCCACCAGAGAAGTGACCTTCGCTCTTGCTTGAACCACTGTCACTCAGTCATGTTTAAGCAGCTGCACATGCGTCCTAATGAGCACAGTGATCAGGTCAAGACCTTCCTAACCAGTGCACAGTGGGCAGATCCAGAGTGCAGGGACCAAGGTGACGGAGAGGACAAGGGGACCTAGGGATGAGACTGTTGCCCCAGCTGGAAGGTTGCTTCCTTCCTTTTCAGGAGACTGTTAAACATGCTTTAGTCCTCTGCGGAGGAGTCAGAGAGAAGGAGGGAGGTGGAACAGAGGAGGAAATCCAGGAGACAGGGGATTACTGGTATTAGGAGGGGGAGGGCGGTTGGGGGCAGGCCCAGAGCTGGGGCTGGGGAACCAGGACAGCAGGGCCCTCGCAGGACTGTCCCAGGACCGTTCCAAGAGTGCCTTTCCTTCTCCAGGACATTTCACTTCTGTTGCTGCAGCTGGAGGAGCCCCGGCACCTCTGAGGCCCGATGGGGTGAGTGGAGAGCCCTCTCTCCGCGCCGCTCTCCCAGGCCTCCGCTGAGAATTCCAGCTGGGGAGCTGTCACCTCCAGGAGGGGACGAGCTTGTATCCCCAGGGGCTGCTGTCCACACTCAGCTTTTCCTGTTCACTGAGTTGCTGGGAAAAAAACATGTTCCAGGGCTTCCCTAGTGGCTCAGTAGTAACGAATCTGCCTACCGATGCAGAAGACGTGGGTTTGATCCCTGATCCTGGAATATTCCATGTGCCAATGAGCTACTAAGCTTGTGCACCACAACAATTGAGCCCGTGCTTTAGCGTCCAAGAGACACGACTACTGTGACCACGTCCTGTGACTACCGAAGTTTGCATGTGCTAAAGCCCGTGCTCCACAAGAGAGACCACAGCAACGAGAAGCTCTCGCACCATAACTAGAGGGCAGGCCCCACTTGCCGCAACTAGAGAAAAGCCAACGTAGCAGCAAAGACCAAGCACAGCCAGAAATTAATTCGTTAATTCAAAAAAGAAAGACCATGTTCCCCCATAGAAGTGTCTTGTCTACTACTGAGGTGGGTGGGTGCTGGCCTGATGCAAAGAGAAGGACATGGAGGATGGAGAGGTGAGAAAGCAAGCTCCCTGGCAGGCAGCCAGAGTGGTCTTGGTTAACGAGACACCTCAGAAGACCAGCTACAGCAGCAGAAGGTCAGAGGCCTTGACGTGCTTGGCCCGTAAGAACTCATCCATCCTGAGGTCTACCTGGGAAAACATTTTGACCTGAGTCCTGAGCCCACAGGGACCTTCCAGCGTCTTCCTTCCTATCCAGGGCCTGACTCTCAGCCGGGGTCTACAAAGGTGAGAAGGAGGACGGGGATCCGGGAGCAAGGAGGGTTGGTCCAGCATGTCCCACCTGACACATCTGAGGAACACCACCATAGTGGGCACAACCTATAGTCCCCGGAACTTCAGGGATGAGTGGTCTGAAAAGGGGCCCCTGAGAGTCTGATGCACACCCGCCCTCCCCTTGCACACCCTCCTGCACCTGGGCTGCAAGTTAGAGGCTGAGCAGGGCCAAGATGGACCTGGCTGGAGTCCAACTTGCCTACTGGGTGCAGGCAAACCCTTGAGCTCTCTGTGCCTCAGTTTCCTCATCTGGAAAATGGGGCTGTGAACAATATCACCTGCCACCAGGCTGTCCTGAGGCTACCAGGAGAGGATAGATGGGAAAGTACTTGGTTCAGGCACTAGGGAGAGGGGCTGAGCTAACAAGCCCCTCACTGACTGGGCTGGGCTCGGGTCAGATCTGTGACCCTTACCTGCTGGCAATGTGACTTGGGTAAGTTTCAGCAGCATTTGAGTCTCAAATTCAAGCTCTGTGAGTGATATTTTGTAAGACTCCCCATCTCCTGGACTGTCCCCAGATCTGAAGGAAATAAGTGTACGTCTTGTTCTTAGAACTGGGAGGTTATTTTGAGAGGAAATCGGTGTCCTTACTCTGCGGGTCCTGGGAGATTGGCTGGCCTTACAGATGGAGCCTCACAGAGTCCCCTGTGGAGGAACCACACTGTAGGCTTCCACAGCCCTTCCTGGTACAGCTATGAGAAGCCAAATTGGCCAAGATTCTGGGTGCTGTGCTCTAGCGCAGCCCTGCAGGGTCAGCTCTGGGGCATTCAGTGTGGTGGGCATGGTGAGACCAGAAGTGAGGGGTGTCCCTGTGTGATTACCCGCAAGGAGGGCGAACCAGCACCCACCACCTCCCTCTGCGCCCACCAGAGCTTGTCAGACCAGACCCTGGGCTGAGCCCTGGGGACCCAGAGGAGAATCAGATTATCAAGTGAGTGTGTAATTTCCTCGGTTCTGTCTCGTCACAACAAAAATTTGAAGTGATGGGCCGGTCAGCGTTACAGCTCTTGGATGGGCCAGTATTGCAGCGCTATGCTACAGCTCAGTTTTATTTAGAAAGTAAAGGAATATACATTCTCAAGGCATGAGGGAATGACCACCCAAAAGATACGAAAAGAAGAGAGGCCCCCCAGCCCAATTTTGGCTCCTCTTTTTCTATGTTTTTTCTCCTCACCCTGGGCCTGCCCTATGTAAATCAGGCTAGCCAGGAGAGCTGTTTGTTTTACCTGAGGTTCTCACTCACTCGGACCTTCCTCTGTTCTATTTTCATGGGATTTTCCCTTCCTTATCTTTTAGCCACCACCATTCTGGACTCCTTTTTCCTATTCTAACTACCTAACAAGATGGCAGTCCCTGCCAGAAGCCACTTGTAGTCTCAGGGTGAAGAGGGGAGGTGATAAGGTGCTGTGGCCCCAGTGGAGGCTCCTGGACCATGAGACCCTTCAGCTGAGTCTGAGATGAGCTATTGCAATGGAAACAATAGGAAACCTTGTGACTGAAGGCACGGGAGGCCCTATGGTGGGAACAGGTCAAGTTCAGTTCAGTTCAGTTCAGTCTCTCAACTGTGTCCGACTCTTTACGACCCCATGAATCGCAACACACCGGGCCTCCCTGTCCATCACCATCTTCCGGAGTTCACTCAGACTCATGTCTATTGAGTCGGTGATGCCATCCAGCCATCTCATCCTCTGTCGTCCCCTTCTCCTCCTGCCCCCAATCTCTCCCAGCATCAGAGTCTTTTCCAAGGAGTCAACTCTTTGCATGAGGTGGCCAAAGTACTGGAGTTTCAGCTTTAGCATCATTCCTTCCAAAGAAATCCCAGGGCTGATCTCCTTCAGAATGGACTGGTTGGATCTCCTTGCAGTCCAAGGGACTCTCAAGCGTCTTCTCCAACACCACAGTTCAAACGCATCAATTCTTCGGTGCTCAGCCTTCTTCACAGTCCAACTCTCACATCCATACATGACCACAGGAAAAACCATAGCCTGGACTAGACGGACCTTAGTCAGCAAAGTAATGTCTCTGCTTTTGAATATGCTATCTAGGTTGGTCATAACTTTCCTTCCAAGGAGTAAGTGTCTTTTAATTTCATGGCTACAGTCACCATCTACAGTGATTTTGGAGTCCCAAAAAATAAAGTCTGACACTGTTTCCACTGTTTCCCCATCTATTTCCCATGAACTGATGGGACCAGATGCCATGATCTTCGTTTTCTGAATGTTGAGCTTTAAGCCAACTTTTTTGCTCTCCTCTTTCACTTTCATCAAGAGGCTTTTTAGTTCCTCTTCACTTTCTGCCATAAGGGTGGTGTCATCTGCATATCTGAGGTTACTGATATTTCTCCCAGCAATCTTGATTCCAGCTTGTGTTTCTTCCAGTCCAGCGTTTTTCATGATGTACTCTGCATATAAGTTAAATAAGCAGCGTGACAATATACAGCCTTGATGTACTCCTTTTCCTATTTGGAACCAGTCTGTTGTTCCATGTCCAGTTCTAACTGTTGCTTCCTGACCTGCATACAGATTTCTCAAGAGGCAGGTCAGGTGGTCTGGTATTCCCATCTCTTTCAGAATTTTCACAGTTGATTGTGATCCACACAGTCAAAGGCTTTGGTATAGTCAATAAAGCAGAAAGAGATGTTTTTCTGGAACTCTCTTGCTCTTTCCATGATCCAGCAGATGTTGGCAACTTGATCTCTGGTTCCTCTGCCTTTTCTAAAACCAGCTTGAACATCAGGGAGTTCACGGTTCACGTATTGCTGAAGCCTGGCTTGGAGAATTTTGAGCATTGCTTTACTAGCATGTGAGATGAGTGCAATTGTGCGGCAGTTTGAGCATTCTTTGGCATTGCCTTTCTTTGGAATTGGAATGAAAACTGACCTTTTCCAGTCCTGTGGCCACTGCTGAGTTTTCCAAATTTGCTGGCATATGGAGTGCAGCACTTTCACAGCATCATCTTTCAGGATTTGAAATAGCTCAACTGGAATTCCATCACCTCCACTAGCTTTGTTTGTAGTGATGCTTTCCAAGGCCCATTTGACTTCACATTCCAAGATGTCTGGCTCTAGATTAGTGATCACATCATCATGATTATCTGGGTCATGAAGATCTTTTTCGTACAGTTCTTCCGTGTATTCTTGCCACCTCTTCTTAATATCTTCTGCTGCTGTTAGGTCCATACCATTTCTGTCCTTTCTCGAGCCCATCTTTGCATGAAATGTTCCCTTGGTATCTCTAATTTTCTTGAAGAGATCTCTAGTCTTTCCCATTCTGTTGTTTTCCTCTATTTCTTTGCATTGATCTCTGAAGAAGGATTTCTTATCTCTTCTTGCTATTCTTTGGAACTCTCCATTCAGATGCTTATATCTTTCCTTTTCTCCTTTGCTTTTCTCCTCTCTTCTTTTCACAGCTATTTGTAAGGCCTCCCCAGACAGCCATTTTGCTTTTTTGCATTTCTTTTCCATGGGGATGGTCTTGATCCCTGTCTCCTGTACAATGTCACGAACCTCATTCCATAGTTCATGAGGCACTCTATCTATCAGATCTAGGCCCTTTAATCTATTTCTCACTTCCACTGTATAATCATAAGGGATTTGATTTAGGTCATATCTGAATGGTCTAGCGCTTTTCCCTGCTTTCTTCAATTTAAGTCTGAATTTGGCAATAAGGAGTTCATGATCTGAGCCACAGTCAGCTCCTGGTCTTGTTTTTGTTGACTGTATGGAGCTTCTCCATCTTCGGCTGCAAAGAATATAATGAACAGTTTATATTTCCTGAACAGTAGGAAAAGGCAAAATGATAGGATACCAAAAGAGGAACTCCCCAGGTCATTAGGTGCCCAATATGCTACCAGAGATCAGTGGAGAAATAACTCCAGAAAGAATGAAGGGATGGAGCCAAAGCAAAAACAATACCCAGTTGTGCATGTGACTGGTGATAGAAGCAAGATCCGATGCTGTAAAGAGCAAGATTGCATAGGAACCTGGAATGTCAGGTCCATGAATCAAGGCAAATTGGAAGTGGTCAAACAAGAGATGGCAAGGGTGAACGTCGACATTCTAGGAATCAATGAACTAAAATGGACTGGAATGGGTGAATTTAACTCAGATGACCATTATATATACTACTGCAGGCAGGAATCCCTCAGAAGAAATGGAGTAGCCACCATGGTCAACAAAAGAGTCCGAAATGCAGTACTTGGATGCAATCTCAAAAATGACAGAATGATCTCTGTTCGTCTCCAAGGCAAACCATTCAATATTCACAGTTATCCAAGTCTATGACCCAACCAGTAATGCTGAAGAAACTGAAGTTGAATGGTTTTATGAAGACCTACAAGATCTTTTAGAACTAACACCCAAAAAAGATGTCCTTTTCATTATAGGGGACTGGAATGCAAAAGTAGGAAGTCAAGAAACACCTGGAGTAACAGGAAAATTTGGCCTTGGAATGCAGAATGAAGCAGGGCAAAGGCTAATAGAGTTTTGCCAAGAAAATGCACTGGTCATAGCAAGCACCCTCTTCCAACAACACAAGAGAAGACTCTACACATGGACATCACCAGATGGTCAACACCAAAATCAGATTGATTATATTCTTTGCAGCCAAAGATGGAGAAGCTCTATATGGGAACAGGTCAAGGATGGCAGGAAGTAGAGAGAAGAGGATGAGGCCAGGAGGTGAGGCCTGAGGCTGCAATAAGGAGACTCAGAAGTTTGTATGAAGGTGGCCTACAAGATGGCCACCACATTCCCATGTTCTTGCTATGGCTTCAAACTGAAAGACCTCGCTCAGATTTTAACAGGAGAAATGAAAAAGTTTCAGATTTTTGGAGTCAGGGAACCAGGTTCAATAATGGCCCTGCAGACCTGCATGGCGGGAGAGGCTCACTCTCTCAGCTTCAGCACCTTCACAGGCATAGTGGGTGACAGCCCTCCTCCTAGATGTGAGCAAGCATGAGGGTACAGGAGCATCTCCTGGCATGCAGGAGGACTCTGTGGCAGGCATCGTGATCAAACATTAAGAGAGTAGCATGCAAATATACACTGCTGCTGCTAAGTTGCTTCAGTCGTGTCCGACTCTGTGCGACCCCACAGACGGCAGCCCACCAGGCTCCCCCGTCCCTGGGATTCTCCAGGCAAGAACACTGGAGTGGGTTGCCATTTCCTTCTCCAATGCATGAAAGTGAAAGTGAAAGTGAAGTCGCTCAGTCGTGCCTGACTCTTAGAGACCCCATGGACTGCAACCTACCAGGCTTCTCCGTCCATGGGATTTTCCAGGCAAGAGTATTGGAGTGGGTTGCCATTGCCTTCTCCAAAATATACACTATCATATGTAAAATAGGTAGCTAGTGGGAATTTACTATAAGAAAAGGAGGTTCAAGAGGGAGCGGACGTATGTAAGCCTAGGGCTGACTCATGTTGACGTATGGCAGAAACCAACACCATATTGTAAAGCAATTATTCTTCAATTAGATATAAATAAATTTTTTAAAAAAGAAAGAGATGTGAGGGTCTAATAAAAAAGCGTTCTGTCAGCAGCACCACCTTCTGAATGGAAGTGGCAAATCTCAGAACTGAATCAGGTCTAGAAATCAGGACAGTAGTAACAGGAAATTAAATCAGGACAGTAGAAACTCAGATGAGGGAGGGGAGCCAGGAAGGCCTCCTGGGTCCTCCAGGAGCCCCCGAACCACCACAGTAGCTTCTCATGTGGGCAGAGTCCACCATGGCCAAGGGCTTTCTCCCCAGCAAGGGCATCCTGAAAGCAGCACATTTCCTGTTGCCTCACCTCTCAGCACAGAGCCTGAGATAGAGTGGGGTGGAGGGGTTGTGTATTGATGAAAACGTGAGAAGAGGACCCAGGCAGCCTTGCAGCCTGCAGTGGGGCAGGCCTGCTGTGTATAAGCAGTTGTTCTCTGTGGCCAGGCGTTGGGTGATCACTTTACATCCCCAACAGCTTAACATCGAAATCACCCTAAGGGCAGACCTACATATCCCCATTGCACAGGTCAGAAGCCTGAGGCTCTGAGTTAGGCTGCAGGAGTTGTATGTCACCCTGCTCCAGGCTTAAGCAATTTGCCCATGAATCAGGATGAAGTGGAATTGTAGTGAGTGGCTGAGGTGAGCTTTATACACTGCACCCTGGGAATCACCCATGTCGACCAGGGTAGAAGCGAACAGGATTGTTCATAACGATTACATCCATGTGTCCACACAAGAGATAAAGAGCTCCTGCTTTGTCCCAGGTGCTGATACAGTAGAGAACAGAATGAAGCCTGTCTAGTGAGTGAGGAGGGTGTTACCAAAACACACAGATTAATGTAGAGTTATATTTATCAGTAAATGCTATGGAGGAGTGGGTGGGAGGTCCATGGAAGATCTCTCGTAGAGGGACAAGACATACAGGAGAACTAACAACCTGCTCATCAGAAAGTGGAGGAAGATGCTTCCCAGTGGAAGCAACAGCACCTGCAAAGAGCCTGAGTTCGCAAAGGGCTCGACCTTGTAGGGAGGATTTGGTCATGCTGAGGTGGTGCTGGAAGTGTGAATCCTTGCAGGTGGAGGGGACACAAGAGGACAGGAAAGAGCAGAGGAAAGGGGTTGTGGGGATGGTGGGCAGTGGGCCTTCCAGCAGCTTCTGGAATGGAGCAGAAGAGGGTGTGGGAGGTGAGGCCAGAGGGGCAGGTGGGACAAGCCCTAAGGGTTTGAGATGCAAGCTGAGAGCCAATCGCTTGGAGGGCAGACACTGGGAGCGATGGAGGGTTGGAAGCAAGAGGATGCTGGGTCCAAGCTGCTGTGGGTACATGTGCAGCCCCAGGCAATCTGCCCATCAAGGCAAGCCTGAGCCCAGAGGCCAGTCCACTCGCCCTTGAGGACAGAGAGCACTGATTTGTTCTTACAAAGAACAAATGGAAATGGTGCCAACATGTCCATCCTACAAGCTCCTACGCACCATAACGTAGGGTTGGGCTGTCCTTTCGCTAGATCACCCAGAACAAGTCATGCTTCACACTCTCATGTGCAGCTATGACCTGGATCAAGAAGAGGTCACAGGCCACACGCCCACATGTGACGATGGGAACAAGTTGGCATTTCTGCGGGGAAAGCTGGCAGCACCCTGCGTTCTTCTCACGGTGCCTGGATCCAATGTGGTGCATCTCATGGGAGCAGCCAAAACATGTGGCACTGGCCCTTTTGCTTGACAATAGTTTGCTGTTGGTCACAGAACCCAAGACCTCAAATAACCCCTTCAGGCTGGACATGCAGAACCTGTCCTAGAAAAGCTGCTCCTGTGCCGTAGCCTGTCCCTGTAGGGACGTGCCAACCCCCGAGGGAAGGACAGTGAGCCCTTGAGGCTGTCACAGAAACGTCACCCGCTGCCACCCTGCCAGGGGTTTTGCAGGCTTGAGAACTGTGAGAAAATACATGCCTGCCGTTTAAGCCCCTCTGTTTCCTGTTGTGACAGCCGAAGTAGAATAAATGCCAGCCAGAGAGGACTTAGCAGCAGGAGGCAGGCTGACAGGCCGCAGAGATGCTCTGAAGCTGGTCAGTGTTGGTCCACGTGCGTGAAGAAGAGATGCCAGCTCTACATGGCGGACGGAGGGGGAAGGGATTAGAGAGGCAGAGATGTAGGAAGGGGCTGCAGTGAAGGTGGTAGGTGAGCTCCGTGTTTCTCCAGGAGGCCCAGAGGATACTTGGTTTATAAAGCACAGGTATCACCAAGCTCAGAGTTGGGGCTGCCCCTGTAGGCTGGGGAGGATGAGAGCTCTGCCATTATAGAAGGGGCTCCCTGGTGGCACTGGAAGTAATATGAGGAGGAAAGGAGAGGCCAGGTACCTGCATGTGGCAGGCAAGTTAATGCCGGCTGTGGGGAGGATGTCATCATTTCCAGCCCAGGTGCTCGCTGGAAGTGAGAGGCATGGAGGGGTGGTAGGTGGGGGTATGAGTATCAGATCCAACCTTGACAGAGCTGCAGCAAGAACAGCTAATGCACAGGCCTGGAGGAAAGGACAAGAACGCACACGTGTGTGACACGTGTGGTCATGTGGGGCTGGAGCAGCGGGGCTGGCCTGCCTTTCCCTCTTGAAGGGCTCTCAGGGCTTTGCCATGTCTCCTTCCCACGTGGCCTGGTTTGGGCTTCCTCACAGCATGGCGGCCCCACCCCCACACATGAGTGCCCCGGGGACCAAGGCAAAGTCTGCCTTGCCATTTCTGACAGCCTCCAAGTCACACAGGGCACCTTATCCACATTCTGTTGGTTACTAGTGAGTCATGTGCCCGCCAGCAACAAAGGGAGAAGAAACTAGACCCTGTTCTCAACAGGAGGAAAGTCAAGGTCAAATCATGTCAGATGTGGGCCAAGGAAGGGAGATGGGACAGAGAGGATGAAGACTTGCTTGGAGACCATATTCTCCAGTTGTATTTGATGAATGGGTGGGCAAGTTGGCCAGAAGGGAGAATGAGTCTCAGCTCTGGTCATGATAGAAAATGCCAAGAAGGCATTTGGATCTCAGGCAGAAGAGCCCACCCCGTGGATCTGCTGCTCCTCGGTCAAGGGGCACAGAGACAATGTCAGGCAGCACTCAGCTGCACCACGTGACCAGCCTTCCCCCAGCAAGGAGACCCTGAGGTTGTTATCTCTTGTGCATTTTGTCCCTGATCCCCGGCTCCTCTATGGCCATCCCATGTTACAGATGGGAGGCTGAGGCCCAGAGAGATTAGGCATCTCGTCAAGGTCACTATCGATTACCCAGATCCTATTTAGAAAGTTTCAGGTAGTCTTGCTCCTCTACTAGCTATGTGATCTCGGGTAAGTCAGGTACTATTTGTGAAAGCCTGTTTTCCTCCTTAAAATGGAGATTACACTCCTTACGGAGAAGGGAATGGCAACCCACTCCAGTATTCTTGCCCAGAGAATCCCATGGACAGAGGAGCCTGGCGGGCTACAGTCCACAGGGTCGCAAAGAGTCGGACATGACTGAGTGACTAACACTATACTATACAGGTGGAGATAAACTGCAATCCTTATTGCAAGGCCCCGATTGGGGGTTCCATGTGACAGAGAGTTTATCAAGGCAGGCTTCCAGGTGGTGGCACTCCCCAGATGGAGTGTTGAGTTTTTAGGGCAGCTTCTGAGTCAATCGGCCAGTCAGAGGGCTGCAAGTAGAGATGGGCAGGGAAGCCCAGCAGGAAAAGCTTGGAGAGGCACAAAGGAGGGGCACAGGCATTGGAGTGAGGAGTAGCATTCCTGGCAGGAGTGAAGTCTGGCAGGCTTCCCTGGGGAGGTGGCATTCAGTATTTGGCCTGAAAGTGAACAGAGTTTGCCAGGAAACTGCAGATGGGCGTGGACGTCAGAAGGGCAGTGAGCGAGTGTCTCCAGCCTGCACTGCTCAGGTGACGGCATCTATGTGGGCGTCTCTCCTCTTTTTCTTCTTCCGTCCTCCCCTGAGGGGTGGTAGCCCAATCAGCTCCAAAGAAGCCGGGCCCTGTAAGCAGAGTAAAGTCCTCCACTCCTGCCTGCAGGCCAGTGGGATGGAGTCACCCAGCTGGCTGCCCGTGTTCATGCAACAGGTGCTGCTGAGGCCCTAGGAGGCCCTGGTCCCATCACAAATCAGGGTCTTCGTGGTGCCCCACCACCACGTGGACATAGGCTGGCTCCACACCTCCAGGTGGGTGTCCTCAGTGATCCCTGCTCATCTCTTGGAGCTGCAGTTCCTTTTTTTCCCCCATTGGAATCCAGTGTGGGTTTGTGCCCTGGGTCTGCACCACTGGGAGAGTCAGCCTGGGCTCTGGTTCTGCCTCGGTTATGGACATTCTGTGAGGCAGAGCTTGGGCCGGTCGCTTCCTGTCTCTGTGGTTTAGTTTCCCGGCCTGTACTGGGGAAAATTACAGGCAGCAGAGATCAGATGAAGTGTGCACGGGCCTGAGGAAGGACATGGTCACAGGCCCGGTCTGGGGACCCACTCTGCATCCTGAGGTTCACTTCTGTAGGGAACAGGGGCCTCGGGGCCTTTGCACTACCTGTTTCCTCTGCCCCGAAGTCTTTCATCCAGATGCCTGAGGGATTCAGTCCTCTCTCTCCTGGTTGTTCCTGAAAAGGGCTTTCAGGTGAGGCCTTCCTGGCACCCCTGCCCACTCTCCTGTATGTGCTGTGCTCAGTCACTTCAGTCGGGTCTGACTCTTTGGGATCCTGGGTCTGACTCTTTGTGATCCTGTGGACTGTAGCCTGTTGGGCTCCTCTGTCCATGGGATTCTCCAGGCAAGAATACTGGGGTGAATTGCCATTTCCTTCTCCAGGGGATCTTCCCGGCCCAGGGACCCTGCATCTCCTGCATTGCAGACAGATTCTTTACTGCTGGGCCACTGGAAAGCCCTTACTCCCCTGTATATGTTCCGCCTACTCCCTTCCTTATATGTTACTTACCAGCTTGTGAATCTCTGGTTTCCAAACTAGAACATCAGCTGCCCGGGTAGGGGCTTCATCCACTGTGTCTATGAACATATCCCCAACCCGCCTGATGAATGGAGTAGAGGCTCCATGAGTAGAGGGTGAATGAATGAATGATGCCAGGAAGGAGAGCGGGGAAAGACTCTGATTTCTTTAGGTTTCCGGGCAGGTGACTTTAAATTGTTAGACATGCCTCCTTGAGCTCTATTCTGGAAGAAAGAAGGAAATAAATAAACATACAAACGTGCTCTGTGATGATGGATATAATTCATTACATGAAATGTTAACAAGTGAGGAGCTCATTTTAAAGAGACAGGGGCAGCAAGAGCCTTGAGGCTGAGTGTTAAGTCTGGTCCTGGGCCCACTGGGTAGCCTCTGTGGGGGGCCACCCTCCTGTGTGTGCAGCTGCTGACCTGTCACCCCCAGTTTACAGAAGGGGAAACTGAGGCCCAGAGAAGGTTGGTGCTGCTCAAGGTCACCAGAAATAGCCACCATGCCTGTTGACTCCCTGCCCGGTGCTCTTTGCATTCCTTTACCAGCAACTCCGGGCTCCGTGGTGAGCCAGGATGACCCGGATGTGAAGCAGCTGCAGCTCCATCCTGGGGGCTCCCTGCCTGGGGGGAGGAGGTAGATCCACAGGGGGTCAGCTCCTCTCAGCTCCATCTCCCAGCACCCGCACCCCCATCATTCCAGCCCAAGGAAGCCCTTCTGAGTCCCTGGACCTCTCCCCTGGGGCCCCTGGGTTTGACTGGTGTGTCCCCCCATGGCAGCCTCAGGGCCACCCAGCATGTCCCTCTGGGAGGCTGCCCCTGACCCTGGCCTGGCCGGCATATCCTTCTGGGAGGCTGCCCCTGACCCTGGGCCTAGCCGGCGTGTCCCTCTGGGAGGCTGCCCCTGACCCTGGGCCTGGCCGGCGTGTCCCTCTGGGAGGCTGCCCTGACCCTGGGCCTGGCCGGCGTGTCCCTCTGGGAGGCTGCCCTGACCCTGGGCCTGGCCGGCGTGTCCCTCTGGGAGGCTGCCCCTGACCCTGGGCCTGGCCGGCGTGTCCCTCTGGGAGGCTGCCCCTGACCCTGGGCCTGGCCGGCGTGTCCCTCTGTCACATACAGTGCCATGATCTGTTTCACAGGCATCTCCCCAGGAGAGCACCTTCCTTCCCATCAAGGAGTGTCTGCCCGTGTCCTTCCCCCCGTGCACCGTTTATCGTGCATCTGGCACAGAGTGGGCACAGAGTGGGCACAGAGGCTCCCTTGTTGGAACAGCAGTGAGAGCAGAGGGCAGGGTCCGGGGCAGATGGTGTGAGTGCCAGGGGCCCCCCAACACTGTGGGTCCCTGGATTTTACTCCTTGGCCTCCGGGATTCCTGATGGAGCTGGTGTGATGGTGTCCCCCTTCCCCGCCCCCCAGTCTAGGGGAGCATGCAGGCTTATGTCACCAAAGTCCACACCTCGGTGGTAGAGGAGCTGACCTGTAATAAGCAGCACAGGTTCATCATCGTGGACCAGGAGTTCTTCCGGTTGTGGTGGGATGGCGTCACATCAGCCAAGCAGAAACTCCAGGTAACGCTGCCCTCCAGGGTGGTCCTCGCCAGGGAGCTGAGAGAGGAGTGGCCTGGGGGTCCCAGTGATGACCCTTCAGGAAGCTCCTGGGGCAGTGCTGTCTGTGGCCAGGGCTGTGCTGTGTAAACCAGGAGGCCCTAAACTCTCTGGGGCTGCTCTCAGAGTTTAGATGAGAGTTGTGGTCAGCCCCATGCCCAGGAGATAGGTTTGTATTTAATCCTGCCTTTCTGGCTGCTCATTGCAGCTGTGGCAACCCCGCTGGCGCTCAGCTGGCGTGAATGGGGTCACCTCTGACACTGGGCACTCCAGGGGGCCCTGTGTCCACACTCTCTTCCTTCATTTACACATCCGTGTGGCCCCCATGGGAACGGGAGCTGGTGACCCAGCCAGGGGTGCCCTAGTCCCTGTGGTTTCAAGGCTGGCTGCAGATTGTCTTCATTCATCATGGGGAGTGAGAGGCCCCGCTCCACGGAGGGCAGCCTGGGACCAGCTCCTGCTCCCCACCTCCCTGGGTGATCACAGGTGGCCAGTGGCCTCTGTCAGCCGCATCTACAGTGGGAGTGACCTCCCTCCTCAGAGAGGCTGTACTTGGAGTAACCACATGATGGAAGCGCCTGGGATGCCTCTCTGGAGCTTGGCCCCTCCAGGCTTCCCTTTCCCTCAGAATAGTCCCTGGTGGTGAGACTCAGAGGCCCAGCGACCTGGTCAGGGTGGCAAAACTCAGATGGTGAAGCAGGGTGTCCACAAGGTCCTCCCAGAGGGGATGGGAACCTGCAACCTTAGAGCTTAGAGGACCAGCCTCCCATTTGATGGGCTCTGTGGCATTCCAGGTGCTGGCCTACGACTTTCTATACATTATTTCATTGACTCCTTCCAACAGCCTCACTGTACAGAGAAGGTTCGGGTTCAGAGAGGGCAGGTAACTGGCTGCCCACCAGCCAGGTGGGATTCTGGGTCAGATATCCTGACTCGAAGCATAACTCTCCAAGGTCTTCAGTAGAAAGTCCCCATTTCTTTACACGGATGACCCCAAACACAACTATATGCCTCCTCCCCCAGAGAGAGGTGTGGCCTGGCTACTGATGCTGCTAAGTCACTTCAGTTGTGTCCGACTCTGTGCGACTCCAGAGACGGCAGCCCACCAGGCTCCCCCGTCCCTGGGATTCTCCAGGCAAGAACACTGGAGTGGGTTGCCATTTCCTCCTCCAATGCATGAAAGTGAAAAGTGAAAGTGAAGTCGCTTAGTCGTGTCCAACTCCTAGTGACCCCATGGACTGCAGCCTACCAGGCTCCTCCATCAATGGGATTTGCCAGGCTAAGGTAACTCAAAGGCACAGCCCATAAAGAGAGAGTTCTTCTCTGCTTTATTTTGGCCGAATTCTCAGCACCTGGACGATGCCCAGAATGTAGTCGTTGTTTTTTTGAAACAGTACGTGTAGGTGTCATTCAGTATATTTTCAGTGAATGAGCTTCAAACACTGTACCTTCAGAAATCAAATCAAACTACAGTCTGTCCAGTGCACGGCACCTTACTGCCATAGCCTTTGCCCTTATATGTCCAGGGACATCCCCAGCGGTCATCTCCTCTCAGCTTCATCTCCCATCTTCCATCTTCCCCTTCTTTCATATATATTAAAATTTGTCATCCAATCATGTGACAAACCCAATTTGAAGGACAGTCTACAAAATAACTACCCTGAAATCTTTGAAATTATCAGTCACATGGAGGAAAAAGAAAGGCTCGTGAAGTGTCGTGAATTAAAGGATAATAAAGAGAAATGACATTAAAACCAATTCACGATCCTAGATTGAATCTTGCACCAGAGGAAGGACATTAGTGGAGAAAGTGGCAGAGTTTGTGACTAAAGTTCCTTAATTCCATAGTAGCGTTTTTAACATTAAATTTCTTGATTTTGATAAGTATACAAAAGTTACAATAATCTTGTTCTTGCCAAACTTATACTGAAGTATTCTAAAGGCTAACTTGTGCTTTCAAATGGTTTTGAAGAAACAAAGTATGTGTGTAAGGATACGGGAGAGTATTCAAGGAAACAGGCAAAAATAATGATGAGATAATCTGGGGGAAGTACTTATGAGAGCTCTTGATACAATTCTAGTAAGTGTTCTTTAAGTTTGAAATTATTCCAAAAGCAAAATTTCGAAATATAGACTTATATATTATATATGTGTTTGATGAAGCTGCAGTCATGGGCCAGGTGCTGGTCTAGGTACTGGACACAGTGCTGACCAGGACAGACAGGGTCCTGCTTTTGCAGAATAAGTCAGGTAAGGAGTTAGAAGGAAGGACCATGAGACTCTGTAGGCATGTCCCCAACAAACACAACCAGAATCAGCTTGGGGGCTGTAACCTGGCTATTTCTCTCTGCCTCCAATGCCGAGGTCCATGAGATTGTGGCCCAAAGACTCCTGGAGTTTGTCCTTGGAGGCCAGGTCATGCATGATGAGGTCGTGACCCACGTCAATGACCAGATCTTCCAGCTCACAGGTTTGATTACCCCTTCCCAGACCCAGGGTCCCTTGGGTCTCCTGTTAGGCTGGGACTGGGTATCTGAGCCCTGGTCTAGCCTCCATGTTCACCTCTCAGCAGGAGACTGTGATCCACAAAAACTGTGATTGGCTGATGCCACACCCTTCCCTGTGCCCTTGAGTGCAGGGGTTGAGTGTGAATTTTAGACCAGATGGGCTAGCTATATCCTGGCTCTCAACCCTCTGAACAGGGGGCAAGTGATGTAACCCCATTAAGTCTCAACTTCCTCCTCTATAAAAAGGTTTGATAATGAGGTACCTCAAAGCATTGTTATTGAAATTGGGATAATTCAAACAGAGCACATTGAATGTAGTGTGTGGATCTCCAGTGAATGGTCAGTAAAGGTTAGATCCCATCTCTGTTATCACCCCACCCACCACATACTCCACCATTATTCACACCATTACCATCATCGTCACCATCTGCATCACCTCCAACACCCCCACCACCTCCAATAACAGCACATACTCTACCATCACCACCACCACAATTACTAACAGCATCACTATCTTGATCATTACATCTACACCATCACCACCACCACCACAATTACTAACACAACCATCTCGATCATTAAATCGACATTGTCACCACCACCACAATCACTAACACCACCACCTCAATCATTACATCTACACCACCACCACCACCACCATAATTACTAACACCACCACCACCTCAATCATTACATTTACACCACCACCACCACCACCATAATCACTAACACCACAACCACCTCGATCATTACATCTACACCACCACCACCACCACCACCATTGCTAACACCACCACCTCGATCGTTACATCTACACCACCACCACCACCACCATTGCTAACACCACCACCTCGATCATTACATCTACACCATCACCACCACCACCACCATTGCTAACACCACCACCTCGATCGTTACATCTACACCACCACCACCACCACCATTGCTAACACCACCACCTCGATCATTACATCTACACCATCACCACCACCACCACCATTGCTAACACCACCACCTCGATCGTTACATCTACACCACCACCACCACCACCATTGCTAACACCACCACCTCGATCGTTACATCTACACCACCACCACCACCACCACCATTGCTAACACCACCACCGCAATCATTATGTCCACCATCAACCACCACATCTCCATCAGCAGCAGCAGCAGCTCTGCCACTGTCATCAGGGCCCACACCACCTTGAGGACCACCAGCAGCACCACTGGCATCACATCCACCATCAGCTCAGACACCTCAGCCACCTCACACACCACCACTACTTCATTGCCGCCACCACCATCTCATCAGACACCGCCTGTACAACTACCTAAACCACATCGCTCATGAAGACCTCTAGTACCACCAGTTTCTGCATCATCTTCACCACCGACAAAACCTCTACCACCATCATCACCAGCTCCACTAGCATTATCACGACTGCCACTACAAACAGAAGGGCCACCTCCACCAGCACATCACCTCCCCATCCCAACGGCCTCTGACGCCATGACCACCAGTGCCACAAACAGCAAAAACAACATCTCCAATGTCAACTCTACCACCACCACCAAAACCACCATTGATACTAACACCATCATGAGCAGTTCAAAAATTCCATCACCACCTCTACCATCCTCACCCCCAGCACCACCTCCATCATCATTATCTCTGCCATGGCCATTACTACCGCAACCACTGCCTCACCCACCATCACCTCCACCACCATCATCACCTCCATCCCCTCTATCACCACTATTCTCCATCCCCTTGCACAGTTTGCACTGAACACCCATTCCTAGCTATGTAACAAATGTTTCTTCACAAGAAATAGCTTCACCCATCCCTAAAGGCAGGGTGACATTACTTTGTCAACAAAGGTCCGTCTAGTCAAGGCTATGGTTTTTCCAGTAGTCATGTATGGATGTGAGAGCCGGACTATAAAGAAGGCTGAGTGCAGAAGAATTTGATGCTTTTCAACTGTGGTGTTGGAGAAGACTCTTGAGAGTCCCTTGGTCTGCAAGGAGATCCAACCAGTCCATGCTAAAGGAAACCAGTCCCGGGTGTTCATTGGAAGGACTGATGTTGAAGCTGAAACTCCAATATTTTGGCCACCTGTTGCAAAGAGCTGACTCATTTGAAAAGACCCTGATGTTGGGAAGGATTTAAGGCAGGAGGAGAAGGGGACAACAGAGGATGAGATGGTTAGATGGTATCACTGACTCAATGGACATAAGTTTGGGTAAACTCTGGGAGTTGGTGATGGACAGGGAGGCCTGGTGTGCTGTGGTTCATGGAGTTGCAAAGAGTTGGATGCGACTGAACTGAAAGGCAGGGTGCTAAGGGAGCACCATTGTTCTAAGTTTCATTTTGTGGAACAGACACATAGGCTGAGGCCAAGGGAAGATCAAAGAGGCAGTGGATGAGCCAGAATTGACTACAGCTCTAGCCCATTTTCACCCCCCTAAGAGTGATCCCAGTTATACCAAGTGTCGAACATCAAGATGGCACTGGATTTTTTTCTGAGAATTTTCTTTACAGTGTCTCTCCTTTCACCCTTTTAATCTGTGGTTCCTTCCTTCTGAGTTTCTACTGACTTATTTCTAGGTGTAAAGAGGAATGTGATGGGAATGTTTAAGTTTTGTTAAATAAACTCATAGTCTGCAAAGTGCAGTCACAGACCTCACCTCCTGGCCTCCACCTCATCCTTCTGCCTCCTGCTGCTCTTAAGCTGCTCCTACAACAGGGCCTCCTGTGCTTTCAATCACAAGCTTTCCTGTTGTCTCCACCCGAACAGCTCATCTCAGACTCAGCTGAGGGGTCTCACGGTCCAGGAACCTCCGTTAAACCCACAGGACCTTATCATCTCCACTCTCCACCTGGAAGCTACAGGTTGTCTGTGGCAGTGACTGGTGTCTGATCCTTCTCTGGGTCCCCAGAGCTCAGTCCAGAATCTGGTCAGACAAGTGCTGCTGAGCTTGGAAGGAGGGGATAGGTGCGGACCCCTTCCCCTCCTTGGGGGTGACCACAGCAGGGACAGCCCTCACCTCTGGTCTCAGCCCACCATGCCCACTGTCCTGGATGCCCCAGAGATGACCCTACAGGCCTGGCCTAGACCATGGCAACCAGAATCCCAGCACACGTGTGTCCCCATCACCCTGGGGTAGGAAAGGACATGGACCTCCGGACACTGGTTCCTCCCCAGGGGATTTCATGGGGCTCCATTTCCAAGACCAGCCAAGCTCCCTGGAGGATGGACATTGATTTTCCTCTCCCAATAAACTTCATGTTCTAAGTACAAGACGTACACTTGGTCCCTTCAGTCCTTGAGGCAGTCCTGGATACGGGGAGTCTTATAAGACTCCACTAGTAGGTATAAACGTCCAGGCTCAAATGCTACTAAAACTTACCCGAGTCACACTGCCACCAGGTGAGAGTCATGGATCTGACCTGAGCCCAGCCCGGTCAGTGAGCGGCTTCTTAGCCCCTCTCCCTGGAGGCTGGACCAAGTGCTTTTCCATCTCTTCTCTCTGATGGCCTCAGAACAGCCTGGCTCAATATCAGTTCAGTTCAGTTCAGTTCAGTTCAGTTGCTTAGTCGTGTCCAACTCTTCACAATCCCATGGACTGCAGCATGCCAGGCCTCCCTGTCCATCACCAACTCCTGGAGCTTGCTCAAACCCAAGTCCATCAAATCAGTAATGCTGATATGGCTCAATATAGCAGCTTGTAAATCAGAATTGAGTAAGTGAGTGGTTGGATGATTCTGAGATGGAGCCCTCTGTATTAGTGTCTAGAGCAGCAAGACCGTGCTTGGCCTGGTAGATGGCACTCCAGTCCCAGAGAAGGGCAGGGGGCCTTGAGGGAGTTAGGGGCTGAGGGGCCACCCTTCAGTCACTGAGGAGGCTGATCTTTTTGCAGAAGGACACGGATTTCTCTACAAAACATTTGGGATCCGGCCACAGTTCTCCTGGCAGGTGGGCTCACTTGGCACCTCTGCCACGACCCCCACCCTGTTTGCCCTGGCGGGCTTCAGTGGCCACATCATCTCCCGGATAGACTATGACCTGAAAGAGGCCATGCAGAAGGACCAGGTGAGCAGTGAGCTGCATCCGCTGCTGCCATGTTCTAAGTTCTAACGCCTCTGCTTCTCCCCCTCTATTCCTTCCTGCATCTCAGAGCCCCTGCTATTCTCCCAAGCATTTGGGATACTGGCAGCTACACAGGCCCCAGGATGTCCCAGCCCCATCTTTGCCCTGCTGTGCCCTCCGGCATGAGTGGTTCTCTGCCCCCGCAGGTCTAGCTCCTGGCTGAGCTGCAGGCCCAGCTCAAATGCCTGTGGCTCTGAGTCCCCTTCCCCCTTCAGCTGGGCTGGCGCTGCCTTCTTCTTTGAGTCTCCAAAGGGACTGGCACAGACCTGCACTCAGTAAACCGTGCTAGATGCAAAGAGGAGGAGGTTGGGGGTTCAGGGTACCCGGGACATAATAACTCATCTGATGGGTGGGCAGCGAGCATGAGTGAATGTAACACTCAACAACCACACAGACACTGCCTTTGCCATCTACGAAGTCCAGGCCTGATGGGAGCCACTGCCCTCTGGGTTTCCTTTAATCCTCACAGCAGCCTATGATGTAGTTTCTCTATTTCCTGGGGCTGTCTGAAGAAAGTATCAGAAACTGGGAAATTCCAGCAACAGAAATGTGTTGTTAACAGGCCTGGAGGTCAGAAGGCTGAGGTCAATCCTGGACAGGGCATTGCGTCTTCTGAGAGTGTTCAGATGGGTCAGCTCTGGGCCTCTCTCTACTTCTGGGGGCCTCAGGCATCCCTAGCCTACAGACTGCTGACTTCTCCCTATGTTTGCCCATCATCCTCCTTTGCTCATGTTTGGGTCCAACTCCTCCTTTTATGAGGACTCGAGTCATTTGGGATCAGGGCCTACCCTTGTTACATAGAGAACCAACGTTTGAGGCACTGGGGTTAAGATTTCAATATATATTTTCTAGGACATTATTCACACAGTTACAGATAGGAGTCATATAATTTACTCCATTTCATATATGGGAAAATTAGGCCAAAATGCAAGGATTCTGTGCAGGATGACTCAGGTAATAAAGTTTTGGAGAACAGTGGTAGCATGGCCAGCAGGAGTTATCAAAAAGGATTTGGGCTCTCGGTGGGCGAGAGAAATAAACTTTACAATGACCCCACTGAGTGCCGCAGTTAGCACTGCGCATGCTTCCCATAGCAGCTCGATTCTCCTGCAGGTAAGTCTGTGAGCTGGGTGTGATTCCCAGAGATTCATGTTCAGAGACCAAATCACATAGGAGTTGGTGAACTGTGTATGAGTCGGAGGGAGTACTCACAGAAACAGGATTTTATCCTTGCTTTGTAGCTCTAAGCTCTTTCTAGGCATCTGATCTTGAAAAATGAACTGCACCCTCAGTGAGAGGTGATGAGCCCCCCGTGTCTGGGGGCATTCAAGCAGAGTTAGTGAGAAAATGACTGGCAGGTTCTGACAGCATGTCCTGCCCTGAGGAGTGGTGGGATGAACATGCAGGCAGGTGCCTTCTGAAGGGGAAATTCCTCCACCCCCCCCCCCCCCCCCGCCCCGTGGCTTTGGGAGGTCAGGAGGAATCTTGAGGAGGAGGCAGCAGAGGGAGACGTTGGCCATGAGCCATTGAGAGAGGAGTGGGGTGCAGGCAGCCATGAGACTCAGGTGGGCTCTGGGGAGGGGAGCCCGGCAGCCCTGTTGCTCCTGAGCCCTCACTGTTCCCTCTGGGTTTGCAGGAGATGCAGTTCGTGAGGAGAGGATCCAGGTCCCTGTTGGCGCAGCAGGAAATCTTCACGCACTTCCTGGATGAGAACGGCTACTGCTCGTGAGCTCTTGCCTTGGGCCAGACCCTGTTCCCAGCCCTCTCCCTGAAGCACGTCAGGCCACCCCTGAGGGGACTCACCAAGCACCCATCTTACAGAAAGAATAACTGAGGTCTAGACACCCAGCCAAGGTCCTGCAGTAACAGCCGGGAGGGCAGCAACATTGGGCTCAGGAGGCGGCTCCAAGGATCCAAGTCATGGGAACAGCCCTCCTGTGGGCTGTCTGGTTGGAAGACCTGGGTTCAGTCCCCTTCTGTCCCTTTGAACCTGTGAGGCCACAGGCAGGGGAGTGAACCCCTCTTTGAAGAGGGGAGATTGTCTGCAGGATGAAGGGGCAGCTGGGAGGAGAAGAGGGTGGGTAGGGGCTCACTACCAGTGATGTCAGCCTCCATTCTGTGCCTAACATTGTTTCTTGGTGTTTTCCGTCAACTATTGTCTTTTAATTATCATCACAATCTTTAGTATACCTTAACCCCACTCCACTACTCTTGCCTGGAAAATCCCATGGATGGAGGAGCCTGGTGGGCTGCAGTCCATGGGGTCACTAAGAGTCAGACACGACTAAGCGACTTCACTTTCACTTTTCACTTTCATGCATTGGAGAAGGAAATGGCAACCCACTCCAGTGTTCTTGCCTGGAGAATCCCAGGGACAGGGGAGCCTGGTGGGCTGCCATCTATGGGGTCGCACAGAGTTGGACATGACTGAAGTGACTTAGCAGCAGCAGCAGCAGCAGCAGTGATCAGCAAACTGAGATTCGCAGAGATTCAGAGTGGTCATTCCTGGAGCCTGGTTGAGATGTCACCTCTATGCTGCCTGGCATGAGTGGCAAAGAGGCAAGTGGCCCCCTTGCTGTGGGCTATCCAGACCCCACAAAAAGGTCACTTTTGGTGCCTCCCAAACCATATTAGTGCCTGTGGATGCCAGCATGTTGGCCTGTCTTTATACAGAATTTTGAGATTCTGCTCATCGAGAAGGTTTCAGATTCGTTTTTACTCTAAAAATATTGTTCAGTTCAGTTCAGTCGCTCAGTCATGTCCAACTTTTTGTGACACCGTGAATCGCAGCACGCCAGGCCTCCCTGTCCATCACCAACTCCTGGAGTTCACTCAAACTCATGTCCATCAAGTCGGTGATGCCATCCAGCCATCTCATCCTCTGTCGGCCCCTTCTCCTCCTGCCCCAATCCCTCCCAGCATCAGAGTCTTTTCTAATGAGTCAACTCTTCACATGAGGTGGCCAGAGTACTGGAGTTTCAGCTTTAGCATCATTCCTTCCAAAGAACACCGAGGACTGATCTCCTTTAGAATGGACTGGTTGGATCTCCTTGTAGTCCAAGGGACTCTCAAGAGTCTTCTCCAATACCACAGTTCAAAAGCATCAATTCTTCAGCGCTCAGCTTTCTTCACAGTCCAATTCTCACATCCATACATGACCACAGGAAAAACCATAGTCTTGACTAGACAGAGCTTTGTGGGCAAAGTAATGTCTCTGCTTTTGAATATGTTATTGAGGTTGGTCATAACTTTCCTTCCAAGAGGTAAGCGTCTTTAAATTTCATGGCTGCAATCACCATCTGCAGTGATTTTGGAGCCGAAAAATAAAGTCTAATGCTGTTTCCACTGTTTCCCCCTCTATTTCCCATGAAGTGATGGGACTGGATGGCATGATCTTCATTTTCTGAATGTTGAGCTTTAAGCCAACTTTTTCGCTCTCCTTTTTCACTTTTATCAAGAAGCTTTTTAGTTCCTCTTCACTTTCTGCCATAAGGGTGGTGTCATCTGCATATCTGAGGTTATTGATATTTCTCCTGGCAATCTTGATTCCAGCTTGTGCTTCTTCCAGTCCAGCGTTTCTCATGATGTACTCTGCATATAAGTTAAATAAGCAGGGTGACAATATACAGCCTTGACGTACTCCTTTTCCTATTTGAAACCAGTCTGTTGTTCCATGTCCAGTTCTAACTGTTGCTTCCTGACCTGCATACAGATTTCTCAAGAGGCAGGTCAGGGGGTCTGGTATTCCCATCTCTTTCAGAATTTTCCACAGTTTATTGTGATCCACACATTCAAAGGCTTTGGCATAGTCAATAAAGCAGAAAGAGATGTTTTTCTGGAACTCTCTTGCTTTTTCCATGATCCAGCAGTTGTTGGCAATTTGATTTCTGGTTCCTCTGCCTTTTCTAAAACCAGCTTGAACATCAGGGAGTTCACGGTTCACGTATTGCTGAAGCCTGGCTTGGAGAATTTTGAGCATTACTTTACTAGCATGTGAGATTAGTGCAATGGTGCGGTAGTTTGAGAGTTCTTTGGCATTGCCTTTCTTTAAAATACCATAATTTAGGTATCAAGATTTTTATACCCCCGAAGTCTGGTGCCCACGGTGCCTGCATTCCTTGCTTACCCTTGACCCCAGCCCTCTTTGCATCCTTGGGGGTGGATCTGATGAGCCTGGAGCTGACATAAGGAAGGAGGAATCAAGACAATCCTCACTTAATCCATATGGTAGAAGTGGGGCCCAGAGGTTGTGGGCTTCACTTGGTGGCAGAAGGAACACAGGACCTGTAAAGAGATGTGCTTGAGGTGCCCCACAGGGCTGAAATATGGCCCCTCTGTCCACAAAGCTCTCATCTGCCCACCACTGACCTGCCTGTCTGACTGATGGATGATGGAGGCCAGCAGAGGGGTCTGCTGGCCCACATGCACTCTGGCCTCATGGAGTTCTTCTGGTCCACCTGGACCCCAGGCTGCCTTCCTTTTCAGGGTGCAGCCCCCTAACACTCCTCCCTGTCTCTCAGTGAAGGGTTTTTCTTCCAAGATCAATGCACAGATGAGATGTTCACCCCCAGTGACATGCCTGTAAGGACAACATTCAAATGTATACCAAGAAACTGTTGAACAATGCGCGGGAACGATTCATCTGGTTCCAGACAGGACATGTTCTCTGGCCATGGGTAAGGGGGGACATCCCTGGCCCTGATTCCTCAACCACACCCAGAGATTGCCATGATGGGTCTGGCCTCTGTACCTGCTAATACCCTCGACCTGTTTGCAGCTCTAACCAAGCTGGTCTTCATCCAGGCAGTTTTACTGCCTTGGGAGTTCAGAATGTGATGTTTGCCAAAGGAAAATAGAAACGCCTGCCTAAAGTAAATTGGGTCCGGGTCACAAAAGTTTATAAAAATCTACCTGTAACCTCCTACTTCTTACTCGTTATGATGACTGTCAAAGTGGGGTGCTAGGGGATATATAAATCTAGGCTTGCTTCATCAACATATTATTGCTCTGGCATTTCTTTCTGGAGATGGTTCTGAACACACTCGGAAGCCCCTGTGAGATCCAATCATGACCTTCTTTCCCCTCTGATCAAAGATGGGGAAGGAAGGGGAAGTTAAGCTGTTTGTTGTGCTATACACTCTCATGAGTTTTTGTGGTGAGCTCATCACAGAATTCATGAGAGAGAGAAGATGAGAATAGATATTATGAAATATCTCTTTGGCCAGACTGAGAGCAATAAATTCTGAAGGTTTCATCACTCTGGCCACTCACAGGACTAATTTTGCCTGGACTCACCTGTCAAAACCTAAAGAGAACTTTCTTTGTCCTGACCTTGTTGTGCCCACTAGAGTCTTCCCAGGTGGTTCAGTGGTAAAGAATGTGCCTCCCAATGCCATGAGACTTGGGAGATGTGAGTTCGATCCCTGGGCCAGGAAGATCCCCTGGAGGAGGAAATGGCAATCCACTCCTGTATTCTTGCCTGAAAACTCCCATGAACAGAGGATCCTGGTGGGCTGCAGTCTAAGGGGCAGCAAAAGAGTCGAATGAGCACGCACACACCCACAAGAGCCAGATAATCTCCTCTGCAAGATTTCTGTGAGCCAGGAATTGCAGATTTTAATAAAGATGCATTCAGAGGTGGCTGGACATTCAATTGAGTCCAACATTTGAGATACGCATGAAATGCCTCTGAACAACTTTATCCATTACATGATTTCATCTCAGTCAAAGGAAGACTTTCACTCCTGTGAGCCCTGCCTCTTACATATATTCTCACTATAATTCTATTTTATGTACTTTTCCCAAAGTCAAATTTCAACAAGGAAAACATAGAATACTGTGACTATTGGAGGGGTACTTTTTTTTAGAACTGTAGCTCTCTCCTTCTTTATTGCATATGACATTATATTAGTCACATGAATACAACATATTGACCCCATATATGAATATATTGCAAAATGATCACCACAATAGATCTAGTTAATATCTGTCACCACAGAGAGTTACAAAATTTTTTTCTTGCGATGTGAGCTTTTAAGATCTACTCTTTTAGCAACTTTCAAATACATGATAGAGTATCATTAGCCATAGTTACCATGATGTTCTCTGCATCCCCAAGACTTATGTGTTTTGGCGAAAGAAATTTGTACCTTTTGACTTCCATCAGTCATTTAAGCAATCACCAATCTGTTCTCTCCAGGCATAAGCTTATTTTTTATATTACCTCCATTAAAAAAATTCACGTGTGAGATCATATGGCATTCATGTTTCCCTGTCTGACTTACTTCACTTAGCATGATGATTTCAAAGTCCCATCCATGTTGCTGCAAATGGCAAGATTTCCTGTTTTTTACTGATGATGTTATTGGTGAATAACTATATATATATTTATATATATATACACACACATTTATAAATATTTATATAACATTTTCTTTATCTGTTCATCCACTGATGCACACATAGGCTGACTCCATATATTGTTTTAAATAATGCAACAGTGAACCTGGGAGGGAGGTGGGAGGGGGGTTCAGGATTGGGAACACGTGTACACCCATGGCGGATTCATGTTGATGTATGGCAAAACCAATACAATACTGTAAAGTAAAAAAATAAAATAAAATCTGAAAAAAAAAAAAAGGAGAGAGAAAGAGAGAGGGGCAGAGAGAAACATCTAGAGCACAGGGCCTGGGAACTGGTTTGGGAACTTGCGGCCCACCAAGGAGAATGGGAGAGAGTTGAAGAGGAACTCACTCTGTTTAGTCTGGGCTCTGCTTCCAGAAGTGCAGGATGTTGCTTCTGGCCCACAGCGATGCAACAGGCAGTTCTTCAATGCCTCAGTGCAATTTGCCAACATGGACCGTCTGATGAACTACATCAACAGCCTCACACCCAAGACTGGTATCTTCTTGGAGTATGAGCAACTACTTCCAAGCCATACACTCTAAACATATGTCAGGGCCTGTCTGAAACCAGTGCGACTTCCTGCCCTATACCTCAGGTATGTGACTCTGGGGACTGAGGTGGTGATTTGGTGCCTGGTAGGTACAAGACTCCCCCAACTCAGTGTCTGTTCAGCACAGTGCTGGGAACCTACTAGAGGCACTGGGGCAGAGATGGTCCCTGCCCCACCTACCTGACTCATAGAGACACACAGCCTGCTTTCCACCACATTGAGCCTCTCACCATTGTCCACACACAGTGGGTTCCTGCCTCTATGCCTTTAACTACAGGGATGCCTGAAGGAGTGCCCTATTGGCACCTTCTCTTCCTGCAAATCCTAATTGTCTTGCAGCGTCACCTCCTCCAGGAAGCCTTTCCTGACTTTAAGGCTAGATCACTTGGCCCCTCCTTGCCCCAGAGCCCCAATTTTCTTCTATTACCACCTACTCATTTTGGGGGGACCCTGTCTCCCTCCAGCCTGTGTCCCAGAGGCCAGGACTGTTCTGGCTGCAGACAGCATGGTCTAAGTCATTTCAAGGTTGTGGGGTGAGCCTTCTGCCTGGGTACATGCATGACATGGCACTGTCCCGTGTCAGTAAGACAGGGGGGACATTAATCTTGCTTAGTCCATCACGTGTCAAAACAAAGTGGAACAATAAGAGGTTTTAGCCTAGTAAGTGGTCCAGAAGAAGTGCCCAGCAGATGTAGCTTCTGGTGTCAACTCTGTCTTGTGTTGCTGGGTCAAAACCTAGACGTGATCCAGGCACTGCCTGTTGAGGAAGCCAGTTCAGGGCCTTAGGTGGCCCCTGGGAAGCCCATTAACACCCCTCCCAGGACAAGCCACACTCACACCGCTTGCTGACCCATCCCCGCTGCTGACCCAGCTCCTCTGTCTGTAAGCCAGGCAGGAATTATCCACACACAGCGTCACACTGAGCTGGGGAGGCAGAAATACCCTCCACACCCCAGCTCAGGCCCTGCTCAGGGCATCAGTGGGGAATGGGGCTGTCCAAATTGTTGAACCATCTAATACCTTCACTACATAAAATATGAGAGCCCTTGAAGAATCCTGTTGCCTTGCTCCCCATTTGCCCAGAAGGAGAAGCCGAGGTCTGGGGAGTGAGAGAGGAAAGGACCCAGGTCAGCTTTAGCCAGGACATCCCAGGGACACGAAATCAGGCCCTGCCTCCAGCCAGTTTTGCCCAGCCGAGGGTCCATGCTGGGTCACTCAGGTGGAGAGGCCCTTGCGGAAGGGAGAGAGGAGATGTGAGGCTATCCACACGGGACAGGTTAGGTAAGCTTACAGGGGCATCCTCGAGCTGAACATTCACCATGGGGCCAGGGTCCCTGGAGCTAGGTCTGTCCCGGGCCTGTCCCCTGCCTGCCCTCATCATTCGGCAGGCACAGAGCCTCAGGAGGGCTGGCCCCACACGGTGACTCAGACGCTCACCTGGGTTTAGATCACAGCTCCTTGCCTCGCAAGCTGAGTTGCTTCCAGTAAGTGACATCACCTCTCTAAGCCCCCACTTCGTTATCAGTGAAGTGGGTTCCAGGAGGACTGGAGGGACACCCACATGGCAGTTCAACCATAAATACTCCTCTTCTCATTTCCTTCCCTTGCAAAGAGATACCAGGATGGGCCCCCACTGGCAGGGTTGGTTCCGGGCTGGCCGCTGCCCTGACTCCCCCAGACCTGGGTTGGTCGTGCCTCTCGAGCCTTGGCCTCTCATCTGAGTGGCGAGAAGGGGAAGCTGTTTAGTTCTCAGGACACTTCCCGGGAACCTCAGATTAGGGGAGGACTGGCTTCTGATGTGGCTTCCCTGGTAGCTCAGCTGGTAAAGAATTTACACACAGCAATGTGTGACTTGAACACACACACACACACACACACACACACACACACACACACCTGCGATGCAGGAGACCCTGGTTCAATTCCTGGGTTGGGCAGATCCCCTGGAGAAGGGATAGGCTACCCACTCCAGTATTCCTGGGCTTCCCTGGTGGCTCAGACAGTAAAGAATGAGCCTGCAGTGCAGGAGACCTGGGTTCGATTCCTGGGTCAGGAAGATCTCCTGGAGAAGGAAATGGCAACCCAGTCCAGTATTCTTGCCTGGAGAATTCCATGGGTACAGAGGAGCCTGGTAGGCTCCATGGGGTTGCAAGAGTCAGACATGACTTAGCAACTAAACCACCAAACCACCCCCAGCCTGGGGAGGAGGCAGGAAGCAGAAATAGTAGGGAACACTGAGCCACCTGCTGAGACAGCTTGTCCCCAAGGAGCTCAGCCTCTGTCCTCCCACCCCCAACTTGTCCTCTCAGGCGGAGTCAGTACAGTGTCTACTGGGCTCTCTCAGCTGCCACCGCCTCTCCTGGCCCTCCCTGCAGGCAGCCAGAGGGACCCCCCTGATATGCAGGCCTGTCCAGGCTCCTATTCACCCTAGAAGTGACACACACAGGGGGGCTGCCAGCACTCCAGGCCCCTCCCCTCTGGGTCTTGTCCTCTTGGCCTTCATCCCACTCCCTCCTCCCCTGATGTCCTCCAAGACCTTTGCTCACAGACTTTCCCAGGGTCCTAGGCTCACACTGAGGAGGGCAGGACAACCCACTCCAGTATCCTTGCCTGGAGAATCCCATGGACAGAGGAGCCTGGCGGGCTGCAGTCCATAGGGTCGTATAGGGTTGGACATGACTGAAATGGCTTAGCACCCGCAGGCTCACAGTGGGATTCATGGCTCCATCGTTCCTGTCACCTCAGTATCCAGGCCTCTCCAGGCCTGGCCCAGACCAGCCAGGCCTTCCCATCTACCCAGGCCTTTCAGGGATCTTGGGCTTTTGCTGGCCTAGTTGGGGTAGGAGGCCTGAGATCAATGCCTATCCTGGGTTGTCTCCCGGGTTATCCACGAAGACCTTTCACTGGCCAAATCTTCCTCAGCCCTTCCCAGACTAGGGCTCAGGGGCCTCCACAGGCAGGACCTCACACCCACTACTGGCCTTTTTCTCCTAGATACGTTTCACTCCTGGACCAGGTTCTACGCCTCCCGCAGCGGGCTCAAGGGGCTGGCGCGGCGAGCCAGCACTCTGCTCTACGCCGGGGAGTCCATGTTCACACGATTCATGTTGGCTCCACACCGGTTCCTGGACCGGGCCTGGGCCCTGCAGCAGCTCCAGAAGCTCCGCTGGATGGTCTCCGAGGTAACATCACACCTCTCAGTGGCAGGAGCAGGATCGGACCCTCCTAGGTGTGTGCTTCCCCCTCCCTAGGCCACCAGATCCTCCCGGTCCCTGGTCACTACAGGTCCACTTGACAGATGAGAACACTGAGGTCACCTTGGGTCCCAGGACCCACACATGATGAAGCTACATCAAGGCTGCGTCCCCAGATTTCCACCTGTGGCTTCATTGAGCTTTAGAACCAGATTCACCCAGAGGGTAAAGGGCAAAGTGGAGCAGTATTGGTGCCCCACAGTCCTGTCCAGGTTCAAATCTCAGTTGAGCTGTGTGGCCTCAGGCAAGTGACTTTCCCTCTCTGAGCCCAATTCACTCCCTGGACAATGAGAACCACATGTCTGCCTAGGAAGGCAGCCAGTTGAATGGGATAATATACCTAATACATAACCCTGTGGGCTTTGTGGCTGCTACAAAGGAAGTTGTTCACTAATTTCCATCTCACTTGTCTCCCACTGTACAGACAGAGAAACTGAGGTCTAAGACGTTCTGTAACTTGTGTCCTCACCCAATCAGAAATGGGCCTCACTGACCACGACTTTCATTGTCACCCAAAGGGAATTAACGGCTGGAAGGACTAGTCACTGTGTGGAGGGGGGTGAAGCAGATTGACTTATGCCTCCACTGGAGTGGCCAGAGATGTCACTTCACCCCATGGTGACTCAGTTTCACTTCAGGGAAAAAGAGGTAATCCCACCCCTACTCAGTGCAGACAAGTTCAAGGTCATGTATGGAGTGTGTCTGAGGAGGTTAGCAGCACTTATGGGATGACTAGGTCTGGGAGGTGAAGCTGGGGATGGTAGTGGATGGCGGTTGCTTCCAGAAGTCTGTTTTTTGTCCTAGGTCAGAGATTCAGATCAAGGTAAACAAAACCTGGGCAAGTCCATCAGTCTATCTGACCTGTTTCCTCTTCTGTAAAGTGGGAGGAACCCCCACCTTCTCCATTAGCACCTGCTGAAAAGGAAGGAGAACCAGTGCCCAGTGGGCGCCAGGAGAGCAGGTGCTGAGCAGGGGCAGGTCCTGACCCCACTCCTTCCAGCTCTGGGGGGGCCCCAGGTCCAGCACCATTACGCCATCACAGGGATTCACACCCCCAACATGAGAAACATGTTTGTGGAGCACCTGAGCACTGGGATGCATGGGGGTACGCAAGCTGATGGCCTCCATCATCCAGGACAGGTTCCCGGCCCTCTCTGGTAAGCATTCCCCCAGTGGTGGATCCTGAGGCCTGGCAGGGTCCCCATCCCTTTCTAAGAAGAGAACCTCGAGGTCTGTGGAGACGCCTGTTCCACTGGGCTTCAAACGCTGAGTCCCAATCCCAGATGCGGTTTTTACTTTCATCAGGAAGTTGGCAAGGGGCAGTCACTTCTCTGAGCCTCTGTTTCTTCTCTGTGAACAAAGAAGGGGTGATGTGACAGCTAGAGGGAGGAGTAAATGCTAACATGGTCCCTCCCGAGCTCAGCTTGGGGCCACATCCTGTCAGGCCCACCATCTGACCAGCCTGTGTGACTATGACAGTTTCACACAGGAAAAGTGACTGATCAGGCCATTTGCCTGAAACTGACGGGCTTCATCCCTGCAAATCCTGGGCAAAGACAAGTTGGTCTCCCTGGGCAGGAGTCCACACTCAGCCTGCTGTCTGTCACCATGCCCTTCCCCCTCTGACCTCACTGTGCACCTAACCTGCTCGGCCCTCCCCTCTGTGTCTGTGTACAATCCCATCCTACCTTCACACCTGAGAAAGGTCCTGGGGGACCAAGGGTGCAGCAGACGGGCTCCTGCCCACAGAGACTGGGATTGGAAGGGGAAGACAGTCTCAGAAAGAGAGCTAGATTCAGTGCTGATTCAGTGCTGATTCAGCGCTGGTGGGACCTTCCATTGCCATGGGCTCAGGAGGGCAGCTCCCCAGGCAAGGGGTAGGTGGGGATCCCAGAAAGGCATCCTGCCATGGGAGCTGCCTGGGCAGAGGCTAGGGGCTGGAAAGTGTGGGTGTTCAGGGATCAGGGAGTCACTGGAAAGGACAGATGGTGGGGGGGTGGGGCATGGCGTATGGAGTGGATGGAGTATCCAGGTCAGTATCGCAGGGGCCTCCAGTGCTGAACTAGGTGATTGAACTTGACCCTCCAAGCTCCAGAGAGTTCTCCACCCCTCCTTTGCCAACTGCTTTGGAGCCAGGCCTTGGGAGATGGGTCCCTTGTGCAGGTGATGCTACCTCTCATGGCCTCACCGTCCTCACCAGGAAAGTGGGCTGACAGGGAGAGATGCGTGAGGAGGGCTCAGCTTCTGGAGGGCTGCTCCCCCAACCCGTGCTTGGGAATCAGGACGATAGTATGAACAGTGTAGAGGGGGCTGCATGTCTGATCCCAAGTTTCAGCCTGTCCCACTCACCTAGGGTCTGCAGGGCCGGGCTCACCTGCCTCAGTTTCCCTTGTTCCAAGGGGCATCCAGATGTGTGGAGTATGTCAGGTGTCAGCAGTAAAACCTCTTGTCTGTGTGCAGGCCCAGAGCCTGGGGGGCATTTTGCCGTGGTCTATAATCCCCTGGCCTGGACAGTCACCACCATCGTCACCCTGACTGTGAACTTCCCTGAGGTCAACCTCACAGATGAGACAGGCAACCCCGTGCCTGCACAGGTATGGGTGGGAATCCTGCCTCAGCTGCACTTGTGGTTGCTGTCTCTGATCCAGGCGGGGACCCCTAGAAGTGGGAGACTTTGACGTGATCATGAAATAACTGCTATCACCATAATGAGGCACTTGTCAATTAGGGTCAGTGAGATCCACCCAGGGGACTGACAGGCTTTGGGCATCTGACATGACCAGAAGTCCCTTCTGTCGCCTCCTTGGAACGTCTCAGGGTGATCTAAGCTGCATGGGAAGCTTCACCTCCTGCCTCTCTTTTGGGAATATATATATTCTCTTATAAATTTCTGGGCTTCCCTGGTGCCTCAGCAGTAAAGAATCTGCCTGCAGTGCAGGAGCCTCAGAAGACGTGGGTTCAATCCCTGGGTTGGGAAGATCCCCTGGAGGAGGGCATGACAGCCTATTCCAGTATTCTTGCCTGGAGAATCCTATGGACAGTGGAGCCTGGCTGGCTACAGTCCATAGGGTTGCAAAGAGATGGACATAATTGAAATGAATTAGCACACAGGCTCGTAAATTTCCACCTTGTGTGGAAAGGCACAAAGGATCTTAAAGGTGGATCATTATGGATGTGCCATGTTAGGGGCTGGGCCCAAGCTGCCTCTTTCTGCAACACCCACATCCAGTGTAAGTGTGTGGTCCCTCCTCATCTCTGTCCACAACCAGGACCTGAAAGTGATTTCAGAGGGTGCCCTACTTATCCCCAGATGATCCTTCCTTGCGGAGACGATAGAGGTACTGCCATCACCTGGCCATTCAGTAAACACTTCCAAACACCTATCTGGGATGTGGCCTCAAGCTGAGTACTGGACATTGGAGTCACTTGGGGTTCAGGGAGCAGACACAGAAATGGACAGTTAAGATACGGAGTGATGACCAGGAACCAGCACTTAGCTGAGACACAGGAGGAAGATTCTCTCACGTCGATGGAGGAGGGAAGGATATTGTTTGAGAAGACCCAACACACAACATCCCCTCTCCCCACCCAAAGGCAATACCCACTAAGAATAAATGTATTTAATATTATTGAACACTTACTGCATGTCAGGGTTACGCTAGGTGCTGGAGAAACTTTAATAAGCAAGCAGATAAAAGTCCCTGCCCTCAGGGGGCTAGTATTCTAGCAGGGGGATCCAAGTAGGCAACAAAATTAGAAAGTAGAGAATGTGACAGATGGTAACTGCAGTGGAGCTAAGCCTTCAGGACAATTTGAGGGGTATGCATGGACATCGTGTCTACTTTCGTTCAGAGAACAACCAGGCTGGAGGTGGTGAGAAGCAACATGAGCTCGTTAATTGGCCCCCTCCACAAAACCCTCAACAGCCCAGAGATGGGACCCGTTCTCTGGAGAATGAGGGGTTCCCTACATGGATCCAGAGTCCTCATCCCATCCCTAAATCAGATAACTTGGAGATGGGGAAAATCCTGAAAACCTCTCTCCTCTGGGAAATTGGAGGATGAAGAGATAAGAGAGCTCCCTCCAAAGAGGAGGCCCTCCAGGTCGAGGGAACAGTGTGAGTAAAAGTTCAGAGGCAGGAAACAGCAGGGAGAGTTGGAAAGGAGGGACGTTGGTTTTTCAGCCCTAAAGGGGAAAGGAAGGAGGAGGAATTAGGGCCTGGGCTAGGACCCTGTTGAGCAGAGAGGATACAGGAAGGGAGCCCAACTCAGCCCCATGATGGATGACCCTGCTGCCCCTGTGGGGAGGGAGCACTCCATCCAGGAGGTGTGTAAGCCCAGGGTTGCTAAGGAGACTGAGATGTCTTCCCCCTGTGACATCCATCATGTGATCCTGTCCCTCTGGACTCGCAGGTCCAGAACTCACAGAAGACGCCATCTGCCTATGACCTGCTTGTGCTGACCACAATCCCAGGACTCTGCTACCAGTATTACTTCATCAGGCCCATGAGGAGGGCCCAGAAGGACACTCTGGACAGCACCAACCAGTTTGGCTGCAGACCCAGGACAAATCGTAGGCAAGTGGGCAGACGCATGTGGGGAATGACTGCTACACCATGTTCCTGGGCAAGGACACCAACCTGATGCACAGCACCTGGGAGAGGTGAGGTGCAGCCATTGCTGACTCTGAGACCAGGAGTGTCCTAGGACCTGTGCAGGTAATGCCTCACCTGGGTCTCCATTTCCTCATTTGTATGTCAAGGATGTGATGGTGGTGAAGCCTCTTGCTGTGTAACCAGCTCTGTTTCTAGGCGTGTGAGTCTTGTTGTTGCTGTTCAATTGCTTAGTCATGTCCAGCTCTTTATGACCCCGTGGACTACAACACACCAGGCCTCCCTTCACTCTCTCCCAGAGTTTGCTCAAATTCATGTCCGTTGAGTAAATGATGCCATCCAACCATCTCTTCCTCTGCCATCCCCTTCTCTTCCTGCCTTGAATCTTTCCCAGCATCAGGGTTTTTTCTAATGAGTCAGCTCTTTGCATCAGGTGGCTGAAGTATTGGAGCTTCAACTTCAGCATCCAGTGAATATTCAGGGCTGATTTCCTTTAGGATTGACTGGTTTGATCTCTGACAAACCTAGACAGCCTATTAAACAGCAGAGACACCATTTGGCCAACAAAGGTCTGTAGAGTCAAAGCTATGTTTTTTCTAGTAACCATGTACTGGATGTAAGAGTTGGACTATAAAGAAGGCTGAGTGCTGAAGAATTGATGCTTTTGAACTGTGGCGCTGGAGAAGTGTGTGAGACTGGCCCAGGTCAAGAAAAACTTTTGTGAACTTGTTCATTCCAAAGATGTTGTTCCACAGGAAAAGAAACGGGGGGTGGGGCGGGGGCGCTGAAAAGTTCACCATGGAAAAAGTGTAGCCATTGCAAATTTTTTTAAAATTGAGAGACACAAAAAATCCATCCATCCACCAACCCTCCCATCTATCCATCCACTCACCATACATTCATCCTTGCACCCACCCCTCCACATCTCCATCCATCCTTCCATCTATCTATCCATTCACTCATGTAGTCACTTATCGGGGGAAAGTTGGCTCCCAGAGTCTGGAGCCACCCTTGTCCACCCTCAGTTCCCATCCCAGGCTGTTTTCATTGCTCCTCCACTGCCTCTTCCAACACACCCACTTCCGTTTTCTCCTGTGACCTCCTCATAGGAAGAAGACTCAGGAGAACAGGTAGCTTGGGAGGAGCACCGGCTAGAAAGTGAGGTGAAGGAAAGAGAGGAAAGGGGGCAGTCAGCAGGGGAGGGAGACGGGGTGTTGACGTGAGAAAGACGAGTGTCACCTGGAGCTCAGCCCCATCAGTTGTCAGCAGCTCTGTAAGCTCAGACCAGGACTGCCCCCCCAGTGGGGCTCATGGGAAGTTCTGTCCTTCAGTCAGTCCACAGGGACGTCCTGGGAGAGCATGAGGCAGGTAGGGAGGGCCGACTGCAGCCCACATGAGAGGTCAGCAGCGTGTGTGGGGGAGCCGGAGAAGTGGGGGTAAAACCCCAGCACATGTGAGCCTCCCTGGTCAGGCAGGGAAAGGTGAAGCCTGCAGGCCGGTGTTGGGCTCTGTCATCACTCAGGCCCCACACCCGTTCTAGGATGCCCCTGAAGGGCTGGCTCCAGCTCGCCATCCCTTTCTGCCCACCCACAGGTGCCCCACACCCAAGCCACATCCCCGCCCAGCCCTTCCCAGGAATGTCCTGCCATCCATCTGCCTGCCCTCTGTGTGTCTTCAGGTGCTTTGGGCTCAGGTGAGGGAAGGTGTGCTTCTTACCGGGCTCCCTCACCTCCCAGTAGGGGTACAACCAGCACCTGCCACACAGTCAGAGAGGGAAGCCTGTTGGAATAGAGAGAGGGTGGCTCGGAGGAGGCTTGGCAGGGACGAGACACCCAGAGCCAGGCCTGAGGCCTTGCAGTCTGGAGGGAGTCCGTGGGAGAGACGAGCGGACAGTGATTCCTTAGAAGGACCTGCCTGTGCAGAGACCTGAGGGGGGCAGCCACCTTGTGCGCAGACCACCCCAGGGCATTTGCTGGAGGAGGGCCTTTGTTCTTTCATATATGACAAGCATGTTGATATATTTCACATACCATACAAGTCACCACGTTATACGCTGTACATGTATATGCTATTTTGTGTGCCCAAAGAGTTGTGCCATTAAGGGTGGTGTCATCTGCATATCTGAGGTTATTGATATTTCTCCTGGCAATCTTGATTCCAGCTTGTGCTTCTTCCAGCCCAGCGTTTCTCATGATGTACTCTGCATATAAGTTAAATAAGCAGGGTGACAATATACAGCCTTGACATACTCCTTTTCCTATTTGGAACCAGTCTGTTGTTCCATGTCCAGTTCGAACTGTTGCTTCCTGACCTGCATACAGGTTTCTCAAGAGGCGGGTCAGGTGGTCTGGTATCCCCATCTCTTTCAGAATTTTCCACAGTTTATTGTGATCCCCACAGTCAAAGGCTTTGGAGCAGCCAATAAAGCAGAAAGAGATAAATAAATATTTAACTCAAAGCAGTGGGAGCAGAGCCTCTGAAACCGTGGTACACCCTCTGCTTATGCTCTCGGGAGCGTGTTTGGCAGCGTCTCTCCCCTTCTCCTGTGGGATTCTTTCCTGGATAGGGAGGAAATCTGTACCTCCTGGGCTCTTGGTGAGTCCACGGAGCTTTTGTCCAAGCTGAGTGCATGAGCGTCATTGAGGGTCCTTGTGACAGTCACAGGCTCTGAGGAAGTTATTTTTGTTCACTCCTGGTTCCGTGTTGGTGTCTTAATATTAAATAGAGGCCTTCTGAGCCTGGATCCCATCACAAGGAGAATTCCTGGAAGAAACTGTCCATAACAATCATACTCTTTTCTCTTTTCCACCTCTGCAGAGTAACCAAACCATCCAGGTGACCCAGGAGTTCATGGAATACCACGATAACAGCGATGAGGGTCAGGTATCCATTTCCGATAACTACGTGTTTGCTCCTAATGGTACAGTGAAGCCAGCCTGGGCGGCTGTGGAAATGGAGATCCTGGAGGGGCAGCTCTTGACCGAGATCCGGCAATGTTTCTACAGGTGAGGTTGGCCCTCTGCTTGTGCACAGCACACAGTAGGTGGTCACGGGCAGGTGGGGGACTTACCCACTGAGCCACCTGGGAAACCAGCAATGATATACACACAAGAGCTGTTCCTGTGTTTTCATTAATGCAGAGAAATAAGCCATCCAGAACCGGCCAGGTCCTCAGTGCCTCTGGTGAAGTGGGCTCCTCCTGTTCTTTTGCCCAAAAGGCCCCTCTGCCTGCCCTGCCTGGCAGGAAGGAGGCAGGGAGGGAAACAGGAAGAGAGGAAGGAAAGAAGCAGGGACAGGCATCCGGAAGTTTCCCCCAGCTTGACATATCTCTTCTGCTCCTCCTCCAGGATGGTGAATGACAGGGACCCCGCGTACACCATCTACTCCCGGCTGGCCCGCGGGCCCCCGGGCACTGACGGGGAGCTGCTGGGTCATCGCATACAGCAGGAGTACACTGTGGGCCCCTTGGAGCTGAACCGTGAGGCCATCTTGAGGACCAGCACCAATCTCATCACCGGGTAGGTCCTTTACTCCGACAACAACGGGTACCAGACGCAGCGCAGAGCCTACAAGCAGTACATGGCGAACACTATAGCTCGGGTACATCCTATGGTGCCCCGTGGGAACAGTGGCCACAGAGCAGAAAAGAGAGGCAGCCTCTCAAAAGAGGCTGGAGACACCCCTTAAGCTCCAGCAGCAGAGGCCTCCAGAGCATCTCCCAGAACCTCTGTCGCCCATGTGAGCCTTTAGGGGCTGAGACCCAGGCTTGTTCAGCACTGGGGTCGGAGCTCTGGTGCCCCCACACATGAGGAAAGTCCCTAGGTCCACTGTGGGCACCGCGTGTCCTCCTCTGTCAGATGACTGGCCCGCTGGGACTGCTCTGAGGATGAAGCAGATGGTGCCTGTCCAGGCCTGAGCGGGTGTGACCCTCCTTTGCTGCTCTTACTCGAGCCACTGCCTGGTTGCCTGGGAAACAGCACAGGCTGATTTCTGAAATCAGTTCAGCTCTGAGATGCTTTGCCCCCCGCAGCGTGACCTGGGGCAAGTCCCTTGGCTTCCCTGGGCCTCAGTGCTCTCCTGGGAAAGGGGGTAACCTCCCCCCAGCGCCGTGCGATCAGCTGGGATGATCCAGGAGCAGTGCCAGGCTGGGCACCTCCTGAGCCTCAATCCATGTTAGTTCTTTCTCCTTCCAGTGGGGAATGTGGCCCCTCCCTGCTCTGTCTTCCTTGAGTTTCTGGTCCCTCTCATCCCTGTTGACTGGTTCTCACCCGCTGTGGCCTGGGCTCCAGAGAGTCCAAGGCGCTCAGCCCAGGACATCTTGCTCCAACAGAGCAAAGAGTGTGGACTGTGTGACTGCTTTCCAGCCCAGACTTGAGCCCTTTACTATCGGGCAACCATTAGCCTACCTCAGACTGGACTGACACACAAGCCTTCGTTCCCTTCCTGCGACAGTTTTTCAGGGATGGTTTGGGAGCCCCTTTTACAGGTCGGGAAACTGAGGCTTGGGCAGCCTGAGTCCCCCAGCTCGTAAGGTCAGGAAGCAGTGGAGCTGGATTTGAATCCCAGGGAATCCACCTCACAAGTGAGAGCGCCTCCCTGCTGCTACCAGTGCCGCCCTGAGCTGCTGCTGTGCCTGTGGGGGCCCGAGGGAGATGCCTGATTAGGTGGCCCACTTGTCCCATGACCTTCACCACCAGTCTGGCAATATTTCTGCCCACAGAATTACTACCCCACGACTCAGTCCGCCTTTATCCAGGACAGACAGAGCAGGCTGGTGCTGCTGTCGGAGTAGGCACACGGCGTCTCCAGCCAAGGGAGTGGGCAGATGGAGGTAGGAGGAGGCCCCTCTGGTCACCACAGGTCCGCCAGGGGCCAGGCGGGGCCTGTGAGATGACTCTTCCCTGCAGGTCATGCTCCATCGGCGGCTGTTGATCAAACAGCCATGGGCCCTATCTGTCAACGTCACGCTGAACGACACCTCAGTTGTCCACTCGGTGCTCTGGCTCCTGCTGGGACCCTTGACCCTCACCAGGAACTTTGGCTAGAGGAGCGGGGTGGCACTGCAGCACAGACCCGTAGTGCTGCTTTGAGAGCTGAGCAGTAAAAGGGCCTCCTCTCAGAGCAGCTGTCATCCCTGCCCCAAGGTGAGCCGGCCTGTATGGGTGAGATGAGCTCAGGCAGAAACCGATTCAGCAGGAGAGGGATTGATGCCGAAGAGAGGGCCTGGTGCCCTGTAGGTCTGGTGGAGATGGGATCCTGAACCAGGGTGAGTTCAGCAATCAACATCAAGGGCTATCAATTGATGTTCTCTTGTTTGGAAGAAAAGAATCCCAAGGGGCAACCAGGCCCAGAGATTCTTGTGGAACAGAAGGAGGAGCTGGAGAAGAGGCCAGGGCAGGAGGGAGACACAGCAGCTCAGGGCCTGTCAGGAGCGGGTGTTCATGTCCATCTCTCTCAGGACTGCCAAGAGCTGCCTTCCCGGCCACCTCCTGGTCCAGGGGCAGATTCCCAGGAGACGGGATGTGATGGACCAGCAGGGTCGGGTCTGCTCCTGGGTCAGTCAGTGGTTCCTTCCTAGCACCTGGGAGTCCTTCCTGCAGAACAGATGTTGCCATGGTGAGCAAGTTCCGTGGCTGTGGTCAGCTCCATCCACGGGTCCCACCCTAGGCGCCTCCGGTGGCACATGAGAGAAACTGAAGCTGATCCGACCGAGCCACAAGGAGACTTTATTCAGAGGCCAACGCACCCCAGAGAAGGGCTGGGGTGTAATTGTGCCTTGGGCGCTGGATGCTTCATGAGGCCACTTCTCTCCTTTCTGTCACCTGAGCTTTGCTTTGACTGCAGACCTTCTTTCTCCTCCTACCTGAGACGTAGCTGTGAACAGCTCTGGGACTGTGTGTCTCCCCACCCAAAAGGAACTGAGACTCGCTCAGGTCTTAAGAGCCAAGATCCCAGGAAAAGAATCCGATTGGTCTGATCAAATCACATGACCCGAGACTGACCAATCACTGTCAGTTCAGTTCAGTGCAGCTGCTCAGTTGTGTCCGACTCTGCAATCCCATGGACTGCAGCACACCAGGCCTCCCTGTCCATCACCAACTCCCGGAGTTTACCCAAACTCATGTCCGTTGAGTCAGTGATGCCATCCAACCATCTCATCCTCTGTTGTCCCTGCCTTCAATCTTTCTCAGCATCAGGGTCTTTTCCAATGAGTCAGTTATTTGTATCGGGTGGCCAAAGTATTGGAGTTTCAGCTTCAGCATCAGTCCTTCCAATGAATATTCAGGACTGATTTCCTTTAGGATGGACTGGTTGGATCTCCTTGCTGTCTAAGGGACTCTCAAGAGTCTTCTCCAGCACCACAGTTCAAAAGTGTCAATCACTGTAGCCCCAGGTATTGTGAGGAGATGGCATTTGCACCAGCAGATGCTTCGGGCTGCCTGTGGTGTGGGCCACAGGTTGGAGGGGTGTGAGATTGAATGAAATGTGTGTGGAAAGCTCCACTTAATGTGGAGGGCTCTGAATGCCAGGAGGAGAAGCTTGGCCCAGACTCTCTCCTTGTTGTCCATCTGCCTTGCAGAGACTACCCGGGTTCACCCGGACTTCCAGCAGCAGGAAGCTGTGACGCTGCCTCCAAGTCTCTGCCTGCAGATCCTCAGCATCCCAGGCTGGATGTACAACTCAAACCACACAAAGCACCTGCAGAATCTTCAGAAAGGTGAGGCAGGTATTCAGGCATCCAGACTTGCTCTTGCCTCTTTGATGTCAACCAGATCCTCAAACCCATCACCAGACAAAGGTGCTCTCTCAGATTCATCCTGGCTCTGTGAGGTCATCTGGTTTCATTATCTGCCAAATGAGGAGATGGAGGCCCACTGAGAGGCAGGTCACTCAGCAAGCCAGGGGCAGGTGGGGCCCAGGTGCCATCTAGACTGCAGTGACTGTGTACAGAGGGGAGCCCCCAGCAGGGCATCTGGGAGGACCTCCTGGTGGAGGAAACAACTGTCAGGAAACAGCTTATCATATTGCCAAAGCACCTGGGAGCCCAGGTACACCTTATGTGTCCCTTTACACTCAGAGCATCTCAAACACAGGGCTGACGGTGCCTCAGCCACCCCACTGTTCCCGGAGACGCTCCAAGAGCTGGCACACTCCAGTGTGAGGTCTGCAGGATGAAGATCAAGAGGGAAAGGAAGAGGCAGAGGCCAAATACGACCTTTGTGGTTAATAAAGTGGGTGTTGGAGGCTGTGGCTCAGTCCTGTAGCCACATGGCTTCTTCACGCTGACCTCTCGCACCTCGCTCCACGTGTCACAGAAGAGGAGGTGGGGATCATCTCTTACAGCAGCAGTCATGCTTACCTGTGTTGGAGGCAAAGTCCACTGAGAACCCACCTCCTGGAGGCAACCTGTACCAAAGATGAGGAGAGATGAGCCTGGGCTAAGCAAGCAAGTCCCTCCTCCTAGAGAAAAGTAAGTGACCGAGCAAGGGGAGCAGCAGCAGATGGCTAGAGGGCCCCCTGCTCTCCCAGACTCTTACAACCCCCATGTTATCATCACCGCCATCATCGCCAGGGTCCTCATTATCACCAGTATCACCATCATCACCGTCTCCACCATCACCATCACCATCATCATTGTCATGTTCTGGACCCAGAGGTCTTCGCCTGTTTCTGTTGCTCCTGTCCTTAACCACAGCATTGGGAAGCGGGGAAAGAAATTCTTCTGCTGCAATAACAAAGAGCCCAAACTCTCGGGGCTCTTACACAGTGTAAGGTAGTTTCACCCCTATGCCATGTGTCCAGTGGGGCCCAGCAGGAAGGCCATACTCCTTTGTTCACTAGGGACCAGCGGGAGACTATTTTCTAAAGCATCTGTGCGACATGACACATCACTTTTGTGTTGGCCTCAGAGTCAAGAAGCCACACCACTGTTCACTGGGGCAGAGGCAGAAAGACTATACCCGAGAACTGGCAGGTTGGAGGGCAGGCCCAGTGAAGACCACAACAGTGAATGAGGCCAAGACTTTCTAGGCATCCGCATTGGCCCCTGTGTGCATGGTGGGAGCGTTAACATCGGCTGGACCTGGTTGGAATCCTCACTCCTTCTTTTGTTGCAGACCAAGCACCTACCCCTCTCTGAGCCTTGGTTTTCTTGTCTGTGAAGTAGGGATTGTGTTAGCTGCTTCTGCGGGAGGTTGAAGATGGGAAAGGGAGGTGTGTGTAAAGTACCAGGCACAGACCAGGGGTCCTCACTGCCACCTTCCTTCTGTCCCTAAGGCCATCAAGGACAGGCCAAAGTGGACTTCTGCCAAGTCCTGCTGCTGCTTCACCACCTGTATGAGAAGGGACAGCACCCTGTCCTGTCTCAGCCTGTGACGGTGAATCTGCAGGTGACCTGCCCCACCCCACGTCCCACTCCCAGATGGCTGAGTCAGGAACCCCCACTCCATGTCCCACTCCTGGATCACTGAGTCAGGACACACAAGCAGATGCTCATTTGTGTGACCCCAAGTCAAACCCCAAGTGTGACCATCCTGACTCAGATGCCACCTTGGCTAAAAGATGCATTATGGTAGTCTTGAAAAAAAAAACCACGAGATTTGATCTCTGGGGTGCATAAGGGCACCCCAACCCCTCCGACTCATGTTCTTCTAGACTTTTTGGTTCTTACCACATGCCTGTATTTTGTGTGTTTATTGTTTTATTCTTGTGATAAATCTTTTTACACAACACAGATGTTATTTGTGGGATCAGAAAACAAAACATTCTCACACGGATTATTGAGTAGGTGATCAGAGTCACTCAGTCCCAGGTGTGAGTCTGGGCATTTCTGCTCCCCGCCCCCCACCCCACCCCAGGTTCTGGCCCTTCATGTCCTCACCTGTAAATGGAGAGGCAAGGGTCTTTCCCCACAAGGATGTTGATGCTTTCAGCTGATAAAGCACACACGGCGCCTGACACCCTGATGGATGTCAGCGCCCCCAGATTCCTGCCTGTGTCCTCCCTCCCCTCCTGACCCCTGGATCACCCTCTGACCCCCACTACAAGTGAGGCTGCTGCTGCACCAGCCCAACCACATCCTCCCCGCCACACCACCGTGATGTATGGAGACCCCTCCTTTATCCCCAGTCTGCCCTCTTCATGGGGGATCTGAGCTCTTTACCTGTCTCCTGCTCATGGAGAATTTCTCTAAATCTCTCTCTTGTTGCTTTGGCTTCAGGGATACTTGCAATCTGAGAGAATCCCAACAACCCAACCCAGAGCCCTCCCTGTGGTGTCTTCCCAATGCCCTCCTTTCACAGCCATGAATATAGGGGTGGGGAGTGGTCTCTTTCCTCACTGACTCCCAGCCCACTGTCATCAGAGACCCTGTCAGCTTCACCTTCCCGCCTGGCTTCAGCAGCGCACTGGCTTCATTACTTCCTCCTTGTCACCTCTTGCTCACAAGCTGGCACCAGTCTCGGGAGCAGACGTAAATGCAGAAGAGGGGCATGGTGGCAGCACAGAGCGCCTCGCCCTCCATCCTCCTCCTTCCACCCTCTCAAGGAAGCTCCTGCAGAAGAGCCCCCAGCCTACCAATCAGCACTGTCCTTCCTCCTCAGGGATGGAGCTACCCCCTGCCTCCCCTCCCCTCTCTCCCAGTCTGAACACTATGGGGAGAGGGGGTGGGTAACATGACTGACGCCATCTTGCAGCAAGGCAGGGCTCCACCTGAGCAGCACGGGGAGGAGGGGACTCACAGCTGGGAGCAGCTCCATGTGCCTACCCCCTGTTGGTGTGCTCCTCCAGCTCGGCACCTGGGGAGACCAGCTCCTCCTCGGCCTCAGTTCCCTCATCTGTAAAATGGGGCTGCCCATCCTGTCTATCCTGTCCATCCCTGGTGGCTCAGCTGGTAAAGAATCCGCCTGCAATGTGGGAGACCTGGGTTCAATCCCTGGGTTGGGAAGATCCCCTGGAGAAGGGAAAGGCTGCCCACTCCAGTATTCTGGCCTGGAGAATTCCATGTATCGTATAGTCCGTGGGGTCGCAAAGAGTTGGACAGGACTGAGCAGCTTTCACTTTCATCCTGTCCATGGGGATTTGCTCTGGCAATGAAAGGTAGGGGGATGCTGTCCCCTGAGCTGTCAGGGGATGCCATAAATGAAAGAGGCCCATGGGCAGTGACATCCGGTCAGGAAGGGGACAAATGAAGACCATTACCACAGAGTGAGGCCCAAGAATGCAGACAGAAGGAGTGTTCTGAGGGGGCTGCAGGGATGTGGTGACCTAGGGCAGCAGGCAGCTCCAAAGGGGAGTGACAGACTGCCTCTGCTCCCCCAGGTGGTGCACACCGTCCCTTGGCCCCCCACAGAGGCCCCGACATCACCATCCACCCAAAGGAGATCCAGACATTCTTCATTCACTTTCAAGAGCAGTGAGCCCTTGGCAGATTCTGTGGGCCCCAGACACGGAAAAGCAGCCTGGAGAGATGAGGGGAACAGCTGCCCATCTGGTGGGCTAAGGGCAGGAAATGGACGGAATTGGGGTGTTCTGATTTCTTAAATAAAAATTGTGTAAGGACCTGTTTCTTGCCCTGCCCACTAGAACCTGCCCTCTCTCTCCTCTCCTCCCATGGATGGTAGCTTCACACAAGCTCATACTTCCTCCTTCATTTGCAAAAGTCAAAGATAGAAGATTCTCTTAAAGACAGAGGGGATACCCACATTGATACCAAAATGCATCTGCCTGCAGGTCCTGCCGGATCTCTCCAGGCTCCCGGCTTAACAGTGGCCCTTCTGTGTGCTGGGCGCCTTCACAAGCTCATCTCAGACCGGTGACAGCCCTGCAGCAGGGAGGCTGTACACACCATTCAGGGCAGGGAGCTGCAGCCCGGAACTTGTGTTTGAAGCCAAACTGTGAGTCTAACTCCAGACTCCCCCTGTGCCCCAGGGGCACACCTGCCGAGCAAGAGGGCCTCCCACTGCAAGGCACTGAGTGATGAAAGGAAAAATCCACAGCAGGTGAAACAGGGGACATCCAATATAAGAACTATTAACAACAAGAAAAGGGTAACTTCTACTCCGAGGTGTGCCCAAAGGATTGAAATCTTCACCCACGAGGAACTATTTCATGCATATTCACAGTGATCAAAAGTGGACACCACATTTGGGTACCTGGATGCACAAAGCATGCCGTATCCTCAGAATGGACTATTACTCTGCCATAGAAAAGGATGTAGAACATCCCAAAGATTATACTTAGTCAAGGAAGGCAGCACTTCCCCGGCGGTCAGTGGTAGAGAATCTACCTGCCAATGCAGGAGATGCAGGTTCGATCCCTGGGCCAGGAAGATCCCCTGCAGAAGGGAATGGCAACCCACTCCAGTATTTTTGCCTGGAGAATCCCATGGATAGTGTCGCAAAGAGTCGGACACGACGTCACAACTAAACAACAACAACAAACAAAGGCAGATACAGATGCCACATACTGTACTTTCCCATTCACATAAAACGTCTAGAATAGACAAATCTACACAGGTTGAAGATAGATTAGTACTTGCCAGGGGCTGTGCGAGGAGAGAATGGTGTGACTGCTCACTGTCCCGTCACCACTCCATGCACCCCAGCCTGAGACACACATCTGCTGTACAGGCAGGGAATGGGTGCTGAAGCATGGGGGTTTAGAAGAGAAGGAGAGGGCTGGAGTTGGCTGCATGGAAACAGCCTCAAGGGGCTGGAGTGTGTTACTGTCGCAATTAAGGTTGTTCATGGAAAAAGCCTAAGCCTGCCCTAGTAGATAAGCGCCATTGTTAAATGCTGCATAAAGGGAGGAGGGGGCCCACCATAGCAGCCTCTTTCTCCCCACACTCACAGATACTCTCAGTGAACAGGGCACCACCTCAGTGGACTCTCAGAGTGTAAACACCAGCCGCTGCCTAGGCAGGTTCTGGGCACAGGCACTGGTGGGTTGTCTACATGCAGAAGCAGGGTTGAAACCATAGCTGAGCCCCAGGGGCCCCAGTTCTTAAGAAACTGGGTTGAAATCTCTCCCTGTGGCTAGGGATGTACACCACTGCCGCTGGCTTTGTAAACTCAGGGTGTGTGAGATATCTGAGTAGACATGGGTGCTACTGTGGCTGGGATGGATCCAGTCTTGGTATCCGTGGGCTTTTGGGTGCATGTACATGGAGGCAAGGCTGGGCTGCCTCCATAGCTCCCATGACCGGTCCAGGTGCACAACTGTGAACCTGGGACCTGAATTCTGTGGGTCTGCACTGGTGCTTTTGCAAAAACAATGCTTGAGGGACACCGGGGCTGACTGCCGACATTCTCTTGGCTGAGGCAGGGCCAAGGGCAGTGCCAACAGTACATTTTGTGATCCTGCACACCGGGTGACAGGTAACACCACAAACTGTGTTCCCCAGTGGACAGCTCTGAATATTCAGTGGCTCCTCTCCTAAGTCATGTCCAACTCTGCAACCCCACGGAGTGCAGCACATCAGACTTCCCTGTCCATCACCATCTCCCAGAGCTTGCTCAAACTCATGTCCATTGCGTTGATGATGCCATCCAACCATCCCATCCTCTGGTGTCCCCTTCTCCTCCTGCCCTCAATCTTTCCCAGCATCAGGTTCTTTTCCAATGAGTCAGCTCTTTGCATCAGGTGGCCCACATTTTGGAACTTCAGCATCAGTCCTTCCAACAAATACTCAGGGTTGATTTCCTTTAGGGTTGACTAGTTTGATCTCCTTGCAGTCCAAGGGACTCTCAAAAGCCTTTTCCAGCACCACAGTTAGAAAGCATCAATTCTTTGGTGCTCAGTCTTCTTTATGGTCCAACTCTCACATCCAGGAGCACTCAAGTTCAGTCTGCCTCATGCCACAACCCAGAAATGGATCTGGGAACCTCTACTCCATCAGCTAGGAAGCAGATCCTGCCCTTGAAAGGACTGTGACAACCACAGAGCAAAGAGGAGCCCCCACTCAACATCCAGCGCAGACTCTGGTCATCACAACACCAGTCACACCTTCTAGCACAGGGATAACGGCTAGGACACACTGAGGAAAGAGGCAGCAGGCATCCGCACTAGAAACAGCCTCACACCGAAAACATTAAACCCACACAGGCTACACAGGGGCACTCCTACATAAAAAGCAGCCTTTCAGGACCACAGGAGACAACTGTTTCTCTTAAATTCCCAGAGTAAGAGAAACACAAGTAAAATGAAGAAGCAGAGGGACTATTTCCAGTTAAAAGATCAAGAGAACCCCCCTCACCAAAAGAATAATACAACAGACTGCTTCTGTTTGATAGACACCAAGTTCAAAAAGGAGATAATGAAAATTCATTACTGAAGGAATTCAGATAGGCTATCAGTAGAAATGAAGATTACTATAAAAAGGAATTAGAAACTTTAAAGAGGAACCAAGAAAACTTAGAAAACTCATTTACCAAGATGAAAACTGTGCTAAAGGCAATGATTAGCAGATTGAGTAATGCCAAAGAGCAAATAAGTGATCTAGAAGATAAAACAATGGAAATCACCCAATCAGAACAGTGAACAGAAAGTAAAAAAAAAAAAAGAAAGAAAGAAAGAAAGCAATATGAGAGACCTATGGGATACTACAAAGCGTGCCAATCTACACATAGTAGGGATTCCAGAGAGAGAGAAGGAAAAGTGGGTCAAAAATATATTTGAAGAAATTATGGCTGAAAGCTTTCCAAACCTAAAGAAGAAAACAGATATCCAGGCACAGGAAGCACGTGTGTGTACCCAGTTTCTCAGTGGTGTCCGATTCTTTGTGACCCCATGGACTGTGGCCCACCAGGCTCCTCTGTCCATGGAATTTTCTAGACAAGAATACTGCAATGGGTTGCCATTTCCTACTCCAGGGGATCTTCCCAACCCAGGGATCAAACCTGTGTGTCCTGCACTGCAGGCAGGTTCTTTACCACTGTGCCACCCGTGAAGCCTCCACTCTGCATTTGATCCTAGCCAAAAGGCCAGGAAATCATATACTTGTCAACACATGTGCACCCAATACAGGAGCACCCAAATACATAAATATTAACAGACATAAAGGGAGCAATTGATGGGACTACAATAATAGTAGGAGACTTTTATGCCCCACCCACATCAATGGATGGGGCCTTCTAGACAGAAAATCAGTAAGGCAACAGAGATCCTAAATAATACAACAGAACAGTTAGACCTAAATATTTTCCAGACATTACATTTAAAAATCCCCAGAATACACTTTCTTTTGAAGTGCACATGCTCTAGGATTGACCATGATATCCAATAAGATAACTGTATTTTTATTTAGTTTAGCCCTGTCTTGTTACTATAAAAAGAATTTGCAAAAACTTACAAAAATACACAAATGGGAAAAAGCTAGATATGCAAATCTGAGTGAAGGGGAACTAAGGATAGGAAAATAAAACAAAGCTAACTGAAAGGTTAGTACATAAAAAAAATCCAACTCATAAATTATGCATTTTTGAAAGTCAAACCACAGGTATGTCTCTAAACTTTCTGGTAGCTGAAAAGGAGAAAAACATTATTGGTTACAGGATCCACAGAGAAGATAAGTTTAAAATAAATCAGCTGCCCAAGAGATACTGTATTTCCTAGTAATAACAACTTAGAGAAATTTCTTTTTTAATATATATTTATTTATTTTAATTGGAGGCTAATTACAATATTGTATTGGTTTTGCCATAAATCAACATGAATCCTCCATGAGTGTACATGTGTTCCCCATCCTGAACCCCCCTCCCTCTTCCCTCCCCATACCATCCCTCTGGGTCATCCCAGTGCACCAGCCCCAAGCATCCTGTATCCTACATTGAACCTGGACTGGTGATTCGTTTCTTATATGATATTATACATGTTTCAATGCCATTCTCCCAAATCATCCCACCCTCTCCCTCTCCCACAGAGTCCAAAAGACTGTTCTATACATCTGTGTCTCTTTTGCTGTCTCACATACAGGGTTATCATTACCATCTTTCTAAATTCCATATATATGTGTTAGTATACTGTATTGGTGTTTTTCTTTCCAGCTTACTTCACTCTGTATAGTAGGCTCCAGTTTCATCCACCTCATTAGAACTGATTCAAATGTATTCTTTTTAATGGCGAGTAGTACTCCATTGTGTATATATACCACAGCTTTCTTATCCATTCATCTGCTGATGGACATCTAGGTTGCTTCCATGTCCTGGCTATTATAAACAGTGCTGCGATGAACATTGGGGTACACATGTCTCTTTCAATTCTGGTTTCCTTGGTGTGTGTGCCCAGCAGTGGGATTGCTGGGTCATAAGGCAGTTCTATTTCCAGTTTTTTAAGGAATCTCCACACTGTTCTCCATAGTGGCTGTACTAGTTTGCATTCCCACCAACAGTGTAGGAGGGTTCCCTTTTCTCCACACCCTCTCCAGCATTTATTGCTGGTAGACTTTTGGATATTGGCGTGAAATGGTACCTCATTGTGGTTTTGATTTGCGTTTCTTTATGGAGCAACATAAGGGAGACCGCAGGAGATTATGTCCTTCACAGCATTATCTATTAATACAATTAATATAATAGTGAGTGTCATCTCAGATAACTATTCCGTGTAACTTAAATGTATTCAGTAAAAGTTATTCTATGAAAGTCAAATGGTCCAGTTAAAGTTCCTAAGATATATATGGTCTTATTTGGAAGGAGAGTAAAAGTAGAACACTTGGTGGGGGGAGGGGGGGCAGAAATGAACTATTTACCCACTGCTAAGACTTAGCAGAGAATTCAAGTTGATATTCTTAAGATCGAAGATATTTGGTGTTACTAAAGACAGATCCATAAACCTTGATCATCAATTAAATGGTAGAACATAGGTTTACCTCCATTGAAGAAAGTTAAGAGCCCAAATAAGTCCATAGCTGATCACCTGACCATCCTACCTTTATAAGAGGTAGACTGAGGATTTGCAAGGAAAAACAATGATTTAACATAAGAAATCCTGTAATTGAATAACTGGCTTTCCTGATGGCTCATTGGTAAAGAATCTGCCTGCCAATGCTGGAGAAGTGGTTTCAATCCCTGGGTCAGGGAGATCCCCTGGAGAAGGAAATGGCAACCCCCTCCAGTATTCTTGCCTGGGAAATTGCATGGACAGAGGAGCCTAGTCCATGGTGTTGAAAAAGAATAGAACATGACTTAGCAACTAAACAATAAATATTCTATTGCTCTTCTCCATTTATTTCCAGTTTGTACTCTTTAAGAAGCCTTTTGATTAGAGGCTGAACTGAAACAATATGTTTCCAAAGTATGAGGTGTTTCCTTTCTTCATTCTTTCCTCTGACATTGATTGCTCTCCTGTTACAGGTCAAGCACGTATAGTGGGAACACAGTGTTGAAGACGTCATTATTTGCAGTAAAAGCCCTGATGGATAGACATATGTAAACGGCAGTTCCAGCAGAGTTCACCATACTGTAGGAGTAAACCAAAAGATTGGCTAGTTTTCGTTGAGTAATTAGAATGACTAGTTTTCTGTGAGTATGGCTGACTCACAGAAAACTAGTCAGTCTAATCATACTAGGACCACAGCCTTGGGGGTCCTCAATGAAACCAAGCCATGCCTGCGGGGCAACCCAAGATGGACGGGTCATGGTGGAGAGGTCTGATAGAATGTGGTCCACTGGAGAAGGGAATGGCAAGCCACTTCAGTATTCTTGCCTTGAGAACCCCATGAACAGTAGGAGAAGGCAAAATGATAGGATACCAAAAGAGGAACTCCCCAGGTCATTAGGTGCCCAATATGCTACTGGAGATCAGGGGAGAAATAACTCCAGAAAGAATCAAGGGATGGAGCCAAAGCAAAAACAATACCCAGTTGTGGATGTGACTGGTGAGAGAAGCAAGGTCTGATGCTGTAAAGAGCAATATTGCATGGGAACCTGGAATGTCAGGTCCATGAATCAAGGCAAATTGGAAGTGGTCAATCAAGAGATGGCAAGGGTGAACATCGACATTCTAGGAATCAGCGAACTAAAATGGACTGGAATGGGTGAATTTAACTCAGATGACCATTACATCTACTACTGCAGGCAGGATTCCCTCAGAAGAAATGGAGTAGCCATCATGGTCAAGAAAACAGTCCAAAATGCAGTACTTGGATGCAATCTCAAAAACGACAGCATGATCTCTGTTCGTCTCCAAGGAAAACCATTCAATATCACAGTGATCCAAGTCTATGACCCAACCAGTAATGCTGAAGAAACTGAAGTTGAATGGTTTTATGAAGACCTACAAGACCTTTTAGAACTAACACCCAAAAAAAGATGTCCTTTTCATTATAGGGGACTGGAATGCTAAAGTAGGAAGTCAAGAAACACCTGGAGTAACAGGCAAATTTGGCCTTGGAATGCGGAATGAAGCAGGGCAAAGACTAATAGAGTCCTGCCAAGAAAATGCACTGGTCATAGCAAACACCCTCTTGCAACAACACAAGAGAAGACTCTACACATGGACATCACCAGAAGGTCAACACCGAAATCAGATTGATTATATTCTTTGCAGCCAAAGATGGAGAAGCTCTATACAGTCAACAAAAACAAGACCAGGAGCTGACTGTGGCTCAGATGATGAACCCCTTATTACCAAATTCAGACTCAAATTGAAGAAAGTGGGGAAAACCGCTAGACCATTCAGGTACGACCTAAATCAACTCCTTTATGATTATACAGTGGAAGTGAGAAATAGATTTAAAGGCCTAGATCTGATAGATAGAGTGCCTGATGAACTATGGAATGAGGTTCATGACATTGTACAGGAGACAGGGATCAAGACCATCCCCATGGAAAAGAAATGCAAAAAAGCAAAATGGCTGTCTGGGGAGGCCTTACAAATAGCTGTGAAAAGAAGAGAGGCGAAAAGGAAAGGAAAAAAGGAAAGATATAAGCATCTGAATGCAGAGTTCCAAAGAATATCAAGAAGAGATAAGAAAGCCTTCTTCAGTGATCAATGCAAAGAAATAGAGGAAAACAACAGAATGGGAAAGACTAGAGATCTCTTCAAGAAAATTAGAGATACCAAGGGAACATTTCATGCAAAGATGGGCTCAATAAAGGACAGAAATTGTATGGACCTGAAGAGGTGGCAAGAATACACAGAAGAAGTGTACAAAAAATATCTTCACGACCCAGATAATCATGATGATGTGATCACTAATCTGGAGCCAGACATCTTGGAATGTGAAGTCAAGTGGGCCTTGGAAAGCATCACTACGAACAAAGCTAGTGGAGGTGATGGAATTCCAGTTGAGCTATTTCAAATCCTGAAAGATGATGCTGTGAAAGTGCTGCACTCAATATGCCAGCCAATTTGGAAAACTCAGCAGTGGCCACAGGACTGGAAAAGGTCAGTTTTCATTCCAATTCCAAAGAAAGACAATGCCAAAGAATGCTCAAACTGCCGCACAATTGCACTCATCTCACATGCTAGTAAAGCAATGCTCAAAATTCTCCAAGCCAGGCTTCAGCAATACGTGAACCGTGAACTCCCTGATGTTCAAGCTGGTTTTAGAAAAGGCAGAGGAACCAGAGATCAAGTTGCCAACATCTGCTGGATCATGGGAAAAGCAAGAGAGTTCCAGAAAAACATCTCTTTCTACTTTCTTGACTATGCCAAAGCCTTTGACTGTGTGGATCACAATAAGCATGGAAAATTCTGAAAGAAATGGGAATACCAGACTACCTAACCTGCCTCTTGAGAAATCTGTATGCAGGTCAGGAAGCAACAGTTAGAAGTGGACATGGAACAATAGACTGGTTCCAAATAGGAAAAGGAGTACGTCAAGGCTGTATATTGTCACCCTGCTTATTTAACTTCTATGCAGAGTACATCGTGAGAAATGCTGGACTGGAAGAAGCACAAGCTGGAATCAAGATTGCCGGGAGAAATATCAATAACCTCAGGTATGCAGATGACACCACCCTTATGGAAGAAAGTGAAGAGGAACTAAAAAGCCTCTTGATGAAAGTGAAAGAGGAGAGCGAAAAAGTTGGCTTAAAGCTCAACATTCAGAAAACGAAGATCAAGGCATCCTGTCCCATCACGTCATGGGAAATAGATCGGGAAACAGTGGAAACTATGTCAGACTTTATTTTGGGGGGTTCCCAAATCACTGCAGATGGTGACTGCAGCCATGAAATTAAAAGACAGTTACTCCTTGGAAGAAAAGTTATGACCAACCTAGATAGCATATTCAAAAGCAGAGACATTACTTTGCCGACTAAGGTCCGTCTAGTCAAGGCTATGGTTTTTCTAGTGGTCATGTATGGATGTGAGAGTTGGACTGTGAAGAAGGCTGAGCGCCAAAGAATTGATGCTTTTGAACTGTGGTATTGGAGAAGACTCTTGCGAGTCCCTTGGACTGCAAGGAGATCCAACCAGTCCATTCTGAAGGAGATCAGCCCTGGGATTTCTTTGGAAGGAATGATGCTGAAGCTGAAGCTCCAGTACTTTGGCCACCTCATGCGAAGAGTTGACTCCTTGGAAAAGACTGTGATGCTGGGAGGGATTGGGAGCAGGTGGAGAAGAGGACAACAGAGGATGAGATGGCTGGATGACATCACGGACTCGATGGACGTGAGTCTGAGTGAACTCCGGGAGATGGTGATGGACAGGGAGGCCTGGTGTGCTGCGATTCATGGGATCGCAAAGAGTCGGACACGACTGAGCGACTGAACTGAACTGAAACCAAAAAAACACTTAGCTTTCCTTGATAATGAAATTCAGGGAATACTTCACAGAAGAAGAGATGACTAAGATGAATTCTGAAACTCACAGATGAAAGTTTGCTGACTAAAGAGGAGGAACTGTGCTTCAAATACAGAGAACAGCCCATGAAAAAGCGAAAGTGAGATACAGTTTTTCAAGTACAGAATGGAACAGAGCTTATTAAAAGGCACCAACTTATACACATATGGACACAAAAGTAGCAATATACAGATTTCTCTCTTAATATGATTTCTCAAACACCCCATTAGAATCCTAATCTCCTTTTCTTTTTTATGTTATAAAAGTCAGTTTATTTTCCCTTTCTGTGTTTCATAGTTTTCCTTTTGGTCAGTATTGAGCAGTTAACTGATTGGAAATCTGCTTGATTAAATAACATTAACAAGTTTATAAATACACATTTGAGAGTATTAAAGCAAAAATTGAAAAAATTTCCCTAACTCCATGTAAATTAGGCAACCATAAAATTTCACATTTTTCACCTGCTCACTTCCATATTTAAAATATATATAAGGATAACCTTAAAATATTTGATAATTAGTATAGAATTCACAGCCTTGAAGACATATATTCTATAGACTTCTAAAGAATAGATACCACTCAGGCCCTAGTAATCCACTGTGATTCAACGTCACATACTTAATGCATAGAGGGCCAAAAGGTCTTTCCTTTTTCTCTGATTTTAGTCTTCTGCTGAGGTAACGCATGGAACCCAGTTATGACCGAGATCGAGCCTCTGAAAATAGGGCTAAGCTTACTGGCTTCCTAGTGGATCCTAAAAAGTTCCCAGAGAACAAGCCTGGGGTTGAGTACTTCCAGTATAAATTATATACTGGAACGTCCACAACTGAGGTATCTCATGGTCCTTGAAAGGAAGACAAAAGACTTCCAGGCATTGAAGGTAATTCTGAATGAAGACAGAGGAGAAGATTTGACGATCACTGGAAGATATTTCTGCTTCTGGAGCTGAAGGACTTCAGAGCAGACACAGAGTAACCGAGCCACGCAGCATGTGGTGTGATTTTTCCCACCAGAGCTTAACTAAGGGATTCTCTGTCCAAGACAGGCTTACGCTGGACCCAGCTGGAGCACTGGACCAGGATTTGATGCTTCAGAGATGAGCTGCTGTCTGTAAACTCATGACTGAAGCAAAATGCAATGATCCTTTCTATTTATGGAGCATGTCATTGCTACCAACCAGGCACGACTGCTTCAGGTCACTCGGCTTTCCAGGCTGGAGAACAGGGGTCAAGTTCTAAAAAAGCATTTATGGTTAAAGGGATGAACCTCCACAGGCCAGCAGAGTTGCCGGCAGATTCATAGGCCCTCCATTCAGTACAGTCATGAAACAAAGGAGATGAATAAAAATCAATAACAATAATTCTTGCAGTGTAGAAAAAACAACCCAGCCTTCGCTCTGGTCAGCATCTCCAGGGGGCTGACCCTACTGAAAGAGGCTCGGCAATCTGAGGTTACACTGGAGTTCTTAAGACAAACCCAAAATAGGGTCAATTAAATAATAGCCCTGATGTGTCTCCTGTTATTCTTGTTTTTTTGTGGGCACCAGTCACTCAGTCAAAACGCGACTGGTTGTCTTTGCATAAGACAGCATACTTCCCTCACTATTAATGGTGGGTGAAATAAACAGAATTGTGCAAATTGTCATCCTAATGAAAAAGTAGAACATCCACATCCATCTTAGGTTGTCCTGGATCAAAGACACTAAATACTGGCCCATGGCAGCTCCAATGCTCCCAATTCCATCAACCATCCCAGTGACTATCGCCAAAGCCTCATTGCTCACTTGGATCAGCTCCTGACGACCAAGGTTCACAGAAATAGTGAAGCTAAAAATATTAGATGCAAAGTCAAGAGGACCTTAGGAAGCATCACTACAAACAAAGCTAGTGGAGGTGATGGAATTCCAGTTGAGCTATTTCAAATCCTGGAAGATGATGCTGTGAAAGTGCTGCACTCAATATGCCAGCAAATTTGGAAAACTCAGCAGTGGCCACAGGACTGGAAAACATCAGTTTTCATTCCAATGCCAAAGAAAGGCAATGCCAAAGAATGCTGAGACTACCACACAATTGCACTCATTTCACACGCTAGTAAAGCAATGCTCAAAATTCTCCAAGCCAGGCTTCAATAGTATGAGAACTGTGAACTTTCAGATGTTCAAGCTGGATTTAGAAAAGGCAGAGAAACCAGAGATCAAATTGCCAGCATCTGCCGGATTATGGAAAAAGCAAGAGAGTTCCAGAAAAACATCTCCTTTGCTCTATTGACTATGCCAAAGCCTTTGACTGTGTGGATCACAATAAACTGTGGGAAATTCTGAGAGGGATGGGAATACCAGACCACCTGACCTGCCTTCTGAGGAATCTGTATGCAGGTCAGGAAGCAACAATTAGAACTAGACATGGAACAACAGACTGATTCCAAATTGGGAAAGGAGTGCATCAAGGCTGTATATTTTCACCCTGCTTATTTAACTTATATGCAGAGTACATCATGAGAAATCCTGGGCTGGAGGAAGCACAAGCTAGAATCACGATTGCTGGGAGAATTATCAATAACCTCAGATATGCAGATGACATCACCCTTATGGCAGAAAGCGAAGAAGAACTAAAGAGCCTCTTGATGAAAGTGAAAGAGGAGAGTGAAAAAGTTGGCTTAAAGCTCAACATTCATAAAACTAAAATCATGGCATCTGGTCCCATTACTTCATGGCAAATATGTGGGGAGACAGTGGAAACAGTGGCTGATTTTATTTTGGGGGCTCCAAAATCACTGCAGATGGTGATTGCAGCCATGAAATTAAAAGATGCTTGCTCCTTGGAAGAAAAGTTATGACCACCCTAGACAGAATATTCAAAAGCAGAGACATTACTCTGCCAACAAAGGTCCATCTAGTCAAGGCTATGGTTTTTCCAGTGGTCACGTATGGCTGCGAGAGTTGAACTGTGAAGAAGGCTGAGTGCCGAAGAATTGATGCTTTTGAACTATGGTTTTGGAGAAGACTCTTGAGAGTCCCTTGGACTGCAAAGAGATCCAACCAGTCTATCCTAAAGGAGATCAGTCCTGGGTGTTCATTGGAAGGACTGATCCTGAAGCCAAAACTCCAATACTTTGGCCACCTGACGCAAAGAACTGACTCATTAGAAAATACCCTGATGCTGGGAAAGATTGAAGGCAGGAGGAGAAGCGGACAACAGAAGATGAGATGGTTGGATGGCATCACCGACTCAGTGAACATGAGTTTGAGTAAACTTCGGGAGTTGGTGATGGACAGGGAGGCCTGGCATGCTGCAGTCCATGGGATCGCAAAGAGTTGAACAGAACTGAGCAACTGAACTGAACTGAACTGAATTATATTAGAAGGCCCACTAATAAAAAATCCTGTGACAAGTGCATTGAAGGACTTATCACTTGGAGAATGATTGCATCCATGGAGGGACCTAAAGAACAGAAGCAGACTGAGCGCTAACAGCAGTGCTCTTTTCTGTAACACATCAGAGATGAAGCCTTGTAAAATTCCATCTATAATTCCTCCAACATCTTATCAAATGGCCAGCTGGTCAGCTTCGGCCTCCTTCCATTTGAAGTTGATACTCAGATAAAAGGGCAGTCAGAAGGAGTAATTCATTAACTTCAAGGGCTTCCCTGGTAGCTCAGCTGGTGAACAATCTCTCTGCAATGCAGAAAACCCCGGTTCAATTCCTGGATTAGGAAGATCTCCTGGAGAAGGGATAGGCTACCCCTCCAATATTCTTAGGCTTCCCTGGTGGCTCAGCTGGTAAAGAATCTGCCGGCCATGTGGGAGACCTGGGTTCAATCCCTGAGTTGGGAGGATCCCCTAGAGAAGGAAAAAGCTACCCACTCCAGTATTCTGGCCTGCAGAATAAGTCCATGGGGTCCCACAGAGTCGGACATGACTGAGCGACTTTTACTTTGAAGCACCCATAGGCCAGTGAATACACTATAACTCCAGGAAGGCAACAAGCCTGGTAGAAGCTTATTGCCTTGACTTGGGTTACAATATTGCCTTCTTGGATTGAATAATTAGGCTCAGCTTCTTCTTCATTTTCAGCACCATTAATTCATGACCTGTGTGAGTCTTCTTCAAAATTTTCTTCTGTCTCGATACCTGGGAAACCGATTTCTTCCAGTGACACCAGGAGTCCAAAGAACATGATGGTCCCACCGGCAAACTGCACAGCCAGCATCACCAGGAAGGCACGCTCATAACCGTACCGCAGAACGGAAGGAGCTAGACATGCTCCCAAAGTATTGCCCACTGAGGCACCGGCACTCCAGAGACCAAAAACAGCTCCAGCTTTCCCAAACCAGTTGCTGGTAACAAAAACCATGCAGGGCCAGCTGGCGGACGGCAGCAGGCCGTTCAACAATCCCAGGCTGCAGCATAGCCCCTTGTTGTAGAAATGCAGCCGTTCCGTGAGAGTGCCAAAGATGAACACCACTAATGCGGAAAAGCACATGCCACGAGATAGAACCCATCACAAATTCAGCCGACCGGCGAGATACCACTGATGAGAAAGTCTATGGCACAGGAGAAGAGGAAGATGGTGTCCAGTGTTCCGAGTACTTTCTCTGCACTGGGAAACACACAGTTGCTGCTCCCTATCTCCACAGGCAGTTCAACAGACTTGTTAAAAGCACCTGGGGTCCACTGCTTAGAGATACTGACTTTGACCTTGCTAAATGTTTTTCTCGGTGCATGGCACAACAGAATAACTGAAGAAGGTGAGCAGGGATGTGACCACGTGGTGATGGCTGAACTGGGAGAGCAGAGTTTCTCTCTGAAAAATACTTGGCCAGGCCGTGTGCCTCCTGACCTTCCTTCTCACCGTGACTTTAAAGTCTGGATAATGGATGGTTTATATTATTTCTTCTTTTACCGCTTGTGCACCGGAGACCTGCAGTGGTAATTGCGCTCTGGCCAGCCGCTCTGCTTGCTCCACTGGGTCAGCCTTGCCCACAACCCCTCCACTCCTGTCCGCCACCTCACCTGGGCCGCCACGGCCAGGGTTTCCCCTAATTTCCTTTATTCTTAGTCATCATATAGCATGTGCTAGGCGCCAGGCAGAGTTCTAAGATGGCCCCAGAGAACTTTACCTTCACATACCCCATGGACTGTGGTCTGCCAGGCTTCTTTGTCCATAGGGATTCTCCAGGCAAGAATACCGAAGTGGATTGCCATGCCCTCCCCCAGGGGATCTTCCCGATTCAAGGATCGAACCAGGTCTCCCGCATTGCAGGTGGATTCTTGACTATCTGAGCCACCAGGGAAGCCCAAGAGTACTGGAGTGGTTAGCCTATCCCTTCTCTAGGGGATCTTCCGGACCCAGGAATCAAACCCAGGTCTCCTGCATTACAGGCAGATTCTTTACCAGCTGAGCTACCAGGGAAGCCCAGAAATAAACAAATTTCTCTCTTAAAACAGTTTCTCAAACGTCCCCATCCTAATCTCCTTTGTTCTTAATCATTATGTAGCATGAATTCTAAGGTGGCCCCGGTGAACCTTACCTTTGGATCCTCACAGCCTTGTGCAGTCCTTTCCCCTTGACTGAACCAGATCCAGTGGCCTGCTTTCGGCACAGAGCCTACAGCAAAAGTGAGGGGTAGGGACATCCGTGGTGGTCCAGTGGCTAAGGCTCTGAGCTCCACATGCAGGGGGCCTGGGTTCAGTCCCTGATTGTGGAACTAGATCTCCCAAGCTGCAACAAAAATTTGTATTAAGAACCATGCAAGTAAAACACTGGCTTAAGATTTGGTAAAGAGCAAAGTTTTATTCCACTGTAATAGCCTACAGCGGGGAAAAAAAAAAAAAAACCCGAACAGCTCTGGGTCCTCAAAATCAAGTTTTTTCCAAGTAAGTCATCTGATTGTGGTGACTGGGGGCCTCTGCCCACGACAGTTGCCAGCCTGGCCTCTCCATCACGCTCCTGCAGTGACTTAGCAGGGCAGTTGCCGTGCAGGCAACCCAACCCTCCCTCTGTAGGGCTCCGCCCAGAGCTACAGTGTTACATGGGTAACACGTGTAACATGTGTTACATGTGTTGCCATGGTGATACATGTGTGTCACTAACCTTTTTCTTTGGGCCACTGGGGGAAAAAGTGCTATAAGCATCAGAAGGGGTCACTGTATGTTGTACAAACATCTTTGAAAAAGTGAAAGCCACTCTGTGTGTCTGACTCTTTGTGACCCCATGGACTGTAGCCTGCCGGGCTCTGTCCATGGAATTCTCCAGGCCAGAACACTGGAGCGTGTTGCCACGCCCTCCTCCAGGGGATCATCCCAACCCAGGGATCGAACCCAGGTCTCCCGAATTGCAGGCAGATTCTTTACCATCTGAGCCACCAGGCATTGGTCCACAAACATCTGTGGATATATGTGAAATAAAAGTAATCTAATGCTTCTGCTTAGAAATGCCAAAGAGAAGATAGAAGATCCCACATGCCACAAGTAAGACCCAGAATGGTCAAATAAATAAATATATAAAAATAAACATTTTTTTTAAGAAAAGAACTAAAAGTGATGGGTATATCACTTCTGAGATGAGCTTATAAGAGACTGTGTCTTCCCTCCTGCTCACTCTTTCATGCTTGTGCTCTGAATGGAAACCAACTGCCAGTGTATGAACTGCCCTCTAGAGAGGCCTGCATGGCAAGGAACTGAGGGTGATCTCCAGCCAACAGCCAGTGAGGAGCTGAGGCCTTCACACAATGACGTGTGATGGACTGAAAACTACCAACCCCGACATGAGTGAGCCTGAAACAGACCCTCCCCTGCTGGAGACTTGAGATGAATGAACGTGTTTACTGCAGCCGTGAGAACCCCCAAAAGAGAGGGCCCAGCTAAGTCACGGCGAGGTTCATGACCCATAGAAATTTTTAGATAATAGCTACTTTGTTGTAAATCACTACATTTTGGGGTGATGTGTCACTCGGCAGTAGATAACTGATACACCCAGAGGTTTAAATTTTCTGCTTCCTAAACCCATCCCTTCAAATAATTAAAAATTACATCTGTCCTTAATTATTTACTGTGGCAACAACAAAATAAATATACTGTATAGGATGGGAAAGGTCAGGGAAGAAAGTAAAAGAGAAGTTTAAGGAAAAATGGGGGACTATATTGAAGCGGAGGCCTTCCCAGGTTACCCTAGTGGTAAAGAATCTGCCTGCAATGCAGAGACATAAAGGGATGTGGGTTTGACCCCTGAGTTGGGAAGATGCCCTGGAGGAGGGCATGGCAACTCACTCTAGTACTCTTGCCTGAAAAATGCCATGAACAGAGGAACCTGGTGGGCTTCAGTCCATGGGGTCACAAAGAGTCAGACACAACCAAAGTGACTTAGTGGGTGTGTGCATGTGCAGACACCCACATACAGACACACACACACACACACACACGCACACACACACATACATATTGAAGTGGAAGTCAGTAATCTCACCTCCAAGGGAGTCAACATAAGATATAAAATAACCCAAAGAAGCCAAAGAGAGAAGAAGAAAAATAGAGTTTTGAACCAAAGGAATGTAGGCATATTAGGAACAAACCCTCCCCAACGTGTTAGGGGCTTAATGTTTATTGAAGGAAGGGCTGAATGAGCAATCCTTGCCAGTTATCAGCCCCAATTTCACAAGGCATAAACTTCGATTTCACAGACTGGGGACTAGGGAATCACGATGCAGAGGCAAGTGGATGGCTCAAGGGAACTCAGTGCTTTTTTAGTGGAGCAGAAAAGTTCCTTAAAAGCTAGTGCCTCGGTTCTGCCAACCCACAAGATCCTTTAGTGCAGCAGACAATGTCATTTATTTCTAGAACTTTTGGAGACCATACAGAGCATGTAGTATGCCTACACAGTCTGTCTAGTTGTGATTCTTTTCTATTTCTTGAAGAAGTGAAGTTGGTCAGTTGTGTCTGACTCTTGGCGACCCCTTGGACTGTAGCCTACCAGGCTCCTCCATCCATGGAATTTTCTAGACAAGAGTACTGGCGTGGGTTGCCATTCCCTTCTATTTCTTATTAGTTGTCTTATCAGTAATGTAGGTAATGTTTCTTAAGTAAAATAAAGACAGAGGTTCAGAAAAGTGACAAGTTCAGTAGAGCCAAATCATATTCAAATCAAGAATTCAATTAGGTCATGCACACTCTCTGTATTTGGGGCTTCCCAGGTGGACAGAAACGTGGGTTCTTTTTGGTTAGTGAAAAAAAAAATCTTAATTCCTTAATTTGAAAATTTCTGTCCAAGGTTAACCCATCCTCCTGTGCTCTGAATTCCAGATTCTTCTGGCTTCTCTGGGATGATAACAGAAAGCAATATTGCCACCTGCTGGGGATTATAGAAATTACAGAGCTGAACTACCCAGCGTTCTTGAACTTCAGAATTTGAAACGTTTTGAAAATTTTTGTTCTTAAAGAAATGTCAATAAATCCCAGCTGCATTTAATGATAATTCTTATCTTTCAGGTCATAAAGCTATTAAATTACAACTCTTAGACTTGAACTCTGCAAAGCCTGCAGTTTAAGAATTCCTCTGGGTAATTTACATCTTTACTCTGCGGTGCCTGCTAAATCGATTCAGTCATGTCCGTCTCTTTGCAACCTAATGGACTGTAATCCACCAAGCTACTTTGTCCTTGGGATTCTCCAGGCAAGAATATTGGCTGCTGCTGCTGCTAAGTCTCTCCAGTCGTGTCCGACTCTGCGACCCCGTGGGCTGTAGCCTACCAGGCTCCTCCGTCCATGGGATTCTCCAGGCAAGAATACTGGCGTGGGTTGCCATTTCCTTCTCCAGGGGATCTTCCCGACCCAGGGATCGAACCCAAGTCTCCCGCATTGGAGGCAGATGCTTTAACCTCTGAGCCACCAGGGAAGCCCCAAATGAAAGTGAAAAGTGAAGTCACTCAGTCGTGTCCGACTCTTAGCGACCCCATGGACTGCAGCCTACCAGGCTCCTCCATCCATGGGATTTTCTAGGCAAGAGTACTGAGTAGGTAGCCATTTCCTTCTCCAGGGGATCTTCCCAACCCAGGGATCAAACCTGGGTTTGATTGGTAGGCAGGTTCTTTCCCACTAGCGCCACCTGGGAAGCCCTTGGTGCCATTAAATTACCAACATTAAATCAAGCAATTATAGCCTAGTTGAACGTCTATTGCATTAGAGGGAGGTTAAAAAGATACATATGATTCTCCATTCAGACTGGTTGGAAGAATACATGTAGCTAAATTAGAAGGCATCTTCTCACAGGGGAAAATTTTTCATTGCTGTTCTGGATAATGGATGAATTTAGAGTGGATAATCAATCTAACTTGATAAATAGCAAATGATATTTGCATAAAGTTGTTCATTGCTTCATTTCAAATAGTGAAAGGAAAGAAGAAGAAAGATATAATAAGTTGAAACTGTAAGACATAAATATGCTAAGTGAGAAAATTAAAAATCACTGTAGTTGCAACTATGTATGCAAGCGATGGCCAGGAAGTTAAGCTATATATTCGCTGATGGAACTCTTCATATTTATATCATGTTAGGGTGAACATCTAGATCATATTTACATCTTCTCTATGGTTGCCCTGCTCTGTATCCGATTCTGAACTGCATGCACCTAGTTTTGGGCAAGGTCCAGAACATCCTGTCTCACTCTCTTGTATAGGACCTTCTTATTGCTTCTGACCTTATGTGGACCAGATTTCAAATTGTCATAATCCCTCAGTCTTGCTGGGTGCCCTTAATGTTTGAGAAGTCAGGAAGGCATGATCCACTCCCAGAAAAAAAAAATAACATTATCCCTTCAAGTACACATACAGTTTCTAAAGGACAGTGAAAACAGTTCTTTACTTTGCCTTGCAAGACATTTATCAACTCATATGGAATCTAATTCCCATGGGCATAAGGGGGTCTCTTCCTTCTGGTCTCCCTTCTCTGTCTTCCACTTTCTTCTCTCCTTCTATTTCCTCCATTATTTAGTCCTTTTCATTCCTTGGGGTCATTTGGTTTCTTCAAGATGCCCCCTTAGTGAAGCTAAAACAGAGAAAAGTGGACAGAGTAATTCACATCCTTAGAGTCCTGAATAAGGCAGGATAAAGGACAGTGTATTCTTAGGTACATCCTCAGAGTCGAACTCCTAAAGGACAAACAAAACTTTCTCTTACTAATACGGTCACCATTTCAAAGCGCAGTGAAGTCTGTCCTTTCTCTACCTATGTAAACTCCCAATTTATTGCCATAGCTTGGTACTGACTGTGAGGGGAAAGGCCGGATGAAGGTGCGGAAACACCCACCCCAGGAAGGAGATGAGACAGCTTTGAAGTTCTATTTGGGTTGGGGGTGGATGTGGTTCCAACAACAAGGTCCCAGACAGACCTCCTGCACCCTCCCTTCTGCTAGTTCCCCTTTTTTCCCCATGGGGGACTTCCAGACAATCTGCTGGACGTGCAACTTGGAAAGAATGACTTGTGTGACATAAAAGAATGGTAAAGGTCTCTTTCATGTCAGTTACACAATAAGGTTTCAAACCAAACACTATATTTGTATTCAGTTGCTTAAAATAATAGTCATGATCTGTGCCAAAAAGGGAAAGCCAGGCTGTTTTGTGTGTCTGATCACAAGACCTGCAGTCTGTAGAGATTTCTCCTGCTGTAATCTCTCCTATCTGTTGTATTGTGGTGCAAGAGACAGAGGAAATCATTCATGGGCTTAAGTCAGGTTTATTTAGATGACAATTCAGATGCTGAGAGAAAGCCAGCTAGAGCAAAACTTAGAGATACTGTATTCTGACTGACCTTGGGATAGGCAGTTTACCAAAAAGCCAAAATACTTTCACAATTTTTCTGATGACTGATTATGTCTTAACTAGTCACCATCCGGGAGTTGACGAGAGCTAAATGCTCCAGTAACTCAAATGTTGGGCTCATTTATTTGTTAGCAGAGGAAGCAGACAAGTCTGTGTGACTGACATAAGAATTCAATTCATCATATTAAATAGGGTTGGAATTTGGTTAGTGTTTTATTTCTAGAGTAAAACCTGTGCCTAGAACCCGAGAGTGCCCCAAAGTTTTCAGAATTAACTATTATATTAAAGCAGTATTCTCAGTGCTGGCTACACTTTGAAATTACCTGTGTGTGCTATATTTAGTCACTCAGTCCTGTCTGACTCTTTGCGACCCCATGGACTGTAGCCTGTGAGGCTCCTCCATCCACAGGATTCTCCAGACAAGAATACTGGAGTCAGTTGCCATTTCCTTCTCCAGGGGATCTTCCTAACCCCGGGATCTATCCTGCGTCTCCTGCATTGCAGGCAGACTTTTTACCATCTGAGCCACTAGGGAAGCCCATTGGGATTATCTAGGACTTTTTGAAAATACCATTGCTGAAGTCTAATCCCAGACCAATTAAACCAGATTCTCTGGGATGGACCCTGTGGGCAAAGACTTAAAAAAAATTCCTCAGGTGATGTCCCAAGGCTGAGAACCAGTTCTATTACTCAGTTTACAATGGAATAGAAGCAAGTTTGCAGCCTCACCTCATTTTCATTATATTCATTTATAAGAGCCAAATTTGCAAATTGCACTTGAATAATCAATATTTCAACTTAAAATTATGACCAATAATTTTAGTCTTTGATGTAAAAATTTGCCAAATGGTAACTAGTTGTTTCATGAACCAGTGATATAATTTCTATTTATCCTCAAAAAATAGTTTATAGACTGGGGCATTGTCTTCATTACCCATATTTGCAAAGGCTAAATACTCCATTCACTTTAACAATAAATTCAGTCTAAAAGTTAACTTAATCTAAATAATATTAAAGCCTACTGAGTATGCATAATAATATTCTGAGAGCACAGTTGGAGAACAGTTTTTCTTCAGTTATTAAATGAAAGATAATTCAGTGTTTCTGGTGAGAACTCTATACAGTTTCCGAATATACACACATTATACATATATTCGTGAGGATGTAGATTAAGCTTCTTAAAGTGCTTAGCCTCTCAATCATGTCTGACTCTTTGTGAATGCATGAACTGTAGCCCACCAGGCTCCTCTGTCCGTGGGGATTCTCCAAGCAAGAATACTAGGGTGGATTGCCATATCCTCCTGCAGAGGATCTTCCCAACCCAGGGATCAAAACCAGGTCTCCCACTTTTCAGGCCTCCCAATTCTTTACTGTCTGAGCCACCAGGGAAGTCCAGGCTTCTTATAAGGAAACTCAAAAAATAAACTAGATTAAAAAAGAACTCCAGTACTCTTGCCTGGAGAATCCCACGGAGGGCGGAGCCTGGTAGGCTCTAGTCCATGGGGTCGCAAAGAGTCAGACACGACTGAACGACTTCACTTTCTTTCTTTCTTTCTTTCATGAAACAATCAAGGGTACCTTTGGGTACAAGGAAATTATCATGCTTCCCTGATAGCTTAGCTGGTAAAGAAACCACTTGCAATGCAGAAGACCCTCGTTCAATTCTTGGGTCGGGAAGATCCCCTGGAGAAGTGATAGGTTACCCACTCCAGTATTCTTGGGCTTCCCTTGTGGCTCAGCTCATAAATAATCTGCCTGCAATGTGGGAGACCTGGGTTTGATCCCTGGGTTGGGAAGATCCCCGGGAGAAGGGAACAGCCACTCACTCCAGTATTCTGGCCTCGAAAATTCCATGGACTGTATGGTCCATGAGGTCACAAAGACTCCATGACTGAGCTACTTTCACTTTAAACTATTTCCAAAGTTGCCAGTTTCTAGCCAATAGGAAAGAGAAGTGAGAAGGAAAGCGACCAGGAGCATCACTTCTGTTCATATTTCATTGGCCAGAACTTAGCCACGTGGGCATGCCTTGCTGCAAGGAAGCTTGGGAAAAGGAATCCCCCTCTGGGCAGCCATGTGCTCCTCTAAAATCCGAAGATTTTACTCCCTAATACAAAGAAGAGGAGAATGAATACAATTCTCAATCTGTACATCAACATGCAACCCAGAATCTAAATATACTTGAAATGCAAAAGAACTCTACAGTTTAAATTTTTACTTTGAGAATATTCATTTTCATTATATTACCATAGAATGTGAAAGTGAAGTTGCTCAGTTGTGTCTGACTCTTTGCAACCCCATGGAATGTAGCCTATCAGGCTCCTCTGTCCATGGGATTTTCCAGGCAATAGTACTAGAGTGGATTGCCATTTCTTTCTCCAGGGGATCTTCTCAACCCAGGGATCGAACCCAGGTCTCCTGCATTGTAGACAGGTGCTTAACCGTCTGAGCCACCAGGGAAGTCCTACCACAGAATATTAATATATTTCTATATTAACATTGAAGAAGTTTAAAATTTGTATTCATTTTATCAGAAAGATATTTTATGTTACACTATCTTTCCTTACCCACACTTTAGCTATGATATGCAAGTGATGTATGGCAAGCAACGCGTATAACATGAATCATGCTGTATTCTCAGCTCTCCTCCTCAGCACTGATGGGTTTTTCCAGAATGCAATAGTTTTGCAAAACAATATTTAGGCAGATCTGATGATTGTTGGTGTTATTTTCTTTATTTAATTTAATAGATTCCAGCTTCTCAGTTGCAGACACCAGTGAGAATATTGAAAGGTTGTCACTGAATCACGCAAAGATGCCGGGATTCTTGGCCCCTGGAGGAGAAGAATTCAATCTGGGGCCAGAGACAAGGTTGATCACTCAGAGCTTTTGTGTAATAAAGTTTTATTGAAGTATAAAGGAGATAGAGAAAGCTTTTGACATAGGCATCAGAAGGGGGCAGAAAGAGTACCCCCTGCTAGTCTTCAGCTGGATGTTATATAGTCACTAGCAGTCTGTTAATAAAAGAAAGGAATGTCTTAAAACTCAGAATGGCACCAGGCCCCTCATCCATAAGATGCATTTTGGGATAATCTTGGCACCAAATGGTTCATCCTGGGCCATAAAATGATTAACTTGAATCTTGAAGAAGGGAAGATCACCATACAAATAATTTCATTTACATAGATTGCTACTGCTGCTGCTGCTGCTAAGTCGCTTCAGTCATGTCTGACTCTGTGCGACCCCATAGACGGCAGCCTGCCAGGCTCCCCCATCCCTGGGATTCTCCAGGCAAGAATACTGGAGTGGGCTGCCATTTCCTTCTCCAATGCATGAAAGCAAATAGTGAACAATATCTGAGTATAACATACTGTTTGTCAAGTAGGTTCTGAGCCAAGAGGTGGAATTGACTTGAAGACAGATTTTGGGGTAAATGTATAGTACCTTAGCATGCTCTGCTCTGCTAAGTCGCTTCAGTCGTGTCCAACTCTGTGCCACCCCATAGACGGCAGCCCACCAGGTTCCCCCGTCCCTGGGATTCTCCAGGCAAGAACACTGGAGTGGGTTGCCATTTCCTTCTCCAGTGCATGAAAGTGGAAAGTGAAAGAAGTCGCTCAGTCATGTGCGACTCTTAGTGACCCCATGGACTGCAGCCCACCAGGCTCCTCGGTCCATGGGATTTCCCAGGCAAGAGTACTGGAGTGGGGTCCCATCGCCTTCTGCAGTACATTAGCATAGCTTAAGATAAACATTTCCATAAGAGAAATACATTGGTTATCTCTAGGTTGAGAATAGTTAACTTCAGGTGAAACCAGGTGTCATTATGGCAACACAGTGTTTTAAGAGAAACCGCCTTTTAAATTTGTATAGAGAAGGAAAAAAATATCGCTAGTTTGTTTCCTCCTGGTGCCTAAGAGAGATAAAAATGTCTGACAATTGCAGCCTATTTCCTCCTTCGGAGACCCCTGGCCTTCCTGCCTGTTACCCTCTCAATATGATGAAAATTGTGGATCCTTCTGTCCATCCCTTTGCCACCCCATGGACTGTAACCTACCAGGCTCCTCTGACCATGGGATTCACCAGGCAAGAGAACTGGAGTGAGTTGCCATGCCTTCCTCCAGGGGATGGTCCCAACCCAGGGATCAAACCCAGGTCTCCTGAATTGTATACAGATTCTTTATCATCTGAGTCATCAGGGAAGTCCCTCTACTTAAACATACCAACAATTTAGCAGATAATTTTAGAGTGAATAGAGACACCTTTCCCCCATGAAGCTCAATTTCAGAGTGTTTTGATTTCTCCCCTGTCTTCCATAGAAACCTGGGAAATGAATCTACCACAAACGTTGAATTGAGAGCTAGTGATGCAATGAAGCAGAGCTGGTGGAGAATGATCTCTGGCAACAAGAACAGCTGGGATCAGCAGCACCAGTGTTATTATAGTACTGGTGTTACTGGCCGCATCCCGAGTCATTATGAGCAGGATCAGCGGAACAAGCCAGTGTCTAGCGCTTTGTGGTACAATCAGTGGCTTCTGGGCTGAATGAGTTCTTTTGCGCATTAAGCCATGTTTTCTAAACATTTCATATAAGCTTCCTTTTTTCGGAATATTGTTAGCTTCTCCAGCTAACAGTAAACTTTTCCATTTAAAGGGGCTCTTTCAAAGTTACCGGTCTAGGAAAACAAACCATTAGAAAATGATGGAGAGGCTCTTGGTTTCCTTATATGCCAAAAACAAGCTAAAATATAAGCATTTCCTTTGCTTATATTTCAAGCAGATAAGGCCATATTCATATATTCATGAATGTTAATCCACTGCTTGAAACTTTCAGTGGCTCATCCTCAAACTGAAGTGGAATCAGGCTGTGTCATTTCTTGGATTTTATTTATTTTTTAATATATTTTTAATTGGAGTATGATTGCTTTACAATGCTGTGTTCGTTTAGCTTTGGGATTTTAAACTAGAATAATTAACTTAGCTTTTCTGTGCCTCATTTGATCTTCTATAGTTTTTATATGTTTTTAAACGGGTATAGAAAAGATGTGAAAACTTGGTCCCAGGAAGGCACTTCTTAAAAATGAAGTCTTTTCTCCTTAACCTGGCATTCAGAGACCTTCATCTCAGATCCTGGTCCACCTTTCCAGTCTCTCCTTTGATCACGTCCCCTTCCCTCTTCCTCTCGTCCAAATGCTTTGGAGACAACAAATCTTTAAACTCAAACCTCCATGTGCCATAAACAATTCCATCCGCTTCCTTCTCTGTCTCCTCTCCATGGGATGTGTTTTCTTTTTCACTCTCCAAGGTGCACTTAGATTGTCCAGGACTTCCTCCACTAGGCTGTTAAGCCAGCCAGGGTTCTGTGGTAGCATCACCTTGGAGCACTGGTAGCCTAACACCTGCGTTCACACGTCTGAGCTCATGAGGCTTTTTGGTTGCAAGGAACAAAGCCTGTCTTAGGTAGCCTCAGAAAGGTGGCTGTACTGCCAGGATACAGGTGGCCCTTAAGAGTCAGGAAGGTCACAGAGATCCAAGAAAGGCCTGATAGACAACAGGAGAGTCAGGAACCAAGCATGAGAGCAAAAAGATGATGATTTTGTCCCTCAGTGACAGGAGCTCGATCATTTTCAGTTTTGTGCTCCATCATTAATGGACTTAAACTTTCTCCCTATTTCTGCCTGTCTGTATTTTCCCATCTGTTTTTGCTTGGACCACTTTCTGACCTCTCTTTCCCTAACAGCCAGATCTCCAGAGAGAGGAACTCAGATCAGACCTCAAACCATCACCAGGCAGAGCCTTTGTAACACGCCTGCTCTGAGGCTGTTGGCCCATCTGTCTTGGGTGGAGTGCTCAACCCACCTGATCACCTGCTGTGAGGAGGGGCATATGGGTGGCTGGAACCTGGTCAGCTACATCTCAGGCAACCAAGAGGTCTGTGCATAGACAGTTATCCTCTGAAGAAACTGTGGGTTGGTGGGAACCTATAGGTTAATAAAGCCAGATAACCAATCTGTAGAGTCAGAGAACAGAAATGTAGATATGCCAATGGGCTACTTCAGAATCTCCTGGGACCCTTCTTGAAATACATAACTTGGGGTTTTACTCCAGATCTACTGGGTTAAAATCTCAAGGAAGAAGATTAGAAAACTGTATATATTTTATCTACCATAGGCTTGACGTTGTGAGGGAACAGAGAGGCATGAAGGATGGGAAAGGTCAGACTGAAGACTGGGAAGTCTTGATTCTCTGAACGACTTTGTAGGGAGCATTAGTGGTAAAGAACCCTCCTGCCAATGCAGGAGATGTAATAGACCCAGGTTCAATCCCTGTGTCAGGAAGATCCCCTGGAGGAGGGCATGGCAATCCACTCCAGTATTCTTGCCTAGAGAACCCCATGGACAGAGGAGCCTGGCGGGCTACAGTCCATGGGGTCACGAAGAGTCAGACATAACTGAAGCAACTTAGCATGTACGTGATGTGCTCTAGTGGCCGTGTGGGTGAAAACACATTTGAAAAAGTGGCAATACTTGGAACTTCCCTGGCGGTCCAGTGATTAAGACTTCGCCTTCCAAGGCAAGGGGTGCAAGATTGCTAAGACTGCACAGGCATCATGGACAAAAAAACAAAATGTAAAACAGAAGCAATATTGTAAAAAAAAATGCAGTAAAGACTTTAAAAGTGATCCATATTAGAAAAAGAAAAGAAAAAAAAAACCTTAAAAAAAAAAATGGAAGTGCTGAGGTGAGGTCGTTTCCTTCAGGGAAATACAGTGTAAAGAGTGTGTGTCCCTGTAGTTCCAAAAGTTTACATTTAAGACAATCTGTGAGACCAGCAAGAGCTAATGTTAAACCCAAACACCATGAACTTTTGGTGCGGCCTGATACAAAAAGCTGAGAGTTGGCTTCCCTTTTTTTGCTTATCCATAACAGATACCTTTAGTGAAATATCATAAGCAACATGAAAAGTAATTTTATCAAATGCTACCTGAATTATCAATAAAATTAAATGTTCAGGAAATAAAGAAATCTTTTGTTTTAATGGGAGAAAGCTAATAAACTATTTTGCAATGTCTTAAAGGAAAAGTTGTTTCGTATCCTAAAAATTGGCATCACTATAAGAAATAAGCACATACTTATGGATATTATAATCTTTATTACAAAACAAATATTTTAGGTTGAGGTAACATTTCAAAGTGTATTAGGCAAAAATCAACTGAATTCTATACACACAGTTTTGCTATGTGCAACACTTAGATTGATCTTAGAAAAAAATTAAGCTGATAGCTGTCTATTTAAAGAGGAATTTCATTTTTCCACCCTCCCCTACCCAGTCCTCCATATCACCACCAATGGTCAGGGAGGTGACGCTCATGGGAGTTTCACACACACACACACATATATACACACACACAAAGAAAAAATCAAAAAGGGTTAATTAATTGAAAAAAGAATTTTTGTTTATCTAAAACACATTACTGTGCCATAATTTGAAAACATTTTCACAAACTAAATGTTTATTCATACAGGATTTTCTATTGCTGATACCAAGGATAAATAGAATTGTCTAGCCTTAAATGGAGAAATCCCATGCAACATTCTGACTCCAGTGTCTTTCCTGCTGTGAAGCCCTCTCTAATTCTTAAGGCAAAGTATGCCCTGTTCTGTGAATCCATGTGTTTTGTTCATATCTGTGTTAATAGTGCTCACCACACTGGATTGTAATAATTCTTGCTTTTGTCATATTTGTCCTTTTTCAGCTTTATTTATCCCTTATAAGCTTCTCAGAGGTCAAACCAGTCAATTCTAAAGGAAATCAACCCTGAATATTCATTGGAAGGACTGATGCTGAAGCTGAAACTCCAATACTTTGGCCACCTGATGTGGAGAGCCCACTCATCAGAAAAGACCCTGATGTTGGGAAAGATTGAAGGCACAAGGAGAAGGGGGCAACAGAGGATGAGACGGTTAAATGGCATCACTGACTCAATGGATATGAATTTGAGCAAACTCCGGGAGTTAGTAGAGGACAGAGGAGCCTGGCGTGCTGCAGTCCATGAGTCAGAAAGAGATGGACACGACTTAGAGACTGAACAACAACAAAACCTTCTCAGGAGCAAGCGACAAGTCTTTAAGCTTCTTGACCTCCTCCCCACCCAGCGCAGGGCCTGGTACATAGCACAACGTGTGTAACTGTGCGTTAGGTTAATGAGTTAGGAACTATTTCGGCTGTGAAGCAACAATGCGCATCTTTCCTTGCTTCAGGTCTCTCACGGAGGGTGTTCTAGTGACATTTCCCATTTTTGAAACCTCTATGGTTTGATGACATCCTAGACACAAACAAGTATAACATCGAGCATTTCCTTTCAGAAAGAAATGGCCTTAGGCTATTCTTCTGATACAAACGTCAATAAATTACAGTTATGATTTTCCCTAGTCTCCAGCCTCCGGGACGCCTGTCTGTGAGAGGCGCTCAGGCACGCCCATGCTAGTAGCCATCTTGGCAATCATTGTCATCCTGATCTCCGATGGGTTTGTTGTGGTAAGCATCAACTGTTAATTTTCTGCTTTCTACCTCAGTGTTTTTGGCTAGGGCCTCTTCCTCGCTGCTTGACACGCGCTCGGTCGAGTTGCTGTCTTCTTTCGATCTGCTGCTGTCCTGGGAATCGCTACCATCGTCCTCCTCAGACGGGCTCTCCTGGCTCTGGCTCTGGGTCTGGCCGCCCTCCTGGCTGGAACTGTTCTGCTCTTCAGTGGACTCTGGGCTCTCCTCTGAGGACCTGAGGCTCTCGTCGGATTCGCTGTCAGCCTGTTCCTCTGTGGATGTGCTCTCTGAATCCGAGGGCTTATCCAACACGTCCTCCTCACTGGACTCACTATCTGCCTGATGTTCTCTGGAGTGACTGGTGGCGTTGTCGGGGTTGTCACCCCTGGACTCATGGAGAGCCTCTTCCTGAGAGTCGCTACTGTTTTCTTGAGAAGGCAGGTCGACCTCCTGACTAGACTCGCTGCTGGGGTCTTGGACATCCTGACTGTCTTCCGGGGACCGGTTCTCCTCACTCTCTTGTCTAGACTCACTCTTGCCGTGTTCCCTGGATTGGCCGAGGCCGGCTTCTTTGGAGTCGGGGTTTTCGGTGGAGTCACTCATGACTTCCGTCGTGCGGCTATCGTCAAGCTCCCCTCTGCCATCTTCCTCAGGAAGGCGAGACTTCCTGAAGAACTTCCTGCGGGGATACGCGGCTGCTGGGCTCTCATGGGAATCCTGGGTGCTTGCCTGCTCCTCATCGTCCCCTTTCGATTCTCTTGACTCAAGGCCGGCACCACTTATTCGGGAGTTGCCCCTCTCGCTCCTGTAGGTGCCCGGGTCATCGCTCTGCATCCCTTCATCGTCGAACTCAGAGCCATCCCCGTGGCTGCTGTCCCCCTCACTGCCGCCTCCCACCCAGTGCTCCTCACTCTCGCTGTCTGGAGTGGAGTCACCGCCCTCGGGCCTGCTGTTCCCCTCATCCTCACGGTCCAGGTCCCTGCTCTCGCTGGTGGTATCGTGGGCCCCCTCATCCCCTTGTGGGGCGCTGTCTTCCCTGGATCGTGTGGTGTCAGCTGAGTCTTCATCGCTTCCGAGCCTGGAGTCCCCTCCTGATCGTCTCTCTTCGGGTCCTGGGCCACCGTCATCATCCCCAAAGGTGTCATCTCCGCTCTCGTCTTCATCATCATCTTTATTATCACCTTCGCTTCCTCCCCTCCGAGAGAGGCCGCCAGCTGGTCTATGAATGTGTTGCTGACCATCAGGACCCAGGACCTCCTCAGATTCTGTGCTGTCACTGGGGTCTTCATTTGCCTGGAGTTTGGGGTTAACAGACATGGTCAGTACCCTCAGGAGCTGCTCTAGAGGGTTGTACCTAATGCCCATCTAGGCTCTTTTTGTTTTCTTCTTCCTGTATCCCTCATCTAAGCTATGTTCAGTTGTATGGCTCAATAATGTCTCAAACAGGGGTTAAAAAGGAAGAAGGGGAAGTTGAAAGTCAAGTCACCCCATTTTCCATAGGCACCATTCACTCAGTGCTGCACAAACCTTTCCAAAATGTTCTCTAGAAATCACATTTACGAAACTCAAATCATACTGTAAGTATGAGTCCTTAAGGGATACTTTCAGAAATTTTTTGTAAATTAAAGAATTGATTTATAATACTCTTCAAATTATTTGGTTTAAAACAGTGAAAGTGAATGTATTAGTCCCTCAGTCGTGTCTGACTCTTTGCAATCCCATGGACTGTAACCCACCAGGATCCTCTGTCCATGGGATTCTCCAGGCAAGAATTATAGAGTGGATTGCCATTCTCTTCTCCAGAGTATCTTCCAGACCCAGGAATCAAACCCAGGTCTCCTGCACCGCAGGCAGATTGTTTACCATCTGAACCACTAGGGAAGATATAATACTCATCAAATTATTTGGTTTGAAATAGAGGTTTAAAAAAAAATACTGGGTGATTTTGAAATGACTCAGATTTTTTTTTTCAAATCAACTCTGGGGCTGGGGATGGAAATGTATTAGAGGAGGTGAATGAAACCTTTGGCTGAAATGAAAGTATAATATTGCAGTAAGATATAGATCTCACCAAAACCATATTTATACTGGTTTGCACAGGCAGAGAGTTGCCTATAGAAGGCTCAGCTGAAGGAGTACAACCGGGGTGATATCTGAGTTCTAAGTGTAGCTCAGAGGGATGATCCCCAGAAATAAAACAATTGGATGCTCTACTCAGATAAGGAAGGTCTGTGAGCCTTCATTAATCATGCACTGGAAAAATCTACTCTCTCTCTCTCTACTGCTGCTGTTTAATCACTAAGTTGTGTCCGACTCTTTGTGACTCCATGAACTGTAGCCTGCCAGGCTACATGGGATTTCCCAGGCAAGAATAATGGAGTCAGTTGCCATTTCCTTCTCCAGTGGATCCTCCTGACCCAGGGATGGAATCCACGTCTCCTGCGTTGGCAGGCAGATTCTTTACCACTGAGCCACCTGGGAAGCCCAAGCAACTTGCCCATTTTGTTTTTTTTTTTTTCTTTTCCCACCTGACCCTACTCATCAGTGTCTGAGTTCTGATCAGGAGGGAATACAGGATGATGACACTCTTCCCATCACTAGAATTTGCACGAATCTGCTGGAACTGAGCACCCATGTAGCTTTCCTTACCTCAATAGTCTCATATTGCACCCCCTCCCCCCAAACTGTTGCTCTCATCTAAGAGCTCAGAGAACATGGAGATTATAAATCACAGGGTCCCCCAAAAAAGAGCATTTCCCCAATTCTATGCTTATAAATGTATACAATGTTCGTCTGATGAGTCTTTAGTCAATATCCTAGGAGAAACCCAGCTTCTAGGATAGCTGGAGCACAGGGGATTGAGTTTGGTTAAAACGACAGGACAGTTAAGAAAGCTATAACTAAATGTCTTAGAAAAATGAAAAGAAGAGAGAGGGGGAGGAGAAAAGGGGGAACACAGGGGAAAGCATAGGAAAGTGGAAGGGAAGAAAAGAGATGCTAGCAAGTTTTTTATTACAGGGATATAAGCTAAGGGCTTCCCTCATAGCTCTGTTGGTAAAGAATCCACCTGTAATGCAGGAGATCCCAGTTCAATTCCTGGGTCAGGAAGTTCCATTGGAGAAGGGATAGGCTACCCACTCCAGTATTTTTGGGTTTCCCTTGTGGTTCAGCTGGTAAAGAATCTGCCTGCAATGCAGGAGACCTGGATTTGATCGCTGGCTTGGGAAGATCCCCTGGAAAAGGGAAAGACTACCCGCTCTAGTATTCTGGCCTGGAGAATTCCATGGGCCGTACAGTCCATGGAGTTGCAAAGAGTTGGACACGACTGAGCGACTTTCACTTTCAAGCTAAGTCAGCTTTTCTATCTCCCAGGGACACAGATGAGAAACTATTTTTTTTTTTTAAAGAAGTCATTACTGAAGCAACTGTCCTCTTAAAGTTTCCTCAGGGTGAGAGCTAGTCTCTCCTCTAGCAGTCTAGCAGGATTCTAGGCACAGAGGCAGTCTTCAGGCCCCAAAGGTATCTCACATGAACCAGAATGTTTTTCTCTGCCTGGTCTGAACTGCTCCAACTGTAAAAGCAATATCTGAGATTTATGAGCAAGCTGTTGTCTAACAGAGTTTGTGACTCTCTCTGCGTCTGTGTGTGTGAGTATGTTCTCTTTAGCTAGAGGAACATTTAGGGCCACAGTGTCTATCATCTGGCCCCAGTGATAAATATGGAATGAAGAGCATGTCTACCTCTGAATTCTCCCACTCTTTTTTCCTTCCTATTTTATAGGACTTTTTAGACAGCATAACCAAAGTTTAGAACATCTTATATTTAGAACAGTCACCAGGTAATTTAATCTAACATCATTTCCTTCAACTCCTAAGTAGCCTGGAAAGTTAAGAAAGGTCTGTTTAATTACCTGTTCCTCTGAGCTAAGTTTACTTTCTTCTGATGACTCACTGCTCTCCTGAAAAGAAAAAAAAAAATGTTGTTGTTTATTTTTCATGTTAGTAATTCCTGAGGAAAGGAAAGAAAACATGGTGAGCATCAATCACTTGTGGTTTGGATTTATGACTTTCCAAATGGCCTGAGATAATGAGAAGAGTGTCAAAGTGATTTTATGAGATGTTTATGACAAAAAATAAATTAGAGTGTTGGGGAGATTGGGAGGGTCATGTACACACTGCTATATTCAAAATGGATAACCAACAAAGACCTACTGTATAGCACATGGAACTCTACTCAATGTTGTATGCCAGTCTGGATAGAAGGGGGGGATGGGTTGGGGGAGAATGGATACATATATAAATGTATGGCTGAGACCCTTTGCTGTTCACCTGAAACTACACCAACATTGTTAATCAGCTATACCCAATGCAAAATAAAAAGTTTAAAGTTTGAATAAATAAATGAGATAGTTACCAAAGGTGGTGTTGGTGTCTGAGCCAAATGACTCTGTAACAAAGGAAGGAAAACAAGTTACTCCTTCACAGGTGGATCATATCATTGCAAACATTCATAATAATTTTAGGGTTTTTTTAGCTTATTGATAGATATTTTATATTTACATGAGTATTAATCATATTTTATAATGAAAGGGCTAAAAAAATGAATGAATGTGAGAAGACCAATGGCATAAAAAGGTCTTGTATATAGAATAACTTAGAAGATTTTCATATTTCCCATAGTTAGAGAAAAATAAATTTTATTTGAAGAAAAATACACAACCCAGAAAAAATATAAGATAGAAAAAATAGCATTGAACTCATAAACCCAGATTTAAAGTGTCAATTCGCTCCTTGGCTTGTGTTTAGCCCTGAAAACTGTCTTGAGGGTAGTACTGAAATTCATGTGTTTCAGGAAACACTTAGGTCTTCAGTTCAGTTCAGTTCAGTAGCTCAGTCCTGTCCGACTCTTTGCGACCCCATGAATCGCAGCACGCCAGGCCTCCCTGTCCATCACCAACTCCCGGGGTTCACTCAGACTCACGTCCATCGAGTCGGTGATGCCATCCAGCCATCTCATCCTCTGTCGTCCCCTTCTCCTCCTGCCCCCAATCCCTCCCAGCATCACAGTCTTTTCCAATGAGTCAACTCTTCGCATGAGGTGGCCAAAGTACTGGAGTTTCAGCTTTAGCATCATTCCTTCCAAAGAAATCCCAGGGCTGATCTCCTTCAGAATGGACTGGTTGGATCTCCTTGCAGTCCAAGGGACTCTCAAGAGTCTTCTCCAACACCACAGTTCAAACGCATCAATTCTTTGGTGCTCAGCCTTCTTCACAGTCCAACTCTGACATCCATACATGACCACAGGAAAAACCATAGCTCTATGGCTGGACAATTCACTTCACCTCTGTGATGTCCATTTCTTATTCCTAAATTTAGAATATTAGCAACCACTTTGCTTATTGCCCATGGTTGCTGTGAGGAGGAATTTGGCTAATGTTTATGAAAGCCTCTTGAGAACCATTCAGTATGATAAAACCTGAAGAAACGATCCATTTTGAGAACATTCAAAAGGATTATAAACATCCTTTATAAAATTGAGTAGTGGACAAAACTGAATAGAAAAATCCACCTGTCTTGAGTCATGTAAGATCACCCAAATTGAAAAATGCTGCATTTGAAAATTAATCAGTCATAGTTCTGATTTATTTTACTTTCTTTAATCTTACAGGAGCTCTAAGAATGCCTGTACCATCTCTGGTGCCCTCTCCCCACCTACTCTCCCCCTCCCCCTTGAGCAGGACAAAAGTCCCTAATCCCATGTGGCCCAAAGCGTCTGAGTGATGGGTGTGCAGATCCAAGGTGCCAAGGAGAGCAGAAAGAAGCTGCTGGAAGCGCATCTCCAGCAAGCCTCTCAGCAGTCCTGGGCTGGGGATCTCTCCTAGATGGAAAAGCCATGGTCACTCTAAGTCTCTGTCCTGTGACACTGCCGCAGGCACCATGGCCGACTCTACTCCAGTCCCTTAAAGGGTAGAAGGGAGCCAGACGTTGCTATTTTTCTCATGCTAAGGCTAGGCCTGAGCCTACCGCATGCTTGTGGTACTCTGGCTAAACGAAAGGATCCACAGCAGCTGCTTTTAAACTAACCAGCCCAAGGACAGCCCTGGTGAAAGTTCATGTAAGAAATTTTGCAGTGCCTATTCCAGCCTCAAGCAGGGGCAGGACCCTGTCTCAGGCCTTTGACATTACCTGGCCAGCACTAATAGCATTGTTCCCCGTGCTCTGTCACTCAGTCATGTCCAACTCTCTGTGAGTCAGACCATAGCCAGACTGTAGCCTGGACTGTATGGACTATAATAGCCTGCCAGGCTCCTCTGCCCATGGGGATTCTCCAGTATTCTCAAGAATACTGGGAGCGGGTTGCCACACCCACCTCCAGGGGATCTTCCTAGTCCAGGGATTGAACCCAGGTCTCCTGCATTGCCTGCAGATTCTTTACTAGCTGAGTCAGCAGGAAAGCCCTAGCATTATGCCCTAGCTGTGTCAAACCTGGCAGGCTATATAGTCCATGGGGTCTCAAAGAGTCAGACACAACTTAGTAACTAAACAACTAGCTGTAGTATATGTAAAAGCCAGCAGGAAATAGGTAATGAAAAACATTCTGATTTAGGTTAAGATTTTAACCCTCATGTGTACAATCAGTCCTTCATACGCATGAGTTTCACATCCACACATTCAACCAGCCTCAGATCAAAAATAGTAGGGAAAAAAAGAAAGGTGGGAAGGAAGGAAGGGAAGAAAGAAAGAAAAAAAGAGAAACTTCCAGAAAGTTCCCAAAGGCAAAACGTACTTGCTGCACTCCAGCAACTATTTGCATGGCATCTTATTAGGTATTATAGGCAATCTAAAGATGATTTAAAGTATGCATGAAGATGTGCACAGGTTATATGAAAATACTATGCAATTTTATGTAAGCATTGAGCGTCCATGGATCTTGGTATCCACAGAGGTCTCAGAACTAAACCCCTTATGGATACGGAGTGACAAAGTAGCTCCAGTCTTGAAAAGCTGCTGACTTCCTAGACCTGGTTCCTTTCCAAGAAGGGTATAACACTTAGCAAAAATACAGATTCTGGGGCCAGGCGTGAACACTAATTAACCATATTATCTAGATAGACTGGGTTATTTTTTGTGTCTCAGAGTTCTCATTTGTAAAATAAGAATAAAATACAATACCCAATTCACTGGGGATACTGTGAAGATTCAAAAAGTTAACACAAGCAAAACAAAGAAATGTGTCTGGCAATGGCTCTTGAGTTACTAAGCATTAAGAACTATTGGATTAGCTGTTGTTCTAAAGACTCTAGTGTTCTCTCATTCTTCTTTCTTTTCAGGACTTGACCTCCTACCTCTTGTCTACCAGACATCTGATAAAACAGATCTCTAGTCCTAATTTTTCAAGGACAGATTTGGTTCATTGTCAACCATCCCCTTGTACTACCACACAGACCAATTATGAATATAAAGCTAAAGGAAAAAAATGCTTCCTCACCAAATTACATTATTAAGTTGAAGTCAAAGCATTATATGGACTACATTTTCTTATAAGAAATAGAAATCATAGCTCTTACCCTCTATATCTCAGGTTACTAATATGTTCATTAAAATCATTAGTAGTTTCAGCATATGCAGTGAAGCCAATTTGGTTATACTAATAACATACTAAAATAAAAATATTTCCAAAAATCTTATTTCTACTCACCTTCCATTCTTCAGAGCTCTTGGATTCAGTATTTTGATACCTGGCTACCTAGAAAATTTGGTACACATGGTCAGTCTCCAGAAATTTCCAAGGTAGCAGGTGTTAATATAATCTCATAGTTAGAAGGAGTAGTCGTCAAATTTTAGCATGAATAAGAATCACCTAGAGGCTTTGCTGAAACACAAATTGCCGTGTCCCATCCTCAGAGAGTCTGGTTCTGGAGGTCTGAGTTAGGATCTGAGAATTTACATTTCTAACAAGGTCCTAGTTGATCCTGATGCAGCTGGTCTGGGGATAACATTTTGAAAACCATGGCTTATAAGGAAGAAAATGAGCATCTCGCTATATGAATGCCATCTGAGCAGAATAAGGAATAAGTTGGATGGTACTTTAAAGAAAGGATCTTCCTAGGAATTTACTATTGTCATCTGACTGGAACATACATAACCACTTTCGCTTATAGTAAATGACACATGCAGTTTTAGATACAAAGTTTTCTTTTTCAAACATGCCTCTCCTGATACTTACTGGCAGAGCGCAGGAAAGTCCCCACAGGAACATAAGCAGGATGGTGGTCTTCATAGCCGTGGATGTCACCCCTACCTGTGATGAAAGACAGAAGATGATTTTCTTCACACCAAAGAAATATAACAGCTTCAACTTTTAACACTTTCGATGGACATTTAGATGAGTTTTTTTTTAACCTGATGAATGGATAAATAAAATGCACTATATCCATACAATGGAATATTATTCAGCAATAAAAAGGAATGAAGTATTGATGCATGCTTCAAAGTAGAGGAATGTTGCAAACATTATATTGGGTGAAAGAAGCCAGGCACCAAAGATCATATACTGTATGATTCCATTCATAGAAAAGGTCCATTGAAGGCAAATCTATAGAGACAGAAAGTGTTTGCCCAGGGCTAGAGCAACTAAGTACAACACAGCACAGAGGAGATCAGGGCTTCCCTCCTGGGTCAGCAGGTAAAGAACCTTCCTGGAATGCAGGAGACAAAGGAGATGTGAGTTCAGTCTCTGGGTGTGGAAGATTCCCTAGAGAAGGAACATGGCAACCCACTTCAGTATTCTTGCCTGAAAATCCCAGGGACAGAGGAGCCTGGCCAGCTACAGTCCAAAGAGTCACAAAGAGTCAGACATGACTGAGTAACTGGGCAAAGAGAAGATGAGGGGTTGGAGTGACAGCTAATGGGTGAATTTTGGACATAATGAAATGTTCTAAAATTGATTTTGGTGAAGGTTGTTAAACTCTGTGAGTATACAAAAAAATTAATGGTATATATGCTTCAACGGATGAAGTATATGTGTGAATTATTAGGTTTATTAGCGATTTTTTAAAAACCTTCACTCCCAAGAGATAAATTGAAAACTTTTCAAAGAGAAGCTCTATAAATACTTCTTAACTAATAAATAAGCTACGATAAATGAAGGAAAAGTAAGGAAAGAGCAATAGAGAAATTTCTGATCTTTCAGTTTGGTACTGATTGTGCAGCCCAGTGTGTCAGAACAGACTGGCAAATATCATCCCACCAAAAAACTACATTATTGATACCACTGACAGATGTGGGCATTTGTCTTCACATACATACACACACACACACCCAGAGATCCTCAGTCATTTTTATAATCTCATGAAAGTGAATGTGAAGTTGTGTCCAACTCTTTGCTACCCCATGGACTGTAGCCTACCAGGCTCCTCTGTCCTTGGGATTTTCCAGGCAATAGTACTGGAGTGGATTGCCATTTCCTTCTCCAGGGGATCTTCCCAACCCAGGGATCGAACTCGGGTCTCCCGCATTGTAGACAGATGCTTTACCATCTGAACCACCAGGGAAGTCCTTATAATCTCATAATAACATCTAAACAAACTTGATTGGTTTTGCATTTTTTTTCACCTGCATTTTCACCTGCAAGAAACTCATTATGGTAGCCTTCATATTATGGCTCCAGAGAGCATTCCATATCCACTGCGCTCCTTTTAGTCATACATTATACATGATTATGCTAAATTTTTTCAGCGTCATTCACAGTACCGAAAGATCCAGGGAAGATTAGAGGTTTGAGATACACTTGTGAATCACACTGAGAGAAATCTGCCAAATCAAACTGTATTTTCCTGGAGGGTGGCTTCATTTCACACCTCAAGAACTGGTGGTTTGGAAAACAATTTGTTCTATATCTAAAAATAAATGTCCTCAATGCTAATGTAAAAAGTTATTGGAGTGATTTAAAAGGAAAATAATTTGTCTGGCACTCACGAGCCCTGGGGCTGCCCTAACAGATGGACAGCCAAACACTGTTTGGAAAGTCCTGCAGGCTGATTTCAGACTTCACTTCCACTGATTTGTGTCTTTAAATGTTAAATATATACTATGCTGGTGACAAAAGATCTAAGCCAGGCACTTCCCTGGCAGTCCAATGGTTAAGACTTTGTACTTCCAATGCAAGGGGTGCAGGTTCGAACCCTAGTCAGGGAACTAAGATCCCACATGCCACACAGCCAAGACCAAAAAAAAAAAATCTAAGACAAAGATCCCCAGGCTTGGCTGTATATAAGTATCACCTGGGGAGATTTAAAGCAATCAGAAGGTCACTCAGTCATGTCCAACTCCATGGACTGGAGCCTGGCAGGACTGATATGAAGTATGGTGAATTAGGATGAAGAAAATTTTCCAGGTAAGAGAATGGGTTACCATTTCCTCTTCCAGGAGATCTTCCCAATCCAGGTATGGAACCCACATCTCTTGCATCTCCTGCATTGGCAAGCGGATTCTTTACCACCAGCAATACCAGTGCACTAATTGCATCACAGGGTTATAAATCTGTCCGCTGAGGGTGGAAGCAAGCATGGGTTTGTTTTTAAGATGCTCCAAGTGACTTCAACCTCTGATCCCAGAAATAACTGTACCTTGCTCAATAATGACTAAATACACTGAATAATGTCTGAAACATTGGGCTCAAGAAGTCATCTAGTCAAATTTGTTTAAATTTATTCAGGAAAACAATAGAAATCCTAAGATAAGGAGACTTAGAAGGTGCCTACCTCATTTCTACAATTCTACATCCAAATGGTCCAGCAGAGCCACTCATCCCTCATCTTGAGCATATTCTTCATCAACCTCACTATGTTTTGTATTATTTTCTTCATCCTAATTCACCATACTTCATATCAGTCCATGTGCTTTAATATTATTTTGATTCCTTTTTCAAATCCTTCACCTAATATCAACAATATGAAAATGTTCAACTGCCCCTAAAACAAGCCTAATTCAACTTTTGAAGGAAATCCAGAATATCTCATCCCAAAATATGCCTCTGACACAAAAATTCTGTTGAGCTGAAGGCACTTAAGAAAGAGCAGATGCCAGAAGGGTGCTCTGATCCTCCTTTTCCTACCTGGAAGCAGGAGATAAATCTCATGTGAAAGCTGCCCCCTGTCCCAGGGGAAGGGAAGACAGTCTATTTAGCAGAGATGGAGGCAAGGCTGAGGGATTCTGCACAAACAGACCTTGTTAAACTAACCCGACCTTCCTGGGAACTTCTCCACAAGCTACTGGCCCTAGCTCAGATCCCCTAGGTCTTGTCAGTTCTTCACAAATGTATTGTGTCTTTGCCTAAAAGTTGTAAAAGCTTCTGTTCCAGTCACTTCAGGTCCTCATTCTCTTGGGAAGGCACCTGTGTGCATGCGGAAATTTTAATAAAACTTGTAGGCTCTTCTCCTGCCATTCTGTCTTCTGCCAGTTTAATTTTTAGGCCCAGAGACCCTAAGAAAGTAGAGGAAAGCTTTTCCTTCCTTACACTTTAGTTTCCAGAATCAAAACATCTTTTAAGTTCTTAGGTTCATTTCTTTAAAAAAAAAAAAAAAGTCTTTATTGAATTTGTTACAATACTGCTCCTGGTTGGTTTTTTTTTTTTTTTTTGGTATGTCTGGTGTTTTTGACCCCAAGGCATGTGGGATCTTAACTCCCCAACCAGGGATCGAACCTCACCTGATGCACTGGAAGGCAAAGTCTTAACCATTGGACCACCAGGGAAGTCCTTTAGGTTCATTCCATAAGGAAAGTTTCTGCTGAATACAATGCTTTCAAAATAACTCTATGCCAATGGTGTTGGCTTCATAGGTCTAATGGCTCACCATTTTAATTTTCAAAGTGAAATCTGAATATAGTAACAACTCCATGGTACTCTGAAAACCAGTAAATATTCCAGTCTTGATAAAAGGCCAACAAATATTGAGTTCTCCTCTTGTATTTTCTTTCGTTTCTCTCTAATCTAAATAACAAAACAATGAAACAGTGCTCTAACGCTAATGAATGTTGTGTGTTTTATGAAGGAAGGGCATGCTTCTAGTGTTCAGTTTTGCAGGGATGGAATATTATGAAATGTAAGGAAGATGCAGCAACTTGCTCATGCTTCTAGAAATACCATGTAGCACCCTGACTCAAAGTTATAATTTTCCAAGTGGAAGTCTGGTAAGCTAAAATAAAATACACCCTGGGGTCCTGAGAGAGCTGATCCTGCCTCCCATAGAATATAGTCTGCTATCAAGCATTAAAGTCAGAGCTTAAACCCTATGCTACATTTTCAATGAGTGTATTTGACAAAAATAATTATACTTGTGTGAAGTATATTCCAGATGAGAGCTCCAAACTCATAAACTTTTTTACCAACCACCCCAAAAGTATAGAAGCAGATATGCAGTAGCCCTATTCTGGGTAACAAATGAGCAAAAAATCTACAAGCGTGAAAGATGAACCCAGAAACCCAAGTTCTTCTTTAGTGATTGGTAAGTGTCACTTTTACATTGCACCTGCTGTCATTCTACACATAACAAAAGGAAATCCATAACCTCAAGATTGCCGGGAGAAATCAATAACCTCAAATATGCAGATGACACCACACTTATGGCAGAAGGCAAAGAACTAAAGAACCTCTTGATGAAAGTGAAAGAGGAGAGTGAAAAAGTTGGCTTAAAACTCAACATCAGAAAACTAAGATCATGGCATCTGGTCCCATCATTCTATGGCAAATAGATCAGAAATCAATGGAAACAGTGACAGACTTTATTTTGGGGGGCTCCAAAATCACTACAGATGGTGCCTGTAGCCATGAAATTAAAAGACCCTTGCTCCTTGGAAGAAAAACTATGACCAACTAGACAACATAGTAAAAAGCAGAGATATTACTTTGCCAACAAATGTCCGTCTAGTCAAAGGTATGGTTTTTCTAGTAATCATGTGTGGATGTGAGAGTCTGACTATAAAGAAAGCTGAGTGCCGAAGAATTGATGCTTTTGAACTGTGGTGTTGGAGAAGACTCTTGAGAGTCCCTTGGACTGCAAGGAGATCCAACCAGTTATCCTGAAGGAAATCAGTCCTGAATTGGAAGGACTGAGGCTGAAGCTGAAACTCTAATACTTTGGCCACCTGACGTGAAGAACTGACTCATTGGGAAAGACCCTGATGCTGGGAAAGATTGAAGGCAGGAGGAGAAGGGGTCGACAGAGGATGAGATGGTTGAATGGCATCACTGACTCTACGGACATGAGTTTGACTAACTCCGGGAATTGGTGATGGACAGGGAAGCCTGGCGTGCTGCAGTCCATAGGGTTGCAAAGAGTTGGACATGACTGAGTGACTGAACTGACAACCTCAATTTGAGTTCCACTTGTTTGGAAATGTGTGTTTTAGAGGCTTTTAACCTTTACCAGTTTTTTCCCCAGAGTTGAGAAGATCCAAAATATTCAGGATCTGGAGAAGGGTATTTCAGTCTCTTTCCTCTCTGGCCGCCCTCAAGTAGTGCAGAATTTCTAGAATTTCCTCAAAGTTAATATTCATGTGTATATATTTTCTTTTATGTAAACTAAAATGAAAGAGGCTGAAGGAAGGAAATCAAAACTTGAAAAATTATAGGCTCTATATATCATGCTTACTTTCCTTATGTTTGGCTTAATGTTGTCTTCCTTAATAAGACTAATGAACAATATATCCACTTATTAGCAGTCAATAAATATCTATTGAGAACGTTCTATGAGCTAGGCACTGTTCTAGATACTCGAGTATACAGCAGTGTGTCGAGCTGGTTTTACAAAAGCAAAATTACCCAGAACCCAACTAATCAGAACCCCCATTAGCTAGAATTTGTTTTGTTACTACTCTTTGAAAATAAAGTGCATTTTGACCAGGACATAAATTCTATTAGAAATTCAGAAAACCAACCAAGTAAATCAATAAAAATTCCAGTCATTCCAACTGTAATTGTCTTGAGGTCAGTTATAAGCATCTGGTTTTTTTAGAAAGCATCTGTTAGATGCTTTCAACCACAGTACAATAACCCCTAGCCAAATTAAATATAAATGTGAAAGGCCTCTTAGCATCTGAGACACATTGGTCCACATTACCATTCAGGAAGAGGGGGGAGGTTCTAACAGATAAATGTCCATTAGAAAATTGTTTGCTTGTTTACTTATTTTAACCAACCAGAACAAAGTATTGGGTTGGCCAAAAAATTCATTCCAGTTTTTCATAACAACCCACGGGAAAATCCAAATTTTGGCCAACCCAATAGCATAGTCTACTTGGCCCTCAGTTAAACAGAAAGTCTGGGTCACCAGACACTATCACTCCTGAAGAAGACAAGTACTTGATGGGTTGCTATTACACATGGGATCTTCAAGACATCATGCAGAAAAGCATTGCCTGACCACAACTCCCACTGTATGTTATGGAAGACAGACACTTCTGATAAAGATTTAAAAAGGAGATAAATGCAAAAAAATATAAGTACAGATGGACAGGAGTATACTGCTGCCCTCTACACTAAGAAAGGTTTTTAAAAGACAGTTATATGCTACATTTATTGAACCCTGACGGTGTGTAAGACATCATCTTAACATGAATACGCAGCTAAACAACAGAAGAACATTTATTGAACTCAGATAGTGTGTAAGACATCACTCTTACAAGAATATCCAGCTAAACAACAGAAAAGCAGTGTAAGTAACACACCCTTGGTTTATTTCAGTGGTCTTAGCATCTCCTTTCAGCTACTCAATTCATAATGAATATTATTGGATGAACACCATCATATGATTTTCAATTTAAAAGACCATATTTTGAAAGTTCTGCCAGTCTAGTTTAGATTCTTTTATGTCTTGTGGGCCATGAACATAACTATACCCATAAAACCTAAATGTAAAAGCTTTATTTGTTTTGCTAATTAAAGCCAAACTTCAAAATGACCTTCCATCTGCCTCTTGATAAATAAACTTTCCCTTTCAGAAGTACCATGCAGAGATCTAATTAAAGTATTACTGAGAAAAGCACCTGTCTCTATTGACAATGTGTCATTTTAATACTGCTGTTTACAGGCATAAACAACAAAGGTACAAATGGAATCATTTTTTACCCAAGGCACTGTTCTCCCCATCTTTCTCTGTATGGCATAACACTTCTCAACATGTACATATACTTAATATTTTCCAAACAACACAGCAGAAGTCATTTTTTAGAATTTAGGAGTGAAAATATCTTACCCTCTTCAATTAACAAAGACTTTTCCCCCAAAGGCTCAACAATCAGGCTGAAGTTCTCGAAGAGGAAATCTGTGACAATGAAGCCTCTCTTGGGTTGAGGTTCTGAACACTTCTCTGATGGTGTAGGAATTTAAACACTGCTTCAGCTCTTCACAGCCAATCAACTTCGGGCTGGGGGTGACTGACATCACAAGGTGTGACCGGGACTTCAGTACACCCACACTTCCTCCAGCTTGCAGAAGCAGATTTGCCCTAAAAAGCTCTTGTGGTTCCCAAATGACTAGACTAGTTTCCATTAAATTGAAGATCTTCCTAAAGCTTTATTTTGCTTTCTAAATATATGTCATTCACATCCCTGCAGGCTTATATGAGCATTATAAACAATGACAATGTCTTCCACCCACTGGCAGATCCCAGCAGACCCAAGGATGGGAAAAGGAGAGTCAAGAAGTGGTTAGAACGTTTCCTGTTAATGCTGGTGACTCTATGCATCTTGGCTTGTACATGAGGAATCTACTAAAATACTAGACTTGCCTAAATTGTTGGTGTTGAGAAGATGGGCTTTTTTCTCACTGTTTTCATCTTTTAACAATCTCCACCACCCATCCCCTTTTCCACTCATGTCCCTACCCCCAAATACACATGGATGCATGCTTGATCGCTCACTCATGTCTGACTCTTTATTGCGACCCTATGAATTGCACCCCATCGGGCTCCTCTGTCCATGGATTTCCCAGGCAAGAATACTAGAATGGGTTGCTATTTCCTCCACCAGGGTGTCTTCCCAACCCAGGGATTGAACTCACGTCTCCTATGTCTCCTGCATTGGCAAAGAGATTCTTTACCACTGAGCCACCTGGGAAGCCCTCTCATATACACAAAGATCCAAAATTCTTACTAATATAGCACAATATCCCCTTACAGAATTCTGTGGTGATTGGAAATTTTAAGTACCACCCTAAGGATCTTACATTTTTAATTGAAAATAACTTAAATCCAGTACTTCATTACTCCTCCCAATTGCCTGCCACATTTTTATTTTATTGCTGGTGACTCTGAAATCAAAATTGGGTTAAAAGAAAGACTAGTGGTATAGCATCCAGAGAAGCCAATTTCCAAGGAACTTTCTGCCATCCCTAAATATGTAATGAAGTGAATATAATGGTACTTAGCGGGACTCTTCAGGGAATGTGCTGAAGGTTGTCTAGGCAGCTGAAAGTGAGGTGGGCACATCCCAAGGAGCATGCTCAAGGAACAGTAGAAAGGCCACTGAACAAATATCTAAAGAATGTAAGTTTTCAGGACTCCCTGTTGGTCCAGTGGCTAAGACTTGGTGCTCCCAATGCAGGGAACCCAGGTTCAATCCCTGGTCAGGGAACTAGAGCCCTCAAATCATATCAAATTCATGGATGTTTCACTGTGAACTGCCAAGAGGTTGGGGGCATAAATGAGGATAGGAGAGTCTATTTTCACACAGGGCTGATTAAAAGACCAAGGTTCATAGGCGGAAGCTATAAATTCCCTATGTTCTGTTCCGGTTCTGAATTATACTCCCTGGTGGTTTCATAGGTCTTGACTGAGGTCTGTCCTAGTAGAACCTTATAATCTTATGTCAGAGTGGATTCTGGGAAAATTTTGGCAAAGGGTGTTACTGGACGTTGTTTTGGGATCTCCAAATTCCTGCATAAAAGCAGACAGAGCAACTAGATAACCAAACTGAAAACCATAGACTATATGTACAATAAAAGTAATTTTTTTAGTTGTATTGCTGCAAGAGGAGCCACCAAAATGAGAAGCCTGAACATGGCAACTAGAAAGTAGCCCCTACTGGCTGTAACTAGGGAGAAAACCCACACGCACAAATGACGACCCAAAATAAATAAAATTTAAAAATTAAAAAACCCACTTCATATTGTATTTTAATGCATATATGTAGAATCTATAAAGATGGTACTGATGAACCTATTTGCAGGCAGCAGTGGAGATGCAGACAAAGAGAACAGACTTATAGACACGGGGTGGTGTGGAGGGGGTCGGGAGAGGATGGGATGAATGGAGAGAGTAGCATAGAAACATAAACACCACCATATGTGAAATAGATAGCCAGTGGAAGTTTGCTGTATGACTCAGGGGACTCAAATCGAGGCTCTGCGACAATCTAGAGGGGTGGGTTGGGGTAGGAGGTGGAATTAAGGTTCAAGAGGGAAGGATATATGTATGATTCATAGGAGACATATGTCTGACTCATGTTGATGTATGGCAGAAACCAGCACAATATTGTAAAGCAATCATCCTTCAATTATAAATAAATGTTTAAAAAATTGAAATAAAAATTTAAAAAATCGAAAATGATTTGTATCTTAAAACAACTCTGGTAGCTGGGAGCTGCAGTCATCTGGGGACTCAACTGAAACAGAATATTCAAGGTCGCTGTCATATTGTTGTTTCCTGGGAGCTGGAACTGCTATTCTGGGAACTTCAGTTCCGCTTTGCCCATGGCCTCTCCTTGTGGGTTGGCCCTTTCACCCAGTGGCTAGGTTCCAAGAGCTGCCCCACATGTCACCTTCTCCACGTTCTATTGGCCAAATCAATCACCGGCCCATCCCATACTCTGAAGAGGAATCATAGTCTCTCCCTCCTGATGTGAGGAGCAAAATGAACTTACAAGCAGCAGAGGAAATGTTGAGGCCATTTTGGAGGCTGGTTACCGCATGACAAGACAGGTTGTAGCCACAAACAACAAAGTGGCCGAGGACAAACCACCAGCTGCCACAGCTCGTACGGCATCTGCACAGGCCTAAGCAGAGGGAGCAGGAGGGCATCTGATGGACTTCGGAATAGGAAACTCCAACAGAGGCAATAATTATCGCTGGTAGGGGCTGTGGGGGGGGGGGGGTGTGCGCTTCCCAGGTGGTGCTAGTGGTAAAGAACCTGCCTGCCAATCCAGGAGACTAAGAGATGCGGGTTCAGTCCCTGGGTCAGGAAGATCCCCTGGAGGAGGGCATGGCAACCCTCTCCAGTATTCTTGCCTGGAGAATCCCTTGGACAGAGGAGCCTGGAGTCCATGGGGTCACTCAGAGTCAGACACGACTGAACCATCTTAGCCCACACAAACACAGCACATGAAAGGGCTGCTGGAACATAATAATATCTGAAGGATCTGGAGCAGCTTAGCCTCTAGTCTAGAATTCTCAAAACAGGCATCATAGTTGTCTTTCAGGGCAGACCCATGTAGAGGAGAAAAAAATGGTAGTAGAATAAAAACTGCCCAGAACAGGTAAAACAGGGAAGGCACAAATAAGTGTGCAAGAGGGGAATGGATACAGCAAGCCTTAGAAAGAAAATTGCTGTATATTTCTTTAATTTTTATTTTTTAATTTATTTTTGGCTATGCTGGGTCTTCATTGATGTGCACAGGCTTTCTCCAGTTGCAGTGAGCAGGAGCTCCTCTCTAGTTGTGGCTTGAGGGCTTCTCACTGCAGTGAGTTCTCTTGTTGCAGAGCATGGGCTCTAGGTGCGCAGGCTTCAGTAGTTGGAGCTTGCAGGCTTTGCTGCTCCACAGCATGTGGGATCTTCCCAGCACAGCAATAGAACCCGTGTCCCCTGCATCGGCAGGCAGATTCTTAACCACTGGACCACCAGGGAAATCCAAGTTGCTGTATTTTTCAACACAACATGAAAATAAGAGAAGAGTGAAAGCTACCCTGATCTATGCCTCCTTCATGCAAAGATGGGCTCGATAAAGGACAGAAATGGTATGAACCTAACAGAAGCAGAAGATATTAAGAAGAGGTGGCAAGAATACACAGAAGAACAGTACAAAAAAGATCTTCAAGACCAAGATAATCATGATGGTATGATCACTGACCTAGAGCCAGACATCCTGGAATGTGAAGTCAAGTGGGCCTTAGAAAGCATCACTACAAACAAAGCTGGTGGAGGTGATGGAATACCAGTTGAGCTATTTCAAATCCTTAAAGATGATGCTGTGAAAGTGCTGCATTCAATATGCCAGCAAATTTGGAAAACTCAGCAGTGGCCACAGGACTGGAAAAGGTCAGTTTTCATCCCAATCCCAAAGAAAGGAAATGCCAAAGAATGCTCAAACTACCACACAATTGCACTCATTTCACACGCTAGTAAAGTAATGCTCAAAATTCTCCAAGCCAGGCTTCAGCAATACATGAACTGTGAACTTCCAGGTGTTCAAGCTGGTTTTAGGAAAGGCAGAGGAACCAGAGATCAAATTGCCAACATCCGCTGGATCATCGAAAAAGCAAGAGAGTTCCAGAAAAATATCTATTTCTGCATTCTTGACTATGCCAAAGCCTTTGACTGTATGGATCACAATAAACTGTGGAAAATTCTGAAAGAGATGGGAATACCAGACCACCTGACCTGCCTCTTGAGAAACCTATATGCAGGTCAGGAAGCAACAGTTAGAACTGGACATGGAACAACAGACTGGTTTCAAATAGGAAAAGGAGGACGTCAAGGCTGTATATTATCACTCTGCTTATTTAACTTCTATGCAGAGTACATCATGAGAACCGCTGGGCTGGAAGAAACACAAGCTGGAATCAAGATTGCCAGGAGAACAGAAAGTGAAGAGGAACTCAAAAGCCTCTTGATGAAAGTGAAAGTGGAGAGTGAAAAAGCTGGCTTAAAGCTCAACATTCAGAAAACGAAGATCATGGCATCCGGTCCCATCACTTCATGGGAAATAGATGGAGAAACAGTGGAAACAGTGTCAGACTTTATTTTGGGGGGTTCCCAAATCACTGCAGATGGTGACTGCAGCCATGAAATTAAAAGACACTTACTCCTTGGAAGAAAAGTTATGACCAACCTAGATAGCATATTCAAAAGCAGAGACATTACTTTGCCAACAAAGGTCCATCTAGTCAAGGCTATGGTTTTTCCAGTGGTCATGTATGGATGTGAGAGTTGGACTGTGAAGAAGGCTGAGCACTGAAGAATTGATGCTTTTGAGCTGTGGTGTTGGAGAAGACTCTTGAGAGTCTCTTGGACTGCAAGGAGATCCAACCAGTCCATTCTGAAGATCAGCCCTGGGATTTCTTTGGAAGGAATGATGCTAATGCTGAAACTCCAGTACTTTGGCCACCTCATGCAAAGAGTTGACTCCTTGGAAAAGACTGTGATGCTGGGAGGAATTGAGGGCAAGAGGAGAAGGGGACAACAGAGGATGAGATGGCTGGATGGTATCACGGACTCGATGGACGTGAGTCTGAGTGAACCCCGGGAGATGGTGATGGACAGGGAGGCCTGGCGTGCTGCAATTCATGGGGTTGCAAAGAGTCGGACACGACTGAGCGACTGAACTGAACTGAACTGAACTGAAAGCTACCGTGATCTATGCTTCCTTCCAAAAAAATCAGGAAAAGCAACTTTATATAAAAACATGAAAAAGCTATGAAGTTTAGATAAAAGCAGAAATCAAACAATCTAATAGACAATGACGGCATCTGGGAATATATCAAAACTGTAATATTCTATTTTAAAAATAGCAAAAAGACATCAAGAAACTGGCACAATAGATGAAAACACAGCATAAATAGAAATTAGAATAATTTAGAAATGAAGTATTAGGAGTCATGAAAAAAGTTTACCTAAAAGAAAAATTTTGAAAATGAAGGCTAAACTATGGACTTCCCTGGAGGTCCAGTGGTTAAGAATCTGCTTTCCAATGCTGGGAACACAGCTTATGTTGTTTGGGGTTGGCCAAAAAGTTCATTTGGGTTTTTCCTTGTCATCTTATGGAAAAATTCGAATGAACTTCTTGGCCAACCCCTATGATAATTGTTTCAGAGTCTCCAGGTCCACCTTGCATAGATGATCTACCCCCTTATATCTTCTAGATGTTGTTGCTGCTGCTGCTGCTGCTGCTGCTAAGTCACTTCAGTCGTGTCTGACTCTGTGCAACCCCATAGATGGCAGCCCACCAGGCTCCCCCGTCCCTGGGATTCTCCAGGCAAGAGCATTGGAGTGGGTTGCCATTTCCTTCTCCAATGCATGAAAGTAAAAAGTGAAAGTGAAGTCACTCAATCATGTCCGACTCTTCGAGACCCAGTGGATTGCAGCCTACCAGGCTCCTCCACCCACGGAACTTTCCAGGCAAGAGTACTGGAGTAGGTTGCCATTGCCTTCTCCTTCAGGATGTTAGGGAACTATTATCTCTGACCTCTGTTATGTTAGTTCTCAGCCTTTGCAACCCCATTTAGCATTCTGTTGTATTTTCTCTTTTCACCACCAAACTATAAACCTCCTTGTGCATGTGTGCCTAGTCTTGTCTGACTCTTGGCAACCTCAAGGACTGTAGCCCACCAGGCTCCCCTGTCCGTGGAATTTTCCAGGCAAGAATACTGGAGTGGGTTGCCATTAACTCCTCCAGGGGATCTTTCTGACTCAGCGATCAAACCCACGTCTCCTGCATTGGCAAGTGGATTCTTAACCACTGCACCACCTGAAAGAAAAAATGAAAGTGAAGTTGCTCAGTCGTGTCCAGCTCTTTGCAACCCTATGGACTATAGCCTAACAGGCTCCTCCATCCATGGGATTTTCCAGGCAAGAATACTGGTGTGGGTTGCCATTTCCTTCTCCAGGGGATCTTCCTGACCCAGGGGTCAGACCCAGGGATTGAACCCAGGTCTCCAGCACAGAAAACACATTCTGGCTGTTTCTGTGTTTTGGCTATTGTGAAAAATGCTGCTATGAACCCAGGTCTCTCAAATCATAAGCAGGCACTTTACCATCTGAGCCACCAGGGAAGCCCCTAAATCTCCTTAGTGGTAGTCTAGTTCAATAGATATTTGTCAAGAGCCTGCAGTGACGGGCACCATGATGGGCATGGAGAGATACAATGAACAAGTCATGGCTTGGACCTGGAGGAGCTAGCATTCCAGAATGACATGTCCAGCAGAACTTTCTGGAATCATGGAAATGTTGTGTATTTGGATGGTTCAGTGGGGTGGCCAGGAGACATTTGTCCTTGAGTCTTAAAATGTGGCCAGGGGATTGTGGAACTAAGTGTTTAATTTTGTTGCATTTTAATTAATTAAAACTCAAGTGGCTACAAAGCAGAAATAGAGGCACAGACATAGAGAACAAACACATGGACACGAAGCAGAGAAGGAGGAGTAGGATGAGTTGGGAGATCGAGATTGACATATACACGCTATTGATTGTATAAAATAGATAACTAATGAGAACCTACTGTATAGTGCAGGGAGCTCTACACAATGCTCTGTGTTGACCTAGATGGGAAGGAAATCCCAAATATGTATAGCTGATTCACTTTGCTGTACAGTAGAAACTAACACAGCATTGTAAAGCAACTACACTCTAATATAAAAAAATTTAATAAAATAAAATCAACTTAAGTGGCTTAAGCCACACATGGCTACTGGCTACCATATGGGGCAATGCAGATTCAGAGTGAAAGTTGGCAATTCTTTTTTTCCTCTGTGATAAAAGCATTATCAATCCAGGTATACATAGGATGCCACGGGAGCATAGAAGAGAGGCATCTAACTCAACCCAGCACAGAAATAAAACAGGACCAAAGAAGCCAATGGTCAAACAGAATGCTAAATGCACAGAAATGTGTAACCCAGTAATTCTATTCCTACGTATACACCCATGAGGAATGTATGCTTTTGTGAACCACAAGACACGGACAAAAATGTTCATAGCAGCGTTTTTCACAATAGCCAAAACACAGAAACAGCCGGAATGTCTATCAACAGCAGAATGGCTAAGCAAATTGTCATGTATTTTATATAACAGAAAGTGTACATCTAAGATAATTTTTGTAAAAAATATATAACATTGTGTACTATGCTCAGGCGTTCAGTCATGTCCGACTCTTTGCAACTGCACGGACCATATCCCATCAGTCTCCTCTGTCCAGGGGATTTTCCAGGCCAGTCTGCCACAGAAATTGACTTTTCTCAAATCTGGAGAGCTCAGGGTGTTCTGATCTTGGAGAAAATTGCTAGTAGAATAAAATGAACAACACTTAGTAAATCATGTCCCTCATTTTTCTTTGCCAACCTTAAATAATGCTTAGGATAGATTACAGACATCAGTTCTCCAAGTTTTCCTGCTTGGGACTTCCTTTCTACACCCTTCCAAGTGCCAACAACAGGATTCCAAAAGAGTCAACTCTTAATTTGTGGAAGGAAAAAGATCGGTTTGGAAACAAATAGTTTAGTCTGAAAGTTAAAGTCTTTTTAGGATGTATCTTACTGTCAGTAGCAATCCTGACAGAGATGTGTGAAAATCTTCATTGACATGTCTAATAAGATCAAGAATGTTAAAGTCAAAACATTGCAGATTCCATGAAATGACAGGCAGATCTTGTTGGTTCTGGATTCCAACATACAGGATGGAGCATATTTTCTCCCAAATGTTTCATGTTTTTTAAAGGAATAAATAGCTTTGTCCAACATCCTATTTACTACTACTTAGATTGAACCATTTCCAATTGCTGGTATTTCAAGTTAAAAAAAAAAAAAAAAACAGCCAAAATGGAGTAACCAGCACCACCCTACATTACAGTTGAACCATGGGCAACATGATGTTAGAGGTGCCAACCCCGGATCATTCAAAAATCCACCTATAACTTAGAGTCAGCCAACTGTATCCTTTGTTCCCCTGTATCTTGGGTTTTGCATCTGTGGACTTAACCAGCTGGAGATAATGTAGAATGTAGTACTGTAGCACATATTCATTGAAGAAATCCGCATATATGTGGAACCAAGCCATTTAAACCCATGTTATTTAAGGGTAAACTATACTTCTTTCCTATCTCTCTATTTCATCCTCTTACTTGTAATTTCTCTGCAAATCCTATACTTCAGGCGTCTTCATCTGTTCCTTCTTCACCTCAACACATTCTGCTTCTAATCAATGGCTCAACTTATTCAGAAATCCCTCTTCACCACTAATTGTAACAGTGTTCACCAGAGAAACAGAACCTATAGGATGTGGGAGATATATAAGAGATATAGATATAGGACTAGGTACAAGACTATGGAGGTTAAGTCCCATAAAAATTCAGTTCTGTTCAATTCTGTCTCTCAGTCATGTCTGACTCTTTCCAAACCCATAGACTGCAGCATGGCCTCCCTGTCCATCACCAACTCCAGAAGTTTACCCAAACTCATATCCATTGCATCAGTGATGCCATCCAACCATCTCATTCTGTTTCATCCCCTTCTCTTCCTGCCTTCAATCTTTTCCAGCATCAGAGTCTTTCCCAATGAGTCAGTTCTTCACATCAGTTGGCCAAAGTATTGGAGTTTCAGCTTTAGCACGAGCCCTTCCAAAGAACATGCAGGACTGATTTCCTTCAGGATGGATTGGTTGGACCTCCTTGCAGTCCAAGGGATTCTCAAGTGTCTTCTCCAACACTACAATTCAAAAGCATCAATTCTGCAGTGCTCAGCTTTCTTCATAGTCCAACTCTCACATCCATACATCAGTTCAGCTCAGTTGCTCCGTCGTGTCCGACTCTTTGCAACCCCATGAATCGCAGTACGCCAGGCCTCCCTATCCATCATCATCTCCCGGAGTTCACTCAGACTCACGTCCATCGAGTCTGTGATGCCATCCAGCCATCTCATCCTCGGTTGTCCCCTTTACTCCTGCCCCCAATCCCTCCCAGAATCAGAGTCTTTTCCAATGAGTCAACTCTTCGCATGAGATGGACAAAGTACTGGAGCTTCAGCTTTAGCATCATTCCTTCCAAAGAAATCCCAGGGTTGATCTCCTTCAGAATGGACTGGTTGGATCTCCTTGCAGTCCAAGAGACTCTCAAGAGTCTTCTCCAACACCACAGTTCAAAACCATCAATTCTTCGACACTCAGCTTTCTTCACAGTCCAACTCTCACATCCATACATGACCACAGGAAAAACCATAGCCTTGACTAGATGGACCTTAGTCGGCAAAGTAATGTCACTGCTTTTGAATATACTACCTAGGTTGCTCATCACTTTTCTTCCAAGGAGCAAAAGTCTTTAAATTTCATGGCTGCAATCACCATCTGCAGTGATTTTGGAGCCCCCAAAAATAAAGTCTGACACTGTTTCCACTGTTTCCCCATCTATTTGCCATGAAGTGATGGGGCTGGATGCCATGATCTTCGTTTTCTGAGTGTTGAGCTTTAAGCCAACTATTTTGCTCTCCTCTTTCACTTTCATCAAGAGGCTTTTTAGCTCCTCTTCACTTTCTGCCATCTGCATATCTGAGGTATATTGATATTTCTCCCAGCAATCTTGATTCCAGCTTTTGCTACTTCCAGTCCAGCGTTTCTCATGAGTACTCTGCATAGAAGTTAAATAAGCAGGGTGACAATATACAGCCGTGACGTACTCCTTTTCCTATTTGGAACCAGTCTGTTGTTCCATGTCCAGTTCTAACTGTTGCTTCCTGACCTGCATACAGATTTCTCAAGAGGCGGGTCAGATGGTCTGGTATTCCCATCTCTTTCAGAATTTTCCACAGTTGATTGTGATCCACACAGTCAAAGGCTTTGGCATAGTCAATAAAGCAGAAATAGATGTTTTTCTGGAACTCTCTTGCTTTTTCCATGATCCAGCAGATGTTGGCAACTTGATCTCTGGTTTCTCTGCCTTTCCTAAAATCAGCTTGAACATCAGGGAGTTCACGGTTCAAGTATTGCTGAAGCCTGGCTTGGAGAATTTTGAGCATTACTTTACTAGCATGTGAGATGAGTGCAATTGTGCAGTAGTTTGAGAATTCTTTGGCATTGCCTTTCTTTGGGATTGGGATGAAAACTGACCTTTTCCAGTCCTGTGGCCACTGCTGAGTTTTCCAAATTTGCTGGCATATTGAGTGCAGCACTTTTACAGCATCATCTTTCAGGATTTGAAATAGCTCAACTGGAATTCCATCACCTCCACTAGCTTTGTTTGTAGTGATGCTTCCTAAGGCCCACTTGACTTCACATTCCAAGATGCCTGGCTCTAGATTAGTGATCACATCATCATGATTATCTGGGTCGTGAAGATCTTTTTCGTACAGTTCTTCTGTGTATTCTTGCCACCTCTTCTTAATATCTTCTGCTTCTGTTAGGTCCATACCATTTCTGTCCTTTATCGAGCCCATCTTTGCATGAAATGTTCCCTTGGTATCTCTAATTTTCTTGAAAGGATTTCTAGTCTTTCCCATTCTGTTGTTTTCCTCTATTTCTTTGCATTGATCGCTGAAGAAGGCTTTCTTATCTCTTCTTGCTATTCTTTGGAACTCTCCATTCAGATGCTTATATCTTTCCTTTTCTCCTTTGTTTTTCACCTCTCTTCTTTTCACAGCTATTTCTAAGGCCTCTCCAGACAGCCATTTTGCTTTTTTTGCATTTCTTTTCCACGGGGATGGTCTTAAACCCTGTCTGCTGTAATGTCACTAACCTCATTCCATAGCTCATCAGTTCAGTTCAGTTAGTTGCTCAGTCGTGTCCGACTCTTTGTGACCCCATGAGTCGCAGCACACCAGGCCTCCCTGTCCATCACCATCTCCCAGAGTTCACTCAGACTCACGTCCATTGAGTCTGTGATGCCATCCAGCCATCACATCCTGGGTCGTCCCTTTCTCCTCCTGCCCCCAGTCTCTCCCAGAATCAGTCTTTTCCAATGAGTCAACTCTTCGCATGAGGTGGCCAAAGTACTGGAGCTTCAGCTTTAGCATCATTCCTTCTAAAGAAATCCCAGGTTGATCTCCTTCAGAATGGACTGGTTGGATCTCCTTGCAGTCCAAGGGACCTTCAAGAGTCTTCTCCAATACCACAGTTCTAACGCATCAATTCTTCAGTGCTCAGCCTTCTTCACAGTCCAACTCTCACCTCCATAGATCTAGGCCTTTAAATCTATTTCTCACTTCCACTGTATAATCATAAGGAATTTGATTTAGGTCATACCTGAATGGTCTAGCAGTTTTCCCCACTTTCTTCAATTTGAGTCTGAATTTGGTAATAAGGAGTTCATGATCTGAGCCACAGTCAGCTCCTGGTCTTGTTTTTGTTGACTGTATAGAGCTTCTCCATCTTTGGCTGCAAAGAATATAATCAATCAGATTTCAGTGTTGACCATCTGGTGATGTCCATGTGTAGAGTCTTCTCTTGTTGTTGGAAGAGGGTGTTTGCTATGACCAGTGCATTTTCTTGGCAAAACTCTATTAGTCTTTGCCCTGCTTCATTCTGCTTTCCAAGGCCAAATTTGCCTGTTACTCCAGGTGTTTCTTGACTTCCTATTTTTGCATTCCAGTCCCCTATAATGAAAAGGACATCTTTTTTGGGTGTTAGTTCTAAAAGATCTTGTAGGTCTTCATAAAACTGTTCAACTTCAGTTTCTTCAGCGTTACTGGTTGAGGCATAGACTTGGATCACTGTGATATTGAATGGTTTGCCTTGGAGACGAACAGAGATCATGCTGTCGTTTTTGAGACTGCATCCAAGTACTGCATTTCAGACTCTTTTGTTGACCATGATGGCTACTCCATTTCTTCTGAGAGATTCCTGCCTGCAATATTAGATATAATGGTCATCTGAGTTAAATTCACCCATTCCAGTCCATTTTAGTTCGCTGATTCCTTGAATGTCAGCGTTCACCCTTGCCATCTCTTGTTTGACCACTTCCAATTTGCCTTGATTCATGGACCTGACATTCCAGGTTCCTATGCAATATTGCTCTTTACAGCATAAAACCAGAGTTTTGACTAGACAGACCTTTGTTGGCAAAGTGATATCTCTGCTTCTTAATACACTGTCTAAGTTGGTCATAACTTTTCTTCCAAAGAGCAAGCGTATTTTAATTTCATGGCTGCAGTCACCATCTACAGTGATTTTGAAGCCCCCCAAAATAAAGTCCATCACTGTTTCCCTATCTATTTGCCATGAAGTGATAGGACCAGATGCCATGAGCTTAGTTTTCTGAATGTTGAGGTTTTTTAAAATTTAAATTTATTTATTTTAATTGGAGGCTAATTACTTTACAATATTGTATTGGTTTTGCCATAAATCAACATGAATCCACCACGGGTGTATACATGTTCCCAATCCTGAACCCCTCTCCCACCTCCCTCCCCATACCATCCCCCTGGGTCATCCCAGTGCACCAGCCCCAAGCATCCTGTATCCTACATCGAACCTGGACTGGTGATTCATTTCTTATATGATATTTTACATGTTTCAATGACATTCTCTCAAATCATCCCACCCTCTCCCTCTCCCACAGAGTCCAAAATCTGTTCTATACATCTGTGTCTGTTTTGCTGTCTCGCATACTGGGGTATCGTTACCATCTTTCTAAATTCCATATATATGCATTAGTATACTGTATTGGTGTTTTTCTTTCTGGCTTACTTCACTCTGTATAATAGGCTCCAGTTTCATCCACCTCATTAGAACTAATTCAAATGTATTCTTTTTAATGGCGAGTAATACTCCATTGTGTATATGTACCACAGCTTTCTTATCCATTTGTCTGCTGAGGGACATCTAGGTTGCTTCCATGCCCTGGCTATTATAAACAGTGCTGTGATGAATATTGGGGTACACGTGTCTCTTTCAATTCTGGTTTCCTCAGTGTGTATGCCCAGCAGTGGGATTGCTGGGTCATAAGGCAGTACTATTCCCAGTTTTTTAAGGAATCTCCACACTGTTCTCCATAGTGGCTGTACTAGTTCGCATTCCCACCAACAGTGTAAGAGGGTTCCCTTTTCTCCACACCCTTTCCAGCATTTATTGTTTGTAGACTTTTGGATGGCAGCCATTCTGATTGGCGTGAAATGGTACCACATTGCAGTCTTGATTTGCATTTCTCTGATAATGAGTGATGTTGAACATCTTTTCATGTGTTTGTTAGCCATCTGTATGTCTTCTTTGGAGAAATGTCTATTTAGTTCTTTGGCCCATTTTTTGATTGTGTAGTTTATTTTTCTGGAATTGAGCTGCATAAGTTACTTGTATATTTTTGAGATTAGTTGTTTGTCAGTTGCTTCATTTGCTATTATTTTCTCCCATTCTGAAGGCTGTCTTTTCACCTTGCTGTCTTTCACCTATAGTTTCTTTTGTTGTGCAGAAGCTTTTAATTTTAATTAGGTCCCATTTGTTTATTTTTGCTTTCATTTCCAATATTCTGGGAGGTGGGTCCTAGAGGATCTTGCTGTGATTTATGTCAGAGAGTGTTTTGCCTATGTTCTCCTCTAGGAGTTTTATAGTTTCTGGTCTTACGTTTAGATATTTAATCCATTTTGAATTTATTTTTATGAATGGTGTTAGAAAGTGTTCTAGTTTCATTCTTTCACAAGTGGTTGACCAGTTTTCCCAGCACCACTTGTTAAAGAGATTGTCTTTCTCCATTGTATAATCTTGCCTCCTTTGTCGAAGATAAGGTGTCCATAGGTGTGTGAGTTTCTCTCTGGGCTTTCTATTTTGTTCCATTGATCTATATTTCTGTCTTTGTGTCAGTACTATACTGTTTTGATGTCTGTGGCTTTGTAGTAGAGCCTGAAATCAAGCAGCTTGATTCCTCCAGTTCCATTCTTCTTTCTCAAGATTGCTTTGACTATTCAAGATTTTTTGTATTTCCATACAAATTGTGAAATTATTTGTTCTAGCTCTGTGAAAAATACCATTGGTAGCTTGATAGGGATTGCATTGAATCTATAGATTGCTTTGGGTAGTATACTCATTTTCACTATAGTGATTCTCACAATCCATGAACATGGTATATTTCTCCATCTGTTAGTGTCCTCTTTGATTTCTTTCACCAATGTTTTATAGTTTTCTATATATAGGTCTTTAGTTTCTTTAGGTAGATATATTCCTAAGTATTTTATTCTTTTCATTGCAATGATGAATGGGATTGTTTCCTTAATTTCTCTTTCTATTTTCTCATTATTAGTGTATAGGAATGCAAGGGATTTCTGTGTGTTGATTTTATATCCTGCAACTTTACTATATTCATTGATTAGTAATTTTCTGGTGGAGTCTTTAGGGTGAATATTGAGTTTTAAGCCAACTTTTTCACTCTTCTCTTTCACTTTCATCAAGAGGCTCTTTAGTTCTTTTTCACTTTCTGCCATAAGTGTGGTGTCATCCGCATATGTGAGGTTATTGATATTTCCCCCAGCGATTTCAGCTTGTGCTTCATCCAGTCCAGCATTTCTCATGATGTACTCTGCATATAAGTCAAATAAGCAGGGTAACAATATACAGCCTTGATGTACTCCTTTCCCAATTTGGAACCAGTCTGTTGTTCCATGTCCAGTTCTAACTGTTGCTTCTTGACCTGCAAATAGATTTCTCAAGAGGCAGATCAGGTAGTCTGGTATTCCCATCTCTTTAAGAATTTTCCACAGTTTGTTGTGGTCCAAACAATCAATGTCTTTGGCATAGTCAATAAAGCAAAAGTAGATATTTTTCTGGAACTCTCTTGCTTTTGCCATGAGCCAATGGATTTTGGCAATTTGATCTCTGGTTCCTCTGCTTTTTCTAAATCCAGCTTGAACATCTGGAAGATCACGGAAGATCACATACTGTTGAAGCCTGGCTTGGAGAATTTTGAGCATTACTAGAGTGTGAGACGAGTGCAATTGTGCAGTAGTTTGAACATTCTTTGGCATTGCCTTTCTTTGGAATTGGAATGAAAACTGACCTTTTCCAGTCCTGTGGCCACTGCTGAGTTTTCCAAATTTGCTGGCATTGAGTTCATATTGAGTGCAGCACTTTCACAGCATCATCTTTTAGGATTTGAAATAGCTCAACTAGAATTCCATCATCTCCACTAGCTTTGTTTGTAGTCGATGCTTCCTAAGGCACACTTAACTTTGCATTCCAGGATGTCTGGCTCTAGGTTGGTGATCACACCATTGTGCTTATCTGGGCCTTGAAGATCTTTTTTGTATAGTCTTCTGTGTATTCTTACCACCTCTTCTTAATATCTTCTGCTTCTGTTAGGTCCATACCTTTATTGTGCCCATCTTTGCATGAAATGTTCCCTTGGTATCTCTAATTTTCTTGAAGCAGTCTCTAGCCTTTCCCACTCTATTGGTTTCCTCTATTTCTTTGCATTGATCACTGTGGAATGCTTTCTTATCTCTCATTGCTATTCTTTGGAACTCTGCATTCAAATGGGTATATCTTTCCTTTTCTCCTTTGCCTATTGCTTCTCTTCTATTCACAGCTATTTATAAGCCCTCTTCAGACAACCATTTTGCCTTTTTGTGTTTCTTTCCCATAAAAGTCAACAATGCTTAAATAGTGATATAACATCAATATATTTTTTATGATACATGGTAAGGGAACAGAGAGGAAAAAAAGACAAGGATAGCTTGAAAAAAGTGAAAGTGTTAATTGTTCAGTTTTGTCTGACTCTTTGCAACCCCATGGGCTATAGCTGGTAGGCTTCTCTGTCCATGGAATTCTCCAGGCAAGAATAATGGAGAGGGTACCCATTCCCTCCTCCAGGGGATCTTCTTGAGCCAGGGATCAAACCTGTGTCTCCTGCGTTGCAAGCAGATTTTTTACCATCTGAGCTGTCAGGCAAGCCCATACATATAATAGCCACACACAACTGTATTCATAAGAAGATAAGAGAAATACTCATGACAGTTACAGTTCTTATTTCTGTAGCTTGTCATGTGGTCATAGTTGATAATTGTAATATCTTCTCCTATTACTTACTCTAGGGCTTCCCAGGTGGTACTAGTGGTAAAGAATCCACCTGTAATGCAGGAGACATAAGGGACACAGGTTCTATCCCTGCATTGGGAAGATCCCTTGGAGGAGGAAATGGCAACCCACTCCAGTATTCTTTCCTGAAGAATCCCATGGACAGAGGAGCCTGGCAGGCTACGGTCCATGGAGACTCAAAGAGTCGGACACGACTGAAGTGAGTTGGCATGCATGCACTACCCATTTGATGACTCCTTTGCCTTAAGCAAGCACCCAAACTGGTCATGTTTCTTACCAAGTAAAGTCACCCAAATCTTCATTCTTGAAGGGTCTGGACCATCTGTAGTCCTGTTTGAATTGGGTGGTTGTAGTTTTCCATTTACCTTAATCAGAAGGCATGATAATACTAACAGACATCCTAACAGATCTGCTGTATTCTGGACATATATTTCCTTACCTCCATGATCGAATAATAGTTCAGTCTTCCCCTGGTAATTATGATCAGTCACCCCAGCCAACACAGTAATTCTCTTCTTTATCTGTCATGAGGGGCTCCAAGTAGCCAGGTGGCAGTATTAACCTCCAGTTCAATTGAATTATTGTTGAGTCATCTGGTGGAAGCATTTCCTTCTCTGGAACGAAAACATCAAAGTCAGCAAAGCATAAAGTCACACATATAAGAAGCAAAAATTTTGCTGTTGAGTCGCTGAGATTAACAGTGAGTGGTGCCACTACAGTTTCTACCCCTTGATCACTAGACTCATGAATCTAGGCTATCACATAAGTATAATATTGTACCATATAAATACGATATTGCATTATATATTGTACACTGATTTAGAGCATATGCAGATTTCTGTAGAACCTTACCCCAGACCAGAAAAGTATTGCCACCTAATTGGCTTTGTAACTGAGTCTTCAAATCCTTTGTAACTGAGGATTCCACCATCCTGTCAAGCCAGGTACTTCAGTATGGTGGGGGACATAGTAAGACAAGTGAGTCCCATAAGCATGGGTCCCTTGTAGCACTTCTTTTGCTGTGATTTGAGTTCCTTGATCAGAAGCAAGTCTGTGTGGAATATCATGGCAGTGGACAAGGTATTCTAAACACCAAAACTATGTTTGGTGGTTTGGGCATCAGCATGTCTTGCAGAGAAGTCAGATTGATACCTAGAGTGTCTATTCAATTAAGAACAAAATACGGCCTCTCCCATGACATATACCATCCAATCAATCAGCTTGCACCAGGTAGTCGGCTGATCACCTTGGGGTATGATGCCATATGGGGCTCAGTGTTGATATCTGTCGCTGGAGACCAGACACTCAGTGGTGGCCACGGCCAGGTTGGTCTTGGTGAGGAGTCCATGTTGCTCAGCCCATGCATGGCTTCCATCCCTGACATCATGCCTCTTTGCTCATGACCCCATGGGGCAATGACAGGGGTCTGGAGAAAGAGGCAGACTGGGGTTCAGAGAATGTCATCTGATCCTATTGATTATTATAATCCCCCTCTGCTGGCATCACCCTTCAGTGAGCATTTACCTAGGACACAAATATCTTCATGGTTTTGCACACTCAGAGAGATTCCCTCAACATACTTCCTCCTGAAATGTCTTCATCATCCACTTTCCAATCACGCTTCTTCCAAGTGCCTGATCATCCAACCAAACCGTGGCCACCACCCATGAATCAGGACAAAGGTGCATGCTTGCCCTTTTCTTCTTCAGAATGAAGTGAACAAACAGGTGCACTGTCCAAAGTTCTGCCTACTGAGAGGGTTTGTTTCACCACTATCCTCAAGCATTATTCCAGAAAGAAGCTATAGGGCTGCAACTGTCCACTTGAAGGTTGTGCTTGGATATTCTGCAGCACCATCTATAAACCAGGTCTGGGTCTTCTACTCCTCTGTCAACAGGTCATACATAATGCCCCATGAGGTCATAGGTACAGGCTAGGAGAGAGAAGGCAGTGTAGCAGGAGTGGGGATCATGAACATTTGGGTCACTTCTTCATGTAACTTACCTTGTGCCTTCAGAGCTCAGACCCAGTCATGTACACATTACTTCTATTTGATGATGGAGTGTTGCTGCGAATGCCTAACTCTGTAACTTCACAAGTCAGGTAATGCTGAGTTCATAATGGGATGCTCAGGTCACATGGTAAATTGTTCAGTCTCTACAAAGGCCCCATAGCAGGCCAAGAGCTTTCTTGAAAGGAAGGCAGTTATCTGCAAATGACAGCAGAGCCTTGCTTGATTACCCTAAAGGATTATGCTGCAAGCCACCTGTAGGGACCTGCCAAAGGCTCCAGCAGCATTCTATGTGCCAAAGACATTTCAAGGACCACTGGATATTCTGGGCCTTATGGCCCACTTGGCAGACCAGCACACACAGCACGACTTTTTTCAGGGTGCAGAGAATAAGCAGCAAAAAAGAAACAAATCACAGAAGTTATGCAAAGTCCAACAGGTGGTGATCTGGAATGGGTGATATTTAAAGAACAGGCAGGCATCCAGGAATTCTGCCATAATAAGAAAAGGACTAGCAAGATAAGCAGATTTTTGGTTTTAGCAGAAATATACCTCCTGAGAAAGCAAAAATTAGCTTGGACTGAGAAAGTAAAAATTTCCCGCATTTGTCAGACTAAAAAATCAGACAGAAATGAAGCCAGCTGCAAACGTAACAGAACATAACATCTCTCTCAAGGACACTGAATTTATAAAGGGTCCTAACAACCTCCTACTCTGAATGCTGTTTTTGTTGTTGTTCAGTCACTAAGTTGTGTCTGACTCTTTGCAACCCCATGGACTGCAGCAAGCCAGGCTTCCCTGTCCTTCTTCATCTCCAGCAGTTTGCTCAAGCTCATATCCACTGAGTTGGTAATTCTATCCAACCATCTCATCCTCTGCTGTTCCCTTCTTCTCTTGCCCTCAGTCTTTCCCAGCATCAGGGTTTTTCCCAATGAATGGACTCTTCACATCAGGTAGGCAGAGTATTGCAGCTTTATCATCAGTCCTTCCAGGGAATATTCAGGGTTGATTTCCTTTAGGATTGACTGGATTTGTCTCCTTGCAGTCCAAGGGACTCTCAAGAGTCTTCTCCAGAGATTCCTCCTTATTTAATCACTGTGAAATTTTATTTTCTAAAACCATAGTTTAGCAGACACTATGTCTTTTAAACTTATATTAGTGGGACTTCCCTGGTGGTCCAGGAGCTAGGAATTAATCTTGCATTGCAGGGGACAAGGGTTCAATCCTGGGTTGAGGAACTAAGATCCCACGTGCCACAACTCCCTAGACAAAAGATCCTACAATACAAAAGGAAGAGCCTAAGTGCTGCAGCTAAGACCTGACATGGCCAAAATAACTAAATAAATACCAAGCTTCTGTGTTTTCAAAAAATAAAATAAAATTATATCAGTAAAAATAAAACACACAAATCTTGCCTAGAAGGTCTAAGGCACTTTGACACAAAAACTGAGTCTCAGTTTATAACCCAGGTACAGATATTTGGACACAGTGGTATGCATTCATCTTAACTTTACTTGGCACTTCCCAAGGACACAAGAACCTGGGTCTATTTTACAGTCCAAACCTGATGCTGACCCCTTTAGCCATAGCCTGCTTTGCTTTGCTCCTCTCAAACACAGCTTCCTTTGAAGTGAAAAGTGAAAGTGTTAGTCCCTCAGTCATGTCTGACCCTTTGTGACCCTGTGGACTGTAGCTCATCAGGCTCCTCTGTCCATGGCTTCTCCAGGCAAGAATACTGGAGTGGGTTGCCATTCCTTTCTTCAGGGGATCTTCCCAACCCAGAGACTGAATCCAGGTCTCCGGCTCTGCAGGCAGATTCTTTACCATCCACATCATTTAAATATCACCTCAATTCCACCCTTTCCCCCAAATCCTACAAGAGTTCTATATTTTCCTTTGCTAAGACTCCAAAGCTGTTCTGGTGGGCAATCTCCTTCCTTGCATTGGGTCTGGAAGCCTGATTGTATCAGACAATTTGCTTCTGGTTGTCCAAAGCTGATGGGCCTGTGTCATTTAGTCGTGTCAGATTCTTTGGGACCCTATGGACTGAGGGCCCTCCAGGCTTCTCGGTTCATGGAACTTCCCAGGCAAGAATACTGGAATGGGTTGCCATTTCCTTCTCCAGGGGATCTTTCCTTAAGTTGACAGGGCTGGGTACAATTCTAATCAGTGTACATCTAGAATGAGATAAGGAAGCTATGAGGAAGCCCACTTAGGAAGGGGAAAGGAGATTGTTGCTTGAGGACAAGGTAAGAATCCACCGAAGGGAGTCAGGATATTAGGATGGGACAAAAAGTATTGAATGCACTTTGGTGCCAAGCACAAGTGTTGGTTGGTTAGAGCCTCAGTATCTCCTGCCTTCAGTTAAGATCAAGTGAGGATAGCAAGGAAGATTTCATGGTTTCAACTACGGAAAGTATTCACACTAAGAAGGTAGGAGCCAGGACCCGCTGGTTGTGACTGAACTCTTGGGAGCAGGCAAATGAGCCAGTGATACAAGTTCAGGCAGAGTAGTCACTGGCAAGCGGGTTTGACTGGGGCCTCACACAGGGTCATGTGTGGGAATTAAATTTTGCAAGGGACAAAGTGTTTTTCTCCCCACGGACACTTCATCTGTTTGAAGGGAAGATGCAGCAGGGAAATGCTAAGGAGGAAAAGAAGGAAAGAGTAAAGGAGGGGGACTTCCCTGCTGGTACAGTGGATAAGAATCCGCCTGTCAATGCAGGAGACACAGGTTTGATCCCTGATGCAAGAAAACCCCACATGCCATGGAGCAACTAAGTCCGTGCACCACAGCTACTGAGCCTGGGCTCTAGAGCCTGGGAGCCACAGACACTGTACCCTCATGCCGCAACAATTGCAACCAGAGCTCCCTAGAGTCTGTGCTCTGCAACAAGGGAAGCCACTGCAATGAGAAGCCTGCTCACTGCAGCTAGAGTGTTCCTAGGCAGCAACAAAGACCCAGGGCAACCAAAAGTAAATAAAAAACAAAACAAACAAAAAGAGCAATGCAGGGAGAACTTTAGCTAGAGGCAAAGCCCCAAATAATGGACTTGGGAGTAAAGGAAGCACTTTCTAATACAGCTCTCTGTAAATAACAGTGTTTCATGCTAGGGTTTGGGGAGGTGCAAACTGATGGAAAACCCACTGAGCCTCCTATATGGGTGACCTTTAGACTTTATACCATTTTCTGAGCTACATGAGTGCCCTGTAGGAGTTAAGGCTTGTATTCCTTTTTCTTTCTTTCTTTTTTTTTTTTCAGTTTGAACCCAAGATCCCTGTTCAGAGGGGAAGGGTTGGGAACACTGAGTTATTGGCTTGTTTCACTCTCCAGAGGATTTGCTTACAAGCAGCAGGGAAAGGATCACTGTGAGAACACAATGATATTTTCATCCGTGCCTGGGCTTTTCTGTTCTGTTTCTGCTCCTTTTAGGGAGAAGAAAATCGTTCTTGGTTATTTTGAGCTACAGTTTTTCAGAACTTCCATTACAAATCATAAAGCAAATTTGACTTCTGGGAAATTCCATTTCAATTGATAATTTAAAATCTATTTCTATGGTGAGGTGAGGACTCTCTAAAGGTTATCTTTTCATAATCTGCTTTAGAAAATAGATTTTATAGCAAAAAACAACAACAAAAAAAACCCCAAAAACACTTACTACATTTTTTTGATTTGTGGTATGAGTAGGTGCAGAAGAAATTTCTGGGTCAGGTGAAGGGTAAGATGACCTCTGAGAGCCAGTTTTAAAATCATGCATCTTAATCATAGGCTTCCTGAGTTTCTCGGGGTAAAGAATCTGCCTGCTATGCAGGAGTTGTGGGTTTGATTCCTGGGTGGGGAAGATCCCCTGGAGGAGGGCATGGCAACCCACTACAGTATTCTTGCCAGAAGAATCCCATGGACAGAGAAGCCCAGTGGGCTATGATCCATGGGGTCACAAAGAGTTGGACATGACTGAGTGACTGAGCATGCATGCATCTCAGTCATACGTGCTGTAATTCATGCAACAAACATGAAACCTTAAAATCCCAATAAACCCACCATCAGCATCATGACAGCCTCTTGTTCAAAAGATGGCACTGTTACCTCGGCTCTTTTACTACTGGTCCCCCGCCGCCACCCTTCCCCCACCCCTCCACACACATATCACTCTTTCCTGTTCTAGTGTTTTTTTTTAAAAAACACCACTTCGAAAGTAGGAAAGAGACTTAGAGGTTTGTAAGGAGAAAAGTGAAGATGAAAAGTAAACCCATAATGATTACTAGCAGTAATAATGTTTTATAACACTTTTCCAAACCAATGACTTTTGCATCTTTTTTTACTGCAACCAACAGCATACGCATATTTAAACACATTTGTGTATGTAAGTATACAGAAACAAATAACATCGTTTCACAGAACACTACACATTGTGCACTAAAGGTTTTTCTTTCTTATTCTTTCATTTTGCAAAGTGTTACTCATAAGTCATGATATCATGATTGACTAAATGAGTGGAAACCTGCAGTTTAAAAAAAAAAATAAGGCTCTGATGGGCAATAATTAGCAGATAGTTCATTAATCTTTAACCCAGAGAGTAACTGAATAGCAATTTTATTTTCTAATACCAGACTTCTTGTGTTAAAAGGATCTGCTTTTGAGACATTCTCTGGGAGTGTCTCCTTCATTTTTACCTGCAACACAAATGGAGGTCAAAGCAGACATGATTACAGAGGAAATCAGGACCATAGTCTTACTTCCTGATTTCTGACATCGGCCGTAGATTCAAAACAACATCCACCCCAACACCCAGACCAGAAACACCTTTTCTAGTAAAGTCTTTATAAGAACTGACTGGAAATTTATCCAGCTTGACTCAGGTGACACCTGCAAAATTTCTCAACTAGAAAGAAAGGGTGACAGAAAAATAGGGACAGGTGAAACACCTAAGACATTTCATAAAATGAAATACAAAACGGCTGGGAAGAGAATGTCAGTCTGTGTGTAATGAACCCATATTCAAAAAGAGAAAGTTAAACACATCACGTGTGGTAGACTTCCACGTGTTTTTAAAAGGGGGATATACCTGTTTATATGTGCATAGAATATTTATGAAAATCTCTGCAAGATATTAATTGTAGTAATGGGAACTGGCTCTAGGGAAGAAAAATAGAAGACGGGGAGTCTGGAACGATAGTCAGTTCAGTCACTCAGTCATGTCCAAGTCTGTGACCCCCGTGGACTGCAGCACACCAGGCTTCCCTGTCCATTACCAATTCCCGGAGCTTACTCAAACTCATGTCCATCGAGTCGGTGATGCCATCCAACCATCTCATCCTCTCTCGTCCCCTTCTCCTCCCACCTTCAATTTTTCCCAGCATCAGGGTCTTTTCTAGTGAATCAGTTCTTTGCATCAGGTGGCCAAAGTATTGGAGTTTCAGCTTCAGCATCAGTCCTTCCAGTGAATATTCAGGACCAATTTCCTTTAGGATAGACTGGTTGGATCTCCTTGCTGTCCAAGAGACTTTCAAGAGTCTTCTCCAACACCACAGTTCAAAAACATCAAATCTTTGGAGCATCATATTTTTGTATACCTTTTCATTGTGTTTAAAATTTTTGTTTTGTGTGTGTGTATGTATATATATATTAATTTTTCAATTAATTTTAGGGAATTTCTTGGCTGTTCAATTGTTAGGACTTGGTGCTTTCACTGCTTGGGCCCACATTTAGTCTCTGGATGGGGAATTGAAATCCTACAAGCCTCGAGGTGGACTGAAAAAAAAAAAAACTTTTTTAAAAATATGATAGAGGAAGTAAGTACTCACAAACTCATTAAGATGAAGGGCGTTTTCTTGTTGATAGTCATATAAATAGATGTTTATTATAGCACCAAAATTCATTTTCTCTCATTTGTATATCATATAATTTACAAAGAGTTTCATATTCATTGCCTGACTTAATGCCCATGACAACATTTTGAAATAGGTAGGACAATTACTAGAAGCCACAATTTACAAATTGGGAAAAACAAAAAATCCTGAAGCCTAAAGGAGTTAAAAGTCTAGAGCATATTTTAAGGGAAGAAGTTTGGAGGCATTTTCATGACTATAATATAGCAGAAATCTGAAATTTTACAGTATTATGAGTTACCAAGTAATATATTAATAGCCGAATTTTTAAAGCCATCAGCATTATTACTTGCAATATTGATCTCTTAACTAAGAAAATCTTGCATAAATGAAGGAGCAAAAATAAACCCTACTGAAACTCTTTGTGTAAAATATGCCTAGTCGTGGAAAATAAATTGTCAACTAATAACTGGTTGAAAATTAACATTAAAGAAGATGCATTCAAAACTTTGCCATATAGAATTTTACCTTTGAATTAGAACAAATGCAAAATAATACCAAAGTGGAAAAAGAGGGAACTTACAAATCATCACTACTAAATCTTGAATAATACACTAAGGTTTATGGTTATGGTTGTTATATCTTCCAGAGTCCCAGACAAGCCAATTTTATACCTCCTTTCCCCAAGTAATTATTCATAGCAGCCTTTTCACTTTCAAGGGTGTCCTAGTTTGGGTGATAAATTATATCACCCTGTTAAACATCACACTCTAGTCTCATACATCTTTAAGATCCTCATGTTCTAGGGTTACGACTTCATCTTAAAACTAAGAAGTACCCTCATTCATGCAAAATCATGCTCAGATTTTAGTTGAATGCACCAAAGAATGTTCAGACTACTGCACAATTACACTGATTTCACAGCCTAGCAAAGAAATCGCCAAAATCCTTCAAGCTAGGCTTCAACAGTATATGAATCGAGAACTTCCAGATGTACAAGCTGGATTAAGAAAAGCAGAGGAATCAGAGATCAAACTGCCAACAGCCGTTGAACCATAGAAAAAGCTAGAGAATTCCAGAAAAACATCTACTTCTGCTTCATTGACTACACTAAAGCCTTTGACTGTGTGGATCACAGCAAACTTCTGGAAAATTCTTAAAGAGATGGGAATACCAGACCACTTTTCCTGCCTCCTGGGAAACCTGTATGCAGGTCAAGAAGCAACAGTTAGAACCGGACATCGAACAACAGACTGGTCCCAAACCAGGAAAGGAGTACGTAAAGGCTGTATATTGTCATCGTGCTTATTTAACTTATATGCAGAGTACCTCATGCAAAAGGCCAGGCTAGATGAAGCACAAGCTGGAATCAAGATTGCTGCAAGAAATATCAGTAACCTCAGATAAGCAGATGACACTACCCTTTTATGGCAGAAAGTGGGGAGGAGTTAAAGAGCCTTTTGATGAAAGTGAATGAGGAAAGTGAAAAAGCTGGCTTAAAACTCAACATTCAAAAAATGAAGATCATAGCATCCAGTCCCATCACTTCATGGCAAATAGATGGGGAAACAATGGAAACAGTGACAGACTTTATTTTCTCAGGCTCCAAAAATCACTGCAGATTGTGGCTGCAGCAATGAAGTCAAAAGATGCTTGTTCCTTGGAAGAAAAGCAATGACAGTCCTAGATAGCGTATTAAAAAACAGACATTACTTTGCCTGCAAAAGTCCATATAGTCAGTGTTATGGGTTTTCCAGCAGTCACGTATGGATGTGAGAGCTGGACAATAAAAAAGGCTGAGCACTGAAGAATTGATGCCTTTGAACTGTGGTGCTGGAGAAGACTCTTGAGAGTCCCTTGGACAGCTAGGAGATCTAACCAGTCAATCCTAAAGGAAATCAATCCTTAATATTCCACTGGAAGGATGGATGCTGAAGCTGAAACTCTAATACTCTGGCCACACATGGGAAGAACTGACTCATTGGAAAAGATCCTGATGCTGGGAGATATTAAAGGCAGGAGGAGAAGGGGATGGCAGAGGACGAGATGGTTGGGTGGCATCACCCACTCAATGGACATGAGTTTGAGCAAACTCTGGGAGATGGTGAAGGACAGGGAAGCCTGGTGAGCTGCAGTTCATGGGGTCGCAAAGAGTTGGACATAACTGAGCAGCTGAACAACAACAAGTGACTCTCAGATTTTAACAAAGTGAGCAGTTTCCAGACCAACTGTTTGGCTTTATTAAAGAGATTAATAGGGAGTCTCAGGGTCTGATTTGGGAATTTTGGTCTATGGGGATTTAAAAGCAAATATGAACCAGGTTTGACTTGGTGAGACTGAGGAAAGTAAAAGTGAAAGTAGCTCAATCGTGTCCGACTCTTTGCGACCCCATGTACTGTAACAGTCCCTGGGATTCTCCAGGCCAGTATACCGGAGTGGGTAGCCATTCCCTTCTCCAGTGGATGTTCCCAACCCAGGGATCAAACCCCAGATCTCCTGCATTGCAGGTGGATTCTTTACCAGCTGATCCACTAGGCAAGCCCGAGATTGAGGAAGACAACTAAATCCTCTTACCAGAGTTCTGAACAGAGTTCAAAAAGTGCACGCCCTCCAAGAGCCCTTCATGCATGAATTTGTTTATTTATTAATAGTTGGAGAGTGGCAACTTGAGGCAAGGCATGTTCTAAATACTGCCTCAGTTTTGTCAATAATGTTACGAACTTTATGCCGCATTTCCAGCAGTGCTTTGCAGGAATGTGATCTTGTATGTGAGATTTTGCTGTTTAAACGAGCCTCTAAATTCTTTTCTGTCTAGAACTCTTTAGAATTTCCATGATTTGTAATTACTCTACTCACTAATTACAAAGATTATTCTCATGGTTTGGGTAAATTAAATGGTTACTGTGATTTTTTTTTAATGTTGCAATATATTTCTTCTTTAGAACAAGCAAATGAATTGTAGCCAAGCTGGAGATCATGATGAGAGCATCTTTTACTCAGCTGTAAGCAGACCATCTACTCAGAATATAGATATAATTAGTGCAAGATTAGGCCAATGCCCCTGGTTATTTATAAGATGTGTCTGTGTGCTAATACATTTTCTAAAGCACTTGGCATTTAAACTGTATTAGTATGTGATTACTTGAGGTTTCTGTGTAAAGTACTAAAGAACATTTTAATTGTTCTTCTATGTTTGCATTTACACTTTTAACAAAATCTTTTCAGAATATATTTAACATGCATGTACACAGTCAGATTCTCTCTCTGAGGGTGTTGGGACCCGGCCCTGAATCCGACAGCTTGATTCTTTCCTTGTGTCTGTAGATGTATGGATCTTTACATAGGTCTTCTCTTTATTCCTCCCCCTTCTTTACTTTCCTGGAAATCTGTATTTCCTATCGATTACTCACCAGAGTTTTCACAAAAGGCATCTTGTGGGGTTTTCTTTAGTTCTAATCGTCACTTGTTGAGTGATTACTGTCACTGCCTTCGCTGTCACTATCGCTGTCACTACTGCCTCCATTGTTGTTGCCGTTACCAGGCTTACTCTCGCTGTCACTGCTGTCGCTGCTGTCACTGTCGGATTTAGGGTCGCTGTCGCTGCTGTCGCTGCTGTCGCTGCTGTCGCTGTCTGATTTACTGTCACTGCTGTCGCTGCTGTCGCTGCTGTCACTACTGTCGCTGCTGTCACTGCTGTCACTGTCGGATTTAGTGTCGCTGTCACTGCTGTCACTGCTGTCGCTGCTGTCACTGTCGGATTTAGTGTCGCTATCACTGCTGTCGCTGCTGTCACTACTGTCACTGCTGTCGCTGTCTGATTTACTGTCACTGTTGCTGCTGTCACTATTGCTGCTGTCACTATTGCTGCTGTCACTGCTGTCGCTGCTGTCACTACTGTCACTGCTGTCACTACTGTCACTACTGTCACTGCTGTCACTGCTGTCACTGCTGTCACTACTGTCGCTGCTGTCACTGCTGTCGCTGCTGTCACCGTCTGATTTACTGTCACTGTCACTGCTATTGCTGCTGTCACTGCTGTCTGATTTGCTGTCACTGCTGTCACTACTATCGCTGCTGTCACTGCTGTCACTACTGTCTGACTTGCTGTCACTACTGTTGCTACTGTCTGATTTACTGTCACTGTCGCTGCTGTCACTGCTGTCACTGCTGTCGCTGCTGTCACTATCTGATTTACTGTCACTGTCGCTGCTGTCACTATCGCTGCTGTCGCTGCTGTCACTGCTGTCACTGCTGTCGCTGCTGTCACTACTGTCGCTGCTGTCACTGCTGTTGCTGCTGTCACTGTCTGATTTACTGTCACTTTCACTGCTGTCACTGCTGTCACTGCTTTCACTACTGTCGCTGCTGTCACTGCTGTCACTAGTGTCACTACTGTTGCTGCTGTCACTGTCTGATTTGCTGTCACTGTCACTGCTATTGCTGCTGTCGCTACCATCACTACTGTCTGATTTGCTGTCACTGCTGTCACTACTGTCACTGTCTGATTTACTGTCACTATCGCTGCTGTCACTACTATCGCTACTGTCACTGCTGTCACTGCTATCAGTGTCACTGCTGTCACTGTCTGATTTACTGTCACTGTCGCTGCTGTCACTGCTGTCATTACTGTCACTGCTGTCGCTGCTGTCACTGCTGTCACTGCTGTCATTACTGTCACTGCTGTCGCTGCTGTCACTGCTGTCACTGCTGTCATTACTGTCACTATCTGATTTACTGTCGCTGTCACTGCTGTCGCTGCTGTCACTACTGTCACTGCTGTCGCTACTGTCACTACTGTCATTACTGTCACTATCTGATTTACTGTCGCTGTCACTGCTGTCGCTGCTGTCACTACTGTCACTGCTGTCGCTGCTGTCACTACTGTCACTGCTGTCGCTGCTGTCACTACTGTCACTGCTGTCACTATCTGATTTACTGTCACTGTCGCTGCTGTCACTGCTGTCACTGCTGTCGCTGCTGTCACTACTGTCACTGCTGTCGCTGCTGTCACTACTGTCACTGCTGTCGCTGCTGTCACTACTGTCACTGCTGTCACTATCTGATTTACTGTCACTGTCGCTGCTGTCACTGCTGTCACTGCTGTCACTGCTGTCACTACTGTCACTGCTGTCGCTGCTGTCACTGCTGTCGCTGCTGTCACTGCTGTCACTGTCTGATTTACTGTCACTGTCGCTGCTGTCGCTGCTGTCGCTGCTGTCGCTGCTGTCACTACTGTCACTGCTGTCGCTGCTGTCACTGCTGTCGCTGCTGTCACTGCTGTCACTGTCTGATTTACTGTCACTGTCGCTGCTGTCGCTGCTGTCATTACTGTCACTGCTGTCGCTGCTGTCTGATGTATCTTTGCTGTTGCCTGATTTGCCATTGTCATCACCTCCATTGTTATCATTGCCATCACTATCATTATCATTAGCATCTGATGTGTTATCACTACCATCATCATCTCCTTTGGAGCCACTGTCATTGCCATTGTCATTTGATTCATCAGAGTTATAAGAAGTATCTCCTCGGCTACTGTGATTATTATCATCTTCAGAATTGGCATCATCACTGCCATTAGACTCATCACTGCTGTTGGGATCATCTCCTTGCATGGATTCACCATCAAACTCATAACTGTCATATCCATCACTGTTACTGTCACTGTGTGTTTTGCTGGGTCCAGGCTTGTTTCCAGATTCCAGTTTCTGTCCAGCTCCTTGTATAATGTCAATCTCTCCTTGTCTCTTGACATTTCCTTTGCCCACAATCATTCCATGTTGGCCTTTACTCTCTTTATCTTCATTCACTTTCCCAGCTTCTTTGGTAACATTGTTTCTGTGGCCACTGCTGGGACTTTCCATTTCCATTCCCTATGGAAAGATGGAGAAGAGAATGATTAATCAGTGAATGTTATGCTGCAAAATTGCATTGGTCTGAGGAAGACTGGGGAAATTGGCCAGAGAACAGGAGTTCGGATTCCAGTACTTCAGAAACACCTGTCTGTGAAAATGTGCTTTATTGTACTTGAAAGTACTCTATTGTTTAGATTATAGACCATCCCATTCATGTTTTTATCCAGTAGGAACTTTTGTAAATAGTTACATGATGCATTAATTATTTAGCATAAGACTTTTGAAGAACTGTAACCAAATCTTCAGAAATTTCAACTTTTTAAAATTGTTCCATAGCAATGTCTAATAAGGACTCTAGCCTCCCCCATTGAATATTCAAGTGATTTAGGTGCGAAAATACATGATTGTTCATCATGATTTATTTTTGTGCTACCATCATGGGCAGAGGAGTCTGACAGGCTACAGTCTATGGGATTGCAAAGAGTTGACATGACTGAGTGACTGGGCATGCACACACACCATCATTAAGGGAAGGGGAGGAGTTAAACTGCCATTGAAAGAAACCAGCTTCACAAACTAACCTTATCGTGGGTCTTCCCAATAGCAGGTGGCTCTGACTTTTCAGTGATTCTGTTTTCCACAGCTTTGTTCTCTCTGTGACTGGGTTTTTGAGTATCCTCTGTTTTCTGGCTATCATTGTTTTCTGGAATACCGGCAGAATCTTCCTCACTCTTGGAGATGTTGTCCCCATCAATGACATGGGCGTCTTCTTTGTCCCTAGGGCCATCATCTTCACTACTAACTGAATTTTGACCTAAGCTATTATCCTCATCATCCTCTTCTCCATGAGACTGACCCTCCTGGCCCTTGCTGGTATCACTACCCTTTTCTCCATTCCCTATTTCTTTACCTTCATCATCACCGGAGCCCTTGTCTTCATCTTCATCTGCTCCATTCCCACTAGGACTTCCTTCAAAATTATCCAAACCAACATCTTCTCCATTTCCAGCTCCACTCCCCCCTGGCAATACCCCTGCCTCCTCATTCCCATTTCTCTCGTCTCTCTGAGGTGTTGTTTCACTTGTGTCAGCCCCATTTCTACAGGAATTCCCATTGATTTCCGCCTCCTGACCTGTACTATTACTGCTTCCAGCTACTTGATGTCCATCTTCTTGGACAACAGTGGCGTCCTCACTTTGACTTGTATTTCCAACACCTGCATTTTGGGAGTTGTTCTCAGTAATCCCATCAATATGGCTCCCATTTGCTGCTCCAGCATCGTGGATGATGCCTACTTGTCCCCTGAGGCCGTTTGCAGTGATGCTGTCTTCTTTTCCTTGGATCCCATCCTGGTCGTATGTTTCTGGTTTTCTTGTGCCCCCCTTTAGATCCTCCGTATTCCCCTTTTCATTTACTAACACGGAACCTGTAGAAGAACTTTTCCCTCCCACCTCTGCCCACTCAGAACCATTTCTCTCTCCTTTGTAACCATCTTGGATATCCTGTTGCCTTTCTCGATCATTTTCATGCATGAGGCCACCACTTTCTTTGGTGGTATCATTGGCATTTAATGCATCCTGCAAAAGAGAAACAATTCCTATTAAGTTGTGGATATCGTCTTAAAGTAAAGCAAACTGAAAAGATGAGCATCGATTTTTCTGGAGGTTAATGGAATCTAAAAGAGTTTAGAAATACATTTTACATCTTATACCTGTATTGGCACTTTTGATTTTGCTAGAAGATTTAAATTCACAGGTTTGTCAACAGCATGTCTCTCCAACGGCTTGATTTGAGGGACCTACCAAAGTGAAAATACTGGAAATTGAAAATATTCTTATTTTGTGTACATGTGTGCACACGTGTGTGCTCACACACATGTGCACAGACACACGCACACACATATTATCCCTAAATGAAGAAAAAAAGATATAACACAAAGGCCAAGGTATGATCTAGTTGGGTACAAAAGAAAAGTGACTTGTTATGTGAATTCCATAGAATTTAAACTTGGCATATAGATATTTTTCATAATAATATTACCAATTTTACCAAGGTTTTAACCAGATCACTTATCTCAACACTAGAAAGGAAATAGTCTTTTATTAAAGATGAGGAGACAGCCTATAAATGCATTATCACACTTATATAATTTTAAAAATAAAAAAGAAAGAAGATTACCAAAAAAAAATAAATGAGCAACAAGGATATATTGTGTAGCACAGGGAACTATAGTCATTATCTTGTAATAACTTTTAATAAGGCATAATCTGTAAAAGTTCTGAATCACTATGCTGCATATCTGAAACTAATATAATACTGTAAATAAACAATATATAAATAAATTTAAATTAAAATGACATTGAAAAAATGAGGAGACAGACCTTTGGTGTTTCTGTCTGACAAGTTTCTTGCAGCAGCACCAGATCCACCCTAAGAATAATCTTGGCCAAACCCCCTAAGAGAATAGTAGTTCTGACCAAAACCAGGGCAGAAACAAAGGCAAGCCTATGCTACTTCTGTGCCCTTCAGGAGCACAACAGAAAGAGTTAAGCAAATTTCAACTACAGAAATACCATGAGGAAAGCATATCAAAATGGTAACTGTAGCAGCTGGCTAATAAAATTACAAATGACTTAATTTTCTTAATTTATCTTTGCTGGTGTTTATCTTTCAAATTTAACTTTCTGAGTGAAACATTAGTTTTCCCTTTGCTGAAAAAAATGTGATTTTTTTCCTATTTTTCTTTCTTGAAACCTTCTTAAACAAGGCTTCATTGATAATTAGAATGAAATTCACAGGGCATGAGCAAAGATGGACAGGCTCCACAACTTCTAAGCATTAAATGTAAATTAATCTGAATGAATTTTAAAAATAACAATCCTTCCAACAAGACAGAAGTTTCACTAAGAAGACTGGGAGCATGAGTTGGAGTGTGTATTTAGTTTTGTTGAGACCCCAAACAGGTCCTATAAAGTCTTTCATGCAAATCTAAAAGGGTAGGGTCAGCTGATCTGCAAGATCTCAAGAAAAAAATATACACACATATATATATGTGTATGTGTGTGTGTGTGTGTATACACACATATATGCATGTGTGTTAAGAGAGATAGTAAAGTAAGAAGGTTTTTTTGAGGAAGGCATACTTACTGGAATGGCCCATGCTACTGCCCAAATGCAAAAATATACAATGATCTTCATTTTCTATAGGAATATTAATCAGTGGCTGTTATGGAAGAAAAAAGAACAGTAAAAAATTACTTATAAAGCAAAAGATGATAACCATATAATGCATTATTTTGGTCTCTAAGCGTGTGCCTCTTTCCTGGGTAAGGAGTATGAACACAACATGAGAAGAAGCTGCCAAGACTCAATATTCCAGTACACGCTTGAGTACACACATGTTGTCTGTGGTCAGTACACACCAGGAGTGGGGTCACAGACACGCACGGGGATTATCCAGCTCAGCGTGATGATGAGCTGCCTAACTCGGTGCTTTTCCAGTGAAGGCGTACAGCCAGACAGTTACAAAAGCCATAACTATATCTTTCTCCTTCTGCTGTTCCTGCTGGCAATAACATCTCTTCTGAATAGTTTTCATCAAGGATAACTAATTCTGCTAAGAGTATGCTTAATAGATGAAGCATTTATGATTCCCACCCCAAATCCACATGTGTCTGGGCTACGCTAGACTGTACAGAGAAGAAATTGCCAGCACGAAGATGAAAGGATATGGAGTTTGGATGCAGAGACCTAGGTTCCAATTCTATCTTTGTTACTTGGTGTGCAAGCTTAAAGAATTTAAGTAGGTTTCTTAAGCATTTGAGTCCTTGGTCTAGGATAATGATAGCTGCACTGTAGGATTATCCCAATTATCTTAGCAGAAGATTTTTCTCTGAGGAGCTTTCTCTGGCTCCAAGTCAAAGCTCTTTTGGTGGGATTTCCCTGATGGTCCAGAGTTTAAGACTCTCCCTTCCAATGAGGAGGCACAGGTTCCATACCTGATTGGGGAACTAGGGTCCTAAATGCCACGGGGTACAGCCAATTTTTTTTAAGGTTATTTGGTGTCTCTCTCCTCCTTATACCTGGCAGAAGCTGGTAGCACTGCGCTGCCAGAACTGAGCTGTTTTCACTGTTTTCGAGTAGGCTGGCAGCTACTTATATGTTCCTCTGCCCTACTGAGAGCTCCTGAGGTCCGGCAGACTGTCTTGGTGATCACAGCATTCTAAAACATAGCATAGCAAAAGCCATTTTGTGAACACTGTGGATAAATAAACACTTACTACTATAAACAGTGTGTAGCATTGTTCTGGCTATTTAACCATCTCTTAATAAATGATAGCAATTATTATGCGGGAGTTTTGAAGACTCGATCCTTCACCCCTGTTAGAATTCACCTTCAGAATCAGTCTAGCATACATTTTGTGTATATTGAGATAGATACTGAGTTCATGAGAATCAAAATTTTAAATAGCTATTTACTACAAACTGTATTTCTTGACATAATGATGCTAGTCCTATAGAAAGGAAGGAAGAATTTTACTTCTGTTTCATGCACTTCCACTGGATTTTGAGATTATAATACTGTAGATCATAAGATAGCCTAGATTGATTTTAATGTTGATAGGGGAAGCATAATAAAGTCTCCATGAATATCAACTGTCTTAGGAGAATTGGCACTTTTTACAGAGGAGAAAATCCAGTTTCAGAGTTACTGAGGAGGTGGGGAAAATGTGCTTACTCTTAGAGGTGTTCAGTAGAAAGCCAAAAGTAGCTAAACTTCCTTTAAAAATGCTAGAGATTAAAAATGAGGCTGATGAGACCTCAGGACACCATAATGCAGAGCTCTGGGGCATGGCTGTGAAAGAGCAGCAGTTTAGTAAGCAGAGGCTATAAGGTCCTCTGCAGTCCCAAATATAGTTATTACATAGACCCTACAGAAGACCAGTCTACACTATGGTTTGGAGGACACATGATCTCCTGGAAAGGAACTTACAGTGAAGGCCAGAGTTACGTGTATCCCATCTCTAAACTGCAGTCCGTCAACCTGACCACTTTAGTTCTCTTTCAGATCTACTCTAGAACAACTGCTCTATGCACAGCGCACCTTGTCACTGTATCCACAGGTAAGTAAAAGGCATGAAAGACACTATAGAAATGGCTTCAGTTTTATCAGCCTGAAAGCAGAGGCTTTGGGATCATGCGAATCCCTTTCAGATGATTTTATGTATTATCACCAATAAAATGAGATTTTACTTAGTTACCTTGAACAAGTTAATAAAACCTTGAAAAGCAAGTTTAACTAAAGCCCTGTTTCAAAGTCCAAGTGTTAGTCACTTGGTCATGTCCGACTCTTTGCAACTGTAGCCCACCAGGCTCCTCTGTTCATGGAATTCTCTAGGCAAGAATATTGGAGTGGGTAGCCATTTCCTTCTCCAAGGGATCTTCTTGACCCAGGGTTTGAACCTAGGTCTCCTGCATCTCAGGCAGATTTTTTACTGCTGAGTCACCTGGTAGATATTTATATCTGGGTTGTCTAATGTTTATCAAAACTAATCAAAGCAGATAATTACCAAGATTCTACCTCAGTTTGCCATTTTTTTGGTAACGTGTCTTTTATTTCCCGAAACTATCATTATATCATGAAACAGAAAAAGTGTGTACAGAAGTAGACACTCTAGATATCCTAAGTAGAAGTATTTTAAGCTAGTTTTAAAACCCTGCTGTCAATTAGCAAAATAATAATAATTTTTAGGTCAAAGGTTGATTTTTTTCAGGGACCAAAAAATTAAATGTAGATTCAGATTTATTCATTCATTCAAAAACCATTTGAAGGCCTAATGTGGGCCAGATATTGAGCCCTGGGACCAGATATGAACCCTGGCCTTATCACTGACTGGATTAGTCAAACTTTGGAATAAGTGTAATTTAGTGCATCAAATCACTTGCCAATGCAGGAGACCCAGGAAACATGGTTCAGTCCCTGGGTGGGGAAGATCTCCTGGAGAAGGAAATGGCAACCCACTCCAGTATTTTTGCCTGGAGAATCCCATGGACAGAGGACGCTGATGGGCTACAGTCCACGGGGTAGCAAAGAGTCGGACATGACTGAGCCCGCACACATACGCAACGTGTTAAATCAAATTCCCAAATCCATGTTTATTTCTTAATAGAGTTAACATTTAAATGTTACTATTTGAAGGAGATTGTTTCTTTCTTTTTCCCTTAAATCCCATCACACTTTATATTGCAATGATGAGGCTTAAAAAGGGGCTTTAACTAGATCAAAGTCCTTAAAGATGGTTTTTTTGTGGATAAAAATATCAGCAATGGTGATTTGGTAAATTATGTATAAAATATTCAAATCATTCATTCTGATATTAAAATGTTAAATATAAAATCTGTGCTTCATCTTAATATACTTTTTCTGACTATTAGCAACTGATATTTTAACATACTGGCTGTGAAAAAAAGTCTTATTCTTCAGTGGTACAATATTTTGAGAGGTGGAATTAGCAACCCTTACCACATAATGTTCTATTATCTTTTAAAATGTAGTCTGGATTCAACAAGTCAAAGGGAAGCAAAAAATCTAATCATAAGGGTTATTCATTTTTTAAAATCAAATTGGCTTCTCTGAAACTGGAATTTCTTTCTAAAGGCATCAGTTGGTTCCGAGTAAAGAAGATGTTCCAGCTTACCTTAAAAGCCTTCAAAGGGACTTTGAAAATCCAGAATTTCTTATCTTTCTCTTTGAGGACTGAGAGTGGCACACTGTCCTGGACTTTTGCATGACAATTTTGTTCCTGCCGAAATTTAAAGTCAGTTTGATAATTATCTCAACCAATCACTGTTTGGATCCTTGATACAGGGTTATAAAGTGTCACCATGTCTATGAAGCACATAATAACTTCCCCCACTTCCTTCACTTGCTGATATGTATTTGCTCACAGCACCATTCGATTCCAAAGGAACTAGACCTACTTTCACTTAATTAAATAGCTCCTGGAAGGCTGTTCTGCATCTTAAATATAGACCATCAGTGTAACATATCTGAAAAGAGCCACTTAAACTCTGTCACCCTGACATTTCTTGTCTTCCAAAGGTTGGCAATCTAAGAAAACTCTAGGTTTCTTTAGTAAATATACTGCCTATTTAAGACCCCTATCATTCCTGAGGTAGGTATTAACGTCTCTGTGCTATAATTCAAGAAACTGTCCACATGCAAAGCCTTGATGTTGCCTAAGGGGTCTTTAACAATCCATAAATAGTAACTCCCAAGAAATCTTTCTGACCTAAATAAACTGCAATGTGAGGTATTTTAAAATGTATCAACTTAGTATTCAAACTAAATTTTAAAAATAAATATTCAAAATACTAAAACTTATCATAAGGTAGCTAGATTGCAAAAGTACATACCTACAATGGATCTGCTGCTGCTGCTGCTAAGTCGCTTCAGTCGTGTTCGACTCTGTACGACCCCATAGACGGCAGCCCACTAGGCTCCCCCGTCCCTGGGATTCTCCAGGCAAGAACACTGGAGTGGGTTGCCATTTCCTTCTCCAATGCATGAAAGTGAAAAATGAAAGTGAAGTCGCTCAGTCATGTCTGACTCTTAGCGACCCCATGGACTGCAGCCCACCAGGCTCCTCTGTCCATGGGATTTTCCAGGCAAGAGCACTGGAGTGGGGTGCCACTGCCTTCTCCGACAGCGGATCTGGCTCTCCATTATCTCTCAGTTCTTTGTACTAGTTGTGCAGGACAACGTAGAAAGCCAGACCTTAATTCTAGCAGAAGTTTTGGCACTTGAACTTGGCATTCTCTTGAACCCCAAACATATGCTATAAAGAAGGTGAATCCCTAAACCCGTTCTCCAGTCTGTACATTGAAAACCTTGACAGTTTATCTCTCTCTGTGTACTTGTTCAAAATATTCCAGTTCTTTTACTGTCATAATACCGAAGGATGTGAACCATGTAAGCTAATACTACCCAACAGTGAAAACTCCACAATTTAGATATAGAACTATAATAGGGAAAGCGGTACAGTCGAAATGGAGTGGAGGGAATGGAAAGGGGATTTGCCTTGAAGCTGTGTTTTCATAGCAAGTACTTTGTCCTTATTTAAACAGCATGTTTGTATGAGTGGCTTAAAGACCTAACCAAATTTTAAGGAGTCTTAAGTCACTCCTGGGAGCAACATGACACCCTCACTCACACACAGATATCAGTCAAGGTTAGGGAACTGAACCTGCTTTCTTTTACTTTTTAATTTGAATTAACATGAGTATTCTGATCTTTTGTTATTAATAACCTTCCCAGATTGCAGCTAAGGATTGTAGCGTCACACCCTCAGCCTTTTTTCTAGATCATTCTCTCCTGATAGTGAATCTCTTAATTTTAACAGCTTTTGCCATTTGGATAGGCAGACACCTTTCAATACCTCATTCTCTCCTGATAGTGAATCTCTTAATTTTAACAGCTTTTGCCATTTGGATAGGCAGACACCTTTCAATGCCATCAGGTCCTGGTTCTTTTCCCTTTAACAGATCTTCTCTCAACATATTTCTTTCACATATTATAAGCAGCAAGAAGAAGCCAGGTAGCATCTTCCAAACTTGGCTCAAAAATCTTGTATGTCCAAGTTCTTTTTTTACAAGCTCTGCTTTCCATACCACAGAAGGACACAATTCTGCTAAGTTTTCTGCCGCAAGGATGATAAGAATCCTCCTTCTCCAAATTCCAGTAGTGTCTTTCTCACTTTATCCTGAGATCTTACCAGCAGCATCTGCAACATCTCTATTTCTACTACCATTTCTCCAGCCTCTACCAACTTTCTGATTCAAATTCCACTCCCATGTTTTAAGAATTTCTTATGGCAGCATCCCACTTTCATGTGCTAAAATCTATATTCATCTTCTCTTGCTGCCTAACAAGTTGCCAAGTATACCTTTGCTTTTAGAAGGCTCATTTGGCTCACTCAGTTCAATTCAGTCACTCAGTCATGTCCGACTCTTTGTGATCCCATGAATCACAGCACGCCAGGCCTCCCTGTCCATCACCAACTCCCGGAGTTCACCCAAACTCACGTCCATCGAGTTGGTGATGCCATCCAACCATCTCATCCTCTGTTGTCCCCTTCTCCTCCTGCCCCTAATCCCTCCCAGCATCAGTCTCATCAAAATAACCTCTTTATCTCAAAATCAACTGATTAGTGAACTTGATTATATCTGCCAAATCGTTTTTGCCAAATAACAAGACATAATCATGGAAATGATAATTCATCATATTTATAAGTTCTCCCCACAAAGCAGAGAGGATTATACAAAGATGAGGATCATTGCAGGTCACCTTAAATTTTTTCCTACCACACATTTTAAGCCACAGTGAAAGGAAATACATCAATAACTTCATGTGGGGTGGGGTGGGGGTATGCAGGGAGAATTTTAAAAGGATTTTAAAAGGCAAAAGATTTATATGATCTGAAGAGAAACCAGAGTGTCAGAGAAGGGATTTTAAAGGGATCATGAGGAAATTTGATGGATACTTTTGATTGTCTTAATTGTGGTGATTGTTTCATGGGTGTGTACATATGTCAAAACATCAAATTATACACTTGAAATACATACATTTTATTCTGTCAATTATACTTCAGTGAAGCTGTTAGGGGAAAAAAATAATTAACCCATTTCAAATTCTGTGAGTTGAGAAGTTAAAGTCATGGTTTTAATAAGGCCTCCCCAAAGGGGAACATAAGCTTTAATTTATTATGAAAACCAAATAAGTAAAATTTAAGATCTGGGCTTGGAAATCTGCATCAAGTTAGTAACTAAAAAAGCTACCTATAAACCCTCAGTTAGGATTGTCATTCTGTTCTTAAAGAAAGAGTTTGGGCTGGAACTCTTAATCTAGAGGTGACTCTATTACCACGACTTTGAACTGTCTTCCTGTTTTCTTAAATTTGGATAAACAGGAGCTGAGCCAAATGTCAAAACTAAGGCAAAATAGCAATAGCAGTATAGATACAGACAGAAATGTTCCAACTAGAATTATTTTAAGTTGGCTCAAACTAGTTCACAAACCAGCAGAAGCCACTTGAGTAGGTTTTTGCTGTGTGAGCAGATGTACAACATCCCTGTGGGGCATCTTTGATTGCTGGAAGTTTAAATGGCAAAAACCTTCAATTCAGCTGCTCAATACTGGATTACTGTCAGTGCAATTTAAAAAACGGATAGAGTATTAATTTTTTTTAAACAGCCATAGCCTTTTAAAAAGTGGTAACCATTTCTTCCAGATTCCATATTCTATTTCCACGAAGGCTCTAGTTGGCATAATGTACTCTGAAATAGATCAATTAAAGAAGACATTATAGCTGAACCACAAGTAATAGACTGTTGTCCGTCTTGGCTTCCACTGTCTTAAGGCTGAGACAGAAACTGCTAGACCACATAATTTTTTCTTCTTATGAAAAGAAAAAAAATAACTTCAATTTAAAAGTACATGGGTATGTATTTTATTTTCTCCAGACCTGTGACTCAGATATTGAGAACTACTGGAGAGTAATGATACAGATTTGAAGATGTGAGGTCAGATATATCTGTACAAAACCCTGCCTTTTCCTATGTGACCTTGGAAAAGTAACCTAAATTTTCTAAGATTCAGTTTCTTCATCTGTAATATTATGTTATAATAACAACTAGCACATGGAGCATGTATAACAGGATATACCCTGCACAGAGGAACCGAAGCCCATTATCTCATGTAGTCCTTAAACTAGATAACACTAGTTTATCTCCATCATAGGAATGAAGAAAGTGGATCCTAAGGTGGCAGAATCAATGAGTGACAGAACCCAGACCTGAACCCCAGAATTCTGACCTTAGAACCTGGCTCTTAGCCACTGAACTAAATTAAGGATCACTAAATTATGATTCTTCATAATGACATCATGAAGGTAATGTATGGAAAACCACTCAGGGTCCCACACAACACATGACTCCGCATAGGGGAAGCTATTATGAATTTCATGGTTCCTTGCCAAGTCTGAGTTTTCACTTTGTCATTGCTCAAACTTTCCTAGGATTATCGGCAAAGAGATGTCTTTTAAATCAAACACAAATAAAATAAAATTTCAAACTTTGATGGTTACTTTATATAATACAAAAGTAAATTACTAATATTTCTTGTCCTGATTGCTAAATCTAATAGGCATTCCTGGTTCCAATCTCTGAGCCCTAGTGCTGAATCTCTCACTCTGATGCCTGAGTGGTCTTTCTAAAATGCAATTCTAATCACGTCACTACTCCATCTGAACTTCTCAGTGTCTCTTTTTGAGATTTCTCAAACTATCCACCTTTGCCTTGAGCTGGTCCTCTTTGAAAACCTTTGAGACTCTGGAAAATGACAGAGAAGTGGGGCCAGAGACGTGGCTGGAGCTGAGTTGCTTAAAGTCCTGAATACACAGGACATGTCCTGTGTTTAAATGATATTTCCTGCTTCCGATATGGCCTCTGTCAGGTCTACCTAAATATCCTATATTCAGCTCTTCTTGATAATTACAAAAAGCTATTTTTCCAGCACAGTAATTGGTGCTCAAATCTCTTAAATGGCCGCAGTAGCCCAAAATCATTCCTCTGAGTCCCAAAAGAAGGGACTTAGAACTAAAATACATATTTTTTAGGACTTGTCTGGCAATCCAAGACCTCGCCTTCCAATGCAGAGGGGTGTGGGTTTAACCCATGGTAGGGGAGCTAAGATCCCACATGCCCAGGAGCCAAAAAAAGAAAAAGGTGAAACAGAAGCAATGTTGTAACAGATTCAATAAAGATTTTTTAAATGGTCCGTATCAGGAAAATCTATTTTAAAAAATGAATATTTTTTAACGTATAAGAAAAGATTTTTCTTTGGCTAAAGTCCCAAGTCATAAACCAGCAACCATCATTAATTAGTGATAGATCAGTGCTGGGAAGCCTGGTGTGCTACATACAGTCCTTCGGGTCACAAAGAGTCTGGACAGGACGTAGTGACTGAACAACAGCAACATGTTCTGAAAATCATCCAATCAGTAAGAGCTTCACTCCATAACTTCTTCTGAAAGTTAGCAAACCAATGACAGCTAAGCTTCCAAAATTAATCCAAACAGTGACAACCCCATGTGTCTAGACAACAGCCAATCAGTAAGTGCCTCATTCCAGTGACCGCACTAGCACATCTGCTAGTGGAACCATCTCGTTTCTGAAAGTCCACCAATCCCTCAAAGCCAGGCTTCCCAAAACATTAACTCAGTAATGCTGTGCCTTATACATTCAACTCTTCCTTGTAAGCAAAAGGAAAGTTCATCTTTTTATGCCAGATATTGGGTTCTATTTATTGTTAGTTCCGCTGGATCATTGAAAAAGCAAGAGAGTTCCAGAAAAACATCTATCTCTGCTTTGTTGACTATGCCAAAGCCTTTGAATGTGTGGATCACAATATCTGTGGAAAATTCTGAAAGAGATGGGAATACCAGACCACCTGACCTGCCTCTTGAGAAACCTGTATGCAGGTCAGGAAGCAACAGTTACAACTGGGCATGGAACAACAGACTGGTTCCAAATAGGAAAAGGAGTACGTCAAGGCTGTATATTGTCACCCTGCTTATTTAACTTATATGCAGAGTACATCATGAGAAACGCTGAAGCACAAGCTGGAATCAAGATTGCCGGGAGAAATATCAATAACCTCAGATATGTAGATGACACCACCCTTATGGCAGAAAGTAAAGAGGAGCTAAAAAGCCTCTTGATGAAAGTGAAAGAGGAGAGTGAAAAAGTTGGCTTAAAGCTCAACATTCAGAAAACGAAGATCATGGCATCTGGTCCCATCACTTCATGGGAAATAGATGGGAAAACAGTGGAAACAGTGTCTGACTATTTTTGGGGGCTCCAAAATCACTGTTGATGGTGATTGTGGCCATGAAATTAAAAGACATTTACTTCTCGAAAGGAAAGTTATGACCAACCTAGTGAGTAGTAGTGAAGTCACTCAGTCGTGTCCGACTCTTTGTGACCCCATGGACTATAGCCTACCAGGCTCCTCAGTCCATGGAATTTTCCAGGCAAGAGTACTGGAGTGAGTTGCTGTTTCCTTCTCCAGGGGATCTTCCCAACCCAGGGATCGAACTGAGGTCTCCCACACTGCAGGTAGACACCTTACTGTCTGAGCCACCAGGGAAGCCATGACGAACCTAGACAGAATATAAACCACAGAGACATTACTTTGTCCACAAAGGTCCGTCTAGTCAAGGCTATGGCTTTTCCAGTGGTCATGTATGGATGTGAGAGTTGGACTATAAAGAAAGCTGAGCCCCGAAGAATTGATGCTTTTGAGCTGTGGTGTTGGAGAAGACTCTTGAGAGTCCCTTGGACTGCAAGGAGATCCAACCAGTCCATCCTAAAGGAGATCAGTCTGGGGTGTTCATTGGAAGGACTGATGCTGAAGCTGAAACTCCAATACTGTGGCCACATGATGCGAAGAGCTGACTCATTTGAAAAGACCCTGATGCTGGGAAAGATTGAGGGCAGGAGGAGAAGGGGATGACAGAGGATAAGATGGTTGGATGGCATCACCGACTCAATGGACATGGGTTTGAGTAAACTCTGGGAGTTGGTTATGGACTGGGAGGCCTGGTGTGCTGCAGTTCATGGGGTCGCAAAGAGTCGGACACAACTGAGCAACTGGACTGACTGAATTGTTAGTTCACAGGTTTGCAACTCTTTCAATTGTTCAACCCCTGCTTGTAGCTAGTTGTGAGTTCTGATTTGTGAATGACAAACATATGTTCATCATGACTGTAATGTCATCAAATTCAATTTTCATTCCTTGCTATGGCCGCTCTTTAAGTCGTGTGTATTTGAATCCCCAAATGCCAAAACACAATCTAAATTTTGTGATAAATTTTCTGATCAGTGAACATTATTAAATGAAGAAAAATCCTCTGGACATTCTCTGTACAGTTCCCAATTGTTGGTTTAATATTTTAAAAGTTGTAGAAATGTAGATATAAATCAGTATAAAATAATAACTAATCATAAGAAACATGATTTCCCCAACTACTGCCAAAGATGTGACAAAATAATGCATTTTGATGAGACATTCCCAGATAAGAAAGATAAAATAATCACAGAGGATGGCTTTATGCAATGGATTTCCACATTGGATATCATCAGCTTGCTGCTCAAAAGAGGCTTCTCTGGTGGCTCAGACGGTAGAGAATCTGCATGTATTGCGGGAGGCCTGGGTTTGATCCCTGGGTTGGTAAGATCCGCTGAAGGAGAGCATGGTAACCCACTCCAGTATTCTTGCCTGGAGAATACCATGGACAGAGGAGACTGGCAGGCTACAGTCCTTCAGGTCACAAAGAGTCAGACACCTCTTAATGACTAAACAACAACAACAGCTCAAATAACTGTTAAAATGTGCTGCTACCCTCCTACACTGTTGGTGGGAATGCAAACTAGTACAGCCACTATGGAGAAGAGTGTGGAGATTCCTTTAAAAATTGCAAATAGAACTACCTTATGACCCAGCAATCCCACTGCTGGGCATACACACCGAGGAAACCAGAATTGAAAGAGACACATGTACCCCAATGTTCATCGCAGCACTGTTTATAATAGCCAGGACATGGAAACAACCTAGATGTCCATCAGCAGATGAATGGATAAGAAAGCTGTGGTACAGATACACAATGGAGTATTACTCAGCCATTAAAAAGAATTCATTTGAATCAGTTCTGATGAGATGGATGAAACTGGAGCCAATTATACAGAGTGAAGTAAGCCAGAAAGAAAAACACCAATACAGTATACTAACACATATATATGGAATTTAGGAAGATGGCAATGACGACCCTGTATGCAAGACAGGAAAAAAGACACAGATGTGTATAACGGACTTTTGGACTCAGAGGGAGAGGGAGAGGGCGGGATGATTTGGGAGAATGGGAATTCTAACATGTATACTATCATGTAAGAATTGAATCGCCAGTCCATGTCTGACGTAGGGTGCAGCATGCTTGGGGCTGGTGCATGGGGATGACCCAGAGAGATGTTGTGGGGAGGGAGGTGGGAGGGGGGGTCATGTTTGGGAATGCATGTAAGAATTAAAGATTTTAAAATTTAAAAAATTTAAATTTAAAAAATAAAAAATAAAAAAAATAAAAAATAAAAAATGTGCTGCTACCAGAAGTATTTTCTGATTCCAAAATTACAAACAAATTATCAAGATGAAATCTACTACAACAGTAAAAAATGTAATAGTTCCACTTATTGTTGCAGAGCTTATGGAAGATCTACTGTCTTATATTTAAGTAGCCATGACATAAGTAGCCATGATACGGAAAAATAGGTTCCTTTGTACAATACTATTTTCATGAAAAATGTGTTACTTACAGGGCAACTGTGAGTAAAATTTTTTTTGAAATGAGACTTCAGAAAGGTTCTATTATTGCCGTAGGAATTAATGAGAAATTTTGCTAGATATTTGCCTGAAAGTGCAGACAATGTTCATTTAAAGTTGAAGCAAACATGAATGGAAGTTGTTGGCTATTCTGCCACTTGTGCAAAATGCTGCTCAAACAGCATCTAATGTCCTTTCTATTAACATGGAAGTCGTTACCATGAAAATTTTTTTCTACTTCAGCCTTTATATTGTTCAAACTGAGCAATTAAAAGACTTTTGTGAGAATTGTCAAAAAGAGAAGTTAAGAAAACAAGCCCACTTACAATTGCATCAGAAAGAGTAAAATGTCTAGGAATAAATTTAACCAAGGAGGTGAAAGACATCTACTTTGAAGATTATAAGACATTAATGAAAGAAATTGAAGAAGACATAAATATGTGGGAAAATATTCTGTGCTCATGGATTTAAAGAATTAATATTGTCAAAATGTCCATACCACCCAAAGCAATCTGTAGGTCTGATGCAATCTCCAACAAAATTCTAATAGCATTTTCCACAGAAATAGAACAAACAATCCTAAAATTTATATGGAACTCCTGTGTCTCTTGCATTGCAAGCAGATTCTTTACCTGCTGAGCCATCAGAAGCGCCCATATGGAACAACAAAAGACCCTAAAAAGCCAAAGCAATCTTGAAAAAAAAGAGGAAATTTTGCCATCTGTGACAACATGAATGAACCTTGAATGCATCATGCTAAGAAATATCAGAGAGAAAAAGACAAATCCCATATGATCTCACATATATGTGGAATTTTTTTTAAAAGACAACAACAAAAACAAGAAAAACCAAGCTTATAGATATGGAGAATAGATCGGTGGTTGCCAGAGGTAAAGAGTGGAAGATAGGAGAAAATAGTGAATGGATCAAAAGATATGGACTTCCAGTTACAAAATAAATAAGTCCTGGGGATGTAAGATTCAGCAAAGATAATAATATTGTATTGTGTGTTTGAAAGTTGTTAGAGTAGATTTAAACATTTTTCATTTTGAAATCAATAGAGTCCAGTAAAATTTAATTTTTTTATTTTGAAAGACATGCACAATGACAGTCATTCTTTGTTGTATTAGCAAAAAGATGGGAACAATATAAATGTCCATCAGTAGGGCACTAGATAAATGAAGAATGATATACTTGTATGACTGCAGTTAAAAAGGAAAAAAACCAGAACTCTGCATATCAAAATGGATGGATCTAAAATAAATAGTTGGAAAACAAACAACTAGCAACCACTGATGTGTTTTCCTTCCTTATCAATTTGCCTTATCGAAAATGTTGTATGAATGAAATTATATAGTATGTAGTCTTTTGAGTCTGACTTCATTCACCTAGTTTACTGCATTCAAGATTCATCCATACTGTTGCAGGTATCAGTTCAGTTCAGTCACTCAGTCATGTCCAATTCTTTGTGACCCCATGGACTGCAGCATGCCAGGCTTCCCTGTCTATCACCAACTCCCTAAGCTTACTCAAACTTGTGTCCATCGAGTTGGTGATGCCATCCAACCATCTCATCCTCTCTCATCCCCTTCTCCTCCCGCCTTCAATCTTTCCTAGCATCAGGGTCTTTTCCAATCAGTTAGTTCTCTGCATCAGGTGGCCAAAGTATTGGAGTATTTCAGCTTCAAGTGAATATTCAGGACTAATTTCCTCTGGAATTGACTGGTTGGATCTCCTTGCAGTCCAAGGGACTCTCAAGAGTCTTCTCCAACACTACAGTTCAAAAGCATCAATTCTTCAGCACTCAGCCTTTTTTATAGTCCAACTCTCACATCCATACATAATTACTGGAAAAACCATAGCTTTGACTAGACAGAACTTTGTTGGCAAAGTAATGTCTCTGCTTTTTAATATGCTGTCTTGGTTGGTGATAGCTTTTCTTCCAAGGAGCAAGTGTCTTTTAATTTCATGGCCATAGTCACAATTTGCCGTGATTTTGGAGCCCAAAATAATAAAGTCTCTCACTGTTTCCATTGTTTCCCCATCTATTTGCCATGAAGTGATGGGACTGGATGTCATGATCTTAGTTTTCTGAATGTTGAGTCTTAAGCCAGCTTTTTCACTCTCCTCTTTCACTTTCATCAGGAGGCTCTTTAGTTCTTCTCTTTCTGCCATTAGGGTAGTGTCATCTGCATATCTAAGGTTCTTGATATTTCTCCCAGCAATCTTGATTCCAACTTGTGCTTCATCCAGCCCGGCAGGTATCAGTTGCTCCTTCTTATTGTTCAAATATTTGCCTGATTTCTTTTTTTAATTTTTTGCCGCTTTATTTTTTAATTGAAGGATAATTGCTTTACAGAATTTTTTTGTTTTCTGTCAAACATCAACAAGAATTAGCCATAGCTATACCCATGTCCCTTCCTCCCAAACCTCCCTCCCATCTCTCTCCCCATCCCACCCTTCTAGATTGTCACAGAGCACCTGTTTGAGTTCCCTAAGTCATACAGCAAATTCCCATTGGCTATCTATTTTACATATGGTGGTATAAGCTTCCATGTTACTCTCTCCATACATCTCACCCTCTCCCTCCTTCCCTCCCTCCATGTGCATAGGTCTGTTCTGTATGTCTGTTTCTCTACTGCTCTCCTGCAAAGAAATTTATCAGTACCATCTTTCTAGGTTCCACATACGTGTGTCTGTATATGATATTTAAATTTCTCTTTCTGACTTACTTTACTCTGTATAATAGGCTGGAGGTTCAACCACATTATTAGAACTGACTCAAATGTGTTCCTTTTTATGGCTGAGTAATATTCCATTGTACATATGTACCACAGCTTCTTTATCCATTCATCTCTTGATGGACATCTAGGTTGCTTCCATGTTCTGGCTATTGTAAATAGTGCCACAATGAACATTGGGGGACATGTGTCTTTTTCAATTTTGATTTCCTCAGAGTATATGTCTAGGAGTGGGATTGCTGGCTCATATGGTGGTTTATTCTGAGTCTTTTAAGGGATCACCATACCATCTTCCATAGTTATTTTGCCTAATTCCTTACTGGGCTGTTATGTATGTAACACTGCTCTAAAAAAATAAAGTTTTGAAAAGTTTTTTTAAAGATTTTTGTGGTACTGCTGGCATTCAACAATCTTCAGTTTTCTTACATCCAAAACTCATTGGCTCTCTTGAACAGTTATTTGAAAACATCCTAAGTTAATTTGAAGCACTTAAATCATACTTTAATTCTGAATCAAAGTCTCCCCAAATTTTGGTTGTCTTTTAAAATTATCCATTGAGTGAATTATACTTATTTGTTGATCATACTTGTCAATATCTGTTTATTACTAGGATTATGCAAATTGAAAGTAGAGCAGTGTTACTGAAGTACTCCAATCCTTGAAGGAAATTGTGGAATGTGTTAAAGAAAGAGTTATAGGAAAATTTATCCCTTTAAGTATCAAGACTGTTTATAAAAGGGATATTATACTACCTATGTAAAGGAAAGGCTTCCCTGGCTGCTCAGATGGTAAAGAATCTGTCTGCAAGGCAGGTTTGATCCCTGGGTTGGGAAGATCCCTGGAGAAGGGAGTGGCAACCCAATTCAGTATTCTTGCCTAGAGGATTTTGTGGACTGAGGGGCCTGGCGGGCTACAGTCTATGGGGTCACAAAGAGTTGGATACAACTGAGTGAATAACACTTATACTTATGCAAAGGAAAAAAATTCCAACTTGCAGTGAATAATTATTATGATACTTGTCATGACGGCTTGTAAAATGACTTTATCCCTTGAAGAGTTTTATTTTTTCAATCTACAGATATTTCTAAATACTCTTCCAGCATGTGAACAAGGAGAACAAGTGGAAGAAAGGAATAAACATCAACAACAATGCTTTTGTAAGTGGGCAGCATTTTTAAAATCACCAGTCAAGGGATGAAATATAATCCTGAAGAATGGAAAAGTATGTTATGCAGTGAAAGATGGTATTTTGTGCTTCAATAAACCAAATTTCAAGACTGATTCTTAGAGTTTATGCAAGTACGTGTGTGTGTGTGTGTGTATCTACGTGTTTTAGTCACTCAGTCATGTCTGACTCTTTGCATCCCTATGGACTGTAGCCTGATAGGTTCCTCTGTCCATGGGACTCTCCAGACAAGAATACTTGCCATTGGCAAGTGAGTTGCCATTCCCTGCTCCAGGGGATCTTCCCAAGCCAGGAATTGAACCCAGCTCTCCCACATTGCAGGCAGATTCTTTATTGTCTGAGCCATCAGGAAAGCCCATGCAAGTACATATTGGCCCATAATGTTAGGATTGAATGTGTTTTTTCATAAATAAATGTTCAGTGGACAAGTGTAAGAGACAAAAAAAAAATGGATTTGCACCACTGTACAAGCTATGTCACAATATAAATTAAACATAGACTGCAATTGTGAGACAAGATTTTCTAAGTAAATCTTGTGAAATAAATAACTTCAAACAACATAAGGGAAATATAATTTTTAAAAGAAGAATGAAATTTAGATATTTTTATACTTATTTCAGATAAACAGCAAATACTTTAGGATAAGCCTGTCCTATGCAATATTTTTGGGGCTTCCCAGGTGACTCAGTGGTAACGAATCCACCTGCAATGCCGGAGGTGCAGAAGACACAGATTCCATCCCTGGGTCAGGAAGATCCCTTGGAGAAGGAAATGGCAACCCACTCCAGCATTCTTGCATGGAAAATCCCATGGACAGAGGAGCCTGGTCGGCTACAGTCCTTGGAGTCATCGAGTCAGACATGCCTGAGCATGCACGGGAATACTTCTCTTTTATCTCAATATACATAACCATAGATAATTAGAAATCACTCAAATTTAACCGGACATTTTGTATTTTCATTTGCTCAGTCTGAGGACCCTCAATTGGATTCAATCAACAGGTGTAAGGTTGTTTCCTGTGATCATCTTGTGATTTTGTTTTTTTCCTTTGCAGGAGAGGCAATCAGATACCTGCAGGGTGTCAATGATCTCACACTCTGGTACAAGCATTCATTAGACTGACTTGGCTACAAGGGATCCCCAATCTCATATCTCACTGCCTCCCAGGCCAATTCTGTGGGAATAGACTAGGACTAGACTGTAGAAAGTGTTAGCCACTCATTTGTGTCCAATTCTTTGCAAACCCTGGTACTGTATCCCACCAGGCTCCTCTGTCCATAGAATTTTCAGGCAAGAATACTGGAATGTGTTCCGAGGTAATACGAGTAGTAAAGAACCTACCCACCTGCCAATGGAACAGGCATAAGAGATGCGAGGTTGATCCCTGGATTGGGAAGGTCCCCTGAAAGAGGGTATGGCAACCCAATTCAATATTCTTGCCTGGAGAATCCCATGGACAGAGGAGCCTCATGGGCTACAGTTCATAGGATCAAAAAGAAAGGGACACAGCTGAAGCAACTTAGCACGCGCACATGCACACAGACTGTAGAAGTGTTTACACAGAGCTGCCGTGACTGAATCTTCTGTCAATCTGAGCAGCTACTCCTGGCTGTAAGAGAACTCATCTAAGACCAGCTGTACACCTTTGGCTACCAATCATGTAGTCAGCAGACTTGTAGAGAAAGGCATTGGACTAGACTCCATGAAGGACTCTTATTATTTGCCATTACGGAAGCTCCATTACGGAACCATCAGTGGCATTTCTGCTAATTATCTATCATGTGGCAGAATTTGCAGGTCTCACCTGTAGTATCTTTTAATACTATTTATGTAGTATTTATATGTATATCAGTTCAGTTCAGTTGCTCAGTCGTGTCCAACTCTTTGCAGCTCCATGGACTGCAGCACACCAGGCCTTCCTGTCCATCACCAACTCCCAGAGTTTACCCCAAATTCATATCCATTCAGTCGGTGGTGCTATCCAATCATCTCATCCTCTGTCAGCCCCTTCTCTTCCCACCTTCAATCTTTCCCTGCATCAGGGTCTTTTCCAGTGAGTCACCTCTTCGCATGAGGTGGCCAAAGTATTGGAGTTACAGCTTCAACATCAGTCCTTCCAATGAACACTCAGGACTGATCTCCTTTAGGATGGACTGGTCGGATCTCCTTGCAGTCCAAGGGACTCTCAAGAGTCTCCTCTAACACCACAATTCAAAAGCATCAATTCTTCAGTGCTCAGCTTTCTTTATAGTCCAACTCTCACATCCATACATGACCACTGGAAAAACAAGAGCCTGACTAGACAGACCTTTGTTGGCAAAGTAATGCCTCTGCTTTCTAATACACTGTCTAGGTTGGTCATAACTTTCTTTCCAAGGAGTAAGCATCTTTTAATTTCATGGCTGCAATTACCATCTGCAGTGATTTTGGAGCCCCCAAAATAAAGCCTCTCACTGTTTCCACTGTTTCCCTTCTCATCTATTTGCCATGAAGTGATGGGACTGGATGCCATGATCTTAGTTTTCTGAATGTTGAACTTTAAGCCAAGCTTTTCACTCTCCTCTTTCACTTTCATGATTTTGCATATATTTATTTATATAAATTTATTCATAGATCATTCTGCTTTTAATTGTGGCAATCTCTCAATATCCAACAGCTTTGATAGTCAATCCTGATTATTCAAAGGTTCCATATTTGCTACGTTAGCAGCTTACTAACATTTATTTGTAACTCTGAAGTCAATAGTTACTGTCATTTTATGGTCAACCAAGGATCTGTGCATGCACAGAGCAAAAAAAAAAATTGAGTTGTTTATATGCACATTCCTAGCTGAGGTCAAATAAGGTAACACTTAGCTTTCTTGTTTCAACTCTCGTACTGTAATTGTATCCTTTTGTGGTCTATTTAGTACCACATTTTTGTATTTTGTGCTTTTTTGTTGGTGATTTTGCTGTTTAAAATGACTTTCAAGTATAGTCCAACCATCTCATCCTCTGCTTCCCTCTTTTCCTTTTGCCTTCAATCTTTCCCAGCATTAGCGTCTTTTCCAGTGAGGCAGGTCTTCACATCAGATGGCCAAAATATTGGAGTTTCAGTTTCAGCATCAGTCTTCCCAATGAATAATAAGGAGGCAAGCTCACAGTGTCAATTACTCCTACATTCATTTCATAAGACCTTGAACTAACATTTTTCATAATGTGGCTCCTAGGCAAATTGAATCTGAATCAACTTGATTCAAACTGTTAAACATAAATTTGTTTAAAATGCAGTTTTCAAGGAACCAGCTTGGACCTATTGAATTAGAATCTAACTAAGCAAATCTCAGAAACCTGCATGTTGTGGTTCTTCTTAGGTTATGCTTATGTGCACTAGTATTTGAGAATCACTGCCAATAGGAAGGCCAAAGTATCTTCCACTTGAAAGCAAAGTCTGCCTGTGATTACAAAATAAGCTCAGATCTAACAGCCAATTTCAATCTTCTTTTCTAAATGAGAAAAAGCCAAGGATAGAAAATTCTAGGATTTAAATTGTCATCATGTTGGCTGAAACAGATGATGACAGAGCCCAGACGATCAAGGCCAGAAAAGGAAGAAAGAAGGACAGGCTTAACTTGGACTCCAAAACTCCTCAAAAATCTATTTTGAATGTGTGTGTTTGTGTGCGTGTGTGTGTGTATATATCTCATCTCTACAACTTCCTTTCCCATTACATTTTCTAATTCAACCCTTCCTTGCTGACTGAACAAAAGCCACCTATCTACCTAGCCTCTTTGCTTACATGAAATGATGTAATTAACATCATCATCACAGGTTGCTCTGAGGATTCGAGAAGATAATGTGTATGACTTGCTTAACTCAGTCCCTGACATCCAGGAAGCTAAATCAATACCAGCAATTATCAGCATCTAACACAACCACTGACAGACCTATAGCATTGTTGGGCTCTAAAAGGAATCCCACAGCGAGCCAGGAAATGAAGGCCCTGATATATCATTACCCAAAGAAAGGCCATGAATGGGTGATATAGGTGTCCCCAGTGGGTATACCATGGTTTCCATGAGGAAACGAGCTGGGAATGCCAGGCCACCCAAGCACACCCGGTCCTGTGGAGTAGTGCCAGGGTAAATGATACACAACCCAACTCTGCCCACTACTACCACCCAACACACCCACTCAGAGAATCTTTTAAGCCAAATGTAAATCAGTGGATAACTTGCCTACATTTGCCTCTTATAGACATGGCCTTGGAGTCTCCTCAAACAACAAACCACCCATCAGTTGAGAAAATGATAGGGTTCAATTTGAATGGGTCTATCTGCCCCCTCACAGGGATGTGGTCAGGAAGAGAGAGAGAAATGTAGGGGGGAGGGGGGCTGTTAAAAATGCCTAAAGCCACAGGAAGAATTATGCTACAATGTGTTTTGTGTGAACTACTATGAATTTAAGTGAGCAAAGGCTAACTAAGACAATGTCCCCCTTTAATTTTGGTATGTAAGATCTCAGCAAAGCTAAAAAGAAGACTGTTGTTTAGCATGGAAAAGAAAGATTTTTTTCCACAATATTATCAGAATGGTCACAAGAAAGGGAAAATAGCATACTGTGTATTTCAAACTCTAGGTCACAAGCCCCACTGATGGGTCTTAAAATCAATTTTAGTGTATTTTTAATGAAAGAATAGAATAAGGTATCATCAGTTCAGTTCAGTCGCTCAGTCGTGTCCAACTCTGCAACTCCATGAATCACAGCACACCAGGCCTCCCTGTTTATCACCAGCTCCCGGAGTTCACCCAAACTCATATGCCTCAAGTTGGTGATGCCATCCAGCCATCTCATCCTCTGTCATCCCCTTCTCCTCCTGCCTCCAATCCCTCCCAGCATTAGCGTCATTTCCAATGAGTCAACTCTTCACATGAGGTGGCCAAAATATTGAAGTTTCAGCCTCAGCATCAGTCCTTCCAATGAACACCCAGGATGATCTCCTTTAGGATGGACTGGTTGGATCTCCTTGCAGTCCAAGGGACTCTCAAGAGTCTTCTCCAACACCACAGCTCAAAAGCATCAATTCTTTGGCACTCAGCTTTCTTCACAGTCCAATTCTCACATCCATACATGACTACTGAAAAAACCATAGCCTTGACTAGATGGACCTTTGTTGGCAAAGTAATGTCTCTGCTTTTGAATATGCTGTCTAGGTTGGTCATGACTTTCCTTCCAAGGAGTAAGCATCTTTTAATTTCATGGTTGCAATCACCATCTGCAGTGATTTTGAAGCCCCCCAAAATAAAGTCTGACACTGTTTCCACTGTTTCTCCATCTATTTGCCATGAAGTGATGGGACCAGATGCCATGATCTTCGTTTTCTGAATGTTGAGCTTTAAGCCAACTTTTTCACTCTCCTCTTTCATTTTCATCAAGAGGCTCTTTAGTTCTTCACTTTCTGCAATAAGGGTGGTGTCATATCTGAGGTTATTGATATTTCTCCCAGCAATCTTGATTCCAGCTTGTGCTTCTTCCAGCCCAGCGTTTCTCATGATATACTCTGCATAAAAGTTAAATAAGCAGGGTGACAATATACAGCCTTGACGTACTCCTTTTCCTATTTGGAACCACTCTGTTGTTCCAAACTGTTGTTGGAACCACTCTGTTGTTCCAGTTCTAACCGTTGCTTCCTGACCTGCATATAGGTTTCTCAAGAGGCAGGTCAAGTGGTCTGGTATTCCCCATCTCTTTCAGAATTTTCCACAGTTTATTGTGATCCACACAGTCAAAGGCTTTGGCATAGTCAACAAAGCAGAAATAGATGTTTTTCTGGAACTCTCTTGCTTTTTTGATGACCCAGTAGATGTTGGCAATTTGATCTCTGGTTCCTCTGCCTTTTCTAAAACCAGCTTGAACATCAGGGAGTTCACAGTTCACGTATTGCTGAAGCCTGGCTTGGAGAATTCTGAGCATTACTTTACTACCGTGTGAGATGACTGCAATTGTACAGTAGTTTGAGCATTCTTTGGCATTTACTTTCTTTGGAATTGGAAGGAAAACTGACCTTTTCCAGTCCTGTGGCGACTGCTGCCTTTTCCAAGTTTGGTGACATATTGAGTGCAGCACTTTTACAGCATCATCTTTCAGGATTTGAAATAGCTCAACTGGAATTCCATCACCTCCACTAGCTTTGTTCATAGTGATGCTTCCTAAGGCATCATACCTAATATGAATATTTGAAAAAATGATCCTTAGTTTGTATGTGCATTTGGGTTACATGTGATATTTATTCATTATAATGAATTAAATTTTCTTTTATAATGGACTTTCACATAATTGTTGTTGTTCAGTGGCTAAGTTGTGTCTAACTCTTTGTGCCTCCATTGTTGCACACCAGGCTTCCCTGTCCTTCCCTGTCTCCAGGAGTTTGCTCAAACTCATATCATTGAGTTGGTGATTCCATCCAACCATCTCATCCTCTGTCACCCTTTTCTCCTCCTGCCCTCAGTCTTTCCCAACAGCCTGATCTTGTCCAATGAGCCAGCTCTGCACATCAGGTGGCCAAAGTATTGGACCTTCAGCATCAGTCCTTCCAATGAGTATTCAGGGTTGATTCCCTTTAGGATTGACTGGTTTGACCTTTTACATAATTAAAATGTTATGAAATGTTTATTTTTTATAATGACTATAGTGGGAAAAGATTGCTTTAATTAAGGGCTTAGTCTATTTCTTTAAATTTTTGGCTGCCCTGGGTCTTCATTGCTGCATTCGGACTTTCTCTAGTTGTGGCAAGTGAGGTCTACTCTTTATTGTAGCCTGCAGACTTCTCACTACAATCAGTGGCTTCTCTTGCTATGGAGCACAGCCTCTACAGTGCAGGTGCACAGGCTTAGTTGCTCGATGGCATGTGGGATCGTCCTGGACCAGGAATTGAACCTGTGTCCCCTGCACTGGCAGATGGATTCCTAACCTCTGGACAGCCAGGAAAATTCGGAAAAGTTTTAAAGAGGATGGCAGAAAACTAACTGCTCTAGATTCGTAGGGACTTCGAATACAGGCCCATCACTTGCTAATTTTACGACTTCTTCAATTTCCTCAGTTGTAAAATGGGAATAATACCTGTAAGAATTCTGGGCAGTTAAATGGAATCATTCATATAAACTTCTCTAGGACAGTGCCTGTCATAAAATAGTCACCTAATAAATGTCAGTTTCCTTCTTTTATCCACTTCAGGGATTATGTATATAACAGATTCTGGCATCCCAGCAACAGTCCTTTAATTTCTTTTGGCCTCTGTGTCTTCCTTCTGAAGAAAAAGAATTGAACTAGGTGAACTAGCCCCTTGCTTGCTTTACAACTGTCTGGTTTAATTAAAATGGTCACTCTAGTATCACATTAGAGAGATTCTCTTGGAAATTATTGCAAATCCCAATAGATTTTTTTTAAATTTATCTTTTTGTTTTGAGGTAACTAGATCCATAGGCAGTAGTAAGAAATAAAACAAAATTCTGTGTACCTGTGATAAGAAATAATACACTGTGTTTGTCCCTGATTCCCGGCACACAGCTCCTAAAGCCTTTGGAATCAGCCCTGTGAGTTGGAGGTTTCCCAGGTGGCACTAGTGGTAAAGAATCTGCCTGCCATGCAGGAGACACAAGAGACATGAAAAATCCCCTGGAGGAGGACATAGTGACCGACTCCAGTGTTCTAGGAAATGGGAGTCCACTCCAGTATTCTTGCCTGAGAAATCCCGTGGACAGAACAACCTGATGGGCTACAGTGCATGGGGTTGCAAAGCCTCTGACACGACTAAGTACTGAGCACACAGCACACACACACACACACACACACACACACACACACACACTCTCTCTCTCTCTCTCTCTCTCTCTCTCTCTCTCTCTCTCTCTCTCTCTCTCTCTCTCTCTCCCTCTCAGTGAATTAGGTGTCTTTTTTGCACCAAGGAGATGACTGGGGGTTGGGGACTCCTGTGTAGCTTCAGAATGGAGATCGGCCACCAGAAGGCATGATTAGAAGGCAGGAGCTTTCAGCCTTACCTCCCTGCCCTCAAGGGAGGGGAGAGGGGCGAAGTCGGAGTCAATCACCAATGGCTAATGGCTTCATCAATCATTCCTACATAATGGAATCTCCAGAAATACCTAAATGACAGAATTCAGAGAGGTTTCCAGTCAGTGAAAAATCACTGACCCAGAAAAGGCATGCAAGCTCCCTTCACCCCTTCTTCCCACACCTTGCTCTATGCATTTTTTCCATTTGGCTATTTCTGAGTTCTATCCTTTACAATAAGCCCGTATGTGTTTGCATATTCAGTCTTGTCTGACTATTTGTGCCCCGTGGACTGTAGCCCACCAGGCTCCTCTGTCTATGGGATACTCCAGGCAAGTATAGGTTGCCGTTTTCTTCTCCAGGGATCTTCCCAACCCAGGGATTGAACCCTGGTCTCCTGCACTGCCAGCAGATTCTTTATCAGTTCTTTACCAGCTGTGCCACCTGGGAACCAGTGTGGTGCCTTTCTAAGTTCTGTGAGCAGATCTATCTAGCAAACTATCAAATCTGAGAAGGGGGTCATGGTAACCCCTGATGCATACTCGGTCAGCCAAAAGTGATGGGAGGCCTGAGACTTGCGACTGGCTTCTGAAGTGGGGGCAGTCTCATGAGACTGAGCCCTGAGCTTGTGGAGTGTGACTCTAACCTCAGGGAGATGGTGTCAAAACTGAACTGAACTGCAGGACACCCAGCTGCTGTAGAATAGGTTGCTGTAGGGGAAATTCTGACGTGTTTGATGTCAGATGTTTTGTGAGTAAAAATAGCTCTGGAGTACCCTTCACCCAGTTTTCCCCAGTGGTAATATCTTACAAAACTGTAGTGCATGCTAAGTCGCTCCAGTTGCGTCCAACTCTTTGCAACCCCAAGGACTGTAGCCTGCCTCGCTCCTCTGTCCATGGGGATTCTCCAGGCCAGAATAATGGGGTGGGTTGCCGTTTCATTCTCCAGGGGATCTTCCCAACCCAGGGATCAAAGCCGCGTCTCCTGTGATGCCTGTAGTACAATATCTCAACCAAGATGTGAACTTCGATACAATAGTAGATCTTAGGCAGATTTAGGATTCTTTGTGGTTGCCAAGTGTGGTTGATCAGTCATGACTGCAGTGCAAGCTTGGAGGCTGCTTTGAGTCCTGATTTCAAGGAAGCAAATGTTTTTCACAATCAGCAATGTCCACCCAGGACTAAGAGAGGGGTGACATGATGGCTGCAAATGTGCTCATGTTTGCAGTAAGTGAACAAGATATTTTTTTCTTTACAACTTTTTTAAAAGTTTATTATTGTTGTTTTTGGCCATGCCACTGAAGCTTTGTGGGATCTTAGTTACCCAACCAGGCCAGCGGCAGTGAAAGCATGGAGTCCTAACCTAATCAATGGACCATCAAGGAATTCCTTCCACAACTTTTAAATATGTAATACTGCACAGTTAACTATGGTCAACTTACATACATATACCCCCAGAAAGTGTGCCCTTTGATCATAAGTCATTTACTCATAAGTCTCAGAACCTCCCTCCCTTGCCCTAAGGAATGATGACTTCACCGAAGTAGGTCTAAATGAGGGCACGTTTTCTTAATTAACACAAAGGTGCTGTGTAGAGCTAATAGCTACTAGTCTAATCTAGTAGCTCCAGTGACACTGAGCCAACTAGAGAACACGTATTAAATATATAACATATGATACGTATATAATTTATAAATTAAATACATAATAAATGTGGGTGTGTTAGTCACTCAGTAGTGTCCAACTCTTTTCGACCCTGTGATCTGTCCATGGAATTCTCCAGGCAAGAATACTGGAGTGGGTTGCCATTCCCTTCTCCAGGGGATCTTCCCAACCCACAGACTGAACCCAGGTCTCCCTCATTGCAGGCAGATTCTTTACCATCTGAGCTACCAGGGAAGCCCTCCAACATTATATTTTGTATTTACATTAAATGTATAATATATAAATAAGAGTAAAAATTATCTCTTCACCCTGTCATTGTAGGAGTAGTTCCAATGTATTTTTAGGTTGATAACCTACCCTTAGCAATGAGAACAAGCTTTCAAAAAAATCAATCATAAAATTTTTCTCCTGGCATTTTTGCATAATTGAAATACTTTCATATTGAAAGCCTGAATTACTGCTTTATTGCTAAAGGACAAAAGGAAACTTGAATAGGAACATGTATTTGTTACACTTTTTCAACCAACTCTGCACAAAATCATAGAAAGAAAGAAAGGAAACAAACTTTTCTGTACTGTATTGAAATGGGAACAGATTTCTTGATAAGTCACTGTCAAGATGAGAAGATTAAAACATATTTTAAAACACATCATCCAATGTACAAGTGAATGATACTAAGAGAGTCTACTCAATAGTTCACTTCATTCAGCTGCTTCTAAGTCACTTCAGTCGTGTCCGACTCTGTGCAACCCCATAAATGGCAGCCCACCAGGCTCCCCAGTCCCTGGGATTCTCCAGGCAAGAACACTGGAGTGGGTTGCCATTTCCTTCTCCAATGCATGAAAGTGAAAAGTGAAAGTGAAGTCGCTCAGTCGTGTCTGACTCCTAGCAACCCCATGGACTGCAGCCCACCAGGCTCCTCCATCCATGGGATTCTCCAGGCAAGAGTACTGGAGTGGGGTGCCATTGCCTTCTCCTCATTCAGCTACTTGATCCATATTTGCAAAAAAATCACACTGGCCTTTATTCAGATGTTCTTCTCCTCAGACTCTGAGCTGTTATTTCTTTATGGATGAGGCAGACAACAGATGTAATTATCCTTCAGATTTTCTCTAGTGAATTTGTCATATTAGAACACGGAACCCTGGGATCTCCATCAAATTCTTGTCTAGACACTCATGCACAGCCATAGGCTTTCCTGTGATAAAAGAGTCTTTCTGCTATGTCTGCTGGTATAGTAAACTGTCCATATCTTTAATTTTCTTTTTTTTTTAATTTTTTAATTTTTATTTTTTTTAAATTTATTTTTTTAATTTTAAAATCTTTAATTCTTACATGTGTTCCCAAACATGAACCCCCTTCCCACCTCCCTCCCCATAACATCTCTCTGGGTCATCCCCATGCACCAGCCCCAAGCATGCTGTATCCTGCATCAGACATACACTGGCGATTCAATTCTTACATGATAGTATACATGTTAGAATGCCATTCTCCCAAATCATCCCACCCTCTCCCTCTCCCTCTGAGTCCAAAAGTCCGTTATACACATCTGTGTCTTTTTTGCTGTCTTGCATACAGGGTCGACATTGCCATCTTTCTAAATTCCATATATATGTGTTAGTATACTGTATTGGTGGTTTTCTTTCTGGCTTACTTCACTCTGTATAATCGGCTCCAGTTTCATCCATCTCATTAGAACTGATTCAAATGAATTCTTTTTAACGGCTGAGTAATACTCCATTGTGTATATGTACCACAGCTTTCTTATCCATTCATCTGCCGATGGACATCTAGGTTGTTTCCATGTCCTGGCTATTATAAACAGTGCTGTGATGAACATTGGGGTACATGTGTCTCTTTCAATTCTGGTTTCCTCGGTGTGTATGCCCAGCAGTGGGATTGCTGGGTCATAAGGCAGTTCTATTTGCAATTTTTTAAGGAATCTCCACACTGTTCTCCATAGTGGCTATACTAGTTTGCATTCCCACCAGCAATGTAGGAGGGTTCCCTTTTCTCCACACCCTCTCCAGCATTTATTGCTTGCAGATTTTTGGATCGCAGCCATTCTGACTGGTGTGAAGTGGTACCTCATTGTGGCTTTGATTTGCATTTCTCTAATAATGAGTGATGTTGAGCCTTAATTTTCTTAAGAATTTTTTTTACCTTTGCCCCCTCTTACTTGACAGCTCAAGCATATAGATTTTCCTTCAGTGAGACCCAATAGCTATTTTTCAAACCCTAAACAGAAGCCTTGATTTAGAAGTAAGGGTGGCCAGGTACCTGCTAAATGTCTGGTTGAGGGAGTGACATTGAGAAAGTCTGAGAAGCATGTTAGATTTCCAGGCCTCTGAGGTTTGTTTTTCATCCTCATAAAAATGGGAAAAAGTAATCCCATGCCAACCAATAATAATAGCTAGACTTCATAGAGAATTTATGTGCTAAACATCCAGAGCCACATGAATTAAACAGATTAACTTTTTTAAATTCTCACAACAGTCCCATGAGGTTGACTTTTATTTTTATCTCAATTTCACAAATGAGAAAAATGAGACACAAGGAGGTTAAAAGCCTTGTCCAGGACCTGATGTAGTGAACAGTGGAGTCAAGGTCCAACCCAGGCAGAATGAGCAAGGAAGCCTAGAGTCTAAAGAAGTCATCGAAGTCATCACTCAGTCAAGAAGTCTACAAGGTGCACTTTTGTGTCCCTAATTTTTTGTTTCATTTTATGTTCCTATCCTTGTTTTTTCTTTCTTTTATCAAATACTTTCAATATCTTGATTATATGCTCCCTCCGTTCTTTCTCCTTAATCAAGATACTAATTAGGACTTTATTGTTATCTTTGATTAATCATAAGCATCACTATCCACACTATGAAATATACATTTGTTCAGGATATTCTGAACCCTATCTGAAAAATATCAAAATTCAGTCAATGGGAATTGAAATTTGGCCAAATTGGGACCATGCAAAACCAAAAGCAATGTCATTAAATGAATTTAAAAGACAATATCTTGCCCCTTTCCCTTCTCTTTCTCAAAGTGGAGAAGCTAGAGAGGTGGCTGAAGATATTAAGGCAGCAAAGTGTTTGAGGATTCCATGCAGAGGCACAGGCTAGCAGGTTTATTGGTCAAGTAACTGGGCTTCCCTGGTGGCTCAGCTGGTAAAGAATCTGCCTACAGTGCAGGAGACCTGGGTCCAATCCCTGGGTTGGGAAGATCCCCTGGAGAGGGGAACAGCAACCCACTCCAGTCTTCTGGCCTGGAGAATTCCATGGACTGTAGAGTCCATGGGGTTGCAAAGAGTCAGACACGACTGAGTAGCTTTCACTTTCACTTGGGACAATAGAAATTAGGGACGCTGAGGAGGTAGTAAAAGAAAATGACTGGTACAGTTGGGAATTGGTTATTTTGAGCAACTGAGTAAATAAATTGGGGAAAATGAGATCCAAGTTTCTAACTGCAAGGAAAGGTATTTAACATGGAAAAGATTAGAAAGAACTTTGAGATATCAAATTAGTATCAGAGGTAACCATGTGAACTCATTGTTTTGCAACGTATATAGACAGATAGTAATAATGACATACATATACACTTGTGTATTGGTATGTATGCCTGTAAATCCTAGTTCTGTCTACTAAAAGAGCCTAGAAGCAATGGCACCCCAGTTGTAGTGAATAAACCAAGCACTCAGATCTTGGTTTCTAAATACTATTCTCCTCTAAAGGGATCAAAGCTTCTTGGAAAAATAAATATTGAGGTAAATAAAGTACAAGACGAGCCTGGCGTATCTTTTAAAATCAGAAAGCATGTAAATATTCAAAAAATGATGAGGACTATCAAAGAGGCACAGGAGCTAGCGTGAAGGGGCTCCCAGTGGCCACAGTGGGAACAGTTTGAACATCAACACAAATAATGGTAGTAATAGATTACAACCCACAGTAAAATAGGAATCCATGAGAACCTACAGATATAAGAAAAAAGAATAAGCGAATAAATGGAATAGAAGAGAAATTTTTTCTTGCAAAATGTCAACTACTCAATGTAGAAAACGGAGAATAGCCATTTTTCAACCATCACCAAAAAAAAGGGTGATTGAGACAAGCACTATCAATGGATGCTGAAGCTGGTGGGCAGAGACCGAATGAGGTACCGGATATTAGCACAATATTGAAATAACTCCCCATCATAGAAAACCAAACTATAAACCAATTGCAAAGTGGGAAATGGTGGCTTTAAAGTGGAGCAACTTGGTAGGGAGCAACATGCCAAATGGTCAAGGTTTACACCGCCTGTGTTAGGATGGGTGAACATCATGTCTCCCTCACATGAGGTACTAAGGAGGGCACTGCGTCTTCAGTGGTATCACTGTCAACAACTCATGGCCTGAGTCCAGTCACAAGAATACATCACATGGACTCCATTGAAAACTCTCCTACAGGAATCTAAGGCTCCTACTCTTTCAAAACTGTCAAGTAGGTGAAAGGCAGATAAAGGGGAAAACTGTTCCAAATAGAAAGTGTCTTAACAGGCAAGACAGCAAAATACAACATGTTTTCCAGGATAGGATCCCGAATCAAAAAAGAGAGAGAAAGAGGGAGAGATTTGGCAAAAGTTGGATGGAGTCTTTGAATTAGACAGTTGTATTGTACCGGTGTTGACAGTTTATTTGGAGACCTGTGGGTTGCTTTTAGATGTGTCGTTGTTTTTATGAAATAAACACTGGAGGATCTGGGGTTGCTGGGACATCATTTGTGCAACTGGCTCTCCAAACATTTCAAAAACAGATTAATGACAATGGACTGCGGGTGGTGCAGCAAACACAGAAAAATGCTAACATTTGAGGAATCTGGGTGAAAGAGGTATAGCAATTCTTTCACCTGTTCTGACAGCTCTCCTGTAAGTTTGAGATTGTTTGGCAATAATATAACTAAATTTTTAAAAGTATTTTCATTGTATTGATAGAATCTTAAGACTATTTCATGAAAAGCAAAAAACTCAAAGGATTATACTGCCACACACACTATTTTAATTGTTTTTCTTTTTTAAAAAAAATAAATTAATTTATTTTAATTGGAGGATAATACAATATTGTGATGGTTTTTGCCATACATCAGCATGAGTCGGCCACAGGTATATATGTGTCCCTACCCCCGCCACCCTGAATCCCTCTCCCACCTCCCTCCACCCTATCCCTCTGGGTGGTCCCAGAGCACTGGCTTTGGGTGTTCTGCTTCATGCATCACACTTGCACTAGCCATCTGTTTTACATATGATATCGCACATGTTTCAGTGCTATTCTCTCAAATCACCCCTCCCTCGCCTTCTCCCATTGACTCCAAAAGTCTGTTTTTCACATCTGTGTCTCCTTTGCTTCCCTGCGTGTAGGATCATTGGTCCTGTCTTTCTACTGAAGTGATCCCTGGTGCAAAGACACTTACTCCTTGCCACAGAAAGGAACAGGCAGGTTAGATTTAGTTTTGTGTGTTTACCTCTTGACATCAGGCTCTACCTTTGAGTCAATTAGTGTGTCTAGCTTTGAAAGACAATGTAAAAATTATAATTATCTGTCTATGACAACAGTGCTTTCTATGAAAATGCTATTTTATGGGAAGCAGTCTGTATGATGCCATTTTAAAACATACACATTGGTGACATAGAACAGCAAAAAGACCCTTTACAAGAAGTGACTGTGGAGTTTAGACATAACAGGTGAAACCACTGCTAAAATACACAGTATGAACCTGCTGTTTCTGCTGACCTCGATAACTTTTCTTAGATGCGCTGGTCTCATTACATGATGTATTTTCCTATTTTATTTGCTTAAAATATTGTAATGGCTGAACCACACTTTATCAAGTTTTTGTCATTCATTTATTTATTTATCCCTTCATGCAACAAGAAGTCAGTGAATTGCTAATATAATCATAGTAACTTGGATAACTCCTTGAGACTTACAAAGAAGGCATGTAACACGTTATTCTTGCCTGTAAGCTCTGTAAACTCATTCATCAGATTGCCTCGAAATGTGCCAGAAATGTGTATCTTGTGGACTTGAGCTGAGGAGAAAGACCAGTGATATTTAAAAACTTGGACTTTGAGGTTTGCAAGTTACTGGAACTCTCCTGGAGTCTGAATGTGTATAGGACATGAGTGTTTAAAAAACAAATCCTATTACTTAATCATTAAGAAGAATGAAATAATGCCATTTGCAGCAACGTGGATGAACCTATAGATGGCCATACTGAGTAACATTAAGTCAGGCAGAGAAGGAGAAATATGATATGACATGCCTTATATACATATTCTAAAAATAAATTATACAGATGAACTTATTTACAAAACAGAAACAGACTCAGACTTAGAAAATGAACTTATGGTTGCCAGGGTGGGGAGAGTGAAGTGAAGAGAAAGTTAGGGAGTTTGGGATTGATATGTGCTATATTTAAAATGAATAACCAACAAGGACCTACTGTGTAGCACAGGGAACTCTGCTCAATGTTATTTGGCAGTCTGGATGGGAAGGGAGTTTCTAGGAGAATGGATACATGAAGGTGTATGACTAAGTCTCTTTGCTGTCCACCTGAAACTGTCACAGCATTGTTAGTTGCCTATACCCCAACAAAAATAAAAAGTTATAAAATAATTCCTGAAATAATCTTTTCTACTATTAGCAACAAAATTTGTAGATGTTATTTAATTTCAGAGTCCCATAAGTTAGGATAAGGGTGAGAGCAGAACTGAAAATGAGTCAGTTCATAGCAAAATGTGCTTGCTTTGTAAATTAGGAAAGAATCAAGCACAGCAGGGTCCAATCACCATTCACAGTGCCTGCCTACTCCTCCAGTTCCCTCCCCACCCATTCAGCCAGGGTGCATCTGTAATTGGGCACAAGAGAAAACCTGGTGACGTTCAGTACCTCAGGCTGCTAGGCTAGCAATGCATTGGAGGTCTCTTGGGACCTCATGTTTTTGGAAAATAACTAAAATGAGAAGGAAGTCTATTGCTGTGGGATGCTCCGAGTATGGCATGCCAAATTTTGGCCCTTGAGACTTTTGCCCCTGGTACTGAACACAAGTTGTTGTTCAGTCACTCAGTCGTGTCTAAATCCTTGCAGCCCCGTGGACTGCAGCACGCCAGGCTTCCCTGTCCTTCACTATCTCCCAGAGTTTACTCAAACTCATGTCCATTGAGTCAGTGATGACATCAACCATCTCGTCTTCTGTTGCACCCTTCTCCTGCCCTCAATCTTAGTAAAAGTGATGGCCTAGAAATATGATTATACCCTATTCCTACTGTTGAAAACTTTATCAGAATTCAGGATAAGATGATAGACTTGAGAAAATCCTATAGTCCCTGGATTCATTCTCTTCCTGAGATTTCCCAGCTGTTCAGGTCTGTTGAACCATAGGACTAAGTTCTGGTTAAAAAAACCTGGGTAGAAGAGACAAATTATGACTTCCAACTTGGCCGTAATTGTCCCCTGCAATCTTCCATTTTCTCTGTCCCCTCTCCATACTTGCTAAAAATGAGGGAAGCCATAATAGCATAGCCAGAAAGTAGAGGGCCTGACATAAGGTTTCAAACTTTATATTTCACTCTCTACTGTTACCATTATTTCACATAGGGAAGGCTATTTTAATATAAAATTAATAGGAAAGATTACATTTAAAAATTATCATCTTGGGAGTTTCCTGGTGGTCCAGTAGCTAAGACTCCCAATGCAGGGGGCCCAAGATCAATTCCTAGTCAAGGTACTAGATCCCTCATGCTACAACTAATAAATGGTGCAGCCAAATAAATAAATTTTTTTAGATGATCATCTTTCTTTCTCAAGAGAGATTAGTTGAAACTTTATATGATATGTATATATCATATTGTCTTTTATCTTTTTCATTTCACCTTATATTACTGAAACCTTTATCATGGACCAGCACTAACTTGAAGACAAGCACTGGGAAATCACTCTACTAGGTGGGAATCGTAAATGACATATTCCGTCTGGGAGGGGACAGTAGAGCCCCTGGCTGCCCCACCAGCATCAGAATTTCATGAGGACAATGAAGCTGAAGGTTCAGTGCCCTCACGTGTACAGCCTCTTCCAGAACCCTGAAATATATTCACATGTTACATGATTTTATGAAATCTATAAGAGTAAGATATTTTAACCACAATTAGTGAAGAGCTCTGTCTTTCTCCTCCCTGGCTTTCCCTTATGTTCAATGCTGTCACCACAGGCACTTCTGGGGTAAAATGAAGATGCCTTCAGTTCACAGTCAGTTCCATATGTAGTGAAGTTGCTGCTATCTCTCCCAGTATAGAAACAGCTTCCTGGAACACCCTCACCATCGTTGTCGTTGTTATTGTTTAGTCACTAAGTTGTGCCCAGCTCTTAGGATTCCATGGTCTTGTAGCCTGCCAGCTCCTCTGTCCATGGGATTTCCCAGGCAAGAATACTGTGGTGGGTTGCCATTTCCTTCTCCAGGGACTCTTCCCTACCCAGAGATCAAACCGACATCTCCTGCATTGGCAGGCACTGGCAGGTGGATTCTTTACCACTGAGCCACCCTTACCATACACGCACTGTGCCAACTCACCTGGCATCGTGACATTGGAAGGATATAGCCAGTTCAAGAAATGAACCTCTCACATTGCAATTGGGTTGTTAATGAGAAACAGGTTTGAAATCTATGGAGACAAGAGTTAGCCTGCAAAATTGATTCCAAAATCAGACGTGCAAAAAAGCAGTGAAGGAATCAGTTCTCATCTACACCTTGTCAAAGCAGAAGTTCACCTCTGCCAATAGTACACTCAGTGATGCAGTATATACACAATTATAAAAACATCAGAAAAAAACATTATTTTTTTCTTTTTTATGAAAATGGCATACTAAATTTCAACTACAACTTGGCAGGAAGTTTAGCTTTTTGTTTTAAGTGAGAAATTACAAACCCCTGATTTGGTTTTTATATAAAGCATCAGTTCAGTTCAGCTGCTCAGTCATGTCCAACTCTTTGTGACCCCATGCATCGCAGCATGCCAGGCCTCCCTGTCCATCCCCAACTCCCGGAGTTCACTCAGACTCACGTCCATCGAGTCAGTGATGCCATCCAGCTATCTCATCCTCTGTCGTCCCCTTCTCCTCCTGCCCCCAATCCCTCCCAGCATCACAGTCTTTTCCAATGAGTCAACTCTTCGCACGAGGTGGCCAAAGTACTGGAGTTTCAGCTTTAGCATCAGTCCTTCCAAAGAAATCCCAGGGCTGATCTCCTTCAGAATGGACTGGTTGGATCTCCTTGCAGTCCAAGGGGCTCTCAAGAGTTTTCTCCAACACCACAGCTCAAAAGCATCAATTCTTCGGTGCTCAGCCTTCTTCACAGTCCAACTCTCACATCCATACATGACCACAGGAAAAACCATAGCCTTGACTAGACGGACCTTAGTCAACAAAGTAATGTCTCTGCTTTTTAATATGCTATCTAGGTTGGTCATAACTTTTCTTCATAGCCTCTTTTATAATGTGAATGTGTTCAATAGATAAGAAAAGTTAAAATAAGTATCTAAATTTAAAATAAGTAAAAATGTTAAAAGTTTACTTCTTTACAAAAGCAGTTAGGATGAGAATAAAATAAATTGAACTTATTCTAATCTCAAGATGAAATTAACTGTAAAATCTTTTTCAGATCATACCAAAAACAATAATTAAGCGAAAGTGATAAATTTCAAATAGAAGTAGCTAGTATGTGTTTAGATTACTTGAAAAATCTTAATAATAAACAAAGGTGAATTATTGGAGAATGTTTTAGATTTTGTTTTTGCTGGTTTGACATCTACAAAGATATACGCTAAATATAATGAGGAGGTGGACATCAAACTTATTCATGTGTCACCAATTCAGAGTATTTACAATCAATCACTGCACAGGCAAATTTTTGATGAACTGAAATCTTTATGGTCATAAATGAAAGAAACATGAGAGATGTTTTCCTAGATTTGACAGTATTTTAGGTTGAAATGTGTCCTTTTAAAATTAAAGTCTTAATTTTAAAATATAAGGCTTCCCTGGTGACTCAGTGATAAAGAATCCACTTGCAATGCAGGAGACATGGAGATGTGGGTCCACTCCCTGGGTCGGGAAGCTCCCCTGGAGAAGGAAATGGAAACCCACTCCAGTATTCTTACCTGGAAAATCCCATGGACAGAGGAGCCTGATGGGCTACAGTCAATGGGGTCGCCAAAGAGTCGACATGAATGAAAGACTTAAGCACCACCAAAATTCATATTGAAAGGTTGTTGCTGAGCCATGAAAGACTCTGGGATTCTTGGCCTCTTGGAGGAGAGAGATTCGATCCAGGGCCAGTGACAAGGCTTGATCACTCAGAGCTTTTGTGTAATAAAGTTTTATTAAAGTATAAAAGAGAGTAAGTTTCTGACATGGACATTAGAAGGGGGCAGAAAGAGTGTCCTCCTGCTAGTCTTTAGCTAGCTGTTTTATGTCAGTTAGTAAGCTATTAATCAGATAAGAGAGACACCTCAAGGCTGATGGAGTTTCACCAGGCCCCTCTCCCACAATATGCATTTTTGAGATAGGATGGCATGAGGTGTGTAATCCCCCAGCCATAAAACATTTGATATGAATACTGATTTGTTGAGCTATTATCAGCCCAAGATTTGAGAAAAGAAAAAATGTTAGTCTCAGGTGGAACGATTTTGAAGAAAGGCAAAGTCCAAGGCAAATACATAGTTTCATTAACATAGCTTAACAAAAACAATTCCATAAGAAAAACCTCACTGGTTAGCTCAAGGTTTGAAAGGAGTTAAGTTCAGGTGGAAACAGGTGTCATCATGGCAACACAGAATTTTAAGAGAAATCTCCTTTTAATTTTGTATAGAGAAGGAAAAAAAAATAAATCTGACACTTGGAATTTGTTTCCCCCTGCCGCTCAAGGAGAGATAAAATTGTCTGACACTTGCAGCCTATTTTCTCCATTTGGAGACCCATGGCCTTCCTGCCTGTTACCCTCTCAATATGTTGAAATCCTAACACCCTCTACTGCAGAATATGACTATATTTGGAGATAGAGCCTTTAAAGAGGTGATTAAGTTAAAATAGGGTCACTGGGGAAAGCCCCAATTCAATCTGCCTGGTGTCCTAATAAGAAGAGGAGATTATGACACAGACAACAAAGACCAAGGGGCTACCTTGAGAAGACCCAGCAGGAAGGCAGCCAGCTACAGGCCAAGAAGAAATGCCTCAGGAGAAGCCAAACCTGCCAACACCTTAATCTTGGACTTACAGCCTGCAGAAATATGAGAAAATAAATTTCTGTTGTTTAAGCTATCCCGTCTGTGATGTTTTGTTATGACAGCCCTGGAAAACTAATGCAGACAGCAATTTAAATTTTTCATTTTACTTTCAGAGAGCCACACAAGGGAATTAATAAACATATTTTACGGCTTTTTTCATGTTTGTGAGATTTGCCAACTGTTTAAAATTTGTTATGCTTTTCTGATTCTATGGAGAAAAACTTCTTACCTAATTTTGTACTATTTTTCTTAAAAAGAAGCCTAAAATTTTACAAGCTTCAGGCTCCACACCACCTGGCCTTCACTGTGGCTCAGCAGTAAAGAATCTGCCTGCAATGCAGGACATGCAGGAGGCATGGATTCAACCGCTGGGTTGGGAAGATCCCGTGGAGAAAGAAATGGCAAGTAGCGCCAATGTTCTTGCCTGGAGAATCCCATGGACAGAGGAGTCTGGAGGGCTACAGGCCCTGGGGTCGCAAAGAGTCAGAATGACTGAGCGACTAAACAACAATCACAACAAGAGGTAATTCAGCCCAGGTTGAGAGTTACCGTCCTGTGAGGCCAGGGGTGTCATGCTGTGAGCGCTTTACAAAGGGTGGGCCATCGCTGATTATGGGCTATGATATCAGTTTGCTGCTGCTGCTGCTGCTAAGTCGCTTCAGTCATGTCCGACTCTGTGTGACCCCATAGACAGCAGCCCACCAGGCTCCCCCATCCCTGGGATTCTCCAGGCAAGAACACTGGAGTGGGCTGCTATTTCCTCCTCCAATGCATGAAAGTGAAAAGCGAAAGTGAAGTCGCTCAATCATGCCAGACTCTTAGCGACCCCATAAACTGCAGCCTACCAGGCTCCTCCGTCCATGGGATTTTCCAGGCAAGAGAACTGGAGTGGGGTGCCATTGCCTTCTCCTGATATCAGTTTAGTGAATCCCAATCAGCACTGGCTTTTTTTTCTCAACATTTTCTAACAGCTTTATTTCAGCATGATTGATTGGGTCAATTTAGAGTGTTTATTCAAAATATTCTCAACAGATGGAAACTGGTGGATTTTCAACATTATACTGTTTTGCTTGCTTTATTGAAGTATAGTTGATTTACAATGTTGTGTTAATTTCTGCTGAATGCCAAAGTGATTCAGTTATGCGTATATGTACTTTCTTTTTTATATTCTTTTCCATATGGCTTATCACAGAATATTAAATATAGCTCCCTGTGCTATACAGTAGACCTTATTGTTTACCCACTTTATTTATAATAGTATGCATCTGCTCACCCCAAACTCCCATTCTATTCCTTTCCCACCCCCTTGGCAACCACAGGTCCCAATCAGCATTGTTTTAATAGGATGGAATATGTGAGCCTGCACCACCAGGTTAATGGTTTCAGTTACTTCTGTTTCATTTCAGTAGTTACAGGATCTACACTGCCCCCACAGGACCCATTTCTTATGTGTTTAACTATTTATAAACAGCCTACCTTGCTTATATCTTAAGGATAACTTTATTATTGGACCTGTGGGGGAAAATTCAAGATATAGAAATTATGAGCTCCCAAAATTTTTTTTTCCAAGAGATGGTGATTGTGGGGTGTGTGTGTGTGTGTGTGTGTGTGTGTTTTCAAATCCTGGAAATACTAAAATAGCTGTAGAAAGAGGAAAGGAAACTTGAGACTAAAAAAAAAAATTATTGTTTTACTATGCAAAGTGGTAAGGAAAGGAAATAGGAGTTTGGAAAGGTTTCCTTCCATGTAAGCAACAGTTTCCATCTGTGTGCTTGAGAAGGAAGTAATAACCGCAGACGAAAGAACGTGGTAGGAAAGTAAATGGTGTGACATTCATAAGGCACAAAGACTGAGTTCTTTCTCCTCAAAATAAAATGCTTAAGTGATGCTGTCTGGCAAAGCCCACTGATGTTTATAATGTGCTTATACCTGGATGTCTTTGTTTCCTGGAGCCCCTAAAAATAAAAGGACATATTCTATGTGGCATTTAGACTTAGTCATCAACTCACCCGGACTGTTTTTACTAAGAACCTGCTGCCCTTTGGTTTGGACAGCAGTGAATCATCTTTTCTTCCAGCATTCATGAGCTGATTATCATGAGCTTAGAAGACCTTCAAAATTTAATTCTGCACACCTCAACAAAGATCCCACATGCAGTAAATAAAACCTAATGCAGCCAAATTTTTTTAAAATCACCCCATATCCAGCTCTCCCTCTTCTTTACTTCATTTTTATCCTAGAATTTATCATCAGCTTAAAAATTATATACAGTGGCTTCATGAAGACAGAGACTTGGTCTGTTTGCTGCTATATCCCTATGCTATATGCCAGGCAGTAGGAACTCAATAAATGCGTGTGTAACAAATAAGTGATTGAATGAGGACTTTTACTGTTGTTATGTATCGTGTCTATGTAGCAGATTTTTATTGTGGACTTGAGCTAATGGAGGTTATTTACACCAGAGCTCAGAGCAGGAAGCCACTTAAAAGGGACCTCTTACAGTTGGAGAAGACTCTTGAGAGTCCCTTGGTCTGCAAGGAGATCCAACCAGTCCATTCTGAAGGAGATCAGCCCTGGGATTTCTTTGGAAGGAATGATGCTAAAGCTGAAACTCCAGTACTTTGGCCACCTCATGTGAAGAGTTGACTCATTGGAAAAGACTCTGATGCTGGGAGGGATTGGGGGCGGGAGGAGAAGGGGACGACAGAGGATGAGATGGCTGGATGGCATCACCGACTCGATGGATATGAGTCTGAGTGAACTCCGGGAGCTGGTGATGGACAGGGAGGCCTGGCGTGCTGTGATTCATGGGGTCACAAAGAGTCAGACACGACTGAGCGACTGAACTGAACTGAACTGAACTGAACATCTCTGTTTTCCAAGCTCCTGGGCCATCCCCCACAGGGAATTTCTCACAAGACTTTCTCTTCAAACCATGTTTGTGAATTTCTTGGAACTTCTTTCCCCTTCTCTTTCAGACTCCATCTTGTCCCAGGTCCCAGGCTCTTGTTGCTCCCAATACTGATCAACCAGGAACATTTCTGCACACTCAAAAGTCCAGTTGTTGTGTCTCCAACAGTAGGTGCCTAAAACTTCTTAAATCATGATCTTTGATCCATGACACAGGACATGACCATGGACCAGGCATGGCCTTTTTTTTTTTTACCTTACTTACATGTTTGCTTGTCAAACAATAAATACCTGTATATGTATTAATGGGCTTCCCTAGTAGCTCAGCTGGTGAAGACTCTGCCTGCAATGCAGGAGACCCAGATTCAATTCCTGGGTCAGGAAAATCCCCTGGAGAAGGGATAGGCTACTCACTCCAGTATTCTTGGGCTTCCCTGGTGGCTCAGATGGTAAAGAATCCACCTGTAATGTGGGAGATCTGTGTTTGATCCCTGGGCTGGGAAGATCCCCCTGGAGGAGGGCATAGCAACCCACTCCAGTATTCTTGCCTGGAGAATCCCCATGGGCAGAGGAGCCTGGCAAGCTATAGTCCATGGGGTCACAAAGAGTCAGACACAACTGAGCAACTAAGCACTAAGCACCCATATGTATTAATACTACTAACATGAAAATGAGAGCATTCATCATTTCTAGCAGATACTTCGGTTCTCCTTCCTTTCCTGTACCCTGCCTCTCTGCACTGCATGTGACAATCTGGCAACTTCTATTATTCCCCTAGCCTTTTAGAAGGACAGTTTCACCACAACACAAATATTTCTTAAAAGAACTTCGGCTAGTTTTAGTCATAATTAAAAAAAAAAGATATTATGGTTATATCTAATCTTTAGTGGTTTACTTTTTACTCAAATTATATTCCTAGGATACGTTTACTTTCTTTTGGAGTAAAATATTTCCCTGTCTGAACATACCACTAATTATCAGTTCTCCTATCACTGGGTATAGGGATTTTCCTTAGTTTTTGCTATTTCAAATAGAATGCTTCTGTGAACACTCTTGTGAGTGTGTCTCCTAATATATGTGCAAGAATTTCTTTGGGGTGTATATCCGATAGTAAAGTTATTCATCATTGGTTATATGAATCTCCAACTTTAAAAGATAATGCCAAATTATTTTCCGAAGTAGTTGAACAAATTTACACTACCAACCAGCAAAGTATAAGGCTACTCAGGCACATTCTCTCCAATATTAAATGATATTAGATGTCTTCAATTTACCAATGAATTGGGCTTAAAGTTGTATCTCATTGCAGTCTTCTTTTTAGGTTGTAGATGTCCTTTTCATACGTGTGCATGCTTAGTCCTAAGTTGTGTCCAACTCTTTGCTACCCCATGGACTGTAGTTCACCAGGCTCCTTTGTCTATGGGATTTTCCAGGCAAGAATGCTGGAGTGGATTGCCATTTCCTCCTCCAGGGAATCTTCCCAACCCAGGGATCAAACCTGAGTTGCCTTCACTGCAGGCAGATTCCTTACTGCTGAGCCGCCAGGGAAGCCCTCCCTTACATATTTTTACTATCAATTCTTTGCCAAGGTGTTGCAATTATTTTGCTTCTATTTTTCTTTTTCACTTTCTTAAAGATACCTTTCATTACACAGAAATTTTCAGTTTAATATGTGGAATTTATTTTATGAGAGAAATCTGCTCTTATAAATATTCAAGGGGTAGCCTTAAAAGATAATAATAAGGGAAATCCCCTTCAGACTGTAGACCTGAACATCCACTTTCAGTGAAGAAAGAAGCAGTGAAGGTTAGAATATACAGGACACACGGTCAGTGGCAAATGCTTGGCCCACTGGTCAGGGATCATGTCAGTTTCCTGGAGCTGCCATACAAATTGCCACAAATTGGGTGGCTTTTTTTAGATATATTTCTTCATACTTAAGGTGGCCAGAAGTCTGAAATCAAAGTATCATCAGGGTCGGTTCCTTTGGAGGCTCTGAAGAAGAAACCATCCCACGCCTCTCTCCTGGCTTCTGGTAACTGCCAGGAATCTCTGGCATCCTTTGGCTTCAGACTCATCACTCCAGTCTCTGCCTTTACTATGACATCACCTTCTCTACGTATCTCTGAGTGTCCTCTCCTTATAAGAGCACCAGTCATTGGCCTTAGGGCCCACCCTGATGTCATCTCAAGATTTTTAACTAGTTACATCTACAAAGATACTATTTTCAAAAAAGATCACATTCTGAGGTTCTAGGTAAACATGAATTTTTGAGAGAATCTGTTAAATTCACTACAAGGCCTCAGAAAGATTAGACTATCAGGGAAAAAGAAAATCTAGGAAACAGATATATCGCTGGACATAAGAGAACAACCGTGAAGTATGAAGAGCTTCATAACACCCACCCAACAGCGGCAACATAGAAGAGGCTTCAAACAACCAAGCAGAAAAAATGCTGGGCCATTTCCTGGCCAATCACAACGACTGTCATTCTCTCCTATCACACCTACTGCCAGCACTGTGGGCAAGTGGATGGAGTGGCTTTATGTCGGGGAGAAAGGCTAAGCATGTGTCCAGTGTATAGTCCTATTCACTAAGACTGACGTAGCCACTGCCCTTGCCAAATGTACAAACTGCAAGCAAGAGAAACCAACACTAAGGTTCCATTTAGCGTCGTGCTTACAATGCAGGAGACTTGGGTTCAGGCCCTGGGTTGGGAAGATCCCCTGCAGAAGGGAACGGCTACCCACTCCAGTTTTCTTGCCTGGAGAATTCCATGGACAGAGGAGCTTGGTGGATTACAGTCCGTAGGGTCTCAAAGAGTTGAGCAACTAACACTTTCACTTATCTCACTTATTTCACATTTAAATTGTGTCGGGACTTCCCTGATGGTCCAGTGGTTAAGACTTCACGTTCCAAGGCAGGGAGTGCAGGTTTGATCCCCTTTTGGAGAGTTAAGAGCTTCCCAGGTGGCACTAGTGGTAAAGAACCCATCTGCCATTGCAAGAGATATAAGAGACACAGCTTCGATGCCTGGGTCTGGAAGATCCCCTGGAGAAGGGAATGGCTACCCATTCTAGTATTTTTGCCTGGAGAATCCCATGGCCAGAGGAGCCTGGCAGGTTACAGTCCATAGGGTGGCAAAGAGTTGGACTAGACCTGAAGCAATTTAGCATACTAACTAAGATCCCACATGTCTCATCACCAAAAAAAAAAAAAAACAAAACATAAAACAGAGACAGCATTGTAACAAATTCAATAAAGACTTTATAAATGGTTCACAAAAATAAATAAATAAATAAATTGTGGAAATGCTAGAAATCATTTGGATTTTATCTAATTTATTATTTTTAAGAGCCACACAGTACTCCAGAGTTTCAAGACTGTTCCTACTATGGCCTCCCCTGACATGACAGTGCTGTGTTAAATTCCTCTTGTGGCAGGAGAGTGGACCAAGCAGCCAAGAGCAATGGACAGTGAGGACACCTGAGAAGAGCCTGTCTGAGTGGCTAGCCCCCCATCAAACAACATTCTTCCTCTTCTCCTGCTCCAATTTCATTTTACCTACCTACATTTAACGGGCTTCCCTTGTGGCTCAGCTGTTAAAGAATCTGCCTGCAATGTGGGAGACCTGGGTTCGATCCCTGGGTTGGAAAGATCCCCTGGAGAAGAAAAAGGCTACCTACCCCAGTATTCTGGCCTGGAGAATTCCGTGGACTATATAGACCATGGGGTCGCAAAGAGTCTACATTTAACAGCTCAGAGCATTGAATTTCTTCAGCTGGTTAAGTTGAATTTTGGGAACTGACTTATGTATTTTAAAGCCATTTGGGGCCACAAATTAGTAAAGCTCCTGTTTTCTCAAATAAATGATGAAAACAGAGAAACAGAACCTTCCCGGGAGACTTGGCCCTAAGGCAACAGTGCTCAAAAAGTTAGCTGCAAAAACATCCTCGGGGTCATTGTACGTAGAGGAAGGTCAAAAGCAAGTACCCAAATTCTGGCGTGAAAGTTCACATAGGTCCTTTTGGAAGATCACTGTATATGCACAGCTTTCTTCCTGATAAGCCTCCGATGGATACAGGAAGGGGAAGTAGAGTGGAAAAAGACACACGCTCGTCTGGCTTCCGGCTGTCCGCGGAGGAGCAGCTGCTGCTGCCGGATGTCCTTACATGGCATGGGTTTCCTGTTGTCCCCAAGAGGAGTCTGCCGGGACACAGCCAGGCAAGTGGTACTTGCCATTTCCTGGAAGACAACCGCAGGCCAACTCTGTAATTACTCAGAGGCCCCGTCTAAGCACCACAGCAGTAATCAGGCATTGGTCACCAGAAGCAAAGACGTATTGGGCTCTGGGTAGACGTGTTGGTCGGGGAGGGTGAAGGGTCCAAACCGCACTGGTCAGATTCTATCAGTAAAGTGATCCCCCCACAGATGCTGTAAGAAATATTTCTACACATGACGGTTGACTACCACCTCAGACGGCCCTGCTGTCCAGAATATGTGAGTGGGGGCAACATTTCATGGAAGTGTACAAAGACGTCTGGAATGTTTAGAGACTGCCGTTTGTATTGGCAACAAATCCTGTGCTAGGTTAAGCCAAGTCATTTTGCAGCTGCTTTGTCTTGCATAACTGGATCTCAGATTAAAAAATCACTGCTCTACCAACTATCGGCTGGTTTTAAACAACTTCGAGGAAGAATCCACCAACAGTTTTATTTCCCTGCAATGCAACAAGCAGGATACTAGTTATGGCTACGATCAGCATCTGTAATTTCATAACATACAAATTCTGATGCCATGTCTAAAATATGAGGCTATTTGTAATCACTTCCCTTGGAAGTTGTAACCACTCGTTACCATAAATAATAATTCAAACTGCCTTCTAAAGCACAGCTACTGGGAATTCCTTAGCCGTCTAGTGGTTAGGACTCTGAGCTTCCAGTGCCGGGGGCATAGGATCGATCCCTGGTCTAGGTGTCCAAAAAAGACAAAAAAATTTAAATAAAGCATACCTACTTATTTTATTAAAAACTAAATTATTGTACATGATTTGATTTTTAGTGTCTCAAGAAATTTTTGTAAACTTTCAGAAGTGGTTTTCGAACTTTATCCCAGAAACTCTCTATAAGGAATCTTCCCAGAGGTATAAACAGATAAACGTGGAACTACTGTAATGAAATCATTTTCTCCTCTCCTTGCCTTCTTGTTGTTCGGCCGCTACGTCACATCCAGGCACATTCTTTACCGGCTCAGCCACCAAGGAAGCCCAAAGTATGCAATAGCCATTTCTTTAAGGGGCATGACCTGGAACTGGCACACAATCACTTCTGCCGCCATTCTATTGTCAAGAACTTAGTCCTAAGGGCATAGCTAGCTGCAGGTGAATTTGGGAAGTAGAGTCTCCAGCTGAAAAGCAGAGTCTCCAGCTATGACTCAGGAGTTTTAATATTAAAGGAAAAGGGGCAGAATAGATATTTGTAGACAACTCATCATCTCCCTGGTGACTCAGAGGTTAAAGCGTCTGCCCACAATGCGGGAGACCTGGGTTCAATCCCTGGGTCGGGAAGATCCCCTGGAGAAAGAAATGGCAACCCACTCCAGTATTCTTGCCTGGGAAATCCCATGGACGCAGGAGCCTGGTGGTTACAGTCCACGGGGTCGCAAAGAGTCAGACACGACTGAGCGACTTCACTTTCATCATCTCCCTTGCAATGACTAGTGATTCCTCAATTATAACCAGCTCCCCATCCCTTTCATTATTTTCAGTATGTCACCAAGTCCAAGTCCAAAGGAAATGACCTGGAAAACAGGAACTTCTGCCCTCAAAGATGCTATTCAAATGACAGCCAAGGAATTTCAAGACTGCTTCTAGAGTCAAGAATATGAAGTGCATCCTCTTCTCTAATGTCTTACTAACATTCACTAATTTCTGTTGGTAAGTGATTGTACTTCATTGATAAACAAATATATATATATATATATATATATATATATGGATAGGAAAGAGGAGGAAAGTTTTTTAACACTATAAACAGAAGACTGTATAAGAGTAAAGTTTATGGGTTTTTTTTTTCTCCAAACTTGTCACATTGCCTAGTAATGAAACAGCAGTAGATGCAGTGGTCACAATAATAGTAATAGTAGTAACTGTAGTGTCAAATTAGAGAAGATGTCTTTTATTGCACACTTGTTATATGTCAGGTTTTCCCTAACTTATTTGTCTATGCCATTTTGTTGGATCCTTATCAAAGTCCTTTGCAGTAATTTGCCTCTTGAAAATGAAGCAGAAGTAAAGTAAGGTGAAGCATCTTGTCCCAAGTTGCATAGCAAGTAAGTAACAAAGCCAGAATTTTAATTTTAATGGCTGCCTATGTTATACGTACCTAAGAGCTACCCTTTATTAAGGCACCATGATAGATACTTTGCGTATTTATTAGCTCATTCTATCCTTGTATAATCTCTTGGTATTATTCACAGTGGCCAAGATGAGATTTAAAAGGTTAATAACTTTCCTAAGTCACGCAACTCTCAAATAATGGAGCCAAAGGACTTCTTTGGTGGTCCAGTGGTTGTGATTCTGTGCTTCCAAAGCAGGGCCACTGGTCTGAACCCTGGATGGAGAACTAAGATCCCACATGCCTCATGGCACTAATAATAATGGATCCAAGATTTAAACCCTGGCAGTCTAATTCCTGTCCTCCAGACTAATCCAGAGCTCAGGCTCAGAGCTGTGCTCCCTAGGAGCACCCTTGTCCTGCAGAAGAATGCATAAACTAATGGAACCTTATTATCTTCTAATAATCTTTCCCTCCTGCCTTCTAATTCAGCCAGCGTACACTGGGATATGAAGTTCAAACAGCTTCCCGAGAGTGAACAGGTGGGTCTGTAACACTAGATTTGTTTTGTCTGATGAGTCATCTTTGTCTTGTGTCTGGTAAAGATGAAGTTGTTTTGTCTCACTGTGGCCCTGAGAGATATTTGAGGTCATATCCAGGGATATCTTGAGTTTGTCATCTTTGTCTGATGATAAAAATAAAACCAGATGGCCTGCTGCAGGTATGAGCAAGAAGGTTGGGTGTAGAGACGTGGAAGGTATGAGAGATTCAGTGAGTGACAGGAAAATTTTCAGCCACACCATTGCAATTTCTTGCAAAAATATCCAAGCATTTTCCTGCATCTCAGATACCCATCAAAATCAACCCTCAGAAAAGTCATGCAGTGCAGTATATATCACCACTCTGCTCCATCTCTGTCTTCCTTCTGTCCTTGTTTTCAGAGTGTCTTTGAGCTGCCCTCTTGACACTCAGAAGTTCCTCATGAAGCCCCTGCCCGAGCTACAACTCTGTCCCTATCTATGTTTTAACCAACCCACTCTTTTATTCATCAAATATGAAAGACATGGCTACTGTGAGCTGGGCACAGATCTAGGCTCTTGAGACCCACTAGTGAGCAGAACAGAAATCTCAGCCCTTGAGAAATTTACATTCCAGCAGAGGCAGACAGAAAACAAACACATTGCGTCATAAATAAATAAATTACTGGACTTCCCTGGCGGTCCACTGGTTAAGATGCCACCGTACTTCTGCAGGGGGCATGGGTTCAATAGTGGTTGGGGAACCAAGATCCCACATGCCACGTGGCACAACCAAAAAAAAAGGAGTGATTATTTAGCTTGTTAAAAGATTGTAACTGCTGTGTAAAAATGGACAGATGTTGAGCAGGAGAGGAGAGAAGGATCGAGACAGCTGAGGGGTGAAATTAAAGGTGTGGTTTTTGATATTAAATAATGCATTCAATATTCTTGCCTGGAAAATCCCGTGGATGGAGGAGCCTAGAAGGCTGCAGTCCATGGGGTCGCTGAGGGTCGGACACGACTGAGCGACTTCACTTTCACTTTTCACTTTGATGCATTGGAGAAGGAGATGGCAACCCACTCCAGTGTTCTTGCCTGGAGAATCCCAGGGATGGGAAAGCCTGGTGGGCTGCCGTCTATGGGGTCGCACAGAGTCGGACACGACTGAAGTGACTTAACAGTAGCAGTAGCAATGCATTTAGAAGAGGTCTCCTGGAGGAGAAACTGCAGCAAGGACTTGAGGTTGTCAGAGAATGAGCCAAGTGGGTAAGCAAGAAAAGAACATTCCAGCCTTGAGAAAGAGAAAGTACAAAGGCCCCAGGTCAGAGTGTGTCTGAAGGGTTTAAAGAGCAATGAGGAGGCCTGCATTCCAAAACAGAGTGAGCCGGTGAGGTGAGAGGAGCTCTAGATGAGGTCAACGAGACCACAGTCATCATAGCCTCTGGACCTTGCAGACCAACACCAGAAATTTGGATGTGAAATGAATGCAAACAGAAAGCAAATCCCATTTCCTCTTGAATTTAATTGATCTAGACAGATTTCTCCTTTTTCAAGTTTACTTCAGATCAGTCACTCAGTCATGTCCAACTCTTTGCAACCCCAGGGACTGCAGCACACCAGGCTTCCCTGTCCATCACCAACTCCCTATGAGTTCAAACTCATGTCCATTGAGTTGGTGATGCTATCCAACCGTCTCATCCTCTGTCGTCCCTTTATACTTCTGTCTTCAATCTCCCAGGACTGGGGTCTTTTCCAATGAGTCAGTTCTTCACATCAGGTGGCCAAAGTATTGGAGCTTCAGCATCAGTCCTTCCAAAGAATATTTAGACTGTTTCCTTTAGGATGGACTGACTTGATCTCCTTGCTGTCCAAGGGACTCTCAAGAGTCTTCTCTAACACCATAGTTCAAAAGCATCAATTCTTTGACACTCAGCGTTCTTTACGGTTCAACTCTCACATCCATACATCCTTTTTCAAGGAAACATATAAAAACCTAAAAAATACCAGAGTGGGGGAACAATGACATTACCAACCCAATTTTCCACATCCAAAGTGTTTCCACTTTGCTAGGAAAGAGCCTTGTTCTGGATGCTAGTCACTAATCTCCCCTTAAAAACTTTTAGGCAACTTAACTAGAAAGGCACATAAGCGTAAGTGTTAGTCGTTCAGTCGTGTCTGACTCTTTGTGACCCCATGGACTATAGCCCGCCAGGCCCCTCAGTCCATGGAATTCTCTAGGCAAGAATACTGAAGTGGGTTGCCATTCCCTTCTCCAGGGGATCTTCCCAACCCAGGGATCAAACCGGGGTCTCCTGCCTTGTAGGCAGATTCTTTATTGTCTGAGCTACCAGGGAAGCCTGGTACATAAGGCACATAAGTCAATCTTACAATATATTCTTTTAGTCTGCATAACTCTTTGAGAAGATGTTCTGTATATTGAAGCTAGAAGGTTCCAACCCTTCAAGTTTACCAATTGGGATCTCCATGCATGTAGAAGCCGCTGTTACCATGCTCGTTCTATGTCCCAATGAACCTAAGACCTCTAGAAAATTAACAAACAATCAAGGACTTCCTTGTTGGTCCAATGATTAAGAATCCACCTTTCAATGCAGGTGACACAGGTCCAAACCATGGTTGGGGAACTAAGATACTGCATGCTTAGTTGTCTGCATGCCACAACTAGAGAATCCTATGCACTGCTGTGAAGGCCCAGCCAAAACTTAAAAAAAGAAAAATTTTAATTAAAAGAAAGAAAATAAAAAAGATTAACAAGCAAACATGATTTCTTCAAACAGAAACTTGACAATTTAGATTTCATAGACATTAGAAACTGAAAGTGTTAGTCACTCAGTGGTGTCTGACTCTTTGCAACCCCATGGACTATAGGCTGCCAGGCTTCTCTGTCCATGGGATTCTCCAGGTAAGAATACTGGAGTGGACAGCTACTCCCTTCTCCAGGTGATCTTCCTGACCCAGGGATTGAACCCAGGACTCTTGCATTGCAGGCAGATTCTTTACTGTCTGAGCCACCAGGTTTAAAGCCACAAACTTCTCTTTTCAGCCCCAAGTTAATATTTAGGTGAAGAGATTCGTTTCTCTGGTTTTAATTTTTTGTGCAATTTGCTATTTACCCATCACTTGAATAGGAAGGATGAGATGGGATCAAATTAATATACATTCAAGGGGAAACATTTATGTTAAGACAAAGAAGAGTTTCTCTATCTAAATTTGTTTTGTAAAGACACTATATTTGTTCAGGAAAAAGTGCCGGCAAGCTTCTTGAGTGAAGGCTGAGACCTCAAGGGAATACTTGAGTAACAGAAGATAGTTGATGAAATAACCACTGAATGAAGGGAGAAGGGATGAGAGGTTGGAAGAAAAGCTGTCCTTCAGGGAAAGAAAGGGGCCGGGAATGAGGACAGAGAGGAAGGAAAACGCTGGGACAGAGCAGCCACAGAGACTCCGAGAAAAGCAAACACTCTAGTTGTGGGTTTCTTCCATGGATTTCTACACTCCGTGTCCTGTGACCTTCTCTCTGTGACCCCACAAAGGCACAGCAGACATAGAGGTTTTAAGTGTCTCTAAATTATTTAAACTTTTAAAAAAAGTCTTGAAGCAATAGAGCCACAAAATCTGGAGACATGTAATTCTCTCTCTCTTAATAAAGAGTAATAATTCTCATTGTTAGGAATTTTTAGTGTTTGAATGGTTTACAGTGTTTTATGGTCATTATCTCCTCCCAGGGAAGGAAGACATGTGCACCTGTTATTAACCTAAGTTGCATATGATGACATCACCAAGGCAACAAGAAAGCAAATGGCTTGGAAAGGAAAAAGGAAAATGCTAACTATGTAATAGGGTAGGGTTTTGCAGCCTCAGTACAACAAACATTTTGGACAAGAAAATCCTTTATTGAGATGTTGGGGATAAAAGGATCCTATCTTTGGCATTGTAGAATGTTTAATAACATCCCTGGCTGATGCAAAGTTGCACTAAGATTTCTAGCGGTGCCTTCCCAGTCATGAAAATGAAAAATGTCTCCAGACTTTGCTAAATGCAAAATCCCTCCAGTGGAGACTAGTTGCTATTGTTATTTTGTTCAGTCACTAAGTCATGTCCAACTCTTTGGGATTCTATGGACTGTAACATGCCAGGCTCCTCTCTCCTTCACTATCTCCCAGAGTTTGCTCAGATTCATGTCCATGAGTTAGTGATGCCATCCAACAATCTCATCCTCTGTTGCCCTCTTCTCCTTTTGCCTTCACTCTTTCCCAGCATCAGGGTCTTTTCCAATGAGTCAGCTCTTCTCATCAAGTGGCCAAAGTATTGGAGCTTCAGTTTCAGCATCAGTCCTTCCAATGAATATTCAGGGTTGATTTCCTTTAGGACTGACTAGTTGTCAGAGTGACCCTATGGTACTATATGTAATTCTTAGCTCATAGAATTCCTCAAAGAACAGTCAAAAACAAAAAGGGGTCTGATGATATGTATGTAATTTTGAAAATTATAACTGATTAATAGGTCAACAGAAATAAAAAAGAAATTTCATAATTCTGCTTAGATGGGATCCAATTAATGCCTTTGCAGTGATCACGTGGATATTTTGCATAGAAAAGACACTATTTTATATAAATTGGTGCTTGCTGATGTGATCAAAATGTAATTCATGTAAAAATGTATCAATTTCTGAAGGAAATGGAAAGCTGAATATTTTCTTTCTTTCGTCAAAAGGTGAGCTTATCCCTTTCCTTCTTCTTTTTAGTGAAATAAAGACATAGTTTGAAAACACACCTACCCATTTGGCTCAATGGTTAAGTCTCGTCTGGCTGTAGTGTAAAAATAGACATTCCTCTGTCTGAACATGAAAATAGTACTTCCCCAACAAAACCCAAACATCTTTGAGCTGCAAAAGATGTTTACTTTTATATAAAAGACTTTTCCTCTGGTGTTTATTTTGAGATTGTGTAGGTGTTCTAGCAGAGGTAAGCAGGTATATAAGGGTCAGAGGCAAACCTATGAGAGCATGCTTCCTGCAGCATGTGAGAAAGTTGTGATGATCACAACTTTCTACATGTTAGGTTGAGAATATATGCTGGTGTAATGGATATCCTCTCCTTTTGAATGCATGAAAATAATGATGATAATTGTAACTAACTGTCTAATCTTTGTGGAACACTTTATACTCACTCACTCATTCAACAGCTATTGAAGACTTACCATGTACTTTTCAGGCCACACTGTTTCTCCCTCTGCCATTGGAGGGCAAAATCAGCCATAGTCAAGACATTAAAAAATGAATCCGATTGCGTTACAATAAAACTTTATTTACAAAAACAGGGGGTCATAGTTTGTTGACCTCTGAAATAGGGTGAAAGGAACAAAGAGTTCAAGAAGGCCATCAATTTAAAATGAGATGATCAAGGTGAGACTCATTCTATCAAACACTAGAAGGATTACTCAGCCATAAAAAGGAATGAATTTGAGTCAGTTCTAGTGAGATGAATGAATCTAGAGCCTGTTACACAGAGTGAAGTAAGTCAGAAAGAGAAAAACAAATATCATATTAATATATTAACACATATATATGGAATCTAAGGGCTTCCCTGGTAGCTCAGCTGGTAAAGAATCCGCCAGCAAGGCAGGAGGCCCCAGTTTGTTTCCTGGGTCTGGACGATCCCCTGAAGAAGGGATAGGGTACCCACTCCAGTATTCTTGGGCTTCCCCGGTGATTCAGATGGTAAAGAATCCACCTGCAATGCGGGAAACTTGTGTTCGATCCCTGGGTTGGGAAGATCCCCTGGAGGAGGGCATGGCAACCCACTCCAGTGTTCTTGCCTGGAGCATCCCCATGGACAGAGAAGCCTGGTGGGCTACAGTCCATGGGATTGCAGAGTCGGACACTACTGAGCGACTAAGCACAGCACAGTATGGAATCTAAAAAATGGTAGTGATGAATCTATTTGCAGGGCAGGAATAGAGATGCGGATGTAGAGGACAGATTTGCAGACACAGTGGAGGAAGGAGAAGGTGCGACAATCGAGAGAATAGCATTGGCTTATATACATTACCATGCATAAAATAGGTGACTAGTGGGAAGCTTCTATATAGCACAAGGAGCTCAGCTCAGTGCTCCGTGACGACCTAGAGAGGTGGGATGGGTGGGGAGGAGCCTCAGGAGGGAGGGGATACATAGATACTTACGGCTGCCGATTCACGTTGTAAGGAGAAACCAATACCACAGTGCAAAGCAATTATCCTCCAATTAAAAATAAAGCAACTAGAAGGAGGTGAACAAGTCAGACACTTGGTCATAGACAGGAAGAGCATTCCAGGCAGAGGCAGCAGCCAGTGCCAAAGTCCTGTGGCATCACTGTGTCCAGTGTGTTTAGAAGCTCAGGAAGGAGACCAGTCTCATTAAAACAGAATGAGTGAGCTACTCCATTTCTGCTGCTACTGCTATTGCTAAGTCGCTTCAGTTGTGTCCAACTCCGTGCGACCCCACACACGGCAGCCCACCAGGCTCCTCCATCCCTGGGATTCTCCAGGCAAGAATACTGGAGTGGGCTGCCATTTCCTTAACCACTCTCAACTGGTCTCTCCAAGTCCTTTTCCTCTTTTCTCCTTTGTTTTCCCCTCGCTTAAATGAAGTATGTTTTATAACAATAGGTGAGGGCTCAGAAAGGGCTTCCCAGGTAGTTCTTGCGGTAAAGAACCCACCTGCCAGTGCAGGAGACATAAGAGACAACGATTCAACCTCTGGGTCAGGGAGAGACCCTGGAGGAGAGCAAGGCAACCGGCTCCAGTATTCTTGCCTGGAGAATCCCATGGACAGAGGAGCCTGGTAGGCTACAGTTTATAGGGTTGCATAAAGTTGAACAGGACTGAAGCAACTTAACACACACACTCACACACACACACACACACACACACACACGTGTTCAGAAAGGTAGCAATATTGACACGCGTTTTGTTTTGTTCCCATGAAAGTCTTGTTTCAACTCAGTGCTGAGAACTGGAATGACAGACCAATTCAAGAACACCAAGCCACAGGGGTTTCCTCTAAGAATCTTTCACCAATGCTTTTCTAATCCTCAGCCCAACTGGCAGAGTGAAGGCTTATAATCAAAAAGCAACTATAGAATACCGCCTCTTTATTCACTCGGCCTGTTTGTTCCTGTGTGTTTTTAAGAGGCCACGGACGGTAATACTTAACAAAACCAGAAGGCAGGGCTATTATTTCTAAATTGTATATAAACCTGTATTCTAGGAAGAACTCTCTAATTCTTGATCCTGATGTGCTGCAAAGGAGGAATCACTCGGGATACCATCAGAGCAAAGCTGATCTGTTCTCAAGCCCACGGGTTCACTCAGAAGGGCCTGAACACCTGTGTCTGTGAGTGAAACCCCATGTACACAAGTGAGCCTTGATGGAGTCGTGATACGCGCATAAGATTTTTTTTCACTTAATGTCTGATGGAGGCAGTTGGTAATGCAATGCAAGTACGGGAATAATAACTTTTAATTTATCCCTCATCTTGTTCCACAAAAATGAAAACGTTTTTGTTGTGAAAAGATGACACAGACACAAGATAGAGGGTGAAACAAAAGCCTGGGTAAGCCCAGGGTGGAGTCCACCTGCAGTACAGGAGAGGCAGGAGACACCGGTTCGATCCCAGTGTGGTCAGGAAGATCTCCCTGGAGGAGGGCATGGCAACCCACTCCGGCATTCTTGCCTGGAGAATCCCATGGACAGAAGAGCCTGGAGGGCTGCAGTCCAGAGGGTTACAAAGAGTCGGACCTGACTAACGCGACTGGTCACACATGCACACGTGAAAGACCACCCAACTCGGTGTCCTCTCAAGACTGGCCTCATCCCTTCCCCACCTGCATCTACACTTCAGCCCTCCTGGAATTTATCTTCCAGTTGTCAGGATGCTCGATGCTGCTCCCTTCTGGTCAGGAATGCCAGTGCCCCACCCCTCCAACCCCACCCCTGCACCTCAGGTCATTCCTACTCATCCGCAGGTCCAAAGGGCACTTCTTCAAATTAAGTCCAGTACCCCTGTTACACATGTCATGCTATAAAGCTTCCTTTCCTTCATCGCCCTTTTCAGTTTACACACTGACCTGTGTGATTAATGAATATCTGTCCCCTCCACTAAGCTGTAGGCTTCATGAGGACAGAAATCCTCTACTTGCACTCCCCATCATAGCTGGCACAGAAGGGGCGCTTCATAGATACCTGTTGGATAAAAGAAGCCTCCTGGGAGTCAAAGGAAAGAGAGAAATATGATACATTAAAGCATTTACAAAGTCAATGAGGAAAAGCAAACAAGTTTTCCAGGCAAAACACAGGTTTTCCTATGTTCTGAGTTTTGAGTAAATTTTCTCCCATAGGCCCTCAAAAACAGAGGATTGTGTAAATTTGCAGGATTGCCTGCAAATCTTTATGTTGATATAATAATACATTTTAAACAGCTGTCTCTTAAAGTATCCCTCAATATAGGCCTCTGCATGCATGCAAAGTCACTTTGGTCATGTCCAACTCTTTGTGACCCTATGGACTACAGTCTGCCAGGTTCCTTTGTCCATGGGATTCTCCAGGCAGGAATACTAGAGTGGGTTTCCATGCCTCCTCCCGACCTGGGGATCAAACTCACATTTCCCTGCATCTCCTGCATTGCAGGTGGATTCTTTACCCACTGAGCCACCTGGGAAGCCCAGTACATATATACCCCTTCTTTTTTTAATTTTCTTCCCATTTAGGTCACCACAGAGCATTGAGTAGAGTTCCCTGTGCTATACAGTAAGCTCTTATTAATTATCTGTTTTATACAGAGCAGTGTATATATGTCAATCCCAATCTCCCAGTTCATCCCACCCCACCCCATCCCCCCTTTCATGTGCTTATATTTGTCAATATAAATAATTAAGGGGAGCAGAACAAGGTGACCTATGAGTACAGGTTTCTCAGGGTTCTGGCTTAATGCAGAGGTAACATAATGTCAGTGAAACTGAGAGAGAGGGTTGCCTGTCCTTCGGGTCCTCTTCCCACAAATATTTCTTGCAGTCAGGATTAAAGTGTAAATAGACAGCAGAGAGCTGAAGGTTATATTCTCTGTGAACATAGAAAGGGCAAACCCACACTCATCCTCTGATGATCAGCTGGAAGGAGTATGATTATTCAGTTGACTGTTGCTCCGAAGGAAGCATGCATTCACCTGGAGAATTCTTCAGTTCCTCTCATTTGTTTGTGAAAGATGACAGTGGTTCATACTCCCCTCTTGTGGCCACTTCCAAGTTTACTGGCTTTCAGGCACACTACAGGAGCAGAGTAAGGCAAATGAGAAATCATATTCCTTTTCTCAAGTCAGGTAATCTTGGAATCACCCCATCAGTCATTCTAGAATGTCAGACCAATTTTTTTTTTAAGTGACAGGATGTTTAACAGCATCTTAAAACAGCATTTGAGTTAAAACTGGCAGAAGATTTGATGAAAATACATGAGAGGTCTGATCATTCCTTGTGTATTACCCTTCCTTAATCACATTTGGCTTATCTCAATTTGGGCTTCCTAGGTGGTGCAATGGTAAAGAATCTGCCTGTCAGTGCAGGAGATGCAAGTTCGATCCCTGGGTCAGGAAGATCCCCTGGAAGAGGAAATGGCAACCCACTCGAGTATTCTTGCCTGGGAAATCCCATGGACAGAGGAGCCTGGTGGGCTACAGTCCATGGGGTCACAAAGGGTTGGACACAACTGAGAGACTGAGCAAATGAGTACTTACATCTCAGTTTAGTCCCTTTAAGTGGCACAGCAGTCTATTTGGAATTTGGGGAGGGAAATCAGAAGAAATGGCCAAGTGGATGAAGCAAATGCATCACAAACGCTCATATTACAAATGTTTATTGAGTACTTGACACTGCAGGGCATCGGGGAAGTCAGTCAGTCGTATCTGACTCTGTGACCTGATGAACTGTAACCTACCAGGCTCCTCTGTCCATGGAATTTCCCAGGCAAGAATACTGGAGTGGGTTGCATTCCCTTCTACAAGGGATCTTCCCAACCCAGGGATCAAACCTGGGTCTCTGGCATTGCAGACAGATGCTTTACCATCTGAGCCATCAGGGAAGCCTGAGGTTACATTTAGAAAACAATCCTTGCTTTAAAATGTTACCCAGTAGGAGAGATACCCTGGTGGCTTAGATGGTAAAGAGTTTGCCTACAAAGTGGGAGACTCAGCTTCGATCCTTGGATCCAGAAGATCCCCTGGAGAAGGAAATGGCAGTCCACTCCAGTATTCTTGCCTGGGAAATCCCATGGGTAGAAGAATCTGGAGGGTTACAGTCGGACACAACTGAGTGAATTCGCTTTCACTTTCAGGGGAGACAGGGACTTATATACGTATAACTGTATCGCATGATGAAAAGTGATAGATTCCAAAGAAAAAAATTAAATTAATACTCTTCCCCTCTGACACAGGACAATACCAGAGATGAGAAGTGTTAGGGGCACAGTAATATGCTACGTCTTCTGAACCAACACATTCTAGTGCAGGACAAATATGGACAAAGGATTTACTCTGCATCAGATCTTCTAAGCATCTTATCAAAAATAGTATGCTATTCACTCCACACCTGTTAAGATGGCTGCTATCCAAAAAGAAAATAACAGAGACTTCCCTGGTGGTTCAGTGGTTAAGACCCTGCAGTCCCAGTGCAGGGGGCCCAGGTTCGATCCTTGGTCAAGGAATATCTCATGTGCACTGTTACACAGCCAAAAATAAATAAGTAAATACATTTTTAAAAGTGTGCAATTCTCTTTTTAAAAAAGAAAGGAAAAAAATAAAAAAAAAAAGAAAGGAAGTGTTTGCAAGGATGTGGGTAAATTGGAATCCTTGTGTACTATTGTTGAGAATGTAAAATGGAATACCTACTGTGGAAAACAGTATGGCAATTCCATTCCTCAAAAATACATAAATAAAATTGAATTACCGTATCAGCCAGCAGTTCTACTTCTGACTATATTACCAAAGTAATTGAAAGCAGGGATCAAAGAGATATTTGTATATCCATGTTCATAGCTGTAAAAATAAACAATAATAAAAATGTGGAAATAACCCAAGTGTCCATTGACAGATGCACAGATAAACGAAAATGTGATACAGATGTTCAACAGAATATTATCCAGCCATAAAAAGGAAGGGAATTCCGACATATGTGCCGACATGGATGAACCTTGAGGACGTTATGCTAAGTGAATTAAGTCAGTTACAAAAAAACCACAGTTACCACTGTGCAATTCCATTCATATGAGTTACTTAGAGTAGTCAGAACTGTACAGACAGAAAGTAGAATAGTAGTTCCAGGACTCTGAGGGATGAGAAGGGATAGGGGGCTATTGTTTAATGGGTAGAGGGTTTCAGTTTTACATGATGGAGAGTTACGGTGATGGATGGCCTAAAAAGTATTGAAAGTGTTAGTCACTGAATCTGACTCTTTGCGACCCCATGGACTGTAGCCCACCAGGCTCCTCTGTCCATGGGATTTCCCAGGCAAAAATACTGCCATTCCCTTCTCCAGGGGATCTTCCCAACCCAGGGATCGAACCCAGTTCTCCTGCACTGCAGGTGAATTCCTTACTGTCTGAAAGTGAAAGTCACTCAATCCTGTCCGACTCTTTGCGTCCCCATAGACTATATAGTCCATGGAATTCTCCAGGCCAGAATACTGGAGTGGGTAGCCATTCCCTTTGATCAATATTTAATAAGCACATAAAGTTTCAGATTTTTGACTTCTCTTTAAAACAATAAAATTATCTGGCAACACTGGACATTTATTCCCCCATGGGAATAAGAATGCAGTAGTAGAACGACAGATGACTGTTTTTAGATCAGGGGTCCCCAACCTCCAAAATCTAATGCCTGATGATCTTAGGTGGAGCTGATGTAATCATAATGTAAATAAGATGCACAGTAAATATAATGTGCTTGAATCATCCCCAAACCATCCCCCAACCCTGGTCCATAGAAAAATTGTCTTGCATGAAGCTGGTCCCTGGTGCCAAAAAAGGTTGGGGACCGCTGCTTTAGATGGATCATCCTTTACAGTTCCCAAGTCCCAAGCACTTCCTCTTGTCTTCCTGACACAGGGCCCAATGTCAGCTGCCAGTCATCATTATCCTGAGTGTGTTGTTTTCTTGCTTCTGACCTTCTCCATTCTTGTGTCCTCCCTGGCCCCTGTGGGCAACTACATCTGTGAATGTGAGTCCAGAGGGAGAGAAGAGTTGGCTGTGAGGTGACCAGTTCTTCCAATCAGGAAGGTGATCACAGGAATGAAGAAGAAGTTCATGTGCTAAAAATACTTATCCTGCTGTTTTTCACTGAATCTCAAACTATTAACATATAACCTAAGAAAAGCTGACAAAATGGAACAAAAACCTTGTAATTAAGAAAAATTTGACTACATTTCTTCAGAAAAGCAACTATAATGTTTTCAGAAAGTTTTCTGACCTTGTTCCTTTATATAAGTTTTAGAGTAATGAATGCTGTTAGATATTAGAAAAGGTGTATGGATTCATTACATATTCTAATGTGTTGTCTATAGATTATAAGATAAAATCAAGCATGTGCCTGCTGATACTTTTTAAGTTGACCTGTCTTTATACTTAGAAATGTCTCTTAATAGTAGGCTTTCCTGGTGGCTCAGATGGTAAAGAATCTGCCTGCAATGCAGGGAACCTGTGTTCAATCCCTGGGTTGGGAAGATACCCTGAAGGAAATGGCAACCCACTCCAGAATTCTTGCCTGGAGAATTCCATGGATAGAAGAGCCTGGCAGGCTCTAGTCCATGGGGTCACAAAGAGATGGACATGACTGACTATCACTCATATATATTAAAAAGAGTTCAACAGGAAAACATAAAAGACTCAATCTCTCCAACCATGAATTATTATAGTCAATTGAGTGTGTGTGTGTGTGTGTGTGTGTGCATGCACTGTCATGTCTCACTCTTTGCAGCCTCATGTACTGTATTGTAACCTGCCAGGTTCCTCTGTTCATGGAATTTTCCAGGCAAGAATACTGGAGTGGGTTGCCATTTCCTACTCTAAGGGCTCTTCCTGAGTCAGGGGTTGAACCCACGTCTCCTGTTTGGCACGTGGATTCTTTACTACTGTGCCACCTGGGAAAGTGATGAAAGTGAAAGTCACTCAGTCATGTCCAACTCTTTGTGGCCCCATGGACTATATAATCCATGGAATTCTCCAGGCCAGAATACTGGAGTGGGTAGCTGTTCCCTTCTCCAGGGGATCTTCCCAACCCAAGGATAGAACCCAGGTCTCTCACATTGCAGGCAGATTCTCTACCAGCTGAGCCATCAGAGAAGCCCAAGAATAGTGGAGTGGGTACCCTATCCCTTCTCCAGCGGATCTTCCCCACCCAGGAATCAAACCCAGGTCTCCCGCATTGCAGGCAGATTCTTTACCAACTGAGCCACCTGGGAAGCTTCAGTCAATTGATTACACTACAATAAATTGTATGTTTTTAAGCATGAGATGTGCTTTAGTCAATTGTTGAGGCTCTTTAGTCAAGGGTGCAAAACTGACTCTTGGGAGAGGTAAAAAATCCTATTCTTTTTTGTATATAAAACAAAATTATGGATAGAATACATAAATGCATGTCCAGTGTAGCTATGATATTACAGTTTCGTGAAGTGGAAGAGCAGAGGCACTCAGGAAAGCAGTTTCAGAGGGCCTTTGGCAGAGTGACAGTAAAGAAGAAACGTTGAGAACTACTAGACTAGAAAGAACAGGCATTGTTCAAATCACCCATGGTGTCTCCACTTGAGTTGCCAGCCAGTTAACGCCAGTGCAGACTCTGAGCTGTCTGTGCTTAGTTGCCCAGTTGTGTCCGATTCTTTGAGACCCCATGGACTGTAGCCAGCTAGGCTCCTCTGTCCATGAGATTCTCCAGGCAAGAATACTGGAGTAGGTTGTCATGCCCTCCTCCAGGGCATTGAACCCAGGCCTCCTGCATTGCAGGTGGATTCTTTACCATCTGAGCCACCAGGAAGGCCTTCTGATCAGTCCTGATCAGGCTCTCTCATCATTTGCTAGAGATGGAGCCTCAGTTGTAGCACTGCCAATGCTCATGTGTACAACCAACCCACGTGACATCTCTCTAGCAACCCCAGTGCTCTTCCACGACTGAATTATTGACAAAAATACAAATGCCCTTGCTCAAAACCAAGAAGAAAACACACGCACTGGAGCACATTTCCAGAACAGGATTGAATTATTACACAAACAGGACTTCTCAGTCTAAAACAGCTTGCTCTGGGAACTAGACAGTACAGCCAAAAACGCATCAGACAGATTGAGAGGAGGGCGGGCTTTGGCGAAGAACAGCAAAATGACCTCACCCCTGAGATAGCCTGAGCATAAACTTCAGTCCTGGTGAGCAAGACACATCCTGTGAGTCAAATGCACAGAAATGTGAAGTCCAGCTGCACCTCACTTGGACAAGAGATCTGAACACCGAATGTTTGACACATTGCGTTGTGTGTCTAGCCCAAAGTGGGATCAGGATGAGAGCAGCTCACACTGCTAGTACAGGGCCACCCAGATTCCCCCAAACTCAATGAGGGCTCTGTCTGAGAAAAGACAACAACCCAGGCCTCCAGGGACGGATGTGAGCAGCTGCTGTGTTTGTAGAGCTTAACTGAAAGGATGTGTTTTAGCCCTCTGCCTGAAAGCCATCATCCTTCAGAGGGTTTATTAGCAGTTTTTGTGAAAAGAGAGGGCATTCTAGTCTCTACTGCAGAAGGCTCCATGACACTTCCAGCAGCATCCAGCTTCCTTATTGGTGGCTTCACCATTCATTTATTCCCCAAATAAATCCACCACAGTTTATTATTATTATTAATTTATTGCTCCTATTCCAGTCATGCATTAGACAAAGCATTATGCAGACATCATCTCTTCCTCAGAATTACCCTATGAGGTAGGTATCGGGTTGGCCAAAAAGTTCTTTTGGGTTTTTCTGCACCATCTTATGGAAAACCTTGAGCTACATTTCAGGGCAACCCATTATTATTAACATCTTCATTTGACAGATGAGGACCTGAAGACACAGAGAGGTTAAGTAACTCCCTCAAGGTCACACAGCTAGCAAGCAGCTAGGACTTGAAGTCAAGTCCGTCAGACTCATCAATTCTCTACAGTACTTCATCCTGGGAGAAGAAGGATTTTCAATACATGCTCCACCACCTGAGAGCCGGATTGGTATCAATCATATTGAAGGTAGCAGCACTTGTTTCTGGTGATATTCAGTCACGTCAGTGATTAGAAATATCCTGTAGGCCTTTTTAATGTCCTTTGATAATCTGGCATCTGATAGGGAAGTCAGCACAAAAGAATGAAGGCAGAAGAAAATGACAGGCATTGAATTTCAACTTTTAATGTCCTTCAATTTAGAATTTACCAATTTTGAATCAAATCACTGGATTTATGTATCTATGGGTAACTTTTTAGACTGGGACTCAGACATGGGTCTTGCATCTTAGTAACAAATTTAACAATTATGTTAATAGTCAAGTACTATCAGACTGGGTCCTTTAGGAATCTTTCAGTGGTGATTAAAACTTCTCAGGGGACAAAAAAAAAAAAGAGAAAAGATTTCTCGCTATTGTGATGAAGGACTTCAGAAACACAAAAATGGAGACAGACACTTAACTACTAAATGAAAACCATCTGCTCACATGCAGGTGCAAAAATATCATCATGAGCTGGGCGGCATAAAAAACAGCTGTGGATTTTGATTAAGCTGAGAATAACCTTAAGCAATTACAGAGGACAAAAATATGTATGAAATTCTCCTGTTTCCTTCATCAGGCCATTGCAGCTTCACTCTTTTGAATTTCAACTTTAGTCTTTAAACTCAGCTCTCTAGAACAGAGATGCAGACATAGAGAGTGGACACGTAGCCACAAGGTGGGGAAGGGGAGGGTGGGAGGAACTGGGAGATGAAGACTGACCTAGGCACACTACCATATGTAAAATAGACGGCTAGTGGGAACCTGCTACAAAGCCCAGGGAGCTCAGCTCGATGCTCTGTGTTGAGCTAGAGGCATGGGATGGAGCAGAGGCGGGGAGGTCCCAGAGGGAGGGCATACATGTATACAGTCAGCTTGATCTCCTGAAGGAGATCAACCCTGAATATTCATTGGAAGGACTGACGTGAAAGCTGAAGATACTTTGAACACCTGATGCAAAGAGCTGACTCATTGGAAAAGACCCTGATGCTGGGAAAGATTGAAGGCAGGAGGAGAAAGGGATGACAGAGGTTGAGATGGTTGCATGGCATCACTGCCTTAAAGGACATGGACGTGAGCAAACCCCAGGAGATAGTGGAGGACAGGGAGGCCTGGTGTGCTGCCTGGGGTCCCAAAGAGTTGGACACAACTTAGCAACTGAACAACAACATAGCTGGTTCACTTTGCTATATAGCCGAAACAACACAACATAGTAAAACAGTTATACTCCAATAGTAAAACAAGAAAAGAAAAGCGGAGCCTTCCACCTGAAAGTTACACACAATCATTATTTTCCTTATGTCTTCAAAGACTTCTCACATGTTCCCAGATTCTCAGTAATCACATCTTCAACTTTGTAATCTCTTGCATGGCTCATCGGGGGTCATCCACTGTCTGGGAAGCTACTTGAGGTGGGTCCTGCTCTGAGACCCATGACTGGGTCACCAGCCATTGCCCCCTCCTATTTAGCTCCTATTTAGTGCCCCTCTTGGGCACCACTGAGCCACCAACCTCACCAAGCCCTCTGCCTCTGCCCAGCACTGTCGCTGCTAGTCGACATCACTATTGCCATCACCCCAAGGGTCTACACTGCACACTGTTGCTGGAGCCAATGAGATGCTCCAAGTAGCTCCATGTGCTCTGGAGTCATCCATACACCAGAGCCTGCCATGCCTTGCTTGACCCTGAGTCACGTGGTATGCAAGCGGGACTGCTTATCAAATCAAGAGACTTAATTAAATAGCTTGTTCCATTTAAACCTAGTGTCCCCCTCTTCCCAGAGCACACTTGAGTCCACTGAAGACTGGCTTAGGGTCAAATATAAAAGAAATAAACTATCCCACCACTCCACAGGCTAGATTATTGAGCTAATCTTATCTCCCTGGTTTCCTGTTCCCTTAGAATGAGTCTTTCCCAAGAAGTCCTTAGTTCTTCCCAGAGGATCCATCCCACTCATCCTGCAGGCATGCCCAAATTTTTCAGTTGTGCATACAACTAGGGGCCAACTGAACCACAGAATAGATATCAAAATTTAATTGCAAATAAGAATTACATTTTTTTTGGAGTTTTGCTAATATCAAAACGGAAGGATAAAAACCAAACTATCACAGATTGTTACTGTCTCATAGAATCTTTTACTTAACTAGACTTTAACATTTTTCCATTACCTATCCACCTTAATGACGTTGTAGTAAACAGCAAAAAGAAGTGTGATATTGTAAGCATCCTCTAAGGGTACCATTTGCTGCTCTATATAGTGCCTTATATATTTTTCTGAAATTTTTTTACCCTATGAGTTTTACCATTCATCATAGTTTCCACATTCCTTTAGTTAAACCGGAAGTTTATGGTTAAATTGCAACCCACCTTGTAGTGGGTCGAGTTGTGTTCCTCAAAAAGATACATTCAGGACCTCCCTGGTGGTTCAGTGGTTGAGAATCTGCTTTGCAAAGCAGGGAATGCCAAGTTCGATCCCTGGTCAAGAAATTAAGATCTCACATGCCATGGGAAACTAAGCCTGTGTCCTGCAACAAAGCCTGGGCCAGTGCAGCCAACATTTTTTTAAAAAAGATATATTCAAACAATTGGTCAATAAAATATGGACAAAAGTGATGTGTGTCACACCCTGGCAGAAACTTTAAGAACTAAGCAGAGTTTCATCATTGATCCTATGTATAAAATAGGTAACTACTGAGAACCTGCTGCTACTCAGTGGTGACCCAAATGGGAAGAAAAAAGAGGGAAATATATGTATATGTATAGCTGATTCACTTTGTTGTACAGCACAACCCTGTAAAGCAATTATACTCCAATAAAAATTGATTGAAAAAAAGAACTGAGCATAGTTTGCCATACTTCTTCCTCCTCTTTCTGTGTTGGTCCACCCGAATCCTGGAGTAAAAACAATGCAGAGCAGAATTTCCACAGAGCACAATAAACTTCATGGCAGATAGACGGGAAACTGTGACGGACTTTATTTTGGGGGGCTCCAAAATCACTGCAGATGGTGACTGCAGCCATGAAATTAAAAGACACTTGCCACTTGGAAGAAAAGTTATAACCAACCTAGACAGCATATTAAAAAGGAGAGACATCACTTTGCCCACAAAATCCTGTCTAGTCAAAGCTATGATTTTTCCAGTAGTCATGTATGGATGTTGAGAGTTGGACTATTAAGAAAGCTGAGGGCTGAAGAATTGATGCTTTTGAACTGTGGTGCTGGAGAAGACTCTTGAGAGTCCCTTGGATTGCCAGGAGATCCAACAAGTCCATCCTAAAGGAAATCAGTCCTGAATATTCCACTGGAAGGACTGATGCTGAAGCTGAAACTCCAATACTTTGGCCACCCGATATGAAGAACTAACTCATTGGAAAAGACCCTGATGCTAGGAAAGACTGAAGGCAGGAGGAGAAGGGAATGACAGAGGATGAGATGGTTGGATGGCATCACCAACTCAATGGACATGAATTTGAGTAAACTCCGGGAGTTGGTGATGGACAGGGAGGTCTGGTGCGCTGCAGTCCATGAGGTCTCAAAGAGTTGGACACAAATGAACAACTGAACTGAACTGAACAATCAACGCGGAGTAGGGATGAAAACAAAACATTTGTTGTAGGCCCCTGACTTTCTGAAGTTCTTTTGTTATTTCAGCATAATCTGTCTTGATAGATGTATTTTATGTTTTTGCCTTCCTACTCTTTCTAATCTTCTAGAGCTCCTTTCTACCTAATGATAAAAGAGCCAAATTGCTTAGCCTGACATACAAAATTCACCCAACCCTAACCACTCTTCCTCTTTAGATTTTTTTTTTTTTTGCTTTGAGTTATAAGGAGAAAGATGGCAATTAATCACATTCAGCACATGATATTTAGCAAAATACTTTGCATATTTGCAACTGTCTTACTTTTTAATTACTTCTGTCAGTCAAGCCTCTGCTTAAGACCTAATAAAGGGTGTGACTAAGCCCATGGGTGTGCTGGGCCAGGGGAGGATGGCTACAGCAACATCTGCAAGTATCCATAGTCAGGAATTGACCCCACATCTGAGACATTGGAAAAACCAATTCAACGTCTCAGCACAGTCATCTCATTTCTAAAACAGGCATTTAATATCTACTGGGCTATTATGAAGATAAAATGTAAAACAGAATGTTTAGTGTTAGTCACTCAGTCATATCTGATTCTTTGGGACCCTATAGACTGTAGCCTATCAGGCTCCTCTGTCCATGGAATTCTCAAGGCAAGAATACTGCAGTGAGTAGCCAGTCTCTCCTCCAGGGGAATCTTCCCAACCCAGGGATCGTACTTGGATCTTCTGCACTGCAGGTGGATTCTTTATCGTCTGAGCCACCAGGGAAGCCGTAGGAAAATAGAAAATAGTGATGGAATAAGTAAAGAAAAACTATATTCTCTAATTCAATAAAAAAGTACAAAGATGAGAAAGAAAAATTAACTGAATGAGTTGATAACCAAGACAGAACTGAGAGATCTGAAATGGTTTGGTGTCAGGATATGATGGTAGTGCAGAGGAATGGAGGAAATTCCATAGAAAGAGGTCAGAGACTAAGCCAGAATTGAGAAATGAGTGTGGTTCTCAGAAGTAAGGCCCATAAAGAAATACATTTTAAAAAGTCTGAAAAATACATGGGATGCTATGGACTGAATGATGTCCCCCCCATATTCATATGTTGAAGCCCTAAACCCCAATGTGACTGGATTTGGAGAAATAGCCTTAACAGGTTATTTCAACTAAGGTGAAATGAAGTCAAAGGGTGGGACCCTAATCCAACAGGTCCAGCACCCTCATAAAACATGGAAGGGGTCACAGGGGTGTTTGAGAGTAGAAAAAAAGAAGATAAAGTGAGGACACAATGAGAAGACAGCCATCTACAAGGTAAGGAGAAAAGCGTCAGGAGAAACCAGCCAGGCGGCACCTTGGTCTTGGACTTCCAGCCTCCAAGACGTAAAGAAGGCTGAGCACCAAGGAACTGATGCTTTAGAATTGTGGTGCTGGGAAAGACTCGTGAGAGTCCCTTGGACAGCAAGGAGATCAAACCAGTCCATCCTAAAGGAAATCAACCGTGAACATTCATTGGAAGGACTGTTGTTGAAGTGCCAATGCTTTGGCCACCTGATGTGAAGCGCCAACTCATTGGAAAAGACCCTGATGTTGGGAAAGATTGAAGGTAAAAGGAGAAGGGGGTGCAGAAGATGAAATGGTTAGATAGCATCACCAAGTCAATGGACATGCATTTGAGCAAACTCCAAGAGATAGTGGAGGCAGAGGAGCTTGATAAGCTGCAGTCCATGGGATCACAAAGAGTCAGACACGACCTAGCAACTGAACAATGACAAAGCTTCCCAGCGTGTGTACTTTGTTATGGTGACCCTAGAAAAGTAACACAGGGCATCAGCAAGCAGAAGGTCCTACAGACTAGGTCTCAGCCGAAATAATCATCGACACTGTTTTCACTACATCTTCCCTTCATCCAGACTCACTTCCTACCTGGGACTTTCCACTCTGTGAAATAAAATTCCTATTTTATGGGACGACAAGAAAAATTTAAACATAAACACTTCTTCTCTGCCCTTCGTTCTCCTCTCTCCCTCACAGTGCACTGTGTATCTGATTATACATGGACCAGCCCTCCCCCATCAGCAGGATTACCTGCTCAACCATAAAGAGCGATGTTCTCTTAGCATCAATACAACAACTTCTTTAAAAAATCACATTCCTTCTTGATCTTGTGCAGGGTCACATGAACCACCATGAAGACACTCAGATCTGGAGTAGGTAAACTGTCAGTAATAATGTCATCTGATCAAACTATGAGTCTGTTTGTGCTTATATTTAAAATGGATAACCAACAAGGACCTATTGTATCACACAGGGGACTCTGCTCAGTATTCTGTAATAACCTAAGTGGGAAAAGAATTTGAAAAAGAGTAGATACATGTGTAAACATAACTAAATCATTTTGCTGTATACCTGAATATAACACAGCATTGTTAATAAATTATATTCCAATATAAAATAAATTTTTAAAAATATTATGTCATTTGATGTACAGCCCTCTCTCTCAAAAAACTTATATAACCGTGCTTTGACTTCTAATGGATGGAGCAAGTCTCAGAGCTTGCTGAGCTGTTCTTCCTGGGCTATAATCCTCAAATCTGGCTCTATTGAAATTTTCCTTTTTTTCCTTAGGTCAGCTGATCAATTGTTCATCGACAACTTGTCCAAGGTAACCATGCCCTCTTCTGACAATGAGTGTACTCTTGACCCTTAGGTTCCTAAGACGCAGGAACTATGACATTTCTCTCCTATCACCCAGAGATTTGTGCTGTGTATAACAAAAGGACTTATCTGATGCTTGAGGACTGGTGAATATGTTCCGTGGTCCTTAACCTGAATCAAAGGTTCTTAACTTCAGGGAGGTTCATGGATGAACTTTAGGAGTTTGGCCACAGCTTTCACTAGGGTAAAGGGGAGTCCTAGAATTAAAAGCTTGAAAAACCACCAACTTTGAAAAAACACTTCAAGGGTCTGACTTTTGTTGGAGCCTTCTGACCGAAGCTGATTTTATGTGGGTCAGTTCATATGCAGGAATGTAATAAGCTCCTTTTTATCAAAGTTCTCCCATCACATTTAGATAATGGATAAGTGTCTAAATCCATGCCACAGCTCCATCTGTTAGCGTGGTATTGGAGTAGGCTTATTGTCCTCAGCTTCATGAGCTGTAAACTATTTTAGAAACAACAATTTTAGAAACAATTAGTTTGGATATCTGCCCATAAACATTTCCAAAATAAAGTCATACTTAGATACTGTGGATTCAAGGTTAAAAATACACACATTCTCTCTTTTCTCTGTTATCTAATTGTAAGAAATGCAATGGGTCTTTTTAATCACTTAGATTAATAAGACCTAGAGCAAAATCCTGTATAACTGACAGTCAAAATTCTCAAGCTTTGCCACCTACAAATTCCTTAGGTACATATTTACATTTGAGAGATAAATCCAGTTTACTCTAACCAAGTTATTTGTTATGTTAACAGATTTCTGTAGGAAATTTTATTAGGATCATTTTGTAAAAACATAAAATATCAATTTTAATATTAGAAAAAATACTTTTCTTGGTCAAATCTTTTCCCCACAGCCCTCCAGCTGAAACTTTCCCTACGTTCTCAATGAATTGATATAATTACCTGAAACCAATCTCATGAAGACATGTCAGACAAACGGGGAATGTTGTTATAAGAAGTTAACACTTTAGGTCCCAGAGAAAATTTTCTTTAGCCTTTCCAGGTAAAATCTTCGGTAAAGCTCGTGCTTCAGTAACGCTTGTCCTATGTACCCTGTAGGGCTTCCCAGGTGGCGCTAGTGGTAAAGAACCTGCCTGCCAATGAATTAAGAGACATGGTTCCTTCCCTGGGTTGGAAAGATCCCCTGGAGGAGGGAATGGCCACCCACTCTGGTATCCTTGCCTGGAGAGATATCCCGTGGACAGAGGAGCCTGGAGGGCTACAGTCCATGGGGTCGCAAGAGTTGGACATGACTGAGGTGACTTAGCTCACACACGCGTACCCTGGAAGAGTCCCACCACACCTGAGGTCCTCAGAGCCTTTGAAGAAACGGTGCCCATGTCTCCCACACTTCTCAGACCCAGATGTGTGAAGAGGCAGAGGAGAACCAGAGTTTAACACAGCCCACCCCTTTGATCCTTCTCTGAGGAGACTGCTCACACCCCAGACCTTGGCTAAGGAAAAACATCCCATTGTCTGAGGCAAAAGGACATCACGTCATTTCATCCTGCGCCTGGCAAGGCAGTTTGGAACAAGCGATCCTGATTGCAGAGACATTGAGACAGTTCCCAGCTGCACCGTGACTTGTTTGCAGTTCCTAGGCAACTTGCCCAGTTTCCTCTGCTCCCAAATTTTCCCAACTGCAAAACTGAGATAATTCTTATTACCTTTCTCTTGCAGTGATCTGAAAAATAAATAGGGCCAATGTTTCTAAAGTGACTAAAGACAATTGTCTGAGGGCGTATTTGCCTAGAATTACAGGTGGGGTTTTTCTTTCTTTTTGATAATGTTGTTTGCCTTTTGTGCCAATTTTGGCATAAACGTAGTAAAATTTAAAGCTACTTTAAACTCTGACCTACCTAATGTTAATGGAACGTTCACATTATGCCAAACACTGTGCTAGGCACATGGAGAAAACACAGAGACATGTTCCCACCCTCAGGGACCTCGCAGCTCATGGAGAAGGAAGTGTTAGAGCCTAGATATTGAGTAGCGTCAGTCAGCAAGGTAGCTGGGTTGGAATCCTGCTCCACATTCTACAAGCTAGAGACCCTGGAAAAGTCACTCAGTTTCACCAAGCTCCCGTCTCCTTGTGTAAAGCATAATCACTAACATTTGAGGGTCTATTGGGTGGCAAGAGGTATTTACCTACTTAGGATGTAGAACAGCCATCTGAGATGGACACTATTATTATCTCCTTATCTGTATGCCCATCTTATAGATAAGGATTCTGAATCATAGAGACTTTATTTGACTCATCCCAGGTCATACACAGTTAGGAACCAATGTGCAAACCCACGTGGTGTGGCCTCAAACGTGCAGACTTTCCCACCAAACCACACTATCATCGAACAGACGTGATGGTCACTTCATGTAGACTGGGCAGGATCAACTGAGACGGATGCATAAAGAACTGTTAACCAATGTCTGACACATAACAAATGTTCAATAAACGCAGAAGTTGCAGTGGAAGAGATGAAACACATATGGAAGTAATGGAAATGGTAAGTCTATTTCATGGGAAAGCTCCCTCTTACAGATCAATCATTATACAGGGGGTTATGGTAGGGAGTTCTGTTGTGGAAAGAAGGGTTTATGAACTGCAACATTTCTGGATCAACATATAAGTGATCCAGACAATGAAGGAATAGTGCTTCATATATATGTAAATTTCTGAAGGTCATCTTTTGAAAAGGTTAAAGTACCTGCAATATCCTGCTGTTACTAAATTCAGACGCATTCGTGAGAACAGTTTTTGCACAGGAGACGTAAAAAATGCATCTACTACGATTATTCTTTCCCCTTCCTTAACCCCCATCCCCCCTCCAAGTTCCTTTAGGAAGAAACCACAGCATGGAGTCTCTTTTCAGTCTCTTTTAAAATTAAAAAACTCCCAAAAAGAGATCCTGCTTGTAAAACCTTTTAGAGTTGTTTGAAAAAGAGAAGGGGGGGGGGGGGGGGGGGGAAAGGCGCATAAGGAGCCAAGTGCTTATATTCTGGCCAAGTTATGAGCCTCTGAGAACAAGAGCTTGAGGGGAGGACAGTTAACCCCATTCTCTCGGGCAGAGTGAGCTCCTTCCCGCGGGTCTGCACTGCCTGTGACGCTCAGCGCACCCTCACCCTCCTCGGGAGAGGCTGGACCGCCGGAGAACTGCGGGAATCCGCAACAACAAAAAAAAACGATGACAGTCTGAAATACGTCCCAGTGCCAACCTCCGAATTCGTCTGTCACCTCAGACCCTGACGAGCTGACAGAGCAGCAGAATTTCAACTCCAATAGACCTGAATGTGTTTCTGGGCAAAGAAGCAGAGCTAAACAAGGAGAGAGATTTAAAGAACATTGGGCATTTGTCAAACTTATTTCCAGGCTGTGTGCAAAGACAGGATTCAGCTGCAATTTTCTCCCACGGCTCTGGGTCCAGCCACCTACCTGAAGGTAAATTTTAAGAAGTTTACTGTATTGGCTTAATTGTATTTGTTAACCTAGTTTGCATGATCAGATAGAGAGGTCTAATATTTTTGCCTAATACAAAGCCACTCGTTAACAACAACAATGAAAAAAAAAATCCTTTTGCATGATTTACAGAAAAACTACTTACTAGGGAATTTTAACACTAGAAGTCATGTTTCCTTTCCTTCCCCATGGTTAAAGAGCAAATACTAATAAATGATGCTTACAAATGTAAAAATATTGTTGGCCAGACTAGCATTCAGATCTTGGTGAAGTCTGAAATCCTGAAATGTGTTTTGCAGAAATACTTGACTAACTGTATTAAATAAACCAAAAGAAAAGTGGTTGTTAAAAATAAACTTTCAAATCAAAGTAATTTGGGTGTTTTCCCTGTTTAAATTATCTAAAGTTATTCAGTCATCACCACTTTCCCAGTCTTTTACCTAATAGCAATGTAGAAATGGAACATTTTGCTTCTCCAAAAGATAAGAAAATTTCTATAGTATTATATTCATCTTTGATCGCTTCTTTAGTTATTGTGAATATTTTTTTTCCTGATTCCCTTTTAGAGTTTTCTGACTCATTGTCTCTTGTCTCCTTCCATTATTTTTTTAGGATGCATACTCACATACACAAAATTCCTAATTCCTAATAATGTTTTATTTAGGAAGAGATAAAAGGGGAAGGGAATCAAAGAGCTAAAAAATTATCATAACTCCTATATTGTGAGGTACCTTCATTTCTGACTCTGTCTTCTAAAATAAAACAATAATGCAAGCCATGCTTCCTCATTCCTCCTGGGAATTAGAGGTCGCCCTGCAGGAGAAAGCCGTGCTTTCAACTGCAGATCAACGCTGTTGATCTATAACCAAGAGGTCTTGCGGAGAGTGTATCCCTTTCGAACTGCCATTAATCTGCAAAGAGGTTAAATATGTCACCTTGGCATTATATCCGAGCTCCCCTCTGGCCCAGGGCCTAAGTACACTGAATAGAAATGTTCACTTGGTCCAACTCAGCAGAAATCTTCTTTTTTATTCTCCCCTTTCTCATGGATATCAGTCTTTTTCAGTTCACAGCTTATTCAGCTCAGCCCTGATGGTTATGACTATCATTCACTATGACTATTTAAAAAAAAGGACACCCCTTTCAGGAAATATTTAAGTTTATATTTCTGTCCATTCAGTAAGAGCCAGCAAAGCACAGAAGTCTGTTTCATCTACTGACCATCCAGTGCTGCTTTCCACATTTTGGAAAAGAATATATATATGTTATTAATCAATCTTGTTTATTTTCTTTCAGGGAATTTTTGTACAGCCATTTAGCAATTCAAGTCCTGGGCTTTCTTTTCCAGATCCTTTGGTGTTTAATCCCCAATAGGCACTCAGGCACAGTTTTACTTATCAACTAAGTAAAAATAATAAATAGTGATGACAGAAATGAAATGAATAGTGATGTGTCTAGACAGTTTCAAACATTTTTCATTTCATTTCCTCTCAACTGCTTATTTTTATTCAATTGATCTGTAATATAAAACATTGCTATCTTATTTAAATTTAGCACAAGGTCCAGAATGTGTATTGAATCTTTTTCCCCCAAGAATATAAGTGACTAATTTTCAGACTCCACATATCATTTTGGAACAACCTCTAGTGAAGGAGAAGGAAGCCCCAAAAATTCAGAGGAACTTCCCCTGTAGGCCTGGATGTCCAATTAGGCTAGGAACTGGTTCACACAAGGCCCACAGAGCATCTTCTCCCAAGGGCTGTGCTTGCAATGGTGGTACCACCTGAGGCTAGCCTGATTTTTATCTTGGGCATTAAAAAATGGTCAGAAGTCTGGGGAATAGAGTGTGTGGTATGGTCTTGACTGATTGTAGGGAGATAGTGTAATAAAGTGAGTAAGATCATGGGCTCTTTAAACATACAGATCTGGTTTACATCTGGCCTTTACCAGGGTCTGTGACTTTGTGAAAATAACTGTTTGATCCTCAGTGCCCTCATTTGTGGAAATCGGGATCTTAAAATTAGTTACTGCCTTAGCAATCTGTTGTGAGAATTGAGAGGAAGTTAGCTATGCCTGATATATTTGAATCAATCTATCGATCATAGCTAATATGAATGGAACTCTGTAGAAAGGAAATTTACTCTAGCTTTTCCCTCAGGGTTTCTTCCTTGTAGTTACACACTTGCTGTAAAATAAAATGTCAATGCCAGGTCTATGCCTAGAAGAGTAGGTAGATCATGGGTTTCAGTGTCTTACATGCCTGAGTTTAAATCCTGACTTCTGCCTCTTACAGGCTATGCGAGCTTGTGGGGTCACATCACACCTTCTGGACTGAATTTACCCATCTATTAAGCAAATAGTGATAATAATGCTTACACTAGGGTGGTTGTAGAATTTAAATAAGGTGTTTTTTTTTAATGTCAGGTACCTCACCTGGCAGAATACTAGACACAGAGTGAAGAAGTTTTTAATTCATTTTTATTGAAACATAGTTGCTTTGCAATGCTGTGTTAGCTTCTCCCGCATAGCAAAAGAAATCAACCGTATGCATACATATATCCCCTCCTTTCAGATTTTCCTTCTATTCAGGTCACCGCAGTGTGCTAAGTAGAGTTCCCTGTGCTATATAGTATGTCCCCATCAATTGTCTGTTTTATACGTAATATCAATATTGTATACGGGTCAACCCCAATCTAGTGAGAAAGTGTTTGATTACACACTTGGAATAATTTTTCTTGCAGTAAAATTGGGGGTCAAGAAAAAAATATTCTTTGAATTTTCTTTTGATTCAAGGAAATGGAAAAATAAATAAATCTGACCCCTAGTGAATTCCCTTGGGTGTATGTGGGTGGGTGGGGGGAGAAGCTCAGCATAAAGTATTACTGCTTTACCAATTAGTTGCTTCATAATGGCCAAGTCAAGTGAAACCAAAGTGAGCTTTCTGTTTCAGATTGCTGTTAAGAGGGGTGAGACGAAATGGGGCTTTGTGTTCAAATCTGTTTTATTGGCTACTTGGACAGGAGAGAAGGCCCCAACATTTCTCCTTTCTTATCTTTTCTAAAGGCAAGAATAGGAGTTTTGACTTGCTCTTGGGGTTGTTTTTTTTTTTTTTTTTTCCTTGCTCTCTCTAACTGAAATTCACACGCCAGGGTCTGGGTTTTGTTTTTTGTTTTTGTAAACCTCTCCCCTATGTTCCTAGGACCGAAATGTCAGCTGCTTTTTCTGGCTACATGCAGCAGGAGCCTCCTGTCGTCATAGCAATGAAAGCGTATAGAGAGACTCGAGTTTCACAACCCTCTCTGTGAAATCACTCTTAGTCGGCTTTAAAAAGCCTTCTTTAGAAATGGAGCCTCCCGTCCTGGCTTCTTTCCTTCCTATTATGCAACCAACTTATGTACACCAGTGGCAGTAGCCAAACATTTCCTTTAAAGAGTCAATGAATGGATGTAAAGACAATGAACAAGAAAGTTACTAAATGGTGACCATTTTACTGTGGAGTGCAGGGAACAACCACCGGGAAGGCCAAGGAGGAAAAAAAAAAGCAAGGAAAAAAAAAAGCAAGGACCTCACTTTCTAGCACAGGCTGCACATCCCACAATAGAGCCATTTTCCGAGTTCCCACTACCTCCTCCCAGCTTCATCATGAGCTTATCCAAATGGTTATCAATCAAGGGGATACAGGGGCAGGTTTCCTGGAATCCTGGCACTCAGACTCTCCAGATTTTTATCGTCTCCACTCTTCACCTCATCCTCCCATATATAAAAGAAAGATAATAGTGGTCATAAATTTGTCATGGGAATTGAATGAGCTACTGTGTGTAAGACTCTTATTACAGATTCTGACCAGTGGTAAAGGTTGGCTGTGAAGCTCACCAAGCCTCAGTTTCCCCTGCATCTTAAATGGGAATAACAGCTAACATAGATTGTTGTAGGGTTCACTGAAACAATGGATGGAAGTGCTCAAGGAGTCATAGCTCTTTTAATACTCTTCTCATTAGGTCTAACTCTGATAAGAATGACCTTTTTGAACCTTGAATCTCCCAGTAAGTAAACTATAATGAAAACAGGCCTCAGAATTGTCACTGTATAAACATGAACCCTTGAGTATCTTAAGAGAATAAAAGGGAATAATTGAGGATTTTTACATTTATAAAGAGTAAATAAAAATTCTTCTCATCTTAATTAATGCTAGGGCAAAAGGTATCAAAGCATTTTATCTTTCATTAAAATGCCTTTTTTTTTTTTTTTTTAGTTTCTGGCAGAGCAGTGGTTAAACTTGTGCTTCCACCACAGAGGGCACTGGTTTGATCCCTGGTCAGGGAACTAAGATCCTGCTTGCCACACAGTGCAGCCAAAAAAGAAAAAGAAAATTCCATTTTAGTTTCCTCAGTGTTGAAATATTACTTATTTCTTCAGGTCATGAAACAAATATTTTTATCTTACATCTCAAATGGCTAATATGATGGCATCACCAAATCAATGAGCATGAGTTTGAGCAGACTCCAGGAGACAGTGAAGGACAGTGAAGGAAGCCTGGTGTACTATAGTCCATGGGGTCACAAAGAGTTGCACACAGCTGAACGAATGAACAACAATTCTGTGTGAAATGCCTGGAATACTATAGGTGCAAACAGAGAAGTGTTGTGTTCTTGTAGCACTTACTATGTAGTTAGGCAAACAGGCATTAATCAAATCATCACGGTAATAAAAAGTGGAAAAATATATATTTTTGTTAAGAACATGTGTGTGTGTGTGTGTAATTGAATCACTTTGCTGTACAGCAGAAATTAACACAAAATTGTAAATCAACTAGATTTTGATAATTTTTTTAAGAAAGTACCTTTGCCCAAACATAAAGTGGCCTCAAACAAAAAGTCATCTTCGTTTTTCTAATGAAAAGATCCTCAGGCAAAGTCTTTGGCCGGCCTAAGTGCACAGACGGATAATATATTGTAATGTATACTTAGGACACTTACTCCATTGTTACAAATACATTAAGTCTCATATCATTTTAAATATTTTATGCTTCTAAAAATACTTTTTACCATTCTTCTATTTCCTGAAACGACGTTGTTAAAACTCTCTCTGTGCATCTTTAGATCATTGTGTTCACCGGATCCAGTCTGTAATTATCTAATAGAGAACAGTGCATCATCCATCTTCCGCAAGTCACTTCTCAGAAATCTGCTGATGCTGCAGATTTGAGCCCCAGGCATAAATTCTCATCCTCTGGTTATGATCTCTACATTTAATTACCTGCTATATGACTTTTTTCCAGTGCTCTTTAAAAGGCTTATTTAAAACCACCTGAGTCTATAAAGTGTGGTTTTCTAAAACTGTGTGATTCCAACACTTGCAAAAATGAAGTCATGCCTCAGGAATAATTACCAAATCTGCTTTAAATATCTTCATCTCTTTTTTTCTTGTCCAGGTGACCTTCTTAAGATCAAAAATAAGCCTTGCTTTAGATCATTTCAGGCTGTTTGCCTGAAATGGTACTCTGTTGTTGAAAATGAAATAACTGAGACCATGACCTTTCATGTAGGAGACATCAGAAGTACTAGAATATAAGGCAAATCCCTCTTTTCTATGGCTTGATCTGGGGTGGGGGGAGTTTGCATTATATGGAGCATGAATTGTGTATAATTATATGCTGATTGATAAGTGTTAAGAAGGCAAAACACCTTTGTTCTAAGAATGTATATAAGGAACCTGACCTTCACTCAAGGTCAGTGATGGCTTCCCTTGATCCAAGGCTAAACAAAGATTAACTCTATGAGAACTGTGTGTGCTGGGCAGTGGTGGTTGGGGCAAGTGGGTGCTGGCAAGAGAATTCTGAGTGTGTCAATACTTTGTGCAAGGACCCTGTAGCAGGAGGGATCATGGTATATTTGAGGAACAGAGAGAAGGCCAGCTCTTGTGAGAGGAAGGAGCAAGGCAGTGGGAGACATGAAGTGTAAGCAGGTCCCCATAACACCCTCTTCCCTAAGTACTAAAAGTATTTATCCTCTGCTTGAGTCATGTTTAATATTCAATTCTGGTTAGAATTGAAGATCCAATGGGTATGAACTGTATCCATCCCTGCCTAGACTTGCATAGTTGTTGTTTTTGTTCAGTAGCTTGGTTGTGTCCCACGCTTTGCGACCCCATGGACTGCACAATGCCATGCTTTCTTGTCCTTCACTGTCTCCCAGAGCTTGCTCAAACTCATATTCTTTGAGTTGATGAGTCAATGAGCTCCAACCATCTCATCCTCTGTCACCCTTTTCTCCTCCTGCCTTCAATCTTTCCCAGCATCAGTGTCTTTTCCAGAGAGTCAGCTCTTCGCATCAGGTGGCCAAAATATTGGAGCTTCAGTTTCAGCACCAGTCCTTCCAGTGAATATTCAGGGTTGATTTCCTTTAGGATTGACTGGTTTGATCTCCTTGCAGTCCAAGGGATTCTCAAGAGTCTTCTCCAGCACCACATTTTGAAAGTATCAATTCTTCAGTGCTCAGCCTTCTTTATGGTCCAACTCTTACATCTGTATGGACTACTGGAAAAACCACAGATTTAAATATATGGACCTTTGTCGGCAAAGTGATGCAGGTTCAGTTAGTCAAGATGACAGGCAGGTGAAGGTCATACCCTTAGAAAGGTCTGCATCTGTGAATCTGAGTGTATCATACACTGGAAGGGCTGGAACACTTTGATATCAAATGGTGATTCAGCAGAGATCTCGAAATAGAAAGCCATCTTTCTTAATCCTTCAGATTACTGTAACACCCAGATACAGAGCTCTCCCAAGAGATTCACTAATATTTTAAAAGCCCTGAAGCAACAGAGTTAACTCTGGATCAGGTAACAACGTGTATACCTTAGCCAAAATGTGACTAAGGGATTTGCTCTCTGATAATCTGGCTATGTGTAAAGGCAAGGTGGAGGAGAATGTTCTGCTTGAGTCTGATTATGAAATATCTATAATAATCATTTTGGTCACTCCATTTCCTTGAAGGGAAATTTTTCCATAGCTGTAATAATTTCTTAAAATAGCAGCCTACAGTCTTCCCCTGATATAAACAAACTTCACCAAAGATACCTGGCCTTATTTGGAAGCGTGGACATACATACTCTGGGAAAGATACTAACAGTAAGAAGAAAAGTGAAGTAACAGGGAAAATGGTCAGTGCAAACCTCTCCTTTTTCTAGGGCATATGTTATGTTGCGTTCAGTTCTTCTTACTTCCAATGAGGCAAGATGATCGGATCAAGTAGTCATCATCTGCCTTGAAAACCGAAAATGGTAAAGGAAGTTTCCTAGGTCTCAAAGAAAAGGAGTAGGACTTATAAGTTTGGCTGAGGCTGCCAATGAAGGAACCAACAATGGTAGAGTATATACTGGCTGCCTGAGGAACTCGAGTCAACATGAGAATTCAATTAGAAAAACTTGAAAGGATAACTGCCAGAATTAAGATTTCCAAGGAGTCGACGTAGCCAACACAAGAGATGGAAAAGAGTAGACTCCAAGCCCGTTCCTGACTTTAAAGGCATGGAAGGCCATGTTTCCATTCCAGTTCAGTGGTCAGACAGCTTGTCAACGCTTAGGAGAAAAAGGAAGAGCAGAGAGATAAGAAGAGAGAAGAGATATAGCAAGATACGGAGTATCCCATGAAGATAGATGGTTGGAGTAAGTAGATTTATATGGCAAGGCAACAGCAGAACTTTAAAAATAAAATGTGACATTTAAAATGTAAATTTAAACTCATGTTCTTTTTTAAAAAAACATCTATAGGAACTGAAAATAAATCAAATACAGTACCTACTCTGACCCAATCTTATTCCAATTTAGACTTCTAGAAAATATTATGGAAACTGAAATGGAACCAATACAAATAAGAACTCAAAATGAACCACAGTGCCCAAAATGTTTTCTGGTTGTTTGTGTAAATTCTGTCTAAATCTAGATGGAGAATGCCAAATTCTACAATATGCCAAACTTTAGGTGCTCTTGCCTTCTCTAGGAGCTAGAAGTTTTAGGAAACCAAGAGACAGAGAGACAAAGAGTCAGAGGGCTTCATTCGGAGGAATGTCCTATGTTTCCTACCAAATGCCAAGCAATATTTAGCTATCACTTGCACTGCTTTCTACCCTCAACCTGAAGGACCACACACTTAGTCTTGGAGACCAGAGCTGAGATTACTCCATCAGAGGTCAAGGGTGGCTGACACCCACATGGCCCATTCTACCCATTCCTTTCAGACCAGTCCCTGCAGGCTTGGCTGGACTACCCTTCTAGCTAGAAGGAAGATTATTCAGACCCTTTGCTTTTTTTTTCCAGTGACAGAACTCATAGACCTGCTGAGAAATCTAATTACAATCTCCTTTCATGGTGAAATCCAATTACAACGTCTCCTACCGTGAAAGCTAATCCTTTAGATACAAAAGGAAACTCAACAAAGTGGTTTCAGACTTGAGGATGTGTCTATGTTCTGACCTCTCTTAAGCAACTATGCAGAAAGGTTGCAGTGACCTTGACCTGCCTTGTTTAGGAACAATGGTCATTCTATTACTACTCCCATTCCCATAAGAAAGAAAAGTATACTCTTATTTGATCCCAGGAGTTTCTAAACTCCTGTCTCAAGGATCTATTAGTTGAGCAAAGCAAATCCTCCATGTACACAGTCTTGATTCCGCAAAATGACTTCTGGAATGTGGAATGTCATGCCAAACAAGAAAAAAAAAAAAATGAAGAGTTTGTAGTCAATATCTTCCTATAATTTTTTCCTTATTTTCATTTCTTTCTTTGGCTGCTCCAACTCTTAGTTGCTGCATGTGGGATCTAGTTCCCTGATGAGAGATCGAACCTGGGCCCTCTGCATTGGGAGTTCAGAGTCTTAACCAATGGATGGACCACTAGAGAAGTCCTTTTCCTAACATCTTTAATGCCCCATGCCACTCTTTCAGCCAACTCATTCCCTTGAGGATAATAAGGAGCTGCCATGCTGCTTGAAAAAGGGTCACCCCAAATTCCTAAAACTTATTTGAGATAAATGGAGACACTTCTCAAGATAGTCATTTATGGAAACACATATTTTACAAATGCCTGGCAAAAGTCTGTAATTGCTGAAACAATGAAACTACCAACCACATTCCAATCACATCATTATTTCTACCACATAATCACTCTAGTCCACTGAATAAGTAAGTGTAAGACCCAGATTTGCAGCCTAGCCCCCCAAATGGGCAATATTTTTAGAAGGAGCATCCAATCAACTTGCAAGTGTTTTTTCAAGGGGTCACTTATTTATTTATTTCCTTTTGGCTCTGATGGGTCTTTATTGCAGTATGCGGGCTTCCCATTGCGGTGGGTTCTCTTGTTGCAGGGCACAGGCCCTAGGGTGTGTGGGCTTCAGTAGTTGCAGCTCCCAGGCTCTGGAGCACAGGCTCAATAGTTGTAGCTCATGGGCTTAGTTGCTTCAAGGGATGAGGGATCTTCCCAGACCAAGGACTGAATTCACGTCTCCCGCATTGGCAGGTGGATTCTTTACCACTGAGCCACCAGGGAAGCTCAACCCATACATTTTTAATTGAGTATGAGCAGAACAAGAACACATAAATACTTTTGTTTTGTTTTGTTCTGTTCTGTTTTATAATAGGGTAAAGTTTACTATGGGCTTCCTGGGTAGCTCAGCTGGTAAAGAATCCACCTGCAATGCAGGAGACTCCGGTTCAATTCCTGGTAGGGAAGCTCTCCTAGAGAAGGGATAGGCTATGCACTCCAGTATTCTTGGACTTCCCTGGTGACTCAGACAGTAAAGAATCCATCTGTGGGAGGCCTGGGTTCAATCCCTGGGTTGGGAAGATCCCCTGGAGCAGGGCATGGCAACCCACTCCAGTATTCTTGCCTGGAGAATCCCCAAGGACAGAGGAACCTGGCAGGCTACCATCCATGTAGAGACTAAAGGGAAAGGAAAAGGGAAGTTGCTCAGTCATGTCCGACTCTTAGCAACCCCATGGACTGCAGCCCACCAAGCTCCTCCATCCATGGGAGTTTCCAGGCAAGAATACTGGAGTGGGTTGCCATTTCCTTCTCCAACGTATGAAAGTAGAAACTGAAAGTGAAGTCGCTCAGTTGTATCCAACTCTTAGAGACCCCGTGGACTGCAGCCTACCAGGCTCCTCCATCCATCGGAGTTTCCAGGCAAGCGAAGTTTACCACAGTTTTATAATACTGCTATGCCCATAGAGTTAATAAATGTAAATGAACAAGGATAAGAATCCCCCATTCAGAGTGACCCTCAATAGCCCCAAAAGTAATGTATTTTTACTTGATTCAAGTTGAGTTACCTAATTATCTGTATAAAATGATAGAGACACACAGGGAAGATGACCTAAAATCTACAGAAGTCAGAATTGATTTTGATTATGGGTCAAAGAAAACCTGTAGCTGGTTTCAAGACATCGTGACTGGTCAGATCTTCATACTGCCTCTCTTGTTGTTGTTGTTTATTCGCTAAGGCGTGTCTGACTCTTGTGACCCCATGGACTGTAACCCTCCAGGATGCTCTGTCCATGGGATTTCCCAGATAAGAATACTGGCGTGGGTTGCCCTTTCCTTCTCCAGGGGATTTTCCTGACCCAGGGATCAAACTTATGTCTCCTGCATTGGCAGGTGGATACTTGACCAGGAAAGTCCCTCATGCTGCACAGTGGAATCATTTTTAACTCTCAAACCATTTGTTCAGTAAATTTCGCAGCCCTTTACTGGGGACCAAACAACTTTGAGCTAAATCTAAATCGACAAACCATTCTGTTGGAATTCACAAGGAGCAAAACGCAGGTGCTGAACCCCAGGTGTCTTCTTTCCTTCTCTTTTCCTTCCTTGCTTCCCGGTTCCAGCACACATAACAGCAGGCTTTTAAGGGGATAGAGATTAAGCTCTTTCTAGGACAACATTTCAATGATTTCTAAAATACAGGCAGATAAAACTACGGGAAGCTTTTGTTTTAAACCAGGAGCTTAGAGCTTTTGGCATAGACCTTGGCATGCCCAGTGGTCTTGCATTAGTATCTTTTTAGGGGGACAGAGAAGTGGAAAGTACCAGCATCAGCTCACCTATAAAAACAGATGATTGATGTCTTCCTGTGATAGGAAAACAATGCAAAGCGATTGATTTCTAAAGTAAATGTTTTCTTATAATTTGAAAAATAACCTGGGTAGAAAGTTGGAGATTACCATGGTCTGAGATCTGGATATGACTAACTTCTTTTCTTTCTCAAAAGGTGACACACAAAATTCCAGCCCATGCTTCTTCTAAATTTGATTCTTTGTTGCTTTCTCTTTCCCAAATCCTGTGTTTAGATGGTGGCCACAGTAAGGTCTGACGTTGTGGTCATGGCTGGAGGTGGCCAACTCACCTCACGCTTCCCAGCATCTTGTTAGAGGGGTTAATATCTCTAGAGATCCATAGCCAGTTATTGAATGCGGTGTGTACTTATCAGTGCCAGGAAACCCAAAATAGCCATTGTCCAAAAACAATTAACAACAGATTCCCTTGTGCAGTATTTTTCATCCAAAATACAATTTTGTTTTAATTTGGCTAAGTAGATTACTCTTGATTGGGCAAATTTCTACCCATTCTGGGACTAATCGTCTAAAACCAGTATTTTTAGAAGTGTTCAGTCAGCCTAAGCTAATGAGTTGTGTTTCCTTTGGTGTGGGAAAGGAAAAGAACAGAGAGACTCATTTACTTCCCAAGTCTCCAGATTAATCCTGGTGTCAGGACATTCTAGAGACTTCATGAAAAGGGAAATGGAAGAGTAAAGAGAAAAATGCCAAGTTCCAACTCAAAACACTCCCAGAGCTAGTTGCCCATATTTCTTTCTAAAAGTCTTCTATTTTATACCACCTTCAAATCCTGTGTGAAATCATTTTAATTGAGTACTAATCACACGTAACATCTTGTAATTTTTTATTGTCTCCAAAGATAAAGACTGATATGTTCCATTTAAAAAGAAATATGTGCACTTGCTAAGATATGTAAGGGAGGAAAAGCTTTTTCCTCTACCCTCTTATGTTAAGTAATTGGGGTCTGCAAATTAAATTGACCAAATACAGATTAATAGGAGAAAAAGTTTATTCCCACATATAGAGAAGCCAACAAAGGTTCAGTTCAGTTCAGTCACTCAGTCAAGTCCAACTCTTTGCAACCCCATGGACTGCAGCACACCAGCCTTGCCTGTCCATCGCCAGCTCCCAGAGTTTACTCAGACTTATGTCCATTGAGGCTGTGATGCCATCCAACTATCAAATCCTCTGCCGTCCCCTTCTCCTCTTGCCTTCAATCTTTCCCAGCATCAGGATCTTTTCCAATGAGTCAGTTCTTTGCATCAGGTGGCCAAAGTATTGGAGTTTCAGCTTCAGCATCGGTTTTTCCAATGAATATTCAGGACTGATTTCCTTTAGGACGGACTGGTTGGATCTCTTTGCAGTCCAAGGGACTCTCAAGAGTCTTCTCCAACCCCACAGTTCAAAAGCATCAATTCTTGGGCACTCAGCCTTCTTCATAGTCCAACTCTCACATCCATACATGACTACTGGAAAAAACATAGCTTTGATGGAGCTTTGTTGGTAAAATAATGTCTCTGCTTTTTCCTTAAGCTGTTAAAGTCTTACCTACCTAACACAGTGGGAGAAAGAAAAGGGAGAGAAACAGCTTCCATTGGAAAAGCAAAAAGGTTTGTTTAGGAAAGACAAATAGTTTTTAGAACAAATGAGATAAGAGTTTGTGATACTTGTCTATAAAGATACAAGTGGTTTTTTGGTCTCCTTCAAAGTCATAGAACTCCCCTGAAGAGGACTAGGTCTTTGTCTCTCTTCTGGGAGTAGAAGCCACACTGAAGAGGGAATTTATATGACCGTTCTCACTTCTCAAATTTTCTGTTTGTAGTTAGACAAGGGAAGCTCTGAGAAGGTTTCTTTTTGCCTCTATTGAATTCCAATGTCTTCATCCTAATAATCTGTATATCAACTCTAGGATTCTAAGTGTGTCCCTATAGCTACTACAGAAAGACTTGAAACAGGGCAGGACAGGGGAGCAGGAGGAAGCTTTGTTGGCAGTGGATCTGAATTATATTTAAACCCATAAATCCCAAATTTGAATCAAAGACTGTGTGGTTTAAAGTCCCAGCAAGGAAATGATGGATCCAGGAAGGAAAACTGAATTTGTGGACTTGAGTGTGTTTCAGTTGTGTCTGACTCTCTGTGACCCCATGGACTGTAGCCTCTCTGCCCATGAGATTTTTCAGGAATAGTGGAATGGGTTGCCATTCCCTTCTCCAGGGAATTTGAGAAGAGTGAAATTAAGGGGTTACTAAGGAGTGAGCAGGGCATAGCGAAGTCACAAGGGGTTGCAGGAATAGACTAAGAAGAGCTAAACTTGTATGAAGCAGGGAGAGGAAGACTTTTTGAACTCAGAAAATGCTGGGTGGAGAAGGACACTGATCTTCAGGTGAGGGACATAGTCACCAAGAGGGTGCTGAGAATATATGTTCCCTGATTTTACTCTCCTCCTTCCCTCCAATCTCTCCTGACAATGCACCCCATTGGCTGAACCCAACAGAAACCATCCATCATGCAAGAAAACCTGCTGATGCAGTTCACACAGGCCCTGGGGCAGCTCAGGATGGAGAACGCTGGAGAGTGGGTGTGGAATGACTCTAAGATGTGCGGATGTTCAGAAGAACAAAATCTCTTCCCAACGTGGGAAAGGCAGAATGCACAGCTCTGTAGACCAGCTGTGTCTTCTCCTTGCTTGAAAGAATTTTCTAGAACGTCCCCTCTGACAGCATAAATAAGCCTAGGGTTTTCACCCTATTTTCAAAGAACTCCCCAAACCCCAGCCACGAAATCCATTAGGGTTTACTGTATCTGCGGCTTTCACAGAAGGCAGATAAGGAGTAACATTTCACCACTGGGGTGGGCAGTTCTCTGATTCAGCATGTTGGCCGCGTGAGAAGCCACTGTGGGCATGAACTGAATTCTGAAGGGACTTCTGCTTGGAGTGAGTGTTTTCATTAGCAGTTCTCAAAACTGCTCCTCAAAGCCCATCATTGTTCCCCAACACCATGAGAATGAGGTTACTTGGAACTGTTCTTAGGTATGACTTGCTGTTTTTCTTGATCCTGGAAAAGAACAACCCCAGTGAATGATTCTTGGTACATTCACAGAGCCAAAAGCACTTGAAATTCTTTTCCCAACTAGCTGAACTCAACAACGGACTTACTCTGTTAACAAAAGAGCAGAGACAATTTCCATTGAATCCAAAGAGATATTATGTGCTGGTAGAGTTTAACTAATAAGGAAAATTCAAATAAGAGCAGTCAAAGGAGAAAGCTAAGAACCTGGCATTGAGAAAAAAGACATTCCAAGGAGGTTGAGAACAAAATAACTTATGGGGTTGAGAGAGGAACTAAACACCGGCAAAGAATAGGACTAATGTAACTGATCACTTCAGGGGCTAGGTCGGCTTTGAAAGGTGACTCTGACGAGTCACCAGCAAATCACTTAGATATTAATTCTGTAATTGACAAGTGCCACAGGCCTTTAGGTGAGCCATACTCAGGAGTGGATTCAGAACTTGCAAACCAGAAGTTGACATAACGTGTGGGAACTTCTTTTTTAAAAATAGAAAAATCGAAAGTGGCATAGGCTTTTGTAAGAAGCCTGTACAAGTAGGAAGCCCTGGAATTTGAGCTTCTTGGCTTTGTGGCACATCCACCTCTGACCGTACTCAGAAGTCTGTGCCTCAAAGGATATGCAAGAAAAGGGAAAGGAATGAATAAATGTAAGTATGAGAAACCCCCGCATTCACAGAGAAAGAGGAAATTGACAAATAACGGAATATGATTTGAGGAAAGAAAAATAAATACGGCCCAAGTCATTTCTTCCCTACACCCCAGGGCAGGGAGGGGTGGTGATTTTCCAGAGGACTGTCAAATGCCTCAGGAGAACAGAGCACTGCCTCCAGGAGTCCATCCCATACAAAGCTGTGAAATGAGACCAAGGTTGCTCCATGTTTAAAGAATCCACCTCCCAATGCAGGAGATGCTGGTTCAATCCTTGGGTCGGGACATCCCCTGGAGGAGGAAGTGACAACCCACTCCAGTATTCTTGCCTGGAAAATCCCATGGAGAGATGAGCCTGGCAGACAGTCCACGGGGTCGCAGAGTCGGGCATAACTTAGCAGCTGAGCATGCACACATGGGATTAGTGGGTAGCAAAGTAAGATAAGGAACTCTGAAAGGAATGATGAAGAGATGTCGAAACAGGGTTATCGCACAGTTTTGCCTAAAATAAGTCTGTAGGGATCCTCTAAATATAGTTAAAGTAATCCCTCAATTACACACTACAGGATGGAAAGAATGTACTAATTTCTCCTGAGCTAGAAAGAGAGAGATCCTTGAGAAGGTCAAAGCCACCCCTTTGGAAATTCTTGCATCTTTTGGCTTGCATGCTCCTCATTCACAACTGGACACAGTGGTCAGAAGGATGTGCAGGAAGCTCTCATGGAATGGATGGATGGATGTATGGATTCTCTATGAAGTAGAAGTGAGGTGACAAGTGGGAATACATGAATGATGCATGAGTGAAATATTTATGATAGTCCTGGCACATAGTAAAATCTCAAAAAAGATACGCCATCACATCAGTTACTTTATTAACCAGCCAAGAATGAGAACCTATGTTTTCAATAAAATAATACATTCTTGAATATAAGTGATTCTACTTCTAAAGAATATTTCACTCAAGATATTTAATGCCCATGCCAATTCTTCATTGCTGCTTACAAACTGTGACTTTCAAATAATACTTATTGCACAATTTCTCAAGATTTTGTGGGTTAGGAGTCTGGGCAGGTCACTCAGGGGTGCTGAGTTGGCAGGTGAGCCACTCTGCAGGGCCCACAGCGGCTCCACTCAGACACACTGTGCCTTTGCAAGCTTTGAAAGCTGGGGTCAGCAGGGATCATTGAACAGTGTGTACAGTAGGGTGACAGTCTCTTACAAAATGGCTTGGAACTCCCAAAGCAAAATGTTCTGAGAGATTCGGGTCAAAATTCCAAGGCTTCTTATGAGCTAACCTCCAAAGTCCCAGGACATCACTTCCACTTCAATCATGTGGTCAAGTAAGCCACTAAAGGCAGTCCAGATTCAAGGGGAGAATTTGACTTCACTTCTCAATGGAAGATGCAGCAAAAAATTTACAGTCATCATTATTATACCATATGCTTATACATATTAAATGAAAAATGTTAGAAATTGTCTCAAGACAACTACTCACATGAATTAGAATAGAGTTGACATTGGTGGGTATTTAGTTCTTAATGGAAGACCTGTTTGTGCCATATCAATGTTTCATATGTATATTTGTTTTGGTGGTCTATGGGCCAGCCAGAAGACCTCCAGGCATTTGAAATTTCAAATCCTGGGCTTCTGCAGAAAGGCTATACTTATAAAACAGAGTCTAGCAGTCATCTTGTAAAACCCCAGAGGAGTTTTCCTACAAATTTGGTAATAAGACACTTTGTTTCTAAGAGACGGAAAAGGCTCTCCTTGAATTACCCTACCATCTTTCATCTTTAACCTCTGTATTCCCACGGGGGGTGGTGGGGGAATGGGACAAAGGGAAGGAAATAATAACTTAAGGGAATTCCCTGGTGGTGCAATGATTAGGACTCCATGCTTTCACTGCTAAGAGCCTAAGTTCAATCCTTGGTTGGAAAGCTAAGGTCCTGCAAGTCAGGGGGCACAGCCAAGAAAAAATAATGATAATAATTTAAGAACTCCAAGTAAAAGGATGAATCAAAGTTTCTGTGCATTATTACATATTACAGTTATTAAGCCATCTTTATCCTTATGAATATTTCAATGAAATGATATCTTTTTTCATTTTTATAGTTAGTAAAATTGTCAAATGACTAGTTGATCACATTTGAATCTCAAAACAACCCAAAGAGATAAAAAGGAAAACTATTATCGTTTTTCCTGGTTTGTAGATGAAGAAGACAGTGACTTGACCAAAGTCTCTGGCCTAGTAAAAAATATATAGTTCAGGTCAGGGGACTTTCCTAGTGGTCCAGTGGCTAAGACACTGCTCTCCCAGTGCTGGAGTCCCAGGTTCAATCCCTGGTCAGGGAACTAGATCCCACATGTCTCAACTAAGACCCAGCACAGAGCCAAAAACATAAATAAATGTTTTTTAAAATTTATATAGTTCAGGTCTAGACTTAGATCTTCCAGTTCCATACTATGCTTAAATTCCAGGGCTCGTTACTTTCAGCTATGCTGCTGCCTTTGAATAAATTCATACATTTGGGCAAAATGACATTTATCTAATTTCATATAAACACTGAATATTTAAGTCTTCAAGAATAATAACTCTATATTCAAAATTTTTTCTCACTCCTGCATTTTTATACAGTTTTATTTGCGCTTTCTGCAAAAATAACAATTTGTATTCTGTAGAGTGCACACCAAATTTGAATGTCTCAAAATATGACTTTTTACTTACCCAAGAATAAATGGTATTCATCATACTTAGCAAGAACATCATGGGTTTCATTTTCAAAGTATGTTGCAAGCATCAGCTGATTAAACCTTCTGTAGTCTCCAGTCTGACAGATGTTTTAAAAAACCTCTCATTTCCCAGAAAAGTTCTCCACTCTGTCTTATTTACACAAATCAGTAAATTTGTTCAGTTCTTAAAATAAGAAGCAAAAGGCTGTGAAATTATTTTTGATCAATATATCGCAAATACAATTAGCTTCGTGAGACGAAAATGCCCAGTGACTAATCTGAAGGTCAAAGTGGAACACAGCAAGGGAACTCGAGGCCTTTTGCTTTCTAGATACTGGACTATTCCACAAAGCTCTGTCTTTAAAAATACAACACAGGCATCTGCTTTACAATTAAAACTTAAGGTGCTTTCCTGGTTGGGTCATTCTAAATGACATAACCATAGTCTTCCTTTAAATTTTGTTTTTAATTTCAGGTGGAAATAAACATGAGACCCCTAAAAAATAGTTCCATCCTGGGACACAGTAAAGAATCAGGGACCATGCAAGAAAGGTTGGGGTGGACTCCCCAAAAGCCTGCACAGCTGACCACTGAAGCTCATACAACAAGCTCATCCTGCCTTCATATGTCTTCTCCACAGCTGTGCCAAGATTCTCAGCATTCTATAGTTCACTTGAGATAAGGCGAATGTGAAAATAGCTCTTAACTAAGACTAGAAAGACACTAACTTGCAAATTTTATCTCCTACTGATGGATTAGATGTATGTGCAAAACTAGAATTTAAATGTGTGGAATATAGAGCAAGTGAGTTGGTTTTACTGAGAGAACCAAATGTGAACATATTCTGGAATTAGGACTCCTGGGCAGCTTGAAATCCACAAGGGGAAGAAGACTTGAAAAGAGGGAAGAGAAAAAGTAAGGAACACTGAAGGCTGATTTCTCTTATACCACACAAAATAAAGGGCTTCCCTGATAGCTCAGTCAGTCAGGAATCCACCTGCAATGCTGGAGACCTCGGTTTTATTCCTGGGTGGGAAAAATTCCCTGGAGAAGGGATAGGCTACCTACTCCAGCATTCTTGGGCTTCCCTTGTGGCTCAACTGGTAAAGAATCCGCCCACAACGTGGGAGACCTGGGTTTGATCCCTGGATTGGGAAGATCCCCTGGAGAAGGGAATAGCTACCCATTTCAGTATTCCGGCCTGGAGAATTCCATGGACTGTATAGTCCATGGGGTCTCAAAGAGTCAGATACTACTTGAGCGACTTTCACGTTCACACTAAATATGAGCCATAATGGCTATAATGGTACTATTATTATGGGATTTTTTTTTTTTTTTTGCTTACTGGAACTTTGTTGCTGTGCACGAGCTCCGTAGCTATGGCACCGGGACTTAGATGAGACATAAGAGATCTTAGTTCCCCGACCATGGATTAAACCAGGCCCTTTGTATTGGGAGCATGGACTCAGCCCGTGCACAACAGGGAAGTGGTCCCTATAATGATAATCTTGATGACAAGCACCAGACAGAGCAATAGAAATAATACTCATTTACACATATATCTTTCAAGTTTACAAAGAGCTTCCCCGCCTCCATGGTGCCCTTTGACACTGGATTTGTTATTCCCATTCTGTAGATGAAGTTTGGCAAGATTCAATAATTTGCTCAAAGTAGTATTTAGTACTTGGCAGAGCCAAGGCCCAACGCCAGACTTTGGATTTCTATTCTGCAGCCTATTCTGTGAAACCGTGTGAGAACCCTGGACTTGGAGTCCAGAGTGCCATGTTCTAGTCCTTGCTCCTGCTGCTGCTGCTAAGTCGCTTCAGTCGTGTCCGACTCTGTGCGACCCCATAGACGGCAGCCCACCAGGCTCCCCCGTCCCTGGGATTCTCCAGGCAAGAACACTAGTCCTTACTTACCTCTTAAGCCTTTACATGTGTGCTGAGTCACACAGTCGTGTCCGATTCTTTGTGACCCCACGGACTGCAGCCCACCAGGTTCCTCTGTCCTTGGGATTCTCCAGACAAGAATACTGGAGTAGGTTGCCATTCCCTTCTCCAGGAAATCTTGCTGACCCAGGGATTGAACCCGGGTCTCCAGAATTGCAGGCAGATTCCTTACCATTTGAGGCACCCGGGATATATATAGCCAAATAAGTTAGATATTTCAAGCTTCTGTTTCTTTCTTTCTTTCTTTCTTTCTTTTTTTTTTTTGGTCACACCATGCTGCATGTGGGATGTTAGCTTCCCAACCAATGACAGAAACCATGCCCCCTGCAGTGGAAGGGCAGAGTCCTAACCATTGGACCGCCAAGGAATTCCCAAGCTTCTGTTTCTTTAGAGTTAAATGTTATCTCTCCTCCTTTCCTTATTGGATAAAATGAGACAGTATGCAAGAAAATATTTTACATGCTATGAAATGCTATATGAATGTGAGGAAGGTGTAAATACATCCAACTTAATGAACTGATATTTCTAGGCGCCTTACCTCAACAGATCCCTACAATTAAGCTTTCCTCCCTTTTGTCTGGAAGAACAAAGAATCTCTCCTCTTCTAAGTAGTATCAAAGGCTTCAGTTCAGTTCAGTTGCTCGGTCGTATCCGACTCTTTGTGACCCCATGGACTGCAGCACACCAGGCCTCCTTGTCTATCACCAACTCCTGGAGTTTACCCAAACTCATGTCCATTAAGTCGGTGATGCCATCCAACCATCTCATCCTCTGTCATTACTGAGCAAATATTTATCAAGGGCTTACTGACATTTTATCATCTTACTTAATCTCCATCATCACTTTACAAATGAAGAACTGAGGTTTCAAAAAAGCTGAATAATTTACATAAGATTAAACAAAGCCCAGAAGGTCCCCTTTCAGAGCCTATGCTTTTAATCACTGAGCAATACTGCCTTCCCAAGGACTGAGGCAGCTTCTCTGTTTTTCCCCCATTTTCATTATCTATTACTGCATAACAATCCACCCCAAAATCAAATGGCTTCAACCCGATCCCCTTATTTGCACATGATTCCACAGTCCATCCTGAGCTCACCTGGGTCGTTCCTCTGTTGACTTTGTCTAGAGTCACTCCGGAGGCTTCAGCCAGCTGGGAGCTCTGCTGGGGCTGAACCTCCCACAGGCTCTCATCCTCCAGACTCTTTTTCGTGTGGCCACTTACTGGTCAGCAGTCTGGACTGGCCTCCAGTCCAGGCCTTTTTGCATCACGGCAGATGGCTTCCACAGGACGACAAATCCCACTGCGTAAGTGCTGCCCAGGCCTCTGCGGTCATCATCCTGGCTGATGTCACATTGACCAAGGTAGTCACAAGGCCAGGGGCAAAATCGCAGTGTATGAAACCCAGGAGGTGCGGTTCACTGGAGGTCATCGTGTTTACCACAGCTCCTGTCTTCCCACCTACCTTCTCATTCATTACTTATGCCTTCCCCTCTGCAAAGAAAATGCTTGGATGACCACGTAGGTGTCCGACCCTCTGTGACCCCATGGACTGTAGCCTGCCAGGCTCCTCTTTCCATGGGATTCTCCAGGCAAGAACACTGGAGTGGGTTGCCGTGCCCTCCTCCTGGGTCAGGAAGATCCAGAGATCGAACCCGCATCTTTTAGTCTCCTGCATTGGCAGGCGGGTTCTTCACCGCTAGTACCACCTGAGATATGGATCAGCATATTAGAATACAAATAAACATTTCCTGTGCCTGCACTTTCCCCTCTAGCTAACATCTTACTCTCCTTCCTTTCATAGCCAGCTATCTTTTATTATTATTATTATTGATTAATTGATTTGGCTGTGCTGAGTCTTAGTTGTGATATGTGGGATCTTCAGTCTTTTTTGAGGCACACAGGATCTTTAGTTGTGGGATGTGAACTCTTAGGTGAGGCATGTGGGATCTAATTACCTGACCAGAGATCAAATCCCGGCCCCCTGCATTGGGAGCAGAATCTCAGCCACTAGACCACCAGGAAAGTCCCTCCCCGCCAACTGTCTAAAGAGTGGCCTACACTCACTGTCTTCACTCCATTGCTGTCTATTTACTCCCCAGTTACTGAAGACGCCTCCACTGACACTATCACACCAAAACCACCTCCTCTTCTTCAACTCTCCACTAACCTCTGCATTTCCAAAGGGAAGGATAATCCTTAGCCGTGTTTACTCTGACCTCTCAGTAACATTCAACACTTTCTTTTTCTTACGTGGCGCTCCTGTCTCATCATTTGTATCTTTCGTCTTCCCATCCCCCAACAGCACCTAATGATCTACACTAACCAGTGTGCTGGCTCCTGCCCTCTGTTCTATTCACTGTATGAAAAGTAAGCTTTTCATGTTCACTTCCAGATCCGTTTATCTAAGTATGTGGAAGTCTCAGTTGCTCAGTCGTGTCTGACTCTTTGCAACCCCATAGACTGTAGCCCACCAGGCTCCTCTGTGCATGGAATTCCCCAGGCAAGAATACTGGAGTGGGTAACCATTCCCTTCTCCAGGGCCTGGAACCCAGGTCTCCCACATTGTGGCAGGCCATCTCTTTACCATCTGAGCCCCCAGGGAAGCTGCTTATCTAAGTATCAGTTCAGTTTAGTTCGGTCGCTCAGTCGTGTCTGAGCCTTTGCGACGCCATGAATCGCAGCAAGCATCACCAACTCCTGGAGTTCACTCAGACTCACGTCCATCAAGTCAGTGATGCCATCCAGCCATCTCATCCTTTGTCGTCCCCTTCTCCTCCTGCCCCCAATCCCTCCCAGCATCAGAGTCTTTTCCAATGAGTCAGCTCTTCGCATGACGTGGCCAAAGTACTGGAGTTTCAGCTTTAGCATCATTCCTTCCAAAGAAATCCCAGGGTTGATCTCCTTCAGAATGGACTGGTTGGATCTCCTTGCAGTCCAAGGGACTCGCAAGAGTCTTCTCCAACACCACAGTTCAAAAGCATCAATTCTTCAGCACTCAGCTTTCTTCACAGTCCAACTCTCACATCTATACGTGACCACAGGAAAAACCATAGCCTTGACTAGATAGACCTTAGTCGGCAAAGTAATGTCTCTGCTTTTGAATATGCTATCTAGGTTGCTCATAACTTTTCTTCCAAGGAGTAAGTATCTTTTAATTTCATGGCTGCAATCACCATCTGCTGTGATTTTGGAGCCCCCCAAAATAAAGTCTGACACTGTTTCCACTGTTTCCTCATCTATTTCCCATGAAGTGATGGGACGAGATGCCATGATCTTAGTTTTCTGAATGTTGAGCTTTAAGCCAACTTTTTCACTCTCTGCTTTCACTTTTATCAGGAGGCTTTTTAGTTCCTCTTCACTTTCTGCCATATATCTCTACTCAAATTCAACAAGTTCAAAACTAATTCATCATCTTTCTTCTAAAACTCTTATAATCCCTTGTCTTAGTATTAACACTACTGTGTACCCAGTGGCCCAAATTAGAAATATAATAGCCCAACCCTCTTCCTTCTCTTCTTTCCACAGTATACAATTTGTCATTAAGTCCTACCTGTTCTGCTTTTAAATATTTCTCAAAACTATCCACCAGTATACCAGCAAATGTTCAACAACCATTTTTTTGCAGGGAGATGGTGGAATTAGGTAGCATTTGAAGATTTCCATGGTGTAATTCTCCCGCCATGGTTGATTTCAAGCTACTAGTGTGACATCACTGAACAGACTTGGGAAGAGAAGTGCATTACCACACATTATATAGTATTTCCACCTACAGATACAACAGGCATAAATAACCTTAAGAAAATAAGTGGTAAAGTAGTAAAAATAAGTATAAAGGGGTGACTTTTGAGTATTTCTTTTGTTTTTAACATAATTAAGTTGTAAGTGTATATAATTTAATTTTCAATGATGGCTTTGTTTAATAGCCAGCTCACAAAATTCCTGGAAAGTTAGCAACTGGCTCCCATGAACCAGGACAAGCTGGATCTGTCTCTTTGTTTTCCATTCTCAAAACCAGAGGCAAAATTTAAGGCTCTGACCATCTCTCATCTTGATATTGCAATTTCCTCCTGGTAAGTCTTTCTACTCATCTGTCCCACACATGATTGTACCAAGGATCCTTTCTAACATTCAGATGTGATTATATCACTCCCCCACTTACAATCAGTCATTGAGGCCCCATAGTTTTTCAGCTGGAATTTAAAATTCCTAGTTTAACACACAAAGACTTGCCTTGTTTTGAGCCTTCTCTCCCTCCGCTTCACCCACTAACACCCTAGGAACACAAACACACTGTCTTATGACTCTGGACCATTACCCATGCTGTTTGCATCCTCAGACGGCCCTTCTGTCTTTCATACAGCTAACTAGTACTGACTGGTTTTTCAAATCTCAGGTCAAAAACTTCCTCTTCCTAAAGCCTTTCTATACAGGAGCAGTAGACTGTAATGGTTAAGAACACAGACATAAAAGCAAATTCCTAGGTCTCAAACACTGGTTCTGCCACTTAGCTGAGTAACCTTGAACGCATTACTTAACCTTAATTTCCTTACTAATAAAATGATGAAAATCAAGTGTTAGGTAGTAGAATTATTTAAAAGATTCAAAGAGCTAGTATATGCAAAAGCCTTAGAATGGTACCTAAAATTTAAGCCCTTAAGACTCAGTAAATGTTAGCAATGTGTGTGTGTGCTAAGTTGCTTCAGTCTTGTCTGACTCTGTATAGCCTGCCAGACTCCTCTGACCATGGGGTTCTCCAGGCAAGAATCCTGGAGTGGGATGCCGTTTCCTTCTCCAGGGGATCTTCCTGACCCAGGGATCAAACCTATGTCTCTTATATCTCTTGCATTGGCAGGTGGGGTCTTTACCACTTAGCAACACCTGGGAAAACAATGTTAGCGTTAAAACTACCTAATTGTAAATGCTTCTTATCTGTATTTCCACTGCATCATGCACACACTCATCACATTATACTAAATCATCGATTTACTTGATACCTTCCTTTGTAACTCTTCAGGCAGGAACCAGGTGGCCCTGTGCTTAGGCAGAGTCTAGTAAGAGCTCAATAAATGAGTAAAAGAGTGATTGAGTAATAGTGAAAGAGTGATTGAGTTGGCTCTGGCCAACTGGACACATATTTCGTTTTTACTCATTTGGTTTCATTAGATTTGAGAAAGTGAAGGGAATTTGTGAGATCCTGTGATCAAATCAAAGGGAAACATGTTCTCAAATGTAATTACCTATATATACTGCTATTAAAACTAAAATCAGAAGGAAATTAGCCTTAAAACCCACAATATTTTTGCTGATTCATTCTGCTTTTGTGTTGCTACCATTTTAAAGAAGAGTGGTTAACAGTCTCAGCCTAATTCCGTCATTACTTGTGATGAACGTAGGAAAGACTCCTGGAGTTAAAGGGAGCTTTGGTCAATGTGTGGGCAAAAGGACTTTATATGTTCCACTGGAAAATTCTTCTGACCTCACGGCAAAACTTAGATTATATTATTTTCTGAGGTTCTACACTGTTGTCCAAGAATTGCTATTTGACTTTTACGGAAAATGAAAAACGCAAAAAGATGAATCAAGCACTTCTTAGGCATCAGCCATTTATACAAATACTATTTCTTCTTCTTTTTCTTTCTTTCTTTTTAATTGAAGGAATCACAATACTGTGTTGGTTTCTGCCATACATCAACATGAATCAGCCATAGGTATACTTTGAGCCTCCCCATTGAGCCTCCCTCCCACCTCCCACCAATACTATTTCTTCTAATCTTCACAGAACTGAATTAGATGTTGTACTAGGGTTCTCCAGGGTGGTGGTGGAGGTGGGGGGGATATATATGTTTATGTGTACAGACAAGAGAGAATGATTGCGTGTAAGAAATTGGCTCATTCAATTATAGATACTGGTAAAGTTCTGTGATTTGCCTTCACAAGTTAGAGACCCAGTAAGCATGGTGATCCCAGTTAACTCTGCAGCTCTAGTCTGAAGGCCTGAGCAACAGGGGCCCTGATGAGTGTATGTTACATCCAGAGAGCATCCATCCAGACCAGTGTTCCCGCTCAAACGGTGAGGCTGAGGAAGCAAATTCTCACTTATTCCAACATTTTGTTCTATGCAGGTCCTCACCAGATTGGATGAAATCCAATCAGCTTTATGCAGTTGACTGATTCAAATGCTAATCTCTTCAGAAACGCACTCACAAATGCACCTAGAAAAAATGTTTAACCAGACACCTGGGCATCCCACAGGCCAGTCAAGTTGTCACGTAAAATTAACCATCACATAGCCAACAGAGACCTACCAGGAACTCTGCTCAGTGTTATGTGGCAGTGTGGATGGAAGAGAGTTTGGGGAAGAATGGGTACATGTATGTATATGGCTGAGTCCCTTCACTGTCCGCCTGAAATTGTCACAACATTGTTAATTGGATATATAACAATACAAAATTTAAAAATTAAAAAAATAAAATAAAATTAACTATCACAGGTGTTATCCCCATTTTCAGATGGGGAATCTGAGGCTCAGAGGGTTAAGTAACTTGCCAAAGATTCCACGGATGGCAAATGTGGGTTCACGTTCAACATCGTCTGTGTTTCTAATCCCAAAGTACCATGTTCCTTCTACTAAGCCAGTAGTTCCAAATCAGGTGAGTTTGCCCTCCAGGGTGACTTGGCAATGTCTAGAAACATTGTTGGTTGTTGTAACTGGTGGGGATTAGGGGACTTGCTACTGACATGTAGTGGGTAGAAGTCAGTGATGCTACAAACATCCTATGATGCACAGGACAGCCTCCACCACTAAGAATTATCCCACCCCAAATGTTAATGGTGCCAAGATAAAGAGACCTTGTGCTAAACCATACTATTTTATATTTAAACAGTTTTCTAAAACAGTAGAAAAATAATAGGCTGATCTAAAACATAGATGATTCAGTTCAGTTCAGTTCTGTTGCTCAGTCATGTCCGACTCTTTGCGGCCCCATGAATCGCAGCACTCCAGGCCTCCCTGTTCATCACAAACTCCCGGAGTTCACTCAAACTCATGTCCACAGAGTCGGTGATGCCATCCAGCCATCTCATCCTCTGTCGTCCCCTTCTCCTCCTGCCCCCAATCCCTCCCAGCATCAGAGTCTTTTCCAATGAGTCAACTCTTCACATGAGGTGGCCAAAGTATTGGAGTTTCAGCCTCAGCATCAGTCCTTCCAATGAACACCCAGGGCTAATCTCCTTTAGGATGGACTGGTTAGATCTCCTTACAGTTCAAGGGACTCTCAAGAGTCTTCTCCAACACCACACTTCAAAAGCATCAATTCTTCAATGCTCACCTTTTTTCACAGTCCAACTCTCACATCCATACATGACCACTGGAAAAACCATAGCCTTGACTAGATGGACCTTTGTTGGCAAAGTAATATCTCTGCTTTTCAATATGCCATCTAGGTTGGTCATAACTTTCCTTCCAAGGAGTAAGTCTCTTTCAATTTCATGGCTGCAGTCACCATCTGCAGTGATTTGGGAGCCCCAAAAAGTAAAGTCTGTCACTGTTTCCCCATCTATTTCCCATGAAGTGATGGGACCAGATGCCATGATCTTCGTTTTCTGAATGTTGAGCTTTAAGCCAACTTTTTCACTCTCCACTTTCATTTTCAGCAAGAGGCTTTTTAGTTCCTCTTCACTTTCTGCCATAAGGGTGGTGTCATCTGTATATCTGAGGTTATTGATATTTCTCCCAGCAATCTTGATTCCAGCTTGTGCTTCTTCCAGCCCAGCGTTTCTCATGATGTACTCTGCATAGAAGTTAAAAAAGCAGGGTGACAATATACAGCCTTGACATACTCCTTTTCCTATTTGGAACCAGTCTGTTGTTCCATGTCCAGTTCTAACTGTTGCTTCCTGACCTGCATATAGGTTTCTCAAAAGGCAGGTCGGGTGGTCTGATATTCCCCTCTCTTTCAGAATTTTCCACAGTTTATTGTGGTCCACACAGTCAAAGGCTTTGGCATAGTCAATAAAGGAGAAATAGATGTTTTTCTGGAACTCTCTTGCTTTTTCCATGATCCAGCAGATGTTGGCAATTTGATCTCTGGTTCCTCTGCCTTTTCTAAAGCCAGCTTGAATATCTGGAAGTTCACGGTTCACGTACTGCTGAAGCCGGGCTTGCAGAATTTTGAGCATTACTTTACTAGCATGTGAGATGACTAAAGCTCCATAAATTTAATAAATATTGATGGAATGAGTGAGTTAATATTAAATTCTAGACTAAGATTTTAATAGCTTCACCTGCCTTTGAAAATTTAGGAAGAGTAAGTGATGGGTTCATGAGAAATTATTTTTAAAAGGGAGTCAGTTTCTAGATCCAGACAAAAGCAAAATATTGTTCAAGAAAAGAAATTTTAAAATGATTCAACACAAGAAATTACTGTTTTGCTCAGTTGTGAAGAATATTTACATTGTCATAATGTTAAATAATGTTTTAAACAGAAATTGTGATACAACTACTTTAGGAAGAGGGGGAAAAAGGAGAAGAGTATTGTGTATATGTGTGCACGTATGTTGTGTGTGTGTGTGTGTGTGAAATGATAGCTGATATAGTATTAAATCAGTTGGATAATGTTTAATATTAATACATTTTTAAATACCCACTTAAGCATTTTTAAAAAATATGAGTAACAGAAGAAACTTCTTCCTTTCCTTAAAACATCAAAGTATTTTTTAAGCTCTAGGGATGCATTTGTACATAAAACTATGATTGTAAGAAAAATCATCTAAAACAGTCATCTCCCATTTGTAAAACTCTGCACTGAATGTGTGTTTCTCCAAAACCAAGAAGCAGTTTGTTGAATCCAAACCTAACACACTGTATTACTTCACTTTGTGACTTTTACGTTCACTGTGAACACTTACAAACCTTCAGATCTAAGATCTGCATACGCCTCCAATTAAGGAAGCACAATCATCAACAGAGACAAGTTCTGCCAAACACAGCCAGGCCAGAAAATCCAGGAGCATTCTCACTGGGACACGATTGGGTAAAAACTGTCATGAATCTGTCTTTTCAGACACGTTAATCCACAAAGACAAGTGCCTTTAAATACAAAGGACAGTATCAAGCTCAGTATTTGCTAAGCAGAGTATCTTTTAACTTCTTACAAAGAAACTTTTACCCATGACTGTTAATTATCTTCTTGATTTACAGGTCTAGAACAATGAAGACTGTCATTTTTTTCCTATGCATTTTGGGAACTGCAGGTGCTATTCCGGTAACTGTCCTTTTCTCTGTTGTTACTTAAATCTCTCCCTCCTGACATTCAGTTTAGGAATCCTCCATTAAAAAAAAAAAATGTTCTTGAGATTGTGCTATTTACTTAGTAATGTGTTAATCATATCACTTGATTTTATAAAGCCCTAAACTGTTAAGAAATAAACAGATCAGGGACAGCCCCAACCAAAAAATAAATAAGTAAATAAAAGTGTTCTTATATAACAGTTTAAAATTCTTTTATAATTTTAATCATATTCTTTTTCTCATGCAGGGAATGAATGACTAGTTAAAATGAAATACGGCACTTTTTCAAAATAAATTTCTTCAAGAACTATCAGGCTCTACAAATATAAATATAAGTGAAACTGTTTGCTAACAGTCTATTAGCCAAATACCAAAGAGAAAAGGAAGAAATAAATTCTCCTATGGAAGTTCACCATACTAATATGAGAAATCTAAGAAATCAGTTTGAGAAATCTTGGAGCAAATACCCACCCTCTCCAGCAGTATTTTCTGCAAGATCAATACATCCTGACTGAGAAATTCTGAGTCTATAATAAAAACAGGAACCAAGAGGTTAGGCACAGGAAAATGATATAAATTAATCAGATCCTAACTTATCCTTGGAGGTACATCCAAGCAAGCATGCTGAAAGCAGACAGGACTAAAACATTCTTTTCTTCACACCCAGATATACTGGCCCCAGCATTCACCCTGTAATAAATCAGCCTCATAGAAATCAGATCATTTGAGACTGTGTCAGCAGCCTCAAAATACCTGAAAGCTGTCTTTGTTTCTTCGTTTGATTATAGCTTGGATGATCATTTGGCTGTCTCCCAAGAGATCTATATCATCCTTAATCAAACTAAGGGATTTGTGCCTTTTTTCCCTTTTCACCAAATGAAGGAATCAACCTTGAAACAGACAAAGCCCTTTATCTCTTGTCCCTTCCCTCCCTCTCTATTGCATCCAAGATTCTGTCCTTGCTTTTTGGATAGCTTCTGGTTGCCATCTGTGCCATGCCACCCGGACCAATAGTTCTTAGAAAACAGAATTTGTGACCACCCCTGAGAATCGTGCTTAAGTAGCAAGGAGCTACTCCGGCTGGAATTCTACATTGTCCTCTGAAATTACAGAAGTGGAATCACTATTTTCAGCATAGAGGAAAGTTCCCACAGAACCATTGTTTTCTTGCCCTTGCAGCTGTTGTTACAAATGTAAACAGGCATCAAAAGTGTCTTTGAACCAAATGTTTGAATGGCACGCCTGTCTACAGACATATTCCAGATGTTTCCCTATTAGGAAAACGTGTTTTAATACAGATTCAGTCCATTGGCAAAAAGCTAAGTATCTTTTCAAATGATGTACCTATTAAAAGTATTGTATCATTTTTCCCACCTGCCTGAATTCTCCAGAAATCAGTGGGTTCTGTATGGTTAGGAGATTCCACATGGATTTCCAGCGGGTATGTTGTTTCAAATGTACACATGGACAGAATGATGAAACAGAATTTTGCCTTTGAAAATTCCTGAAAGATAAGCTGTCATGTTTTTCTTGCATTTCTTCCAGCTTCCTGAGGGGGTGTGGGGGAGGCAGGACACAGACCAGGGGAGCAACTGTCCACAAAGCCAAGATCCCCAGCCACCACTGTCATCCATCAGGCCAAACCGGCCACCACTCTCTTTCCACATTCCTCTGAGGGCTTTTCTGGAGGGCCTTCCCTGGTGGCTCAATCAGTAAAGAATCCGCCTGCAATGCAGGAGACCCGGGTTTGATCCCATGGTCTGGAAGATCCCCTGGAAAAGGGAATGGCAACCCATTCCAGTATTCTTACCTGAGAAAATTCCATGGACAGAGGAGCCTGGTGGGCTACAGTCCATTGGGTTGCAAGAACTGGACACTACTTTGCAATGAAATCACCAGCACCACGCATTTAAGACTTTGCCTTCCAGTGCAGGGGGTACAGGCTCAATTCCTGGTCAGGGAGCTAAGAACTCATATGACTTGCGGCCGAAAAACCAAAACACAAAACAGAAATTTAATAGAGACTTTTAAAAATGGTCCACATAAAAGATCTTTTTTAAAAACGGTTTTTCTGTATACTTGATTCAAATATGATCATTCCTTTTAGTTGAAAAGATAATAAGCAAGAGAGGAAGCCACATCTTAAAAAACCTCATACACTATATATTTCTTTATATTATACAATAAACAATATAGGACTTGCTAATGGAGTAGACCAGTCAAACCAAATAAAATCTGAGTTTTGGACCTGCCTGACATCTGAGTGTCCACAATATCTCTCTAACAAAGATCTGTGATAAATACCTGCCTAAGATACCAGACAGTTCATATTATTACCACTGTAGGATATTACTACTGGCTATAGTAATTTTTCACTTGGATTATCATCCCTTTAAAATTCAGAAAATGTGTTATATACTTAGCCTTATCTCGATATTTCTTCTCATTGCACCTTTAGAGATGAGAAAGTAGAGATAAACAATTTGTCAGACCACCAACAGATAGTAAATAGCACAGTCAAAACTTGAAGGTCTCTTGGCTCTATGTCCAATTGTTTGACTTTTCCATCAAGCCTCACTGCCCAACTCTTCATCTGTGCCTCCAATCTTGCTAGAAATAGAACCATTCCTCTAGAGGAAACAATATTCGATAGCTATTCAACCCTAGTAGACCTGGTGTCCTGTTTCATATAGTTCATTAATTAGTTCAAGATTAAATTATTTTTTACTATTATACATGATTTCTCAATGGATATAAGACTGATAGTGTTAGGAAAATATATAAATACAGAATAAAGGATTTATAACTTTTTCTGCTAATTATCAGTGAGCACTTATAAATTAACTTAAGAAAATATTCAATGCAATGATAACCTATGATTAATCTGACTTCAATCTGACTGTATGCTAAAGAGTTTTCAAAATCATGAAGTTTAAATGCTTTGTAAAAGTTTGAAATAATGCCAAAATTATTTTGGAAATAATTTGAAAATAATTCCAAAAGTCAAAAGTTGCTATTCTTGAGATTATTTTGCCCTATTTTCCCCTAGTCTCTGCATTATAACTTTTTCTTAATCATGACTGGGATTTTTTTATCACTTAAGATTATATTCTGACTATTTGCTTATATCTTTAAAAATTCTAGAGAGTATTTTTTTGCTGATGTTACAAATGAAATATATTACTACTAACAATGATGACAAGAAAAAATAACTAGAAATTGTAAGTATTAACATCTAGGCATGAATAACACAAATCAGTGTTTAATTTTTTTTTTTTCAGACACAAGCAAGGTTCCTATCTGATCATTCCAACCCAACTGCTGACTCCTTGAGTTCCTTCCAAGAGGCTGAAACATCTGAGCACACTGCAATCCCACTTGTAGAGGCTGAAGATGCAGAAAATGAAAAGGAAACTGCAACATCCATAGAAGACCATTCCCATCATAAGGTAAAAGGAATACAGGTGTACTAGTACAATTTTTTAAGTCTCCAAAGGCCTCAATTTTAAAGCATGGTTAAACAGACTACCTTATTCACTCTAAGTTTAATTTTTTTAAGATGATGATCATAGAAATACATGAATATGTAAGACTGAGTGCCTTTGCTGTCCACCTGAAACTATCCCAACATTGTTAATTGGCTGTACTCCAATATAAAATGAAAAGTTTTTTTTAAAAAAAGATAATGATCATATCAACTGCCTCCAATCTCTAAAAGAATTGTGAGGATTAATGAGTTTTACTTCTTGGGCTGAAGTGGTACATAATTCTTATATTTCACAAAAGTCAAATTCAGGTTAAACTCATAGTTGCTAAATGTGAAAAACATCATAAATAAGTTTATAAGACATTGTGTGAAGAAAAAGAATAATAACTATTCAATCTTGCTTATGAATTGCAAATATGACATAGATTAATATTATCATTTGTTTCAAGAATAAACTTTTTTTTTTCAGCCTGAAAAATCTTCAGTGCTAAAGTCAGAGGAGGAAAACCATGATCAGTCAGCGGATCAGGAAGAGAGTTACAACCAAAATCTGGGATTGCAGGACCAAGAGAAAACTGAAAGTGACTTAACTGAGAATTTGGAGTATTCACCAACTGAAGGCGCATTGGACCTAAAAGAAGACATGAGTGAACCTCAAAAGGAGAAACTCCCAGAGAGCTTCCTTGCTCGTGATGTTAGTTCCATTGTAGATTCTAACCAACAAGAACGCATCACAAAAACAGAGGAAAACCAAGAACAACCTGTAGATGCCTCTCATCCTCAGTTGAACAGTCAAGACCCAAGTGATCAAGGAAACCAAGATCAGGACACAAATGGAGAAGAGGAAGGAGGGAGAGAGCCAGGTGAAGTGGGTACCCACAGTGATGAAGAAGGACGGGAGACAGAGCTTCCCAAGGAGCCTTCTAACAACGAGCAGGAAGAAGACAGTACCCAATCGGATACTGTTTTGGAAGAGTCTTATCAACCAACTCAAGAAAGCAAGATGCAGAAAGAGGAACTTGAACAGGGTAGCCGAGAACAAAAAGAGGAAAACAGCAAGGCGGAAATGGAAGAAGAAACTGCATCAAAAATCGATAAGCCCAGTCAAGATACAGAATGGCAGAGCCAAGAAGGAAAGCCTGGCCCTGAAGTTATCAGCAACCATGAGGAGATGGATAAAAAGACCCTTTCTGAGCCTCTATTGGTGGAGCCTACTGATGGTGTTAATGCCATGGCCAGAAATCATGGGGCCAAGGATAACAGCGATCATGGCCCCAGACACAATGCAAGTGAGGACTACTTCATCCCAAGCGAGGAGTTCCTGGAGAATGAAAGAGCTCAGTCCATTTACTATCACACCGAACATGAAGAGCAAAGAGAAAAAGCACAGGAGAATGAGAACGTAGATACCAGTGAACCTGTAGAAAACCAACGGGTGAGATTATTTTCAATGATGCTTGTCTGATAAAGCAGTTAGCTTTATTAAAAAAAAAAATAGCCATGACCTTTCTCTGTGTTCTTGCAATCTCTGTGCTTATCTCTCAGTACCTTAGTGAAATATTTTATAATTATGTATTTTTCTCTGCATCTCCATCATTAGCCTGAAAATACCTGTTTTATTTGGGTTCCCCTAGAAGTAGACCCTGGATTTTAGTGCAGTTTGTTTGAGAGGTACAGGGACAAAGAGGAGTGGAGAAGGGATTCAGGGAAGAAAAGGAAAGTAGGTAATCAGTGGTATATCAGTTAAACCATGTAAAGCATGTTTTTCTGAATTATCAAATTTGGAGAGTGAAGGAGCTATGGCTTTTACATAAGCTGAGAACACTAGGAGAGGTGTCAATTTCCAAGTATTTCCAATCTATCCTTGAGAAGGCCTTCTAGAGTTTTCCAGGCACCGAGATGCAGATACTGGCAGCAGAAAGTTCCTGGTGCTAACTAAACAGGTAAATTCTGACAGATATGAGGATGGGAGATGTGACAACAGCTGCTCTCATGCCTTGAGAGCAGACACCAGGTCAGTCAGGCTGAATCACCAATATCTTGCAAAATGCCTCTAACATAATAGATCCAGCAATGTTTGTTGACTTAGCTTATAGGCAATGAACAAAGACTTGAGCCACAACTTTATTCAGCAGACATGCACCAAAAGGATAATCAGGGAACAGCAACAGGGTGGGGGAAAGGAAGAAACACATTGTTATTTGGTTGTTTAATCATTTGGAGCTTTCATGCAAAACCCTGGCGGGCACCCACCAGAAGCACCTGATACAGCTTTTTGGTAGGCAAGGTGGACAGGAATTTTGATTCCTGAGAACTCTGCTGCCATTCTAAGGTAGGAGTTTTCTTACATTTGAGGAACTTGGTAAGAAAATTTTCCCAACAGCTTCATAGAGATTACTGACATAATTGTGTCTTAAGAGGATCACATGGTAATACCACATTTCTACTCTCTTCCCAAAGCAAAGGGGGAGGTTCCAACTTTGCTTCTGGTGTTGGTTCCAACTTTTACTGGGTAAACCCAGACATGCACCTAAACCCAGTTAATAAAGACAGAAACAAATCCTGTTTTCAAAGGGCTACTGTCTCTTTCCACCACTGTGGCTCGTGTCTCCCTCTGAGATCTAAAATGATTGGGGTAGGGACTTCCCTGGTGTCCAGTGGTTAACACTCTGTGCTGCCAATGCAAGGGGCGTGGGTTCAATTCCTGGTCAGGGAAGTAAGATCTCAGATGCCATGCAGTGTGGCCAAGAAAAAAGTTTTTTTTTTTAATAATAATTGAAGTAAAATAAAATGATTGAGGTATGAAAAGATCTGTGAAGGGATGCAGAGTGAAAATATAAATAATGGCACAGCTTTCCTCTAAACATAATTCCACTTCCGCTTTTGTTATTATACAGGCCAAGAAAGCAGAGAGCTCACCGAAAGATGAGAGTTCAACTGAAGGCAACAGGAGGGTGCACAGTGTCGGTGAGAATGGGCTCAGCCCACTGTCTGTGACCGTATCTGGGAGAGACGGAATGGGCCACGCTGGGCTATCCCCACCTCTTCATCCGAATTTTTTCTCTCCCAACTCCTCCCCTAGGAAATACTCCCATAAATTGCTCACATTCTCCTGTGCACATTTGATAGACAACTTCGGTTAACTGTGTTTACAAACTGGAAGTCCAGTTGCAATATTACTGATAGAATTATTTTTCTCAAAATCATTTTGCTTTGAAGAAGCATTAATTCTGCCTTATTTACACTCAAACTCATATAACTTAAGAATTTAGATTCCATATTTAATTAAGACCTAATCTCAATCTTTGAGTTTCCCTGGTGGCTCAGATGGTAAAGAATCAGCCTGCAATGTAGAAGACCTGGGTTTGATCTCTGGGTCAGGAAGATCCCCTGGAGAGGGGAATAGCTACCCACTCCAGTATTCCTGCTGGAGAATTCCATAGACGAGTCCAGTGGAGTACAGTTCACAGGGTCTCAAAGAGTTGGACACAACTGAGTGACTAATACTTTCAATCTCAGTCTCACACTCCAATCACAAAATTTTAAATTTCAACCAATAAAATTCTCATGGCTTATTTACCTTTTGACCAACTTGCACAGCCTAGCACTATAGATGTCAGACTATGACCATTACAGGCTGGCCAAGAAGAACTGTTTTTTCTTTTTAAATCCCCAATCCAAACTGTACAGAAATCTAGCCTATTGTGTAAAATAGCCTCATACCAGAGAGTCCCACTTGAAAACCAATACATTCATTCCAAGGGAGGGGATGTAAGTAGCAAACAGCTGATTCACTTTGTTGTACAGCAGAAACACAACATTGTAAAATCATTATACTCCCCTAATAAAAAAACAATTTTTTTTTAATTTCTAATGTTTCCCCACATTTTCTCTTATTCATGAAAATGGAACTATCTGGGTGAATCTGAGTTTATGTACTCAATTTAGCTTTGTCCGTGTTTCCTGTCCAAATTTTTCTGTTAGATTCTTGCATGAGCTTCCAGTGCAAAAGAGGACACATCTGCAAGGCTGATCAACATGGAAAACCCCACTGTGTCTGCCAAGATCCAGCATCTTGTCCTCCTACAAAACTCCTTGACCAAGTAAGTATTTTACAAAATGATCTTTAAGGGACATCAAACAGTTGGGTGATTTGAATGAAAGTAATTTGCAATTAAAATTTTTGTTTCAAAAAAAAAAAAATGTAGGGACTTCCCTGGTAGTCCAGTGCTTAAAAATTCACCTGCCAATGCAGGGAACACAGGTTTAATCCCTGAACTGGGAAGATCCCTCATGCCCATGCCATAGAGCAACTAAACTCATCAACAAGAGAAGCCACCGTGATGAGCCACCTTGCACTGCAACCAGAGAGTAGCCTCCGCTGGCTGCAGCTAGAGGAAGCCCAGATGCAGCAATGAAGACTCAGCACAGGCAAAAATTTAGAAATTAAGTTTAAAAAGAAGTAAATGTCCCGGTTATCACCTGATATTTAAATAATAGCCAAGAGAAACAAATACCAACAAAATCAAAGAATTTCAACTGTGCTCTCAAATAATAATGGCATTTATGTAGAATTCATTTTAAAATTCATTCTATCCTTGGAATCATCTGCAGTTTCTATTCTGCGTTTATCAGCTAAATTAGCATCACTATGGGTATAAGTTAGTTGATTTGGAGGGTCAGATGGGATAGTTATGGTTTTAGTACCATCCCCTACCTGACCACATTTTTGGCTCAGCAGTTGGTTAAACAGCCTATAAGGAGCAGAGTATTTTCCCAATGAACATTCATCAACTTGAGGTTTTTCTTATGCTTCTCTTTCCTAGGTTTGTGGCACTGACAATCAGACCTATGCCAGCTCCTGTCATCTCTTTGCTACTAAGTGCAGCCTGGAGGGGACGAAAAAGGGGCACCAACTGCAGCTGGATTACTTTGGAGCCTGCAAATGTAAGAGTCCATCACTACTGCCATCTACCATTGCCAAAAGAGTTTGGGGTGAACCTGAATAAAATGTATTTATACATATATATTCATATATATATATATGGGCTTCCCTGGGAGCTCAGCTGATAAAGACTCCACCTGCAACGCAGGAGACCCTGGTTCAATCCCTTGGTTGCGAAGATCCCCTTGAGGAGGCATGGTTACCCACTTCTTGCCTGGAGAATCTCGTGGACAGAGGAGCCTGGTGGGCTACAGTCCATAGGGTCTCAAAAAGTGGGGTATGACTGAGAAACTAAGCACAGCACAACACAGCACTCATATATATGCAGACAACATGAACAACAAAATCTAATGTAGTACTGAATTCAGGCTGTACATTAAGATAACTGGGAAGGCTTTTTTTTTTTTTAATTAGAAGAATGAGGACTTCCCTGGTGGTCCAGCGGTTGGGACGCCACGCTTCCAATGCCAGGGACAAAGGCTCCATCCACAGTTGGGGAACTAAGATTCCATGTGCCTTGCACCACAGCCAAAATAAATAAAATAAAAATTTTAAATAAAAATTAGAAGAATAATTCCCAGGCTTTAACCATAAGTGATTCTGATTTAATTGGACTGAGCTGGAACCTTGGCATTGTTCTCAAAGTAACCTAGACAATTCTAATGTGCAGCTAGGGTTCAGAACCATTATGATAATGTTATCCACTTAATAACTGAGATGAATCATTGGAATTTTGTTAAATTAGTTGTCCTCTTCCCAAGTGAAAGCCTGCCAAGAAGCTTTTAAAGACAACTTATTCTTCCAGACTTTTTAAAAAATTGTCTTCCTTCCCCAGGATACTCTCAATTGTGTTTGCATCTTCTGGTCACTAAATGATTCTCCACATGAGCAATGCTCACTAACCTCTCCTGTCCTTCCGGACACATGAGAGGAGTCAGTTTCTCAACCCCTTGATGTTAGATGCAGCCATATGATTTGCTTTGTCCAGTGAAATCTGGGCAAAAATCATCCACGTGAGCTCTGGGCAGAGCGTTCAAGAGCTGGAATATGGGAACTTCCCTGGTGGTCCAGTGGTTAAGACTTCACCTTCCAATGCAGGGGGTGAGGGTTCAGTCCCTGATTGGGAAGTTAAGACCCCACATGCTTCTTGATCAAAAAACCAAAGCATAAAACAGAAGCAATATTGCAACAAATTCAGTAAAGACTTTAAAAATGGACCACATCCCAAAAAATTCTAAAAAAGAAAAAAAAATCAGATTTGACTTGAAAAAAAATAATAAATGAGCTGGTGTGTGGCTCTCCATGCTCCCTTCACCTCTTGTTGAAATGGTGTTAAGATGGTGGTGTCTCCCCTACCCTGAACCCCAGAGAGACTGAGATGAGCAGAGCTCAGTTGCCAACTTGCATGGGACATGTAGCAGGATTGAGAAATGTTTGATGTGATATACAACATAACGGTCAGCACTGCTGTCTAATATATTTGAAAGTTACTAAGAGAGTAGATTCTGAAAGTTCTCACCAGAAGGAAATGAAACATGGAGGTCACTATACAAGGTTATGAATGTTAACCAAGCTTGCTGTGCTATCCATTACACAATATATCTGTATGTAAAGTCATTATGTTATACACCTTAAACTTACTGGGTGGTATGTCAGGTATGTCATACCTGAAAAAAAAAAAAAAAGATCCCTTAAGTCAAGATTTAATATTATTATCACAGTATTAGCTGACTTCTGCCTTTCTCTCTTTTCTCCTAATAAATACCTCTTGTGACCTCCACCTCTGAATTCTAGAGCAGTGGTTCTCAGTCCTGGCTGCATGTCACAATTACTTACTGAGCTTTTAAAGCATCCTGATTCCTAGGCTCCATGCCAGATCGATCAAATCTTTGAAAGGCCGCTGGCATCTGGTATGGCTTTACAATGCTCCTGGCAATTGTGTTTCAGCAGCAGGATAAAGGACCGCTGTTGTGACGGAGGACCAGTGAGGATGCTATCAGTCACCGGAAGGTGTAAAGCATCCTGTTATGAAGACTTTTCCTGGGACAGGAGTAAGACTTCAAAATTAAAATCAGTGTACTTTCTATTTGGAACAGCTATTCCTGCTTGTACGGACTTTGAAGTGACCCAGTTTCCTCTAAGGATGAGAGACTGGCTCAAGAATATCCTTGTGCAGCTGTATGAACCTAACCCTGAACACTCTGGATATCTGAATGAGAAGCAGAGAAATAAAGTAAGTTATCCACAGTCAGCTACCCCGTCTGTCTACCAGGAAAAAAGGTATGGGGCGGGAGAGAGGTATGGTGAAGTCTTATGCTCCTCTGTAAAACGACACCTGGTTGATACATATGGATGAACAGAATAGTAGGGGTCATTGTTCATGCCCCAAAGTTTGGGACATGGCCAAACCCCGCCCTCCCCCTCCCCCACCCCGTTGCTCCATTTCTACACACAGGGCAGGGGCCTTACAAGGGCTCTGGAACTCATACCCAGAGCAAGCTCTACTGACCTCAATTCAGTGTTCATATCTTCAGGCCCAGACATATTCTTTAAATCTAAACCTCTTTCTTGCCCTCACAGGGCAGATTTATGATATAAGATCAGTTCAGTTCAGTCGCTCAGTTGTGTCTGACTCTTTGCGACTCCATGGACTGCAGCACACCAGGCCTCCCTGTCCATCACCACCTCCCAGAGTTTACTCAGACTCATGTCCATTGAGTTGGTGATGCCATCCAACCACCTCATCCTCTGATAAATCCGTTATTAACAATGTCAGTAATATATTGACAGATGAAAAAGGGCAGAATATTGGTTCTAGAAGTTCCCAGGGGAAAACTAGCATCTGATAGTTATTGAGTGTATACCAGGTACCTGGAATTGATTTACATGCTGGAAACACAACAAAGAGGAACCCCTGGAGGCTCAGAGGGCTCAGAGGGAAAGAACAAGCCTGCAATGCAGGAGGCGCAAGAGACCGGAGTTTGATTCCTGGATTGGGAAGACCCCCTGGAGGAGGGCATGGCCACCCACTCCAGGATTCTTGCCATGGACAGAGGAGCCTGGCAGGCTACAGTCCATGGGCTCGCAAAGAGTCGGACATGACTAAAGCACCAGCATGCACCATACAGCAGAGAAACAAACAAAAAAAATAATATCTGGCTTCATGAACTTATATTCTAAGCAGAGAGACAATATATAGTTATAAACACACATGCTAAATCACTTCAGTCGTGGCCAGCTCCTTGTGACCCCATGGACCACACATAGCCTGACAGGCTCCTCTGTCCATAGGATTCTCCAGGCAAGAATACTGGAGTGGGTTTCCATGCCTTCCTCCAGGAGATCCTCCTGACCCAGGGATCGAACCCTTGTCTCCAGCATTTCCTACATAGGCAGGTGTGTTCTTTACCACTAGTGCCACCTGGGAAGCCCATGTATGTGTATATAATTATGGGGCTTCCCAGGTGGTGCTTGTGGTAAAGAACATTAGATACAACACAGGGACATTTCAGTAGAGATACCACATGGCATCACACCAAGACTAACCTGAGACGCAACAGGCACTGGATGGAAATACTTAGACCAGGGTCTCCAACCTCCGGGATCTAATGCTTGATGATCTGAGGCAGAGCTGATGTAAAGATACTAGAAATAAAGTGTGCAATAAATGAAATGTGCTTGAAAGTGAAGTGAAGTCTCTCAATCGTGTACAATTCTTTGTGACCCCATGGACTGTAGCCCACCAGGCTCCTCTGTCTATGGGATTTCCCAGGCAAGAATACTAGAGTGGGTTGCCATTTCTTTCTCCAGGAAATCTTCCTGACCCAGGGATCAAACCCAGGTCTCCTGCATTGCAGGCAGACTCTTTACCCTCTGAGCCATCAATCATCCCAAAACCTTTCCCTCCTCTTGGTCTATGGAAAAATTGTCTTCCGTGAAACTAGTCCCTGGTGTCATAAAGTCTGGGAACCACTGATGTAGAGGATTAAGAATGGAGCATACCAATGGGGGAAGAGCAGGACTTTTCACCAACTAAGTGCCTAGATCAGTTCAGCCCTCTTCATTCAAACCTTCTCATTGTTTTAAGAAACATGATGGACATTATTTGGTTAAAAGATCAAAATAAGATTTAAATTTCTTCAAAAACCGCAGGATTTTTTACTGTTAGCTAGTATTCTATATAGAAAGGCTGTAAGTGTCGATTAGTTAGAAGGCGTGTAATTTATTCTCAAATAACATTCTGGGCTTGTTTTCCTCTGTTATGCTACAATGACTCTTCAAGTAAAGTTTATTAAATGATAATTCCATTACACTTGTCTGATTCTCTGATGATCCTCTCCCTCCCGAAGGTCAAGAAAATTTACCTGGATGAAAAGAGACTCTTGGCTGGAGACCATTCCATTGACCTTCTCTTAAGAGACTTTAAGAAAAACTACCACATGTACGTGTATCCTGTGCACTGGCAGTTCAGTGAACTGGACCAGCATCCTCGGGACAGGTAAAAACTCTCCACCTTCCCATCGCTAGGTCATGCCCCTGATGTAATGGCTAGTTGTTTATACCAAGAGAATTCTAAACAGATTTAGGAAACTTCCCACTATCCACTGGAGGACACAGAAATGCCAAACAAATATGGCTAGGAGTCTACATACAAAGCTGCTTTGAAAACAATGGAATATGGCCACACCTCTGCCCCCTAGTTCACTTGTTAGGGTCCAGCCCCCCACAGAGACCTTTCAACTCTTTCTCATTTAAAAAAAAAATTTCCTTATTTGGCTGCACCGAGTCTTAGTTGCAGCATGTGGGATTTAGTTCCCTGACCAGGGATAGAACCCGGGCCCCCTGCACTGCAAACTCGAAGTCTTACCACTGGACCACCAGGGAAGTCCCAACTTGTTCTCATTCTTTTTTAAAAAAAAATTGTTTATCTATTCATACTTTTGGCTGTGCTATTCTTGTTGCTGTACCGGCTCTTCTCTAGTTGCGGCTAGTGGGGGTTACTCTCCAGCTGTGGTACACAGGCTTCTCATTGCAGTGGCTTCTCTAGTTGCAAACCACGGGTTCTAGGACTTGTGGACCAGTAGTTGCAGCTCCAAGGCTCTAGAGCACAGGCTCAACAGTTGTGGGGCATGGTCTTAGCTACTTCCCAGCTTGCAGGATCCTCCCAAATCAGGGATCGAACACGTGTCTTCTGCACTAACAGGCCAACTCCTTACCACTGACCCAACAGGGAAGCCCTCTTTCTCATTCTTGATCCTAAATTTCCAAGATACTCTGATGGACCCCACTTGAGTCAAATGCCCACAATCGGGTAGCCCAGTGGTAAGATCTAGGTTGCATAAACATGATTCTTGGGGTGCATCCGATAAATTTAGGGTGGAGGGAGGACAGTTCCTAGTGAAGGAGGAAACCTTATCCATTGACATTCAAAAAGCTGCATCTTGCCCATAAATGGTTTATTTCATTTGTAGCTTTTCATGAATGTACTATGTATTTGCTATCCTTGGCAACCTTGTGAAAGAAAAGTGCCCTTGGTGATCAGAAGAGTTCACTTTTCATACCCTGGTTACCCAGTTAACTGGCTGCCATTTGTCTCATTGCAGGGTCCTGACCCACTCTGAGCTCGCGCCTTTGCGAGCATCTCTCGTGCCCATGGAACACTGCATAACGCGCTTCTTTGAAGAGTGTGACCCCAACAAGGATAAGCACATCACCCTGCAGGAGTGGGGCCACTGCTTTGAAATTAAAGAAGGTAAATTGACCGTCAGCCCAGGGAGAGGGGTGTTTTCTTCCCCCAGACAAGCCCTAAGCCCTGCAGTTCCCAGAGGGGTCCTGCTTGCTGTGTGTTAGACTGCAACCTAGGAGCCACAAGGTGGCAGTGTCCCCGGTAGAACAGCTATCACTGCAAGGTCATTTCTTAATCTGTTCCAAAGGGTGTGCCAGTGTGCCCAGTCACTCAGTCATGTCTGACTCTTTGTGAACCCCTGGACTGTAGCCCACCAGGTTCCTCTGTCCATGGGATTTTCCAGACCAGAATTCTGGAGTGAGTTGCCATTCCCTTCTCCAGGAGCTCTTTCAGACCCAAGGATTGAACCCAAGTCGCCTGCATCTCCTGCACTGGCAGGTGGATTTTTTTTAACCACTGAGCCACCTGTTCTAAAAGGTAGCATGGGTGAATATTTAAGAGGTAAAGGCACTGAGGTCTCAGAAATTGGTTAAACCTGAGAAAGTGATGTGAACTCCAACAGTTGAGCCAAATCTCAGAAGGCTACCCTCTGAGCAAGGAAGGAAGGATTTTATATCCTTCCTTAATTTGAATATTGGGCCAAACTTTAAAAATTATATGTGAAACTGAAACTCCAATACTTTGGCCACCTGATGCGAAGAGCTAACTCATTGGAAAATACCTTGATGCTGGGAAAGATTGAGGGTGACAGAGGATAAGATGGTTGGATGGCATCACCAACTCAATGGACATGAGTTTGAGCAAACTCCAGGAGATAGTGAAGGACAGGGAAGCCTGGTGTGCTGCAGTCCATGGGATCACAGAGGTGGACACAACTTAGCAACTGAGCAACAACAATGTGAAGGGTAAAACAGCAAGCTTGATTCTGAAAATCAGAGATGCCAGAAGAATCTTAGAATTTATTACCAACACAAAAGATTTTCACCAGTTGTGCCCAGATATAACTCCTTTAATCCAAAAGGAATTCCTCCTGCAGTGGAGGAATTTAAATTTAGACATATATTTTGCTAAATTATGTCTTAATCTACTTCCTTTTCTTTTCCTAAGTCACAATTTTTTTTGAGCAACCATGCTTTTAATAATCAAGATATGAAAAACAGTTAAAAATGAGCAATCAAATCTGCTTACAGAATATAAATCAACAATGAACATCAAATCTCTATAGCAGAGATTTGACCCATATGTTCACTATATACATGCATGTAGGATGACTATACAACCAAAAAGTAAAAGAAATGTAAGTTCATCAAAGGTCAGAGTTTCCCCAAAAGAGGGAATCTGTGGGAACTTCACTTTAAAAATATTCTTCATGCACATGTGTGATGCCTTGACATTGGAAAGAAAGAGTTGAAATATGAGGATTTAGTCACTTATGGATAAACAGATAAGCATTTCTCTACAATGTTATTCTATGAAATAAACACAACTGTAGTGAGCTAAGAATGAATAAGCACGTGAAAGTGAAAGCTTAGTTACTCAGTCATGTCTGACTCTTTGAGAAGAGATGGACTGTAGGCTCCTCTGTCCATGGGATTTTCCAGGCAGGAATACTGGAGTAGGTTGCCATGCCCTTCTCCAGGGGATCTTCCCAATGCAGGGACTGAACCCGGGTCTCTCGCATTGCAGGCAGATTCTTTACTGTCTGAGCCACCGGAGAAGCCTGGTAACATAAGCACAATTGTAATGAGCAAACAATGAAGAAGCAGCTCACTCTGTGTATTAGTTGTGTATTTCTGCACAACGAATTGCCCTAAAGGTTAGAAGTTTAAAACCTCTCTCACAGTTTCTGAGGATCAGGAATCCCTGGTAGTTTACCTGGATGGATCTGCTTTGGGGTCCACGCTGAGGACTGATGCTTTAGGATCCGCTCTAAGCTCATTTAGGTGGCTGTCGGCAGGAGCCTTCAGTTCTTTACCACGTGGTCCTTTCCACAGTGCTGCTCATAACATGGTATCTGGTTTCCTCCAGAGCAAGTGATCAGAGAGAGACGGAAGGAGAGAGAGAGTCCAAGACAGAAGCCACAATGTCTTTTAGGAATAATCTCAGAAGTGACGTTTTTCTGCCATATTCTGTTTGTCACACAGTTGAACCCTGCCACGGTGTGGGAGGAGATCACAGGAGATGGGGATCACTGGGGGCCCTCATGGAGACTGGCGACCACATACGGTTTGCACCCTATTAGCATCAATAGGAAGTTAATGGGAAGTTAAGAACCAGACTCAAGCAAATAATACCAATTTCCTTTCTAACACGTCTTCTATAAACACAGAATATGTGTTATCTATGTGGCTTAGAAGGTAAAGCATCTGCCTACAATGAGGGAGACCTGGGTTCGATCCCTGGGTAGAGAAGATCCCCTGGAGAAGGAAATGGCAACCCACTCCAGTATTCTTGCCTGGAAAATTCCATGGATGGAGGAGCCTGGTAAGCTACAGTCCTTGGGGTCGCTAAGAGTCAGACATGACTGAATGACTTCACTTTCACTTTCATAGATATCCAACATCTATCTTACACACTCACATACACCCCTAAAAAGGGTTAACACAGTTTTTTCCAATTCCCATTTTAAAAAGACAAAATGTACCCAAGCTGCCTCACCCCCTCCTCTCCACCAGAATCAAGAGAAAAATTTAGCTGAGACAGGACATATTTATGCACACCCTCTTAACACAGCACGTGATTTTAAGGGTGTGATCCAAAGTCAAATTTAAACAGAGGCCATTTCAGGAACCCAGTTGCCCTTCACTGTTCATTTTGAAACTTCTGGCAGCTCTTCAGCACGTGGGCCCACTCAGGCCTTGTGCTGGCTGACTGTCTGGGAGAAGCAGAAAGAGCTTCAAGTTCAGCCACTCGCAAAGCCCCTAATGATCTTGTTTGTTCACTGTGGTTTGGCCATGATTATGTTATTTAGAAGAAAGGAAAGATTTATCACAGAGTAAGCCAATAAAGCAGATATTAAATATTCAGTTGGAACATGTAAACAAGTACTGATTTGGGATACAGCTAGGCGGGGAAAAGAGGCATACCCTTTACTCCCTTAGGACTGAGAAATCCACAGGGCAAAATACATTTTAGCCAGTGTTGTCCTGAATTTTAACTCCCTTTGCTCTGAACTAGATGTGCTCAAATATTCCAGCTCTGTCATTAACGAGCTCTGCAGATTAGGGCATGCCACTTAACCTCAGCAAGTCTCATCTTCCTTGTATGTAAAATGGGATTCAATGCAGAGGTGAGGAGTCTTATTTATTGAATACCTATGACATACCATGGACTGACATATATCCATGTGAATCTTTAGGAAAACCTTCCAAGTAAGACGAAGAAACCAGTCACATCATGCAGGTCCTACTAAGCCAGTTAAAGACGTTATCCTCAGAGTACTGGAGGATCACCAAAGTGCCTTAAACAGGGCAGTGATTTCACTGGATTTGTATTTAAGAAAGATTCTTCTGGTTACAATGTAGATAAGCCAGAGAACCCTTGTGGTAAATCCAGGCAAGAACTGATGAGAACTTGAATCAGGGCAGTTGTAGTGGGGGAAAAAGATGAATAAACATATTTCAACTATATTTATTTTATTTTTTATTTATTTGTATATTTTCTTGACCTGGCCACGCAGCATGTGGGATCTTAGTTCTCCTACCAGGGATCGAACCCGCAGCCCCTGTGTTGGAAGCACAGTCTTAACCACTGGACTGCCAGAGAAGTCTCCTTAAATATATTTTTAAATATAAACATATTCAAGATATAGTTGACAATATAAACATATTCAAGATGTATAGTATGTAGAAATAATAAGACAATGTTTGATAGGAAATACGTGGGGGCTGGAAGCTGGCAGTTGAGAGCCCAAGAGGAAGAGGCGTACAGTGCCTCGGTTCCTGGCTCCAGCAGGGCAGACCAAGGAGAGGCACTTTCCACTGAAAAGTAAACACAAGAACAGAAGTTGGTTTGGGGAAAATGTTAAATCCCATTTGGGACACATTGAGTTTATAAGTCCTTGGGTGACAGTGTACAGTTGATAGTTGAATATATGAGTCTGCTTTTCAAGACAGAGTTGGGGAGTTGAAATACGTATTTGGGGATTGCAAGTGTACAGAAAATAACTGATACCAGGGAAGGAAATCAATTCCCTAAGGAAAAGGTGCCGAGTTACGTGGGAAAAGGTCTTGCATTGAGTATCAAGGAGCAACATCCAGACAATGGACAGAGGAGGAAGGATTTAGTGAAGGAGAATGAAGAGGTTCCTGCAAGAAAAAAGAAAAGAGGAGAGGGCCACATCTCTGGAGGTGTTTCAAAGAGGAGGAAGAGATCACAGTGCTACATGCTGCTGAGACGTGAGTTCAGTTCAGTTCAGTTCAGTTCAGTCACTCAGTCATGTCCGACTCTTTGCAATCCCATGAATTGCAGCACGCCAGGCCTCTCTGTCCATCACCAACTCCCGGAGTTGACTCAGACTCATGTCCATCGAGTCGGTGATGCCATCCAGCCATCTCATCCTCTGTCGTCCCCTTCTCCTCCTGCCCCCAATCCTTCCCAGCATCAGAGTCTTTTCCAAGGAGTCAACTCTTTGCATGAGGTGGCCAAAGTACTGGAGCTTCAGCTTTAGCATCATTCCTTCCAAAGAAATCCCAGGGTTGATCTCCTTCAGAATGGACTGGTTGGATCTCCTTGCAGTCCACGGGGCTCTCAAGAGTCTTCTCCAACACCGCAGTTCAAAAGCATCAATTCTCCGGTGCTCAGCTTTCTTCACAGTCCAACTCTCGCATAGTAAAGTTAAAAAGAATTTCCAGTGGATGTAGAAATAAGGATACCCTCAGTAGCCTTGAAAGAGTGGTTTTTGTGAAACAGTCAAGATGAAAGCCAGACACAGTAAGAAAGAAGAGATGATGTGGAAGGCTAAAGAGAGGAGGTTTGAAGGCAGGAATGAGCTAGAGAGGGATACAGAGTTGAGGGAAGCATTTCCAAGAATAAAAGAGGCTTGAGCTCTCACTCATTCACTCATTCATTCATTCCTTCAACAAATCTGTCCTGGCAGTCTGCACAGGGCCAGGCACTGCTCTCAAGGCTGGATATGCAGCATAGTTACACATTAATGGGAAGGGCCTGGTTAAAAAAAGAAAGAAAAGGAAAGACTGAAGTTATAAGAAAAAAAGAGGAAAATGGGGGTGAAGGTACCCTGAACACAGGCAGAGGATTAGCCTCCAAGTCAACAGGAGGGCTGAGTGCCCAAGAAATGATGCTTTTGAACTAGAGAAGCGTGGTGCTAGAGAAGACTCTTGAGAGTCCCTTGGACAGCAAGGAGAACAAACCAGTCAATCCTAAAGGAAATTAACTCTGAATATTCATTGGAAGGACAGGTGCTGAAGCTCCAATACTTTGGTCACCTAATGACTCACTGGAAAAGACCCTGATGCTGGGAAAGATTGAAAGCAAAAGGAAAGGGGGGCGGCAGAGGATGAGATGGTTAGAGAGCATCACCAACTCAATGGACATGAATTTCATCAAGTTCCAGGAGTTGGTGATGGACAGGGAGGCTGTGTGTGCTGTAGTCCATGGGGTCACAAAGAGTCGGACACGACTGACTAAACAACAGCAATAGGAGGAACATCTCTCATCCGAACAACAGAAAGAAGACAAAAAGTATGAGTGCAAATATAAGTAAATTTATGAGTAAGCAGACTATTATCCCTACTTTACAAATGAAGCCAGTGCTCAAGAGAAATACACCAGAAGTCTGTGTAATACACCCCTCCCTGGGGCAAGATGAAGACTGACATCAGGCAGGGAAGCTGCCTGATGTTCCAGACAGGGTAGTATGCCTCAAATTAGTCCACTTTACATGTCTGCTCAAGAATTAAGAGTGGGCCACCCTGCTAAGGAGTCTTCCATCCCCCAGAGGATGCTGTTTTCTTCCATAAGTGTGGCAACAAGTTCTTTTACAATTACTTGTTTGGAAATTTGAGATAATTGGCACTCAGTTCAGTTCAGTCACTCAGTCATGTCCAATTCTTGGCGACGCCATGGACTGCAGCATGCCAGACCTCCCTGTCCATCACCAACTCCCAGAGCTTGCCCAAATTCATGTATACTTCTATTTATTTGGGTTATAGCTCAGCAACCCTTATAGATTAATCCAGTAAGTACCCTACATACGAATGAGTTCCATTCCCAGAGCATGTTCAACTGGTTCGTTAAGTCCAACAACGTGTGCCTAGGTACCCATCTAATACAATCAGCTCAATACAACTGCTCTTACACTTGCTTCTAGACATCCTGGGTTTGAAATAAAGACACTGTACTACTGTACTCTATACAGTGCTGTAAAGTACACAAAAGCGTGGCTAATTGTAGAGGATGCACGCATGTGACAATGTACACCAGAGATGAAAGAACTTATGTGACTGGACTTGAGAATGTATGTTCACATCTTTGAAAGTTTGCAACTTGAAGCTTCGTATGTAGGAGACTTACTATTTAGTAGTTCTTGGCTGGGTTTCCCCTCAACCTCCTCTATCAGCAGTTCTCACCCTACATCAGAACTACCTGTGTGCTCAGTTGCACAGGCATGTCCAATTCTTTGCAACCCCATACACTGTAGCCAGCCAGGCTCCTTTGTCCGTGGGATTTCCCAGGCAAGAATGCTGGAGTGGATTGCCATTTCTTTCTCCAGAGGATCTTCCTGCCCCAGGGATCGAATACATGTGTCCTATATCTCCTACATTACAGGTAGATTCTTTACTGCTGAACCACCGAGGAAGTCGCAACTAGCTGCACAGCTTTCCTAAATGTATACATGTGATTGATCCATCTAATCCCATGGATGGAGGAGCCTGGTAGGCTGCAGTCCATGGGGTCGCTGAGTCGGCCACGACTGAGTGACTTCACTTTCAGTTTTCACTTTCATGCATTGGAGAAGGAAATGGCAACCCACTCCAGTGTTCTTGCCTGGAGAATCCCAGGGAGAGGGGAGCCTGGTGGGCTGCTGTCTACGGGGTGCACAGAGTCGGACACGACTGAAGTGACTTAGCAGCAGCAGCAGGGATGCTGATTCAGGAGGCCAGGAGCTAGGCCCGAGGATATGTATTTTTTCAAGTTTCATGGGTGATGTTAACACCCTTCCAGGACTGAGAACCACTGTCGTACTGCCTTATTCATGGCTTCTCTGGTGCCCTAGTTCTAACATGGTTTATGTTACTGCTCTGACTACTTTCTAAAAGTATGTTTTGTGTTTGTTTTTTACAGAAGACATAGATGAAAATCTCCTGTTTTGAATTAAGATTTGAAAGAACTCAAAATACCCAGCCTCCTCCTTTGTTCTGACCACTTCTGAAGTATATCCAATGTGATACTTGTAGATTTATATTTAGCAAAATGCTTGCATGTCTGAGAAGACATTGAGAGTAACTGCTTGATAACAGTATAGACACCAGGCATTTACCATTAGCTTTAGAAATAAAACTTTAAAATTAAAGAGTCAGTATATGTAAAATATTGTACACTGTGAACAGGAGTTTAACTCATTACTCTCTGCATCCATTTATAATATACTTAAAGATTATAAAGCTAAAAAAATACATTCATTTTGTCCATGGTATCATGTGCACTTCAGAAAAGTAAAATAAGTCTCTTTGTTACTGGTGTGTGTTATTGTCAATACCTTAATATCCTAATAAAAATCCATATAAATCCAATGCTTATTCAAGTTTATTTACAGTCATTTACTTAAATAATTATACGTGAATGACCAACCCAGGGCTCATAGTTCATATCAAATCACACTTTCTAGAACCTACTACTTTTTAAAAAAGTGAGAATAATTTCATCAGCACCATTTTTCTAGATTTCTAGTTTGTTTTCTCTTTCTGAGTTACTTCACTCTGTATAATGGGCTCTAGGTTCATCCACCTCATTAGAAATGACTCTAATGGCAACGGAGATGCAGGCATAAGAGAACAGACTTGTAAACACACTGGGGGAAGGAGAGGAGGGGACAAGTTGAGAGAGTAGCATTGAAACATATACAATGCCATGCGTAAAATTAGACAGCCAGTGGGAATTTGCTGTGTGACACAGGGAACTCAGATCTGGTGCTCTGAGACAACCTCTAGGGGTGGGATGGGTGGGAGGTGGGAGGGAGGTTCAAGAGAGAGGGGACATATGTATACCTCTGGCTGACTCATGGTGATGTATGGCAGAAACCAACACAATATTGTAAAGCAATTCCCCTCCAATTAAAAATAATTAAAAACAAAAAGAAAAGTGTGGTTGAGGGGGATGTTTCCTATGGCAAACAAATATTCAGTTGTTAAATGGTAGCTGCTCATTAATGTTTTTTGTCATAATTTAAGTTTAAACAGAAAAAACTAAAGCCAAGCACTCTTCACCAAATTCAGTTTAAAATAAGGATGATTATACACTGCTTGATACAACTAATTTTAGCTTCTGTGTGGGTGTCCATGTCTGTCTGATAAAAAGGAGGCCCAGCAAAATCTCTACACATTTCATGTCCTCAAAATAAAGAGACTGTAAAGATAACAGACAGTGAAGAGCCCTGAGGAGTCTTGATGTCCAGTGTAGTCAGAGATGAACAGTACTAATATCATTTGATAGCAAGACAATGTGTCCTAAGAGAAAACTGGTATCTTTATTTGAGCTCTTCTTTGGTAACTATTAATACAGTAAAAGCCAGCTTGTACAAAGAAGATACCAAAATAAAGTTTAACAAGGGCTGAAACAAGGCAATAAAAAAAAACTGTCACCCAGTTAAATATCTACTTACCATATATTCTTTTAAATATGAAATATCTTTTACATATTATCCCATCTTTTTGTTTTCTGGCCACGAACTTGACATTTGCGATTTTAGTTCCCTGAACAGGAATTGAACTCCTGCACCTGCAGCAGAAGTGCAGAGTCCTAACCGTGAGACCACAGGGAGTCCCCACATCCCCATCGGAAATGGAATATGTCAGCACAATTGTCTTTTTCAAATAATCAAAACTGTGTTGTTATTTAGAGATGTTTTGTAATAGTGACTGAAAGAATATTCCCCTGGGAGTTTTATCTGAAGGATATTTGTGGAAGAATTGGTTTTTTTTTTATCAGAATTGTATTTATTATCTCTTTTCTTAGTTTACTGACTCACTTGTTCTTAATCAGAGCACATCACACCAGATCATGTCTAAATAATTAAGTTCACTGTGATTAATCAAAATCTAATTAAGCTAGCCAGTGAGAATTTGCTGTATGACTCAGGGAACTCAAACTGGGGCTCTGAGACAACCTAGAAAGGTGGGATGGGGTGGGAGGTGGGAGGCAGGTTCAAGAGGGAGGAGACGTATGTATACCTATGGCTGACTCATGTTGATGTATGGCAGAAACCATCACAATATTGTAAAGTTATTATTCTTCAATTAAAAATACATTTTAGAAACTAATTAAGCATTGTTTATAATTTCTTTAAAGTACAGAAATAAATTTAGAAATTATCCCCAAATTCAAAATGTTATTTACACGTGCCTACACAGAAATATCACAGGAGGTCCTAACTAATTAGAAACCAAGTTTCTAATTGCACGTTTATTCAGATAAGAAAATTAAAAGACCTGATTTACTATTTTTAATGTTCTAAGTATTTTAAATGTTTTTAAATAATGAAAGTGATTTTAATGCTAAGGATACTACCTAAATATTCACTAAAAATGTTTTATTTGAAAATAACTTTCATTTTGAAATAAAAATATTATTTAATAATATAAAGTTTTAGAACTTTGAAATGTTTACTAGTTAAGGCTCCCACATGTATAACTGTCTTGGATGATCTATTGTAAAAGCACTTTAATATCCTTAATAATCACAATTTTTTATTGTGAGTTGTTTGCAATAAAGACATTAATCCCAGCCAAGGAGATTAAGTTTTTTCTCAGTAATCAGTCTTTAAGCCTGTCTCTGTGTAATTTAAATTCTTTAGACATTGGTGTTCCTAGTGTAGAACCAATTATTCAATTTAGCTTCAAATTCTGTGACTCACATTACCCATGACCACAAAGGCATCAGCAATATGGCTTAAATATGAGATGGGCATGGAGATTCTAGATCACACAACTCTTTGAATTTGTTGCCCAAGGACCATTTGAAGTGAAGGTAATTGAAAAGACACAGTATACTTTGGACTGATTCTATTGCACTTGGTAAAATTTATTGTGTTGGATAATTTAATGAATAGGTCCACTTTTCAAAGGAAGAAAAAAAGTTGAGGGTTTGAATGCAGAAGGAAGAAAAATACAAAGAAGAAACATGAAAAGGGGAAAGGGAGATGAGCTGCCTAAACTCGGGCAAACTGAAATAGCACAAAGATAAATCTGAGTTGTTTCAAGTACATATGTGGTAAAATAGTTGAAGAGTGACTTGCGTATCAAGAGATATAACTTGCTGCAGATGCTGGGGACAAGTCTTAATAGGAATATGATGAAATTGATCTTTCTTCCAAAATTCAATTCTAGAGTACAGTGATTTGGTCTGAAACTCCTAAGGTAAGTTAATCTGAATTAAATGTGATTTGAGATCATAAAAAGGTTTACTTTCAGAAACTACTGGCCAGTAAAGACCACATGGACTTGCTTTGTTTAGTTTATTCATAATGTGCACTTTCTCTACCAATCCAAAATGCCTTTTAAGACTTTTCCCGTGTCATTTTCTTCTTGAGAAATTATAATTGTCAGTAATAGCATCCATACCATGTGAAGACCTGGTAAATCTCATGGGAGTAGAAGCTCAAGGTGGATTTATTTGTATACGTATGAAATCTCACTTGAGCCAGTGGTACTATATCTCCAATAATAAGCATGCTATGACATTGATGTTTGATTTGTGGGTAGAGATCACAAATTTGAATAACTTCAGAGAACAAGCAGTACAGGTTGAACCGTGAGATTACAAGAGTGGTAAGAGTAAGTAACGTTATGAACCAGAGAATGTATGTCTTGTCTAAACACCATTTTTAAAGCACTGATGTAGGCTTACAAAACCCGGATCTAGGGGCAGAATGTGGTCTCATCACTATTTCAACACTCTGACTAAACAGTCTATTAATAACAGGAATAGGACCTAGAAAAAAACTTAAAAAATGATCTCCTAACCCTTCAATTCCAGACTCCTCCTTCAGAATGAAATGTCTTCTCCTGGCTGGCCTTTTGATTATGGCCACTGCTTTGCCCGTCCCTGTGAGTACTGCCCTCAATTTTCCATTCCATTTCTGTCCTAGAGACAGTACCTCGGTCTGCGTCTTTTCCTGTATCTTTTCATTTCATGGAAGAGGAAAGTGGACCCCAGGAAAATTGTAGAACCAGGAATTTACCACTCTTCTTCAATCCAAGGGTCTTCCCGGTACAAATCCCAGCTCTGTGTGACATCTGCAAGCTGCATGACCTTTTTAAAAGATATACGCATGTGTATATATACATATATATATTTGGTTGAGTTGGTCTTAGTTGTGGCACACAGGATCTTTGATTGCATTGTGGCATGTGGAATATTTCAGTTGCAGCATGCGAACCCTTAGTTGCAAGATATGGGATCTAGTTCCCAGACCAGGAATCGAACCTGGGTCCCCCACATTAGGGGCACAAAGTCTTAGCCACCAGACCACCAGGGAAGTCCTGCGAGTGTATGACCTTGAGCGAGGAAATAACCCACGGCTTCCTAGCCTGTGTCATGAGTTATAAGAACTACCTCAGATCTGTGCAAGGATCATAAAAGTGCATGAATGTGCTTAAGAGTCCTAATTGGGATATAGGAAGCTCTCAAATAAACTTTGAAATATAGAGCAAGTATTCCACACTGACCTAAGTCTTAATTAGGCAGTTTAAATTGTTTCATTTACAGTATCCTCACCCCAACTTGTCTCATGTTGACTATAGATATGCTTCCTCATCTATACAAATGAGATCTGTGAGTTTAAGCTGTGCTTATTATGATCTGAATATGTAGGGCACCAAGGAAGCAGGAGGATTTTCCAGGTGGCACTAGTGGTAAAGAACCTGCCTGCCAATGCAGGAGACACAAGAGACATAGGTTCGAACCCTGGGTTGGGAAGATCACCTGGAATAGGAAATGGCAACCCACTCCAGTATTTTTGCCTGGAGGAGCTCCTGCACAGAGAAGCCTAGTGGGTTACAGTCTATGGGGCCCACAAAGAGTCAGACAGGACTGAGCTGACTGAGCACAGCTATTAATAGTAGGCAGGAACACCTGCTCCCTGCACATTTTGTAACAAAGGAGCTCTCAGAGAAGTGAGGCAGCTTTCAAAGTTTTATTTGGGATACCAAATTTAAGTTTACATTTCCATACTCTCTCTACTTTGAAGTTCTAAGTGCTGAGAATTAAACTGAGAACATTGTTGATTTGCAGATAAAGAGATATGCAATATGTAACTAGTCGTATGGAAGGTACAGAAGAATATTCTTTGGAAATAAGTTTAAAGGTAAAAAGTACAATGTCTAAATTACTGGACAAAATTAATTCAATCTTTCTTTATTAGACTCAACTGCTTTTTTTTCTTTAGACTTTTTATTTTATATTGGAGTATAGATAATTAACCATGTTCTGATAGTTTCAGGTAGACAGCAAAGCGATTTAGTCATACATACAGACATATATCCATTCTACCCAAACTCCCCTCCCATCCAGGCATGACATGACATGACATTGAGCACCGTCCCCTGTGCAACACAATAGACCCTTGTTGGTTATCCATTTTAAATATAACAGTTTGTACATTAGACTCAACTGCTTTTTTATTCCAGAGGGAAAGGTACATCGCTGCTGAGTATAATGCTTGATAGTGACTTGAGGTCCATTCTTATTTAGAATCAAATCTCTTTGTAACGAATAATGCATTGCCACATGTTTTACCTTGATGTGTTGTTGTTTCACAAGCTTGAACAATCTGGAGGAAGTTCCAGTGCTCAGGTAAACTTCTGGTTGTATTTTCAAATGATACGTTCATCATTTTAAGTTTTTAAATGTTTGAAATGACTGACATCATGTCTCTTGTTACAGAGATTTAACTTTTACCCACCCCAAGGAGCACCATTTTTCCCACAGATCCCATTTCCCCCACCTGTACAACTGCCCCTGGTAAGCATGGGTTTGGGGAATCTCAAGTTATGAAAAGTGGTTATTAGTCGGATGATGGTTATAACACTTTGCAGATTTGGACACAGACATAAAAGGCATTAAGAAACCATCAGGCAGCAGCTATTCAGACTTCCCTCCCTGCACAGCTTGCAGAGTGTGACCAGGGAAGCAAGTACCCCTCCAGGGCTTCAGTGACTTCTTCCAACTTCTCCTTACACTTGCAATCAAAGAAGTGGTTATACTGAATTACCTCGACTATGATGAGCTTAGTTACTTTCAGGAAGGGAATGCTAACTTTTGTCTATATTACCTGTTCTTTTTCTCCTTTTAAATCACCTTGTTGCCTTCTCTAAAGTTTCTCCCCCCAGCCCTAACATCTTCTCACAGGTCAAACAATATAATTATTTTGCTCTTCTTGTACCCTCTTCAATCTCTAATATCTGAATTCTTACAACATCTTGTTTAATAAAGGCCAGAACAATGCTAACTACATAACAGAGACACCTTTATTGGGACAGACAGGATTCATTTGGCTAATATTTACTGTCTGCCAGATAAAATGGTCTATAATAATCGCTAGAAAAACAAAAAATATGAGTAAGCTTGCAATCTGATAAAGAAAAGAGATTCATAAATGAAAAAAAAAAAAGTAAATGCATTGGGCTGGCCAAAAAATTTTGCTCAGGTTTTTTTGTAACATCTTAATGGAAAAACTCCAATGAACTTTTTGGCCAACCCAATAATTTGCTAAGTGCTTCTAGATGCAAATACAAAACCAACTGACTTAGGCTGTGTGTCAGAGTTCATTCACAGAGGAGAGGCAGCCAAGCCAGGTTTTGAGAAGTGAGTGAGGCACTCCAGGCACAGGGAACAGTCAGTGCTGAGGATGTGGCAACTCAGGGAACAACCAGTGCAATGAGGCTACAACATAGGCTGGGACATGTAACATAAACAATAGTTAGGCAATGTGGTTTTGAAAAGTTTATGCTATGCTAAGTCGCTTCAGTCGTGTCTGACTCTGTGAGACCCCATAGACGGCAGCCCACCAGGCTCCCCCATCCCTGGGATTCTCCAGGCAAAAACACTGGGGTGGGTTGCCATTTCCTTCTCCAGTGCATGAAAGTGAAAAGTGAAAGTGAAGTCGCTCAGTCACGTCCAACTCTTAGTGACCCCATGGACTGCAGCTCACCAGGCTGCTCCGTCCATGGGATTTTCCAGTCAAGAGTACTGGAGTGGGATGCCAAAAACAGCATCTTGTTTAACTTCTTGTCTATCATCTAAATACTTTTAAAGTAGAAACACATCTTTGCATAAGTTTTTTTCATGTTTAAATGTAACAAAACACCTTCCCTTTGCTTATATTTAATTTCAAACTGTGTCTCCGCTTTAAATAGGCTTTTGTAAGCTGTCACTAAATTGACTGTCCTCAGTGGAACATTCTTTCCCTTTAATGTTTTCACATGACCTAATGGGGTCACAAAGAGTCGGACACGACTGAGCGACTGAACTGAACTGAACTGAATGGACTCTTAGGCTTCCCAAGTGCCACTCGTGGTAAAGAACCTGCCTCCCAATGCAGGAGACCTAAGAGACACAGGTTCAACCCCTGGGTCAGGAAGATCCCCTGGAGGATGGCAACCCACTCCCATATTCTTGCTTGGAGAATTCCATGGACAAAGGAACCTGGTAGGCTACAGTCCATAGGGTCGTAAAGAGACACAACTGAAGCATAAGGACTTAGCCTGCATGCAATGGACTCTTAAGACACTAAATTTCTAAGTTTTGCATTTATAACTAACTGCTATTTATTTTGTTTCCAGTCAGGTACACTGGTTCCTTTTTTGGTTTTGTTTTCGGTTTTTTTTTTTTTTTTTTTTTGCTGAAATCCAGTAAGATTTGTTTTAAATTGATGCAAAACCCTGGAGTCTTGGTTTATAATTTGAATTTATTAATTGCTACTAAAATCATATGCCTAAAATTATGTAAGTCTATGTGTAATTCTTGCCCAGAGAATTCCATGCACAGATGGAGCCTGATGGGCTACAGTATATTGGATCGCAAAGAGTTGGACATGACAGAAGCGACTTAGCACACACATGTGGCAATAAAAAGAATTACTAGTATTTGAAACAGATGCTCTTCCTTCCATCAGATGGCAGAACAGTATTAAAACTCAGGCAAAGATGGCCTACCATAACTATATCAATGATTAAGGCAGGTTTCTGGGCTTTGTTATGTTTGACTAACTAAGCAAAACAAGTATACTTTTTAAAAGAAAAATATGACTTGAAGTTCACTCTAGAGTCTAATTTCCACCAATTAGAAGGTGGGCTCCATGAGAGCATATAATTGCTCAATAAATACTTGGGTGGGTGGATGGATGGATAAGTAATCAATGAACACATGAGGAAAAAAACTAAAACAAAATGTTCTACTTTGTTTTATTCACAACTCACTTCCCCTCCCCCCCTTTTTTTTGTAGATTCCAATTCCTCTTCCCTTTCCATTTCCTAATAATCCAAATCAGGTAATTAAAGTTTTCCTTTAAGAAAGTATTTAAATGGGTACAAAAACAAAAACCTTGAAAACTCTTGAGATTCATTTGGAAAAGAAGTTGATACCAAAAATAATGGTTATCTTTATCCTTTGGGGACCATTAGTGGAAACCATTAGTGAAGCCTTTGAACTAGGAAGGTTATGGTTATGGTATAAAAGGATTATGTAAATTTTACTTTTGACAAGACTTTACTGGATGAGGAAAAATTACACAGAATGACAAAGTCACAAACCAAAAAATAGTGTATAAAACAGCATATTAATTCCAAATTTTTAACGATACCTCTATTACAATTATAGAAAATTATAGTATTAAAGTTGTGAAGCTGTTGGGAATTTCCTGGTGTCCAGTGGTTAGGACTTGGCACTTTCACTGATGGGCCTAGGTTCCATTCCTGGTCAAGGAACTGAGATTCTGCAACCTGTGAGTCTTTCCCAAAAAAAAGAAAAAAAAAAGATTCTTTTTTCCAATTCATAAGCGTAAGTTTCATCGCCTTTCCAAGAAATCCCAGCTACATTTGCAGTCAACAACAACAACAGAATAAAAAATTTGGACTATATGTTTCCAGAGATAGCAGGTGTGAAGGCTAGGTGGGTACCATGGTGTGGTGGGGAGTGGAAGCCTTAAAATATCAGTGAATGTCAATCTTACTGATGTAATTTTATATATGCTAAGAATTCCAAAAAGCATGTTTTCATTAATCAAGTTATTATAAAATATATAACATACAAAAGATAAAATGCTGAATTATAACTTCTTGATTATTTGATTGTATCTTCTTTATTCTAGGTCCTGACACTCAGTGATCCCATAGCGGTAAATACTGCCCTGTTAATCTATAAAGTTTATAAAAATACTACATTCAACACCTACAACAACACATTACATTTAAGATGAGCCAGTTCATCCTACAAATTACTGTATTTATTAATCCAGTTCATTTGGAAATGAAATAAAGCACAGTTGTTAAGTTCAAAGCCAGAAAACTACCTTAATGCATGCAAGCAGCTCTACATGCACTTATTCATCTTCTCCAAACTATAAACTGACAAAACAACCTGTTCTATCATTGATGAGGATGAAGGTGAAGAGTCAAAAGATTTAAGAGTTATAGAAGAAACTACTTTAGGAGAGATGAAATAGACTTGACTATTTCTTCACTAATGAAGCATGTGCATAAATGCATAATATATTATAATCAAACTTAAATCCCAATAGATAATTTTTTACTGAACTGCACAAAGTTCAACTTTTTAATGAGGCCCTATATTGATATAGTTATATTGAATCTCAGTTTATGAAAACACAGGTGAAACACTTGGGAGTTAAAAAACAGAAAACTAAAAAATTTCATTTCCCACATACTTTGCACACAAACATTTTCTGAAATCTAGATATATCTCACAGCGGATGTATTTAACCTGGGATATCTTTTTCCTTAAGATGCATCATTAACTAAATGGTATACTTTATAGCTGATGGCATCTTATTAGAGACCTGCAGTATTTCATAAAAATGGCAGAAAGTCAGGCCTAAATCATTGTGTGCCTGGGGTAAAACTTTTCAGGATTTGTCTATACAGATTATTTAAAGGCAATCATCTTGAGGAATATTTAAGTGTTCCAAAAACTTTAAGGTCAAACTAAATAAGAGCACAAGCCAAGTTTTAATTAGTGCTCTTTCTACAAGCCACTCTAAGCATTATGATAGCCCATTTCCAAATGTAAATCATAAAAGTTCTAGCATACTCCTAATCATGTTAGAATTTTTATATATACATACATATATATATGAATACATATTCTGAAAATGTCTGGGGAAACTACTGTCAATAGTTAATTATTAATGATTCCAAAATCGGCAAGTTCACCTTCACATCAAATGGCTAAAAGAGCGCTGGCCTGTGGTGGGTAAGTCCAGATTCTAAGCTCATCTTTAAATTAGCTGTGTGACCTTGGGTAGATGTATTGATTTACCTCCAAAGTCTCTTCCACATACGACTTATTCAAGGGTTACCAAATCTGATTTCATAATACCTATACTTTATTTTTCTGAACTTTATTTAAGGGTATTGTTCTTGCCTAAGAATAAGCAGATCAGTGTTTAGCTTACACATTCTTGCATATATGTTGGGATGGACAGCACTATAAATAGAGGCATTTGCCTTTTTGACATGGGTCAATTCCTCAAGCAAGCTGCCAGTCTCTTAAAACAGGGCCACATGAAAGCTACAAGGCAATACTTAACCAGTGAAACTGCCTGTACAAGCAAATCCTTCAAGCAAAATCATAGCTGTCCTAAAATTCTGGTTCAAGTATTGTTCACACAGGGAATTCACACATAATTTAAGAAAGATAGCACTTGTATGTGAGTGTATACAGCCAGTCTCTCAACCATTCACATCAATTTTCTGTATTTCAGATATAGTGAATACCATTACAAGGCAGTTACAAAAAAACACTTCTATGAATTAAGGGCGTTCAAATCTAAATATTGTATATTCATTTTAAAATCTACATCACATAAATAAAACACAAGCAGCAAAATGGAATTAATTTTTTAGCAAAAACAAAGATTTTCATATAGAAAATATTTTAGCTTATATACAAAGTTAAAATAAGCTAAAAGTTAAACCCATTGTATTCACTGATCTTTGATATTTTTTTCTTCCCCAGTTAATCATTTCTATCTTGAACCAACTTGGGGTAAGTATTCATTTTCTAGCTACTATAAACTACAAATCTACTTAATGGGCTGAAGCTCTCACAATAATTTTTTTTTTTAGGGCTTCTTTGGGTAAGACTTTTTTGCTATGGTTATACTGATAAAAGCAATTGATATTTAATCTCAGAAAAGGTAAGAATAATTCTTCTGAACCATAAAAATTTATGGCAGAATGGAACCAAAGCAATCAACCTAAGGTAAAACTCATGAGTTATAAACTCATTTTCCTCCAAGATCTTTAGATCAGAATTTCAGCAGGTCTAAAAAGGTATTCTTTTCATAATGCCCATAGCATTTGACAAAATTTCAGCTTACAGAAATTAGGTTAAGAAATTTCAAACAGTACATTTTACCTCAAGCTTATTTTTGCCCACTCTGAAACTACCAAATCTAGAAATGCTCTCATCTCCAGGCAAGGCAACAAATCTCCTTAACACAAAAGCGTCAGCACTCTTGATGGAAACTCTACAAACCTTGAGACTTCTACAATGATTACCACCCAAGTTTGCTTTCATTTAAAATATATATAAAAGAGAGAAAGAGACCAAAAGGGTATATTCCTTTTAAATATCTGAATTCATGTCAAGTAAAATTAAAATTGATGCTTTTGAACTGTGCTATTGGAGAAGACTCTTCAGAGTCTCTTGGACAGCAAGGAGATCCAACCAATCCATCCTAAAGGAGATCAGTCCTGAATATTCATTAGAAGGACTGATGCTGAAGCTGAAACTCCAATACTTTGGCCACCTGATGCAAAGAACTGACTCATTAGAAAAGACTCTGATGCTGGGTAAGATTGAAGGAGGAAGAAGGGAACAACAGAGGATGAGATGGTTGGATGCCATCACCAACTCAATGGACATGAGTTTGAGTAAACTTCGGGAGTTGGTGATGGACAGGGAGGCCTGGTGTGCTGCAGTCCATGGGGTCGCAGAGTCGGACACAACTGAGCAACTGAACTAACTGAAGATTATATACAGTATGTATTTATTTTATGTATGTATCTCAAGAAAAACTGATGAATCAAAATATTTTCAATCTGAATTTTGAGAAAGAAACTGGATTTCACCCAAGTTTTCCTTCTGACAAAGTTTCATTGCCCCAAAGTACTTACTCTGTGTTTCTTACCACTTCAAATGATCTTATCAGGCCACTAAGGGTGAAGTAAGAGGAATTAAGCTCTGTGTTGCAAAAAAGACACTTAATGGTTCAATTTATCAGCATTTAGGTATAAAAGAACCACATTATTTTCCTTCTCCCAACACACATGACTGTGCCAATACTAATCCATCAATGTTAAATAAACATAATATAGGAGACATGGGAGGAGGCAAGAAAAAAATGATGGCAAAACTACCTAGTAACTGTAATCTGTATTGTTTATTTTGGCAGAAATAATTCTCTTACTACTATGTCAGAAGTTACATGGTGAGTAAAATCTCCAAATATCTTTTTTTTTTAATTGATTTAATTATTTGGCTGCATCAGGGCTTAGTTGTGGCACTTGGAAACTTTAATCTTCTTTGTGGCTTGCAGGGTGCTTTTTCAGTTGCAGCATGTGAACTCTTAGTTGCAGCAAGAGGAATCTAGTTTCCTAATCAGGGATCAAACCCAGGCCCCCTGTGCTGTGAGCATGGAGTTTTAGCCACTGGGCCACCAAGGAAGTCCCTCAAGCATTACTATACATTTTAAATACTTTTATCCGAAGAGTTTAATAGCCTCAGATTATGCCCATACTGATGTTAACAATATGATTAAAGTAGATGTAAACAAGACCAAATAAATTACAAGTGCTTCTTCAAATGATGTACTTTAAAATCAATATCTTTATTAAAACTTCACAAATATTTTAGAAAATAACAGCAACCACCATAAGTTCTTATACTGTAAGACAAAGTAGCATTTAGCCTCTGAAAGTGGTTAGAAATTTTAGGCGCCCTCTTTAGCAGGTTTAGTATCTTGCTTCTATTTGCGACGGAAATGCTTTAAGGTCTTAAGAACGACCTGCTGCTACCAAGACAAACACTGGGTGCAACCACTCATCCATAGGCTAAGATCCCATCAATAAATTGCCTCTGGGCCATGATTATGCCAACAAGTTCAGTAACACTAGCCAAATCAGACATGGCTCTTAAATTTCAAGTAACAAGCCATAAATGTACTATGGATAACATGAGTATTGCTTAAGTGATAAAGAATCTACCAAACTACAAACTTAAAGTAAGAAATAATAAAAGCTTCATAACCTTAGTAAGGAATACAAAAGACAGAATTGTTTCTGGGACCTTGCAAAACCCAGCTGTTGCTTACTGAATAAACCTTGGGGCAATGTTTCTAATTTTCATTTTCATCTGTGAAGTGGGAATAATACCACCTAACTTCATAGGATTCTTGTGAGGATTGAGAGCTATAACACAGATATTCAAGAAATGGTATCCACACTATTTATTTTACTAAATGTCTCTAAAACACAAAAATGTTCCTTATATCTAAAATATAAGAAAGGCAAATGTGAAGGCAATATCACCTATTATAGGAGCAGATATTCCTCCAGAAATGTCTTAAACTAAAATTTTGATCAGTTTTTTCTCTATTATAGATGGTGCTGGATACTTACAGTGAGAAGATTATCTATCTCTACCCTATCTACAGTGTATAGTAGTTCTATCGTTCTGCATACTTTGGAAATGTTCCAATGAAAACTATAAAATGCAACATGTGGATCATGTGCTTTAGTTATTCCTTAAAGACAATTTTTAATACAACCTAAAATCTTTCCTAATGTCAGTTTAGATGCATCGAAACTATTAAAACATAAATAAACGTCATTCTTCAGGCAAGTACTCAAGCTTTCTCGAGAGCTTTTGTGAGCAGCTTGTTTTAGAAAATCCTACTCAGTGTCAGTAAGAAGCAATCTCTTCCTGCCAAACAATGAAAGTAGAATCAAACTCTTTCACCCTGGATCAAGGTCGTTCTACCCTTCAGTCAGTGAAGCACATCCTTGACAAGCACAAGTCCCGTATTACACACCCAAAGACCAGGATTTTATGGATTTTAGAAAACTAATACTGAACATAAACCTTATAACTCTTTCAGAGGGGTTTGAGGCAACAACCTGAAATCAAACATTCTAATGTTTCTCAGCAAAACAGAGGGGAAAAAAGCCTCCTGTCAGCTCAGTTAAAGTTTACCACCAAGAGCTTTGACACTAAATAAGGGGGAAAAAAAGCAAAATCTTTTTTTGTTAATTTATCTTAGCCCTCATTTTGTTCTCTAGCCTAATACCTTTATCAAATATCTGAAGAAAACAATCATGCCTCTATTCCCTAAACCACCTTTTCTTCAAATGACCCACCTATAGCCCAACCGGAATGAGGATGGAATTATGACAGTCCCTACCTCAGGTCAATAGGTGTTAGTACTATGGGACTTTTCCAATGGATATATAGGCCAGAAAGTGATATAAATGACCACTGAGACAAGGCAGTCTTATTTTCCTTCCTCTTCCCTGCTTCTAAGAACACCTAGAACACTTTTCCTCAAGGAATGACAATGTTAACAGTGAGTCTCAAAAACTTCAGTCAGTCCTTAACAATCCCTTCCTAACAAAGGACACTTGAACTCCAAAAGACCTCCTCTGTCTCTGTCTCATTTCATTTATTTTCTGAACATCATTTTTAATTCCCTTACAGTACATACAGTTACAGTAGTGAAAGTAAAAGTCGCTCAGTCGTGTCCAACTCTTTTGCGACCCTATGGACTATACAGTCCATGGAATTCTCTAAGTCAGAATACTAGAGTGGGTAGCCTTTCCCACAGTTAGAGTAGAGTGGAATGCATATATAAATTTAAATTACTGGTTTTCTGGACACATTTGTGTAATTCAGAATTTTTGGAAATGAGGACATGATTTCTTGTTCATCGATCTTGATCTTTTTTGACTAAAAGAGTGACTGAAATTTCCTCATATAACTTACAACTCTAAAGTCAAGAATACAAAAGGTTTCCGTTTTTGAAACCAGCTTCAACAAGATCAAATAAAGCAAAGTGTGAACCAAATAATTTAAAGATAAATCAAGATTAGGCAATGGTGATCGGCACTCCACTGAGAGACGCTTGATATGGTAGGAATATCCTTCATACCTCAAAAGTCAGTGGAGAAAAACAAAACCGACACACAAGAATTACAGAGAAAGCAGAAATTATGGCTGAACAGAAATTTATCTAAATTTATCTTTGTTCAAATTCTGATTCTTCAAAGAGCATCAGTTCTTTCAATTTGGTTTAAGCCATGCTTAAATAGAATACATACAAAATGATTGTTTACAGCGCTTTTGACAGAAGAGCAGAAAATTCTGTGTTGTCTCACCACACCTACTAATTTTATTCTGATGCAAAACCTAACTGCCTGTCAATTAATGAATAAAGTCATTTCCAAGTGACCTGCCCTGCCCTTTTTATATATGAGTTCTGTGATACTGTCTTCTTCTCCATACATGCTCCGTTCCTGGCTTTTGGCTTACGTGGAGACTGTGAGCTGTTACCCAGGGCAGCCAGTCTCAGAGTCCTCACTCCAGTGTGCATCTCGTTTCTCTGCCACACGTTTGATGAACTGAACATGACTAGCATAAAGCTTGAGTTTATCGCTGATATCCATCCATTTCACCTTTCCAGCATCATCTCCAGCTTCTAAGGCAAGGTTATCCATTATTTCACCTGGTTACCAAAGAAAAAACATCATCAAGAAAATGTAATTTATTTAATCACTTCTGTTTCTGCATAATCCTGTACCTTCAAGTATTCTTACTCAAAATAATTTTAAATCATCATATTAAGTGGCAGACTGAATTAAAAACAAGAATATTTCAAATTTCCCAAATGCTCAAATTTTAACCAAGTTTCTAAATTTCAAGTAAAGGTACCAATAAGAAAGCTTTTCTCAGACTTGCCTAGAGGTTCAGTGGTGAAGAATCTGCACTTCCAATGCAGAGGGTGTGTGCTCAGTCCCCTGGTCAGGCAACTACAATCCCACATGACACAGGGTGCAGCAAAAAAAAAAAAAAAGCTTTTCTCTCTCTTGCTCTTTCTCAGTTCAACTCAATCACTCAGTCCTGTTCAACTCTTTACGACCCCAGGGAATGCAGCATGCCAGGCTTCCCTGTCATTCACCATCTCCCAGAGCTTGCTCAAACTCATGTCCATTGAATCAGCGACTCCATCCAACCATTTCATCCTCTGTCGTTGCCTTCTGCTCCTGCCTTCAATCTTTCCCAGCATCAGGGTCTTTTTCAGTGAGTCAGTTCTTTGCATCAAGTGGCCAAAGCACTGGAGCTTCAGCTTCAACATCAGTCCTTTCAGTGAATATTCAGGACTGATTTCCTTTAGGATTGACTTGTTGAATCCCCTTGCTGTCCAAGGGCTTCTCAAGAGTCTTCTTCAACACCACTCTATCTATTTATTTACGTATTTATGGCTGTAGTCCATGGGGTCGCAAGGAGTCAGACACGACTGAGCGGCTGAACAACAACAATTTATGGCTGCATTTAGGTCTTCATTGCTCTGCTCCAGCTTTCTCTAGTTGCGACAAGCAGGGGATACTCTTTGTCACTGAGCATGGGCATGTGGGCTTAGCTGCTCCGCTGCATGTGGGATCTTCCCAGACCAGGGACTGAACCCAGGTCCCCTGTATTGACAGGCAGATTCTTAACCATGGACCACCAGGGAAGTCCAGCTTTTCTCTTTAAAAAGTAAAAATATTACACTTAAACAAAAAAAACTTAACATTAAATAAACATGAAACCTCACATCAAAATTCCAGAGGGATTAGATTTAAACATTTAAAAAAAGAAAGAAAACAATTATAAATGATTCACTTTAGAGTCATAAGTACACTTTTCCAAGTATTACACCAAATCAGAAACCATATACTTATAAATATTTATTAAAATATTTATAATTATCAAAAGTTAAAAATAAATGTTTTCAATCACAATTCACAATCTAAATGGCATATTTCTGTAGGACAGTTTGGCAGTATTTATCAAGAGCTTTTAAAAAGAAAGTGCTCTTTGATAAGCATTCATGCAACAAATATCAGATTGCCTCTTATGCACCAGACTCTGTAAGAGGCTCTAGGGAGACCATAAACAACCAAATAATTTCTCTTCAAAGGATTTACCCTAAGGAAGTAAAAAGACAAGCTTATTGAAGTATTCAAGACAACACTATTTATAAACAAAGAGGAAAAAGAGGACATGACCAAACTTTCCATTGAGAGGGCACAGATTAAATAAATGATAAGAGTCCATTGGACTCCCATATAATCATTAAAAGCAAAGAAGCTCTCCACATACTGACATGGAAATATGTCCATTATGTATTAATATATTAAGTGAAATTGTAAGTAACAAAATAGAATGTAGAGTGTTAGCCCATTTTTATTTTAAAAACAGCTGTACAAATCTGGAAGAAAATAAATCAAAATGTTAACAGTCATTATCTTTGGGAAATGAAATAACTGCAGCTTTAAAATTCTTTTCACTTTATGTCACCTATTTTCTAAATAACTCATTATAAACACATATATCCTTTATAATGATTACATTTGTAATAATAAAATAATAACGCTGCTTCTTGAAAGAATCAATCGAATAGTTTAGGACATGAAAGAGAAAGTGTTAGTCACTCAGTCGTGTCCAACTCTTTGTGACCGCAAGGACTATAGCCCACCAGGCTCCTCTGTCCATGGGATTTCCCAGGCAAGAATACTGGAGTGGATTGCCATTTCCTTCTCCAAGGGATCTTCCCAACCTAGGGATCAAATCCAGGTTTCCCACACTGCAGAATTCTTTACCATCTAAGACACCAGGGAAGCCCATTTCAGCACAAAGGCTTCTAAATCCCAGTGCTAAAATGACAGCTCTTTGTGTACCTTCATAGCAAATACAATAAACGATAACCAATGGAGAACCACAATTAAGAAGTAAACCTGAATCTAAAAGTTAAAATAAAATATGATAATCTAAATAACAATATTCTCCAACACGCTCTTTATCAGATCCAATAACATCTGAAAAGTATACTGCCCTCTGGTCAACCAATAAACAACACAAAGCGAAATTTTAAAAAGTTAGTAAAGTTTATACGTCTGACATTTAAAGAGCCTGCGAGTCATCACTCCCATCTTCACACCAAAAAAATACAAACAAACTGAAAATCAACAACTCTTCTTGAATATGCACAGGAGCCTGCTATGTCCTCCTTTGCCTGGCAAACCAATAAAGCTATGCTTTTCAACGTCACCCAAAACTCTCTCCGAGATTCGATCTGGCACTAGCTCAGAGAAGCTCAACTTTTAGTGTCGCTCCCAACTTACCACCCACAGCAACAGAGATTCCATAAAATAACAAGGGAGCATTAACTGAAAGAACTGCGTGGCTCAGACCTTATTTAAGTAGTCTCTAGGGAAATCAAAAGATGAAAGGAGGTGAAAAAAAAAAAAAAACACTGGGAGGAAATTTTGGTCTCTGACACCTACAATTATAGCAAATAATAAATATAGCCTAACTCCTAGCTATGTCTGGACAAACATAAAGCCTCACACTAGAGGTCTATTTGCCTCCGTCCCTTTTACTAGATACATCATGTTCACCTTCCAAAAAAACTAGAAGGCATGCTAAAGGGAGACAAAGGATCAGAATCAAACTCAGATACGGCAGAGATTTGAAATTATCAGACTGCAAATTTTTTTTTACATTTAGAGAAAGAATGAAACAGTGAAAACAGTGATTTGAACAATGCAGACACTATATAACCAACCACTAGAGGATCAGTCATTGTTTTTTAACTTCAAAAATAAATAGCTAACAAATGTATTAGTACTTACGTTGCAGCGACCTGCTTCTAAACTACATATGCATTATTTTTCCTTCTGAAATATTTAAGTTCTTAATACCAAAATGAATTGTTCTAATACTTTGGTTACAGCTGTTGTACAGAAGTAATGAAATTTGTGCTGGGAGTTTCCCCAAGTTCAGCAAGAATGTAAAAGCGACAAATCTTCTAGTTGCAGCCCATTTTATAAGGAAAAACTTGAGTTCAAGAGAACACGCGATTTGCACAGGGTTATACCGAGACAGGAAAGGGGCAAGGCATAACCTTTAAGAAAATGACACAGCCATTGAGGACACAAGATAAACTGGTTAAACCCAACTAGGTCCAAGATGGCAGACTAGATCTTGAGCCTCATTATATGTTCATTATAATACAACAGCATATGCTAAATGACACACCCACAGGAGTCAGGACAGTTCTGAGGCTAACCATAAAAGGTCAAAAAGTGAGTGTGATCCAATCCCTGGATATCCCCTTCCCCTTTTCCAAAACAGATGGAATAATTCTCCCACTCATTAGCCTATGAAATTACCCAGCCCATAAAAACCAAACACCCCATATTTCAGAGTCTCTTGTTTTCTGAGACAGCCTGCACTCTGTCTATGGAGTGTGTACCTCCCTGAATAAATCTGTGCTCACTCTACTTCAGCTCACTCTTGAATTCCTTCCTGCACAAAGCCAAGGACTCTCATTTGGAAGTCCATCCCAAGGACTCACCTGAGACCTCAGACACACCAGTCTCTCTCCCCCCATGTTTCCAGCAACAGTTCAGCTCAGAAAGGAACCATGAATGCAACAATTAGTTCCCTGATATGGTACCACTTCATTTTGCTACAGATGAAAACAAAGTATCTAAAAGGTCATCCAATTTAGCAATAAAATGTTTCAAGAGAAGCCACTCAACATATATTAAAATTGCAATTAATTTTCTAAATAGCAGATTCCCCCTTTCTTTTTATACTAACAGATTTCCACCCACCTGCTAAATTTTTTAAATCCATTGACCAGAAAAAAATCATCCATCTGAAGTTTGTTCAACAGTTGGAATTTTTTTGGTATTATTTTGCACTTTAAGAATACATGCTTATTATAAAATTATTTCAAACATTAAGACGGACATAAATCCCATTTCCTTTATTATACCTATACTTCCTACCCAAATCTCCAGTTGCTTTTGCTTTTGTTTTTTTACAAATGGACTCAAACAATTTGACAACTTTAAGGCACATAGTTTATAATTTTAACCTTAATTTTATATGCTACCAGTGGATTAAAATAGATTCGTTACTGGTAACACTTTTAAAGCTTTCTTCTACATATTCTTTCTTTTTTTAAAACATATTATTTTAATATCAACAATCTGATTTCATACAAATATACTTCTATAATCACTAGATGATTGACTTAAAATACTGAAATAGTCCAAATTTAATTGTGTCCTAGTAGGCTGCTGGAGAAGGCAATGGCAACCCACTCCAGTACTCTTGCCTGGCAAATCCCATGGACAGAGGAGCCTGGTAGGCTGCAGTCCATGGGGTTGCTAAGGACTGAGTGACTTCACTTTTGCTTTTTACTTTCATGCATTGGAGAAAGAAATGGCAACCCACTCCAGTGTTCTTGCCTGGAGAATCCCAGGGACGGTGGAGCCTGGTGGGCTGCCATCTATGGGGTCGCACAGAGTTGGACACAACTGAAGCAACTTAGCAGCAGCAGCAGGCTGCTGGACTTAAACTGATCCACTAATTCAGTTAGTTTAATAAACATTAGTAAAATTACCTGTTTCATCATGGTAATTCACAGCTTCTGTCTCAATCCATGCATTATCAGTGTTTCGAGGATCATCGACATAACCTCTATATATCTATTTTTTAAAAGGAGACAGATGAAGAAAAAGTATAGGGTGAAAAGGAATGGGTAGAGCAGAGCACACTGCCTTCTTCAGAATCAGAAATATCCGTTGCAAAACAATCCACATTTAATTAACATTAATTAATTGTACACTTAAAAAATGGTTAAGTGGGCATATTATATGCTATGTGCTTTTTATTACACACACACACAAAAGAAATGTAAATATTACAGAACCTTTAATGTAACCTTCCATATGCTTGTTCTAAATGTCCCAGGGAGGGAATTCCCTGGTTGCCCAGTGGTTAGGACTTGGTGCCTTCACCAGGGCCCAGGTTCAACCCCTAGTCGGGGAACTAAGATTCCTCAAAATGAAAAAGTGGCCAAAAAAAGTCAATGTGAAAGTAAAATTAAGAAAGTAAAGTGATTCCATCTATAATAGCATCAAATAAACAAAATATTTTTTTAAATAAATAAATTTCCCAGGAAACAATAGTCTCAAGAACATTCTGAGGTAGCTCTAACATTCACAAAGCCCTCAACACCTCAGATTCTAATTTCAGAATGTGAGAATAATCATATTTGGGCCATATGATTTTTTGACTCTTCATGTAAATATTTTTCTGTTTTAATAATTTCTGCAGGGGGTGTGAGACGGAGACTCAAGGAAGGGATATATGTATACATATAGCTGATTCATGCCACTGTACAGCAGAAACTAACACAACTCTCTAAAGCAATTATACACCAATTTAAAACTAATTTCCATGATTACAGTTTTAGACATACAAAGAAAGATTCTTCTAGTTAAACAAAGATCTATAAACAAGGTTAGTAAAGACTAATATTTAAGCTCTTAATACATGAAAAGACTTGGATCCAGCCATCTAACACAAATGTGACCCAAAACCCAGACAATATAAACAATTGAAGGTGAAGTCGCTCAGTCGTGTCCGACTCTTTGCGACCCCGTGGACTGTAACCTACTAGGCTTCTCTGTCCATGGGATTCTCCAGGCAAGAATACTGGAGTGGACTGCCATTTCCTTCTCCAGGGATCTTCCCGACCCAGGGATCAAACCCAGGTCTCCCGCATTGGAGGCAGATGCTTTAACCTCTGAGCCACCAGGGAAGGAATATAAACAATTAAGAAATCCTAATTCTAGGAAGAAAACAAAACACGTCAAACAAAAGCCAACAGCAACAAAAAAGAAAATCCATTCTTCTCCTTATTACTAGCGCATGTATACCTGATAGTGATTTTTTTAAATCACAAAAGATACATAAGCAAAACAGACATGAGACTTAAACTGTTACGAATGAGAAAAGCTCTGAACAACCTAAGTTAAAATGTAAATGTCCTCTCAAAACAGCTGAATTCTTGCAAATATTTTAAAAACAGAAAAGATTTACTGTTAGATGGGTGAACTCAGTATCACATTAGCTCACACTGAGTCTAAAGGAAAACTATGAGGAAAAAATGTATATAATAAATGGTGCAAAGTTGGGCTATAAAAATTTAAGTAGGAATCTATTCAGAGAAGAGCTACAATTTAATTTGTTTTATTAAGATGTATTTCAAATATACAGGTATTTCACTTTATTCAGAGAATAAACTACCAGATTTTCAGGTGAATTGTAAGTAATTTTCATTAATCCCCAGGACTAAATCCTTCTTAGAAATCATTTCTTACCACTAGATGTTCCTGGCTGAAGAGCTTGTGCAGCTTTTCCTGTAATTCTCTCTTTTCAGCACTGGACTTCTGTAAGGAGTTGAGAGCTTCCTCACCAAACTCTCTTTTCAGTGTGGCGCTAATCTTCTCTCCTGGATCCACCATCCCCTGCAAGTCACATTTTTGTTTAAAAAGAAAAAGGAAAAAGCTTTAATTCAATCAATAAATATTTACTGACTGACACAGTGGACATATATTGCTTTGTGGTGGGTGTTGGTTTAGGCACTCAGTCGTGTCTGACTCTTACAACCCCATGTTTTGTAGGCCACCAGGCTCCTCTGTCCATGGGATTTCCCAGGCAAGAATACCAGAGTGGGTTGCCATTTCCTTCTCCAGGGATATGTTGCTCTATCTGCCCATAATCTTCTGTAATATGTTCTTTTCAAAATCATTTGTTTCTAGTAGAGATAGCTTAGCAGGGTTATCAACCATATATATACTCAACCACAGTAAATGGTCCAAGGTTAGACTATGATAATTGAGCCTGTCAGACTCCTTTCCTGGTATTTTCCAAAGTCAAGCCACAGAAGGAAGGGCTGGAGGCAAGAATACAACAAACTGATACTTTGCCAACCGGTCATTCCATTCTAGTCACAGTGACCTCCTCAATGTTCCTAGGATGGGCCAGACATATGCCAACCTTAAGGCCTTTGCAACTGTATTGCTTCTACCTAAAGGCACTTTCCCCAGATATCTACATGGGTAACTTGTTCACCTCCTTCAGATCTTCACTTAGATGCCACCTTCTCTCAGGAGACCTTCTATAACCACCCTCTATCTAAAATTGCAAGCTCTCCCAACACTTCCTAGTCCCCTTCCTTGCTTTAGTTTCCTTAATACTTATCACCTAACATACAATAATTTATTTATCTTGTATGGTCTCCCTCATCAGAAGGTGAGCACCAAGAAGACAGGGATGCTTGTTCATGTAGCCCTGCCATATGCCCGGGTGCTCGGATGCTCAAACTACACTGAGATGAACGACTCTCAAAATTATATTTAATGACAACAGTTCCCTGACTGATCAGAATTTCAAATGACAATAAAAACAGAAAATCCCATGATGATGATATCATTGTATTTTGCATTCAGCATGTGTGAAGTTTATTTGGCTTGTACAGTCAGCTATAATCTTCATTTTCATTCCATTTTACCCTACAAAGAAAGAAACCATTCTTGCAGATAGCAGAATGTGTATATGATGAGTCATCTTCTTATCAAACTATCTCCGTTTAACAATATGGCATAAAATATAAAACCCGCTCTTGAACACATACACATTTTTTTAAAGCCACTTGAAATACCACTGACGTGAACTCAATAAAAGTATACTCTTCCTGACGATATTATAGAAACTTTAAAAACTGTAAGGAACAGTAAGTAATGTGTTACTTTTAAAATACTGAAAATGTTACTTTGGTCTTAGAGTAGGGGATGGGTTCTAAGTCAAGACTCAGCATTAGTGAGTATCTACAATACCAGGTGCTTTAAATGCTCTCTCTAATAATCCTGTGAAATAAATATGATTATTTTCAGAACAAAGGTCTGAACTCCACAGCACTCAGCTCCAAGTGGAAAGGCTAAACACAAGCCCAGGTCTAACATCAAAGTCCATGTTCTTTCTCAAGGATTTTAGAATTAAGACTCAGATTTTAACAGCTTTGTTGTATTATTCTACATTTGTCATTAACAATGATACTTCACTGCAAAGGAATTATTAACTGAAGTAGGGAGGAGAGAGACTTAAGGGAGTAGAAAAGATCCATATGCAATAACCTTGCATTATATAAGTAAAGCAACTAAAAAGAACTGAAAACATTGATTTGACTTTATTTTAATGCTTACCCCTGGGATTGCCCATTCTCCACAGTCTTTCCTTTTTATTGCAACAAACTGCAAGATGTTTTTCCCAGAAATGGGATGGGTGATTTTATTTCCACTTCTATCCCTTTTCCACCTATAAACAGTAATGTAAGATCATAAGTAATTCAGAACAAAGATCAAGGTCCTAAATCAAGCTTAAGACAAAAATATAAAGATGTATTTTTCTTTATAATAGAGTGTATATACATTTACCTCAAATCACCTACTTTTATAAAGAAATATTGTTTTGCATTAAAAAATACTCTTTATTTAGCACTGTTACAAACCAAGGCAAATGTCTACTTTCAATAAAGGATATTATAGTTTCCAGAATAAAAATTCAAGATATACTTTTTACTAAAGTAAAATTTATCAAAAGGATTTTAAAGCAGAACAGAATTTAAAGGAAGGTCATTAAGAGTTTCTTTTCTTTTTCATCCAAGGAATCTTTTTAAGACTTATTAATATAATTAGTGAAAAAGATCTGTAATAATTGCTTTTAACAGTTCACCCTGTTTTCGGAAAAGATGATGTGATACAGGTTCAGTTTAGTTCAGTTCAGTTCAGTTGCTCAGTCATGTCTGACTCTTTGCGACCCCATGAATCGCAGCACGCCAGGCCTCCCTGTCCATCACCAACACCCGGAGTCCACTCAAACTCATGTCCATTGATTCAGTGATGCCATCCAGCCATCTCATCCTCTGTCATCCCAGCCATCTCATCCTCTGTCATCCCCTTCTCCTCCTGCCCCTAATCCCTCCCAGCATCAGAGTCTTTTCCAATGAGTCAACTCTTCACATGAGGTGGCCAAAGTACTAGAGTTTCAGCTTTAGCATCATTCCTTCCAAAGAAATCCCAGGGTTGATTGCCTTTAGGATGGACTGGTTGAACCTTCTTGCAGTCCAAGGGCCTCTCAAGAGTCTTCTCCAACACCACAGTTCAAAAGCATCAATTCTTCGGCGCTCAGCTGTTTTCATACTCCAACTCTCACATCCATACATGACCACTGGAAAAACCATAGCCTTGACTAGACAGACCATTGTTGGCAAAGTAATGTCTCTGCTTTTTAATATACTATCTGCTGTTGCTGCTGCTGCTGCTGCTGCTGCTGCTGCTGCTGCTAAATCATTTTAGTCATGTCTGACTCTGTGCGACCCCATAGACGGCAGCCCACTAGGCTCCTCTGTCCCTGGGATTCTCCAGGCAAGAACACTGGAGTGGGTTGCCATTTCCTTCTCCAATGCATGAAAGTGAAAAGTAAAAGTGAAGTCGCTCAGTCATGTCGACTCTTCCCAACCCCATGGACTGCAGCCTACCAGGCTCTTCCACCCATGGGATTTTCCAGGCAAGAGTACTGGAGCAGGGTGCCATTGCCTTCTCCAAATATACTATCTAGGTTGGTCATAACTTTCCTTCCAAGGAGTAAGTGTCTTTTAATTTCATGGCTGCAATCACCATCTGCAGTGATTTGGGAGCCCCCCAAAATAAAGTCTGACACTGTTTCCACTGTTTCCCCATCTATTTCCCATGAAGTGATGGGACCAGATGCCATGATCTTCGTTTTCTGAATGTTGAGCTTTAAGCCAACTTTTTCACTCTCCTCTTTCACTTTCATCAAGAGGCTCTTTAGTTCTTCTTTGCTTTCTGCCATAAGGGTGGTGTCATCTGCATATCTGAGGTTATTGATATTTCTCCCGGCAATCTTGATTCCAGCTTGTGCTTCTTCCAGCCCAGCGTTTCTCATGATGTACTCTGCATAGAAGTTAAATAAGCAGGGTGACAATATATAGCCTTGTCATACTTCTTTTCCTATTTGGAACCAGTCTGTTGTTCCATGTCCAGTTGGTCTCAAAAAAAAAAAAAAATGCTTCTGAATCTTTATCCCCTTTTTTGATAAAAGAAATCTCACTCTATCCTTTAGTTCTATATTTCAAATTTAATTGAATATTTTTAAAGCATCAAGGCAATGTTAATTTCAAAATGTGCATTTTGTAATCAGAGCCTCCTTCCCAAAGATGTTGATAAATCTCCCTTTTCCCTTCCCTACACCACATCTACCTCCCCCTGTCAAATGTTAAGAATAGTTCTAATAGTCCCTTAGGCAAAGATAAAAATTTTGAACTTGCAGTACAAAACCAAAACAGAAAGCCTACAATCTAATTTTCACTCTGCATGAGATTAAAATACACCAGCTTAGATATGAGTGTCCAAGTCTTTATAATGTGGCTGAACACCACATCTAACCCATGAAAGTGAAAGTCACTCAGTCATGTCCTACTCTTTGCGCCCCAATGGACTACACACTCCATGGAATTTTCCAGGCCAGAATACTGGAGTGTATCCCTTCTCCAGCAGATCTTCCAGACCCAGGAATCGAACCCAGGTCTCTTGCATTGCAGGCGGATTCTTTACCAGCTAAGTCACAAGGGAAGCCCAAGAGTACTGGAGTGGATAGCCTAGCCCTTCTCCAGCTGATCTTTCCGACCCAGGAATCGAACTGGGTTCTCCTGCATTGCAGGTGGATTCTTCACCAACTGCGCTATCAGGGAAGCCCCATCCGTAATTCCCCCTAAAAGAGTTCACAGCCTAGCCGTGGAGCTAGATATGTAGGTGAATAAACTGCAAGACAGATAGCTTGATGAGTACAGATAGCTAGAAATGAAGGAACAGCTAGTATAAGACAAATCTGATTTTAAGAATGCAGAGGGAGGAAACAAAGTTATAAAAATAAAATAATGTATTCAAGAAACTGAAAGCATACACGGGAGTATGAACATCAGTGAGGGAAAGATAGATTATGAGGTTGAAGTAGGCAAAGAATTCATCAAATTAATCTGCTTAGAGAGCCAGAAAATGTTTTAAAGCAGGTTAAAAGCTGTTGGCAATTTGTATTTCAGAAAACTCACTCATTTTGACAAAAGTTTGGAAGTTGGTTTGGAGGTGATCAAGACTGAAAGCAAGAAAAGCCAGCTCAGTTCAGTTCAGTTGCTCAATTGTGTCCGACTCTTTGTGACCCCATGAACCCCAGCACGCCAGGCCTCCCTGTCCATCACCAACTCCTGGAGTTCACTCAAACTCATGTCCATTGAGTCGGTGATGCCATCCAACCATCTCATCCTCTGTTGTCCCCTTCTCCTGCCTCCAATCCCTCCCAGCATCAGAGTCTTTTCCAATGAGTCAGCTCTTCGCATGAGGTGGCCAAAGTATTGGAGTTTCAGCTTTAGCATCAGCCCTTCCAATGAAAACTCAGGACTGATCTCCTTTAGGATGGACTGGTTGGATCTCCTTGCAGTCCAAGGGACTCTCAAGTGTCTTCTCCAACACCACAGTTCAAAAGCATCAATTCTTCGGCACTCAGCTTTCTTTATAGTCCAACTGTCACATCCATATATGACCACTGGAAAAACCACAGCTTTGACTAGATGGACCTTTTTTGGCAAAGTAAGGTCTCTGCTTTTTAATATGCTGTCCAAGTTTGTCATAGCTTTTCTTCCAAGGAGCAAGCGCCTTTTAATTTCAAGGCTGCATACATACATATATATATATGTCTGTGTATATACCAACACAAACACACACACATGCAGTCAGCTCTCTCTATCCACAAATGCAGAACCCATGGATAAGACGCATCAACCGTACTTTTCCATTTTATGTAAGCGACCTGAACATCCACAGATTTTGCTACCTGCTTGAGGCACAGGGGCCTCTTCGAGAGCCAATCCCCTAAAATATCAAGGGATAACTATATATATAAACACATACATATGCAGACATACATTTGCATATGTATATGTATATGATGGACATGTAGAAACATGGTTAGTGTCTGTATTTTTCCAATTACTTGTCTCTTTGTTACTGAAATGTGTTTTCAGCTCTTACCTGGTTATGATGGGATCTGCAGCATGATTGGGGCCCCATCGCCCCAAAAGTCCCCGGCCAACCAGTCCAGTCCGCCCTGCAGGATTTCTGGAAAAACAAAAAACCATAAAACCAACTGAAGGTACTCATCTTTTTGAACCAAACTTGATATGGCCCAAAACAAGGTACTAAGAGGGAAATAAGATCTCCACACAAATCCAGTAGCACTACTACATATTTGACATTCAAAGTATGTATTTCTTTACAGTGTTATTTAACTTTTCTTTCATGCCTGGGCTTGATCCAGGAGAAGGATCTCATTTCCAAAGTTGTTTGAAATCTGGAAGGCTGAAATGCTCTGCACCTAATCACAGTCTAACTCTGCAACAGCAATGCTTTATCCAGTATATCCACACCTCTCTTCCCTTTCTCATCATCCTCTTTTCATACTTCATTCTCTTACAACCTGACTCACTCATATAGTTTTGATTACATTTTAAAGTCCATTTTTTTCATAGTGGGTTCTAGATTTTTATTATCAGGAATAGATATTGTGTGGCATATAATGAGGGCTTCCCAGGAGGTGCTAGTGGTGAAGAACCTGCCTGCCAATGAAGGCAGACATAAGAGACACAGGTTCCATCCCTGGGTCGGGAACATGCCCTGGAGAAGGGCATAGCAACCCACTCTAGTATCCTTGCCTGGAGAATCCCATGTACAGAGGAGCTTAGCAGGCTAGAGTCCATAAAGGCTGCAGAGTTGGACACGACTAAAGCAACTTAGCCCACAGCACACAGCATATAATGAAGTAGAAATACTTAATATTTTAAGATTTCATATATACCAAATTCAATTTTTAAAAACAATTTTATATAAATGCCAACAACTATTTAACCTAATGCCACAACCCAATGTATAAAAGTCTGTCAGATAAACAGGGCACACTCACGCCTGAGTAATTTCCTTCCAGTCAATATTCCTTAAATGTTTAACTTTCATTATATAAAATAAAATGCCCTAATCTGCAATCTTGTCTATTTAATATCTTTGGTCCTCCCAGTATGTGAAAGTAAATAGACAACTTGTCAAGTTTTCCCTTTCAGCTATCTTTTTAACTATTTCTTATTTATGGTTGCACTGGGTCTTTGTTGCTGCAGGGGCTTTCTCCAGTTGCTGCAAGCATGGGCCACTCTCCTCGGCAGTGCTCAGGCTTCTCATTTCAGTGGCTTCTCTTGTGGCGGAGCATGGGCTCTAGGTACAGGAGCTCCAGTGGCTGCAGCACCTGGGCTCAGAAGTTGTGAGTCACAGGTTTAGTTGCTCCACAGCATTTGGGATCTTCCTGGACCAGGGATCGAACTCATGTTCCCTGTACTGGCAGGTGGATTCTCAACCGCTACACCCCCAGGGAAGTTCCAGCCACTCTATTTTATTTTGCTCTTCCTTGCAACTGTTATTAAAATTGAGTCAATCTTTATATTGTTTTATACTGGACTCAGAAATATTTCAGCAAGACTTAGAAATAAAAACAGAAAGGCAAGACACTTGGCCAGGATGCAATTATTCTATTTTTCAAATCCAGGAGGAGGGGCAGAGTGGTCAGTAACTATGTTTTATTCCATGTAACCATACACCCTTGAATACAAATGATCAAAGCCAATATTAAGAGAGAGAAAGACCAAGCCTGTAACTGATAAACTAAAAGCTGTAGAAAAGACATATAGATTACTGTACTGCCTGAGCAACAGAGAAAGCTATTTGCAGAAAAAGCAAAACAAAGGCAACATATAAAGGAAAGCAGACATAAGGCAGAGACAGTTCTAATGGATTTCCAAACTCTACCCTTTCCTAAAGTTAGCTGCATTTCTGCTTTGGATTCCTGAGATGAGTCTACAGTCGTGGAGTAAAGTTCACTTTTTCACTCAGGCAAGCTAGAGTTGGTTTCCGTTAGTCAGGAGAGTCTTGACTAAAACAACAGGCTATCTTTCCTTTGCCTTTTCTGTCCTTTTATATGTGTACATATCTTCTAATATATTTTGTCCAGAAGAGAACTTAAGGAGTAAGTCAAATGCAAGGCAACTTTGACTTGAAAAGACTCAGTAACACAGAAAAGTGAGTAAGCTATGACCAAAGAAAGAATTTAGTAAAGAGCAGGTTGGCATGAGAGGAGCACTACTACGTCCTTGCTTTAGAAGAACTAAAAATATTTTTAGCTTTTGCAACATTTTACAAGGTGATACGTATGATTACCAAATCTGTGATTTTTCTATTTTTTTATTGGAGGCATGCTAATTTTTACATTTCTTCCTTTTATGATGACTTGAGAAAAACTGAAAATTTTTGAGTTGTGTAGAAAAATCACTTTTAAAAGTACAAAAAGAGAGATTTCCTGGTGGTCCAGTGGTTAAGACTCCATGCTTCCACTGGGCACAGGTTTGATCCCTCGCTGGTGAACTAAGATCCCCACATCCCACCCACTTGCCACACGACATGGCCAAAAGAAAAAAAAGATGTTACATTTTTGGGTTGTTTTTATTTTTACTTTTACATATTTGGATAAATTCCTAAAAGTATTATCTCATTTTATAAATAATCACTGAAATACAATTCTTTTTTTTTTTTTTTAATTTTAAAATCTTTAATTCTTACATGCGTTCCCAAACATGACCCCCCCTCCCACCTCCCTCCCCACAACATCTCTCTGGGTCATCCCCATGTACCAGCCCCAAGCATGCTGCACCCTACGTCAGACATGGACTGGCGATTCACTTCTTACATGATAGTATACATGTTAGAATTCCCATTCTCCCAAATCATCCCACCCTCTCCCTCTCCCTCTGAGACCAAAAGTCCATTATACCCATCTGTGTCTTTTTTCCTGACTTGCATACAGGGTCGTCATTGCCATCTTCCTAAATTCCATATATATGTGTTAGTATACTGTATTGGTGTTTTTCTTTCTGGCTTACTTCACTCTGTATAATTGGCTCCAGTTTCATCCATCTCATCAGAACTGATTCAAATGAATTCTTTTTAACGGCTGAGTAATACTCCATTGTGTATATGTACCACAGCTTTCTTATCCATTCATCTGCTGATGGACATCTAGGTTGTTTCCATGTCCTGACTATTATAAACAGTGCTGTGATGAACATTGGGGTACATGTGTCTCTTTCAATTCTGGTTTCCTCGGTGTGTATGCCCAGAAGTGGGATTGCTGGGTCATAAGGGAGTTCTATTTGCAATTTTTTAAGGAATCTCCACACTGTTCTCCATAGTGGCTGTACTAGTTTGCATTCCCACCAACAGTGTAGGAGGGTTCCCTTTTCTCCACACCCTCTCCAGCATTTATTGCTTGCAGATTTTTGGATCGCAGCCATTCTGACTGGTGTGAAGTGGTACCTCATTGTGGTTTTGATTTGCATGAAATACAATTCTTAATCCTTTTCTTCTGTTAATTTATTCAATTACAGTTGACCCTTGAACAATGCTTCCATATAAACTTATAGTCCACTGTCTATACACAGTTCCCCTGTATCTGTGGCTCCACATTCAGGTATTCAACAAAACTCAGATGGAGTAGTGCTGTAATATTTACTACTGAAAAAGAATCCATGTATAAGTGGGTCTGTGTAGTTTAAGCCCCATTTTGTTCAAGAGTCAACTGTTATTATTTCTATTTCAAGGTAAAGTTATCAGAAGATGCATTCAATTCCTTCCAGCACTTACTCACCATATGCAAACTACTCACATTCTCTCTACTTATCTGTAAATGGAACTAAAAATATCCACCCACAGGGTTATTACTATGATTTAATTAGATCACATATATAATTTCTTTCAGACAAGGCCTGGCATATGCAAGCCCTCAATAAATGTTAATTACATTGATAAAATAAAATGTGTATTTTAAGGCAGGACAAAAAAACTTAGACCTAAAATTTTCTGTGTCCATCTGGGCCTCTCCTAGCATCCCTAATGTGCAGTGTATCTGCACATTAACCAAACCTCCTCAAAGATGAGAGTGCTTTCTTGACCATAAAGATTATTATTTTCCCTTTCTTCTGACACTAGCAATGTAACTTCTTAAAAAAACAGCATGCTCTCCCAACTCTGCAAGGCGACATGGTGACTCACTGCTTGCTTTGCACATGCTCACCTGTACTATGTATCTGTGGGGAACCTTATGTAAAATATCAGTATTTTATCCCATTTTGATGTACAATCCTTTGTCTAGAAAATGTGTATGACTACACCTTCTAACAGGGATTCCCTGGTGGCTCAGTGGTAAAGAAGCCACCTGCTAATGCAGGAGATATGGGTTCGATACCTGGGTCAGGAGGATCCCCCTTCTTGCCTGGGAAATCCTAAGGAAAGAGGAGCCTGGCGGGCTATGGGATCACAAAAGAGTTCACCACAACCTAGCGACTAAACAACAGTATCTTCTAACAAGTGGAACACTTCTCAGAGCTTCTTGAGAGTCTGTCTTCCAAGTTGTAACTCAGTTTGGTTTACATAAAATCTGCTTTTTTCTTCTTACCTTGATTGCTAAGTGAATTTTCGTTGACAATTATTTTCTATCTTTTAAAGACCCATTATTATAAGATGCCCCACCCCAGTACCTACCTAGGTCTTCCATTTTCAACCTCATACAGGCCATTCTGGCTCTTTCTCTCAACCTGCCCATCCTTTTCATTAAATTTGGGAGAGAAGTTGCTTTCACTGTAATGAGAATACCAACGCAAAATAAGAAATAATGATCCAATACTACCAACAGCTTAATAATGCCAGCCAGTTATTTATAACAACCAGTATCCTTGAAACTAAATTTTTAGTTACAAACTTAGTTTTCATTTACAAACTCATCAACTCCTTCAAAACACTTTCTGGCAAAAATTTTTTGTTTAATCAAAAGACCTTATAAGACAAGAAGGTATGTTGTAACCCCTGTGGGGAAGGACTAATGGCAGGCAAACTGGAGCTGCTCCTACATACTACAGAAAATAACTTACTATCAGTAAAGCAGATTTGTGCCAATTGGCACAATATGGCAATTACTGGTTCCTATTAACAAACACTTCTAAAAATAAGATTCCTTCTGATATTTTGCTGCTTCTACTGTCTCAAAGTAATTTTAATGTCTTCTAATGCACACTGATTAATATCTGTATCGAAGTAAAACCCACAAAACATGAAAACACCCCACAAACTTCATAATAACCATGATGCAGATTAAAATAGATATAATAAACTGGAAATAATAACCATGATGTAGATTAAAACAGCTATAAGCTGGAACTACTCCAGATCTTGATCTGGACACAGATCTGGATTACAGAGTTAGATAAATATAAAATCTAACTGAGCTACACCTGCACACCTAAGAAATGTATAGTTAATTGCATTTATGTCACACTCAATAAAAATATTTTTTAAAAGCTATAAACAAACTACTTTCCTCACCATTATGAAACTGCTGACATAACTGCACTGACAGTGAAAAAAGAGTTATATAGCATTGGACAGTTCATGGGCAGTTCTGACACAAGTTTCACTTCCTTTCTTGCTTTAATTCCAGTAAGCAAGAGCATAGAGATATTTGTGCTCTGTTTTGGAAATAGTTTCCAACTTGAATGATCCAGTCATTTTCCCAAGACTTCTAACATACCTATAAAATTAAATGGTAAAAATCATGAAATTACAAAGCCAGAGTTATAATGTTCTTGGGACTCTAGAATTTCACCATTAAATGTGGAATCTTAAAAGAAAAAAATGGTACAAATGAACTTATTTACAAAACAGAAATAGAGTCACAGATGTAGAAAATAAACTTATGGCTACCAGGGTGGGGTAGGGGGGATAAATTGGGAGATTGGGATTGACATATACACACTACTATGTATAAAACAGATAACTAATAAGAACTCACTAATACAGCACAGGTAACTTTATTCAGTACTCTGTAATGACCCATATGGGAATAGAATCTAAAAAAGAGTGAACATACGTATATATATAACTGATTCAAACCAGTCAATCCTAAAGGAAATCAGTCCTGAATATTCATTGGAAGGACTGATGCTGAAGCTGAAGCTCCAGCTCCAATACTTTGGCCACCTGATGAGGAGAACTGACTCACTGGAAAAGACCCTGATGCTGGGAAAGATTGAGGGCAGGAGAAGGGGACGAAAGAGGATGAGATAGTTGGATGGCATCACCGACTCAGTGGACATGAGTTTGAGCAAGCTCTGGGAGTTGGTGATAGACATGGAGGCCTAGTGTGCTGCAGTCCATGGGGTCACAGAGAGTTGGACAAGACTGAGCAACTGAACTAAACTGATAACTAACACAATACTGTAAATCAACAATACTCTTTTAAAATTTTTTAAAATAAAAGAAGCTAAATAAATATTGAATGCTAGTTAATGAAATACCTGTTGAAGTATACAGGCAAAAATGTACTAACATATCAAAAATCAAGATGGATGAAGGAGGGATAGATGGATATATATGTGATGAAATAAGTATAATAAAATGGTAATAAGAAAATTAAAGTGGTGAGTTATGAGTGTCCCCTGTAAAGTTATTTCAAATTTCTTATATGTAGGAAACGTTTCAGAATAAAATTTAGATAAAGAGAGCCATTTTCTGCGGAGGGGGAAGCATGAATCTAGTTATAATTTAAACATTAACATTAGTAAGGCTTGATTTAGACAGTGATACAAATTTAACTTATAAAAACTAAATTGAATGAAACAGAGGAAGACTCATTCAGTCTTCCTCTATTTATACTGTATAGCACCCCTTGTAATGTCACTAATTCTAATTGTGCATGCTTGTAGCTCAGTCAGTAAAGAATTTGCCTGCAGTGCAGGAGACCCGGGTTCGATCCCTGGGTTGGGAAGATCCCCTGGAGAAGGAAATGGCAACCCACTCCAGTATCCTTGCCTGGAAAATCTCATGGGCAGAGGAGCCTGATGGACTGCAGTCCATGGGGTCACACAGAGTCAGGCACGACTGAGCGACTAACACACACTCACATGTATAATGTACATGTAAATATATATTAATACATCCTCTAAAACGAGGGAAATGGAACTCATTTACAGGTAATAATTTCTCCACAAGTTGGCTTCATGATTAATTAACAACCCAAATACTATCACAAACACATCTTTGGATTAAATAAGGAAACTGTGGATCAAAATTAAGTCACAGCAATATGTGACTGGTAAAGTTTAACAACCTAATGAACTAATACTAGATCAACCCAACTAGCAAAAATGTTTATTTAACTGACTAAATAATGCCTTAAGAGGACTGTCATTTACAATAAATTTACCAATTAAATCAAACTTATAAAATATTCCAAAACTAGAATGGCCATTTAGCAGCAGAGTAGTTAAGGGCATAAATTCTAAAGTCATACTGAGTAAAAGGCCAAGCTATCCCATCTACCAGCTCCATGACCATATGTAAAGGACAAACTTTCTGTCCTTCCATTTTTGTGTGTTTTTTTTTCCCTATAAAGAGGAAATAACAACCCTGTCTGCCTTCCAGAATAGTTATAATAAAACAGTGCTTATAAAACATTTAGTATACAGTGCCTAGCTTGTAGTCAGTACATTTTACAACTCTATCATTATATTTATCAAAAGAAACATAAATATAAAATGTGAATCAACACAGCACTTCTCTGAATTTAGTCAAAGTATTTATTTTAATCGAGGTATACCTGCTTTACAATGTTGTACAACAAAATAAATCAGCCATATGTATACATATACCCACTCCCTCTTGGGCCTCTCTCCCACCCCCTCCCATCCCACCCATCTAGGTCACCGCAGAGCTCTGAGCTGAGTCCCCTGTGCTATACAGCAGCTTCCCACTGGCTGTCTATTCTACACGTGGTAGTGTATACAGGCCAATCCCAACCTCTCAATTCACCCCACTCCCCCTTCTCCACCAGTCCGTGCCCACATGCCCCTTCTCTACATTTGTGTCTCTATTTCTGCTTTGTAAAATAAGATCACCTATACCATTTTCCTATATTCCACATACATGTATTAATATATGATACTTTTTTTCTTTCTGACTGACTTCACTCTATGACAGACTCGAGGTCCATCCACGTCTCCACAAATGTTACCCAATTTTGTTCATTTTTATGGCTGAGTAATATTCCCCTGCAAATACGTACCACATCTTCTTTATCCATTCATCTGTAGTTGCACATCTAGTTGCTTTCATGTCCTGGCTAATATAAATAGTGCTGCAATAAACACTGGGGTGCATGTGTCTTCTGGAATTATGGTCATATGGTAGTCCTTTCTCGGTGGCTTTCATTTGCAAATATTTTCTCCCATTCTAAGGTTGTTTTTTCATCTCATTTATAGTTTTCTTTTCTGTACAAAAGCTCTTAAGTTTAACTAGGTCCCATTTGTTTATTTTGTTTTTATTTTCCTTATTCTAGGAAGTGGGTCAAAAAAGATTCTGCTGTGGTTTATGTCAAAGAATGTTCTTCTTATGTTTTCCTCTAAGAGTTGTATAGGTGCCTGGTCTTACACTTAGATCTTTATTCCATGTTGTTTTATTTTTATATATAATGTTAGGGAGTGTTCTCTTTCATTCTTTTACATGTAGCTGTCCAGTTTTCCCAGTACTACTTGTTAAAAGACTGTCTTTTCTCCATCGAATATTCTTGCCTTCTTTGTCATAGATTAGGTGACCACAGGTATGTGGGTTTATCTTTGGGCTTTCAATCCTGTCCCATTGATCTATATTTCTGTTTTTGTGCCAGTACCATACTGTACTGATGACTATAGTTTTGTAGTATAGTCTGAAGTCAGGAAGCCCAATTACTCCAGTTCCGTTTTTCTTTCTCAAGACTGCTTTGGTATCTGGGATCTTTTATTGATCCACAAAAACTGTAAAAAGTTTTTTGTTCTAATTCTGTGAAAAAGTCCATTGGTAATTTGATAGGGAGTGTACTGAATCTATAGACTTATATTAAGGAAATTAAAATGGAGGAAGTCTTGTGCAGACATCAAAAGGAGGAGAGCCAGCCTCTGATCTCCCTGGATACTGCAAAGATTCTGTGCCTGCCTGCAAGGAAAGCAAGTCAGGTGGCACTTTAGATAAGATAGGGAATGGGTCTTAGATTCTCTTAAGCCCCTGAGGGTTAATGGGTCTGGCCAATTCCCCCAACCCCACCTCCCACCTCCAAGGTCTAAGAAGCTGGCTCCTCTGTCCATGGAATCTCCAAGCAAGAATACTAGAGTGGGTAGCCATTCCCTTCTCCAGGGGATCTCCCCACCCAGGGATTGAACCCAGGTCTCCTGCATTGCAGGTGGATTCTTTACTGCCTGAGACTTCCCTACCCTTTAAGACTCACAAGGTGAAACAAACAGCAAAAAGTTAAAGTAAAACCACAGCTGCATTTTTGTAGACAAATTGATGATGATATCAATTGCTGCTTGGGATTGTAAGTGGGAGCCCCCAAAACTACAATCTGAAGTCTCACCCACAGGGTAGACACACCACCTAGGACTTTTTTCCAATTAGGACTCCAGATTGCTGTTAATGAGGGACTTACCAGCACTGTCTAGGTCTGGAGGTTGGTTGACCCAAATTTGGTGATGTACATACTATTACTTTTCTCTTTGTTTCTATTTCTCTTCTTTTACTGACTGAATACAGAAATTAAGTCAAATAACCTTCTATTAAATACTGAAATTGTTTGTGTGATGTGTGGTTTCTTTGGTTAATAAATCCTTCAAAACAAAAATGAAGGTAAAACTTTCATCAAAACTACTGCTTTAGGTAGTATAGTTGTTTTCACAATATTGATTCTTCCAACCCAAGAACATGGTATATCTATCTCTCCATCTGTTTGTGTCATCTTTGATTTCTTTCATAAATGCCTTATAGTTTTCTGAATACAGGACTTTTTCAAGTACCTCCTTGAAAGTAAAAGTGTTAGTCACTCAGCCGTGTCCAACTCTTTGTGACCCTATGGACTACAGCCTGCCAGGCTCCTTTGTCCATGGAGTTCTCCAGGCAAGAATACTGGAGTGGGTTGCCATTCCCTTCTCTGGGGATCTTCCCCACTCAGGAATCGAACCCAGGTCTCCTGCATTACAGGCAGATTCTTTTACTGTCTGAGCCACCAGGGAAGCCTTTTACCTCCTCATTTAGGTTCATTCCTAGGTATTTTATTCTTTCTGTTGCAATAGTAACTGGGATTATTTCTTTAATTTCTCTTTCTGATCTTTCATTGTTAGTATATAGGAATGTAGGAGATTTCTGTGCATTAATTTTGTATCCTGCAATTTTACCAAATTCATTGATTAGCTCTAATTTTCCGGTGGCATCTTCAGGATTTTCTATATATACTCATATCATCCACACACAGTGACAGTTTTACTTCTTCTTTTCAATTTGTATTCCTTTTAGTTCTTTTTCCTTTCTGACTGCCACAGTTAGGACTTCCAAAACCATACTGAATAACAGCAAGAGTGGACATCCTTGTCCTGTTCCTGATCTTAAAGGAAATGCTTTCAGTTCTTCACCACTGACGTTTGCTGTGTGTTTGTCATGTATGGACTTCATCATGGTGAGGTGGGTTCCCTCTATGCCCACTTTCTGGAGAGTTTTTATCATAAATGGGTGTTGAATTTTGTCAAAAGCTTTACTGCATTTATTGGGACGATCCTTTTTTTTTTAATTTAACTTGTTAACATGGTGTATCACACTGATTGACTTACATATATTGAAGAACCCCTGCATCCCTTGGAAAATTTCACTTGATCAAGGGTGTATGATTCTTTTAACACGTTGCTAGTATTTTGCTGAAGATTCTAGCAACTATGTTTATCAGTGATATTGGTCTGCAATTTTCTTTTTTCGTGGTATCTTTGGTTTTGGTATCAGGGAGACGATGGCCTCACAGAATGAGCTTGGGAGTGTTCTATAATTTTTTGGAAGAGTCTGAGAATGATAGATGTTAGCTCTTCTCTAAATGCTTGATAGATTTCACCTATGAAGCCATCTGGTCCTGGACTTGTTTGTTGGACAATTTTTAACTGCAGTTTCAATTTCATTACTTGTGATTGGTCTGTCTATATTTTCTATTTCTTCCTGCTTCAGTCCTGGGAGACTGCACCTTTCTAGGAATTTGTCCATGTATTCCAGGTTGTCCATTTTATTGGCATAGAGTTGCTTATAGTAGTCTTTAATGATTCTTTGTATTTCTGGGGTGTCAGTCATAATTTCTCTTTTTTCATTTCTAACTTTATTGATTTGAATACTTTTTTTTTTTAATGAGTCCGGCTAAAAGTCTATTGATTTTGTTTCTCTTCTCAAAAAACCAGCTTTTAGTTTCATTGATTTTTGCTGTTGTTTTCTTCATTTCTATTTTATTTACTTCTGCTCTGCCTATGATTTATTTCCTTCTACTAACTTTGGGTTTTGTTTGTTCTTCTTGGTCTAGCTGCTTTAGGTATAATGTTAGGTTGTTTACTGGAGATTTTTCTCATTTCTTGAGGAAGAACTGAATTACTATTAGCTTCCCTCTTAGGATTACTTTTACTGCATCCCACGGTTTTGAGTCATCCTGATTTCACTGTCATTTGTTTCTACACATTTTTTTATTTCCTCTTTGATTTCTTCATTGATCTCTTCATTATTCAGTAGCCTATTATTTAGCCTCTAAGTGTTCGTGTTTTTACAGTTTCTTTTTTCCTGTAATTGATTTCTAATCTCACGGTGTTGAAGTCAGAGAACATGCTTGATACACTTAAATTCACCAAGGCTTGATTTGTGACCCAAGATATGATCTATCCTGGAGAATATTCCATGTGCGCTTGAGATGAAAGTATATTCTGCTGCTTTCAGATGGAATGTCATGTAAATATCAATTAATTCTATCTGATCTATTGTGTCATTAAAGCTTGTGTTTTCTTATTTATTTTCTGTCTGGATAATCTGTTCATTGGGGAAGTGGGGTATTAAAGTCTTCCACTATTATTGTGTTGCTGCCATCTTCCCCTTTTAGGGCTGCTAGCATTTGCCTTATGTATTGAGGTGCTCCTATACTGGGTACAGAAATATTTATAATTGTTATATCTCCTTCTTGGATTGATCCCTTGATTATTATGTAGCATTCTTGTTTCTTGTAAGTCTTTAAAAGTCTTGTTTATCTGATAAGAATATTGCTACTCCAGCTTTTTTTTTTTTTTTTACTTCCATTTGCATGGAATATCTTTTTGCAACCTCTCATTTTCAGTCTGTGTCTCTGGGTCTGAAGTGGGTCTCCTGTAGATAGCATATATACAGGTCTTATTTTTGTATTCATTCAGCCATTCTACTTCTAATCAAAACATTTCTGCTTGAGTTTTTTGTTTTCCTCTTTCCTCTCTCCTTTATATCCCTTTTCTATCTTCACACACTGGTCAAATCTTATCATCATCTTGTTGTTAGTAATCCATAAAAAGTTTCTGAAAAACATTTTCACTATTCAAACACAGTCTAGCTATGTTGGAAAATAACCACAAAAGATGTTATTGATAACCCAAACAGAAGAAATGAAAACAGAAACTACCACTTGTCATTTCATAAAATAAAAAACTCCACGATAAAATAGATTTACCTGTTTGGAAAGATCATCATAAAACCCCCAAAAGAATAAATAAACATGAACTGAATAGCTTTGGCAAATTTCAAGTACATGTGGAAACAGTTAAAGTCAAGCACTAGATAAAAATTATTTTTCTGCTATCAAATGACAATTTACAAATACAACCATTATCTTCTCCAAAATCTCCTACCCAGCTAACACCAGCTAATTTACTCACTTGATCTGAGGATCTGCCCACTGAGGTCCAGCCAAGACAGAAACTGCAGTGTATTCCACAGGATTATAGTCATGCCACTCAACAAGCCAGCCCACTTTATCATTGGGAACCTGGCTGCGCTGAACTTTTGAACCTGGGTAAGGCGATGTCCGAGCCTTGTTGTGGGAATTCTCTATGGCACCATTAAAACCAGACATCATGTTGGAATTAACATGAAATCTGCAGGATGAAAGTGAGTTTCTGAGAGGGGAAAAAAAATAAAAATGTTTTATGTAAGTACAAAATACTTAAATTAACTTAAAAACCTAATTCACAGTCTCCAAAATACAACTTTCCAATTTCAAAATCAGAAAATCCTAATTTGATGCATACTAGAATAAAGGTCCAATATCTGTGAAACTGTTTATAAACATAAAAATATTGCTAAATCTTACTAACTGAAACTTACTCACAGAGTTTATTTTAGCTGAGAAAAAGGGACAGAAGTTTACTTTTGTTAGCACAAATGTTGGAGAAGATAATTTTATAATAAAAATTCAACCATAAAAACAAATGTAAAGAAAGACTATTAAAGCCTACATGAAAGAATCCATTTTAAAAAATAATAATAATCTAATGATCTAACACAGCAATCCCCAAGCTTTTTGGCACAAGGAACTGGTTTCGTGGAAGACAATTTTTACACCGATCAGGGTGAGGGGGCAGGGATGGATAATTCAGGCCCAGTGGTAATGGGAGTGACTGAGGTGGGAACAGTTCAGGTGGTAATACAAGCAATGGGGAACAGCAAGTGAAGCTTGACTTGCTCGCCCACCACTCACCTGCTGTGTGACCCAGTTTCCAATGGGGCCCAGGGGTTGGGGATCTCTGGTCTAACATACATATGTAAAAAATGGATGACAGAAATAGCACAAAAGAAGAAAAGGAAATGGAGATGTACTGTTATTAGGTTCCTACACTGTACTCAAAATAATGTAATAGCACTTGAAGCCAGACTCTGAAAGATGTACATTTTATAAACTTTAGAGTAGGGCTTCCTGATGATCCAGTAGTTAAGAAACCACCTGTCAATGCAGGGGACATGGGTTCAATCTCTGGTCCAGGAAGATTCCATATGCCATGGGGCAACTAAGCCCATGCTCTGCAACTACTGAAGCACACATGCTCACAAACCACAGCTACTGGGCCCATGTGCCTCAACTAGTGAAGCCCACGCACTCCAGAGCCTGTGCTCTGCAACCAGAGAAGCCGCCATGATGAGAAGCCCAGGGACCACAACTAGACAGGACCCTGCTTGCTGCAACTAGAGAACACCTGCATGCAGCAACACAGACCCAGTACAGCCAAAAATAAACGTAAATAAAATAAACTTTTTAAAAAAGCACTTTACAGTAAAGTAAGTGTAGAGCTAAAATAATTAGATAGTATATACATAAAAAGGCAAACAAAAAACTGAAACTTAACCTTTACACCATAACATACACAAAAATCTTTCATTTCTCCTCCTGACTAAAAATTTAAATGCCTTCTCATTATTCTTAAAGATCAAAATCCCTAATGGCCCTAAGTTAGGGTCTCTAGTATGACAGAGGGGATGCTTGAACAGGTCCCTTCTGTTCTCACAATAACAATTAGCCCTACTTGAAATCAATGGCCAATGGGAAAAACACTAACTTGATGGGGTGTTGAAATAAGTCAAATTCATGTGATATCATACATACACTGAGAAGTATACAGCAATGATTCCTGAGGATTCCTTATAAGAATATACGATCAGAGTCTAGATATAAGGAAACACAGGACACATTCACAATAAGGGATATCTTACATAATAAAGGTCCATACTTTTTAAATCGCTATGGTCGTGAAAGATAAAAGTTGAAGGAACTCATCCAGATAGAGAGCATGAAAACTAAGTGCAATCAATGATCCTGGGTTATCTCATGAATCATTTAAAAAAAAAAAAAAAAGGACAAGTATTGAAATGTGAATGGGGTAGGATAAATAATTTTTTTAAAAAACTTATTTACATGCAACAAGGAAAAGCTTAGGAACAGATGGCTTCACTGATAAATTTTATTAAACATTTAAGGAAGAATTAACACTGCTGCTGCTGCTGCTGCTAAGTCGCTTCAGTCGTGTCTGACTCTGTACGACCCCATAGATGGCAGCCCACTAGGCTCTTTCTGTCCCTGGGATTCTCCAGGCAAGAACACTGGAGTGGGTTGCCATTTCCTTCTCCAATGCATGAAAGTGAAAAGTGAAAGTGAAATCCCTCAGTCATGCCTGACTCTTAGCGACCCCATGGACTGCAGCCTACCAGGCTCCTCCACCCACGGGATTTTCCAGGCAAGAGTACTAGAGTGGGTTGCCATTGCCTTCTCCGCAAGAATTAACACTAACGCTCCTCAAATGCTTCCCAAAAAAACTGAAGTGGAGTGAATACTTCCAAATTCTATGAGATCAGCATTATTACCCTGATACCAAAGCTAAACAATGATATTACCAGAAACTACAGACCAATATCCCTGGAAAATATCAATGAAAAAATCCTCTACAACATAGCAGTGAACATGACTTCCTTGGTGGTGCAGTGGATAAGAATCCACTTGCCAATGCAGGGGACACAGGTCTGATCCTGTGAGATTTTGCATGCCAAGGAGCAACGAAAGCCCACGAGCCACAACTACTGAACCCACAGGCTACAACTACTGAAGCCCGTGCACCACAACAAGGGTGCCCCCACTCACCACAACTAGAGAAAGCCCACGCACAGCAACAAAGACCTGGCACAACCAAAAATTAATGAATAAATAATTTTTTAAAAAAGACAGTAGTGAAAGGATTTCAGCAACACATTAAAAGGATTATACATCATCATCAAGTGGGATTTATTCCTGAAATTCAAGAACAGTTCAACATACAAACATGAACCAATATAACATATCACATTAAAAGAATGAAGGAAAAAAGCATGTGATACTCTCAACTGATGCCCAAAAATGTCTCTGTCAGACAAATGCTGTATGATATCACTTACACGTGTGAAACCTAAAATATGACACAAACAAACATATCTACTAAACAGAAACACACTCAGTCTTGGAGAACAGACTTGTGGTTGCCAACGGGCAGAAGGAGGGGGAGAGGGAAGGAATAGAGCTTGGGATTAGCAGATGCAAACTGGTATATATAACATGGACAAACAACCAGGTCCCACTGTATAGCACAGGGAACTATACTCAATATCCTGCAATAAACCATAATGGAAAAGGAATAAGAAAAAAGATATATATGTGTGTGTGTGTGTGTGTATACAGGCCGATAGGATAGAATAGAGAGTCCAGACACAAACCCTTACATATGGGAGGGGGAGGGAGGTGTGAGGGGGGTTCAGGATTGGGAACTCATGTACACCCGTGGCAGACTCATGTTGATATATGGCAAAACCAATACAGTATTGTAAAGTAAAATAAAGTAAAATTTAAAAAATAAATAAGTAAATAAATATTTAAAAAAAAAAAAGACTGTTAGGAGCTAAAAAAAAAAAGCCTTACATATATAGTCAGATGATTTTCAAAAAAGGGTGTCAACTCTCAAAAGGGCAAGGACAGTCTTTCCAACAAATGGTGCTGGGAAGGTTAGATATCCACATGCAAACAGATGAAGATGGACCCATACCTTACATATACACAAACATTAACTTGAAATAGATCAAAGACCCAAACATTAAGACCTTAAACTATAAAACTCTGAAAAGAAAACAGAGGGAAATTTCATGACATTGAATTTGGCAATGATTTCTCAGATATGACTGAAAGCACAAGCGACAGAAGAAAATCGTTAAATCAGACTGTATCAACACTAAAACTTCTGTGTATCAAAGGACACAATCAATGGAGTGAAAAAAGCAAATCACAGACTATACTGTAGATGACATTCAAAGGGTTATAACTATAATATACTGAGTTTGTATAAACTGACAAAGGCTGAACTGGAATAGGAAATTGGGCAGATTATGACCAAACAATCAAAAAAAGCAGATCCAACTGGCTAATAAACATAAAAGACAGCTATAACCACTAGCAATTAAAGAAATGAAAATTTAAGTAACCTTAAATTCATTTTTCCATCTAGACTGACAAACCTTTAAAAAGGTAACACCATCTCCCATACATTGCTGGTAGAGATGTGAACTGCTACAGAATTTCTATTAAGTAAATTGGCAATAAAGATGAATATACTTACATCCTGCAACTCAAGTAATTTCATTCCACTAATCTACCCCGTAAAAATGAAATAACCAATTATACATACAAAAAGTGTTTATTTCAGCAATGTTTAATGAGAATTAAAGGAAATGCCCAATAATGTAAGAATGGCTTAATAAATATTAGAACAGCTACACCATGGGATGACTATTAAGTAGCTATTAAAAATAATGACATCAAGTGACAGTATTTTATGATATTGTTGAAAATGAAAAGCAAGATGCAAGAAACTGTGTACTGTGTATAATATGATCCCCTCTTACACAGAAATGGTAGAAAAAATAAAGAACATATATTTAAGAGTATGTACATAATGTATTCATTTTTTCACTGCTGCCATAACAAATTTTCACAAATTCAGCAGCTTAAAACTATACAAATTTATTACTTTATTATCTTTATCTCCAGGTCAGAAGTCAGACAAAAGTCTTACTGGGCTAAAACCAACATATACACAGGGCTGCAAGACTTTCATGTAGCCCCAAGGCTTTCATTCAGATGTCACAGAGAGATCAGAAGCTGATCTAACAGAGCTCAGCACCACCAATCCCAATGTAAATCTACTTTTTACTTCTGTTTTATTATTTCTTAGCATGGTTTATTTTCTAAACAATTTTATTTTCAATCAACTTCAGAACAATTAAAGGACCTGCAGTTCTAAGAAGGAAAATAAAAGTTAGTCATGTCCGACTCTTTACGACCCCAAGTTCATAGTATTACAAGCCTATTTTGTGAAACAAGGTCTCTTGTTTCTCATAAAACAAAAATCTCAACCAACCAACCAACCAACCCTTACACCTAAAGGAGCTAGAAAATGAAGGACAAACAAAACCCAAAACTAGTAGAAGCAAAGAAATCATAAAGACCAGAACAAAAATAAAAGAAACAGAGACTAAAAACCAACAGATGAATGGAACAGAAAAGAAAGCCCAGAAATGAACCCACACTTATATGGGCAATTCATCTACAACAGAGGAGGCAAAAATACACAATAGGGAAGGTAGCCTTTTCAACAGATGCAAAAGAAACAAACCAGACTACTCTCGGACACCATGCACAAAAATAATTTCAAAATGAATTAAAGACTTAAATGCAAGACCTGAAACAATAAAACCTCTAGAAGAAGACATAATCAGTACATTCTTTGACACTGGTCTTAGCAAGATTTTTTTGGGTATGTCTCCTCTGGCAAGGGAAACAAAAGCAAAAATAAATACATGGGACTGCATTAAACTAAAAAGCTTTTGAGCAGCAAAGGAAACTACCAACAAAACAAAAAGGCTGCCTACTGAATGGGAGAATATACTTGCAAACAATATATCAGATAATTGGTTAATATCTAAAACATACAAAGAACTTACATAATACAACACTAGAAAAAAACAAAGAACTCAACTTAAGAAATGGGTGGGTGGAAGCTCCAAATACATATGTTTTTGAAAGAGGACATAGAGATGGCCAACAGGAACATTAAAATACGCTCAACATCACTTTTCACTTTCATGCATTGGAGACGGAAATGGCAACCCATTCCAGTGTTCTTGCCTGGAGAATCCCAGGGATGGTGGAGCCTGGGGGGCTGCCGTCTATGGGGTCGCACAGTCGCACATGACTGAAGTGACCTAGCAGCAGCAGCAGCAGCAGCAACATCACCAACCATCAGTTCAGTTCAGTCGCTCAGTCGTGTCCGACTCTTTGTGACCCCATGAATCGCAGCATGCCAGGCCTCCCTGTCCATCGCCAACACCCAGAGTTCACTCAAACTCATGTCCATCAAGTCAGTGATGCAATCCAGCCATCTCATCCTCTGCTGTTCCCTTCTCCTCCTGCCCTCAATCCCTCCCACCATCAGAGTCTTTTCCAATGAGTCAGCTCTTTGCATGAGGTGGCCAAAGTATTGGAGTTTCACCTTCAGCATCAGTCCTTCCAGTGAACAATCAGTGCTGATCTCCTTTAGGACAGACTGTTGGATCTCCTTGAAGTCCAACGGACTCTCAAGAGTCTTCCCCAACACCACAGTTCAAAATCAATCATCAATTCTTCGGCACTCAGCTTTCTTCACATTCCAACTCTCACATCCATACATGACCAAAGGAAAAACCAGAGCCTTGACTAGATGGACCTTTGTTGGCAAAGAAATATCTCTGCTTTTCTATATGCTGTCTAGGTTGGTCATAACTTTCCTTCCAAGGAGTAAGCGTCTTTAATTTCATGGCTGCAATCACCATCTGCAGTGATTTTGGATCCCCAAAACATAAAGTCTGACACTGTTTCCCCATCTATTTCCCATGAAGTGATGGGACCAGATGCCATGATCTTATTAGCTTTCTAAATGTTGAGCTTTAAGCCAACTTTCTCACTCTCCTCTTTCACTTTCATCAAGAGGCTTTTTAGTTCCTCTTCACTTTCTGCCATAACGGTGGTGTCATCTGCATATCTCAGGTTGATATTTCTCCTGGCAATCTTAATTCCAGCTTGTGCTTCTTCCAGCCCAGTGTTTCTCATGATATACTCTGCATATAAGTTAAATAAGCAGGGTGACAATATACAGCCTTGACATCCTCCTTTTCCTATTTGGAACCAGTCTGTTGTTCCATGCCCAGTTCTAACTGTTGCCTCCTGACCTGCATACAGGTTTCTCAACAGGCAGGTTAGGTGGTCTGGTATTCCCATCTCTTTCAGAATTTTTCACAGTTGGTTGTGATCCACACAGTCAAAGGCTTTGGCATAGTCAATAAAGCAGAAATAGATGTTTTTCTGGAACTCTCTTGCTTTTTCCATGATCCAGCAGATGTTGGCAATTTGATCTCTGGTTCCTCTGCCTTTTCTAAAACCAGCTTGAACATCAGGGAGTTCATGGTTCACATATCGCTGAAGCCTGGCTTGGAGAATTTTGAGCATTAGTTTACTAGCATGTGAGATGAATGCAATTGTGCAGTAGTTTGGGCATTCTTTGGCATTGCCTTTCTTTGGGATGAGAATGAAAACTGACCTTTTCCAGTTCTGTGGCCACTGCTGAGTTTTCCAAATTTGCTGGCATATTGAGTGCAGCACTTTCACAGCATCATCTTTCAGGATTTGAAATAGCTCAACTGGAATTCCATCAGCTCCACTAGCTTTGTTCGTAGTGATGCTTTCTAAGGCCCACTTGACTTCTCATTCCAGGATGTCTGGCTGTAGGTGAGTGATCACACCATCGTGATTATCTGGGTTGTGAAGATCTTTTTTGTACAGTTCTTCTGTGTACTATTGTTACCTCTTCTTAATATCTTCTGCTTCTTTTAGGTCCATGCCATTTCTGTTCTTTATCGCGCCCATCTTTGCATGAAATGTCCCTTTGGTATCTCTAATTTTCTTGAAGAGATCTCTAGTCTTTCCCATTCTCTTGTTTTCACTATTTCTTTGCATTGATTGCTGAGGAAGGCTTTCTTATCTCTCCTTGCTCTTCTTTGGAACTCTGCATTCAGATGCTTATATCTTTCCCTTTCTCCTTTGCTTTTCGCTTCTCTTCTTTTCACAGCTATTTGTAAGGCCTCCTCAGAGAGCCATTTTGCTTCTTTGCACTTATTTTCCATGGGGATGGTCTTGATCCCTGTCTCCTGTACAATGTCACGAACCTCATTCCATAGTTTATCAGGCACTCTGTCTATCAGATCTAGTCCCTTACATCTATTTCTCACTTCCACTGTATAATCATAAGGGATTTGATTTAGGTCATACCTGAATGGTCTAGTGGTTTTCCCCACTTTCTTCAATTTAAGTCTGAATTTGGCAATAAGGAGTTCATGATCTGAGCCACAGTCAGCTCCCAGTCTTGTTTTTGCTGACTGTATAGAGCTTCTCCATCTTTGGCTGCAAAGAATATAATCAATCTGATTTCGGAGTTGACCATCTGGTGATGTCCATGTGTAGAGTCTTCTCTTGTGTTGTTGGAAGAGGGTGTTTGCTATGACCAGTGCATTTTCTTGGCAAAACTCTATTAGCCTTTGCCCTGCTTCATCCTGCACTCCAAGGCCAAATTTGCCTGTTACTCCAGGTGTTTCTTGACTTCCTACTTTTGTATTCCAGTCCCCTATAATGAAAAGGACATCTTTTTTGGGTGTTAGTTTAAAAGGTCTTGTAGGTCTTCACAGAACGTTCCACTTCAGCTTCTTAAGCGTTACTGGTTGGGGCATAGGCTTGGATTACCGTGATACTGAATGGTTTGCCTTGGAAACGAACAGAGATCATTCTGTCATTTCTGAGATTGCATCCAAGTACTGCATTTTGGACTCTTTTGTTGATCATGATGGCTACTCCATTTCTTCTAAGGGATTCCTGTCCACAGTAGTAGATATAATGATCACCTGAGTTAAATTCACCCATTCCAGTCCATTTTAATTCACTGATTCCTAGAATGTCAACATTCACTCTTGACACCTCCTGTTTGACCATGTCCAGTTGGCCTTGATTCGTGGACCTGACATTCCAGGTTCTATGCAATATTGCTCTTTACAGCATCGGACCTTGCTTTTATCACCAGTAGGAAGTAGCCTAACTGCCCATCAATAAGTGAATGGATAAAGATATCATGTACACACACACATAATGGAATATTACTCAGCTATTTTTTTTAAAAAAGAAATACTTCCATTTGTGATGACATGGTTGGACCTAGAGGGTATTATGCTAAGTGAAATGTCAGAAAAGAGAGAAAGACAACTACTGTATGATTCTACTAATATGCAGAATCTAAAAAACAAAACAAATAAACGTACCAAAACAGAAACACAGTCATAGATACACAGAACAAACAGGTAGTCGCCAAAAGAGAGGATAGTAGGGGGTGGAAAGAAGTAGTAAAGGGATAAGATTAAGAGGTACAAACTTCTAAGTACAAAATAAATGAATCATGTGTATGAAATGTAAGATGTGGAGAATAACTGTTATCCCTGTATGGCAACATATGGTAACTAAACACCCTGGAGATCTTGTTAAGATGTATGGAAATATCAAATCACTACATTGTATAACAGGGAACTAACATAGTGTTATACAGGTCAATTATACTTCAACAAACAAACTAACTCATAAAGGTTGTGGAGGGGAGGGGGGCACTGAGTAAAGGTGGTCAAAAGGTACATATGACTTTCTGGTTATAAGATAAATAAGTACTCGAGATATAATGTACAACATGTACAACTTGATATATACAACAAATACTGCTCTATATTATATATAAAGTAAATCCTAAGAGTTCTCTTCACAACGAAAATTTTTTATTCTACTTCTTTAATGTTGTGTCTATAGGAGATGACAGATGTTCACTAAATTTATTGTGACAGTCATTTCATGATGTTTGTGTTTCAGATCACTATGATATACACATTAATCTTATACAGTGCTGTATATCAATTTTATCTCAATAAAACTGGAGGGAAAATAAATTTTATATTACAGGTAAGTAGATTAAAACCAAATCTATATACTAAGTCTTCAAACAAACAATTGAATTTTTGTTTTTATTCTGTTTGTTACATTTTATACATAACTGCATTATACAACAAACTTTACTTTTATACCTTCATAGTCAAGGAGAAGACTCTTGAGAGTCCCTTGGACTGCAAGGAGATCCAACCAGTCCAGCCTTAAGGAGATCAGTCCTGGGTGTTCATTGGAAAGACTGACGTTGAAGCTGAAACTCAGTACTTTGGCCACCTCATGCGAAGAGCTGACTAATTTCATTGAAAAGACCCTGATGCTGGGAAAGATTGAGGGCAGGAGGAGAAGGGGCCGACAGAGGATGAGATGGTTGGATGGGATCACCGACTCAATGGACATGGGTTTGGGTAGACTCCAGGAGTTGGTGATGGACAGGGAGGCCTGGCATGCTGTGGTTCATAGGGTTGCAAAGAGTCAGACACAACTGTGCGACTGAACTGAAGTCAAATCAGAGTCAAATCAATTCTAGTAAAAGTATTAGAAGCCTTTATCAAAATTTCCCCAAGATCTCCTTTACTCCTTTGATACTCAAACCATTCTTGCTTGAAACATTATGCTTTCATTGGTTTTGTCAACTTTAAAAAAAAAAAAAAAAACACAAGAGCATTATGTCTTTTATTTTCCACATACCAGTCCCTCTGTGCTTTGAGGAAAGTAACAAAGGATTCTATCTGCTTTTTTAATACTTTTTTTTTTTTAACAAAAAAACAAAAGTTTCAGCGTCACAGCAAAATTGTGCAGAAAATAACAGAGCTCCCATATAACCCCAGCTTCCTCACCACAAACACAAAGAGCCCCAACACCACCACCAACATGCCCCACGAGAGTTACATCTGAAATAAAGTGAAGTCGCTCAGTCGTATCCGACTTTGGACCCCATGGACTGTAGTCTACCAGGCTCCTCCATCCATGGGATTTTCCAGACAAGAGTACTGGAATGGGTTGCCATTTCCTTCTCCAGGGATGTTCCCAACCCAGGGATCAAACCCAGGTCTCCCACATTGCAAGCAAACGCTTTACTGTCTGAGCCACGAGGGAAGTTAATACCTTTGAAATAAGGGGGCCGAAACATCCTACATGAGCAGTGGGACAGTAACCACAGAAATCAGCCCTCTCTCTCTCCCCATCCTACAAACAAAGTCTGCAGTACTTGCTGATCCCCAGGACAAAACCAAAATGTAAAGAAAAGGGCTAGAACCTCTGTGGTCAATTAGGTATTAAAGAACACAGCAGAAACTTCGGCTTAATATCTGTACAGTTCACACTGAGGAAATAAAGTTGAGGCAGCTACAGTCAGCAGGGAAATTGTTCCACAAGTGTAAAGTCTGGACCAGAAGAGGAAGGGGACGTTTCCAGCCTGTCCACCTGCTGCAACTTGCTCACACACCCTCAACCGAAACCTTCCAGTCCAGAGGGCTATCACTGGAGTTGCAGGGGGTGGGGGCGGGGGGGGGGGGGGGGAGATAGAAGAAAAAAATGGAAGAAATAGAAGAAAATTTCCTTGTGTCTAATGAGGTGACAAAAGTAATTAAAAACACACACACTCCTAGAGGCAGCCTCACAACACTTGTTTATTACTCAGTGCCTAGCATGGGCATGGTACCTAGGACATGTGTTCAGAAACCAGGAGAAAAGAATAAGAGGAGACAGTATGAGATACCACAAATCCCTAAATTTATCCAAGGCAATTTTTTTTAAAGAGGTAAAGAATAAATATATACTGAAATGGAGAAGTAGAGAAATGACGACTTGCACTTTCCATTTTACACCATTTAAACGGTTCGCTATTTAAACTCTCTGGGGACAAACAATGTTAGTGACTCACGGAAGACGACAAATTTCAAGTATCGTAAGAAAGCGTGCCACCACTTGCTTTTCTCAAAAGGCAGGTAAAAAATTTTAGAGTCTTTTTTAAAAAACGTGCGTATGTCTGTAAAAAGCTGGGGCCCAAGCGGAGCCTCCTCAAACCACCCGACCAGAAGCTGGATCCCAGCCGCATCGGAAAGACTCGGGAGAAGGAGTCAGCACTAGAAGCGGGAATACCTGCACGCCGCGACGCTGCAACCGCCCAAGGACTTGACAGTCACAGAGGCCAGGGCGACAGAGAGGGACACGGCGGCTAAAGTCTTCCCCAGGAAGCCTCCGGCCATCAGCGGCCCGCGGAAGATTCGCGGAGCGAGGTAGCTCTTAGCTTGAGCCGCAGCCTCCACCTGCCCCACAGCCCCGAGCCCCGAGTGTCCAGCGGGTACTGGGACCGGGCAGCCTTCCGGTTCCGGAGAAGAAGTAGCTACGTCAATCTCATTAACACACAGCGACTAGACACCCTCCCAAAGTAACAGCCCACTTCAAACCCCCAAGTGACGCGCAAGGTACCAGCTCCAGTTGCCTGGAAAACAGCCGCCGCGGCCGTAATGCCCGGCTGCGTGACGGCACTTTACGACAGCGCCGCAAAGCGAGGAGGTGCGGGCTTCGTAGCGCCGACTTTCTTCGGCTTCTCATTCATGTGGATCCGGTGATGATGAGGGCGGTTGGACAGGGGTCTCGGGGTACCATCGAGAAAGCGGTAGGGAAAAGGGAGGATGAAAGAAACCGAGAAGTTGGAAAGGAGAAGAAAAAGGAAGGGGATTAAGAAAAGTGTGCCCTCCTTTTTTTTTATTTTTTTCCCCGGGGAGGAAGGGGTTACAATCCAAGTCATATCTGATTACAAGTGGTTACAGGGAAAGGAGGTAGGTGACAGACTTGGAATTCCCATATCTGAGGCTTTTCAATTCCTTTTTTACCAAGATGTTCACATCATGGGTAAATTTCACGAGGCTTTGACGTGTGTGGCCTTAGCAAACCTGCGGAGGAGTAAAACCAGCTGTGATAAGCACACAGCGTGGAGGAGGGACAAGGGCAACATCTGATTTATAACTCCAGAGGCAGCGATTAGCCGAACCGGAAATTGTAAGTCAACATTGTTCAGAACAGTGTGTAATGCGATTTTTGTTTGACACTTGGTTTGTCATTATCTTTTTTTAGGTCTGAAATGATAAGACGCAGTTCAGTTCAGTTCAGTCGCTCAGTCGTGTCCGACTCTTTGCAACCCCATGAATTGCAGCACGCTAGGCCTCCCTGTCCATCACCAACTCCTGGAGTCCACTCAAACTCAACGTCCATCGAGTTGGTGATGCCATCCAGCCATCTCATCCTCGGTCGTCCCCTTCTCCTCCTGCCCCCAATCCCTCCCAGCATCAGAGTCTTTTCCAATGAGTCAGCTCTTCGCATGAGGTGGCCAAAGTACTGGAGTTTCAGCTTTAGCATCATTCCTTCCAAAGAACACCCAGGGCTGACCTCCTTCAGAATGGACTGGTTGCATCTCCTTGCAGTCCAAGGGACTCTCAAGAGTCTCCTCCAACACCACAGTTCAAAAGCATCAATTCTTCCGCGCTCAGCTTTCTTCACAGTCCAACCCTCACATCCATACATGACAACTGGAAAAACCATACTAAGACACAGTAGTTAAATATATTTTTTAATATATTTTTAATATTCTTTTTCAGTATAGTTTATCACAGGATGTTGACTGTAGTTCCGTATGCTGTACATTAAGGCCTTGTTTTTTTCTTTATTCTAAATGTGATAATTTCTATCTACCAACCGCAAGCTTCCAGGAGCAAGTCTCTTTTTCCTCCCCTACCCCTCGGTCACCACAGATCTGTTGTCTATGGCTCTGCTTCTGTTTCATAGATTCCTATGTGTCATTCTTTTAGATTCCACATAGGGGTGATACCCTATGGTTAGTATCTTTCTGACTTACTTCACTTAGTATGATAATCTCTAGTTATACAGCCCCAGGTTCTCATTAGTCATCTATTTTATACATGATAGTGTATATATGTCAACCCCATTCTTCCAGTTCATTCCACTCCCCACTCTTTCCCCCTTGGTATCCATACTTTTTTTCCCTCTACATTTGTGCCTCTATTTTTGCTTTGCAAATAAGATCATCTTTACCACTTTCCTAGATTCCACATATATATGTTAATATACTATGTTTGTTTTTCTGACTTACCTCACTCTGTATGAAAGCCATCCACATCTCTGCAAATAACACAGTTTCATTCCTCTTCAGAGCAAAGAAATATTCCATTGTATATATGTGCCACATCTTTATCTGTTCTTCAGCTGATGGACATTTAGGTTGCTTCCATGTCCTGGCTGTTGTAAACAGTGCTTCTGTGAACACTGGGGTGCATGTATTTAATTATCTTATTAGAGTGTGTGGATATTTACCTTTTAAGTATGTAATCCACTATTTCAGTGGTGGGGTATGGACACTGACATAAAACTCACCATCTCAAAAGCCAGATTTATCAAACCTTACCAACTTTTCTGAAGACTGTAGAGTTCTTGGCACATGAAGGCTCCATCTGAACCTCTGTACTGAGAAACTGAACAAAACTTTTGTTGATGAAAATTCAGTTAACTATCAAGTTAAGAAGAAAAAAAGGGAATTTTATTTCAGCCAAACTGATGATTTTAACTGATGATGTGAGAGCTGGACTATAAAGAAAACTGAGCACCAGAGAATTGATGCTTTTGAACTGTGGTGTTGGAGAAGACTCTTGAGAGTCCCTTGGACTGCAAGGAGATCCAACCAGTCCATCCTAAAGGAGATCAGTCCTGAATATTCATTGGACGGACTGATGCTGAAGCTGAAAATCTGATACTTTGGCCACTGGGAAAGACCCTGATGCTGGGAAAGATTGAAGGCAGAGGGAAAAGGGGATGACAGAGGATGAGATGGTTGGATGGCATCACCAACTCAATGGACATGAGTTTGAGTAAGCTCCGGGAGTTGGTGAGGACAGGGAAACCTGGCGTGCTGCAATTCATGGGGTCACAAAAAGTTGGACACAACTGAGCAACTGAACTGATGATATTAATGCAGGAAGAACCGTTCTGCCTGTTAGAAGTTGAAAGTATAGTCATATGTATTTTTGAGACAAAGAGTGATCCATCAAAATCATTGATATATTTATATCAATTTCACCAAAATACATACCCCAGATAAGCACATGCCAAGACAGCATCAAGTTACTATGACCCCCTACAGCGCTGGGAAAGAACATTTTTTAAGAAGTTACATCGCTAGGATTAGAATAAAGGGGAAAAGTTTATCTTTATGGTTGAGAACTTTGTAAATTCTCAAACTGATCTTTGAGAAGTTCTAGTTAATGGGTAATACACACTGCACGTTAGGAAGGGAAGAGCCTCAATTCTCAGAGAATTTTAATTTTTTTCTTGTCCTGCCTGAAAAGATAAATTGTATTTCATTACTCTGTTATGGATTCTAGTACTTCAGGTCTTGTCCATGGAGTGATCCCAGCATCAACCCCCACCCCCACCCTCTGCTTCAACCCCTTTTGTTCAAGGCAAAACCTAGATAGGCAGTCAGACCCCACACACCTCTCTTGGGGCAGTTTAGAACGCTTGCAATTAGAAATCTTTTCTCTGCCCTGGTGGTATAAATCTACCACCCAGAACTTTTCTTTAGCACTGCTGCTTCTCCTCTGACAAATACCTGTTAAACTCAGGTGGCCTAGTCACATGGATCACCCACCCACCTCTCTACCACCCCTTAGCACACTCCAGCCTTTGAATAGTCTCCAGCCTTCTGTTTCAGGGAAGTGGAGTTTCCTGAAAGACCCTATGGTCCTTGTCCCTCACATCCTCTGCCTGCCTTTTGTCTGTGGAAGAACTTTAGCCAAAGATTACGTTTGATCAGAGAAATGAGAACATGCAGAAACAAAGGAAAATAGTCAAAGGGACCAAAGAATCAGTTTAACAATTAAGTACAGTCAAGGACCTTTAGTTCCTTCTCAAGGGCTATAGGGAGACGGCAATGGCAACCGACTCCGGTACTCTTGCCTGGAAATTCCTGTGGATGGGGAAGCCTGGTAGGCTGCAGTCGATGGGGTCGCTAGGAGTCGGACGCGACTGAGTGAATTCACTTTTCACTTTTCACTTTCATGAATGGGATAAGGAAATGGCAACCCACTCTGGTGTTCTTGCCTGGAGAATCCTAGGGACAGCGGAGCTTGGTGGGATGCCGTCTATTGGGTCACACAGAGTCAGACATGACTGAAGCGACTTAGCAGCAGCAGCAAGGGCTGTAGATGATATTCTGAGCCATATGCTATGAGCTGTCATATAGCTACTGAAAGCTTCACAAGGCGGAGAAGTTAACACATGATGACCAGACGGTAAGTGTGACATAAGCCGCCACCATACTTAGAACTGGCCTCAAGAAGTGGAAGTGAACCGACCCTAGAACTGAAAATTCAGTTCAGTTCAGCGGCTCGGTCGTGTCCGGCTCTTGGCGACCCCGTGAATCGCAGCACGCCAGGCCTCCCTATCCATCACCATCTCCCGGAGTTCACTCAGAGTCGCATCCATCGAGTCAGTGATGCTATCTGACATCTCATCCTCGGTTGTCCCCTTCTCCTCCTGCCCCCAATCCCTCCCAGCATCAGAGTCCTTTCTAGTGAGTCAACTCTTCACATGAGATGGCCAAAGTATTGGAGTCTCAGCTTCAGCATCATTCCTTCCAAAGAAATCCCAGGGTTGATCTCCTTCAGAATGGATTGGTTGGATCTCCTTGCAGTCCAAGGGACTCTCAAGAGTCTTCTCCAACACCACAGTTCAAAAGCATCAATTCTTCCGCGCTCAGCCTTCTTCACAGTCCAACTCTCACATCCATACATGACTACTGGAAAAACCATAGCCTTGACTAGATGGACCTTAGTCGGCAAAATAATGTCTCTGCTTTTGAATATACTATCTAGGTTGCTCATAACTTTTCTTCCAAGGAGTAAGCGTCTTTTAATTTCATGGCTGCAATCACCATCTGCAGTGATTCTGGAACCCCAAAAAATAAAGTCTGACACTGTTTCCACTGTTTCCCCATCTATTTCCCATGGAGTGATGGGACCGTATGCCATGATCTTCGTTTTCTGAATGTTGAGCTTTAAGCCAGCTTTTTCACTCTCCTCTTTCACTTTCATCAAGAGGCTTTTTAGCTCCTCTTCACTTTCTGCCATAAGGGTGGTGTCATCTGCATATCTGAGGTGATTGATATTTCTCCCGGCAATCTTGACTCTAGCTTGTGTTTCTTCCAGTCCAGCATTTCTCATGATGTACTCTGCATAAAAGTTAAATAAGCAGGGTGACACTATACAGCCTTGACGTCCTCCTTTTCCTATTTGGAACCAGTCTGTTGTTCCATGTCCAGTTCTAACTGTTGCCTCCTGACCTGCATACAGGTTTCTCAACAGGCAGGTCAGGTGGTCTGGTATTGCCATCTCTTTCAGAATTTTCCACAGATATTGTGATCCACACAGTCAAAGGCTTTGGCATAGTCAATAAAGCAAAAATAGATGTTTTTCTGGAACTCTCTTGCTTTTTCCATGATCCAGTGGATGTTGGCAATTTGATCTCTGGTTCCTCTGCCTTTTCTAAAACCAGCTTGAACATCAGGGCGTTCACGGTTCACATATTGCTGAAGCCTGGCTTGGAGAATTTTGAGCATTACTTTACTAACATGTGAGATGAGTGCAATTGTGCAGTAGTTTGAGCATTCTTTGGTATTGCCTTTCTATAGGATTGGAATGCAAACGGACCTTTTCCAGTTCTGTGGCCACTGCTGAGTTTTCCAAATTTGCTGGCATATTGAGTGCAGCACTTTCACAGCATCATCTTTCAGGATTTTAAATAGCTCAACTGGAATGCCATCACCTCCACTAGCTTTGTTCATAGTGCTAAGTGTTCGTGCTTTCTAAAGGCCCACTTGACTTCACATTCCAGGATGTCTGGCTCTAGATGAGTGATCACACCATCGTAATTATCTGGGTCGTGAAGATCTTTTTGTATAGTTCTTCTGTGTATTCTTGCCACCTCTTCTTAATATCTTCTGCTTCTGTTAAGCCCATACCATTTCTGTCCTTTATCGAGCCCATCTTTGCATGAAATGTTCCCTTGGTATCTCTAATTTTCTTGAAGAGATCTCTAGTCTTTCCCATTCTGTTGTTTTCCTCCATTTCTTTGCATTGATCGCTGAAGAAGGCTTTCTTATCTCTCCTTGCTATTCTTTTGAACTCTGCATTTAGATGCTTATATCTTTCCTAAAATTAACTGTACTTAAAACAGTCAAGATGATGCTAGTCGAATCACCAATGACCAATATCCAGATGACTGTCAGAGCTGACTGTGCTGTTTCTTCAGGTAGCCCCTTCCTCAGCCTAGAAAAGCTCTAGCCCCCTGATTGTCCATGGGATGCTGCAGGGGGCAGCCTTTGGCCACACCCACTGCCCCTCCCACCCCCCATCCCCTTGCCAGCATCCAAAGTAAAACACAATTGCCTTTCCACCAACCTGGCCTAATTATTGGCTTTTGCGTGGCACACCCCAGACCCCACTTTTGGTTACAGTGTTACTAAACAAAATATGTCCTTCCCACTTTAGTATCCAGATTTGATGATCAACCCACTCCAGTACTCTTGCCTGGAAAATCCCATGGACAGAGAATCCTGGTAAGCTACAATTCATGGGGTCGAAAAGAGTCGGACACGACTGAGTGGCTTCACTTTCACTTTCAACAATCTATCCAGGTTGCAAAGTACTTTTATTAAGATATACTTAAACCTTTTGAAAAATAATTATCTGGACTTAGCTTCCTGAAGTCAGATAAACTTTGTTGTCAAAGTTGTTGATAGCCATTAACCTCTGCTTAAACTTAAAAACAAAATTCAACTGAGTGAATTTGAAGATCTAATTGGCTTTGTTCAATGATTCATGAATCAGGCATTATCCCATCTAAAACAGAAAGGAGCTGTACAAATGGAAGGTTTTTAAAAGCAGAAAAGAGGAATTCCCTGGTGGGCCAGTGGTTAGAACACTCTGCTTCTGCTGTAACGGGCCTGGGTTCAATACCTAGTCAGGGAACTAAGATCCCCCATGCCTCACAGTGCAGCCAAAAATTTTTAAAAAGCAGGAAGGAGCAGGACAAGGAAGTAAAAGAAAAAAAAAAGCATTATTATTTCAGGCAAGATCACCTTTCTTTGGGAGAAGCGTTGGGGTTTATGATGGGTATCACCTCACTGGTGTTGGTCAGGAAATTCCAGGCTGATTGGTGTTAAAAAATTATATTTCAAAGAGGCTGAAACCACAATTGGGTATGAAGTTTTAGTTTGCTTCTGTGGGGCTTAGCATAAAGTGAACAAAGAGTTAGTTGCTCAGCCATGTCCAACTCTTTGTGACTCCTTGGACTATCGCCTGCCAAGCTCATCTGTCCATGGGATTCTCCAGGCAAGAATACTGGGGACTTAGCATAAGTGACTTCAGTGTGGACCTGTTGTCCCTTTTTCAACACTGGAAAAGTACTAGGCAGGCTCTGTTAAAAAAAAAGGCTCTGCTTACCAACCAAATTATCAATAGTTCAGCTGACTTATTAGTCATTAGGGAGAAGAGGGACGAGGCAGTTTGGATCACAAAACCTCTGACCAAAGAACAGGAAAAACAGGAAGGTGTTCTCATAGAAGTTCCTCAAATCCTAGTCTCCAAACACTACATTCCTCGAGGGGAAGTTGGAGTGGACACAGTTTAAGAAACTACACAACCACTCAGACAAAACCAAGTCCCACGCAGAAAAAAACAAGTCCCACGCAGACAAAACCAAGTCCACGCAGACAAAACCAAGTCCCACTCGGACAAAACCAAGTCCCACGCAGACAAAACCAAGTCCCTGGCCCTGGCCCTGCACCACAGTTGGTTCCACCAGCCAGGTCTCCTTCAGGTCTCCATCTCCCTTCAGAGATGTCTACTCCCAGGTCTGCACACACTTAAGGGCATCTTATAATAGTGGGTGAAACAGACAAAAGACTCTGAGAAATAAATGCTTTTCAGTAGGGAAGCAGTGTAGGAGATTACTGGAATTGATAAACATGCTAAAAGAATTCCAACTGTTTCCCCCCTTTTCCATTTATTTTGTATACCGCAGATATTAACTGATCACTTACTTTTTACCAGCAACTGTTTCCCAGGTGGTGCTAGTGGCAAAGAACTCGCCTGCCAATGCAGAAGACGTAAGAGACACAGGTTCCATCCCTGGGTCAGGAAGATGCCCTGGAGAAGGGCAACTCACTCCAGTATTCTTGCCTGGAGATACCCATGGACGGAGGAGCCTGGCAAACTACTGATAGCTTATGGTGAACGATGTTGGGTTCATGATCTCCAAAGAAGATTTAGCTTCAGGACCAGGGACCAGGCTTGATCACTCAAGAGTTTTGTGTAGCAGAGTTTTATTAAAGTATAAAAAAGGACACAGAGAGTTTCTGACATAGACATCAGAAGGGGAACAGAGAGTGCCCCTACTCACTAGTCTTATCAAGGCCTTATATAATTTTATCAGACCCACGCCTACAACATAGATCTTAAATTAGCAAAATTCAGTTCAGTTAAGTTTGTCACTGAGTCGTGTCCAACTCTTTGCAACCCCATGAACCGCAGCACACCAGGTCTCCCTTTCCATCACCAACTCCCAGGGTCCACCCAAACCCACGTCCATTAAGTCAGTGATGCCATCCAACCATCTCATCCTCTGTTGTCCCCTTCTCCTCCTGCCTTCAATCTTTCCCAGCATCAGAGTCTTTTCAAATGAGTCAGTTCTTCTCATTAGGTGGCCAAAGTATTGGAGTTTCAGCTTCAACATCAGTCCTTCCAATGAACACCCAGGACTGATCTCCTTTAGGATGGACTGGTTGGATCTCCTTGCAGTCCAAGGGACTCTCAAGCTTCTTCTCCAACACCACAATTGAAAAGCATCAATTCTTCAGTGCTCAGCTTTCTTTATAGTCCAACTCTCACTCCATATGTCACTACTGGGAAAACCAAGATTAGAACTAACAATAGAAAGGTCTTACTAGACCCACTCCCACAACATAAAATAACAAGATTAATTAGAAGTTCCTGTTAAAAAGGAGAAACATGTCCTTGAGCAACCACGGGAGATCCCATCCATGACAAGGTCATGTGGAAGAGAACTGTTAAGCAAGGCTTCAGGACTCAACGGGCTACCTAGGCTTTCTTGAGCATCTACCCCAAAACCAGAATCTGTCGGTTTTACTATTTCATGACTTTCACCAACTCCTCTGACATTAACAGGGAGCTATTCCTGACCACCTTTCTCTGGAGAAAATCACCTTAGGGCTATAGCTAACAAGTCTCCTGGACATGAGAGGAATATTTCAGATCAAACCCCCTCTGTTAGCATTCTAGCTTGCTTGGCAGGTATATCCAGACTCTTGCAGCTATGCATATGATTATTTACAGCCTCCCAACTATGAGAGGCACGGAAAGCCTAAAACATAGAGCCTTTTAAAGAGTTAAAAGTTAGAGTAGTGCTGGCATAGGATTTCATTATTGGGCCAATGCTTGTTGCTAAGTTCTCATATCTCTTACCCACTGTGCACCTGGGAGTGCATTAGTTAACATAGTTGGAAAGTAAGATAAACAAGTGTAGCCTTGAAATTAACCACATCAGACTTTTGAGCTAATTGGTTCTTTCTTGTAACTCACTGCACCTTTGCTCCCTGAGAAATGTAACTTGTTTAATACTTTCTGAGGTTGACATAGATTAGAAATATAAAGAAAAAACATTTCAAGGAAAAATAAGTTTTCTGGTTGAGCAGCCTTTATCAAAAGAGGGTCATAAAATGTTCACAGGCCTCCAAGGCCAGAAGATAATGTGCACAATATTGTTTATGGGAAAGGTTTGCAGAAAAAATCCTGGTTTCAATAAAGACAAAAAAGATGTAATGTTTGGGCTGACTCTGTATGACTTTGCATCTTTCATTTCCCTCTATGTATAAGACAAGGTATAAAAGTACCTTTTAAAAATAAAGCTATTGGGCCTTGCTCAAAGAAGCTTGGTCACCCCATGTTTTTCTTTTTTCTCTTTTTTTCTCTCTTACTTTCTTTTTCAGGCTGATCCCTTGGAACACAGAGGCTCTCTGTGTTCACTTTCCTGCCTGGGCTTCTAAGACTTTATTAGCTTTCTATGTAAACCAAGGAATATCAGCCTCTTTCTCTCCTCTATTTTTTTATCTACAATATTCTTTCCTTATCTCTCTCTAAATCATCTGCCAACACCGTTTTTCCTTCAGGTTCCCCTGGATCCTGCGGGGGCTGGACCCCAGCACTTGAGCAAGATACATTGTTGTTATATAATCCTTACTACTACTACTAAGGTGCTTCAGCAGTGTCCGACTCTGTGCGACCCCATAGACGACAGCCCACCAGGCTCCCCTGTCCCTGAGATTCTCCAGGCAAGAACACTGGAGTGGGTTGCCATTTCCTTCTCCAGTATATAATCCTTAGTACAGAGCTTAGGATAAGAGGCTTATGGAAGCTTCCTGCTGGGAGAAATTGACTGAGGGGGAAACTGGGTCTTGTTCTGATGGATGGCGCCTTGCTCAGTAAATCTTTAAGCCAATTTATTGTTGGTGGGTGGAGCTGTGTTCCTTCCCTGCTATTTATCTGGGGTCAAACTAAATAAGCAGAGTGACAATATACAGCCTTGTGATCCACAAGTCTGTGATTCTTTGACTGTGATCCACACAAAGGCTTTGGCATATCAATAAAGGACAGAAATGGTATGGACCTAACAGAAGCAGAAGATATTAAGAAGAGGTGGCAAGAATACACAGAAGAACTATACAAAAAAGATCTTCATGACCAAGATAATCACAATGGTGTGATCACTTACCTAGAGCTAGACATCCTGGAATGTGAAGTCAAGTGGGCCTTAGGAAGCATCACTAGGAACAAAACTAGTGGAAGTGATAGAATTCAAGTTGAGCTATTTAAAATCCTGAAAGATGATGCTGTGAAAGTGCTGCACTCAATATGCCAGCAAATTTGGAAAACTCAGCAGTGGCCACAGGATGGGAAAAGGTCAGTTTTCATTTCAATCCCAAAGAAAGTCAATGCCAAAGAATGCTCAAACTGCTGCACAATTGCACTCATCTCACACACTAGTAAAGTAGAGCTCAAAATTCTCCAAGCCAGGCTCAGCAATACGTGAATCGTGAACTTCCTGTTGTTCAAGCTGGTTTCAGAAAAGGCAGAGGAACCAGAGATCAAATTGCCAACATCCGCTGAATCATGGAAAAAGCAAGAGAGTTCCAGAAAACATCGATTTCTGCTTTATTGACTATGCCAAAGCCTTTGACCGTGTGGATTACAATAAACTGTGGAAAGTTCTGAAAGAGATGGGAATACCAGACCACCTGACCTGCCTCTTGAGAAATCTGTATGCAGGTCAGGAAATAACAGTTACAATTGGACATGGAACAACAGACTGGTTCCAATTAGGAAAAGGCGTGCGTCAAGGCTGTATATTGGCACCCTGCTTATTTAACTTATATGAGAAACGCTGGACTGGATGAAACAGAAGCTGGAATCAGGATTGCCACGAGAAATATCAATAACCTCAGACATGCAGATGATACCACCCTTATGGCAAAAAACGAAGAACTAAAGAGCCTCTTGATGAAAGTAAAAGATGAGAGTGAGAAAGTTGGCTTAAAACTCAACATTCAGAAAACTAAGATCATGGCATCTGGTCCCATCATTTCATGGCAACTAGATGGGGAAACAGTGGAAACAGAGGCAGACTTTATTTTTTTGGGCTCCAAAATCACTGCAGACAGTGACAGTTTGGAAGATAAGTTATGACTAACCTATACAGCATATTAAAAAACAGAGACATTACTTTGCCAACAAAGGTCCATCTAGTCAAGGCTATAGTTTTCCCAGTAGTCATGTATGGAGTGAGAGTTGGACTATAAAGAAAGCTGAGCACTGAAGAATTGCTGTTTTTCAACTGTGGTGTTGGAGAAGACTCTTGAGACTCTTGATTCAGGAAATCAGTCCTGAATATTCATTAGAAGGACTGATGTTGAAGCTGAAACTCTAATACTTTGGCCACCTGATGAGAAGAACTGACTCATTTGAAAAGATCCCAGTGCTGGGAAAGATTGAAAGCAGGAAGAGAAGGGGATGACAGAGGATGCGACGGTTGGATAGCATCACCGACTCAATGGACATGAGTTTGAGTAAACTCCAGGAGTTGATGATGGACAAGGAGGCCTGGCATGCTGCGGTCCATGGGGTTACAGGGTCAGACACGACAGACCGACTGAACTGAACTGAACTGAACTGAACAGAGCTTAAGCAAAACCATACCCTTGGGCCATTAGCTCTGGATTTAAAGAAAAAATGTTTTATGTGACTAAGAGGAAGGAATGGAGGAAAAAAAAGTTAGTTGTTTTCTCCTCCTTGAGAGCCCCAGACCCCTTTCTGCTTCTCAAGGGCTCTGGACCCCTTCCTCCCTGAGGGCCCCAGACTCCTTATTAATCTACCTAAGAATTAATTCTCTCACTACTGTCCCTAGGGTCCCAAAATGTTGGACACGACTGAAGTTACTTAGTATGCATGCATTCCTGAGATGCCAGGAACATGACTGTGAATGTAAGGGAGGAAAAAATTTTCCTCTACCCTTCTGTGCCTGTATGCTCAGTTATGTCTGACTCTTATGACCCCATGGACTGTAGCCCGCCACGCTCCTCTGTCCATGTGATTCTCCTTGTAAGAATCCTGGAGTGGGTTGCCATTTTCTTCTCCAGAGGATCTTCCCAACCCAGGAAGCAAACTTGCATCTCTGGAGTCTCCTACATTAGCAAGCAGATTCTTTAGCACTTTGTCACCTTGGAAGTCCACGCTTCTAAATTTTATTTTTGGCTTATTGATTAATTAAGACAGATTAACTTGGGAGGAATAAATTTAATTTCATACATATGAGAGCTTCACACAGACATGAGAGGGTCAAAGGCAGGCAGCCAATTAAAGCTTATAGGCCATCCTGAGCTAAGGAGATGGATTAGGCTCAAGGGTCTTCAAAGAGAAGGAAGACAACTCACAGAAAGATGAGAAGAGCAAATGTTTATCATGCTATGCAGAGACAATGGGACACAGTGAGGAATTCAAGTAAATGGATCCACTGAGCTCTCCCCAGCCCACCACACCTAGCCCACATTCTTTGTAGTCATCTCTTTCTGGACCAGACACTCTAACTTCTTTTAGGCAGTTTAACGGCAATAGAAAGGTCTTCCTGAGTCATTGGGGCCCTGATTTTCTTCACCTCAAAATAATTCACATGCCAAACTGACGCATTTAAGGGAGACTTGTTCTGAACCCCTTCATGAACAAGCTGGACCAGGTCCTGCTTGCAGGAAGCTTACTTTCAAGGGGAGGGAAATCAACTATAAATAAGTAAACAAACTGGGAATTACAGATTCGAAGAAGTACAATGAAACAGACAATTTGCTGTGGAAAAGACTAACTGGAGCAGAAGTGGCTAATTTAGATGACAAGGGAGAAGTGTCAGACAAGGCCCTTCTGAGGAGTTCTGCAAGTTACCGAAGACATGAAATTGTAGGCCCTGGAAAACCTGGGAAAAGAGCATTCCAGACAGAAAGGACTATAAATGCAAAAGTCTTTGAGATAGGAAAGAGTTTGGCCCCAATTAAAGAAGGGAGAAACTTCCCTGGTGGTGGTACAGTGGATAGAATTCTGCCTGCCATTGCAGGGGACACGGGTTTGATCCCTGGTCCAGAAAGATTCCACATGCCTTGGAGCAACTAAACCTGTCTGCCACAACTACTGAGCCTGCATGTTGCAACTACTGGAGCCCAGGCTCTGCAGCAAGAGAAACCACTGCAACGAGAAGCCTGTGCACCGCATTAAAGAATAGCCCCCACTGGCTACAACTAGAGAAAGCCAACACACAGCAACAAAGACCCAACGCAACCAGGAATAAATAAAATTAATTAATTAATTTTAAAAAGGAAAGGAAGGGAAAGGTCAGTGTACTATGGCAAAGCAGTAAACCAGAGGAATCCTGATCTTCAAAGAAACCAGAGAGGTGAACCAGTATGATGGACACAGCTCGCTGCTTCCCGGTACCTATTTATCTACTCTCTCTTCTTCCATGTCATACGGAGAAATATGTCCAGATAAAAACTTATCTCCTTGCGATCCCTGCAGCTAAAGTAGCCATTTGACCTTTCCTGGCCAATGAAATGAAAGTGGAGCCTGCTGTATGGGTCTTCTGGGAAGGCTATTGTTTTCCTGGTGAAAAAGAGACTATCTCATATGGCAGGAACTATTAACCATTTGCCATTTCCCCCTCCCTCCTTTATTTCTCCTCGAAAGGAGGACACAATTTCTGAAGAAGGAGAAATCACCTTGAGACAGTATTGACAAAAGCCACATATAAAGTTGGCAGACTAGGATGACAAGAAGGAGCTGGGGTCTCTTTTGACTTCTTCAAGTAGTTGCACCAATCGTGAATATACTGCTTCAGGAGCAATGAGGAAAATAAGCCCCTATTTGGCTAGCTGCTATGGTTGGGTTTATTTTATACAAAGAACTTGACACAAGACTCAAATCACATAAGGTCTTATCGGTCATTAATACTCTGCCAAACTTTATTCCTCATAACATAAAGAAGTAAGTGTATAAAAGTTGGAACTGGATAAATAAAAGATTAGGATGGGGGTTGGAGTGGGAAGCCAAGTTACTAGATTCTTTTTTTTTTTTAATTTATTTGGCTGTACCTGATCTTAGTTGTGGCACACAGGATCTTTGTTGCAGCCTGCAGACTCTTTTCTTTTTTGTTGTTTTTAATTAGTTGTGGCATGCAGGATCTAGTTTCCTAACCAGGGATGGAACACAGGCCACTGGCGTCAGGAGCATGGAGTCTTACCCACTGAACCACCAGGGAAGTCCCTGGATTCCTAATATTTGAATTCACTACTGTCAGCTCTCTCTTTTTTCCCATAATCCATTGTGTCAGGGGTAGCCTACTTCTCTCTTCTCTTCCCTTATGGCAAGGGATTTCTTCATATCTTCCATGCTATTTTCAGGAGAAACTTCACACCCACCAGTCCTGTTTCTTAAGTTATTGCATGCTGAAGGAAACTGTAAGGCCCTTTTTCACGTGACAAAGCCTGGCTTTCAAGATTAGTCCTGTGCTAGAGCCTCAGAAATCCCATTTGACAGTCACTACTTTGTTCTATTTCATGTCTGTTCTTCCCTCTGAAACATTGAAACTATTACAGCAATGGATGGGGTGACCCAGAGCAGTAAGTTACACAGAATATAAAAAAAAAAAACCTCTAAAAATATTTCCAAAGTCCTGTCCTCATCATATTTCTTTTCCTCCTTTGGACTTATAATTTAGGCAAATTAACTTCCCTATACTTGTTTCCTTTAGCTGTAAAATGAGGAAACATGGTGCTCAACATCATAGAGCTATGAGAATTAAAAATAACTTTTGCTAAATGTCTAACAAAAATTGTAATAATGGTGCCTACCCTTTCTTATGGTCTTTATACATAGTACCACACTTAGCATTAGTCGTTCAGTTGTGTTTGATTCTTTGCAACTCCACGGACTATATCCCACCAGACTCCTCTGTCCATGGAATTCTCCAGACAAGAATACTATAGTGGGTAACCGTTCCCTTCTCCAGCCGATCTTCCCAACCCAGGGATCAAACCAGGTCTCCTGCACTGCAAGCGGATTCTTTACAGTCTGAGCTACAAGGGAAGTCCCATCACCATATTTAATCATGACCCTAATCCCAAGAGGACTCATGTGATTTTCCCTGCTTTAGAGAGGACGATACAGACTCAAGAAGATTAAGTGATATGCCCAAGATCACACAGTATATCTAATAATTTGTAAGTGCAGATGTATTTGTTTCTCCAAGATGCTGTAACAAGTTACCACAAACTTAGTAGTATAAAAAAATCAGAAATTTATTTTCTTACAATCTGGAGACCAGAAGTCCTAATTTAGTTACTGTACCCAAAACCAAGTTGTCAGTTGGGACTTCCTTGGTAATCAAGAGGATAAGAATCCGCCTTCCAAAGCCAGGGATGAGAGTTGGATCTCTGGTTGGGGAACCAAGATCCCACAGGCTGTGGGGCAACTAAGCCTATACACCACAACTAGAGAAGACTCAGGACAGCCAAAACAAACAAAAAAAAAAAATCAAGGTGTCAGAACCACACTCTTCCTGGGGGTTAGTGGGACAATCCCCCTTCTTTGCCTCAGGTGGCCGCTGGCATCCTATGGTTTATGGTCACAGCACTACGCAGCACTCCAAACGATCACATTGCTTTCCTCTTTTCTGTTTGTATCAATCCCCCTTCTGACTCTCTATTATAAGGACACGGGATTTCATTTAGTGCTGACCTATATAATTTTGGGATTCCCCGATAGCTCAGTTGGTAAAGAATCTGCCTGCGATTCAGAGACCCCGGTTGGATTCCTGGGTCAGGAAGATCCCCTGGAGAAGGGATAGGCTACCCACTCCAGTATTCTTTGGCTTCCCTCATGGCTCAGCTGGTAAAGAATCTGCCTGCAATGCAGGAGACCTGGATTTGATCCCTGGGTCGGGAAGATCCTCTACAGAAGGGAAAGGCTACCCACTCCAGCATTCTGGACTAAAGAATTCCATGGACTGTATAGTCCATAGGGGTCACAAAGATCAGACACTACTGAGTGACTTTCACTTTCTTTCTGTATAATCTAGGCTAACCTTATCACCTCAGTATCCTTAATTGCATCTGTAAAGACCCTCTTTCCATATTAGGTAACATTTACAGGTTCCAGGGTTTAGGACCTGATATCCTTTGGGGGTCATTATTCAGTCTACAACACCAGGATTCAAATTTAGGTTTGTATGACCATAAGCTTAAATTCTAAACCATGCATTTGATCAGTAAATATTTATTACACACCTGATGTGTACAAGACAGTAGTTGGTACTGTAGATATAATAATGAGCAAAACCAATGATGCGGGAGCTTCCCTGGTGCCTCACTGGTTAAGAATGAGAGCTCCCAATGCAGGAGGCCTGGGTTTGATCCCTGGTCAGGGAACTAGATCCCATATGCTGAAACTAAGAGAGCGAATGTGACAACAAACATCAAAGATCCTGTCTGCCACGTTTAAGACTTGGCGCAGCCAAATAAATATTTTAAAAAAGAAAAACAATCGGTAGCACTGTCCTCACTAATCTAGACAGACAGATACTGATGAAACATTAAAAATGTAATCACACAAATAAATGCCAAGTTGCAACTATGATTGATGTCACGAAGAGAGGTTCACGGTGCTCTGGGAATTTATGATAGGTGGAGATGGTCAAGCCTGGGAAAGCTCCACTTTTAAGAAGCAGCACTTGAAATGAGATCTGAAGGAAGAATAGGAGCCAGTTAGACATAAAATGGAGTAAAAGAAAAAAATCCTATACAGTCCTGTTGGCAGGATGTCTGGCACCTATAAGCGCTCAGTAAAGCAATTCTCTGTTCCCTCTCCCCTCATTTCCTTCGTGAACCTATAGCGCAGCCACAGTGCAATTCAAAGAGCTATAGAATTACTATGGTGGGAGCCCTGCACATGTTTCTCTAGAGTCTTTCTGAGCAACACTCTCTGCAACAGTCCATGCAATAGCTGTCTTCACAGGTTCATCCATAGCTGGACAATAAACAAATCAGTGATACAGCTTGCTTGCATGAGCAAGACAGGGCCCAAGGATCAAACTTAGTCCATTGTGTACATGTTCTCAACGCAATCAGTGTTCCAGGATGAGACAGTACATGACCAAGGAGGATCAAAAAACCTTGAAAAATCATCCTCTAACAGAACATCTATTTTAAAAAGAAGAAGAGGGTTTTGTTAACTCTTGGGCTTTTTACTGGACAAGTTGTTCAAAGATAATTTTTGCAAATGTTATTGTGTGGTATATGAAACAGACTTCACAGAATGTTTCTTTGTATTTGAAAATAAATATTTTCCAAAAGTTTTCAAGGATATTCTGTTAGAGTTGCTATGAGGGAGAAACAAAATTAGTTTATTTAACAAGTAGCTGAAAAACAAGAATTTTGTTTCCAAATTTAAAATCAGTAACTTTTTTCTTTTTTGTGAGTTCCAGAGGGCCCATAAATAAACTTTCATCAATATTTATAGCTAAAGAAAAAACTTAGAAATATGGGTTTAGCACAAATCAAAACTACTACACACAGGAGTTCTCTGATGGCGCAGTGATTGAGAATCTGAGCTCCCAATGCAGGGAGCCTGCATTTGATCCCTGGTCAAGGAACTAGATCCTCCATGACACAGCTAAAGATCCCACATGCGGTAACTAAGATCCTGTGGGCCACAACTAAGACCCAGCACAGCCAAAAAAATAAGTAAATGCAAAAAAAAAAAAAGCCAAAAAACTACTATTCTCAGTTCAGTTCAATTCAATCGCTCAGTCATGTCCAACTCTTTGTGACCCCATGGACTGCAGCACACCAGGCCTCCCTGTCCATCACCAACTCCCCAAAATCCCAGAGTTTACCAGCTTCCAGAGTTTACTCAAACTGATGTCCACTGAGTTGGTGATGCCGTCCAACCATCTCATCCTCTGTCATCCTCCCCTTCTCCTCCTGCCTTCAATCTTTCCCAGCATCAGGGTCTTTTCTAACAAGTCAGTTCTTCGCATCAGATGGCCAAAGTATTGGAGTTTCAGCTTCAGCATCAGTCCTTCCAATGAATATTCAGGACTGGTTTCCTCTAGGATGGACTGGTTGGATCTCCTTACAGTCCAAGGGACTCTCAGGAGTCTTCTCCAACACCACAGTTCAAAAGCATCAATTCTTTGGTGCTCAGCTTTCTTTTCAACTCTCATATCCATACATGACTACTGGAAAAAAACCATAGCCTTGACTAGACAGACCTTTGTTGGCAAAGTAATGTCTCTGCTTTTTAATATGCTGGGTGAAGCGCCAGTTGACTATGCTCAGTAGCAGTGCTGAAAGGAAGAGCAGAGGAACTCTCTAGACAAATCTCCATAAATATGAGTTCCCATCTCAGTCTTTCCACTCTTTTATTTCTCCAGAGTATCTGTGCTTTACAATTCTTATTAATTAAAAGAGGGCATCTTCTGTATTGAATGCAATACCTTGTTTATTTAAAAATTAATGTGAATTTATAGTTGGGGAGGGGGAAGTTGTCCCCTCTCCCTATCTTAAATTCTCGTTGTTAGACTAATAATAAAACTGACACAAGACAGGTTAACAGGAGAAAGAGGAACAAATTTTAATTCGTGTATGTGTAAATGGGACCTACGTGTGCTCAGTCATGTCCAGCTCTTTCAGACCCCATGGACTGTAGCCTGCCAGGCTCCTCTGTCCATGGGATTTCCCAGGCAAGAATACTGGAGTGGGTGCCATTTCCTGCTCCAGAGGAGCTTCCTGACCCAGGGATCATAGCCGTGTCTCCTGTGTCTCCTACACTGCCAGGCAGATTCCTTACCACTGCATCACCTGGGAACCCCAGATGGGACCTAGCAAGTTAGTCACTTAGTCATGTCCTACTCTTTGCAACCCCACGGGCTGTAGCCTGCCAGGCTCCTCTGTCCACAGAACTCTCCAGGCAAGAATACTGGAGTGGGTAGCCATTCCCTTTTCCAGGGGATCTTCCTAACCCAAGGACTGAACCCACGTCTCCTGCATTGTAGGCAGATTCTTTACAGTCTGAGCCACCAGGACCCAGATGAGACCTAAGAAGTGGCCAAGGCAGACAGCTTTTATATTTTTTAGACAAAGAAACAATGTTTGGTGAGTAATTGATAAGACTAAGAAACTTAGGTTTGGGGTCCTCAATTACTGAAGAATTTAAACAGAGTTTGGGCTTGGGGTAATGAATTAAAGACGTAACCAAGGTTTGTTTATTCCTACTTCTAGGCCCCTGTTCTTCCGTCTGAAGTAAACACAAGACATGATTCCTCATTCACATCAGTAAGTGTTTCCTGTCCTGGTTAAAGGTAGACTGAAGCACAAACTAGGGCTCACTCATGAGACCCAGGACGCTGGACATTTGTGCCCCTCCTTTCTCAGTCCAGGAGATTTTATATGGGAGACATATAAAATCAAAACACCCTCCTGTTCACACACTAGCCTATTTGGGAAAATAGACAAATTACTGGTAATCACTTAGAGAAATTCACATCCAAGTAGTACCTGGGTATTTAATTTTAATGCTTTAAATATATAAAATTGTAACATTAAAATTTTATCATTAAATACAGAGCATAAATATGTGCGTTTTTGTTTTGTGGTTAGACTATGCGACATGTGGGACCTTTAGTTCCCCCAACCAGGAAACCTGTGCCACCTGCAGTGGAAGCGTGTAGTCTTAACAACTAAACCTCCAGGGAAGCCCAAACTTACAAAGCTTTTTTTTCATCTTTTTAAATTTTATGTTACTTTTTTGGGGGGCCACGCCCTGGCTTGTGAGATCTTAGATCCCAAAGCAAGGATTGAACCAGGCCCTTGGTAGGCAAAGCATGGAGCCCTGACCACTGGACTGCCAGGGAACTGCCTTGTACTGCTCTTATGTCTGCAGATTTAAAAATATATATATTTGTCTATTTATTTAACTACATCAGGTTTTCACATTGCGGCATGCCGGATCTTAATTGCAGCATGCAAATTCTTCATTGAGATATGCGGGATCTAGTTCCCTGACCAGGGTTCGAACCCCAGGCCCCTTGCATTGGGAACATGGTGTCTTAGCCACTGGACCATCGAGGAAGTCCCATATCTGCAGATTTTTGAAATGTAAAGATAAATGGACAGATAGTTTAAAGGCTTCCCTAGTGGTGCTGGTGGTAAAGAACCCACCTGCCAATGCAGGAGACATAAGAGACAAGAGATGCGGGTTTGATCCCTGGATCAGGAAGATGGCAACCTTCTCTAGTGTGACAGAATCCCATGGACAGAGGAGCCTGGCAAGCTATATATAGTCCATGGGATCACAAAGAGTCGGACACAACTGAAGAGACTTAGCACATATGCACAGTAAACATTAATTGTCAGACCTAAGTGGCGGTAAAATTCTAGATAAAAGTTACACTTTATACCTTCCACCACTAAGAAAGAGGGACAATGCATCATAACCTCTTTGAGCTTTGCAGGTGGCATATATGCAAGTGTAACTTGAATATATTCCTTGAAAATACTCCTTTGACACATTTCTTCATTAACTCACTATGCTGCCAGTTTTGAGCATTGCCAGAATAACAAAGTGCTCTAAGTCAGGTCCAGGCTGTGCTGTAAGCTTGCCTGCCTCTTGATCCATATGCCCCTGGACATCCATTGAGTAAGACTTAGCCATGATGGGTAAAGAAGCTGTGTGGAGTTCACAAAGCAAAACCCAAAGGGCTCGGGAGCAAGACTGCCTTCCATGGCAAAGAGCTCTTTGCTCTTAGAAAATTAGCTCCTGGCATGTTACTTGGCCCATGTAAATACCAAGTAGCTGATCATGGACAATCAAGTGACTAGGTGTCCAAAGAGGGATACATGAGCTCTATTCGTGCCGTTAAAATAGCATTTAATATACTCAAGGCACAACTTTCCAATGATCTTCCAAAATTCTATAAGATTAGTAACTCTTTGGCTTGCTCCTTGTGTCTCCTTACATATATGTCCCAAAGAGATATCATTTATATCCACTGTTCATTTAATTCTTAAAGAAATGGGGTTCTCTGTTTCCTTTCCATGGTAGACATAGTTGTGATAATGAGAGAAGAATTTGGTGTGGGCAGGAGACAGACAGAGACCACATCATGTAGAACTTCTCTGAAGAGGCCAAGGAGTTTAGATTTTATTCTAAGTGCAATGAGAAGCCTCGAGTGAGTTAATCAGGAGAGGACAGGATTTGATCTTCATTTCTAAAATATTACTCTGGCTACTATGAAGGAGAGTTGAGAAAGAGTCGTAGGTGGTGGAGGGGTATGATGAAGGCAGAATTTGTTATTGTTTAAGATAAGAGATGGAGTGTGTTTGTGTGCCAATGAGAATGATTCAGCACAAGTGCTATAAAGGGTTCCAGAAAATACCACTGTAGCATAAAAATTATTTAAGTTGAAAGCACTTTCGAGAATAGGCTTTTTTCTGAACACCCTTATCTGCTTGGAGGCAGAGCCCTCTACCCCGCAAATTCAATTACCATCAATCCTCTCCCAAGAAGTTTTTGGAGTATTGTACCTGGAGAAGATTGTCACAGATGTCTCAAAACTATCACGTCGTCCATCTGTTCTCTTATGGGCCTGTTAATCTTTCCTAAAAGTCATCTGTTTTCCCTATAGTGCCCTTCTCTCCCTCCCCTTTGCCTATTAAAATGGTATAGAAGTCTCCAGTTCTAACCACCTCCTTGGGGCACATTTTTCTGCGAAGTCTTGTTGTTGTTCAGTTGTTCAGTCATGTTCGACTCTTTGAGACCCCATGGACTGCAGCACACCAGGCTTCCCTGCCTTTCACCGTCTTCCGAAGTTTGTTCAAACTTATGTCCATTGAATCGGTGATGCCATCCAACCGTCTCTTCCTCTGTTGTCCCTTTCTCTTCCTGCCTTCAGTATTTCCCAACATCAGGGACTTTTCTAATGAATCAGCTCTTCACATCAGGGGGCCAAAGTATTAGAGCTTCAGCATCAGTCCTTCCAATGAACATTCAGGATTGATTTCCTTTAGGTTTGACTAGTTTTATCTCCTTGCTGTCTAAGGGACTTTCAAGAGTTTTCTCCAGTGCCACAATTCTAAAGCATCAATTCTTTGGCAGTCAGCCTTCCTTATGGTCCATCTCTCACATCCATATGTGATTACTGGATAACCATAGCTTTGACTATAAGGACTTTTGTTGGCAAAGTGATGTCTCTTTAATACGCTGTCTAGGTTTGTCATAGCTTTTTTTCCAAGGAGCAAGAGTCTTTTAATTTCATGGCTGCAGTCACAGTCTGCAGTGATTTGGGAGCCCAAGAAAATAAAGTCTGTTTCTGTTTCCATTTTTTCCCATATATTTGCCATTGAGTGATAGGATCGGATGCCACGATCTTAGTTTTTTGAGTGCTGAATTTTAAGCCAGCTTTTTCACTCTCCTCTTTCACCTTCATCAAGAGGCTCTTTGCTTTTTGCCATAAAGGTGGTGTTATCTGCATATCTGAGGTTACTGATATTTCTCACTCTGAGTAAATATATGTCTTTTCTCTTGCTAATCTGATTCTTATGTGTTTACCTTGCAGAATCCCATCACTAAACATAAAGAGAGTAGGAAAAAAAAAAAGGTTTTCCTCTCTGATGGTTAGAAAATGCTTCAAAAGAGTGTCACAGGGACTTCCCTGGTGGGTCAGTGGCCAAGACTCCATGCTCCCAATTCAGGGGGCCCAGGTTCAATCCCTGGTCAGGGAACTTGATCCCAAACATGCTGCAGTTAAGATTTTGCAAGTCACAACTGAAAAGGTCTCACATGCCACAATGAAAACAGATCCTATGTGAGGCAACTAAGACCTGGCACAGCTAAATAAATAAATATACAAAATAAACATATTTATTTGATACAGAAACAGAGTGTCACAGAGCTTAGCCCTAGGGCTCTGGCAGACTCGCCCTCCAGGACAGAGAACTACTTGCCATGAAGAGGGAATAATTGCCAAAGTGAAGTTCTTCAAAAAGCTAGAAGGGCAGGAAAAGAACAGGGAGAGATGGGATCCTGTGTCTAGTGAGGAAGTGGGAACAAGAGCTTCATACATAGAAACAGAAGAAGAGGCAGTGAGCCTGCTGTCATATGCAGAGAGTTTGATCGGTTTGCTGCTGGAAAATGAGGATCTTTCTTGAGACTGCTGCTGTTTTTGTCAATGGAGACCGCTTCATCAGTGGGAGTGAGGGTCAGAAAGGAAGTATAGGCACTCTGAAGACTGATTCAGTCTGCACACTTGAGGTTGTTTATTTGCTTTCAGGAATGCTCAGCTTCTTGGTGCAAGCACAGAGAAGCAGCAAAGCTTAACAAGAGCTGGATTGGAGACTTCCTTGGGGGTCCAGTGGCTAAGACTTTGGGCTCCCAATGGAGGGGGTTCAGGCTCGATCCCTGATCAGGGAACTAGACTCCACATGCCACAAGTAAGACCCAGCACAGCCAAATAAATAGTAAGTAAATAAATATTAAAAAAAAAAAACACCAGACCTGGACCTTCACCAGGTGAGTCTAATGGAGGGAGGGAGACTCAGAAGGATGATGACAACAAAGAGTCATGGAATCTGAGCTGGGTAAGGAGAGGAGGGATGAAAGAGTCGGGTAAGTGATCAGAAATGGGAGAGTCAACTGACTGAAGGACACCCCTCAAGCAATTGCTGTGATAGGTGAATTTAAGTGGGGAAATTAGCAGGAGGAGAGAGGTATCAGTAAGAGTGGGAGGCTCCAAGTAGAGCTTGGGATACGTTGCAGTTTCTGGGGATGTCAAGATCACAAACACAACCGTGGGAAAGGGGGTTACAGAGAACTGAATAGAAGGCCCACCTGTCATTTGGGGGCCTCATTCAAGTCTCAACTCTGCACACTGATCTCCCATGTGTAACTGTTTTCACCATTGCACAATAGTGGTGGATTTGGCAGGTCTCAGGGGACATCATCAATGTTTATGAAAGAGCAATGATCTCTCAAAGGTTATCAATGGCAGGTAAGCTTAAGGCAGAGTAAATAGACTTGTAATTCACACTGGGGAAATCATGACAGAGTTCTGGCAGCCTTATAAAGTTCAAGAGAAAATCAAGAGTATAAATCAGGGGCTTCCCTGGTGATTGATTCAGTGGCTAAGACTATGAGCTCCCAATGGTCAGGGAGCTAGATCCCCTACACTGCAAGTAAGAGTTCACATGCTGCAGCTAAGGATCCCAAATGCCTCAACAAAGATCAAAGATCCTGTTTGCTGCAAATGAAACCCAGCCCAGTCAAATAAATGTGGAGCCCTGTACCAAGGTCACAGGATAAAAATCTCTGGAACTCACCAAGCTCCGGTAACAACTATCGCCATAAGCCCCCAGATCTAAACAAGCCAGTTCCCTGATCCTATATTAGGTAAAATACCTACCCTGTTACCCACCCTACAGTATCCTAACCAATCACCTAACGCCGTCATTCAAGTAGGAATTTTCCCCGTCTTGAGTTCCCATCACTTCATGGCAAATGGGTGGGGAAACAATGGAAACAGTGACAGACTTTATTTTCTTGGTCTCCAAAATCATTGCAGATGGTGACTGCAGCCATGAAATTAAAAGACGCTTGCTCCTTGGAAGAAAAGCTATGACCAACCTAGACAGCATATTAAAAAGCAGAGACATGACTTTGCCGACAAAGGTCCGTCTAGTCAAAGCTATGGTTTTTCCAGTAGTCACGTATGGATATGAGAGTTTGACCATAAAGAAAGCTGAGCATCAAAGAATTGATGCTTTTGAACTGTGGTGTTGGAGAAGGCTCTTGAGAGTCCCATGGACTGTAAGGAGATCCAACCAGTCCATCCTAAAGGAACTCAGTCCTGAATATTCATTGGAAGGACTGATGCTGAAGCTGAAGCACCAGTACTTTGGACACCTGATGAGAAGAACTGACTCATTAGAAAAGACCCTGATGCTGGGAAAGATTGAAGGCAGGAGGAGAAGGGGACGACAGAGGATGAGATGGTTGGATGGTATCATCGACTCAATGGGCATCAGTTTGAGCAAGCTCCAGGAGATGGTGAAGGACAGAGAAACCTGGTGAGCTAAAGTTCATGGGGTCGCAAAGAGTTGGACAGGACTGATTGAACAACAACAAGCCTGTGAAAGGGTTCAGCTCTCCTGTGAGCCAACCCGCTGTTCTAACAGCGGCTCCCACTCTAAAAAACTTTATTCTCCTTTCATGCTGCCTCATGTCTGGAAATTCTTTTCCAAACCACCTACAGACCACGGCAATACATAAATATCAAAACATATGTTTATAAACCAATTTGTGGCCCAGAAGGCTGCTGCTAAGTTGCTGCTAAGTCGCTTCAGTCGTGTCAGACTCTGTGCACCCCATAAACAGCAGCCCACCAGGCTCCCCTATCCCTGGGATTCTCTGGGCAAGAACACTGGAGTGGGTTGCCATTTCCTTCTCCGGCCCGGAAGGCTACAGACAATAAAAATGACAAAAACAGGATAGTTTGAGTGCTTTTGCTTTTGATGAAGTCAACTGCTCAGTAGAGGGAAAGGAACTGAATTAAACAAATTCCCTCTAATCTCTAGGGTCACAAGTTAAGAGCAAATAACCCTGCACATTCTTCTGTTTACTCCCTCATCTCTCCATCTGTGTCTGTGTTCAGTCGAGTCTGACTCTTTGCAACCGCATGGACTGTAGCCCACCAGGATCCTCTGTCCTTGGAATTCTCCAGGCAAGAATACTGGAGTGGGTTGCCATTTCCTCCACGGGGAGGATTTTTGCATGAAATGAATCAAGATTTAATGAAAATCCACAGTAGCCTGAACAGGAAAACAAGTAGCAATTAAACGAAGGTGGAGATTATAGAAAATTGATTCTGAATCTTTTTTCCTCAGTTTACCCAAGTCGCTGAATAACAGAAAACAATAAACAAATTAGATGGAAACAGCATTAGGTTCCAGGGTGGAGTAAATGCCACTCTCTTTCAAAGCCTGATTTAAAAATTGTATAGTCTGGGATCAACAGAAAAAGATGGCGGAGGAATAGGACGGGAAGATCACGTTCTCCCTCACAAATTCCTCAAAAGAACATTTCAACGCCGAGCAAACTCCACAAAACAACTTCTGTAGGCTGGCAGAGGACATCAGGCAACCAGAAAAGCAGACCATTGTCTTCAAAAACAGATTTTTAATCTTTGCTCTTAGGTTTTTGTTGTCAATTTTGCACATTTAAATACCCAAACTTCACTACCCCAGTTTACCTGAGAGCGAGATTACTGGCTTGACCACTGTCTCCTCCTTTGGACTCTCCTTTTTCTCCACCAGGTGGCCTCTGTCTCTTTTCTCCCCCATCTCTCCTCTATCCAACTCTGTGAATCTCTGTGTGTTCCAGACGGTGGAGAACACCTAAGGAACTGGTTACTGGCAGGATTTGTATCTCTCCTACTCATTCCTCTCTCTTATCCTCCTGGTCACCTCTGTCTACTTCCTCCCTCTCCTCTTCCCCGTATAACTCTGTAAACACCTCTGAGCGGTCCAGACTATAGAGCGCACATAAGGAAGTGACTACTGGCTAGCTTGCTCTCTCCTCTCTTGATCTCACCGCATCTCATTCCAGTTACCTCTAACTACCCCCTCCATCTTCTCTTCTCCTTGTAACTCAGTGAACCTCTCTGAGTGTCCCTCAATGTGGAGAAACTTTTCATCTTTAACCTAGATGTTTTATCATCGGTGCTGTATAGATGGAGAAGTCTAGAGGCTACTGTAAAAATAAAACTGAAAACCAGAAGCAGGAAGCTTAAACCCAAAGCCTGAAAACATTAGAGAACTCTTGAATTCAGGGAACATTAAGCAATAGGAGCTCATCAAATGCCTTCATACCTACACCGAAACCAAGCTCCACCCAAGGGCCAACAAGTTCCAAAACAAGACATACCATGCAAATTCTCCAGCAACACAGGAACACTCCCCTGAGCCTCAATATACAGGCAGCTCAAAATTATCCCAAAACCTTTGATGTCTCATAACCCATTACGGGTCACTCCACTGCACTCCAGAGAGAAGAAACCCAGCTCCACCCACCAAAACTCCAACACAAGCCTCCCTAACCAGGAAACCTTGACAAGCCACTGATAGAACCCCACCCAAAGTGAGGAAGCTCCATAATAAAGAGAACTCCACAAATTATCAGAATATAAAAAGGCCACCCCAAACGCAGCAATATAACCAAGATGAAGAGACAGAGGAATACTCAGCAGGTAAAGGAACAGGAGAGTTGCCCACCAAACCAAACAAAAGAGGAAGAAGTAGGAAATCTACCGGAGAAGGAATTCCGAATATTGATAGTGAAAATGATCCAAAATCTTGAAATCAAAATGGAATCACAGATAAATAGGCTAGAGACAAAGATTGAGAAGATACAAGAAAGGTTTAACAAGGACCTAGAAGAAATAAAAAAGAGTCAAAATATAATGAATAACGCAATAAATGAGATCAGAAACACTCTGGAAGCAACAAATAGTAGAATAACGGAGGCAGAAGATAGGATTAGTGAAATAGAAGATAGAATGGTAGAAATAAATGAATCAGAGAGGAAACAAGAAAAACGAATTAAAAGAAACGAGGACAATCTCAGAGACCTCCAGGACAATATGAAACGCTCCAACATTCGAATTATAGGAGTCCCAGAAGAAGAAGACAGAAAGAAAGATCATGAGAAAATCCTTGAGGAGATAATAGTTGAAAACTTCCCTAAAATGGGGAAGGAAATAATCACCCAAGTCCAAGAAGCACAGAGAGTTCCAAATAGGATAAACCCAAGGCGAAACACCCCAAGACACATATTAATCAAATTAACAAAGATCAAACACAAAGAACAAATATTAAAAGCAGCAAGGGAAAAACAACAAATAACACACAAGGGGATTCCCATAAGGATAACAGCTGATCTTTCAATAGAAACTCTTCAGGCCAGGAGGGAATGGCAAGACATACTTAAAGTGATGAAAGACAATAACCTACAGCCCAGATTACTGTACCCAGCAAGGATCTCATTCAAATACGAAGGAGAAATCAAAAGCTTTACAGACAAGCAAAAGCTGAGAGAATTCAGCACCACCAAACCAGCTCTCCAACAAATTCTAAAGGATATCCTCTAGACAGGAAACACGAAAAGGGTGTATAAACCCAAACCCAAAACAATAAAGTAAATGGTAACGGGATCATACTTATCAATAATCACCTTAAACGTAAATGGGTTGAACGCCCCAACCAAAAGACAAAGACTGGCCGAATGGATACAAAAACAAGACCCCTCTATATGCTGCTTACAAGAGACCCACCTCAAAACAAGGGACACATACAGACTGAAAGTGAAGGGCTGGAAAAAGATATACCACGCAAATAGAGACCAAAAGAAAGCAGGAGTGGCAATACTCATATCCAATAAAATAGACTTTAAAACAAAGGCTATGAAAAGAGACAAAGAAGGCCACTACATAATGATCAAAGGAACAATCCAAGAAGAAGATATAACAATTATAAATATATATGCACCCAATATAGGAGCACCGCAATATGTAAGACAAATGCTAACAAGTATGAAAGGGGAAATCAACAATAACACAATAATAGTGGGAGACTTTAATACCCCACTCACACCAATGGACAGATCAACTAAACAGAAAATTAACAAAGAAACGCAAACTTTAAATGATACATTAGATCAGTTAGACCTAATTGATATCTATAGGACATTTCACCCCAAAACAATGAATTTCACCTTTTTTTCAAGTGCTCATGGAACCTTCTCCAGGATAGATCACATCCTGGACCATAAATCTAAACTTGATAAATTCAAAAAAATCGAAATCATTCCAAGCATCTTTTCTGACCATAATGCATTAAGATTAGATCTCAATTACAGGAGAAAAACTATTAAAAATTCCAACATATGGAGGTTGAACAACACACTTCTGAATAACCAACAAATCACAGAAGAAATCAAAAAAGAAATCAAAATATGCATAGAAACTAATGAAAATGAAAACACAACAACCCAAAACCTGTGGGACACTATAAAAGCAGTGCTAAGAGGAAAGTTCATAGCAATACAGGCATACCTCAAGAAACTAGAAAAAAGTCGAATAAATAACCTAACTCTACAACTAAAGCAACTAGAAAAGGAAGAGTTGGAGAACCCCAGAGTTAGTAGAAGGAAAGAAATCTTAAAAATTAGGGCAGAAATAAATGCAAAAGAAACAAAAGAGACCATAGCAAAAATCAACAAAGCCAAAAGCTGGTTCTTTGAAAGGATAAATAAAATTGACAAACCATTAGCCAGACTCATCAAGAAGCAAAGAGAGAAAAATCAAATCAATAAAATTAGAAATGAAAATGGAGAGATCACAACAGACAACACAGAAATACAAAGGATCATAAGAGACTACTATCAGCAGTTGTATGCCAATAAAATGGACAACGTGGAAGAAATGGACAAATTCTTAGAAAAGTACAATTTTCCAAAACTGAACCAGGAAGAAATAGAAAATCTTAACAGACCCATCACAAGCACGGAAATTGATACTGTAATCAGAAATCTTCCAGCAAACAAAAGCCCAGGTCCAGACGGCTTCACAGCTGAATTCTACCAAAAATTTCGAGAAGAGCTAACACCTATCCTCCTCAAACTCTTCCAGAAAATTGCAGAGGAAAGTAAACTTCCAAACTCATTCTATGAGGCCACCATCACCCTAATACCAAAACCTGACAAAGATGTCACAAAAAAAGAAAACTACAGGCCAATATCTCTGATGAACATAGATGCAAAAATCCTCAACAAAATTCTAGCAATCAGAATCCAACAACACATTAAAAAGATCATACACCATGACCAAGTGGGCTTTATCCCAGGGATGCAAGGATTCTTCAATATCCGCAAATCAATCAATGTAATTCACCACATTAACAAATTGAAAAATAAAAACCATATGATTATCTCAATAGATGCAGAGAAGGCCTTTGACAAAATTCAACATCCATTTATGATAAAAACTCTCCAGAAAGCAGGAATAGAAGGGACATACCTCAACATAATAAAAGCTATCTACGACAAACCCACAGCAAACATTATCCTCAATGGTGAAAAATTGAAAGCATTTCCCCTAAAGTCAGGAACAAGACAAGGGTGTCCACTTTCACCGCTACTATTCAACATAGTTCTGGAAGTTTTGGCCACAGCAATCAGAGCAGAAAAAGAAATAAAAGGAATCCAAATTGGAAAAGAAGAAGTAAAACTCTCACTGTTTGCAGATGACATGATCCTCTACATGGAAAACCCTAAAGACTCCACCAGAAAATTACTAGAGCTAATCAATGAATATAGTAAAGTTGCAGGATATAAAACCAACACACAGAAATCCCTTGCATTCCTATACACGAATAATGAGAAAGTAGAAAAAGAAATTAAGGAAACAATTCCATTCACCATTGCAACGAAAAGAATAAAATACTTAGGAATATATCTACCTAAAGAAACTAAAGACCTATATATAGAAAACTATAAAACACTGATGAAAGAAATCAAAGAGGACACTAATAGATGGAGAAATATACCATGTTCATGGATTGGAAGAATCAATATAGTGAAAATGAGTATACTACCCAAAGCAATTTACAAATTCAATGCAATCCCTATCAAGCTACCAGCCACATTTTTCACAGAACTAGAACAAATTATTTCAAGATTTGTATGGAAATACAAAAAACCTCGAATAGCCAAAGCAATCTTGAGAAAGAAGAATGGAACTGGAGGAATCAACTTGCCTGACTTCAGGCTCTACTACAAAGCCACAGTCATCAAGACAGTATGGTACTGGCACAAAGACAGACATATAGATCAATGGAACAAAATAGAAAGCCCAGAGATAAATCCACACACATACGGACACCTTATCTTTGACAAAGGAGGCAAGAATATACAATGGAGTAAAGACAATCTCTTTAACAAGTGGTGCTGGGAAAACTGGTCAACCACTTGTAAAAGAATGAAACTAGATCACTTTCTAACACTGCACACAAAAATAAACTCAAAATGGATTAAAGATCTAAATGTAAGATCAGAAACTATAAAACTCCTAGAGGAGAACATAGGCAAAACACTCTCAGACATAAATCACAGCAGGATCCTCTATGATCCACCTCCCAGAATTCTGGAAATAAAAACAAAAATAAACAAATGGGATCTAATTAAAATTAAAAGCTTCTGCACAACAAAGGAAAATATAAGCAAGGTGAAAAGACAGCCTTCTGAATGGGAGAAAATAATAGCAAATGAAGCAACTGACAAACAACTAATCTCAAAAATATACAAGCAACTTATGCAGCTCAATTCCAGAAAAATAAACGACCCAATCAAAAAATGGGCCAAAGAACTAAATAGACATTTCTCCAAAGAAGACATACGGATGGCTAACAAACACATGAAAAGATGCTCAACTTCACTCATTATTAGAGAAATGCAAATCAAAACCACAATGAGGTACCACTTCACACCAGTCAGAATGGCTGCGATCCAAAAATCTGCAAGCAATAATTGCTGGAGAGGGTGTGGAGAAAAGGGAACCCTCCTACACTGTTGGTGGGAATGCAAACTAGTACAGCCACTATGGAGAACAGTGTGGAGATTCCTTAAAAAATTGCAAATAGAACTACCTTATGACCCAGCAATCCCACTGCTGGGCATACACACCGAGGAAACCAGAATTGAAAGAGACACATGTACCCCAATGTTCATTGCAGCACTGTTTATAATAGCCAGGACATGGAAACAACCTAGATGTCCATCAGCAGATGAATGGATAAGAAAGCTGTGGTACATATACACAATGGAGTATTACTCAGCCGTTAAAAAGAATTCATTTGAATCAGTTCTGATGAGATGGATGAAACTGGAGCCGATTATACAGAGTGAAGTAAGCCAGAAAGAAAAACACCAATACAGTATACTAACACATATATATGGAATTTAGGAAGATGGCAATGACGACCCTGTATGCAAGACAGGGAAAGAGACACAGATGTGTATAACGGACTTTTGGACTCAGAGGGAGAGGGTGGGATGATTTGGGAGAATGACATTCTAACATGTATACTATCATGTGAATTGAATTGCCAGTCTATGTCTGACGCAGGATACAGCATGCTTGGGGCTGGTGCATGGGGATGACCCAGAAAGATGTTATGGGGAGGGAGGTGGGAGGGGGGTTCATGTTTGGGAATGCATGTAAGAATTAAAGATTTTAAAATTTAAAAAATAAAAAACTAAAAAAAAAAATTGTATAGTCTGAACATTACATATACAGAGTTTCTTATTTAAGATATTCGGTTTCAATTCAAGTCTCATTGATGAGGCAGGTCTATGTAGACCAGCTGATTTAATGTGTATCTGGTTTAACAGCTTCACCATCTTGTTCAGCAATTTACTGATAGAGTTTTCCTTGGACCACAAACTTAGATAATATCCTTATAGTGTGTTTTCTTACTGGTCGTTGGATTACAGATAACTTTCTGAAATTTCCACTACCGTGGCTGAATTATTCTTAGTAATTATTAACTTTTATACCCATCTGACTCTCTTTTCTTTGATTCAATCAATACCTTTTAGCACCTTTAAAAATACAGAGCACTGAGTTGGGTTTACTATTTCAGCTCAGGGTAAATGTATTATATTTTTAAAGAATCTAGCCGGTAAAATTTCAGTTATCTTTCAAAATGCTACTGAAGTGTTATTCACTGCCCCATTGTTAAAGCAGGCAAGCAGCTGGGTATGAGCAGAGAAAAGGGGGCAGGGACCAGATGGCAGGAAATTATGTATCTTGCAAACAGCGAGGGTCCATAGACAGACAAAAGAAAGCAGGAACTTTCAGAGTGACAGGAAACCACACATTCGGGGTGATAACCTCCCAGTGGCAGACAAAGAAGGCGGGGAAAGGCAGGAGTCTTCCGCGTTCAAATGCAACCTTCCGCTCATTACGCTCTCACTCCCAGGTGGCACTAGAGGTAAAGAACCCGCCTGCCAATGCAGGAGACATAAGAGACATGGGTTGCATCCCTAGGTAGGGAAGATCCCCTAGAGGAAGGCGTGGCAACCCACTCCAGTATTCTTTCCCGGAGAGTTCCATGGACAGAGGAGCCTGGCAGGCTACAGTGCATAGTGTCCAAGAGTCAGACACGACTGAAGTAACTTAGCAGTAAGGTTAGCCTGACAGATAAGAAGTGCCCATCATGCACTGATGCCGTGACACTTCTGATCTAACCTAAATAAGGACAAAAATCCCTCCTCTCCTGGGAAAATGGAGCTGGGATGAAAATCATGAAAGATGACTTCCAGACTCCTCCTTCCCTCGAGACTATTCCACCCTTTCATTCATATGCCCCTCATAACCAACTTGGGGCTTCTCAGGTAGCTCAGTGGTAAAGAACACCCCTGCCAATGTAGGAGACTCAGATTCTATCCCTGGGGCAGGAAGATGCCCTGGAGAAGGAAATGGCAACTCACTCCGGTATTCTTGCCTGGGAAATCCCATGGACAGAGGAGCTTGGCGGGCTACAGTACTAGGGTCACAAAGAGTTGGACACAAATGAGCAACTAAATAACAGTGACATAACCTGCTTGCCACAGAAACTCAAGGCTGCAGCTCTTCATCTGTCTGCCCACTCTTGCTCTGAGAGTGTATTCTTGCTTAAATAACTTTCACTTTACTTTCTTAACCTCTCTGCTTTCACAACAAAGAACCTTAAATCCACCCAGAACACCATTACGAAGAAATACATTTAATCACCATTCTTTAATCATTTATACTAGCAAAAAAAAAATTACAATGAGGACCTTCCTGATGGCCCAATGGTAAGAGTCTGCCTTCCAACACAAGGGATAAGAGTTTGATCCCTGGTCAGGGAACTAGATCCTACATGCCTCACCTAAGAGTTCACATGATGCAAATAAAATATCATGCATGCTGCAACTTAAGGCCCAACACAGCCAAAAATAAATAATTTTTCTTAAAAAATTACCATGAAAAAGCTGAAAACTAAAGGAAAGACATGATCCCTTAGCATTAGGTGTAATTTCCAAATAAGGAGATAAGTAAAACCTGCCAGCAAGATTTAATTTGCTCATACTACAAAGAAACTTCTAAAATAAATAAATAAATAAGGAAACTTCTGAGAGTAACTAGGGCTTGGATAAGTAATTCTCAGTTGAGGATTAAAATGAAACAAAGGGCAAAACAGAGGCCTTCCTAAGGAGGAATAACCAGGATCTTCACAACAATGTGTAATTGGTGGGGGGGGGGAGTATATTAACAATTAATAATATTAATATTTATTAATTCCCAAAGACATATTTAAACAGTAATTGATTAGATTTTTGTTCAGTTATTTCAAATAACATTAAAGGAAAGCATGAAGTTTAAAAATTATTTTGAAAAGTCAAAATGACTTCAAGCCTGAAAAAAGAAAAGCCTAGAAACAAAATATTCAGTTGTTGTCCTAGTTGTCCTGGGCCTAATGGCCAGTAAGTACAGGGTAAGAAACCCCAGGCCAGCCTGACTTTAAATGCTGTTTGTGTTTCACTCAAACATGCCAGGCACATCCTACCTCAGGGCCTTTGCACTTACAGATATGCACTGACTTGCAGTATAAACATATTTCTTACTGTAGACCCTGACATAAAATATTTTAAAGACACTATATTACATCAAGCTGCTTCCACTTCTGTACATTCTCTTGCCTGAGGTTTCCTAAACCCAGGAACAGAAGTATATTATATTATATTTCTATATAATGAAATTAATTGATAAAGTAGTTGTATTTTTTAAACTAGATGATTGTGTCTTTCCATCGTCTTTCAGTTTATATATTACTGTGGATTTATTTGAGTATATCACACATTTTAAATTTCATGCAAAAATGTGAAAGAAAGAGAATTCCCTGGTGGTCCATTGGCTAAGACTCCATGTGTCCAGTGCAAGGGGTTCTGTGTTCAATTCCTGGTAAGGGAACTAGATTTCATATGCCAGAACTGAAGATCCTGCATGCTATGACTAAGACCTGGCACAGCCAAATAAATAGATAATTTTGTTTAATGTGAAAGAAAAATAATAATGTGTCAGAGTGGTATTTTCCTCACAGTCTTTAATTAAAAAGAAGATAAACAGTTTGATTAGATGTACTCAACTTGTGATTGTGAGAGAACTCAAGGTATCAATGTGTAACAGAAAGGTGGATAAAAGGTATAAAGTTCAGGAGAAAGATCAAGACCAGAGCAGTTCATTTGTGAGTCACTCTGCTATAGACTGAATATCCCCATATTCATATCTGGAGGAGAAAATGGCAACCCACTCCAGTTTTCTTGCCTGGAGAATCCCATGGACAGAGGAGCCTGGTGGGCTGTAGTCCATGGGGTTGCAAAGAATTAGACTTGACTGAATGAGCTCATATCCATGCAAATTCATATGTCATGGTATTTGGAGATGGGGCCTTTGAGGTGTAGTTACATCACAAGGACAGAGTCCTCCTGAGTGGGATTTGTGCCCTTATAAGAGGGTCTGTATTTGGGCTTTTGACAAATAACCTAAAATGTGGAAAGGAGCTTTGGAACTGAGCGGACATGGAAAGAGTTTTGAGGTACATGCTAGAAAAAGCTATATGGGGGCTTCCTTGGTGGTCCAATGGTTAAAGAATCTGCCTTCCAATGCAGGGGCTGCAGGTTCCATCCCTGGTTAGGGAACTAAGATCCTACATGCCACAGGCAACTGAGCCCATGCTCTGCTACTAGAGAAGCCTGCATGCCACAACAAAGGGCCCCATGTGGACAGTGAAGACCCAACACAGACAAAGACAGAGGAAACAAAAAGGAATCATTCACATTGCTCTGAATGAATCATTGAAGGTAATTCTGATGAGGACCCAGAAAGAAAAGAGGGAAGCTATAGAGAAAACCTGTCTTCCTAAGAACACCTCAATAATTCGGATGGTAGAAATGTTGAAATGCAGCATCACCCTGAGGGGCTCCTGGGAATGGTAGCCTTTCCACATACTCCATGTCTTGCTTGTAGGAAACAGGCTTCAGCCTCCATCACTTTGCCTGAGTTCCAAAGAGCAGGCTCAAACAATTGCTAATCAGGGAAGGAGGGGATGCTGAGATAAGGGAGGAGAGGTCAAGAAACAATAATGCAGCCTTGGAGCAAGGGCCAACTTCTGCCTTAAGTTCAATTCAGTCGCTGAGTTAACTGAAGTGTCCAACTCTTTGCAACCCCACAGACTGCAGCACACCAGGCTTCCCTGTCCATCACCAACTCCCAGAGCTTGCTCAAATTCATGTCCATCAAGTCGGTGATGCCATCCAACCATCCTTATCCTCTGTTTGTCCCCTCCTCCTCCTGCTTTCAATCTTTCTCAGCATCAGGGTCTTTTCCAGTGAGTCAGTTCTTCACATCAGGTGGCCAAAGTATTGGAGTTTCAACTTCAGCATAAGTCCTTCCAATGAATATTCAAGACTGATTTTCTTTAGGATTGACTAGTTTGATCTCCTTGCAGTCCAAGGGACTCTCAAGAGCCTTTTCCAACACCACAGTTCAAAATCATCAATTCTTCTGCACTCAGCTTTCTTTATAGTCCAACTCTCACATCCATACATGACTACTGGTAAAACCATAGCTTTGTTGGCAAAGTAATGTCTCTGCTTTTTAATATGCTGTCTAGGTCTGTCACAGCTTTTCTTCCAAGGAGCAAGTGTCTTTTAGTTTCATGGCTGCAGTCACCATCTGCAGTGATTTTGGAACCCCCCGCCCAAAATAAAATCTCTCACTTTTTCCATTGTTTTCCCATCTATTTGTCATGAAGTGATGTGACCAAATGCCATAATCTTAGTTTTCTGAATGTTGAGTTTTAAGCCAATTTTTTCACTCTCCTCTTTCACTTTCATCAAGAGGCTCTTCAGTTCTTCTGCCATAAGGGTAGCTCAAGGGATATACTTAATACGCTTTCTGCCTCAAGGGATACCCTTAATATCTTTGATCTTCTCTACTAAAAACTCCAACAAATGGAAGATTCCTGATTCATCATTCCAGAGAGCAAGTCCCAGTTTGATAACCTCAAGAATCCACAGAAGCTCATCAGGAAACCACTTGAGGTCAGATTAAAGGAATGTAGGCCCTGCACACACTCAGATCCTTATCAACAAACCTATCCTTGAATCATTGCTATAAAACTTCTTACCATATCCTCCCAGGTAGGGGGACACATAGTTTTGAGGGCATCGGCCTGCTGTGTCCTCTGCCTGGCAAAGCAATAAAACTACTCTTTTTTATTTTAAACAGTATAATTGCTATACAATGCTGTATTAGTTTCTGCTGTATAACAATGTGAATCAGCTCTATGTATACATGTATCCCACTTGGACCTCCTTCCCACCATTCCCATCCCACCCATCTAAGTGATCACAGAGCACGAAGAGGAGCTCCCTGTGCTAAATAGCAGGTCCACACTAGCTATCTAACTTACACATCAGTTCAGTTCAGTTCAGTTCAGACGCTCAGTCGTGTCCGACTCTTTGCAACCCCATGAACTGCAGCACACCAGGCCTCCCTGTCCATCACCAACTCCCGGAGTTTACTCAAACTCATGTCCACTGAGTCGGTGATGCCATCCAACCATCTCATCCTCTGTCATCCCCTTCTCCTCCCACCTTTAATCTTTCCCAGCATCAGGATCTTTTCAAATGAGTCAGTTCTTTGCATCAGGTGGCCAAAGTAATGGAATTTCAGCTTTAACATCAGTCCTTCCAATGAACACTCAGGACTGATCTCCTTTAGAATGGACTGGTTGGATCTCCTTGCAGTCCAAGGGGCTCTCAAGAGTCTTCTCCGACACCACAGTTTAGACACCATCAATTCATCTTGTCAGCTACAAACCAGCACTTGCCAATAGCATTTGCCAGTGATTGAACAGCAACAAGGGCGTTTGCCATCTGCCTGTGCTGCTGCAGCTGCTGACCTTTGAAATTTCCTGAAGGGATTTCAGGGTAGATAGTGAGGCACTCTGCTCCAGGAAAGCTGGTAGAACAGGTCTTTAGATAGTTAGATATTTTCAGGAACTGATTTCCTGATCCCAATTCTTGGATCGCCTCATACCTAGAAAAGCACTAAATCCCTTCTTAGTGACATCAGGTTCTGACTAGCAGAAAACCTTTGGAAAATGAGTGCCTGATTGTACTGAACTCCCCCTTCACCAAAACCACCTTCCCCTACTGCCTCTTTGGAACAGTTCCTAGGAGCTATCTGAGGCACTGTCTCCCAGGCTGCTGGCCTCATTTTGCCCTAAATAAGACTTAACTTGCAACTCTCAAGTTGTGCATCTTTTTAGTCGACAATCCCATGACCCAAAATCTGAGATTCAGTTCAGTACTGGTGCACAGAGGCTGTGTTCTGGTATCCAGATGGATGTTGAAGGCTATTCTGTTGAGGTCTTCATGCCAAAAGCTCAGCTTCTCTGTACAGCAGTGCTAAATCAAATCTCAGAGACAGAGATTTGGGTGAAACAGAAAAAGATAGCTTTTTTTTTTTGCTTTGCCAGGCAAAGGGAGCCACAGCGGGATCCAGCTCTCAAAAGCTATGTGTCCCAACCTGGAGGATTTGATGAGAAGTTTTATAGCAATAGTTCAAGGGTGGGATTGCTTACATAATTAGGGTGTGCAGCATCTCATGTGGTTGGTTTCCTAATCTTAATGAGCTTCTCTTGTCTCTTTTGATTTCAAGGCTGTATATATTAAATATACTTATTTAACTCATATGCAGAGTACATCATGAGAAATGCTGGGCTGGATGAAGCACAAGCTTGAATCAAGATTGCCAGGAGAAATATCAATAACCTCAGATATGCAGATGACACCACCCTTATGGCAGAAAGCAAAGAAGAACTAAAGAGCCTCTTGATGAAAGTGAAAGAGGAGAGTGAAAAAATTGGCTTAAAACTCAACATTCAGAAAACTAAGATCATGGCATCTCGTCCCATCACTTCATGGCAAATAGATGGGGAAACAGTGGAAACAGGGACAAACTTTATTTTCTTGGGCTCCAAAATCACTGCAGATGGTGATTGCAGCCATGAAATTAAAAGATGCTTACTCCTTAGAAGGAAAGTTATGACCAACCTAGATAGCATATTAAAAAGCAGTGACATTACTTTGCCAACAAAGGTCCATCTAGTCAAAGCTATGGTTTTTCCAGTAGTCACATATGGATATGAGAGTTGGACTATAAAGAAAGCTGAGCGCCAAAGAATTGATGCTTTTGAACTGTGGTGTTGGAGAAAATTCTTGAGAGTCCCTTGGACTGCAAGGAGATGCAACCAGTCCATCCTAAAGGAATCAGTCCTGAATACTCATTGGAAGGACTGATGTTGAAGCTGAAACTCCAATACTTTGACCACCTGATGCAAGGAGCTGACTCATTAGAAAAGACCCTGATGCTGGGAAAGATTAAAGGCGGGAGGAGAAGGGGACGACAGAGGATGAGATGGTTGGATGGCATCACCAACTCAATGGCTATGAGTTCCGGGAGCTGGTAATGGACAGGGAGGCCCGGTGTGCTACAGTCTATGGGGTTGCAAAGGGTCAGACACGACTGAGCAACTGAGCCAAACTGAACTTGTCTCTTTTATCTTGCCTAAGGTGGTTTCTTGTCTTCTCCCTTAATTAGCAACTGTTGAAATCTGCTCTTTGGAACTCAGGGAAAGTCCTGGATGCTGAAATCTTTCCTATAAGAAATGGGAGACAAAAAAGTCCTTCACTGCCCAGGAGCCCCAGAAGAACTCATTTGGTTTCAGTCTCGGGTGGAAATGAAGAATATATTATTGGAAACTGTTATAAAGTGGCAAAAAACTTAGCCAAATTGTGTTCAAGTTCTAGTGTTTTGCAGAAAGTAGCACTTGCAAGCAGTAAAACTGGATATTTAGCTGAAGCTATTGGAGAAGGCAATGGCACCCCACTCCAGGACTCTTGCCTGGAAAATCCCATGGATGGAGGAGCCTGGTGGGCTGCAGTCCATGGGGTCGCTAAGAGTCGGACACGACTGAGCAACTTCACTTTCACTTTTCACTTTCATGCATTGGAGAAGAAAATGGCAACTCACTCCACTATTCTTGCCTGGAGAGTCCCAGGGACGGGGCAGCCTGGTGGGCTGCCGTCTATGGGATCACACAGAGTCGGACATGACTGAAGTAACTTAGCATAGCATAGCATTACTAAGCAAAGTGTTAAGGAGTGACCTGGATCTTCCTACCAGCTTTAGTATGATGAAACAAATTTTCACATATTGAAGTGAAGTCATTCTGGGGAAGTCATTCTGACTTATACATAAATCAACTTGATTTTTTTTTTTCTTACCAAATTAGACAAGGAATTTTTATGCTTATACCAAATGAGTCATCCAAAATAACATAATATAATGATGTTTTAAGACTTACAAAATAATTTACAGTACTGTCAACACAATTCAATAGGAAATGTGAAAACACACCATATCTGACTAGGTCAAACATCTGCTATTTTGGTAAAGTGCCCACGTTGAAAGCAGTTTAAAAAGCAGCCCCTGTTTTTCTAAAGTAAGTGCATGTGTGATAAGTTGTTTCAGTCTTGTCCAACCCCTTACAACACTATGGACTGTGGCCTGCCAGGCTCCTCTGTCCATGGAATTCTCCAGGGAAGAATTCTGGAGTACGTTGTAATGCCCTTATCCAGATCTTCCTAACCCAGGGACCAAACCCTTATATCTCCTGCATTGGCTGGCGGGTTCTTTACCACTAGTGCCACCTGGGAAGCCCAAAGAAAAGTAGTGACAGTGAATAACTCATCATATTCTTTGACTATTACACTGCTTTCATACAAATTCAGGAGAATGATACCCTGAACACAACGTATTTCACATTAGTGAACAAATCTAAAATTTTAATGAAGTTTTGACTTTTGGCCAGAAGATAAACTGTCTAACCTCTTAAATTCTAATTCTGAAAATGGCTCTATGACTTGTCTTTAAGTTTAAAAAAAAATGTATGAGAAGTATGAAATACATTTGTATTTATGTCTGAATTAAGAAACTAATGAGAAACTACTCAGTACAGGGAGCTCTCCTCAAAGCTTTGTGGTGACCTAGATGGGAAGGAAAGCTAAAAAAGAGGGGATGGTGTAGGCATGCATTCTTAGCATGCCTAACTCTTTGCAACCTCATGGATTGTAGCCTGCCAGGCTCCTCTGCCCTGTCCATGTCTTATATGTATATATCCACATAACTGACTCACTTTGCTGTTACAGTAGAAACTAACACACCATTGTAAAGTAACTCTACCCTATAAAAATCAATTCAACTCCAATTTTATGCCAATTAAAATAGCCTATTCAAGCATACATTGTACATCTGCTTTAATTATTAAAGAAAAGGGCACACTGACCAGAAATAAAGAATGTCTATCTTAAAAGTAAAAATGAAATGTCTCCCTGGAATGCCAATACTGTACTCCTATGTAAGACTCCCTTCCCAGGTACTAAGGCCATACTGACTCACTATGGACGTGCTGATCTGTTTTTTTGAAATCTTGAAGGACTGTATTCCTGACATGTTTGATGTTCTTTGTTCTGACAAGGCATAAAACTGTCCTGTAAACCAGGCTTCTCCAGAGTAGTTCCTCAGAGTTATCTGAGAATCTGTCATGGGGGCTGTGGACCTCAGTTTGGTGCAAATAAAATTCTTTTCTATTCCAATGATAGTTTGCTTATTGATTATTTTTATTGACAAGAAAAATGCAAAAGGAGGGAAATGACTTATTGATGTTACCGATCATCAAAAATGAAGTAGAGGATTTCCATGGTGGTCCAGTGGTTAGGAATCAACCTTGCCAGTGTGGGAGACAAGATTTCAATACTTGATCTGGGAAGACAGATCCCACATAACTCAGAGCAACTAAACCCACGTGCCACAACTTCTGAGTCTGCTCACTCAGGTATGATTCCTCCTGACGCAAATTGCTCTCCTGCTGTGAGCCTGTGAAACTAACATGCTATGTGCTGTCAAAATACAATGATGGGACAGACATAGGATAGGCAGTCCCATTCCTAAAGGGAAAAATAGGAGCAAAGAAAGAACAGGTCTCAGGTAGGTGCTCAACAATAAGAGAAGCCACCGCAGTGAGACGCCCGGGCAACTAGAGAAAGCTCGTGTGCAGCAGCGAAGACTCAGAGCTGCCAAATAAATAAATAAAATTTTTTAATTAAAAAAAAAATGTAGAACGTGAAGACTTGAAAAACTCTCAGCCTATTTATGTTGGGAAAAATGAGAAAGCAAGATTGAAACAGAAGGCTAAGTGTGTGCCCAAGTGATTGTTTCTTAAGGCGACTGGTATCGATCAACCATCTCACCAGAAGTTATTCTCGAAGAGAGCCAGAAGAACGAGCCTGAAGGCAGTTCAGAGATCTTTAGGGCTGCCCTCAGAAGCCCAGAGTACAAAGGCTCTGGAGGTGGAGCAATTTCTAAAGGGAGGGCATCCTGCTCCTACAGAACCTTGGAATGCCCTGCCGAGCGTGGCCTCACATCTTAGGTTCATTGCTTGAACTTTGGTGCCATGCCCTTTGGGCACACTGGGTGTGGGTTCCAGCGGGCTGGGGTGGCTGCCACTCCAAAGGTAGCAAGCTCTGGCAACATCAGTGCAGCACTTTCTTCATCGGCAAACAGAGTGCAAGGGCCCAGGGGCACAGCTGCCTCCAGCTAGGTTTCAAAGGGCAGGGCCACCGCAGAGAGCCCTCCTTAGGGTCCAGTGGAGTGAGGGTGGGGCCCTCCACTGACTCCAGAGCGGCAGAGTCACCTGCACTTGACCTCAACCAGGAAAAGATGCAGAGTTAGGACTGCAGCCCCGGCGGGCATGGAAGACAGCGCATACAGCTGAAGAGGATTATTCCTTAGTCTCTAAGGCTTAGTTTTGTTTGATTCTTTAGGTTTTAGACTTATCTGGGATCTGTTCTTTCTTCGTTCCTATTTTTCCCTTTTGGAATGGGACTGTCTATCCATGTATCCATTGTATTTTGGCAGCACACAGCATATTGGTTTCACAGCTGGAGAGCAATTTGCCGGAGGAGGAATCATACTTGAGTCTCACTATCTTATTTCAATAATATATAAATGAGACTTTGGATTTTAGATTTCGTACTAAAATGAGTTAAGTCTTTCGGCTGTTGGTATGTAATGAAGGTGTTTTTCATGTGTGAGGAACATGAACTTGGAGGGGGCAGGAGTGAAATGCTATAGACTGAATGTGTATGATCTCTTAGACATGACATCAAAAGAGCAAACAAACGGAAGTATCCTTCATCAAAATTTAAAAGACACGTTTGTGCATCAAAGGACACTATCTAGCAAATGAAACGACAACCTGAAGAATGGGAGAAAGTATTTGCAAATCATATATTAGATGAAAGTGCAGTGTTCAGGCTATATAAAAACTCGGACAGCTTAACGACTAAAAGACAAGTAACTCAATTTAAAAATGGGCAAACAGAGACTTTCTGATGGTCCTGTGACTGAGACTCTGCATTCCCAAAGCTGGGAACCTGGGTTCAATCCCTGGACAGGGAACAAGATCCAATGTGCCACAACTAACATCCAGTGCAGCCAAATAAATAAATATTTTAAGATACATAATATACATGTAAATAGGAATGGGCAAAGGACTTTAAGAAAATATACAGATGGTCAACAAGCACGTGGTAAGGTGCTCAGGCATCATTATTTAGTTCAGTTCAATTCAGTTCAGTCGCTTAGTCGTGTCTGACTCTTTGCGACCCCATGAATCGCAGCACGCCAGGCCTCCCTGTCCATCACAAACTCCCGGAGTTCACTCAAACTCACGTCCATTGAGTCGGTGATACCATCTAGCCATCTCATCCTCTGTCATCCCCTTCTCCTCCTGCCCCCAACCCCTCCCAGTATCAGGGTCTTTTCCAATGAGTCAACTCTTCGCATGAGGTGGCCAAAGTACTGGAGTTTCAGCTTCAGCATCAGCCCTTCCAATGAACACCCAGGGCTGATCTCCTTTAGAATGGACTGGTTGGATCTGTTGCTGCTACTGCTGCTAAGTCGCTTCAGTCGTGTCCGACTCTGTGCGACCCCATAGACGGCAGCCCACCAGGCTCCCCCGTCCCTGGGATTCTCCAGGCAAGAACACTGGAGTGGGTTGCCATTTCCTTCTCCAATGCATGAAAGTGAAAAGCGAAAATGAAGTCGCTCAGTTGTGCCCGACTCTTAGCGACCCCATGGACTGCAGCCCACCAGGCTCCTCCGTCCATGGGATTTTCCAGGCAAGAGTACTGGAGTGGATCTGTTAGGGAACTGCAAATCAAAAACCACAATGAGCTGTGGTATGTGAATTATATATTTATAAAGCTGTTAATAAACAAAACTTGTGGACATAAATTCCAGCCCCCCTAAACTTGTCAGCATTACCTTGGCAAGTTACTTGACCTCTCTGAACCTATCTTCCTTTGTAAATTGTAAGGTTTTTTTTTCTTCTCATTTATTCAATGTTTATATACCATACCCTTCTCAAAGGGGAACTAAAAAGTCAAAGATATATCACAGGCTACACTTGCAACCTGAAACTATTGGTAAATGATCAAGTGGTTCCTGTTGATAGGGATAGAATAGGATAGTTATACAGGTAGCTGTGGAAATCTCAGTATGGAATTATAGATAGAGAGGAAAACCGAAAGAACTTTGGAAAACCCCTGTAAATTAATCTTTGCTCAAGAAAGCTATCAGATTATCATGGAACAAAGGAGGCTTGCTTAATTATAATGCCATAAATAAAAGCATGAGATATGCCACATGTCATTAAGTGAAAGAAAAAAATGAAGCCTGATTGTGAAGCAATTATCCTTCAATAAAGAATAAATTAATTTTTAAAAAATGAAGCCTGAGTTCTGCTGGTCAGATTCAGCAAGGTAACAATCCTGAGGATCAAGGACAGAAATTTGAGGGAAAGGTGACATTTCAAAGTAGGAGGGCCTCATTATATGGAAGTCTGAGATGATGCAACATACTTTAGTATATGTTACGACCCTTTTGCTAATTTGAATAAGTGCTATGACAGTCCTAGTTTGACCTCATAGGGTCAGACATTCTCCTGCCCTGTAAGAAGAAGGAGCTAGTGGTGTAAGCCTAACAATCTTTTCCTCCTCCCCCACTTATGTGGATTATCAAATTGTAGCCCACTTAATCCTGGAGGAGATAGAGCCCCCTTGCCTGCCTGCTTGCATCTTTCACAAGCATCCTCTATTAATATAACTGCATCTTGCTTACCACTTTGTCTCTCATTAAATTCCTTCTGCACTGAGACACAAAGAACCTGAGCCTCAGTAAGTCCGGACACCAGGTGAGTGATTCTGACTAAAAGACCGTGGGTTCAAGTCCCAATCTGAGTTTAGGCTGGGTTTGACTCTGGGCATGTAGGTTCAAGTCCAAATCAGAAGTGCATGGTTTCACTGTCAAACTCTGAAGTATTTGGGTTAATTCAGATTTGACTACAATAAAGGCTTTCAGTTTTGTCTGAGACTCTTGGTCACATCTGCAACAGCTTACTATGTACCAAATCCTATTCTGAGCATCCTATAAATATTATCTCATTGACTCTTCATAATAATCACAATACAATAGATACTATTCTTTTTCTTTTACGGATGAGAACACTGAAACCAAATAGTTATATAACTTGCCCAAAGTCACAGATAGCAGTAAATAATTAGTTGAGCCAGGATTGAACTTCACGCCATCTGGCTCCAGAGTCTATTCTCTTAACACTTTGCTCTGTTGCCTCTCAAGTAGCCAAGTACAAGTAGGCCATACATCCATCACACACACACTCCTCCACCCCATCTATCTGCCTACAGAAAACTGGAATAAAAGCTTCACTGGAATACTTACACAGAAGAATGTCCTATAGTCTTTGCTGTAAATAGCCCCTTCCCTGGTGGCACAGTAGTAAACAAATCTGCCTGCAATTCAGGAGATGCAGCTTCGATCCCTGGGTCAAGAAGATCCCTTGCATAAGGAAATGGCAACCCACTCCAGTATTCTTTCCTGGGAAATCCCATGGACAGAGGAGCCTGGCAGGCTACAGTCCATGGCATTGGAAAAGAGTCAGACTTTAAACAACAATTTGCTATAAATATTCTATATATAATATTTTAATGCTAATATGACCCTTTAATTGATTAGACAACAAAAAAAACTCCTTGACTCACTAATAGATAGTGGTGTACAACTTACAAAACACAAGATTGGAACAGCAAAACTCTTCTCCAGTTGGTTAGAATTTCCTTTATTCTGCTTAGTTGCTGATGAAGCAAGTAACCTTGAGAACACTGAATGGATTTTAGAAAGTTTAATGATCTTAACCAAAATAGAGCTCACTATTTGAAAATGAGGGCTCTTCTTACATGGATCAACATAATTCTTTTTTCCTGAGTAGATTTAGGAGCAGGATTGAAAATAGCCTGCCTCAGTAGCTGCCTGAGTCATACCCACTCTCAGAACACAACTCAAATCCAACTTTCTCATAAGCCTTTCCTAACCACTGAAATCAATCTCCCTCTCTTTCGGGGCTTCCCAGGAGGCTCAGTGGTAAAAGAATCCACCTGCCAATGCAGGAGACTCAAGAGATCCCTGGGTCAGGAAGATCCCCTGGGGTAGTAAATGGCAACCCCCTCAAGTATTCTTGCCTGGAAAAGTTCATAGACAAAGAAGCCTGGTGGGCTACAGTCCATGGGGTCGCAAAGAGTCAGACGTAACTGAGCACACACGCACGTGCAAATATTTGCTTGTTTTCCCAGGGTAACTTACTGGTCTGACCTCTTACTTAGACTATAGATTGCTAAGGAGATGCCTTTTTCTCTACTTCATACCCCTCACCGGGCATTGCATATTGGATGCATAATAACATTTACTGAATTGGATTAAATAGAATTGATGTGCTGTGCTCAGTCATGTCTGACTCTTAGCGACCCCATGGACTGCAGACTGCCAGGCTCTTCTGTCTATGGGGATTCTACAGGCAGAATATGGAAGTGGGTTGCCATGCCCTCCTCCAGAAACAGAATTGATAGTAATTCCTTAATAGTATTTTAGTAGAAAGAAAAAAAAGACACTAAAAGAGTCCGTAAAATACAGCTAAATTGATTAGAAGCATTTGATCTGAGAAATAAAACAGGGTAGGTCTGGGAATTCCCCGGTGGTGCAGTGGTTAGGACTCGGCACTTCTCACTGTTCGAGGTCAAGTCCTGCAAGCCTCGTAGTGTGGCCAAAAAAAAAGCAAAAAACACAAACAAATAAAACAAAACAAAAACCCCCAAAGAGTGTAGGACTAGGGACTGTCTTTTTGTTATCTTTCCTGTTGAATCATTTCAAACCAGATATATTCATTATTTTGAATTCATAAATTCAATACTTACTAAAGAAAAAATATCCAGTTGGATAAGCTAACATCTAAATTCTTCCAGTTCTAAAATTCAGACTTTAGAGCCAAGAGTGAAGGCTTCTACCCCAGAAGGACAAGATAACTATTGGAAGTACCTCCTTCATCACAACCTAGTCATCATTTCTGCACAGTCCTCCTCAGTACTCTTTAAAGTAACAGGGCAACTGTCTTTACTGATCTGTGTAATCACTAAGTTTCATGGCCTTTTGTTTTGAATCCATTAGAACTACTTGAGAAATAGCTGGTATGGGAATACTCTCTGTCTTCCTGAAAGCAAGACATAAATCTCCCCCATGAAAGGTACTGTACTATCATAAACTTGGATTTGGCAGCTACAGGAAAAAATTGCAGAGACTATTCAGAATTTTCAGGAAATCTATAATGGAATTCTACATTGTGGAACTGTCACTTTATCCCCTATAACGGTGTAGGGCTGTTTAAATAAGAGGGAGAAATGAGTGTGACTTATTTGTGAACTTCCATCTTCTGTGATCTCCCTGCCTCTTATATATAAAGGGTGACCATTAGTGATCCACATGACAGAAGTCTCTTTCCAAGCACCGCAGAGTCTCACAAAAAGCCCCACACTTCAATTACAGTCAAGAACTGAATTGAGGGGCTTCTCTGGTGGCTCAGTGGTAAAGAATCCGTCTGCCAATGCAAGAGACATGGGTTTGATCCCTGATCGGGGAAGATCCCGCATGTCTCAGAGCAACTAAGCCAGTGTGCCCCAACTATCACACCTGTGCTTTAAGGCCAGGGAGCCCCAGCTTCTGAAGCCCACCCACCCGAGAGCCCGTCCACAGCAAGAAAAGCCACCACAATGAGAAGCTCAAGCACTGCAACTGGAGAAAAGCCCCCCAGCAACGAAGACCCAGTGCAGCCAAGAACAAACAAATAAATAAAAATTCTTTTTTTTTTTTTTTTAAGAAAAAAAGAACTGAGTTGGTAGATAACTAATGAAAACCTACTGTATAGCTCAGGGAATCCTACTCATTGCTCTGTGGTGACCTAAATGGGAAGGAAATCCAAAACAGCGGGGCTATATGTACACCGACAGCTGATTTCACTTTGCTGCACAGTAGAAACCAACACAACATTGTCAAGCAAACATATGCCAATAAAAATTAATTTTTAAAAAAAGAACTGAATTTTTAAAATACATGTAAGGGACATTTATTAGGCTCTTCCTTCACACGAGACCGGAGTTAGGGTCTTTTATTTCAATAAACAATATGTAAGATTTTTTGTTTAAATCACCACTTATACATTGAATACTCACACACATCAGCTACTAAACAAGATTACATAGGTAATCTTTAGGCAAGGTGATCTTCCCACTTTGTTATTTATCTTGGGGGCAATGATGTTTTTAACCTGGATAAAGATACAATAACTAAAGCGTAATATATGTTTTTGTGCAAGTTCTAACAGATGGAGTGAAAAAAAAAACTTATCCAAATCCTTCCTTGTGGAAGCAGTCTCCCCGGATATAATCAGAATTTCCCTGCGGCTTGGTTATTGCCGCCCTTGAAAGGACAAAACTTCCTCGTCCTCCAGAAACCTGTGCAGAGCTCAAACTGAAATCTGGTATAGCGTCCTTTTCTCAGCCAGGGACAACAACCGGTCTTCTCTCGAGATTCCTTTTAAACAAGAAACCACATTTGCATCCCTTAACCAGGGTGGGGGAACCGTCAAGTCTCAAGAAAGCCTCTGGACTGAGGACACTGGCAGTTAGCCTTGTAACTTTAAAAGGAATTGATCACATTTACCAAAATAAGTCGCAACTAACCCTCCAAGGTCGGCCCGCAAGACCAAGAGAAAGTGAGGAAAAGATGAGCCTGGAGGCGTACCCACAACTCGGAAGCTTCGCTCTTGGCTGGGTTTTGCCCCTCCCAGATTTCTGAGCTGGCGAGCAGTTTCTCCGCACTGCAGCCTGAGCCAATTGCTTAAGACCTAGCCAAGCCCAGCCCAGCGGAAGGAACCGTTACGGAGTTGTTCGTTTCTCTGAGATAAAGGAGCCCTTCCTTGTTCTCGCTTTTGTACTCGCCAGTCTTTGACGGAACAATCTCCCAGAAGCAATTTAGAGTGACTGGTAAAACGAAATATACCCAAAGCTCGCAGCAACAAAAAAGGATGCAATTCTTTCTGGCCAGCTTCCTGCTTCTGCCCTTTCTGCTCGTCTGCCTCGTAGAGTCTCTCCTGAAGCTTTTTATTCCTAAGAAGAGAAAATCAGTCACGGGAGAGATCGTCCTGATTACCGGAGCTGGACACGGAATTGGCAGGCAGACTGCCTACGAATTTGCCAAACTTAAGTGCAAGCTGGTCTTGTGGGATATAAATAAGGTAATAGTGTTTCCTGTGTTTTACTTTCTAGTACCTTTCATCTGTGTTGCATTTTGCTGGCAACAGCCTGTTAAGTAGGTAGGTAAAAAATTACTAGTATTGCCATTTTATAGAAGGGGGGAAACATGCATCAATTAATGTGTTGATGTTCACATGATAAACGAACCTAGAGGATGTAAGATTTCCAGTTACTGCTTGTCACTAATTTGACATTGTAAATTTATCTTCAGTTCAGTTCAATCGCTCAGATGTGTCCAACTCTTTGAACCTGATTTCACTAATCCCTCTGGCTTTTATTTTTTGACTGCTGGGCAGCATGTGGGATCTTCCCCAACCAGGGATCAAACTTGTGCCCCAACCAGGGATCAAACCTGTGCCCTCTACATCGGGAGGGTGGAGTCTGAACTATTGGACCACCAGGGAAGTCCCTGATCCCTCTATCTTATCCTGTAGGAAAAGTCATAGTTTTAGGAAGAGTATTAAAAAAGAGGTTTGCACCTATTAAGAGAAAAATCTTATGGTTACTGAGATAAGTACGTTTAAAAGATACCCAACAGAAAGCAACGTTACTCTTTCATAGTAACTTTCAAGAGAAATTTTTAAATCACCTTTTAGTTAAAAACAATGAAAAAAATCAAAAACAAAAACCAACTTTCAATGTAATTCCCAGAAAAGGTGTACTCTAAGGAAGGGAGATGAACTTAGACTCTTACCTTTTATTATTTGACCAGTGTTGGATGGACAAAGGGGTTTGGGGGAGCCACATGATGCCAAGAAACACCATCCCTTACACAATATCCAATGCCATAAGTGAATTCAGGGGGCCGGGAGCTAACCTGGCTTCCCTGGTGACTCAGAGGAAAAGAACCTGAAATGCAGTAGCCGTGGGAGACGTGGGTTCAATCCCTGAGTGGGGAATATCCCTTGGAGGAGGGCATGGCAATCCACCCCAATATTCTTGCCTAGAGAATTCCATGGATAGAGGAGCCTGGCAGGCTAGTTTATAGGGTCAAAAAGAGTCTGGCAAAACTGAAGCAACTTAATACACATGCATGAGAGCTACCCAGTGAGTGACTAATTGAGATGCCATCAACAGATACCATTCACTGTCTGTTGCTCAGATGTTAAGAACACAGTGGCAAGCAAGAGATAGAGTCCGCTGCTCTCAATCTTGTAGGGAAATAAGCATAAGTAATTACATGTCAGTGAAAGGTGGAAACTAGGCCCAATCTCCTCTGGACGTGGTCACAGCAGTAAGCTGGGGGAAGAGTGGTGTGGTCAGATGAACTCCACACTTCACAGCTAACTTACTCAGCATTGTGGGTAGCTTCCTAGAGCCTTAGGTTCCTTTACTGCAAAAGCAATAACATAAGCGTACTTTCCTTAGAGGGATGGGAAATAAATAACTCACACAGAGCATGTAGTGCAGTGTCTGCTACATGGTTAACACACTGTTAGTTATTATTATCCCGTCACAAAATGAAGTTTAAGCTAAAGTTCAAAGATGTATGAGCTTGGTTACGCGTCTAGATTCGTAACTCCCGAAGTCCGGTGCTAGTTTATACAAAGTTTTTTCTGATCTGGAATGAAGTACATTTGGTGGTGGTGGTTTAGTCGCTAAGTCGTGTCCGACTCTTTCTGCCCCATGGACTGTAGCCTGCCAGGCTCCTCTGTCCATGGGATTCGACAGGCAAGAATACTGGAGTGGGTTGCCATTTCCTTCTCCATTACTAAACAAATATTTATTGAGCACCTACTATCTGCCAGACACTGTTCTAATGCAGAACTGAGGATACAGCAGTGAGGAAAACGTTATGAGCTAGGGACAATAAACAGTATATACTAAAATGTGTAATTGTTGGATGTTGTTAAGTATAATTAAAAAATAAAACATGAAAGAGGATAGGGACTCTGCTTGTACTGTGGGGATGGCAGAGGTGGGAGTGTTGATCTTATACAGAAGGCCTCACCAAGATGGAGGCAGTTGAGTCAAAGTCAGAAGAGGCTGAGGGTACAGTGAGTCCCTGGCTTATCTCTGCAGAGAGGGATCCGCAAAGGCAAAGCTTGGCACAGAAGGGAGAGAAGTGAAAGAAAGCTCTGTGCTACTGTTGTTTGGGTGCAATAGTAAATATTAGTCACCAGCCACTTGTGGCTGTTGAGTGTTTGAAATGTGACTTGGCAGAATTAGGATGTGCTTTAGGTATGCATGGCTTCCCTGGTGGCTGAAACGGTAAAGAATCTGCCTGTAATACAGGAGACTAGGGTTTAATCCCTGGGTCGGGAAGATACCCTGGAGAAGGAAATGGCAACTCACTCCGGTACTCTTGCCTAGAAAATCCCATGGATGGAGGAGCCTGGTAGCCTACAGTTCATGGGGCTGCAGTTATATAAAATGAACTAAATTTAAAAATTTTAAAAACAGTTAAAATTAAATATATGTGGCTCGCACTATGTTTTTGTGAGATGGCTCTGGCCTAGAAACTGAAGCAACAGCAGCTCCAATCATGAAGGTTCCTGTAGGCCGTTTGTGCTTCAGCTTTTACTAGGGAAGCCGGTGGAGGGTTTGGAACCCAGATTCTGTGAAGAGGTTCCTCTGGCTGCTGGGTTGCAGGGAAAGCAGATAGGAGACTATTGTGATAATCCAGGTAAGAAGAGATGGCTTCCCTGGTGGCTCAGCTGGTAAAGAATCCACCTGCAATGTAGGAGACCTGGGTTCAATCCCCTGGGTTGGGAACATCCCCTGGAGAAGGGAACCTCTACCCTTTCCAGGATTCTGGCCTGGAGAATTCCATGAACTACATAGTCCATGGGATCGAAAAGAGTCAGACACGACTGAGCAACTTTCACTTCACTTCAGGTAAGAGACAATGTCGGCTTGTCAGACCCGGCTGGTAGTAGCAGAAGTGGTCAAAAAATTAAGGATAATATAGGGAGCATGTATTATGTTAAATTCATTTAATTTAAATAATTTATCTTTTACTTTGAGATGATGTTCTTTCTACTCTTTGGTGGATTCTGTATATAGATATAAATCTATTGTTCAGTCGCTCAGTCATGTCCAACTCTTTGCAATCGCATGGACTGCAGCATGCCAGGCTTCCCTATTCCTTCACCATCTCCAGGGGCTTGCTCAAACTCATAACCATTGAGTTGATGATGCCATCCAACCATCTCATCCTCTGTCATCCCCTTCTATCTATATATATCTATTTATTTAATGAAATTATAGTGATAGTAAGTATAAATAGCTGCTGTGTTAGTTTTTAATGTCCTTAATTGGCTAAATAAAATTTTGGCAGTCCTAGTTCAGTATATTCACCCATCTACTTTTCATGGAGTTTATAGATTTTAAAAGTATGAAAGTCTGAGAACCACTAAAGCTCACTGGGAAAGGAGAATAGATGGAAATTTCAAGCAGGCCAGGCAGCAGAACCTTGAGAGGTAAAACTCTGGACTGGGAGATCTGTGGAGAATGAGAAAGAATGTGAAAGAGAGTTTAAGATTGTTTTAGGACCCAATTGAAAGGGTTGGGAGGGGCCATATCAAATGCTTTTCACCTAGGGAACAAAGATTGTTCCTGGGGCAATTTCAAGTGTTAACTCAAATGGCAAGGCTAACAATCTCCAACTCTCCAACTATCTCCAGCTCTCCAACAATCTCCAACTCTTCAACAGTCTCCAACAATATCCATCTCAGAATGTGAGGGACAGAGGTCTTCATATTCATCATGAAGTCTACAAAAAAATTTGAATTTAGGGAGGGATTAAGGATGTCTTCTTTTTTATTCTGAGGCTAATGCCATGAATGATTCATTCTGTTTTATGCAGATAATCCCATACTTCTTTTTTTTCTTTCAATTGCGCTGCACAGCAAGTGGGATCTTAGTTCCCCAACCAGGGATCCAACCTGTACCACCTTCACTGGAAGGTGAAGAGTTTTAGCTAGACCACCTGGGAAGTCCCAATCCATTATTTCCTGACCATTCTCACCCCCATACTTGGTTAGGTAAGCTTGGAAAGATATAGTATGTATTAGACAGTGTATTAAAAGGCAGAGACATCACTTTGCCGACAAAGATCCGTATAGTCAAAGCTATAGTTTTTCCAGTAGTCATATACAGATGTGAAAGTTGGACTGTAAAGAAGGTTGAACACCGAAAAATTGATGCTTTTGAACTGTGGTCCTGAAGACTCTTGAGAGTCCCTTGGACAGCAACAAGATCAAACCAGTCAATCCTAAAGGAAATCACCCCTGATTATTCATTATGCTGAAGCTGAAGCTCCAGTACTTTGGCCACCGGATGCTAAGAGCTAACACATTGGAAAAGACCCTGATGCTGGGAAAAATTGAGACCAGGAGAAGAGGGCAACAGAAGATGAAATGGTTTGAACAAACTCCAGGAGATAGTGAAGGACAGGGAAGCCTGGCATGCTGCAGTTAATGGGGTTGCCAAAAGCCTCACAAATGACTGAGCAACTGAACAACAACAATAAAATTTTTTTATTGAATGATGAAGTGGATTAATGAAGAATTGGAAAATAGTATTAGAAAGAATCAGAAAAACATTATGGTTAGTGATCTAGGTAATGGGCAGAAGGTTTTAGTACTGGGGATAGAGGGCAAAGAGTGATTCATGAAGACTAAAGAGGAGCCCAGGATTTAAATTTGAGAACTGGATTCAATACATGAGGGGAAAAAAGGTTACCAAGGGAAATCCTGAAAAATGATGAGGAGTTCCACTGTGCTGAGAAAAATGTTAAGGGAGGAAAGCATTCTTTCTGCAAGTCTGCTTATTTTTTCTTTCTTTCTTTTTTTTTTCTTTTTCCTATGTGGGACCTTAGTTTCCTGATCAGGGATTGAACCTGACCCTCCTGCAGTAGAAGCACTGACTCTTAACCACTGGGCTGCCAGCAGAGTCCCAATATTTTTTCTTTCTATTTTTTTCTTTTTTTGGTCTTTAAGTTTTTATTTCTAGCTCTAGATTATTCTATATGTTGTACAATATGACTTTGTATCAATCTTCTAAAATGTATTTATCTATTCACACAGTGATGAATATTTGGAGTTGTTTTCTTTTTTTTTTTTTCATTACTATGCAAATAATGCTACACTGCAAACTATTGTTCATGTCTTCCTGCATATAATACCACAAGAATGTGATGCAAAAATCAGTCCCAACTATCAAAAGAAGTTCATGTCAGTTATTCAGTTAAATATTCAGCCGACATTAACGATTTACTATTAGGGCTTCGCACGTGGCTCAGTGGTAGAGAATCCACCTGCCAGAGCAGGAGACGTGGGAGATTTGAGTTTGATCCCTGGGTCAGGAAGATTCCCTGGAGTAGCAAATGGCAACCCACTCCAGTGTTCTTGCTGGGAAATCCCATGGACAGAGGAGCCTGGAGGGCTACCATCCATGGGGTCACAAAGAGACAGACATGACTTAGCGACTGAGCATGCAATGAACTTGGACACTGTCTAAAACTTTTTTCTGGAGGAATTCAGAACTTAAATTTGTTGCATAGTTCAGAAGGGGTGGAAAGGAGACCTAGGCCCTAAGAGAGGAAGACCAAGGAAATTCAGGAAAAGTGAAGCTGCAGATGTAAAGGAAGGACCTTTTCGCCTCTACACACTCTGTCCACTGACAGAGAAAGCCAACCAGTAATGAGCAAATCTCAGAAAATAAAATAAATGGTGAATGGATTTTATTATAAAATTTGCTCCAAATAAGCCCTGAATCTTATAAAGACTCAATCCCCACCAAAACAGTCAACGTGCTTTTTATCCTTTTTTTAAATTGTGGTAATATATATATAACATAAATTTTTTCACTTTAGCAATTTTTAAGTACAGTGGCATTAAGTATTAATACATTCATAAATATCAAGCAATGATCCCTGTTGCCCATCTCTAGAACTTTTGCATCATCCCAAATGGTAACTCTACCATTAAACGAATTCTTCCCACTTCTCTCTCCCCGTAGCTCAGTTGGTAAAGAATCTGCCTGCAGTGCAGGAGACCCAGGTTCAATTCCTGGATTGGGAAGATCCCCTGGAGAAGGAAATGGCAACCCATTCCAGTATCTTTGCCTGGAAAATCTCATGGACAGAGGGCTGCAGTCCATGGGGTCGCAAAGAGTCGAGCACAACTGAGCAACTAACACACAACTCTCTCCCCTGGCCCCTGGTAGCCACCATTCTACTTTCTATCTCTCTGAATTTGACTCTTCTAGGTAGCTTAGATAACTGGAATTATATAATATATGACCATTAGTATCTGGCTTATTTCCTTTGTAGCATGTGTCAAAATTTTATTCCTTTTGAAGGCTAAATAGTATTCCATCATATGTATATTCCACATTAATAAAATATACTTTTCAGGAAAGTGTTAAAAGCTGTCTGTTAGATATAGGAAAGTAACCTAAGGGATGTTGTTTAGTTGCTACGTCCTGTCCAGCAGGAATACTGGAGTGGGTTACCATTTCCTTCCCCAGGAGATCTTCCCTACCCAGGGATTAAACTCACATCTCCTGCATTGGCAGAAGGATTCTTTACCACTGAGCCATTTGGGAAGCCCAACATAAGGGTTATCTGAGATATTTCCTTGTTTTTGCTTGCTAGTTTTTCCTTTGGCTATGCTGCTTGGTTCGTAGGATCTTAGTTCCTGGACCAGGAATTGAACCCGGACCCTGGCAGTGAAACCACCAAGTGTTGACTGCTAGGCTGCCAAGGAATTCCTCCTGAGCTATCTTGATGTCTCTTGGGGAGTAAGCGCTCCTCAGCACAGTATACTATTGAATACAACTTGTATAGGAGATTTCGGCAAAGGGAAAACACTCTGTTTCCTTTAACTACCCCAATAAGTTCACTGCACAAACTGCTACTTCTTTCCTTAGCTGTCCAAATTTGGTTTTTCTGCAAGAGCAATTGCTGTTTCCCAGCAAATTTGCACACTGGTGTTCTGTTTACCCATTCGCCCCATGGAAAAATGTAGTAAATTCTGTTACTGCATTTACTGCAGGTCAGTGTAGTAAGCCTGTGCACTCGTGTACTAGCCGAAAATAGTCTGGGCATACAGGATTCACAGACTGAACCTCTCCCCAAGGTGTCTTTTGAGACATTCTTCATAGAAAAGTTAAACAGTGGATCAGGAGCAAGCCAACAAACAAGCAAAAACAGAAACAAAAAGACAGGGATTTCCCTGGTGGTCCAGTGGTTAAGACCCTGCCTTTCCAGTGTGAGGTCACAGATTCCTTCTCTGGTCAGGGGACTTGGATCCTAGTTCACTTAGTTGCTTCTTTTGGTGGGGCAAAAAAACAGGACCTTACCATCTGATCCTGAATTTAAAGTGGCTCAAAAGTAATGCCCCCAGTTGAGATCATCATTGCTTGTCTCAAATCTGGTCTCTTCTTGTGATTGCCAGCTGACATGTAGCCAAGGACCAAAACTGAAAATTAAGGGCATCAGCCTTGGTTCCCTCCCACCTTTTTCATCCAGTCACCAAATCCTGATGCTTTTGCCTCCTGGAGATACATTTTAAACATTATTTTCTTCTCTACACCCTTTCAACTGGAACCACAAATCAAACTTGTATCATCTGTTCTAAAACTGCCTGCTAACTTTTCTCTCTTCCTTCAGTATTGACCCCTAAAATCTGTCCTCTGTACATTTTTTTTTAAACAAGTTTATTTGGCTGTGTTGTGTCTTCATTGCAGCACGTAGGATCTTTGTTGCATCATGGGGGGTCTTTTGTTGTGGTTTACGGACACAGGTTCAGTAGTTGCGACAGGCGTGCTTAGTTGCTTCTCCGCATGTGGGATCTTTGTTCCCCAACCAGGAATCAAACCCCTGTCCCCTGCATTGCAAGGTTGATTCTTAACCACTGGATCACCAGGGAGGTCCCTGTCCTCCATACATTAGAAAAAGTAATCAATAGAATACACAAATTCGATTCTGTAATTTAATCAGTGGTTCTACACTAACTTTTTGGATAAAATGTAATACGATATCTATTGCCCTTTAATCTGGACTCTTGCTGGCCTTGAACATTATGACCAAACAAAAACAATCTGCTAGTGCTTATCTTGTAGGACCTTTCTCCTGCCATCCCTGTGCTTACACTGCTGGCATGCCCTTTCCCCTCTTTCTACCTGCCTGCTCTCCTCACCAGCTCAGGGGCCTCTTCTAGAATTACATTGCACACTCCTCCTCCTTATTCCCATAACTCTTTTTATGTTATTATACTCAACACAATAAATTAGTTTGAACCGTATGAAACTGCCAATATTCAGTCCTTTATTCCAAAGCAGTAGCAATTTCATACGGTCCTACCTAAATGTTAGGGCTTTCCTGGTGGCTCAAACGGTAAAGAATCCACTTGCAATGCAGGAGACCCAAGTTCAATCCCTGGGTCGGGAAGATCCCCTAGAGAAGGGAATGGCAACCCACTCCAGTATTCTTGCCTGGAGAATCCCATGGACAAAGAAGCCTGGTGGGCTACAGACCATGGGGTCACAAAGAGTCGGATATGACTGAGCAACTTAACACTACCTAAATGTTATACTTATTTTATGTTGTTTACTACACTGAAAATTCTTAAAGAGATGGAAATATCAGACCACCTGACCTGCCTCTTGAGAAACGTATATGCAGATCAGGAAGCAACAGTTAGAACTAGACATGGAACAACAGACTGGTTCCAAATAGGAAAAGGAGTATGTCAAGGCTGTATATTGTCACCCTGCTTATTTGAAGAGGAGCTAAAAAGCCTCTTGATGAAAGTGAAAGTGGAGAGTGAAAAAGTTGGCTTAAAGCTCAACATTCAGAAAACAAGATCGTGGCATCTGGTCCCATCACTTCATGGGAAATAGATGGGGAAACAGTAGAAACAGTGTCAGACTTTATTTTGGGGGGCTCCAAAATCACTGCAGATGGTGATTGCAGCCATGAAATTAAAAGATGTTTACTCCTTGGAAGGAAAGTTTTGACCAACCTAGATAGCATATTAAAAAGCAGAGATATTACTTTGGCAACAAAGGTCCATCTAGTCAAGGCTATGGTTTTTCCAGTGGTCATGTATGGATGTGAGAGTTGGACTGTGAAGAAAGCTGAGTGCCGAAGAATTGATGCTTTTGAACTGTGGTGTTGGAGAAGACTCTTGAGAGTCCCTTGGACTGCAAGGAGATCCAACCAGTCCATTCTAAAGGAGATCAGTCCTGGGTGTTCATTGGAAGGACTGATGCTGAAGCTGAAACTCCAGTACTTTGGCCACCTCATGCGAAGAGTTGACTCAGTGGAAAAAAACCCTGATGCTGGGATGGATTGAAGGCAGGAGGAGAAGGGGTTGACAGAGGATGAGATGGTTGGATGACATCACCGACTCGATGGAAATGGGTTTGGGTGGACTCCGGGAGTTGGTGATGGACAGGGAGGCCTGGCGTGCTGCGATTCATGGGGTCGCAAAGAGTCGGACATGACTGAGCAACTGAAGTGAACTGAGCTTGCTGAAATCTGGACTTTATCTCACTCATATGTGTGTCTGCAGGTTCTGCTAAGCACGGTGACAGTTAAAATGTTGGAGGAATGGATGACTGAATCAATGGATGAACTGTAGTTAACTCATTATTTATGTATTTTGCAGCCAGAAAGTTGATATCCATGAATAGTGTTTAGTGACATAGAAAGAAATCTCAATATCATTATTTAAAGCCTGATACAGAATACACAGGGCTTACCAGTTGGTGCTAGTAGTGAAGAACTCACCTCCCAATAGGAGACATAGGAGGTGAGGGTTCGATCCCTGGGTCAGGAGGATCCCCTGGAGGAGAGCATGGCAACCCACTCCAGTTAAGAGTATTCTCCCATGGACAGAAGAGCCTGGCAGGCTACAGTCCATGGGGTCACAACGAGTCAGACACGACTGAAGTGACTTAGCATGCACATGAAATACACACATACGTAGAGTCACAGAGCATGACACGACACCATAAAGCAGCTATACTCCAGTAAAAATTACTTTTAAAAAAGTCTGTGAAATTCATGCATACATGCTCAGTATTTCAAGACTTTTCTCTGCTTTTAAAAGCTTGCTTTCAATTCAGTTCCAAATAAGAGAAACTAGTTGTAGTACAGAGAGTGAAGTGTGCCTATATCCCTGTCAAAAATACATCAGTTAAATTCTTGCCCAGTGCTAGACCAGAGAATCTGAATCCCCTTAGCTGTTTTCAGCTGTGTGTATAATCTGATCATGTCATTTATCTTGTTCTCCTTGCCCTTTGTTGCTTTTTGCAGCATGGACTTGAGGAAACAGCCACCAAATGCAAGAGACTGGGTGCGAAGGCTCATACCTTTGTGGTAGACTGCAGTAACCGAGAAGATATTTACAGCTCTGCAAAGAAGGTAAACTTCTTTTAAATTTGGTTCCAATCGTATCGTACCAGAACTGGGGAGGATTTGGGAGATGACCCAGTTATGATGTAGGCAAAGTAAACAGAAGTTCTGTGGTTCCTCCAAGGTTGTCCACCTGGCCAGTGGCAGGTCCCGAACCTGGAACTGAGGCTCTCAGACTGTAGTGTGTTCTGGAGTTTTCCGGGGAACTTGGTAAAAATAAATATGCACCCCGAGGACTTCCCTGGTGGCCCAGTGGTTGAGAATCTGCCTTGCAGTGCAGGGGACACGGGTTAGATCCTTGGTTGGGGAACAAAGATCCCACATGTCGTGAGGCATCTAATCCAGGGAGCTGCAACTACTGAGCCGTGCAGTCTGGAGCCAGCAGGCAACAAGAGAAAAGTCTGCGTGCTGCAACCAAGGCCCAACGCAACCAAATAGATAAGTATTTTTTAAAAATATGTACCCCAGAGGTTTTCTTGTAGTTGGCCAAGGGCTGAACCCGGGAATCTGTCTGTTTAGCGCCCTCCACACCTACACTTTGCCCATCTGATTCTGCTGCAGGTGAATCTTTGATGACCTGCAAAATCACTGACGGGATCTTCTGAAGCTCAGTCAAAGAACTGGGTTAGTAAATTAGGATAAACCGAACTATTTATCAGGCTTCGATCATATGTAAATCTATAAAAAGCTATGACAAACCTAGACAGCTTATTAAAAAGCAGAAACATCACTTTGCCAACATAGTCAGAGCTATGATTTTTCCAGTAGTCACATACAGATGTGAGAGTTGGGCCATAAAGAAGGCTGAGTGCCGAAGAATTGATGCTTTCTAGCTGTGGTGCTGGAGAAGACTCCTGAGGGTCCCTTGGACTGCAAAGAGGTCAAACCAGTCAATCCTAAAGGAAATCAACCCTGAATATTCATTGGAAGGACTGACTCTGAAGCTGAAGCTCCAATACTTTGGCCACCAGATGCAAAGAGCTGATTCATTTGAAAAACCCTGACGCTGGAAAAGATTGAGGGCAGAAGATGAAGGGGCCAACAGAGCACAAGATGGTCGGATGGCATCACGAACTCCATGGTCATGAGTATGAGCAAACTCCAGGAGACAGTGGAGGGCAGGGAAGTCTGGCGTGCTGCAGTCCATGGGGGTTGCAGAGTCGGACATGACTTAGTGACTGAACAACAACAACAATCCTTTTTCTAGAAAGCGTTATTTTCCTCTTCTATATACAACCAAGATGTGCTACATATATTAGGCTTTTACGCCGAATGCGTTTATGCACATCCTTGTTAACTAATTACTGTAATGGTAGAAAGGTCATTTGGAACTGGGAAATTCTTTAAAATACACATTCCTGGACCTCACCTCTGTACTGATTCAGTACAGTATGAAGATTCCAATTCTACTAGACTTCAGAATCTCTTTGTTTAGGAAATGTTAGATTTGGGAACCTTTTTAACTTCTCTTTTCATTTTTTTATTGGCCACACTGAGCGGCATGTGGGATCTTAGTTCCCCGACCAGGGAGCAAACCCATGCTCCATGCATTGAAAGCTAGGAGTCTTAGCCACTGGACTGACAGGGAGGTCCCAACTTTTATTTTTAGATTTTAATTTTTAATTTCAAATGGATGCCTCTTTATTATAAGTGATACCTAAGCTAAGTCAAAAGAATAAGTAGAAATTACCCAGGCAAGTGATGGGAAATGGCTTTCCCAGAAAGAGGTACAGTGAGAGCAAGGCCTATAGGTAAGAAATGTCTGTATTTTGTTAAATATCTGTTAAACATTTGTTAAAAATGCAGATAAAATATCTGCATTTAACAATGACTGTTTTACTTAAGGTAACAGTGATTCTCCTTCATATAGATGAATGCTCTTTCAGTTAACTGTGCAACTTCGAGCAAGTTGCTTAACCTCTCTGTGCCTTTTTTCTTCATCATATACTTTAAATGGGTGTGTTTATTACACTGGTTTATTATATAAAAGGTTTTTTAAAAATCCACAAACCTACAGTTTAAATATATAAGGTCTTTCTTTCTTTTTCCTCTGCCTAACTTTTCTCAATTACAACATGGGGATCACAGCAGTATCTACTTCATAGGGTTGTTATGAGGATTAACTGGATTAATGATGCAGACTTCTTAGAAAAGTACTTGGCACTTAGTAGCCACTTTGTAAGAATAGTTGTTAGTATTAATAGAATCACCAATTAGTAGAATCACCAGTGCTATCTATGTAATTTTGTTATTGCCCATTGTTAAGGGGATTTACTTGGAGAAGGCAGTGGTACCCCACTCCAGTACTCTTGCCTGGAAAATCCCATGGATGGAGGAGCCTGGAAGGCTGCAGTCCAGGGAGTCGCTAGGAGTTGGACACGACTGAGCGACTTCACTTTCACTTTTCACTTTCACTTTTCACTTTCATGCTTTGGAGAAGGAAATGGCAACCCACTCTAGTGTTCTTGCCTGGAGAATCCCAGGGACGGGGTAGCCTGGTGGGCTTCCGTCTATGGGGTCGCACAGAGTCAGACACAACTGAAGTGACTTAGCAGCAACAAGGGGATTTACTAGTTACCTAAAATGGAATACATTCATTTCCAGACTTATCTGGGCAAAGGCTTTCTGGAAAAGATAGTTTTATTATTTGAACCTATTCATGTGTTTTAATTATTGTGTTTTTACTAAAATTATTCCAAAATAAACTATATACTTAAGCAGAGTTTACACAATGGAGTTGTGATTATCAGATAAAAGCATAGGCTTTCTAATGTAGCTCTTTTGGTTTTTATGCAACATAAACAATTAAACTCTCAGCCTGCTTTCATTATTAAGAAATGTGAAAGCCCTAGGGTGGCATATTATGTGATGATGAGGAGCTCAAGGATGAAGATAAGGTCAAGAGTGTCACTGGCAATATAAAACAGTAATTTATATCTTGTCCCTGATGTGTGTGTGTGCTTGGTCATGTCTGACTCCACGACGCTATGTCGCCAGGCTCCTCTGTCCATGGGATTTCCCAGGAGAGAATACTGGAGTGCGTTGCCATTTCCTTTTCCAAGGTATCTTTCTGACCCACGGATCAAACCTGTGTCTCCTGCATTTCAGGCAGATTCTTTACTGTCCGAGCCACAAGGGAAGTCATGAATTTATATCTTGAGTCCTGTTACTTTGGAGGCATAATGGCAGCTTCAGCAGTTCAACCACACAAAATGTCCTGTTTTTCTCAATAACTTAGGAGCATTATTCTGAACAACAGTTTTTATATTGTGCTAGAGACGTGGATACAGGTACGCAAAGTGTTTGTCAAGGGCCAGACCACTCAGCTTGCCCACTCAGTAATTTACATACAACCGGATGAAATTCATTTCTGACTGCTGAGCATTTGGCAGTGACACACTCATGTCCTCCTGATGTGCTGACCGGCCTTCACTCCGACTTCCTTTCTGTCTGAAGTGGCTTATCTTGGGCTCTGAAGTCAGATAATCTGGGAGAGTCTCATCTCCATGTGACCTTAGATATCCACGTGACCTTGGGCAAGAAACAGCCCTTCTATGTTTCACGTTTCTGACCTTTAAAATGAGCATATAAGAGTTACTACTTCGTAGAATGGTGAGACTTCAGTGGGATAAATACTGCAATCGTGTGAAATGCATACCGTAGTGAAAGGCTTTAATGGGCTACATACCACCTCTCCTTCAGTCCCCCAGCTGCTGCGGGGCTGAGGGGGGCGAGGGCGGTGGGTACTGGCCCATGACCTGTTAGGAACCAGGCTGCACAGGAGGTGAGCAGTGGTTGAGCAAGTGAAGCTTCATCTGTATTTACAGCTGCTCCCCGTTGCTCGCATGACCACCTGAACTCCGCCTCCTATCAGATCGGTGGCATCAGATTCTCACTGAAGTGCTCACCCTACTGTGAATTGTTGTTTATCTGTCACTGATTAGGTTTTTGTTAGCCAAATGCCTCTTGGGTTCTAATCAATAGAGACCAAAGTCAAGAGACTGAATTGCAAAAGAAAATTTCTGCCTATTAGACTTACAGGCAGGGCCATTTTGCAATTAAGTACTTAAAAAAAAATTTTTTTTTCCCCGCTTGACGTATAGGTGGGGAAAAGTCAAATGACTTTTTTTTCACATATAATAGAAAGAGTTATACTTCGTTAAGAGTCATTGCATGCAGACCTATTCCCAGACCTCTAAATGTTGCAAATATTTTAATTTTATTTTTGAAGGTGAAGGCAGAAGTTGGAGATGTTAGTATTTTAGTAAATAACGCTGGTGTAGTCTACACATCAGACTTGTCTGCTACACAAGATCCTCAGATTGAAAAGACTTTTGAAGTTAATGTCCTTGCACATTTCTGGGTAAGTATGATTTCTTTTACCAAAAACATTCCCTTTTGTGCAACCCGAGGATTAAGTTTAAAGTGAAGCTTTCAGCAGACGTAAGGTTGAATCAAATCAATACTGACATTTTCTCCAGATACCGAGGATAATATTATACAAAGAAATCATTTTGCATCCTATGACCAAATCCTATCAATCATTCTTCTCTTCCCTAAAAAATTATGAATAATATGAATTAATAATAAGAATAAACTTTAGGTGTTATATATGTTTTAATTCTAAGCTAGATTTTTACATTTCTGTGTGATCTGTTTAGAGATGAGGGAGGGATTAGAGATTATCTGAGTCACTTTCTGTGATTCTATAAAAGGTGAACCCAGTCTACCTGTTTACTTTCAGAGTCTCGTAAGACTCAGGCCTTATATTATTTCTTGGTTCCAAAATTGCAAACTTTATCAGGAACTTCACCATTCAGGATCTTAAATGGTGAGAGAGAGAGAGAATGAGAGAGAGAGTCTAAATGTTGGTCAAATAACCATTACATAAAAGAGCCCCTTAAAGATTTCTTGGATGTGAGTTTGGGATGGATAATCTCAGAATGTAAATTGGTATAGTCACTGTAGAAAATAGTATGGAACTGCCTTAAGAAACAAAAAAGAGAGCTACCATATGACCCAGCCATCCCACTCCCAAGTATATGTGCAGAAAAAATGAAAACCCTAATTTGAAAAGGTACATATACCCCAGTGTTCATAGAAGCATTATTTATAATAGCCAAGACATGGAAACAACCCAAGTGCCCAGCAACACACAATTGAGACTTAGAAGGTGTAGCAAATATGTATACAATGGAAATTTACTCAGCCATAAAAAGAATAAAATATTTCCATTTGCAACAACATGGATGGAACTAGAGAATATATTTAGTGAAGTAGATCAGATAGAGACAAATATATGATACCCTTTACATATGGAAAATGAAAAATAATATAAATTAATCTATATACAAAACAGAAACAGACTCACAGACACAGAAAAACTTATGGCTATCAAAGGGGAGAGGGAAGAAAAAGGGACAAATTAGGAGTCTGGGATTAACAAACTTCTAGGCATAAAACTTCCCTGGTGGCTCAGACGGTAGAGTGTCTGCCTACAATATGGGAGACCCGGGTTCGATCCCTAGGTTGGGAAGATCCTCTGGAGAAGGAAATGACAACCCACTCTAGTACTCTTGCCTGGAAAATCCCAAGGATGGAGGAGCCTGGTGGGCTACAGTCCATGGTGTCACAAAGAGTCGGACACGACTGAGCGACTAAACTAAACTAAAACTAGGCATAAAACAGATAAGCAACAAGGATCTACTGTATAGCACAGGGAATTATATTTAATACCTCATAATAACCCATAATGGAAAATAATATGAAAGTGTGTGTGTGTATATATATATATATAAAACTGAATCACTTTGCTGTGTACCTGAAACTAATACAATATTGTAAATCAACTTTGCTTCAGTTTGGAAGAAGCGACATTGGGGTTGTTGAAAATGCAGTATTGTTTCATTTTATCAGCCCAAGTTATTGACATCCATTTTTTATGTTCTTATGCCTTTAAAGTTTGTGTCTTTCTGCCACTCTGAAAATGTAGTTTTTTCTGAATCCTCAGCATACAGTAGGTGCTCAATAAATACTTATTGTATAAAATCATTCAGTGACTGTTGCAAGATTTTTGTCCCTTCAATATCTTGATGATATAACCAAACTCTTTTCTAACAATTTCACCTTAAATGTAAAATTTTCCATAACTCTAGATATTATACTTGTTCAATATATGAGAAGAGAGAAGGCATCAGTGATGGAAGGTGGAGGAACTGGAGACATAGGAAATTGACAATTTAATTGAGATGGATTCTCAAAGCTTCCAGTGTTCATTGTTTCATTTAGCTTTTCTAATCTGGGTGTCCTATCTGCATTATGTTGCCACATCTGGTTTTTTTTCTCCTATGAAAATTAATCTAGGTTTTTTTCATTGATGAAATGTTATGGACAATGTTAAAATACACCTTCATTTTGAAATATTCCCACTGGGTTTGCAAATCAGAAATAATTGTTTGTCTCTTAATAAAACCATTTCTAGACTACAAAGGCATTTCTTCCGGAGATGATGAAGAATAATCATGGCCATATTGTCACTGTGGCTTCAGCAGCTGGGCATATTGGGGTCCCCTTCTTACTGGCTTACTGGTATGTGAATATGTGTTTTTTTCATTGGTTCCTGTGCTTAACTTGAGTGTGATTTCTTGAGTGTAATGAAGACTATTGTTAACAATGATAGGCTTTCCTGGTGTCTCACATGGTAAAGAATCTGCCTGCAGTGCAAGAGACCTGATTTCAGTCTCTGGGTTGGGAAGATCCCCTGGAGAAGGGAATGGCAACCCACTCTAGTATTCTTGCCTGGACAATTCCATAGACAGAGGAGCCTGGCAGTCTTCAGTCCATGGGGGGCACAAAAGAGTCAGACACAACTGAGCAAGTAACACACAGACTTCCAGTGTTGCTGAAATAAGCAGATGGAGTTGTACAAAGTCTCTTGCACAACAGCCTTATCAATCATTAATCCTCTCCTAGGCTGACCATTTGAGAGGTGGCTACAGGGAAATTATCCAATAGGAAGCCAAGTGCTTCAAGCATTTCTCATCCCTTTTAGCAGCAAGGAATTAGAACGAGGGCAGGATTTTTGCAAGATGAAAAAAGTTAATACCATTTTAATAAAGTAATTTTGGGGAAACTAACCATTAGAAAGAGAGAATATAATCTGGGATTCCAAATTAAAAACATCCAGACAATGAAATTGTTGTAAAAGTGAATTTTAATAGTTCTTCTAAAAACCCATGCTATTATAATAACTAAGAAGTTACTGTAACAAGTAGGGCACAGTAATGGTGTGCTCCCCCATGTGGAGAATTAATCCGTGAGGTCATAATAGCCGTGGTCTTCCTGCTGGTTGCGGGCACCCTGGTAGTTGTTAGCTGTTTCTGTATGCTAGCAAATTATCACCCTTTAATGTTGAATTATGACCGTGCAGGTAAATAGATATTGCTCAAATTTGTTTTCCACCAAACAAATGTGATCTTTTGGAATTAAGTGTCTAAATTTTAGAAATAACACAGATGTAATTGTAAATGTAGCCATACTGCTACTGCTGCTAAGTCGCTTCAGTCATGTCTGACTCTGTGCGACCCCATAAACGGCAGCCCACCAGGCTTCCCCGTCCCTGGGATTCTCCAGGCAAGAACACTAGAGTGGGTTGCCATTTCCTTCTCCAATGCATGAAAGTGAAAAGTGAAAGTGAAGTCACTCAGTAGTGTCCAACTCTAGCGACCCCATGGACTGCAGACTACCAGGCTCCTCCGTCCATGGGATTTTCCAGGCAAAAGTACTGGAGTGGGGTGCCATTGCCTTCTCCGAATGTAGCCATAGATATGTGTATAAATATGGGATTTCCCTGATAGCTTAGTTGGCAAAGAATCTGCCTGCAATGCAAGAAACCCTGGTTCAATTCCTGGGTTGGGAAGATCCGATGGAGAAGGGATAGGCTACCCACTTCAGTATTCTTGGGCTTCCCTTGTGGTTCGCCTGGTAAAGAATCCACCCATAATGCGGGAGACCTGGGTTCGATCCCTGAGTTGGGAAGATCCCTGGAGAAAGGAAAGGCCACCCACTCAAATATTCTGGCCTGGAGAATTTCATGGACTGTGTAGTCCATGGGGTCACAAAGACTAAGACACAACTGAACGACTTTCACTTCACTTCACTTCAGGCTCTGGTGGATAACTTATTTTCTTATGACATATAAACATATGAGCCTAGCAGCAGAACCTGAAACTATCTTTCATCAAGGGAGTGATATACACGTAAAAATCGAATTAGCATTTAACGGCTAGGGGCTAATTACTTCAAAAGAGACAGTATGCAGTCTAGGCACAATAGGCCTGTCCTGTGACTGCTTTAGCAGTATTTCATCTTTTTTTAAAAAAAACTCAAGTCAAGGTTATATTTATTTCTAAAACTATTAGAAAATAAATATATACCAACAGAGAAAGAAAGAAAATGTAGATGAACAAAAGAACAAAATAAAAATCACTTCTCTTGCCATTGCCTAAGAACAACCAACCAGTCTGTGGATATGGTTAGACTAACTTTGCAAATTTGTTTGTTCTTTTTGTTCATCTATAAACTCTAGCTGATATATTTTGTCAATTCAAATAGCCAATTTATAAGCATGAAAGTTACCAGTATGGAAAGACATGCCAAAATTGAGTTCTAATCATTAGCTTGTAATGGAATGTTATCCAAAAGAATAATTTGGAATAAGAAAATATTAATTGAGGTTATTGATAGTAAGAAGAAACTTAGTGGGCTTTCCTGCTAGCTCAGATGATAAAGAATCTGCCTGCAATGCAGGAGACCTGGGTTCAATCCCTGGGTCAGAAAGATCCCTTGGGGAAGGGAATGGCTACCCACTCCAGTATTCTTGCATGGAGAATTCCATGGACAGAGGAGCCTGGCTGGCTACAGTCCATGGGATCACAGAGTCAGACACGATTGAGCAACTAACGCTTTCACACACACAAAGTGCAGTAAAAAAATCCACTTAGAGTTAGCTTTTATATATATATATCTAAAAACAAATTCACTCAAGTTCAAAAATATAAAATTCTTTCAACACACTCAAGATCATTATGAGTTTTAATATATTTCTGCATTGTTGGTTCACTTCAGAAAAAACAGTTTACCAGAAGAGAAAAGAATATTTATTGATAATCTCACCACACAGAAATAACCATGATGAGTGTTTCTTATCATTTTTTAGGACATTTTTAATGTAGAAATACAGTCATACCTTGAAAAAGATATACATACGTAATCTTTTTTTTAAGTGAACATTTTGCATGTTAAATATATATATGCAATGTCATTTTCAGTTTTTGTTGGATAATTTATTTTTCCAGATTCTTTCAGTTGCAAGGAACACAAAACGTATACTGCCTCAGACCAAAAGAGGAGAAGTCTTAGGGAGGCTCTCTGTTGCCAAGATGGCTACCAGCCTTGCTGGTATAGTATCTTCTCAACTCCCAAGTCTAGCAGCAATGGGGAAAAGCCACACCTCCCAGTGTTCTAGTCCTGGAGTTCACTCTTAACTAGACCAACTTGGATCCAACTGCTGAACTGGGGTGTAAGCCAGCAAAATGAAAGCCATCTTAGCAGAAAGAGGGAATATGAATGCTAACAGAGGCAAAAACAGCCTCTGTCCACTACAGACATTTTCAGCTCTTTCCAACGATTTGACTTCATGAACTTGATACCCCAGGGACTATCCTTGATTATACATCTTTAGAAACATGATTTTTTATTTCCTTGGGATAAGAAATTAAAAGAGAAATTACTGACTCTAAGAGTATAGCATAGATAGATAGATAAATGGTTAGATAGATAGAATTTTTTTTATTTGGCTGTTATCTCGTGGCATGTGGATCTTTGCTCCCCAGCAAGGGATTAAACCCACACCCCATGCAGTTTAAGCACAGTCTTAACCACTGGACTACCAGAGAAGTTTCAAGCATGGCATATTTTTTTAATGAATTTTATACCTTTTGCCAAATTGTCTTCCAGAAAATGCTGCCAACTAACCTGTACTTTGGAAAACTGCCATTTAACCTATACTTTGGAAATTCTGTTGAACGTTCTCTCATATTTTTTTCTTAAAGCTGAGACATATGATTTAAAAATATTGCCAATCCAATTCTATAAAATGAAAGTATTTTGTACACTGAAAACAACTCAAACAAATAAAAAATTTCCTACTATCCTTAATGTTACTCCTAGGCACAACTTTTATTTTGTATTTATTTTGTATTTATCTTGTATTTTGTATTTATCTTGTATTTATTTTGTATTTATATTAATTACCCCTGAAAAGATAAAACATTTCATATACATATATCTATTGGTTTTGGGGGGCTTCCCAGGTGTCACTAGTGGTAAAGAACCTGCCTACCAGTGCAGGAGATGTAAGAGATGCGTTTGATCCCTGGGAAGATCCCTTGGAGCAGGGCATGGCAATCCACTCCAGTATTCTTGTCTGGCAGGCTACAGTCCATAGGGTCGCACAGAGTTGGACAGTTGACTGAAGTGACTTAGCACTCATACACATTGGTATTTTTATTTTGTAAATTTTCTGCTAACGCCCTTAGGCATTTATCCATTGAATATTGTCTCATTCATTTGACTTGCTCAGTGGCTCAGTGGTAAAGAATCCACCTGCCAATGCAGGAGATGTGGGTTCGATCCTGGAGTTAGGGATCTTGCCCTGGAGAAGGAAATGTCAACCCAATCCAGTATTCTTGCCTGGAAAATCCCATGGACAGAGGAGCCTGGCGGGCTACAGTCCATGGGATAGTAAAATGGGTCAGACATAACTGAGCATGTTCATTCATTTATAAAAATTGTTGTTTATTCACCTAATTCTTACTTCACCCTAATCCTTACTTTACCCTAATCCTTGTCCTGTAAGTTGCAAATGCTTTACCAGTTTGTCATTTACCTCTTAACTTGGTTGTTGTTGCTTTTGTTTAGTCACAAAGTCAATTTCCCAGGCAAGAGTACTGGAGTGGGTTGTCATTTCCGTCTCCAGGGGGTCTTCCCCACCCCGGGATCAAACCCGCGTCTCTTACATCTCCTGCATTGGCAGACAGATTCGTTACCGCTAGTGCCACTGGGAAGCCCTTAACTTGGTTAGGAGCTGATATAAGTTTCAACCATATCATATTAGAGGTCTGATTTGCCACCCAAATTTTCTTTTTTTTTTAGTAGTACAGATAACTTTTATTTTTTTATTTATTTATTTATTTTTTTATTTTTTAAATTTTAAAATCTTTAATTCTTACATGCATTCTCAAACATGAACCCCCCTCCCACCTCCCTCCCCATAACATCTTTCTGGGTCATCCCCATGCACCAGCCCCAAGCATGCTGCATCCTGCGTCAGACATAGACTGGCGATTCAATTCACATGATAGTATACATGTTAGAATGTCATTCTCCCAAATCATCCCACCCTCTCCCTCTCCCTCTGAGTCCAAAAGTCCGTTATACACATCTGTGTCTCTTTCCCTGTCTTGCATACAGGGTCGTCATTGCCATCTTCCTAAATTCTATATATATGTGTTAGTATACTGTATTGGTGTTTTTCTTTCTGGCTTACTTCACTCTGTATAATCGGCTCCAGTTTCATCCATCTCAACAGAACTGATTCAAATGAATTCTTTTTAACGGCTGAGTAATACTCCATTGTGTATATGTACCACAGCTTTCTTATCCATTCATCTGCTGATGGACATCTAGGTTGTTTCCATGTCCTGGCTATTATAAACAGTGCTGCGATGAACATTGGGGTACATGTGTCTCTTTCAATTCTGGTTTCCTCGGTGTGTATGCCCAGAAGTGGGATTGCTGGGTCATAAGGTAGTTCTATTTGCAATTTTTTAAGGAATCTCCACACTGTTCTCCATAGTGGCTGTACTAGTTTGCATTCCCACCAACAGTGTAGGAGGGTTTTAAAGCCTAATTCCACTACTTTGTTTTTTGTCTTTGGGCAAGTTCTATAATCCCACCACTACCTAAGTTTCTTTTTTGGGAAATGGAGATCATAACAATATCGGTTTCACAGAATTGTTGTAAGGGATTAAATCAAATAATGCATCTGAATAACTGAGGTCAGTGTCTGGCATATAGTAATCAATTTTAGATATGATTATTTTTGTTTCTGTTGTGTACAGAAGATTTACATTTTATGTAACTGAATCTAGCAATCTTTCTTTTAAGGCTTCAATAAATGTCTAAGCTTCAGGAAAAAAAGAGTAAAAGAGAACTGTCCACAGCTTTCTGTTTTCCAAAGCACAGGTTAATTGGCAAGAATTTACTTTGTATAATTGCTAATCTGTACAGGCTTAGAGAAAAGCAATCTGTCTAGTAATTAATGGTACTGAATTATACACTTAAACATAATTAAAATTGTAAATTTTACATTAAAAATATTTTGTATAATTTTAAAAATTAATAAAGTAATATTCTAAAACCCATTGAATTGCATTCCTAAGTGAGTCAATTATATGGTATGTTACTTCATATTTTTCAGTAATGCTACTTTCTCTAAAAGCCTAGTTGGAAAAGTAATGTCCACTTAAAATATGGCTAATTTCCCTTCTCTTTCCAAATGAAGGCACTATGATGATAAGAATTGCTTTACATTTTGATTTATTCACTTGAAAAATATTTACTGAACACCTATTATATGCCAAGCACTGTGCCAGGTCCTGGGGATTCATTGGAGACCAAAACAGTCATAGCGATTATTATAGTGAAGTTATGGGGCCAGATGTTTAAAAAGTTCATCCAAATGAATATTTAATTACAAATTCAAGATGTGCTTCATGGAAAACTGAAGATTACTGTATAAAGGGGAAATAATTTGGACTAGGGTTTTGGAAATGCCTCTTTGAAGAAGTCAAGCTAAGACTTTAAGGAAGAACAGGACTTATCCAGGAGAATTTCCCAATAAATTCCGTGAACACGTTGTAATAAATAATTAACAGCCTATAGTGACATTACATTTTAGGGAAATAGCAACAACAAAACCGAACACCCTACCAGTTTTCTTAACAAGACATTTAAGCCTACTCAGTTCTCTGATAAATGCTGAGATGCAGTAAATGCTTCTTAGACTTTGTTGTTATTTGTTGGTTTAGTTGCTAGTGGTGTCTGACTCTTTTGCAACCCCTGGACTGTAGCCTGCCAGGCTCCTCTGTCCATGGAATTTTCCAGGCAAGAATGCTGGAGTGGGTTGGCATTTCCTTCTCGAGTGGATCTTCCCAACCCAGGGATTGAACCCGGGTCTCTTGCATTGGCAGGCAAGTTCTTCAGCGCTGAGCCACCTGGGAAGCCCTCTGCGACTTTGCTGTGCCTATCAGTTTGCCCAAGGGTCATCTAAAATGCAGATTCTAATTCAGCAGGTCCTGGCCAGGCCTGAGATTTAGATGTTGCCCATGCTGTTTGGCAGAGCACCACACTTAACTAAGGAAAACAGACATGTGAGTTAAATACATGTAGCCATTTTCTTGAATTATTTTATGAACTCTGTTTATTTTCAGTTCAAGCAAGTTTGCTGCTGTTGGATTTCATAAAGCTCTGACTGAAGAATTGAGTGCCTTGGAAAGAACTGGAGTCAAAACAACATGTCTCTGCCCTAATTTTATAAACACTGGCTTCATCAAAAACCCAAGTACCAGGTAAGTTGACGCAAAAAATGGAGACAGAAGGATTGGTGGTTGCTATGAATATCAACCATTCTATAGGTTTTCCTGAGTATTTTAATCCTTAAAGCATCTCATATTCGAGGCCCTTAGCTCATCTCAGTTTCAGCTCCTGGAGACTATGGGAGTATCTAGAGAAAGAGAGAATGTATGGAAACAGATATGAATGACACCGTGAAGTTGCTTAGCCTTCCTTTTTTCTTCGCTTAGGTGGTGGTTCTCAGACTTCAGTACTTACACCTTTCTCTAGGAGTACTGGTAACCATGCAGGGGTCCCACCCCCAGACTTGTGCATTTCTTCATTTTGATCGAGATAGAGTAATGGTGGAGAAGGGAGCCTGGAACTCTGTATATTTAACAAGCATCATAATTAGTTCTTTTTTTATTTTTAAAAAATATTTATGCATTTATTTCACTGTGCTAGATCTTTTTGTGGCACGTGGGATCTTCCTCCTTTGTAGCATCACGCGAACTCTTAGCTGTAGGATCGAGTTTGCTGATCCGGGATTGAACCCAGGCCCCCTGCACTGGGAATTCGGAGTCTTAGCCACTGGACCTCTAGGAAAGTCCCACATCACAAGTAATTCTGATAGAGGTGACCAGTACCAGTGTAAAAAGAAAAAAGAGCTTTCCTTTGGTAATCTAGAGATCATCCTTCAGATAAGTTCAGTTCAGCTCGGTCTCTCAGTCCTGTCTGATGCTGCAACCCCATGGACCGCAGCACGCCAAACCTCCCTGTCCATCACCAACTCCCGGAGTTTACCCAGACTCACGACCATTGAGTCGGTGATGCCACCCACTATCTTATCCTCTGTCATCCCTTCTCCTCCTGCCTTCAATCTTTCCCAGCATCAGGGTCGTTTCAAATGAGTCAGCTTTTCACATCAGGTGGCCAAAGTATTGGCGTTTCAGCTTCAACATCAGTCCTTCCAATGAACACTCAGGACTGATCTCCTTTAGGATGGACTGGTTGGATCTCCTTGCAGTCCAGGGAGGCTCAAGTGTCTTCTCCAACACCACAGTTCAAAAGCATCAATTCTTCTGCACTCAGCTTTCTTTATAGACCAACTCTCACATCCATACATGACTACTGGAAAAACCATAGCCTTGACTAGACAGACCTTTGTTGACAATATAATGTCTCTGCTTTTTAATATGCTGTCTAAGTTGGTCATAACTTTTCTTCCAAGGAGTAAGCATCTTTTAATTTCATGGCTGCAGTCACCATCTGCAGTGTTTTTAGAGCCCCCCAAAATAAAGTCTGCCACTGTTTCCACTGTTTCCCCATCTATTTCCCATGAAGTGATGGGACCAGATGCCATGATCTTCGTTTTCTGAATGTTAAGCTTTAAGCCAACTTTTTCACTCTCCTCTTTCACTTTCAACAAGAGGCTCTTTAGTTCTTCTTTGCTTTCTGCCATAAGGGTGGTGGTATCTGCATATCTGAGATTATTGATATTTCTCCCGGCAATCTTAATCCCAGTTTGTGCTTCATCCAGCCTGGCATTTCTCATGATGTACTCTGCATATAAGTTAAATAAGCAGGGTGACAATATACAGCCTTGACATACTCCTTTTCCTATTTGGAACCAGTCTGTTGTTCCATGTCCAGTTCTAACTGTTGCTTCCTGATCTGAATACAGATTTCTCAAGAGGCAGGTCAGGTCGTCTGGTATTCCCATCTCTTTCAGAATTTTCCACAGTTTGCTGTAATCCACACAGTCAAAAGCTTTGGCATAGTCAGTAAAGCAGAAATAGATGTTTTTCTGGAACTCTTTTGCTTTTTCGATGATCCAGCAGATGTTGGCAATTTGATCTCTGGTTCTTCTGCTTTTTCTGAAACCAGCTTGAACATCTGGAAGTTCGCAGTTCACATTTTGCTGAAGCCTGGCTTGGAGAATTTTGAGCATTACTTTACTAGTGTGTGAGATGAGTACAATTGTGCGGTAGTTTGAGCATTCTTTGGCATTGCCTTTCTATGGGATTGCAATGAAAACTGACCTTTTCCAGTCCTGTGGCCACTGCTGCCTTTCCCAAATTTGGTGACATATTGAGTGCAGCACTTTCACAGCATCATCTTTTAGGATTTGACATAGCTCAACTGGAATTCCATCACCTCTGCTAGCTTTGTTCATAGTGATGCTTCCTAAGGCCCACTTGACTTCACATTCCAGGATGTCTGGCTCTAGGTGAGTGATCACACCATTGTGATTATCTGGGTCATGAAGATCTTTTTTGTATAGTTCTTCTGTGTATTCTTGCCACCTCTTGTTACTATCTTCTGCTTCTGTTAGGTCCAGACCATTTCTGCCCTTTATTGAGCCCATCTGTGCCTGAAATGTTCCCTTGGTATCTAAGTTTCTTGAAGAGATGTCTAGTCTTTCCCATTCTGTTGTTTTCCTCTATTTCTTTGCACTGATCACTGAGGAAGGCTTTCTTATCTCTCCTTGCTATTCTTTGGAACTGTGCATTCAAATGGGTATATTTTTCCTTTTCTCTTTTGCTTTTTTGCTTCTCTTCTTTTCACAGCTCTTTGTAAGGCCTCCTCGGACAGCCATTTTGCTTTTTTGCATTTCTTTTTCTTGGAGATGGTCTTGATCCCTGTCTCCTGTATAATGTCGCAAACCTCCGTCCATAGTTCACCACTCACTCTGTCTATCAGATCTAGTCCCTTAAATCTATTTCTCACTTCCACTATATAATCATAAGGGATTTGATTTAGGTCATACCTGAATGGTCTAGTGGTTTTCCCTACTTTCTTGTATTTAAGTCTGAATTTGGCAATAGGGAGTTCATGATCTGAGCCACAGTCAGCTCCCGGTCTTGTTTTTGCTGACTGTATAGAGCTTCTCCATCTTTGGCTGCAAAGAATATAATCAGTATGATTTCAGTGTTGGCCATCTGGTAACGTCTGTGTGTAGAGTCTTCTCTTGTGTTGTTGGAAGAGGGTGTTTGCTATGACCAGTGTGTTCTCTTGGCAAAACTCTGTTAGCCTTTGCCCTGCTTCATTCTGTACTCCAAGGCCAAATTTGCCTGTTACTCCAGGTGTTTCTTTTTTTTTTTCTTCTCCCCAGGTGTTTCTTGACTTCCTACTTTTTCATTCCAGTCCCCTGTAATGAAAAGGACATCTCTTTTTGGTGTTAGTTCTAAAAGGTCTTGAAGGCTTCCCTGGTGGCTCAAACTGTAAAGCATCTGCTTGCCATGCAGGAGACCTGGGTTTGATTCCTGCGTCAGAAAGATCCCCTGGAGAAGGAAATGGCAACCCACTCCAGTGTTCTTGCCTGGACAATTCCATGGACGGACAAGCCTGGTAGGCTCCAGTCCATGGGGTTGCAAAGAGTCGGACACAACTGAGCAACTTCACTTTCTAAAAGGTCTTGTAGGTCTTCAGAGAACTATTCAACTTCAGCTTTTTCAGCGTTACTGGTCGGGGCATAGACTTGGATTACTATGATATTGAATGCTTTGCCTTGGAAACCAACAGAGATCATTCTGTCGTTTTTGAGATTGCATCCAAGTTTTGCATTTCAGACTCCTTTGTTGACCGTGATGGCTACTCCATTTCTTCCAAAGGACTCTTGCCCACAGTAGTAGATATAATGGTCATCTGAATTAAATTCACCCATTCCAGTCCATTTCAGTTTGCTGATTCCTTAAATGTCAGCGTTCACTCTTGCCATCTCCTGTTTGACCACTTCCAGTTTGCCTTGATTCATGGACCTGACATTCCAGGTTCCTATGCAATATTGCTCTTTATAGCATCAGACTTTGCTTCTGTCACCAGTCACATCCACAACTGGGTGTTGTTTTTGCTCTGTCTCTTCATTCTTTCTGGAGTTATTTCTCCACTGAACTCCTGTAGCATGTGGGGCACCTACTGACCTGGGGAGTTCATCTTTCAGTGTCCTATCATTTTGCCTTTTCATACTGTTCATGGGGTTCTCAAGGCAAGAATACTGAAGTGGTTTGCCATTCCCTTCTCAGGTGGACCACATTTTGTCAGACCTCTCCATCATGACCCGCCCATCTTGGGTGGCCCTATGGTCAATGTGATTAGGTTGGTTAGTTTTCTGTGACTGTGGTTTCAGTCTGTCTGCCCTCTGATGCCCTCTCTCAGTGCCTACCGTCTTACTTGGGTTTCTCTTACCTTGGACTTGGGGTATCTCTTCACGGCTGCTCCAGCAAAGTGCAGCCGCTGCTCCTTACCTTGGACGTGGGGTATCTCCTTTTGGCCACTCCAGTGCCACCCGAAATTAGTAACAGATCAGAATCTTTTCAAAATAAGTACCAGATCTGAATCTTTTCTTGGTTAGAAAATAAAATTACAAAGGATTGGCACTGAGGTTAATTTTTAATGTTTCCTGTCTTTGAGAATAGCCTTAATATTTTTATAAACATGATGGTTACTTTAAAAAACAATTCCAACATACAGAAAAGTACAGATAAATTTTTTTCCATTTCATTTAAACCCTCTATCCAGTGGAGACTATTTTTAACATTTTGAAGAACACTCTTTTGGACATCTCTTTGAAAATGAAAGTGATAGTAACTCAGTTGTGTCTGACAGTAACTCAGTCGTGTCTGACTCTGTGACCCCATGAACTGTAGCCCACCAGGCTTCTTTGTCCATGGGATTCTCCAAGCAAGAATACTGGAGTGGGTTGCCATTTCCTTCTCCAGGGGATCTGTCTCTAGGGATTGAACCCAGGTCTTCTGCATTGCAGGGAGATTCTTTACCATCTGAGCCACCAGGGAAACACGGATATCTCTTTTTGTACAGATTAAATGTCTAAATTTCATATAACTGGCATATATTACACATGAGATTCTAGAAGCAGTAAGTAAACTGCTTGTTCCCTCAGCATTATGATTATACACAACAAGTTATTAGTGTTGTTTAGCCACTAATTCATGTCCAACTCTTTGCGACGCTATGGACTGCAGCCCGCCAGGCTCCTTTTTCTATGGGATTCTCCAGGCAAGAATACTGGAGTGGGTTGCCTTTTCCTTCTCCAGGGGATCTCCCAGACCCAGGGATCAAATCCTCATCTCCTGCCTAGCAGGTGGGTTCTTTACCACTGAGCCTCCCATGAAACCCATAGGCAGCAATACTGTATTTACAAAATTCAAAGTTGCTTAGAAGTTAGATTTTAAATGTTCCCATCACAAAACAGAAATAAATATGTCATGAGATACAAGTGTTACCTAATGCTAAGGTGGCAGTCATATGGCAATATATAAATATATCAGATCAATTAGTTGTACGCAAATGTATATGATAGGTAAAATATATAGGAAATAATTTTTAAAAGTTCACTGAAACTGAAAGGTATTCTCAAAGCTGGAGGAGAGTGTTTTATCCCCAAGATAAAGTTTGCCAATATTTAGACACTAAAATAATATACTTGAGTCAAGCTTATCACTTAGACTGTCTTTCAGCAGTTTTCACTGTAATTGAATTTTTCACCCTTGCCCCCAGAATAAGCCTGAGGAAAGCTGACATTCATGATGGCAAGGGTGACCTCTGCTGGCCAAACTCTGATAGTACAACTAAAAATAATTGGGACACTTGCCTTAAGTAGCTTCAGTCATGTCCGACTCTGTGCGACCCCATAGACGGCAGCCCACCAGGCTGCCCCGTCCCTGGGATTCTCCAGGCAAGAACACATTTCCTTCTCCAATGCATGAAAGTGAAAAGTGAAAGGGAAGTCGCTCAGTCGTGTCCGACTCTGTGCGACCCCATGGACTGCAGCCTACCAGGCTCCTCCGCCGGCGGATGATGAGGGGAAGTTTAAGTAGAAGTCAACCTGATTCTAGCCTGATCGAAAATATAACCTGACTAAGGAAGCGTCTGGGGCTTGTCCTGCCACACGAATCCCCTTGAAGATAAGCTGAATTAGGATGCCAAAGGTGAAGTTGGGCTTAATGTAGAAACTGAGTTTCAATTCAGTTTGGTTCAGTACAGTCGCTCAGTCGTATCCAACTCTTTGCAACCCCATGGACCGCAGCAAGCCAAACCTCCCTGTCCATCACCAACTCCTGGAGTTTACCTAGACTTCCAACCATTGAGTCGGTGATGCCATCCAACTGTCTTATCCTCTGTCATCCCTTCTCCTCCTGCCTTCAATCTTTCCCAGCATCAGGGTCTTTTCCAATGAGCTAGCTCTTCGCATCAGGTGGCCAAAGTACTGGAGTTTCAGCTTCAACATCAGTCCTTCCAAAGAATATTCAGGACTGATCCGCTTTAGGATGGACTGGTTGGATCTCTTTGTAGTCCAGGGGACTCTCAAGAGTCTTCTCCAACACCATAGTTCAAAAGCATAATTCTTTGGCACTCAGCTTTCTTCACAGTCCAATTCTCACATCCATACACGACTAGACTAGACTAGACTAGACTAGACGGACTAGTCTAGCCTTGACCAGATGGACCTTTGTTAACAAACTAATGCCTCTGCTTCTTAATATGCTGTCTAAGTTGGTCATAACTTTTCTTCCAAGGAGTAAGCATCTTTTAATTTCATGGCTGCAGTCACCATCTGCAGTGATTTTGGAGTCCAGAAAAATAAAGTCTGCCACTGTTGCCACTGTTTTCCCATCTATTTGCCATGAAGTGATGGGACCGGATGCCATGATCTTAGTTTTCTGAATGTTGAGTTTAAGACAGCTTTTTCACTCTCCTCTTTCACTTTCATCAAGAGGCTCTTTAGCTCTTCTTCACCATAAGGGTGGTGTCATCTGCATATCTGAGGTTATTGATATTCCAGCAATCTTGATTCCAGCTTGTGCTTCATCCAGCCCAGCGTTTCTCATGATGTACTCTGCATATAAGTTAAATAAGCAGGGTGACAATATACAGCTTTGACATACGCCTTTTCCTATTTGGAACCAGTCTGTTGTTCCATGTCCAGTTCTAACTGTTGCTTCCTGACCTGAATACAGATTTCTCAAGAGGCAGGTCAGGTGGTCTGGTATTCCCATCTCTTTCAGAATTTTTCACAGTTGATTGTGATCCACACAGTCAAAGGCTTTGGCATAGTCAATGAAGCAGAAATAGATGTTTTTCTGGAACTCTCTTGTTTTTTCAATGATCCAACAGATATTGGAAATTTGATCTCTGGTTCCTCTACCTTTTCTAAAACCAGCTTGAACATCTGGAAGTTCACGGTTCATGTACTGTTGAAGACTTGCTTTGAGAATTTTCAGCATTACTTTTCTAGTGTGTGAGATGAGTGCAATTGTGCGGTAGTTTGAGCATTCTTTGGCATTGCCTTTCTATGGGATGGGAATGAAAACTGACCTTTTCCAGTCCTGTGGCCACTGCTGCCATTTCCAAATTTGCTGGCATATTGAGTGCAGCACTTTCACGGCATCATCTTTCAGGATTTGACATAGCTCAACTGGAATTCCATCACCTCCACTAGCTTTGTTCATAGTGATGCTTCCTAAGGCCCACTTGACTTCACATTCCAGGATGTCTGGCTCTAGGTGAGTGATCACACCATTGTGATTATCTGGGTCGTGAAGATCTTTTTTGTATAGTTCTTCTGTGTATTCTTGCCACCTCTTGTTACTGTCTTCTGCTTCTGTTAGGTCCATACCATTTCTGTCCTTTATTGAGCCCATCTTTGCATGAAATGTTCCCTTGGTATGTCTAAAATTCTTGAAGAGATGTCTGGTCTTTCCCATTCTATTGTTTTCCTCTATTTCTTTGCACTGATCGCTGAGGAAGGCTTTCTTATCTCTCCTTGCTAATCTTTGGAACTGTGCATTCAAATGGGTATATCTTTCCTTTTCTCCTTTGCTTTTCACTTCTCTTCTTTTCACAGCTATTTGTAAGGCCTCCTCAGACAGCCATTTTGCTTTTTTGCATTTCTTTTTCTTGGGGATGGTCTTAATCCCTGTCTCCTGTATAATGTCACGAACCTCCGTCCATAATTCATCAGGCACTCTATCAAATCTAGTCCATTAAATCTATTTCTTACTTCCACTGTATATTCATAGGCATTTGATTTAGGTCATACCTGAATGGTCTAGTGGTTTTCCCTACTTTCTTCAATTTAAGTCGGAATTTGGTAATAAGGAGTTTATGATCTGAGCCACAGTCAGCTCCCACTCTTTTTTTCGCTGACCTTTGGCTGCAAAGAATATAATCAGTCTGATTTCGGTGTTGACCATCAGGTGATGTCCATGTGTAGAGTCTTCTCTTGTGTTGTTGGAAGAGGGTGTTTGCTATGACCAGTGCGTTCTCTTGGCAAAAGTCTACTAGCCTTTGCCCTACTTCATTCCGTACTCCAAGGCCAAATTTGCCTGTTACCCCAGGTGTATCTTGACTTCCTACTTTTGCATTCCAGGCCCCTGTAATGAAAAGGACATCTTTTTGGGGTGTTAGTTCTAAAAGGTCTTGCAGGTCTTCACAGAACCATTCAACTTCAGCTTCTTCAGCGTTACTGGTTGGGGCATAGACTTGGATTACCGTGATATTGAATGGTTTGCCTTGGAGACGGACAGAGAGCATTCTGTCGTTTTTGAGATTGCATCCAAGTACTGCATTTTGGACTCTTTTGTTGACCATGATGGCTACTGCATTTCTCCTAAGGGATTCCTGGCCACAGTGATAGATATAGTGGTCATCTGAGTTAAATTCACCCATTCCAGTCCATTAAAATGATTCCTAACATGTTGACATTCACTCTCCTGTTTGACCACGTCCAGTTTGCCTTGATTCATGGACCTGACATTCCAGGTTCCTATGCAATATTGCTCTTTATAGCATCAGACTTTGCTTCTGTCACCAGTCACATCCACAACTGGATGTTGTTTTTGCTTTGGCTCTGTCTCTTCATTCTTTCTGGAGTTATTTCTCCACTGAACTCCTGTAGCATATTGGGCACCTACTGACCTGAGGAGTTCAATTTTCAGTGTCCTATCTTTTTGCCTTTTCATACTGTTCATGGGGTTCTCAAGGCAAGAATACTGAAGTGGTTTGCCATTCCCTTCTCAGGTGGACCACATTTTGTCAGAACTCTCCACCATTACCTGTCTGTCTTGGGTGGCCCTACATGGTATGGCTCATAGTTTCATTGAGTTAGACAAGGCTATGGTTCAATGTGTTCAGATTGGTTAGTTTTCTGTGATGGTAGTTTTCTGTCTGTCTGCCCTCTGCTGGAGAAGGTAAGAGACTTACAGACGCTTCCTGATGAGAGGGATTGGCTGTGGGGGAAACTCTGTCTTGCTCTTATGGGCAAGGCCATGCTCAGTAAATCTTTAATCCAGTTTTCTGTTGATGGGTGGAGCTGTGTTCCTGCTGTTTACCTTGGGCCAAACTATCCTGGCCAAACTCGCTCCAGCACCACACAGCCACTGCTCACTTCAGCAGAGTTCTAATTAGAGGACAGAAAAATTCTTACTTCAGTTTGTATTTTGAACACTAAATAAAATCTATAGTTTTCTTAAACCTCATCAACAGTACTTTGCTTAGAGAGATCAAGTAACTTGACTGTAATTAGCAGAACTGAGTTTCAGATTGAAATTTCCTTTTTTTTGCAGAGGGACAAGCCTTTGAGAAAAAAGGAAGCAATCCTCTAAGGGACCAGTTCAGAATAATTTGCTTTATACTTATGTTGGAACTTAAATTCTCTTTTAAGGCACATCAAAGATGTAGCTTATTGTTATTATATTTACATATCTAACACACTGCAAAGAAACTGTTTTACTATAAGGGTTATAATGTAGCATAATCTGAGTTTATTGGAATTAAGTGTAATCAGGTGCTCCAAGTAAGTTTTTTGACAGCTAACAGTTATTTTTGTTAAATAAACTTGGTTATTGGGCTTCCTCAGTGGCTCAGTGGTAAGGAATCCACCTGCCAGTGTAGGAGACACGGTTCTGTCTCTGATCTGGGGAGACCACATGCCTCGGAGCGACTAAGCCCGTGCACCACAGCTGTTGAGCCTGTGCGCTAGAGCCCCAGAGCCACAACTACTGAGCCCACAAACCCTAGAGCCCGGGCTCCGCAATCAGAGAAGCCCCTGCAGTGAGAAGCCCAAGCACCGCAACTAGAGAGGAGTGCTTGCTCTCTGCAATTAGAGAAAAAAACCCTCGCAGCAGTGAAGACCCAGCACAGCCAAAAATAAATAAGTTAGTTAATTAAAAAATAAATACACTTGGATATCAAGAAATCATCTTATTCAAAGCCTTTATTGAAAGCCTACCAAATACAAGGTACCCTGGTGGCTCAGACGGTAAAGAATCCACCTGCAATGCGGGAGACCTGGGTCCGATCCCTGGGTTGGGAAGATCCCCTGGAGAAGGGAATGGCTACCCACTCCAGTATTTTTGCCTGGAGCATTCCATGGACAGAGGAGACTGGCAGGCTTCAGTCCATGGGGTCACAAAGAATCAGATACGACTGAGCAACTTTCACTTTTCCACCTTTCACTGAAAGCCTACTAAATACCAGGTACCCTGCTAGGTCTAGATACCTGAAATAAATTACCTCTGATCTTTAAGATGGGAGAACTTGATTTGGATCCACACCATCGGTTGCCTCCCCCAGCTCTAGTCCTTATAACAATCTGCAAGATTGCCCATTTTATGGACAAAGAAACTGAAAATTGGAGAAGTTAAGAAAATTCCCCAAGGTTCCGCAGTCCCAGAATGGCAGACTGGAATTCTTTCCTGGGTCCCTGACTCCAAATGCCCCTCTATTCCTAGCTTTCTTTTTTCGACATAATTTTTTATTGAAGTTTTTCCCTAAGACTCATTATTTTTAAAATGTATATTAAGTGTTTCATTGGAAATAGCTTCATTGCTTTTAAAGAGTCTACGCTTCCTAATTGATTTCCTTTTTCTGGTACCTGGAAACATACATGCTATTTATATAAGCTACCTTTCTGATAACAATATGCTGCCGTTAACTTTCTGTGTTGATATATAAAGAGCTAACTTGTATGCATGTGCTCAGTCATGTCTGACTCTGCCACCCCAAGATCTATAGCCCGCTGGACTCCTTTGTTTCCCGGATTCTCTAGGCAGGAATACTAGAGTGGGTAGCCATGCCCTACTCCAGGGATCGAAGCCCAGTGTCCTGCATTGCAGGCAGAGTCTTTACCATCTGAGCCACCAGGGAAGCTTAAAGAGCTACCTTACTCTTCCTTTTTCTTACCTTACTCTTTCTTTATTTTTATTTTTGGCCACACTGTGTGGCATGTGGGTTCTTTGTTCCCAGACCAGGAATCCCACCCATACCCCCTACAGTGGAAACTCAGAGTCTTAATGGCTGTGCTGCCACGGAAGTCTCACCTTATTCTTTTTAATGTTAGCCTAATGATCCTTGGATGTAAATTTTCTCTGTTGATGGACATTTAGATCTCAAATCTTTCATTATTGCAATAAATGCATATTTTTGTGTGCATGTATACATGTACATATATATACGTTATGTGTTTATATATTCACATGTATATATATAAGTGTGTCTGTATCTTTGCTTTTTCTCTTTTCCCTTGTTTTTATTTTTTTCTTAATTTAGTTTTAATTGAACGATAATTTAGTGTTGGTTTCTGCTGTACATCAACATGGATCAGCCATAGTTATACATATGGCCCCTCCCTCTTGAGCCTCCCTCCCACCTCCCACCCCATCCCCCCACTCTAGGTTGTCACGGAGGCCTGGTTTGAGTTCCCTGAGTCATATAGCAAATTCCTACTATCTATCTTACATATGTTAGTATATATGTTTTCATGCTACGTTCTCTGTTCGTCACAGTGTCTCCTTCTTATCCCCTCCCCAGTGTCCATAAGTCTGTTCTCTATGTTTGCATCTCCGTTGCTGCCCTGCAGATAGGTTCATCAGTACTATCAATATATGATATTTATTTTTCTCTTTCTGACTTACTTCATTCGGTATAATAGGCCCTAGGTTTATCCACCACGTTAGCACTGACTCAAATGCATTCCTTTCTAAGGCTGAGTAATATTCCATGTGCATAGGTACTACAGCTTCTTTATCCATTCATCTACTGATGGATATCTAGGATGCTTCCCTGTCCTAGCCATTGTAAATAGTGCTGCAGTGAACATTCAACCATCTTATTATAATTATTTTTTTGAAACAAATTATTGGGTCAAAATGTAGGAACTTACTTTTGATTGATTGATTAGATTACCCTTCTGAAGGATTGTTTTAATTTATCCTCCCCCTGGCAGGGTATAAAGTGTCCATTCCTCTCACCTTTGCCAACTTTGAATATTCAGTTCAGTTCAGTCGCTCAGTCATGTCTGACTCTTTGCAACCCCATAAACCGCAGCATTCCAGGCCTGCCTGTCCGTCACCAACTCCCAGAGTTCACCCAAACTCATGCCCATTGAGTCAGTGATGCCATCCAACTATCTCTGTCGTCCCCTTCTCCTCTCGCCCTCAATCTTTCCCAGCATCAGGGTCTTTTTCAATGAGTCAGCTCTTCGCATGAGGTGGCCAAAGTATTGGAGTTTCAGCTTCAACATCAGTCCTTCCAATGAACACCCAGGACTGATTTCATTTAGCATGGACTGGTTAGATCTCCTTGCAGTCCAAGGGACTCTCAAGAGTCTTCTCCAGAAGAAGGAACCCTCTTACACTGTTGGTGGGAATGCAAACTAGTACAGCTACTATGGAAAACAGTGTGGAGATTCCTTTAAAAATTGCAAATAGAGCTGCCTTATGACCCAGCAATCCCACTGCTGGGCATACACACTGAGGAAACCAGAATTGAAAGAGACATATGTACCCCAATGTTCACTGCAGTACTGTTTATAATAGCCAGGACATGGAAACAACCTAGATGTCCATCAGCAGATGAATGGATAAGAAAGCTGTGGTACATATACACAATGGAGTATTACTCAGCCATTAAAAAGAATACAGTTGAATCAGTTCTGATGAGATGGATGAAACTGGAGCCGATACAGAGTGAAGTAAGCCAGAAAGAAAAACACCAATACAGTATACTGACACATATATATGGAATTTAGAAAGATGGTAATGATGACCCTGTATGAGAGACAGCAAAAGAGACACAGATCTATAGAACGGACTTTTGGACTCTGAGGGAGAGGGAGAAGATGGGATAATTTGGGAGAATGGCATTGAAACATGTATACTATCATGTAAGAAACAAAGTGCCAGTCTAAGTTCGATACAGGATACAGGATGCTTGTGGCTGGTGCACGGGGATGACCCAGAAAGATGATACAGGGTGGGAGGTGGGAGGGGGATTCAGGATTGGGAGCTTGTATACACCCGTGGTGGATTCATGTCAATGTATGGCAAAACCAATACAGTATTGTAAAGTAAAATAAAGTTTAAAAAAAAAAAGAGTCTTCTCCAACACAACAGTTCAAAAGTATCAATTCTTCTGCACTCAGCTTTCTTTATAGTCCAACTCTCACATCCATACATGACTACTGGAAAAACCATAGCCTTGACTAGATGGACCTTTGTTGGCAAAGTAATGGCCTCTGCTTTCTAATATGCTGTCTAGAAAAGACCCTGATGCTAGGAAAGATTGAGAGCAGGAGGAGAAGGGGACGACAGAAGATGAGATGGTTGGATGGCATCACTGACTCAGTGGACATGGGTTTGGATGGACTCCGGGAGCTGGTGATGGACAAGGAGGCCTGGCATGCTGCAGTTCCTGGGGTTGCAGAGTTGGACACGACTGAGTGACTGAACTGAACTGAACTGAACTGAGCTAGGCTGGTCATAATTTTTCTTCCAAGGAGTAAATGTCTTTTAATTTCATGGCTGCAAGTCACCATCTGCAGTGATTTTAGAGCCCCCCAAAATTAAGTCAGCCACTGTTTCCATTGTTTCCCCATCCATTTGCCATAGAGAGATGGGACCAGATGCCATGATCTTCATTTTCTGAATGTTGAGCTTTAAGACAGCTTTTTCACTTTCCTCTTTCACTTTCATCAAGAGGCTCTGTAGTTCTTCTTCACCTTCTGCCATAAGGGTGGTGTCATCTGCTTATCTGAGGTTATTGATATTTCTCCCAGCCATCTTGATTCCACCTTGTACTTTATCCAGACCAGTGTTTCTCATGATGTGCTCTGCATATAAGTTAAATAAGCAGGGTGACAATATACAGCCTTGGCATACTCCTTTGCCTATTTGGAACCAGACTGTTGTTCCATGTCCAGTTCTAACTGTTGCTTCCTGACCTATATATAGATTTCTCAAGAGGCAGGTCAGGTGGTCTGGTATTCCCATCTCTTTCAGAATTTTCCACAGTTTACTGTGATCCACACCGTCAAAGGCTTTGGCATAGTCAATAAAGCAGAAATTGATGTTTTTCTGGAACTCTCTTGCTTTTTCAATGATCCAGCGCTCTTAATCTTGGCCATTATGATAGGAAAAAACAGTGCTTCTATGTGATAGTATATTTTTGCTTATTAGAAAGGCTCGCAGTCATCTTTTCATGTTTAATAACTCCTATTATCTTCTCTGTTTCACTCAAGATCAGACTGCCTTGTACAAGTGCTTAGAAAAATAAGGTTGAGGAAGTTCCCTTATGTTCCTGGGTTGTTGAGTAATTTTTTTTCATGGAAGAGTGTTAGATTTTGTTAAATGCTTTTTCTATGCATATTGAGATGATCATGTGGGCTTATCCTTCATTCTATTAATATGGCATATTACATTATCTTATTGCTATATTTGATTTGATGGTATTTTGTTGAATATATTTGCATCTGTATTCAGAAGAGATATTGGTAGTAGTTTTCTAGTGATATCTTTCTCTGGCTTTAGTAACAGGGTTATTGTGGCCTCATAGAATGAGCTGAGAAGAGTTCTCTCCTCTTCTGTCTTTGGAAAGACAATGAGAAGGACTGATGTTAATTCTTCAAACTCCAGTGGAGTTCATCATGAAGCCCTCTAGTGCTGGTCTTTGCTGGGAGTTTTTTGATTATTTTTGTTAAATGTTTTGTTAAAGATGTTTTGTTAACGTACTACTCATGTTTTCTATTCCTTCTTGTGTTAGTTTTGGTGCTTTGTGTGTTCCTGGGAATTTGTACATTTAATCAAACTTATCTAATCTTTGACATAATTATTCATCATATTTTCATAGTCCCTTTTATTTCTCTAAGATTAGTAGTAGTGAACTCAGTAATGAACTCAGATTTATTCTTGATTTCAACGGTTTCTCTAATCTCTTTTTTTCTTGGTTAGCAAAAAGTTTGTCAGTCTTGTTGATCTTTTCAAAGAGCCAGCTTTCAGTTTTATTGACTCTATTGTTATCTGTTCTCTCATTTATGTCTGCTTTAATCTTTATTATTTCCTTTATTTTGCTTGCTTTAGAGTCAGTTCTTTTCTCTAGATTCTTCAATTGGGAAGTTAGGTTATTGAAAAAAATTTTTTTTTAATTTTTGGCTGCACCTCATGGCTTGTGAGATCATAGTTCCTTGACGAGGGATAGAACCCAGGCCTCTGGCAGTAGAAGCACTTGAGTCCCAACCACTGGATCACCAGGGAAGTCCTTTCTTGATGATCTTCTGTCTAGTTGTTCAATCCATTGTTGAAAGTAGGATTAATGTCTCCAGCTCTTATTTTTAAACTGTCCATATCTCTTTTCAATTATGTCACTTTTTGCTTCATATATTTTGGGGCATTATTATTAGGTATTTGAATACTTTTCAATTAAATGCGTTTGCCTTAAATTTGTTTTTCTTTTCTATTAGTGATATAAACAATGCCACATAATCTGGATTCATTTGTCGAGAATAATTGGATGCTCTGATACATTGTTTTAAAATGTCTACTCTCCTATGTGTAATATACATAACAAAATTTATTTTCTCTAAAAATTTAGCTTTTGTGGGTTCCACAGAAAGACTAGGCTTCCCAGGTGGCACTAGTGGTAAAGAACCTGCCTGCCAATTCAGGAGACAAAAGAGACGTGGGTTCGATCCCTGGGTCGGGAAGAGCCCCTGGAGGAGGGCATGGCAACCCATTCCAGTATTCTTGCCTGGAGAATCCCATGGCCAGAGAAACCTGGCAGGCTACAGTCCATACAGTTGGAAAGAGTCAGACACAACTGAAACGACTTAGCACGCACAGAAAAATAATTAGTTTTTCATTGGCTAGTACCATAAAAAAGTTGTTATATAAGAAGGTGACAAGTAACATTTGTATAATATAACTCTATAAGTATTTATATGTACATTTTCCATTTAACTGTCATATTACCCGTGGAGTGCAGAAGACAACTTATATTCCTTTGGTGACACCATGCTGGTAACTTGCAATTGGCTATGTTGGGAGTGTTCATATCATAGAATCTGAAAATGCTACAAAACTGATAACTCTGTCCCTTGGAGAGTCTGTTGGTACCACCGCATTATCTCCTGTTTTCCAATTAAGTACAAAGCCAAAAAATTTTGAAAAGTAGAGATGTCATCCCCCAAATTACTCAGCTACCTAAGTGGTGAAATTAGATAACCACTTGGGTAGTTCTACCTGAAAATACTTTCTCCCTGAGTATTCTTAAGATCCCACATGCATTCGTCTTCTCCATCCCAACAGATAGGCCTGAAGTGTTTTTGAATAGTTTCAACAAAATCCATTATCTATATTTATTTAATAGGATTCGCAACTCTTGTTAACATTAGACTATCGAGGAAAAGGTATTTCCATATACTGACATTTTAATGATTTAGATTTGATTTTGCTAAGAAACTGAATTTTTTCTGGAAGGCTTTTCTTACAGTCTTTTTATCATGCTACTAGACAGTCTTTAAATTCAGTGAAAATTCTTCTGGCAGAGGCTAAGACTTTAGGTAAGGAGATCAAGTAACTAAGAGGTTCAGTGATGTCCAACATCACTGGATTGGTAGGTTAGCAAGGCCACAGTGTGAATGAAGACATGTGCTGTCCTGTTTACACAGGTGTTTGTGGGATTTGATGGAGCTTGGGGATACAGAAGCCTGGCAGCAATATGCTTGAATTTCCCTCTGAACACTTTTCAAGGCATAAACATCCTTCAGTTTCTAGAATCACGCTGCTTGGCACTGTTTACCTGCTAATCCCACAGGCTAAAGGACTGCTTAGTCTTCTTCAAGTTGTCATTGCTTTTCATTGGTGCCTCTATTGGGCCAAAATCCATCACTTTCATTATTACATTTCCTCTGCATTTCATATGTAATATTGTTGCACCAGGGTTCTGGGGTAAACCCAGGATTCTAATAAATGACCTATTCTGAGAATGAACTTCCTGGTGGCTCAGTGGTAAAGAATCCACCTGCCAGTGCAGGAGACGCGAGTTCCATTCCTGGGTTGAGAAGGTCCCCTGGAGAAGGAAATGGCAACCCACTCCAGTATTCTTGCTGGGAAATCCCAGGGACAGAGGAGCCTGGCAGGCTACAGTCCATGGGATCACAAGAGTCCGGACACGACTGAGAGACTAAACAACACAATGCTGAGAATGAGAGATTATACCACGTGTGATTTAAGCTCTGTTTTCCTTCATGTATCCAATGATCATGCTCACTTACTTATTTATTTTTTTTGGCTGTGCTGGGTCTTTATTGCTGCATGAGGGCTTCTCTTGTTGCAGAGCACTGGCCCTAGAGCTCAGCAGTCTGATTGTGGTGTGCTGGCTGGGTTGCTCAGAGGCATTTGAAATCTTAACTCCCCTACCAGGGATTGAACTCATGTCCTCTGCAGTGAAAGATGGATTCTTAACCACTGGACCATCAGGGAAGTCCCCTCATGTTCACTTTTAAGTACATGCTACACTTTCCAGCTGTCCCAGTCTTACTTTACTGCATCTTCTTCTTTCTGAATGAACTATTCTGTATTTGTTCCTAAAGAATCTCATTCAATTTGTTTAATTTTGTCCCACTTAACCAGTCACACACATTTAAAATCTGCCCTCCAAAATGTTAGTCACCCAGTTTGATGACATTTGCCAATTTAGTGAGTAAATTTGATTATGCATCTTTTTTTTTCTAAGTCATTAATAAGATATTAAAAATTCAGGACCAACTCTGGTGCAACTCCAGCCTAAGTGCACTTATTTCAACACCCAGATAACAAAGGTCACTTTTTAGGGACTACATGCTACTCAGTAGTACATATGCCAGGATGATTACACAGTAAAGATGTAACATGAGCTAAGTAACAAAGCTGAAAATTAAAACAAGACTTAATAAAGATTCCATATGGAGATCAAGGACTTAGAGCTGGGCATAGTCCTATGTTTTAATTTTTCTGATTCTTCAGAAATGGTTCACTAAACTGTCTTAATAGAATAATACAACATATTATGGAATCTGACTTCTTTCTTAAGACTTCTAGAGATTTAAAAATGAAATTTATCAGTCCTACCTAATCTAGTTAAATTAATTTGAGTCCTAGTTATTCCTATAGTTCTTATTTGAAAAATAAGGACTCTAGTATCTCCTCTTTGTAGAGTTGTTGGAAAACTTTAGGGAGATGATCTGGGTAGAATGTTTAACACAGTATGCAGTACATGATAAGTACTGTCTTGCTGTTTGCTGAACCCAGGGTAGGCAAGGTGTGAGTTAGGAAGCTGGAAGAAGCTGCGAGGAGCCTTAGGAACTACAGACATGCTTTATTCGCTGATGGCTGATGTAGCCGCAAGGGCTGTTCAGGTGGTGCTTATATAGATATACAGAACAACAGTGGCATGTGGCCAAGTGAGTACATCATGATGTGTGTGTGCGGTGCTATAAATAATCTCAGCTGTTCCGTAGCCATGCAGAGTCATTGTTTACAGGATGTGGGGCATGAGCAAGAGGACAGGGATGGGGGCGGCAGGGGGCAAGAGAGACTAACCATTGCCATCTTGGCTAATTGCTCTTCCCTTATAAGCACTAAATAAGTGGTTTTATTTTGTTATTATTATTGCTAAAATATATACCATTTTTGAGCACCTGTGTTGGGCTGGATGCTAACTATAAATCAGTTATATAATGGTTTGTATGGTAACTTAACATACTCGTTTGGCACCAAACCAAAGCTGAAGCCTCAGTGAAATGTTTTGGTTCTGAAGACTACTTCTGTTTCAGTTTGGGACCCACCCTGGAACCTGAGGAAGTGGTAAACAAGCTGATAGATGGGATCCTAACTGAGCAGGAAATGATCTTTGTTCCATCTTCTCTCAACTTTTTATCATTGATGGAAAAGTAAGTGGCAGTGATGTTTGTCCCCATGATAAATTTTTCTATTACATGTTTTAACTCAGCTTTAAAGCCAGGCATTTGATAAAGCACATGGATTAAGTTAATAAAAATAATAGTTAAGCTTAAGGAAGCCATCCATTTTTAAAACCACATTTGTTAATCATTCAAGCAAGATTGGAATGGGCTTCCCTGATAGCTCAGTTGGTAAAGAATCCACCTGCAATGCAGGAGACCCCGGTTCGATTCCTGGGTCAGGAAGATCCACTGAGAAGGGGTAGGCTACCCACTCCCGTGTTCTTAGGCTTCCCTTGTGGCTCAGCTGGTAAAGAATCCACCTGTAATGCAGGAGACCTGGGTTCAGTCCCTGGGTTGGGAAGATCCCCTGGAGAAGGGAAAGGCTACCCACTCCAGTATTCTGGCCTGGAGAATTCCACGGACTGCATAGTCCATGGAGTCACAAAGAGTCGGACACGACTGAGCAACTTTGACTTTCAGGATTGGAATAGCAATAGTTAATTGCAATAGCAATTAGGCAACTAATTTCTATTAAGTTTTTAAAAAATATTTTTTTAAAGAAAGAAGTTTGTATATTTCTGGAAGTCCTATCATAAATGAATGCATATGAAGGAGGGTAATTTTTAAGCATTATTACATAATGGAATTATGTGACATTGATATTCGAGATCATAGTCAAGTTTTAGACATTCATTTTAAATATACAACAGATAATCACTGAGCTCTTACTTTGTGCAAAATTATACTGAAGCATATTGCTAAATAATCTTTTATACTAAAAGAATTGCTAAATTATCTTTTATAATTTTAGAGACCCTTGAGACTTGCTACTTCAGATCTGGCCCATGGACCAGCAGCCTAGGCATCACCTGGGAGTTTGTTTGCAATACAGAATCTTCTGATTCCCCAAATCAGAATTTGCATTTTAGTAAGACCCATAGGTGATCTGTATGCATATTCAAATATGAGAAGCATTTCTTTGGAGCAGTAGCTTTCAACTTTGGTGCCATTGGAATTCACCTGGGACTTTTAAAAAAAATGCCAACACCTGACATCTGCTCCCAAGATTCTGATCTAAATGGTCTGTAGTGTGGCCTGGTCTTTGAGAGATACAGCCTTCCAGCGATTCCAATGTACATCCAAGATTGGAAACTGCTGGTTTAAAGAATGTCTCATAACACATTACCCCGTTACTTTTCTGGGAAGGCTGTGTGCCGATGAGGCTGCTTGAGGGGAAACAGAAGAGATGACTTAGGTCAGAGGGGGATAAAAGCCTCTTGCTGCTTGTCCCTAGAGTCAGGCTTCCATGACATAGATCATTTGGGAAGTCAGTTTGAAAAATAGATACCTGGATCTTACCTCTAGAGATTTTAAGATAAGATGTTCGAGTTGGGATCCAGAAATCTCTTATTTCAACAGGCAGTTGTTGCAGGCATTCGGTTCAAAGATCATACACTGAGAGTTAGTGACATAGAGTCCAAAAAAAAAAAAAAAAAACACCCAAGAGATCAAAAGCACAAGTGGCTTGTGTCAAGCTTTTCAAGCCCCTTCTGCTAGGAACTGTGGTTGAAACTACCTTAAAGTTTAGGTAGTAAAACTCCAGGGTCTTCTTGGTGAATAAATGAGTTAAAACCTGTGAAGTGTTTCACATTACACTTGTATTATGTAAGTGCTCAGTGATCAGTCCTTTAGAATGTAACTCTCTGAGAGCAGGAATTTGCCTGGTTTTCATCACTGTATCCTCACACTTTGGAGAGTTAATGGACACGTTTGTTGTTGTTGTTGTTAACCACTAAGTCGTGTCTGACTCTTTTGAGACCCCATGGACTGTAGCCCTCCAGGCTCCTCTGTCCATGGAATTCCCCAGGCAAGAATACTGGAGTGGGTTGCCGTTTCCTACTCCAAGGATCTTCCCAACCCAGAGATCAATCTCGAGTCTCCTGTGTCTCCTGCACTGGCAGACGGATTTTTGACCACTGAGCCACCAGAATTAGTTAGACAGGTTGTCACATGGGAGGCACGAAAATGTCTGTTTATTGATTAAATAAATTAAGATTACCTAGACCATTAGCACAGAGATTCACAGTTTGTGTTCTAGAGTTAGATGAAGCTGTGTTTTTATAACTTGCTCGCTACATGAACATGGATGAGTTATCTAACTATTTTGAAGCTCAGTTTCTTCATCTGTCATACAGAGACAAGACTTTGCAGGAGTGAGGAATAAACAGAATAATGCATTTAAAATATCTAGTATATGATAAAAATACATTTTTATATATTGATGCTACTATCATTGTAATTATCACTACTATTAATATTGCCCTGATTTTCCTCTGACTGTGAATGTTTAGTGCTCAATTTTCAAACCTTATTTTAATTCCATCTAAGCAGATGTCTGTATATAGTTACACTGACTTACATATTCTGTTTAGTTTTTTCTCAGACTCATTGGAATGTGACAAGTTCCTCAGTATTCTTAAGTGTAGGGTAGGGAGAAAAAAATTAAACCTACTATGTGTCCATCACTGTTTAAAGCATTTTATGTATTTTAAAATGTATTTATTTTTAATTGAAGGATAATTGCTTGACAGTATTGTGTTGGTTTCTGCCATACACCAACATGAGCCAGCATTTTATGTTAACATCAATTCTTCACAAGAACGCTGTGGCATAAGTGCTAATTCCTTCATTTACATGGAAGGAATTTAAGCTCTTCTGTTAAATAACTTGTTCAGTACTATGTTCAAAACCAAGTACATTGCCTGCATTTTCTTTTAGCAATTCTGCTTCTTTGGTATCTTAATGGAACATTTTAATAGTTTCTGAATTGCAAAGTATAAAATTAGTTCCTATTCTTACTTCCTTTTCAATGTCAGTTTTCTTTTTTTAAGAGCCTTTAGCGTCTGAACTATTCAGTTCTATACACCTTGTCTTTTAGGTATTTTTAAAAATATTCAAGTGTATTTATTTTGAAGGCTAAATCTTTCAAGTCACTCTTACTGTAAAGAAGCCTAAACCTCTTCTCTTTTCCTTTTCAAAAGGAATTGGATTTCTTTGGAAAGAACACATAATAGTGACTCAGAGTTAATGTTCTTAATCTTATTTAACATGGACATGAAATATGATAAATATAAGTATTCTTAAAGATATTTTACAAATGCACTTAATATTAATTTCCTAATTATTTTTATGTATCTTTCTTCTAGGGTCCTTCCTGAGCGTTTCAAGGCAATTTTAAAACGAAAGATTGATATTAGGTTTGACGCAGTTATTGGATATAAAATGAAAGGAAAATAAGTGCTTACGTTTCTTAAAAACTGATTTACCAGGTTTAGGTTGATTTCATCTAATTTTAGTCAGAATTTTAATGTTTTTAAAAGTATCTTTTAAATAATTAACTTGTTTTCCTTCAATATCACCTTTTGAGGCTCTGTCAGGTCCTAATTTCATATAATACAGAGAAATATATTAGGAACTGATTTTGTGGGGAAATGGAGAAAAAGAGAAACAGTTTTGTAATAATTTCTAAGATTTTGTGACTCATTGAAAGCTTTGCAAGGTATGTAATGTGAATATTTAAGATACGTGTTTACTTTCATTCAACTTTTACATGATTCACATTCCTTTTTCTATTCTACGTAAGAAACAGAAATTTCAAGCTTGCTAAATGTAATGAAGGACTGTATCTAGTGGCGTTTCATAGTGTCACGTGAGTGTGTGTTCCTCGGCTCTTTGTCTCGTCACAACAAAGATTTGGCGCGATGGACATTAAAGCCCTCGGCGCGTCACAGCTCTCGGGTCTTGGACAAACCGTGTTATAGCTCTTAGGCAAATCAGTGTTACAGCTCTATTTTATTTAAAAGATAGCAGGAGAATCCATCCTCGAAGCCTGAGGGCATGCCAACTCAAAGATTTGAAGGGAAGAGAGTGGAGGAGCGCATGGGAGAGGGGGAGAGAGAGAGAAAGAGCGCACACATGCGGGAGAGGAAGAGAGAGAGAGCGCGCGCTTTGGCTCCTCCTTTTTTGTTTTTCCTCCACCTGGGCCTGCCGTATGCAAATTGGGCTTAGCCAGGAGTCCTGTTTGTTCTACCTGAAGTCTTCACTCTGGTCCTCGGACCTTCCTTTGACCTTCCTTGTTTTTTTAGCCACCACCATTTTGGACTCCTTTTCCCTGTTCTACCTACCTAACAATAGTGAATTTCATGTGATGTAAGAAATACTGCCCAAACATTTCATCCTACATCTTACTACTCTGTTTTCTGAGAAATACCTCATATTCCCATGTCAAACATTTCAGCACAGGGAAAATGGAGATAAATAATGTGTTGCAAGTATAAAAGCATCATTGGGATTTGAGACAAAGAATTGGGAAAATGTACCCATAAGTGGCAGCAATAATAAATGAATTGAACTCAGCTTTTGGTGTTTCTGTCTTTTTATTTTGAGCAGAATACAGCTTAACCTTCAAATGAAAGGAAAATGGATTATGTAATCACCGTTTTTTATTTATTTTTTTCTCTTTTTAGTATCTGGAAATTTGTTCAAGGAAAGTTGGAGTGGTAAAGTGGAAAGTTGCCATTTCCTTCTCCACTAACACACACATACTATAGGTTCTATTACATATAAGGAAATTTCAACTGAGGTATCATTTCTATAATAAATTTCTCCCTCTTTCTCATCAACTAACTTCTTTGATACAAAGAATCAAAACACAATTACTGTTAAACTATATTCTGTGTTTAACTGATATAAATACATACCTGAATAAAAAATGCCTGCTTTCCAAAAACATCATTATATTTGAATATTGTAACTTAGGGTCCTCTCCATACTTCAGCTATACTACAATATCAATCGGCAGAGTTTATATATTTAATGAGATCCCATCATGTTAACAGAGAAAGACACTAGAAGGTGGAGAGTCTTCTAACTCATTTTGAAATAGATTGTTTATTCTTTTGATTACTTGTTCCAGGTTGCCAAGAAGCAATTTTCAGCAGACTAGGAGAAAGCCTTTACTGAAGTTTCAGTAAAAGAACTGAGGCCCAAAATGCACTAAGTTTCCGCTTTCACAATAAACATGCTTTGGCTTTTAACACAATTGTCTGAAATTAACCCTTGGATGAATTTTGGCATTGACCATTATGAGAAATAAGTACTACTTGTCTCGTTTGTGGGGTACTTCTTGGTTATTATGCTGACAGAATGGTAATCAGTCCCTTTTATTGAATGCTAGCTACATCCTAGGCACACTTTGCCATTTAATCCCCCAACAATCCTGTGTCACAGGCAGTAGTGAGGAGGTTCCCAGGAGAACCTCAGAGGCTGGAAGGTGAAGGAATGCGGCAGGTGTTCTGAATGTTGTTCCCTGCACATTTTTATTTGAAAAGCTTGCTTCAGCTCACCAACATCAGGCAATTACTGCTGTGACTCTAAGTCTGAAGACTTTTCTCTGTTATTTGAATGAAGTTAGTCCTAACTCTGATGGCCTCCCTGGTGGGTTAGTGGTAAAGAACCCGCCTGCCAATGCAGGAGACATAAGAGATGCGGGTTCAGTCCCTGGGTCAGGAAGATCCTCTGGAGAAGGAAAGTTGGAGTGGGTTGACATTTCCTTCTCCACTAATAGTAACCCACTCCAGTATTCTTGCCTGAGAAATCCCACAGACAGAGGAGTTTGATGGGCGACAGTCCATGGGATCACAAATTCGGATATGACTGAAGCTACTAAAAAGCAGCAGCCCTAACTCTGAACCTACTCTGCCAGGGTCCAGCCCCCGCAGGATCCAGGGGAACCTGAAGGAGAAACAGCGTCAGCGAATGATTGAGAGAGAGATAAGGAAAGAATATTGTAGATAAGAAAATAGAGGAGAGAAAGAGGCTGATATTCCTTGGTTTACACAGAAAGCTAACAAAGTCTTAGAAGCTCAGGCAGGAAAGTGAACGCAGAGAGCCTCTGTGTTCCAAGGGATCAGCCTGAAAGAGAGGGAGGGAGAGGGAGAGAGAAAAAAAGAAAAACATGGGGTGCCCAAGCTTCTTTGGTGAGCGAGGCCCATTATTTTATTTTCAAAAGGGACTTTTATACCTTAACTTGTACATAGAGGGAAATGAAAGATGCAAAGTCATACAGAGTCAGCCCAAACATTACATCTGTTTTGTCTTTATCAAAACCAGGATTTTTTCTGCATACCTTTCCCATAAACAATATTGTGTACATTATCCTTTGGCCTTGGAGGCCTGTGAACATTTTATGACCCTCTTTTGATAAAGGTTGCTCACCCAGAAATTTTATTTTCCCTTGAAATGTTTTTTCTTTATATTTCTGATCTATGTCAGCCTCAGAAAATGTTAAACAGAGTTACATTTCTCACGGAGCAAAGGTGCAGTGAGTTACAAGAAAGAAAGAACCAACTAGCTCAAAGGTCTGATGGGGTTAATTTCAAGGCTACACTTGTTTTTCTTACATTCCAACTATATTAACTAATACACTCCCTGGTGCACAGTGGATAAGAGTTATGGGAACTTAGCAACAAGCATTGGCCCAATAATGAAGTCCTACACCATCACAACTCTAATAACTTTTAACTCTTTAAAAGGCTCTATGTTTTAGGTTTCCTGTCCCTCTCACAGTTGGGAGGCTGTGAACAATCATATGCGTAGCTGCAAGAGTCCGGATAAACCTGCCAAGCAAGCTAGAATGCTAACAGAGGGGGGGTTGAATTGAAATATTCCTCTCATGTCCAGGAGACTTATTAGCTAGAGCCCTAAGTTGATTTTCTCCAGAGAAAGATGGTTGGGGATAGCCCCCTGTATGTCAGAAGAGTTGGTGAAAGGCACAAAATAGTAAGACAGACATATACTGGTTTTGGGGTAGATGCTCAAGCTGGTCTAGGGAGACCCTCGAGTCCTAAAGCCTTGCTTAACAGTTCTGTTCCACATGACCTTGTCATGGATGAAATGGCCCGTGCTGGCTCCCAGCACTACTCCTCAACAGTTTAATGGGAAAGTCCATTTCAGCCATCAACCAGGCTATTTGTAAGGGTCATGCCCAAATCCAAAAGGCTCACTTTGTCTTGAGATGAAAGGGGAAAGACTCCTAATTGTCAACTGTCATGGTACCCTGAGATTGTAACTGGGACCTTGATGACTGACAGCTCTCTCCTTTGCAGGGTGCAGAAATCCTGACTGTGCCATGGAACTCCCCTCCATGGACACCTTTCTCTGAGCTCTTGCTGTAATGCTGGACCCTGCCATGGGACAACTGGGACTCACCAGCCTCTCTCCTATTCCCTTTGAGAATATTCCCGTGCTTACTTCTCTTTTTCACTTCCCCCCTAAAGCCTTGCCCCCACCCCATACTACCATTCTCGCTTGCCAGAAATCTACGCTTCTTAATGAAAATGAGGATTAGAAATAGTAGGGAATCAGGCCAAAGAAAAGGGTCGAGATTGACCTTCAGGACCTCCTCAACATCAATTTGGCTGATGAGTAAATGGCTAATAAGTATCTTACTCAGGGAAAGGGAGCAATTAAGAGCTTCCTCTGCCAGACTGGGTGATAGATTTGCATGTGCATGCATGCTGAGTCATGTCTGACATTGTGCAACCCCATGAACTGTAGCCTTCCAGGTTCCTCTGTCTGTGGAATTTTCTAAGCAAGAATACTGGAGTGGGTTGCCATGCCCTCCTCCAGGGGATCTTCCCAACCCGGGGATCAAATCCACATCTCTTCTGTGTTCTGCATTGGCAGGCAGATTCTTTACCACTAGCGCTGCCTGGAAAGCCCAGTCTTAATCTACATTGGAATCAAATCCTTCTCCCAGATAGATAGGAATTTCTACATGATCTGAGAGCCAATCTGATCAATTTATTTTTCCTTTTCTTTCTTTGTTTTTGCTTTTGTTTTTTGTCTAGGGATGACTAGGTCAACTTCAGAATCGGAGAGATGTACCTTTTATAGGCTTCCCTATAATTACAGGCACCCTAGTATTGCAAAAAGAGCACTTGGTCATTCTAATTCAATCTAGCTAATTCTGGAACCTTGGTTTCTTCATCTATAAAAGGATCAACTTAGATAACATAGTTTCCTAGATTATCTCCAGTTCCAGTTAAACAGATCTTTAAAATTCAACAAATGCAAAACCTAGCCTCCTCTCGACACTGTGTTCTAACAAAGAATGACACTTTTAACAAGTGTCCAAGCCCCAAACCTGGTGCTGTATCTGCCTCCTTCCTTTCCCTCACCTTTATCTCTCTAAAATCCCCATCCCCAGCACTCACATTCAATATCAATCACCATTCCCACATATATATTTCCAGCCTGAATCTTCCCTCTGAACACCAAACAGACATCCAAATACCTTCTTGATATCTCTGCCTGTATGGCCAATAAGCATTTCAAGGTAGTATTACTGACAGCGAGCTTTTCACGTGATCCCAAACCTGCTCCAAACCCCATTACTCATTAGTCCAGTTACTCAGGCCAAAAAGATTTGCATCATCCTTGACATCCATTGGAAAAGAACTATTATTTGCTCTACCTTGAAAACGCATCCAGAATTCTGTCACCTCTTAGCATCCCTACTGCTAATTTGTATATGTGCTCAGTCATGTCCGACTCTTTGATATCTTATGGGATTTCCCAGCCAAGAATACTGAAATGGGTTGCCATTTCCTCTTCCAGGAGACCTTCCTGACCCAGGGAATCAAACTCATGTCTCCTGCATTGCAGGTGGACTCGTTACCACTGAGTTACCAGGGAAGCACCACCCCCCGCCACTGCTGTCCCCTAACCCAAGTCACCGTCACCTCTTGTTCCCCTTTCTGCTTGTCCCAACACAGTAGCCAGACTGATTCTTTAAAATATGAGATCCTGTCATGCGTCAGTTGTAAGTCTTTCATTAGCTTCTCATCTGAAACGTAAAGCTAAAGCCCTTTCTATGACCAACAAGGCCATCTGTGGTCCAGTCTTCTTACCTGCCCCCTTACTGCCCGATCTGTCAGGGTTCCCCAGAGAAGCATAAGCAGTAGGAAGTTTTATATATATATAAATATATATATATATAAATATATATATATATATATATATATATATATATATATATGAGAAGGAAATGGCAACCCACCCCAGTGTTCTTGCCTGGAGAACCCCAGGGATGGGGAAGCCTGGTGGGCTGCCGTCTATGGGATTGCACAGAGTCGGACACGACTGAAGTGACTTAGCAGCATATACACACACAAACTGGCAGAGAGAGGGTGGGAAGGGAGAGAATGGATTTCGAGGAATTCAGGAATCAGCTCACATGACCGTGGTAGCTATAAAATCTGAAATTTGTAGGGGAAGCTGGCAGGCTGGAAACTCTTGAGAAGATTTTTGTTTTGTTTTGTTCAGTTTTTATTATTTTATTTTATTTTTCACTGCACTAAGTCTTTGTTTCTGCCCAAGGGCTTTCTCTAGTTGCAGCGAGCAGGGACTACTCTCGAGTTGTGATGTTTGGGCTTCTCGTCACAGTGGCTTCTCTTGTCCTGGAGTATGGGCTTTAAAGGGCATTCAGGCTTTAGTAGTTGTGGTCCACAGGCTTACTTGTTCTGCGTCATGTGCGATCCTCCCAGACCAGGGATCGAACCCATGGCATCTGCACTGGCAGGTGGATTCTTAACCGCTGGACCACCAGGGAAGTTCTGTTGGGCAGATGTTGATGTTACAGTCTTGAGGCAGCATTCACTCTTACTCAGGATGTGTTAGTTCAATCTGCTATAACAGACTGCCACACACTGAGAGTGAGAGTCGCTCAGTCATGTCCAACTCTTAGTGACCCCATGGACTACACAGTCCATGGAATTATCCAGGCCAGAAGACTGGAGTGGGTAGCCTTTCCCTTCTCCAGGGGATCTTCCCAATCCAGGGATTGAACCCAGGTCTCCCACACTGCAGGCAGATTCTTTTTCAGCTGAGCCATCAGGAAAGGCCAGGAATACTGGTCTTTCTATTCTATTTCTTCTCCAGCAGATCCTCCTGACCCAGGAATCGAATCTTGGGTCTCCTGAATTGCAGGCAGATTCTTCACCAACTGAGCTGTCAGGGAAGCCCACCACAGACTGGGTGGCTTATAAATAACAGGAAATTATTGTCTTCCAATAGTTAAAAAAAAAAAAATCCACCTGCCGGAGATGTGGATTCAATCCCTGGGTCAGGAAGATCCCCTAGAGGAGGAAATAACAACCCACTCCAGTATTCTTGCCTGGAGAATCCCATGGACAGCGGAGCCTGGTGGGCTACAGTCTATGGGGTCACAAAGAGTCGGACACGACTGAAGCAGCTAAGTATGCATGCGCATTCTTCACCGTTCTGGAACCTGTAAGTCCAAGATCAAGACACCAGCAGATTAGGTGTCTGGTGAGAGCCTGCTTCCTGGTTCTCAGCCAGCCAGCCTGCCTGCCTGCCTTCCCTGTGTCCTCACAGGACAGAAGGGGAAGGGGAGCTCTCTGAGGTCTCTTTTTTGTGAGACACACATCCCCTTCATGAGGCCTTTACCTTCCTGACTTAATCACCTCCCCAAGGCCCCAAGATGTGGTGTGAATTCTTTTGTGCTATGATTCCTATTCATCTTGTGTGAAATGCATAGGATATTAAGCTTTGTTAGGTACTTCAAAATGGAGTCACAGTGGCCAGGGTCAACTTCAATGTTAATTGTTTTGAAATGTCCAGGATAGATCAGCAAATGTCTTAGAGGGATAAATTGAGTGTTTTATTTTTCTTAATTATCTATTTATTTATTTGGCTGCACCACGTCTTAGTTGTGGGGTGCAGAATTTTTTTAGTTGAAATATGTGGGATCTAGTTCCCTGACCAGGAATCGAGCCCAGGCCCCATGCCCTGGAATGTAGAGCCTTAGCCACTGAACCACCAGGGAAGTCCTAAGTGTTACTTTAAATAAGCAAATCGTTGAGCAGTGTCTATGGAAAGGCTTCAGTGAAACAGAAAGAGTAACTGTTAGACACAAAACCCCATGGGGTGTAACCATGACTCCTTTAAATAGCCCACTGAGGGATTTCCCTGGTGGTCCAGTGGTTAAGACTCTCCTCTCCCAATGCAGGGAACATGGGTTCAATCCCTGCTTAGAGAACTGAGATCCTACATGCTTCGTGGCCAAAAAATAAGCCCACTGAGACAAGCAACTGAAGGCTCTTTACCAGGGAACCCAACTCCCCCTGCTAAGAGCTGTTCTAGATGAACAGCCGCTGGAGGCTCCATCGGGGGCAAGGGGAGCTGCCTGTTCACAACCTGTCACAGGATCAGAGACCACCGCTCGTGCTGGACGACTCCTCCCCAGATTTCTTCTGGGAGTAACTCTTAACCCCCTTTCCTATTTTCCCTACTTTGACTAACCTATTGAGGCAGAAATTGTTAGGTAGTCAGTGTAGGATCGAGGGCCTCAGTTCTTTTCCTAATTTCAACTTTAACTTTGACTTGTTCTCTCACATAACATTTTGCTCCATTAGCCCAAAGCTATATTTGTTGTTCCAGTTTCTAGGCATTCAGAGGAATGCCTCCCTAGTCCAGAGGTGAAAAAACGTTCAGACCCAGGATAAGACAATTATTAACTGTCCACTTTATCAAGGAGAAGAACTCCAGGTGGACCATTAACTCTTAAACATTCATCTGGTCCCTGAATAATGATCTGGAGTCTTGAGAAAGGGTCAGGGGATGGCATCGCAATGTGGGGGAAACTGAGAAACTGGGAACCAAAAGGAAGCCATAAAGATGACAAATTGGACATTGCAACAAACTGGTCACAAATTACATGCCTCAGGCCCCAAGCCAACCAAAAACAAACAGATCAATTCTAACAACGATATAAGCTGCTGTTATTCCTGCCTTTGGGGGCTCTTTGCCTCCTCTCAGTATCTATGCTGAGCGCTTTGTATCTCTGTCTTCTAAAATAAAACTTTGCTTATGTGAGGGTATGCAAGTTTGAGGAGTTCATTCCTCAGCTCTGGGAGCAGAACTCAGTTTCCTGTTTCACTATTGTGTGCAACACTTAAGTGATTAGTGAATTGAATATTGGTTACATTTTAAATAGTTCCAATCTCATGATTTGTCCCTGGCCTTATTGCTGGACCCTGAGATAAATACCCCACTTCCAAATACCATCACATTGGAGATTAGATTGCAGCTTGTGAACCTCAGAGGAACATGTACAGTCTACAGCACAGAGAAAGCTAATTTTGCTTTCAAAGTCTTGTAACAGATGTGGTGAAGCCCATCCACATAATCAAGAACAGTTTCCTTTTGTTTAAACACTACTGATTGTGGATGTTAACCACATCTACGAAATACCTTCACAGCAACACCTAGATTAGTGTTTTATTGAATAATGGAACTGTCATCTAACCATGTTGACCTAGAGAACTAACCATCACACTACCCTCACCCTCTTGCAATTCATTCCAGCCACACTGGTCCGTTGATGGTTCTCAACCCATGAGACATGTTCCCATTTCAAGCCCTTTGTATGTGACTCTTTTCTCTCCAGACTCTCTTCTTCCAGATACTCACACAGCTAGCTCCCTGTTTCCTTTCAGTCTTTTCAGAATTTCTCATGCCATACCTAAGCCTGCAACTCTGCCTACACATATTTCCATTTCTCCTTTTCTCTGATTTTCTCCTTGACAGTTATCATTATGCCCATGCTACATATGTTGCTTATTTATGTCCTTTTAAAAAATTACTTATTTGACTGCGCCAGGTTTTAGGTGTATCATGTGGGATCTTCAGTCTTCATTGTGGTATCTAGTTCCCTGACCAAGCATCAAACCCAGGCCCCCTGCATCTGGGAGTGTGGAGTCTTGGCCACTGGACCACATGGGAAATCCTATTTCTGCTCTTTATTGTCAACATTGCCTCTAGACCATAAGCTTCCCAAGGGAAGTGATTTGTTCACTGCTCTGCTCCCCCCAATGCCTAAAATAGCCTGTAAAATATACCAAGTATTTCATGTATACTTATTAAATGAATGCATATTTCTTCCATTAGTCTAGCTCCTAAGTATCTCCTTTGCTGGCACGCTCCTTCGGACCACCATTGTTTCTGGCCTGGATTACTGAAAAGCCTCCTACCTAGTCTCCCTCTATCTCTTCTTGTCCTTCCTTTTTCCAGCCTGCAACATTTCTAAATCTGATGATGGCAGTCTCCTACTAAAGCCTTCACTGTTGCTAAAACTTTGAGAGACTGAGCCTTTGCTCTATCTCTATCTCTATCTCTATCTTCTCTTTACCCCACACTCTGTGCTCCAAGGCAGAACTTCTTGTTCCTGGAATGTGCATGATCTCTCCCCTCCTGGTTCCTGCACACGTGGTTTCCTATATCTGGATTATTCATCTTCCAGCTAACCCCTGCTCACCATTTATGGCTCACCTTTCACCCCCATCTTCAGGACTGAATGATTTGCCCTTCCTGTGGGCTCACTTAGCTCCTTATATTAAGAACTGTCACAGCCTTTTGTATCAATACTGAGTGGTACAGTAAAAGCGCAAAACATTTTCATATTCCCAAGGAAATGGGTAGCCAGAAAACAGAGGCAATCTGTTTAACCTAACAGATATGAAAGACAGGATGGTAAACAGGGATGGGGTGGATAAAGAGTTCACTGAATATTTCTACAATGGAAGAAATCAAGTATTGTTGAAATCAAAAGAGACAGGCCCTGTAGGCAGGAAGAGTGGAATTAACAGGGAAAGAATAATGGGAGAAACAAGGAAAGATGGCATGTGTACTAAGTCATGCTAAGTCACTTCACTCACGTTCGACTCTTTTTGACCCTGTGGACTGTAGCTTGCCAGTGTCCTCTGTCCATAGGATTCTCCAGATAAGAATATTAGAGTGGGTTGCCATTTCCTTCTCCAGGGGATCTTCCAGACCCAGGGATCTAACCCACATCTCCTGCATTGGCAAGAGGGTTCTTTACCACTGAGGGTTCTTTAGCCACCTGGGAAAGATGATAGAGAGGCAAACTACAGTGATCAGGAGCATTTCTTTGTCCCTTTCCTACAGGGGAAAAAAGTAGGACTGATGTGTAGAGATGAAGTGAGAGGTTTTATAAACCAAAAATATTCTGAGGCTGTATATGAGGTCTGAATTAGGGATTTGTTTGCAGCCTCAAGGTAAGTTTATATGATCTTTAAGACTACCTAATACTGCTTTATCAATTTGGCAATATACAGAATCCTCAATGATAAACTAATGAACGCTTCCATAAAGAGAAAGAAAAGTGTTTATTTGAAGAGATTATATTCTTAAATTTCTACTAAGCAGATTACAATAGCTAGACTAAACAGAGGATTAAAATGATGTACACTGATCTCATAACTTCACTTTATGGCCCCCAAAGAAATAATGGCTTTTAGTGTTAACTTTTCTTAGTTATTTATTTGGCTGCGTTGGGCTTCTCTAGTTGTGACTCATGGGCTTAGTTGCCCATTGGCATATGGGATCTTAGTTCTCCCACCAAGGATCGAAACAGCATCCCCTGACTCTTAATCACTGGACCACCAAGGAAGTCTCTGTTGACCTTTCTTTCAGTTCAGTTCAGTCACTCGGTCGTGTCCGACGCTTTGTGACCCCACGAATTGCAGCACGCCAGGCCTCCCTGTCCATCACCAACTCCCGGAGTTCACTCAGATGCACGTCCATCGAGTCAGTGATGCCGTCCAGCCATCTCATCTTGGGTCATCCCCTTCTCCTCCTGCCCCCAATCCCTCCCAGCATCACAGTCTTTACCAATGAGTCAACTCTTCGCATGAGGTGGCCAAAGTACTGGAGCTTCAGCTTTAGCATCATTCCTTCCAAAGAAATCCCAGGGCTGATCTTCAGAATGGACTGGTTGGATCTCCTTGCAGTCCAAGGGACTCTCAAGAGTCTTCCCCAACACCACACTTCAAAAGCATCAATTCTTCAGTGCTCAGGCTTCTTCACAGCCCAACTTTCACATCCATACATGACCACAGGAAAAACCATAGCCTTGACTAGACGGACCTTAGTCGGCAAAGTAATGTCTCTGCTTTTGAACATGCTATCTAGGTTGGTCATAACTTTCCTTCCAAAGAATAAGCGTCTTTTAATTTCCTGGCTGCAGTCACCATCTGCAGTGATTTTGGAGCCCCCAAAAATAAAGTCTGACACTGTTTCCACTGTTTCCCCATCTATTTCCCATGAAGTGATGGGACCAGATGCCATGATCTTCATTTTCTGAATGTTGAGCTTTAGGCCAACTTTTTCACTCTCCACTTTCACTTTCATCAAGAGGCTTTTTAGCTCCTCTTCACTTTCTGCCATAAGGGTGGTGTCATCTGCATATCTGAGGTTATTGATATTTCTCCCGGCAATCTTGATTCCAGCTTGTGTTTCTTCCAGTCACAGTATATCACCTACCTGTCATCGATTACTATATCATATCAACACTTCTGAGCTTTACACAGCACAAGTGAAATTCCTCGGCACCCACAGAATGGCTCTGCTCAGAAGGAAAAATCCAACCTGGATGATGCTTCTACCAATATGCTTTCCACATTCACCTTTCCTTCACTTTCTTTTGCTATGTAAATGCTGTGATTAATATTAACAGCATTATAATCTGCCTTCCAAATTATAAATATACTAGTTATGCTATTCCATCTTTTCCCCTTTCTGGTTATTATTACCTGTGTAAAAATCATCGCATATCTAAAATGGGAAGTCAGAGGGGTGGCTCTCAAGAGGGATATTCACTGAAGAGGAAAAAGAAAAAAGCAGACAAAATTCAAAAAATATTTCAGTTTAATAAGAATCTAATTGTTACAGATGGTGTTAGTTTACTTGAGAAAATTTTCCCCAAAACAACTCATCCTAAAATGTAATGTGAAGACAAATTAATGATAAACTTGATGTGCCTTCATTCATATCAGTAAAAAAAAAAAAACTACTGTAAAATGTAACTAAACATTTTCACTCGTTATGAAAATTCATTGAAATGAAGCCAGTGATGTCCAAAACTTTAAAAAAAAAGAAGCAAGGGGTAGATTCTGTGTTTCTAGCATTGTTGAGAAAGTAGAACCCTTTCTTTGAGGAATATGAGCATTCTGACTCAAGATAGGAAAAAATAAATAAAAGGCAGTTTTCCAAGTGATCTCAGACTGAATGAAATTTCTCGGCATCCAAACTATTTGAGCATAATGTGAACTAAGTAACATTAACAAAGTGATTTTCACTTCCTCAAAACTTCTTAATTCTTGGATAATACAAACACCCCAGTAGGTAAAAGAATCTAATCTTATTATACATTTTTAATTTGCCTTTCATAAATATATTAATAATATATGAATTTGCATGGTGTGAGTACGCTAAGTGAAGCATTGAATTTATAGACATTAAACCTGAAAACAGATTCCAGATGTTGTAGCCAGCATTAGGTTTGATTAAATCACTTATGTTGTTATTTAAACATGACTCCATATGAACATCACTTCCCTGGTGCCTCAGATGATATAAGATCCGCCTGCAATGAGGGAGATCCAGGTTCAATCCCTGGGTCAGAAAGATCCCCTGGAGAAGGGACTGGGTACCCACTCCAGTATTCTTGCCTGGAGAGTTCCGTGGACAGAGAAGCCTGGAGGGCTATAGTCCATGGAGTCACAAAGAGTCGAACACGACTGAGCGACTAACACTTTAATATTTTAAACCGGCATGCAGACTGACAGAGTTAAGTTCTCTTTTATGAATACACTCAGGGTTAAAACTTAAAGAGTCAATTGTACTCTCTCCAATGCAATATAGTATAGCCTAGGTCAAGATGTCTGAACCTCAGAACTACGGACACTTGGGACTGGATAACTTTTTCCTTCAAAGCTCAGGGCTGACTGTGGATTGTATGTTTAGCAGCCTGCCTGGCCTTCACCCACTCAAGGCCACTAGCACGCCTGGGTGAGACAACCAATAATGTTTCCGAGAGTCATGGCAAATTGTCTTCTTTGGGACAAAAGTATTCTTGGTTGAGAATCATTTGGCTGGTTGGTTATAACTAGTTGGCTTAAGTTAAAAGTTGGGGCTCTGCAATCTGACTTCCTGAGTTTGAATCCTAGTTCAATCCCCCTTTTTATAAAACTTCTATTTTATTTATTTATTTTTTGAAAAATTATTTATATATTTTTCTGGCTGCATGAAATCTTAGTTTTGGCATTTGGGATCTAGTTCCTTAACCAAGGATTGAACTCGCACCCCCTGCATTGGGAAAGGGCAGAGTCTCAGCCACTGGACCACCAGAGAAGTCCCCGAACTCAGCCTCTTACTGGTTATGTGACTTTGGCAAGTTACTTCACTTTTCTTGCCATCAGTTTCTTCATCTATATAGTGCTCATTCTAACAGTATTGTGACCAAGTCTAAGCTGGCTCTGCTTGCCCCACGGCAGGCCAGTAAACCCGAGATGAGGTATGAGTCAACTGGAAAGCCAGTTAACTAAGAAAGTGGTAGTCTAGCGCCTAAAATGACCATTTTCCAAGGTCCTGGATGCCAGGTTCTTTTATAGATCAGAGATAGGGGAGCAGGGCGGGGAGGTGAGGAAACAAAGGAAAAGACCATATCATTCTTGCAAACGTCTCCTAGAATGACAAGTCTCAGGCAGGGAGATATGCTAGTTTCACTTCCTTACAGCCCTTCACAGGTAAGCAGGGCCAGGCTATCTCCCTGTGAGCCAAACAAAGGCACCTAGACCAAGGGTCAGGCGGAGGGGGCCAGACAGGGCTCCCTCAGGTAGGCCATTGTGTATGCCTATAATAACAAAGCTATGACCAACCTAGACAGCATATTAAAAAGCAGAGACATTACTTTGCTGACAAAGGTCCATGTAGTCAAGGCTATGGTTTTTCCAGTAGTCACGTATGGATATGAAAGTTGGACTATAAAAAGGCTGACTGCCAAAGAATTGATGCTTTTGAACTGTGGTGTTGGAGAAGACTCCTGAGAGTACCTTGGACTGCAAGGAGATCCAACCAGATCCATCCAAAAAGAAATCAGTCCTGAATAGTCATTAGAAGGACTGATGCTGAAGCTGAAACTTCAATATTTTGGCCACCTGATGCGAAGAACTGACTTATTGGGAAAGACCATAATGCTGGGCAAGATTGAAGGCAGGAGAAGGGGATGACAGAGGATGAGATGGTTGGATGGCATCACCGACTTAACGGACATGAGTTTGAGCAAACTCCAGGAGATAGTGAAGGACAGGGAAGCCTGGCATGCTGCAGTCCATGGGGTCACAAAGAGTTGGACATGACTGAGCTACTGAACAACAGTGGCATTTCTAAACTATTTGATTATCCTACTCTATACCTACAACTTCCCTGGTGGCTCAGATGGTAAAGAATCTGCCTGCAACACAAGAAACGTGGGTTTTATTCCTGGGTCAGGAAGATCCCCTGGAGAAGGGAATGGCTACCCACTCCAGTATTCTTGCCTGGAGAATTCCATAGACAGAGAAGCCTAACAGGAGGCTACAGTCCCTGGTGTCACAAAAGGTTGGATATGACTGAGTAACTAACACATACCTATTGGTTCCTCCTTACCTCTTCGGAGCTTTTTGTTTGTTTGCTTGCTTAACAACATGTCAGTCTTTTATTTATTTATTTGACTGCAACAGGTCTTAGTCAACTGTGAGGGCTACTCCATTTCTTCTGAGGGATTCTTGCCGACTGTAAGTAGATATATTGGTTATCTAAATTAAATTTGCCCATATCCATTCATTTTAGTTCACTGATTCCTAAAATCAGTGTTCACTCTTGCCAACTCCTGTTTGACCCCATCCAATTTACCTTGATTCATGGATCTAACATTCCAGGTTCCTATGCAGTATTGTTCTTTACAGGACCGGACTTTACTTTCACCACTAGACACATCCACAACTGGGCTTTGTTTCTGCTTTGGCTCAGCCTCATCATTCCTCCTGGAGTTATTTCTCCACTCTTCTCTAGTAGCATATTGGGCACCTACGTTGGTAGGGAGCTCATCTTTCAGAGTTATATCTCTTTGTCTTTTCATACTGTTCATGGTTGGCTCATAGTTTCATTGACTAGACAAGGCTGTGATCCATGTGATCAGTTTGGTTAGTTTTCTGTGATTGTGTTTTTCATTCTGTCTGCCCTCTGATGGATAAGGATAAAAGGCTTATGGAAGCATCTTGATTGGAGGGATTAGCTGTGGGGAAAACTGGGTCTTGCTCTTATGGGCAAGGCCATGCTCAGTTCAGTTCAGTTCAGTCGCTCAGTCACGTCCGACTCTTTGAGACCCCATGAATTGCAGCACGCCAGGCTTCCCTGTCCGTCACCAACTCCCGGAGTTCACTCAGACTCACAGTCCATCAAGTCAGTGATGCCATCCAGCCATCTCATCTGTCGTCGCCTTCTCCTCCTGCCCCCAGTCCCTCCCAGCATCACAGTCTTTACCAATGAGTCAACTCTTCGCATGAGGTGGCCAAAGTACTGGAGTTTCAGCTTTAGCATCATTCCTTCCAAAGAAATCCCAGGGCTGATCTCCTTCACAATGGACTGGTTGGATCTCCTTGCAGTCCAAGGGACTCTCAAGAGTCTTCCCCAACACCACACTTCAAAAGCATCAATTCTTCAGTGCTCAGGCTTCTTTACAGTCCAACTCTCACATCCATACATGACCACAGGAAAAACCATAGCCTTGACTAGATGGATCTTAGTCGGCTAAGTAATGTCTCTGCTTTTGAATATGCTATCTAGTTGGTCATAACTTTCCTTCCAAGGAGTAAGCGTCTTTTAATTTCATGGCTGCAAGTCACCATCTGCAGTGATTTTGGAGCCCCCCAAAATAAAGTCTGACACTGTTTCCACTGTTTCCCCATCTATTTCCCATGAAGTGATGGGACCGGATGCTATGATCTTCGTTTTCTGGATGTTGAGCTTTAGGCCAACTTTTTCACTCTCCTCTTTCACTTTCATCAAGAGGCTTTTAGTTCCTCTTCACTTTCTGTCATCTGCATATCTGAGGTTATTGATATTTCTCCCAGCAATCTTGATTCCAGCTTGTGTTTCCTCCAGTCCAGCGTTTCTCATGATGTACTCTGCATAGAAGTTAAATAAGCAGGGTGACAATATACAGCCTTGACACACTCCTTTTCCTATTTGGAACCACTCTGTTGTTCCATGTCTAGTTCTAACTGTTGCTTCCTGACCTGCATACAGATTTCTCAAGAGGCAGGTCAGATGGTCTGGTATTCCCATCTCTCTCAGAATTTTCCACAGTTTCTTGTGATCCACACAGTCAAAGGCTTTGGCATAGTCAATAAGCAGAAATAGATGTTTTTCTGGAACTCTCTTGCTTTCCCATGATCCAGCAGATGTTGGCAACTTGATCTCTGGTTCCTCTGCCTTTTCTAAAACCAGCTTGAACATCAGGAAGTTCACAATTCACGTATTGTTGAAGCCTGACTTGGAGAATTTTGAGCATTACTTTACTAGCATGTGAGATAAGTGCAATTGTGCAGTAGTTTGAGCATTCTTTGGCATTGCCTTTCTTTGGGATTGGAATGAAAACTGCTAATGGATGGGGCTGTGTTCCTTCCCTGTAGGTTGACCTGAGGCCAAACTATGGTGGTGGAATGTGACAGCCTCCAAAAGGACTTATGCCAGCACGTCACACCTCCCAGGACTGCTGCAGTCAGTGTTCCTGACCCTGCAGCAGACCACTGTTGACACATGCCTCCACCAGAGACTCCTGAACACTCACAGGCAAGTGAGTGTTCTGTCTCTTGTGAGGTCACTGCTCTCTGGTTCACTCTCTTGTGAGGTCACTGCTCCTTTCCTGGTGCACATGAGGTTTTGTTTGTGCTCTCAAAAGTCTCTGTTTTCCCAGTCCTGTGGAAGTTCTGTAATCAAATCCCACTGGCCTTTAAAGTCACATTCCCTGGGGATTCTCGGTCCTTTTGCCAGATCTCCAGGTTAGGAAATCTCTTGTGGGCCCTAGAACTTTTGTAACAGTATGAGAACTTTTTGGTTTAATTGTTCTCCAATTTACGGGTTGAACAGCTTAAGTTGAACAGTTCTGTGAAGACCTACAAGACCTTCTAGAACTAACACTCCAAAAAAGGTATCCTTTTCATCATAGGACTGGAAAGCAAAAGTAGAAAGTCAAGAGATACAGGCAAATAAAGAGATACAGGCAAAAAAAATAGATATAGTCAAGAGATACAGGAGTCACAAGCAAATTTGGCCTTAGAGGACACAATGAAGCAGGGCAAAGGCTAACAGAGTTTTGCTAAGAGAACACACAGGTCATAGCAAACACCCTCTTCCAATAACACAAAAGGGGACTCTACACATGGCCATCACCAGATGGTCAACACTGAAATCAAATTGATTATCTTCTTTGCAGCCAAAGATGGAGAAGCTCTATATTGTCAGGGTCCAGCCCCAGTGGATCCAGGGTAATTCAAAGGGGAGATGGAATTGGCATCCTAGGAAAAAGCTATTTGATTAGAAGTATAAAGAGAGATTAGAAAAGAATAGTGTAGTAGGAAAATTAGTGTAGAAAAAGAGGCTGAATAACTTGGTTTACGTGGAATACCAATAAAACTCCAAGACAAGGAGTTTGCACCACCTATGTAGGCCACTGGCACCCACTTGAATAGTGGAGGGTGCCCCGCCTTGGGCTCCCTCTCGCGTGGGTCTTAGAAGCCAGGGCAAAATTAGCAGGCTTGGTGAGCATCCACACTCCAGATGGGAATTCAGCCAGAAGGGGAAAGAAAGAACGACATGGGGGAATCAGTCTTTCCAGAAACTGATCTGTTTTATTTATTTTCATGTTTGCTTATATACTTTTTGTTATACATAGGGATGAATACAGAGTCACGTGGGGTCAGCAGACGTGACCCTTGTCAAAATCAGGTGCTTCATATAGAAGTATATAAAGGTCTTAGGGGCTTTACGTCATCTTCTGGCCATGAGGCCTGCTGACATTTTGTGGCCCTTTCTGATAATGGTCAGTCAACCAGAAAACTTATTTTTTCCAGGGGTGATTTTTTCTTAAACTAGGCACCATCCTCCGAAGGTACCAGATAAAGTTGCATTCCTATAGGGTGAGAGTGCAGGGGATTATAATCAAGAAAGGAATTTACTTAGCCTAAGCTTTAACATGATTAATATCAAAGGTTAATAATTATTTCTCTTATATGCTAGTTATATTCCTTAATGTGTATAAGGGCAAGGAATATGGAGACTTAGCAGCAAATATTGGCCCAATAAATGAAAAACCTTCACCAGTATAATTTCTAACCAACCCACTATACTAATCATTTCTAACTTCTCAAAAGAATCTGTATTTAGAAAGTTTAAAGCATCTCATGCCTATCACAGCTGGGAGGCTGTAAACAATCACATGTGGCCGGATGAACCAGCACAGGCAGGCTAGAGAACCTTCAGAGGAGTTTGTAAGTTGAAACACTCTTGACAGTTCAGTTCAGTTCAGTCACTCAGTCGTGTCTGACTCTTTGAGACCCCATGAACTGCAGCACGCCAGGCCTCCCTGTCCATCACCAACTCCCGGAGTTCACTCAGACTCACATCCATCCAGTCAGTGATGCCATCCAGCCAACTCATCCTCTGTCGTTCCCTTCTCATCCTGCCCCCAATCCCTCCCAGCATCAAAGTCTTCTCCAATGAGTCAACTCTTCGCATGAGGTAGCCAAAGTACTGGAGTTTCAGCTTTAGCATCATTCCTTCCAAAGAAATCCCCAGGTTGATCTCCTTCAGAATGGACTGGTTGGATTTCCTTGCAGTCCAAGGGACTCTCAAGAGTCTTCCCCAACACCACACTTCAAAAGCATCAATTCTTTGGCTCTCAGCCTTCTTCACAGTCCAACTCTCACATCCATACATGACCACAGGAAAAACCATAGCCTTGACTAGACGGACCTTAGTCGGCAGAGTAATGTCTGCTTTTGAATATGCTATCTAGGTTGGTCATAACTTTCCTTCCAAGGAGTAAGCGTCTTTTAATTTCAAGGCCGCAATCACCATCTGCAGTGATTTTGGAGCCCAAAAAAATAAAGTTTGACATTGTTTCCACTGTTTCCCCATCTATTTCCCATGAATTGATGGGACCGGATGCCATGATCTTCGTTTTCTGAATGTTGAGCTTTAAGCCAACTTTTTCACTCTCCTCTTACACTTTCATCAAGAAGCTTTTTAGTTCCTCTTCACTTTCTGCCAGAAGGCTGGTGTCATCTGCATATCTGAGGTTATTGATATTTCTCCCAGCAATCTTGATTCCTGCTTGTGTTTCTTCCAGTCCAGCATTTCTCATGATGTACTCTGCATAGAAGTTAAATAAGCAGGGTGACAATATACAGCCTTGACACACTCCTTTTCCTATTTGGAACCAGTCTGTTGTTCCATGTCTAGTTCTAACTGTTGCTTCCTGACTTGCATACAGATTTCTCAAGAGGCAGGTTAAGTGGTCTGGTATTCCCATGTCTCTCAGAATTTTCCACAGTTTATTGTGATCCACACAGTCAAAGGCTTTGGCATAGTCAAGAAAGCAGAAATAGATGTGTTTCTGGAACTCTCTTGCTTTTTCCATGATCCAGCAGATGTTGGCAATTTGATCTCTGGTTCCTCTGCCTTTTCTAAAACTAGCTTGAACATCAGGAAGTTCACGGTTCACATATTGCTGAAGCCTGGCTTGGAGGGTTTTGAGCATTACTTTATTAGCATGTGAGATGAGTGCAATTGTGCAGTAGTTTGAGCATTCTTTGGCATTGCCTTTCTTTGGAAGTGGAATGAAAACTGACCTTCTCCAGTCCTGTGGCCACTGCTGAGTTTCCAAATTTGCTGGCATATTGAGTGCAGCCCTTTCACAGCACTATCTTTCAGGATTTGAAATAGCTCAACTGGCATTCCATCACCTCCACTAGCTTTGTTCATAGTGATGCTTTCTAAGGCCCACTTGACTTCACATTCCAGGATGTCTGGCTCTAGATGAGTGATCACACCATCGTGATTATCCGGGTCGTGAAGATCCTTTTTGTACAGTTCTTCCGTGTATTCTTGCCACCTCTTCTTAATATCTTCTGCTTCTGTTAAGTCCATACCATTTCTGTCCTTTATCGAGCCCATCTTTGCATGAAATGTTCCCTTAGTATCTCTAATTTTCTTGATGAGGTCTCTAGTCTTTCCCATTCTGTTGTTTTCCTCTATTTCTTTGCATTGATCGCTGAAGAAGGCTTTCTTATCTCTTCTTACTATTCTTTGGAACTCTGCATTCAGATGCTTATATCTTTCCTTTTCTCCTTGGCTTTTCACTTTTCTTCTTTTCACAGCTATTTGTAAGGCTTCCCCAGACAGCCCTTTTGCTTTTTTGCATTTCTTTTCCATGGGGATGGTCTTGATCCCTGTCCCCTGTACAATGTCACGAACCTCATTCCATAGTTCATCAGGCACTCTATCTATCAGATCTAGGCCCTTAAATCTATTTCTCACTTCCACTGTATAATCATAAGGGATTTGATTGAGGTCATACCTGAATGGTAGCGGTTTTCCCTGTTAACACTCTTGTCACGCCCAGGAATTTTTATTGACTTGGAGCTGTAAGTTAACTCCTTCTCTGAAAGTGGTGGTGGGGGACAGCCCCCTGTAAAGTCAGAGGTGTAGGTGAGAGCATAAAGCATTAAAGTAGGCAAACTCTGGTTTTGGGGGTAGATGCTCAGGAACAGGGGGTCTCCTGGGGCTCGGTCCCGCCTTTGTGTAACACCGAGCCTCCTTCCTCATGACCTTTGCTATGGGTGGAGTTCCTCACGCTGGCTCCCAGCACTATATAGTCAGCAAAAAAAAAGACCAGAAGCTGACTGTGGCTAAGATCATGAACTCCTTATTGCAAAATTCAGACTTAAATTGAAAAAAGTAGGGAAAAGTACTAGGCCATTCAGGTATGACTGAAGTCAAATCCTTTATACAGTGGAAATGACAAATAGATTCAAGGGATTAGATATGAAAGACAGAGTGCTCAAAGAACTATGGACAGAGGTTCATGACATTGTACAGGAGGCAGGGATCAAAACTATTCCCAAGAAGAAGAAATGCAAAAAGGCAAAACAGTTGTCTGAGGAGGCCTTACAAATAGCTGAGAAAAGAAAAAAAGCGAAAGGCAAAGGAGAGATAAAGCCATCTGAATGCAGAGTTCCAAAGAACAGCAAGGAAAGACAAAGCTTTCTTTAGTAAACAATGGAAAGAAATGGAGGAAAACAATAGAATGGAAAAGACTAGAGATCTCTTCAAGAAAAATAGAGATACCAAGGGAACATTTCATGTAAAAATAGGCAGAGTTAAGGGCAGAAATGGTACGGGTCTAATGGAAACAGAAGGTATTAAGAAGAGGTGGCAAGAATACACAGAATAACTGTACAAAAAAGATCTTAATGACCCAGATAACCCTGATGGCATGATCACCACCTAGGGCCAGACATCCTGGAAGGAAAAGTCAAGTGGGCATGTGGGATCTTGTTCCCCAAGCAAGGACCAAACTCAGGCTCTCTGCACTGGGAACAGAGCCTTAGCCACTGGACCACTTCCTTACATCTTTGGGGAGCCCCTGGTGGCTCAGACAGTAAAGAGTCTGCCCTCAGGGCGGGAGACCCAGGTTTGATCCCTGTGTTGGGAAGATCCCCCGGAGAAGGAAATGGAAACCCACTCCAGTATTCTTGCCTGGAGAATCTCATGGATAGAGGAACCTAGCAGGCTACAGTCTATGGGGTTGCAAAGAGTGGGACACGACTGAGCAACTTCACTTTATATCTTTGGAACAGTACTATCTGACAGGCTATAATGTCAGCCTATAGTCCTCAATGGACAATAAAGAATCCACCTGCAATGTGGGAGACCCAGGTTCGATCCCTTGGTCGGGAAGATCCCCTGGAGAAGGGAACGGTGACCCATTCCAGTATTCTTGCCTGAAAAATTCCAAGGACAAAGAAGACTGGCGGGCTGCAGTTCATGGGATCACAAAGAGTCAGACGTGCCTGAGCGACTAACACAGACACACGCACTCAGCTTTCAGGTTGTGCATCTTTTTTTTTTTTCAGTTGATGTGATGAAACATAGTACAGAAATGCTTCTCAGAAAGCAAGTCCAGAGAATACCTTCTCTAGATTTCCCTTATCCCTGTGCCAAGTTTTTACTAACAACTGGCCCAGCTTCAAAAGCTCAAGTGGTATCTAACCCATTAGAACACATGACCAAAACCTGCCTACAAATCTTCACTACTTTGGCCAGCCCCATCAACACCTAGAATGCAGCTCATTCCTGAAGCTCTTTGAAGAGGAGAGCACTTTGCTGAGACTAGACAGGAACTGAGGCAGAGGAGAAAAGGGCAGAGCAGAGCCATGAAGATTATCTTGGATCTCCTTCTGCTTCTGCTCATCATTGTTTATTCCTGCTTGGAATCACTGCTGAAGGTCTTCATTCCGAGGAGGAGAAAATCTGTGGCTGGGGAGATTGTTCTCATTACAGGAGCCGGGCATGGAATAGGCAGGCAGACCGCCTATGAATTTGCACAACGGAAGAGCAGACTGGTTCTGTGGGATATTAATAAGGTACTGGATTCATTTGCCCATCTTTTAAAGTTACCTGCCAGGGAGGGCCCATATAAGTGAGACGGGTGTTTTTTAAAATGATTTGACTTAGCATTTGCTTATCTTGGTATTTTTCTTGTTCAAAGTGGGTTAACTACATTTTTTAGAACCTTACTCTACACATGCATCAGGATGATTTGATGGAAACTTCACTGAGACCTTAGCAGTGATTTTTGTGTCCTGATATGCTGGTTTGATAACGGATTCAGGAGCCACGCTACTTCCAAACTGTTTAAATTGAACTGTCACTTAATTTCTCCCAGACTCATTTCCCTATCTCTGAAATGGGGATAACAGTCCACAGGATGCGTTAAGAACAGAGGTTAACACACTACAGCCAGTGGGCCAGACTTGCTCCCAGAGCAGCCTGTTGAGCTAGGGATGTATTTTTTAAAGGGCTGTCCAGGCAAAAATCAAATGAAAAACAAAGAACATGTAACAGAACCTCTTGGTGCCCAACTCTCACATGCACAGAACCCTATTATGTTTACCATCTGGCTCTTAACAGATAGAAAGACTAAACAAATTACTATTTAAGTGCTTAAAACAATGCCTGGCTATAGGAAATGTTAGTCATATTTAATACCCTTCCATGAAGAGTGTCAGACTTTTTCTTGGGCCTTTGTTTGTTTTTGTTTTTTTTTGGTACTGATATTTGTAAACATTAAATTAACTACTCACAACTGAAATCTTGTGTCATTTTCCCTGAACTTTTGCTTTGTTCTTATTTTTAAAATTTTTTCGCTGCGCCACATGGCATGCAGAATTCTAGTTCCCCCACCAGGAACTGAACCCATGCGTCTTGCATTTGAAGTACTGACTCTTAACTACTGGGCCACCAGAGTCCAGGGTCTCCTAAACTTTTGAATTCTGACTTGGCCATGAAAATATTCACAGAAAAAAATGCTTGCAGAATTTTAGGATAGGAAAAAAATTATCCAGTTGTTTTTTTTTTTGAGAGTTAGTGTTTCTAAAAATCACAGTGAGACTTTAGTTGCCAAATGTTAATGTTCTTTGCCAACATGTCTAACTGGCACCTATTTTCTTAAGACCTTCAGAAATGTCTTTTGAATTTAGAAAACTTGTTCTCTGGTTCTTTCTATTTAATAAATAATATTACATTACACACAAAAAATTGATATATTTTTATATAACAGATATGAGCACTTAAGATAAGCTGATTCACATAAAAGCTATTTGGCATCAGTTTGGTCCTTGAAGAGTTTCAACACACTTTCAAGAAAAGGACAAGAATTTACAAATTGAGAAAATAACTGCCTGCTTTTCTCAGGTGTTTGTCAAAAAAATAAATAAATAAGTATAAATTCATGAGAAAGGCTTGATGAAATTTGAACTCTGGATCCCTCCAGATGTATATTTTTGGAGAAAGACCTGACATTTATTAAGTATTTTTTAAATCCCAATGATAAGAAGTAAAAATGACTTATTTAAGATTCTGCTTGAAGGATGGGTCACCTGGCCTCACAGGGTCTCTTTGAGCCCTTGCATTTTTATGGTTGAACATTTAAGGTATTACATGATTCACTCTAAGGCTGTAAGTGTAACTCAGATCTCCTTTAACTATCAACTGTCTTTCTGTTATGTTGGCTTCTTTTTCCTTACACACCAAGTCATATTAACAGTTTATTCACATTAAATCTGAACTGTGACAAGTGGAGTACACACCACATGCTGGAGTTGAAGCGAGCATTTTGCTTATGAAGACAAGACATTACATCTTGCAGTTTTCTAGCTCAGCATCTGATGAAAACTTAGATTACTAATAGCTCTCAACTGACCTTGACTCTAGAGATAAGAGTGTCATCTTGCAATCTGCAATGAACAAGCTCCCAGCTAAAACCCAAATAGTGAAAGTCTCCTGACCTCCTTCTTTATACCTCTGAAACTCCTCAGAAATCTGTGAGGGACAATGACCTTGGATGAAGGATATATACTTTTTCCTTCCATACAAACCACTCAACTCTGCCTGTTATTATTGTTTTGTATTATTCGTCATCCCTACTGGAAAAGGAAAACCACCCAACACTGACTCGGAGACAGCCCCAAATAACAACCACACCACTAACATCCCAACATGCCAAAAGGGCTTTCAAGACATCTTGACTCTTCATCACAGAGAAGAGCTAACAAATTCTGAAAGGAAACAGTATAATTTTAAATACTTTATAATCTTTATGAATTTCAACAGATGTCAGAACTTGAAAAGAATGCTAATTTTCCAGAAATGCAAGTTAAGAAGCATCAGGGTGACTTTATTTTAGGAAAGAGGTCTTTGAATTTAGGCTGAAAATGAGTTCCTCTGTCTCTATGTCCTGGAGTTACGTGCAAAGCAGTTACATAGACGAGAATCCATCCATGGCCTTTGCCCATTTTCACTCCAGGACACCTGAAGAATATAATATTCCCGCCCTGGAAGTAGTAGCATAGTCTCTCCATGAAAGGTTTTCTCAAATAAGGATCCTTCTTCCTTCTTCCTTTCTAGAGGTTTAAAGCAGAATTGTCGAGAAAAGTCTAATGGGCAGAGGTATCTAGTTTAAAATTACCACTAGTTTAGAATTTATGCTTTACTGTCTATTACATAATTGGTGCTCAACAAATATATGGTAAATATACTGTTGATTTTTTTTTCTTCTCCATACTCAAACATCTCTCTTCATGACACCACAAAGAGCAGTATCTTTCAAGCATGTTCTTTAAGCTATGAAAATATAGCAAAACAAGGTGGAAACACAGGAGACTAATATGAGCCTTCCTTGGCAGAAAAGCCAGGTTGTGACCTCTGCAAATTAGTCAAGCAGTGTCTCTCATGAAATTTGCTCACAAACAAGGAGGAAATTCTGTTTCAATTTGTTTTTCTTTCTTTCTTTTTTTTTTTTGGCTGCACGGGCTTTTGTTGCAGCAAGCTTTCTCTAGTTTTGTTGGGGTTTCTCTAGTTTTGTTGGGGTTTCTCTACTTGTGACACACGGGCTTCGTTGCGCCACAGCATGTGGGATCTTAGTTCCCCGACCAGGGATTGAGCCTGCGTCCCCTGCATTGGAAGGCAGATTCTTAACCATAGGACCACCAGGGAAGTCCTCTGAATTTTAACCTTTGAAAAAATTGAATCTCAGCTATTTTCTACCTCCCTCTTGTCTACTCACCTTTCAGAATTTGTTTTTTCCCAATTACAGCATGGTGTTGAGGAAACTGCTGCAGAATGCAGAAAACTAGGGGCCACTACACACGTGTTTGTGGTAGACTGCAGTAACAGGGAAGAGATTTACAGCTCCGTAGACCAGGTGAGACTTCAGCGTACACATTTCTCCCCGTGGTTTTATGTCCCTTTACATGGAATATGAAAAGGTTCTTTATGACAGCCTAATTTAAACTTGATTTTTTTTTTTAGCCTCTGCCAACTGAGGTAGCTGTGTTTACAAGGAAGGACATACACTTTTTTCTTCCATATGATCCACTCAACTCTGCCTATTATTGTTGTTTTGTATTATTAGTCAATTTCATTCTGATCAGAAATTCAAGCAATAGTACAGAGTGAAAGAACAAAGATTTATCACCAGGAGAAAGTATCATGTTCTAGTCTTCCTTTTAGTCCTATCATCTTTACAGAAGTTCCTTTATTATTTCCTTTAATTATTTCCTCTTTGGGATTTTATGTTGGTGCCAAACTAATCTTCTATAGAAAATGTATATTAATTATAATAACAATGTTTAAGAGTAAATATCAAATACAATGGACCAAGCATGTTGATAGATATTTTCACCCTCTAATCCCTACAATAACTCTATAAACCTCATTTGACTGATGAGCAAATTGAGATTCAAAGAGGTGAAATCAGACAAAGGTCATGTAGCTAGTAGGTGGAGAAGCCAAGATTACCCAATTAGCACTTTAAAAATATTTGGTAAGAACTGATATGTCAAACCAAGGTCATGTCGCGAGTACACATGACCTAGGTGGTGAAACTACGATTACTCAATTAGCAGTTTTTAAATGTTTGATTAGAACTGATATATCAGTTAATCAACAGAACACTAATTTCACTTTATTGGTAAGTTACAAAAAAAACACTATGATGTACTGGGTACTGAAATTTAGCTGTTAAAAAACCAGGTTATCCCAGTTTTATGACAGTGTTACCTTTGTAACCACACTTTGGGCTAATGCTCTTTTCCCCTCAAACTCTGAGCAATCTCATCAAATAGAATAATGAATCTGATCCCTGGATGATATTAGTCCCAAAACTTTGAGTTTCTATAATACATCCAATGAACTTTCTATTTCTATTCTATAATGCACCCAATGACTGTTCATTCTATTTCAAAAGGTAAAGAAAGAAGTTGGTGATGTAACCATCGTGGTGAATAATGCTGGGGCAATATATCCAGCTGACCTTCTTAGTACAAAGGATGAGGAGATCACCAAAACTTTTGAGGTCAACATCTTAGGACATTTTTGGGTGAGTGTGAGTCAGAAACATCCCTAGGTTGTGCGTGTCTGACAACTTCTCTTAAGGTACATGAAATTCATAATTGGGTTCACACCCTTCTGGATGGACAACTGCATCTCTTTGCCTTAAAACAACCATCATAAAATATTGGTGTCTCTGACAGAAGGATTCGTGGCATGCTGCAGTCCATGGGGTTGCAAAGAGTCAGACACAACTTGGCAATTGAATAACAACCGACAGAAGGGCACAGGGTTCAAGGAAACACAACTCACCAGAATGTGGGCTAGTTAGTCTGTCTCATCCACCAGTACCTACACAAAGCCTGGCACGTACTAGGCACTCAAAAAGAATATTGGGTAGGCCAAAATGTTCATACTGGTTTTGCCAGCTGATGACAAATCCGAATGAACTTTTTGGCCAACCAGATATTTGTGGCGCTTTTCTAAGGATAGGCCTTCCCTGGTAGCTTAAACAGTGAAGCATCTGCCTGCAATGCAGGAGACCCAGGTTTGACCCCTGGGTTGGGAAGATCCCCCGGAGAAGGAAACGGCAGCCCACTCCAGTATTCTAGTCTGGAGAATCCCATGGACAGAAGAGCCTAGTGAGCTGCAGTCCATGGGATCGCAAAGAGCTGGACATGACTGAGCAACTAACACTTGTTTGTTTTGTTTTCTAAGGATTGTCAGTGTATATCTTTTTGGTGCTTTACAGAAAATACATATTGTGTACATTCCCTTGCAACCTTATGTCATGGAATTGTAGAATAGAAAGGATAAAGAGCTCCCTACTTGGGTTATATAGGAGTTGGAGACTATTTTAAATGGGAATCTGGACAAGGGCTACATCAGGTTGGAGCTTAGAGATATGGCTCTACAGACCTCTTAAAATTGGTTTGTTTTGTGAGAGACGGAAATGTGCCTTTGTAGAGAACTTTTATATGAATTAATCTTCCAGTGCCTCATTGTTATTGTGGAACCTAGGACAGAGCTGGATTCCAGGAGAGAGAAGAAAAAAAGAGCTATGTTTCCTCATTTTCCCAAATCCTTTACATATGCTAATGAGAATGAATTATTGTTTCCACTGAACTACAAAGAGACTCCATGCATTCACTCTCTATCAGTACAGTTCAGTTCAGTCGCTCAGTCGTGTCCGACTCTTTGTGACCCCATGAATCGCAGCACGCCAGCCCTCCCTGTCAGTCACCAACTCCTGGAGTTCACTCAAACTCACGTCCATCGAGTCGGTGATGCCATCCAGCCATCTCAGCCTCTGTCATTCCCTTCTCCTCCTGCCCCCAATCCCTCCCAGCATCAGCCTTTTCCAATGAGTCAACTCTTCACATGAAGTGCAAGAATAAATGTTTGCTTTCCTCTTACAGTTTCTTGGGTCAGGAATTTGGGTGTGCTGTGGTTTGGCAGTTCTGGCTCTATGAATTTGCATAGGGTCCACAGGGTGGACTTATAAAATTCTCATAAAATATTATTGATATTTCTCACAAAACAGAAAGCTTTTGGGAGGAAAAGAAAGGCGTTTGTTTCCTATGGCATCAATATATGATGCACAATATTACAAACAGGAGATACTAAACCTAATTATGTTGCCTAATGACCATCAGTTTAGGACTCAACTTTTTCTACCGAAACTGATATAGCTACACAGGGTTTTAACTCTTCTTGTTAGAAAGCTAAAGTCCCAAACCAAAGAAATCACAAGATATAAGATTACCATCTGGAATTTTTTCAGTTCTGAAAACTCTTGAGTTTTTCCTTAATAACATTGTTGGATCCATAAAAGAGATTTTATGGATTCCCTCTGAAGGGAAAGTGAAGTGAAGTCACTCAGTCGTGTCCGACTCTTTGTGACCCTATGGACTGTAGCCCACCAAGCTCCTCAGTCCATGGGGTTCTCCAGGCAAGAGTACTGGAGTGGGTTGCCATTTCCTTCTCCAGGGAATCTTCCCGACCCAGGGATCAAACCCAGGTCTCCCACATTGCAGGCAAACACTTTAACCTCTGAGCCACCAGGGAAAGGGATATTAAGATGAGTTTTTGGCATGTGGTACACGGTACACAGCACTCAATGTCAGCTTAAACCAATCATTCCAATCATTTTTCATTTCTGTCACTGATAGAGAAGTAATCATGGAATCTTGGCACACATTTTATTTCATTGTAAAAGTTGTCTCAAAGACATTTTGTCTTAAAAAATAAAACCACCACGGTAACAACAACCCTACATGCAAGGCAGCAAAAGAGACACAGATGCAAAGAACAGATGAAAGAGCTGTGGATTCAATCCTTGGGCTGGGAAGATCCCCTGCAGAAGGGCTTGGCAACCTCTTACAAGTTTAAAAACATGTAATACTTCTTACATATATGAAGTGGGAGAAGGTGAGGGTGGGATGATTTGAGAGAATAGCACTGAAATGTGTATATTACCATATGGAAAACAGATGACCAGTGTAAGTTCGATTCATGAATCAGGGCCACTCAAAACTGGCGCTGTGGGACAACCCAGAGGGATAGGATAGGGAGGGAGGTGGGAGGGAGGCTCAGGATGAGGGACACGTGCACCTGTGGCTGATTCATGTCGATGTATGGCAAAAAAACCTTCAGTTTTGTAAGGTAGTTATCCTCCAATTAAAATTACTTAATTAAAAAAATAAACCTACCTGGTTGGGAAATCTAACACTTGTGTCATTGTTACTTTTCTCTCTGCAATGATTCTGAAGATCACAAAAGCACTTCTTCCATCAATGATAAGGAGAAACCATGGCCACATTGTCACGGTGGCTTCAGTGTGCGGCCACGGAGTGATTCCTTATCTTATTCCATATTGGTAAGTATTACTTTCTAGCAGTGTTATTTATTTTTACACTTGTAAGTATTTACATGCATCCATGCTAAGTCGCTTCAGTCCTGTCCAACTCTTTGAGACCCCAGGGACTGTAGCCCACCAGACTCCTCTATCCATGGTATTCCCCAGGCAAGAATATTGAAGTGGGTTGCTATGCCCTTCTCCAGGGGATCTTCCCAACCCAAGGACTGAACCCATAGCTCTTTCATCTCCTGCATTGAAAAGCAGGTTCTTTACCACTAATGCTACCAGAGAAGCCCCTTTAAGGGTTTATTAGGCCTCAGATTCCAATCTTCCTAACAGGTAATTTATTTCATTTTTAAATTCTTTTCAGAGAGCTAGAATTATGTTTTATTCATTTTTGAATCTTCTTACAACAAAAAATCAAATGTCTTGCAAAAAATAAAAACTAAAGAAATCTCATACAGTTAATTTGGATTTATAGAATATATATAGTAATTTGGAGTAAACTCCTAAAAATGACTTCTCCTAAAATAAGGAAACTCATCATCATTTAAAATATTTCTAAATTTCTGAAAACTCCTCTGCACAGCAATGAAAGAAAAGAGTGTAACCAAGGATGTTTCCATTGTATCCTGGAATGAGTAGATGTTCATAAAAGAAATGAGGAACTCACAGGCTAAGAAGCAAAACATACAGATAAGTCCAAATGAACATAAGTCTGTGCAATGGTCCTTGTGCCCAAGAAAAGCTAAACAGAGTGGCCACCGGATCAAAACATTTTCCAGTGTGCTTGTGTCATGAGAGACTGTGTGTGTGTGTGTAAGAGACAGAGAGAGGCAGAAAAAGAGAGAGAAAGATTGAGAGAAAGCCTCTACCATCTTAAAAGATGCAGATAGCATACTCCATGCTCTATCAAGGACATGGGCTTCCCTGGTGGCTCAATGGTAAAGATCTACCTGCCAAGGTAGGAGACGAGGGTTTGATCCTAGGTTGGGAAGATCCCCTGGAGAAGAAAATGGCAACCCACTCCAGTATTCTAGTCTGGAAAATCCCATGGACACAGGGGCCTGGCAGACTACATACAGTCCATGGGGTCACAAAAGACACAGCTTAGCGACTAAACAGCAACAAAACAACAGACAACTAGGATATAAAAAGAAGAAGGTAAGAAGGCCTTCAGTTCAGTTCAGTTCAGTTCAGTCGCTCAGTCGTTTCCAACTCTTTGCGACCCCATGAATCGCAGCACGCCAGGCCTCCCTGTTCATCACCATCTCCCGGAGTTCACCCAAACTCATGTCCATCGAGTCAGTGATGCAATCCAGCCATCTCATCCTCTGTTGCCCCCTTCTTCTCCTGCCCCCAATCCCTCCCAGCATCAGAGTCTTTTCCAATGGGTCAACTCTTTGCTTGAGGTGGCCAAAGTATTGGAGTTTCAGCTTTAGCATCAGTCCTTCCAATGAACACCCAGGACTGATGTCCTTTAGGATAGACTGGTTGGATCTCCTTGCAGTCCAAGGGACTCTCAAGAGTCTTCTCCAACACCACACTCCAAAAGCATCAATTCTTCGGCACTCAGCTTTCTTCACAGTCCAACTCTCACATCCATACATGACCACAGGAAACATAGTCTTGACTAGATGCACCTTAGTCGGCAAAGTAATGTCTCTGCTTTTGAATATGCTATCTAGGTTGGTCATAACTTTCCTTCCAACGAGTAAGCGTCTTTTAATTTCATGGCTGCAACCACCATTTGCAGTGATTTTGGAGCCCCTCAAAATAAAGTCTGACACTGTTTCCATTGTTTCCCCATCTATTTCCCATGAAGTGATGGGACCAGATGCCATGATCTTCGTTTTCTGAATGTTGAGCTTTAAGCCAACTTTTTCACTCTCCTCTTTCACTTTCATCAGGATTCACTATTTGCAAAGAATCTTTTCTTTGTACCTCCTTCAATGGCATCTCATTTTCTTATTCCAGCCTTATATCAACCTCATAGAAAAATTTAACTTGCTAACATGTTTATCAGTGGCTGGGGATGAATAGGTAGATAGCTGGTTTATTGTTTACCCGCACATCCATGTTCAAGGTTGAATTTAGTCACGAATCAAATTATTTCTGACACTGAAAGTAGTCACAGCTGTAGTTAAGTTTCACTGTAGGTTAAGGTGTCCATGCACATTCAAATATTTGTTTCAAGCAGCCTCTACCATCGTAAAACACAAATCAGAATTTTACAGATTAAACATGCAATATTGTTTTAATGTTTAGAAATGTGGAAACCCAATGTACTAATAGTTTTCCTTTTTCCTATTCCTTTAAGAAAGCAGTCAACCTTTAACTTTATTGTTCTTATTGCAATCTGGGTCAAAAATACAATTAACATTACATAGCTCCTTATAGGTAATAAAGTTATTATGCATATTACTTTTAAGTAATAGAGTTATTATGCAATTTAATCCTCAAGACAGTCATGTATTTTATTACCAGCATTTTAAAGATCAGAAACTCAAAGGAAAAAGACAAGGTGATATGTTGAAGGTCGCACACACTAACACAGCAAGTCTTTTTACTCCAGATGTTCACAATGAAATTAAGAAGCCAAAGTGAACTCTACATTTCAGGAGAGAAATCCCTGAGGAAGTAGAGATGCATAGAGTCTCACAGAAGCTTGTTAATACAGATATTAGTTACGTAATTTTTCTAAACATGTTCTTCTTGATTCATATTTTTCAAAATAAAAATAGTAGTAAAAACTGATTAGAAAAAAGTTTAAAGATTGCATGGAAAACTACATGTAGGGTGGAAAAGTGATCAGTAATGAAGTTAAAGCTTTATTAGAATTTGTTCTATTGTTATTACTGCTACAGTCACAATTCAGTGAAACCAGATATGAAAATAGATGACCAAGTGGAAGATTTGGGGGTTTGGCTTTTATTAGTTCTCAAGCAAAATCAACATTTTCTTTTCACACAGAGTTGAAGAATGTATTTCACTTTCCCTTAGCTAACAAGGACAGATAATTCTCTTACAGTTCCAGCAAATTTGCTGCTGTTGGTTTCCACCGAGCCCTGACATCAGAACTTGAAGCCTTGGGAAAAACTGGTATCAAAACTTCATGTCTCTGCCCAGTTTTTGTGAATACTGGATTCACCAAAAACCCAAGTACAAGGTGAGGCCAAGATCAAGTTAGGATAGAAATATAGCATGAGAAATTAGGATGAAAATTACATGAGAAATTAGTAAGAAAATTACATGAGCGATTACTATGAAAACTACATGAGAAATTCATATAAAATTACATGAGAAATTCCTATGAAAATTACGTGAGAAATTCCTATGACAATTACATGAGTAATTCCTATGAAAATTACATAAGAAATTCCTATGAAAATTACATGAGAAATTTGTAGGTGGGTCAACTGAGAAAATAGGGGCAAAAAAACGGAAAAGGAAAAGCATTTTTTTCTTTTTTTTGTCATTTTTTTCTTATTAATGTTACTGTACTGCCTTTATGTCTTCACTTTGAAATTAGATGAACGAAGGGGAAATGCTTTAGGGACTAGCAGGAGAGATCAGCTGCCATTGAATCCAGGCAATGGGTATCTTTTCTTTCAACATTCAACATTATCACTTTTTACTTTTTTAAATTGGAGGATAATTGCTTTACAATGTTGTGCTGGTTTCTGCCATACAACAACCCAAATCAGTCAGCCCAAATATGTATATAGGCTTCCCCAGTGGCTCAGCAGTAAAGAATGCACCTGCAGTACAGGAGATGCAGGAGGCGTGGCTTCAGCCCCTGAGTTGGGAAGGTCCCCTGGAGGAGGAATTGGCATCCTGCTCCAGTATTCTTGCCTGGAAAATCTCACGGGCAATGAGCCATGGGGTCACGAAGAGTCAGACACCACTGAAGTAACTGAGTGCCCATGATATGTATACACACCCCCTCCTTCGTGAGCCTCTCTCCCTGCCATCGCACCCACACTCCCCGTTCCCCACCCCAGGTCATCACAAAATGCTGGGCAGGGCTCCCTGTGTTATATTGTAACTTCCCACTAGTCATCTGCTTTACACATGACAGAGTACATATTTTGATGCTACTTTCTCAATTCGTCCTACCCTTTCCTTCCTCGTGTCCACCTGTCCAGCAACGGGTGTTTATTCATGTCCACGTGAAAGAGTCAACACACATGCAGATGCTAAGAGGGAGTGAGAATGGGGATGGGCAGGATGGAGAGGTGCCTTCTCTTGGAACCACATCCCCAAAATGAATGATACCTAACATCCCCTTCTCCCCTTCGTGGTTCATCTTCCTCAAATGGAGTATGGAAAGGCACAGGAATCTGCCTCATTTCTACCATCTTCCTCGCAACACCGACCACAGTGCTGGCAAAAAGTCCTCCAGTATTGTCCAAACTTGCCTGATCCTAAGAATCATCATCTGTGCTTACATAAAAAGTAAATGTTCTTAGCCTCTCCCTTAGAAATTCCGACTCAGTAAACTGGAACGAGTTCTAAGAACAAGGCATTTTGTTTTGTTTTGCTTCGTTTACAACCATATCAAGTAAGTCTGGAGACAGGTTTGAAAAACATTGACATAGTCAATATAACCACAGGCATTTGGTCACGGTTACCACCCTGTCTTTCTTTACAATGCAAACATTTTTAGAACAGCAATACACTGAATCTCTAATCCCTTGAAAGTAATAGTGTTATTTGCTCAGTCATGTCTGACTCTTTGTGACCCCTTGGACTGTAGCCCACCACGCTCTTCTGTCCATGGAATTCTCCAGGTAAGAATGCTGGAGTGGGTAGCCATTTCCTTCTCCAGGGGATCATGACCCTTCTCCAGGTAAGAATGCTGGAGTGGGTAGCCATTTCCTTCTCCAGGTGATCATGACCCGGGGATTGAATTCATGTCTTCTGCATTGCAGGCGGATTCTTCACTGTCTGAGCCATTAGGAAAACCCTCAAAATGATCAAGGTGAATTTCTGCAAATATATACTTTGTCTCTGGTAAGGGAGGATCAGATCATAAGAGAGGAGAAATTGGCCCTGAAAAAAGAGGGAAAAAAGCAGAAAGGTGAGGATAAGGACCCTAAAATTAATACACCTGCTTCACAAATTTGCCTCAATTCCAGTATACATTCTGCTACAAGTTAACAAAATATACTAAGCTTGCTAATGTGAAGTCAGTTTATTACAAGAAGGGAATTAGTCCTAAATATAGTCATTCAAAAGAGTTAACAGGGCTTCCCAGGTGGCTTAGATGTTGAAGAACCCACCTGTCAACGGAGGAGACACAGGTTCATTCCCTGAGTCAGGAAGATCCCCTGGAGGAGAAAATGGCAACCCACTCCAGTATTCTTGCCTGGAGAATCTCATGGACAGAGGAGCCTGCTGGGCTAGAGTCCATAGGGTTACAAAGAGTTGAACACAACTGAAGTGCCTTAGCGTGCACACTCACAACAGAGTTAACACTCCCTTTTAAGCTCAGCCTCATTACAGTCGGACACGCCTGAGCATGCACACGCCACATGCCAGATTTGAAGCTACTGACACTGAACCCCTAAACCTGCTGTGTCATCTCTGGAGCTGTAGCCAGTCCCTGGCAGTTGAATCATTAACTGAGTTAGAACACAGACACTTAACAAGTATGCAGCACTGTATATTAGTAAATACCATGATACAACTGGGACTCTGGGCTCATTGTTCTTAAATAGGAAATTGGGCCCAATAAAAACCCTCTTGGTAAGCATTCAGGCTTAGTGTGTGCCCAGAGGACTGGGTCTTCTGGTGGAGAAGGCAAAATAGCTGAGAAGACTGAGGCTAATGCAACCTCGGGGACTTTCCTGGTGGTTGAGCGGTTATGACTCCAAGCTCCCAATGCAGGGAGCGGGGGTTCAGTCCCTGCTGGGGGAATGAAGACCCTGAATGCTGCATGGTCAAGCCAACAAACAAACAAAAATAATGTGACCTCAGGTGTGTGGGTTCCTAGGGTGACCCTAAGGGCTGACCCAGGCAATGCTGAAAATCTGGGACTGGTCCCACCCAGACTCCCTGATTCTGAATTTCCTTGGCAAAGGCTGACATGTCCATATGGCAGATTTGGCTTAGAGATGCCGTTGATAGAATCAGGTAGGAGAAATCAGGGAGGAAAGAGGCAGCACCCCATAATTTAGAAAAATATTGATTTGTATTATTCTTGGCTGGCTTGCCACTCAATGCCATGGAGACCTCGATCACACCATCATCTGCAATCAATCACACGAGATCTCAAGGAAGGAAGTTATAACTGTCACTACCTACTTAATTCTTCTGTACAACCTTTTTATTACTAAGCCACTCAGACATCTTAATTTTGGTGCAATACTTTCAATCCATTTACACTTTAATTTCCTGCTATCATCTTGTACTAATGGGCATTCTACACTGGGCTTGTGGTTATGAATACTTCTCAAGAACTCATGTGTACGGTCTTGAGTACAAGCAAGGTCACACCCCTCCAGTCGTAACATAACACACACACCTTGCTGCTGCTGCTAAGTCGCTTCAGTCGTGTCTGACTCTGTGCAACCCCATAGACAGCAGCCCACCAGGCTCCCCCATCCCTGGGATTTTCCAGGCAAGAACACTGGAGTGGGTTGCCATTTCCTTCAATGCATGAAAGTGAAGAGTGAAAGGGAAGTCGCTCAGTTGTGCTCGACTCTTCTCAATGCCATGGACTGCAGCCTACCAGGCTCCTGCATCCATGGGATTGAACTCTCATTAAACTGTAGTACAGGCAAGTCGGTACAGTACAAAACAGTCCAGCTTTGTGGGACACCTCCGCAAGAAAGCAAGTGTACTTAGTTCTAGATTTCTTTTCCTGTAGCTAATGAGCCCTGAAGAAAGACGTCGGATGTCTTCTTTCTGTCCTGTGGTCAGTTCTACCCATTAGGCTTCCTTGCCTCCTCTCCTGCCCTTCTATCTAATTCCTCTCCACCGCTTTGATGTTTTGACTGAGTGAGCCATGAAACACAGAGTGGGATGTGGAAGTAGAAGACTGTGATAACGAAACATCAACATGGCATGGGGGAGGGGAGGCAGGTGGCATTTGAGCAGTGAATTCTAGAAACTTTTAAATCCTAACTGATGAAAAGACCGTTTTCCTGCCTTCATTAATTAAAATAAATAAATAAATAAAAAGAATCCAACTTTATATTTTAAATCACAGAATATGGCCTGTGTTGGAGACAGAAGAAGTTGTAAGAAGCTTGATAGATGGAATACTTACCAATAAGAAAATGATTTTTGTTCCATCATATATCAATATCTCCTTAGCAATAGAGAGGTAAGTACAGCACAAAACACCGAAAATGCTAAAACACTGATAGAGCTATCATGATGAAGAGCCTTTCAGTTGTGAAAGTTGCCATGGAAACTCTCCATGCCAAGGGGAAACAGTTAAGTTGCCTCTGTTATTACCTTACCCAGTCTATCAAAAGAGGATGAATCATTTTCTGTACTATATCCACCGTCTCTGCCCAGTCTTTGCCAGAGACAAGGAAAGACAGTATAAAGAGAATGTAATATGGTGAACTAGCTAAAAATAAAGAAGCCTGCTGGGGTTTTGATTAAGACTGCATTGAATCTATAGACCAATCGGGGGAGAATGAACTAATATTATTAACATTATTGAGTCTTCAAACCGAAGAGTACACAGAACACAATATACCTCTTCTTTTTATTTTTTCATCTTTTTCAATATGTGTACATATTGAAATAACAGCATCATGTAGCTTTCAGTGTACTAGTCTTACACACTTTTTGTCAGATTTACCCCAAAATATTTCAAATCTTTGATGCTATTGCAAATGACATTTTAAAAGATCTCTATTTTCCATTATTTGTTACTTGCATGTGTTTGATTTTTGCATTTTGATCTGTATTTAGCAACCTTGCTGTACTCACTTTTAGTAGCTTTTTTGTAGATTCTAACAGATATTTTTACATAGATGATCATATTGTCTGTAAATCAAGACACACTTTGGCTTCTTCTTTTTTCCAATCTTTATGTTTTTTATTTCTTGCCTTATCACACTGGCTAGAACCTCCTGTTGCAATGTCAGAGAGGACTGATGAAAGCACACGTCCAAGTGTTGCCTCTGATCTTAGGAGGAAAGTAGTCACACTTTCACAATTCAGAATGATATCAGCTGCAGATTTTTTTCATTTGCTCTTTATCAAGTTGAAGAAGTTCCTTTCTATTATTATTTTGATGAGAGTCTTCATCAAGAGTAGATGTGAATTTTGTCAAAAGTTTTACTGAATATATTAAGAGGATTGTTGGTCTTTGCATTTTAGTTTGCTAACGAAATGAATTACACTGAGTCATTCTAAAGATTAAACTAACCCTGCTCTGTAATGTCTTTGACTTTTGGGTCAGCATAATACTTATCTCATAAACTGATTCGTAAAGTAGTCTCTCCTCTTCTCCTTTCAGGAATAGCTTGTGTGAAATGGTATTATTTCTTTCCTAAACAATTTATAGAATTCCCAGTGAAGTCATCTATGCCGGTTGCTTAACCTCTTAAACAAGAAGTTCCTCAAAGGCAGTTGCTGCTTTTAAAGTACCATATTATAGATATGCAGTAAAAACTCAAGAAGTGGAGCAATTGATTAAATGGATTCTGGTGCTGTTCCTCTGTGAACTCTTAGCATCAGGATTCATTGACATTTACAAAAAATAAGTCCAGACCTTCATATTTCGGTCTTTACTCACATAAGATTTTAAGCCAGATTTTATTAATATAAGAAGGTGAGAAGAATGGTATATATCAGTGCTTTCTTCATATTTGCGTGATATTTGAACTGTGAGTATTAAAAGACACACACACACACAAAGAGCAAGGTAGACATAAAGAAAGAAAGGAAGAACAGAAAAAAAATTAAGTGCAAACCAGACAACTCTCAGGTTATTTTAACTGACAACAAAAATGAACTCTGATGTCCAAGATTTTAAACTGAAAAACGTTCATCTTTTCTTTCATACAGATTTCTCCCTGAACGTGCCTTGGCAGCCATAAATCGCGTACAGGATATTCAATTTGAAGCAGTGATTGGCCACAAAATCAAAATGAAATGAATACATGAGCTCCAGGCTGAGATGTATGCACCTTAATGATGTGGAACTAAATTTAGAGTCAATGCTTCAAAGCTCTATTTCACAGTTTTCAATGCTGTTAATATTAAAAAACATTGGTTTGGCATTAGCAGTGGTCAAATGAACAAGACTAATCACCTGTCTTTCTATTTCTTAAGATTATGCATGCAGTTTTAATAGATCCACTTTTCATTCTGTGCCTCTCAAAAACTTGTATGCTTACGTAAACATACTTAAGAGGTCATTTCTCTTTAAGAGGTTTCCTTTCTTTTCTTTTCGTTTAAAGGTGGACAAAGCTACCTCCCTGAGAGTAAATACAAAAAGAACTTATTTACACAGGGACATTTTAAGACTGTTCTTGATGTAAATCTGTAGCCTGGCCACAGAATGTCAGCAAGTACGCAGTGTGAGCTAGCAATCAGAGACCAAGTTTAAGCAGATGGCTGTACTCCAAAAAAGAGACAGATTACACCTATGCAAGTCAACATTTGGAAGCTTTCTCTTGCTTCTCCCTTTTTCATCAGCCCGTAACAGTGCTTTCTTACCTTATTCTGTTCCTAATATAGATTTTATATCCACCAAGAGTGTGCCCTCCACACTTTCTGCCCTTTTCATAGTCACTGAAAATACTGTGACATTACAAAAGATAAGTCTCTCTTGAATCTCAGGGTATCTGAAATTTTAACCCCATGGTAACCTCTTTCTTTGTAGTTTATGTTTTCACATATTATTGGTTCAGTTCGGTTCAGTTCGGTTCAGTCGCTCAGTCGTGTCCGACTCTTTGTGACCCCATGAATTGCAGCACACCAGGCCTCCCTGTCCATCACCAACTCCTGGAGTTCACCCAGACTCACGTCCATCAAGTCAGTGATGCCATCCAGCCATCTCATCCCCTGTCGTCCCCTTCTCCTCCTGCCCCCAATCCCTCCCAGGATCCCAGTCTTTTCCAATGAGTCAACTTTTCGCATGAAGTGGCCAAAGTACTGGAGTTTCAGCTTTAGCATCATTCCTTCCAAAGAAATCCCAGGGTTGATCTCCTTCAGAATGGACTGGTTGGATCTCCTTGCAGTCCAAGGGACCCTCAAGAGTCTTCTCCCACACCACAGTTCAAAAGCATCAATTCTTTGGCGCTCAGCCTTCTTCACAGTCCAACTCTCACATCCATACATGACCACAGGAAAAACCATAGCCTTGGCTAGATGGATCTTAGTCGGCAAAGTAATGTCTCTGCTTTTGAATATGCTACCTAGGTTGGTCATAACTTTTCTTCCAAGGAGTAAGCGTCTTTTAATTTCATGGCTGCAGTCACCATCTGCAGTGATTTTGGAGCCCAAAAAAAATAAAGTCTGACACTGTTTCCACTGTTTCCCCATCTATTTCCCATGAAGTGATGGGACCGGATGCCATGATCTTCGTTTTCTGAATGTTGAGCTTTAAGCCAGCTTTTTCACTCTCCTCTTTCACTTTCATCAAGAGGCTTTTTAGCTCCTCTTCACTTTCTGCCATAAGGGTGGTGTCATCTGCATACCTGAGGTTATTGATCTTTCTCCTGGCAGTCTTGATTCCAGCTTGTGTTTCCTCCAGTCCAGCGTTTCTCATGATGTACTCTGCATAGAAGTTAAATAAGCAGGGTGACAATATACAGCCTTGACGTCCTCCTTTTCCTATTTGGAACCAGTCTGTTGTTCCATGTCCAGTTCTAACTGTTGCTTCCTGACCTGCATACAGATTTCTCAAGAGGCAGGTCAGGTGGTCTGGTATTCCCATCTCTTTCAGAATTTTCCACAGTTTATTGTCATCCACACAGTCAAAGGCTTTGGCATAGTCAAGAAAGCAGAAATAGATGTGTTTCTGGAACTCTCTTGCTTTTTCCATGATCCAGCAGATGTTGGCAATTTGATCTCTGGTTCCTCTGCCTTTTCTAAAACTAGCTTGAACATCAGGAAGTTCACGGTTCACATATTGTTGAAGCCTGGCTTGAAGAATTTTGAGCATTACCTTACTAGCATGTGAGATGAGTGCAATTGTGCGGTAGTCTGAGCATTCTTTGGCATTGCCTTTCTTTGGGATTGGAATGAAAACTGACCTTTTCCAGTCCTGTGGCCACTGCTGAGTTTTCCAAATTTGCTGGCATATTGAGTGCAGCACATATTATTGGTACCAGAGATGCTTGGACAGCTTTGAGCTTAAAAAAATGAAAGCTAATGCATGGATGCTAGGCCAGCTACTTAATACTGTACTGTGGATCTGAGAGATGGAAGGGAAAATAGAGTTGTTGTTTTTATATATATATATATATATATAAAATAGAAAAAAAATCTGACTCCAAGTACATCAAGGATAATCTAGTTTTCTCTGTTTTTCACTAATGCTATAAACTACTTTGGCTTAGACTATCCTCCTGTTTTATCCTGCTGCTGCTGCTGCTAAGTCGCTTCAGTCGTTTCTGACTCTGTGCAACCCCATATGGCAGCCCACCAGGCTCCCTCGTCCCTGGGATTCTCCAGGCAAGAATACTGGAGTGGGTTGCCATTTCCAATGCATGAAAGTGAAAAGTAAAAGTGAAGTCGCTCAGTCATGTCCGACTCTTAGCGACCCCATGGAATGCAGTCTACCAGGCTTCTCCATCCATGGGATTTTCCAGGCAAGAGTACTGGAGTGGGGTGCCATTGTCTTCTCTGCCTGCTTTATCCTAAGTGAAAGTAAATGATTAAATGCAAATCATTAATAAAAACAATATTTTAAAAACAAATGATAAATATGTTGCTATGCTTTTTAAAAATAACCTCTTGTAGTTATAAAATTAGGAGTTTTTATCTTTAAGCTCTGAGCCTTTAAGCATCTTTCAGGAAGCAAGGACCTGGGTATTATCAAGCAGACAGAGCTTACAGATGCAGAGAGGGATTAGGGATTCTCCCAACTCCAGTTTCTTTGACTGTTAGGAGGTTTACACACTGAAACTTACTGAGTCCTTTGTATGTGAGGCACTGCACAGAGTACTATCATTTTGAGACTTTTTTCCTTATTCACTTCAGTTCAATTCAGTCGCTCAGTTGTATCCGACTCTTTGCAACCCCACAGACTGCAGCACACCAGGCTTCCCTGTCCACCACCAACCCCTGGAGCTTGCTCAAACTCATGTCTTTTGAGTCAGTGATGCCATCTTACCATCTTATGCTTTGTTGTCCCCTTCTCCTCCTGCCTTCAATCTTTCCCAGCATCAGGGTCTTTTCCAATGAGTCAGTTCTTTGCATCAGGTGGCCAAAGTATTGCAGCTTCAGCTTCAGCATCAGTCCTTTAATATTTGTTCATGATTTTTGTTTCTATTGTTTGCCTTAAAATTAAGAACTTTATGAGTGGAAGCTTAAAATGTATTGTTATTATTTTAGTCATTATTTATTTATTTGACTGCACCACATGGCATGTGGGATCCTAGTTCCCTGATCAGAAACCAAACCCTGCATTGGAAGTGTGGAGTCCCAACCACTGAACCACTAGGGAAGTCTTCAAAAGGTATTATCTTAAAAGTATGATTACAAAACTTCAAAAGAGAAATATGTAAAGTAAAAATATATAAACCTCTCCTCCACAGTCCCATTCCCTAGAGATCAGGCTATTAATGTACATCTTCCCATCTTTTTCTCATGCACGTATAAGCACACATATGACAAATACCTTCTTTTACAGCATGTGTTACATTAATTGTTTCAAGATGTGTCCTATATCCTGTAACTTGTTTTGTTAGTTCACCAAAATATCCTGAAAGCCTTTTCTTTCAGCATATAAAATTTAACCTCATCCTTTTTCATGGGCATATAGTACTAAATGGTACTATATTTAACTGTTCCCTTATAATAGAACATTTAGGATGTTTCCAGATTTTCTCAATTTATTTCCTTTTTTATTTACTTAACAAACACTTATTGAGGATTAGCCTCAGTTTTGGACTCGGGGAAGCATCAGTGAATAAAGCAAACTCTTTTTCTTAATGTAGCTCTCATGCAGTAGATAGGACAAGCAACAGACTAAATGAGAGTCGGTGGAGGATGTACGTATACATATAGCTGATCACTTTGCTGTGCGGCAGAACCTAACACAACAATGTAAAGCAACCACTCAGCGCATATGTGCTCAGCCGTGTACAGCTCTTTGCAACCCCATGGACTGTAGCCCACCAGATTCCTCTGCTCATGGAATTTTCCAGGCAAGAATACTGGAGTGCTTGCCACTTTCTACTGCAGGGGATCTTCCCAACACAGGGAACCTGTGTCTCCTGCACTGGCAGGCAGATTCTTTCCCACTGCACCACCTGGGAAGCCCAAAAGCAACCGTACTCCAATTAAAAAGAATAAAATAGAAGAGTCAAGGAAGAAATCTGAGAACTAACATCTTGGGGTAGAAATATGTGGGAAGTGAAACCATGGCCCATTCAAATATCTAGGGAAAGGAAAGAGCAAATTCTGACAAAGACACAAACTTTTCTGAAGAACTCTATTAAGTCAATGAAGCCAGAGTGGGAGAACAAGTGGGCAGAATTGTAGGCAACGTGCCGAGAGAGATATCAGATTATTGGACATCACATAGGCCACTGTGATAAGCTGATTTTTCTGAGTGCAAGAGGAAGGAACTGAGGAATTTGAGCTAGGGACTGACCCAAATAAATTAAATCCCAATGTTAGGTGCAAAAAAAAAAAAAACCCCTTTCCTTTTTAATTCAACTTAATTTTTGGCTTTCAGCTTTTTTGAGTGAAACTCAGAGAAATACCTGAGAACACAAATATTGAGATCTTTTGCCTGTTTTCCCTACATAGTTTGGCTATTGATTCTTTCTTATATGTTCCTGCTGTGCTTTTAAATATTCTACTGTGACAATCTCCATCTCATAAATCTCCTCAAAGGGCCTCACTCCCACCGAAACCCCAGTTCTAAGGCTACCTCCTGGGTGTGCAGGTCCCTGGGCATACCCAGGCACACTTGAGGGTTCTTGTCTACATAAAGAAGTTGGTTAACAATGTATAACAGGGACTTCCCTGATGGCCCAGTGGTTAAGACTCCGCACTTACACTGCAGGGGGCACTGGTTCAATCTCTGGTCAGGGGATTAAGATCCCACATGCTGCTTGGCCCAAAAAAAAATATATATATATGTATATATATTATATAATATATATATTATAAAATTCACAAGTCCACTTAAGTATAGAGATTTATTGATGAAGATTTAGAATAAAAGGGCTTCCCTGATAACTCAGTTGGTAAAGAAACCGCCTGCAATGCAAGAGACCCACTTCAATTCCTGGGTTGGGAAGATTCCCTGGAGAAGGAAACAACTACCCACTCCAGTATTCTGGCCTGGAGAATTCCATGGATTGTATAGTCCATGGGGTCCCAAAAAGTTGGGCATAACTGAGCAACTTTCACTTTAGAATAGTAAAAGTTTTAATTATTGTCCATGCAATGCATGTAAAGATTCTTCCCAGTACTTTTTTCTTATTTGGTCCAAGAGTCATTTTTTTTTCTTTATTATCAAATGAGCCATGTGTGCATGCTCAGTTGCCTCCAACTCTGCAACCTTCTCCGTGGAATTTTCCAGGCAAGGATACTGGAATGGGTTGCCATTTCTTCCTCCAGGGGATTTTCCCTACTCAGGGATCGAAAGTGTGTCTCTTCCATCTCCTGCATTGGCAAGCAGATTCTTCACCGCTGTGCCACCTTGTGTGCCCCCATCAAATGAGCCGCTTCTTGTTAATTTCTTATCCTTCAACACAAGAAAGAGGTAGTAACGCTACAATTTCTCATAACACCATGGTGCTTGTAACATGTTTGTATTAAAGTAATATATATTTTCTTGCCTCTAAAATCTCTCCTACCATCTATATTTCATGCTAGTTACATTGTTACTCTTGATTTTGCATCATCCATTGTGCTACTTGTAAATACTAGCTTCCAATCACTCAAAGACTGTTATGGCACTTCTTAGATAATAACCACAAATTCAAGCCTGAACCAGAGTGTGCAGAAAATGTGAAATAATTTATTTTCTGGTCATGTTAAATGTATCATTTAAGATGTTATAGAATAACACCAAACAGCACATCTTGTAACTATGTCTTGCCTTGAACTCTCTAGGTAATAATTATTGAAAAAAATGAAATGTAATCTTTTTGAATAGTGACTGCACCTTGCCTCTCATACACCATCACCAGCAGGAAGGGAATTGTAGACATAACAAAATAAATAACCTCACACATGCAAAGGATGTCTGTTCCTCATCTGGGAGAGCTTAACACTAACCAGGGAGAACACGGCATCACTGCATTAATCAGAAGTGTCCATTGGGCAGCCTGGACGGAAGAGGAGTCTGAGGGAGAATGGATACATGTATATGCATGGCTGAGACCCTTTGCTGTCCACCTGAAACTATCACAACATCGTTAACAGGTCACAGAGTCAGACACGATTTAGCAACTGAGCAACAATACTCCAATATAAAATAAAAAGTTAAAACATTTTTTTTTAATTTTAAAATTTCAAAAAAGAAGAGTCCTTTGTGATGAAAAATCTTGAAAGCCCTCAAAAGTGATGTGTATCCACTCCCAAAGGACTGCTTGATCCATGGTATAGAACCTACAAAGGGGATGGAGTAACTGCCCTAAATACCAGTGGCAAGGAGCATAAGGACACCTGAAACCACCTGTGGAGCCCTTGAGTGTTTATATAACAGAAGTGGCAACATGATTTGCACATAGACAGTGAAAGTGGATGCCTGAGCCCACATATATGGCCTGAGCAGTGGACCTTAGACAGCGCAGACCCCTAAATTAGAGCTACGTCCAAAATATATGAGAGTCACCCCCATATCAGCATGTCAGCATCACCCCAACTGCCCAACTCCACACAATCTTGCAAAAGAAATACTTTGTCAGCCAGCAGCAGTAGTCTGATCACTAGACACCTCTCCTAGAACTGGAATCTGAAGATGAGCCCCAGGGTGATGCTGTACATTCAAGAGCACCTCAGGAGTGCTCAGGAGCTCAACCCCATGTGCAGAGATAGCACCCCAAATGGAGAAACAGGGCCAGCACCAAAAAAGACTTAGAACATTTCAAAGAAGGCACTTCAAAGAGGCACAGGAGTGGAGCAAGGTACCTGCATGCCCAGGTCTAAGAGTAATAGTGTCCAGGGACTTCCCTGGGGGTCCAGTGCAGGAGGCATGGGTTCGATTCCTGGTTGGGGAACTAAGATCCCACATGCTGTATGGCATGACCAAAAAATAAATACATTCTCCTCCAGGTTTATGCATAGCTTAAAGGGGTGCCAAAGTAGATGAATCACTGAAGAAAAATTTTTCACTTAGTCTCAGATCTAAATCTTATATTATGCTTATAAAAATGTTTATAAAGATGAGATAACATCTAACCTTGAAATTCCCACTTATACAAGGCATGATGCCCAAAAGACTCATCCAGGCAAGGCTCAGTTCCCTTGCATCACAACGGTCATGTGAGATCATATTGGAAATGCAAACTCTCGGGCCCCACCCCAGATCTGCATAATTCAGTTCAGTTCAGTCACTCAGTCGTGTCTGACTCTCTGTGATCCCATGAACCGCAGCACCCCAGGCCTCCCTGTCCATCACCAACTCCCAGAGTCCACCCAAACCCATGTCCATCGAGTCGGTGATGCCATCCATCTCATCCTCCATCGTCCCCTTCTCCTCCTGCCCTCAATCTTTCCCAGCATCAGGGTCTTTTCAAATGAGTCAGCTCTTCACATCAGGTGGCCAAAGGAGTATTGGAGTTTCAGCTTCAATATCACTCCTTCCAAGTCTTTATTTTTTTCTCAGTACTTTTATAAAGGACCCCTAGTGATGGATGGAGCTTCCTTCGTGGCTCAGACAGTAAAGAATCTGCCCACAATGCAGAAGACCTGCAATCCCTGGGTTGGGAAGATCTCCTGGAGAAGGGAATGGCAACCTACTCCAGTATTCTTGCCTGGACAATCCCATGGACAGAGGAACCTGTTGGGCTACAGTCCATGAGGTCACAAAAGAATCGGACACAACTGAGCAACTAACACTTTCATTTTTTCATTTTGGGTGATTGATATGTACATTAAAGCTTGGGAGACTTGCTTTTTAGGATATCAGCTTTGAATTTAGTGTGGCACCAAGTCAGAATTGGGCTATTCTAAATATATGATAATTACAACAATACCAATATTTACCGCTGGTCTTATTTCTTCACAAACTATGTGAGAAAGCACAGGGAGGGAATTCCAACCCCCACCCTAAGGGCCTGTTCATACTTCCTACTTTTTGCTTCCTCTTGTATCTAAAGTTATTAGGTAGCACATCATCTTCAATTTACTTATTCAGATATGCTAGGTGTTCTATTGAAAATCCCTTCTTCATTTGATTGGGTATGCTACAGCCAGTCAAATTTGTCTGTCAACTGCTTGCGACAAGGTTGAGATTGTAGGAAAATCAAGTGACACAAATTTGATGGGAGTTGTCTTAGTCTGTTTAGGCTACTATGACAAAAATACCATAAACTAGGTGGCTTATAAACAACAGAAATTTCTCTCTCATCGTTCTGGAGTCTGGGAAGTCAAAAATCAAGATGCTGGTGTCGACTAAAAAGATATGTACAACTTGAGAATTGCAAGTTAAGTTTTATTTGAGGCAAAATGAGGACTGCAGCCCGGGAGGCAGCATCTCAGATAGCGCTGAGAGACAGCTTCAAAGCAGCAGTGGGGAAAAGTCAATATATAAGGTTTTGTTGAAGAGGGAGTTCCATGAAGCACTCACTTTACAAAAGATTTTTTGTTAGTCATGAGAATCTGACATCACCATGAAGGGATTTAGTGTTTCTCTAGATATGAGATGCAAGGATTGAGATCATAAAATCTGTTCCTAAGAACATCCAGCTGTCTAAAGACCTGTCCCTCCAGATTCTCTGGCTCACAGAGTGCCTCACCCCACCCTGAACTCCCTCAGGAGTTGCTGCAGCAGCATGGGGCTCAATCTCCATATAGGCAGATGGCAAATGCCTTTGTTGTTCAGTCGTTGGCAATATTCTTGGTAAGTGCCAATTTGTAGTTGACACTGGCAAAGTAAATATTGATGAAGGCTTTTTTGCCTGTGTACACGGCAGAAGTGGTGAGAGATTCCTCTAGGATCTCTTTAATAAGGGCACCAAAACTAACACAACTATATTGTAAAGCAACTATACTCCAAAAAATAAATAATAATAATAAGGGCATTAATCCCATTCACAAGGCTTCTGTCTCCCTGAACTAGCCATCTCCCAAAGGCCCCATCTCCAAATACTTTTTACACTGGGGATTAGCTTTCAACATACACATTTTGGAGGAACACAAAGATTCCTTCTACAGCAGGAATCTTTTATAGGAACAGTAATCACTAGGACCTCTCTGGTGGTCCAGGGGCTAAGACTTCACATTCCCAATGCACAGGGTCTGAGTTCAATCCCTGGTCGGGGAACTAGATCCCACATGTCGCAACTAAGACTCAGCACAGTCAAATAAAAATATATTTTTTAAAAAGCCATAGTCACAGTCTGACTTACATAGGATGCAATCATTTCCCATTCAAATTAGCTTTACAAATTCAATGTGCAGGTAAAAAATAGTCATAAATTCACACCAGAAACTTATGAAAAGCAAAACATTTGCCTATTGCACTCTAATAATGAACCGTTATTTCAATAGAAACTTTGCTACTCTTAAATGTGAAGTTTTTAAAAATAATTTTAAAATATGAAGTTAATTTGTGTAAATTAAGATAACTATTTTAGCACAAAGCTCAATACCTAAATTGCCTATTCTAATATCTAGTTCAAAGAGCTAGAATTTTTTCTTTTGGTTGCTCAATATCTTTCCTTCTGATGGCTCTTTAGTCATTAGTTCATACTTTGTTGAATTATTTTGGTGCATTTAGCCCTCACTTTCTCCTCCATTATATTCACTTCATTCTCTTTTCAGCCTCCGTCTTCCAAGCTCCAACCCACACTCTGATCTGGCCTGAAAACATACCCAATTTTTCAATCATCAAAGTTACACTCTGAGTGGGAGGAAAAGAAGACCACTCAATACTGAATTCAATCGGGAATTATATAAATTAAATACTTTAAACAATATTATAGCTTTAGCCTACCTAGTTATCTAATAACATTGCTAATTTGAGTGCTTCTTTTCATCTTAGTGAATCCGACATACATAATATCCAACATACAAAATAAACACATGGAAACAATTTACAGACTATTCTCAAACCAAACAAGTTTTTTTTATGTAGTTTTCTTCTTGTAGTATCTACAAGAAAAGATTTTCATTTAGTGTGAACTTTCTTTAAAAATTTGATTTTCTTTAAAAAATTGATAGGAAATGGATTATACTAGGCTGTAGAAAAATGAGAGATTAAGGTGTGATTCTTTAAAGAAGATTACAACAGAGTAAGACGTCAAGTACACTATTAATAATTGTTCACAAAAGAAAAGTGGAGTTAGTGCCAATGAAAATTACTAACAAAGTGCTTTGTGAATAGAAAGCATGATTAATTAGGGGTGGGAAGGCCAGTCTTTACTGATGAAACGTAGTTTAAGATATTAAATGTTCTGTGTCAATAACATTAGAGATAAATCCAAAGACAGCTCCTCTTTCTCATCAAGCTCATTGGAATCTGACTCCTCAGTGTAAGACTTCTTTGTGGCCAACAACTTGATTGATGGAAAGAGACAGATTGCTGCTGATTTGGGCTGAGTTGGACAATTTCTAGAGAACATTCTGGCCATTATGCCTCAAGGTCAAGATGACCTTTGCTGAAAGTGGGTAAAGCACACTTAATAATTTATTAATTTATTTTTAATTGGAATATAAATGTTTTACAATGTTGTATCGAAGCACACTTTTGACAATCCATATGATTTGTAGAGATGAGTAGTCATTTTCTTCTCCACTATGTCCCCAAGGCCTTCACTTATCATCCCTAAGCCCTGGGAGCTAGTGCTCTCTGGTTCCTTTTCTTCTGATGCTGGTAGTTGTTCTTGAAGGCAATTGCATGCATGCATAGTCGTGTCTAACTCTTTGCAACCCCATGGACTATAGCCTGCCAGGCTCCTCTGTGCATGGGATTCTCCAGACAAAAATACTGGAGTGGGTTGCCAGGCCCTCCTCCTGGGGATCTTCCTGGCCCAGAGATCGAACCCATGTCTTTTATGTCTCCTGCATTGGCAGGCGGGTTCTTTACCACTAGTGCCACTTGGGAAGCCTGACTTTTCCACCACAGATTTCAAATTTGCTATTACCTGCTTTTTAATCATTCTAGATTGAATCCAAGGAAATTTCACCTGTCAGTTATAGCAGTGGTCCCCAACAATTCTGGCACCAGGGAATGGTTTCAAGGAAGACAATTTTTCCATGGACTGGGGTAAGAGGGGCGGGCAGGGGGTTGAGTTCAGGATGATTCAAGCACATTACATTTACTGTGCACTTTATTTCTATTATTATTACATCAGCTCCACTTCAGATCATCAGACATTAGACCCTGGAGGTTGGGGACCCCTGAGTTAAAGAATGTCTTGGAGGACAGCTTGTCTTTTTGACATGGCCTGAAAATAGATTTGAGGGAAGTAAAATCAAGGATCCCTAGGGCTCCAGGAATCCTGGAAATCTAGGTCTGACTCATTACTGTCATCAGCATGGGAACTGTTAACGTGTTTTATTGACATTTTCGTAATATCGCTCCATGGTGGCTGCATCGTATCAAAGTCTGTATACTCTTCACAGAAGGTGCTGCCCTTTTGTTTCAGAACTTGCTAAACGGCAGAAAGTTGAGTGTTATAAACTTTGGCTGGCAAAGCTTAAACAGAAGCAAACACACTTAACATATTTGGGAGTGGTGTCAACACAAATGTCAAATCAAATGCTCTTGATTTGCCAAGGCCCCTGCCAAGTGGAGGCTGATGATTTTGGTATGAAGAACTTTGTTCAGTCTCAGTTAAAGAAAATTCATTGTTGGAACTGAAACATGACCTTTGTTCACACAGAAGGTTGTCTTAGTTCAGTCAGTTTGAGAGTGGGCGAATCTAAAGTAGAAACTGGAAAAGATGTCTCAATTCCTACTTTTAGTGGCAGGGGAGGGGGAGCCTGGGGAGTGAGAAAAGCTGTGTCATTATTGCTTGCTTGCTTTTTCTATATAATTTTTTTTTCATTTATTCATTTATTTTTGGCTGTGCTGGGTCTTCATTGCTGCAGCCTGTGGAATCTTCCCAGACCAGGGACCTAACCCATGTCCACCGCACTGGCATGTGGATTCTTAACCTGGATCCCTGAACCACCAGGAAGTCTGTTATTGCCTGCCTTCCTGGTTTTTAAGGGACAGTAACTTTTTAGAAACAAAGAAATTGTGGAAGTAAAGATGAAAACACATTTTCATGCGTCAGGGACCAAAAATGTTTTGCCAAGTAGATAAAGGAATATGAGTAGCCTGATAATGTTTGTTGTGGTAAAACAAGATACTGGAGCAAATAACCCCACATTTCCAGTGGTTAATTAATGCAATGAAAGTGTGTTTCTTATTCGTATAAAGGACCCAGGCAGGTGTGTCTAGTCAAAGGGCAGCCTTCATACTCATTCCAGGGTGCATGGCTCTTCCATTTTGTAGTTCTGATTTCTAGGATCTGAGTTCTCTGAAGCGGATGGTGAAAGAGAGAATGGAGAAGAATAGAGAAGCCTCATCCACTTCTAAGAAATCTGCAGCCTCATTGGATCCACAGATGACTGAAAAAACAAAAACGTGTTACATCCACACTGTGGAATATTATTCAGCCTTTAAAAAGGAAGGAAATTCTCTCTCATCCTGAAACATGGGTGAACTTTTTGAAGACATCATGTTAAGTGAAACAAGCCAGACACAAGAGGGCAAATACTGTATACTGCCAGTTATATGAGGCATCTAGAATAGTCCAATACAGACAGAGTAGGACAGTGGTTATCAGGAGCTTGGGGGAGGATGACTGGGGACTTATCTTTAAAAGGTACAGAGTTTTATTCTGAGAAGGTGAAAAAGTTCTAGAAATGGAGAGTGGTGATGGTTGTACAACAAATGTGACTACACTAAATATCATTGAACTGTACACTTAAAATGATCAACTTTACACATTACCATATGTAAAATAGACGGCCAGGGGGAACTTACTGTATGACTCAGGGAGCTCAAACCAGTGCTTTGTGGCAAACTAGAAGGGAAGGGTGGGTGGGCAGGAGAGAGGTTCAAGAGGGAAGGGACATATGTATACCTGTGGCTGATTCCTGTTGATGTATGGCAGAAACCAGCACAATATTGGAAAGCAATTATCCTCCAATGAAAAATGTAAATTTTTAAAAAGATAAGTTTCATGTTGAACACATTTTATCACAATTTTTTTTAAAGGCCTCAGTATAGAACTAGTCAAGAGCACCTGGAAAAAAACAAACTTTGGCTGACCAGTTGCTTTCCAGTGATACCTATACCTATGAGAGGGAGCGCAGAATTTGCATGGACACCTAACTTTTTCTGCCACAACTGGGAAGGGAGAGGGGCAAAGCCCTGGACTATTCCTGATGCTCACTCATCCATGTTCAAATAAAATGTCTTCTGGGTCATTATTTTCTTTCAGTGGTAATAGTTTCATTTCACCTTTTTCAAGGTTATCTAGATTTATGTCTATTTGGTGAGTCCTTAATGTCTCCTAGCCTGTGTTATAAATGCTCTCCATATGTTAAATTATTTAACTATCATAAAACCTTTATGACATAGATGATTTTGTTGTCCTTGTGTGCATGCTAAGTCACTTCAGTTGTGTCTGACTCTTTGTGACCCTATGAACGCACTAGACTCCTCTGTCCATGGGATTCTCCAGGCAAGAACACTGGAGTAGGTTGCAGGTCCTCCTCCAGGGAACCTTCCCAACACAGGAATCAAACCTGCATGTCTTATGTCTCCTGCATTGGCAGGTGGGTTCATTACCATTAGTGCCAGCTAGGAAGCCCTTTGTCATCCTCATTTTAAGATCAATGACCTGATGTACAGAGAAATTACTAAATGTACAGCTACTGAGTGACCCACCAAGGACTGGAACCACTGTCCAATAGAACTCATATTTATTTATTTATTTGGCTGTACCCGGACTTAGTTGGGACCTGTGAGATCCAGTTCCCTAACCAGGGGTTGAACCTGTGCCCCTTGCAGTGGAAGCTGGGAGTCTTAACCACTAGACCATCAGGAAGTCCCTAGAATACATCCATTTTTCTTTTTAACTACTATACCATACTGTCTCCTGGGAAGCTGTGGTGTATTGAGATTAATATGATATATATGATATATTTCGCTAAGGAAGTGGCTCAGCTGCTTTTAATACTAGCTTACACAAAAGACCTGGCTTATTTCTCTCTCATTTAAAAACTCTAAGCTAGGAACTTCCCTAGTGATCCAGTAGCTGAAACTCCAAGCTCCCAATGCTGCGGGTCCAGGTTCAATCCCTGGTCAGGGAACTAGATCCCATATACTGCAATTAAGACTTGGTGCTACCAAATAAATAAAAATATTTTTTAAAGTACTAATTTTAAAAAGCCTAAACTATTGGGAAGTCCAGAAGAAGAAGCCAGCCCTGCTCTACAGTGTCATTTAGGGACCCGGGACTCTTTCTGTTACAATACTTCTCCATCTGCTCCTACGGTGTGCCTGCCCCCTGTCTTCCAGGACATTGTGGTTCCAGCACAAGGGAAGCAGGAAAGAGGAAGTGAGGGGAAAGAAGTTTTCTTCTGAGTATGACTTGGAAGTCACACACACCATTGCCATTCCGATGAAGAGAAGTGAAAGTAGTTCAGTCGTGTCCAGCTCTTTGCTATCCCATGGACTATAGCCCTCCAGGCTCCTCTGTCCGTGGAATTTTCCAGGCAAGAATACTGAAGTGGGTTGCCATTCCCTTCTCCAGGGGACCTTTCTGACCCTAGTCTCCCACATTGCAGACAGATTCTTTTCCATCTGAAGGCACCAGGAAAGTCCCCAGCTCGGCCATAACATCATCATACAAGCTATAGTCTCAACAAGCTGTGTAAGGAACTGAGAATGTACGGTTCAACAAGGCAGCCATGAGCTCACTGGAAACTCAGAGAAGACTTGATTCTTTGCAATCTCTACCTCACTTGGTCATCACATAAACATCACGTTCTTAATCATCCGACCATATGTAGTACCTAGGTTGCAGAGATGGAAAGTTACTTTATTTATTTTTTAAAGTTTATTTATTTTACTTTACAATATTGTATTGGTTTTGCCATACATTGACTTGAATCTGCCATGGGTGTACACGTGTTCTCCATCCTGAACTCCCCTCCCACCTCCCTACCCATCCCATCCCTCTGGGTCATCCCAGTGCACCAGCCCTGAGCACCCTGTATCATGCATCGAACCTGGACTGGTGATTCGTTTCACATATGATATTACACATGTTTCAATGCCATTCTCCCAAATCATCCCACCCTCACCATCGCCCTCTCCCACAGAGTCCAAAAGACTGTTCAATACATGTGTCTCTTTTGCTGTCTTGCATACAGGGTTATCGTTACCATCTTTCTAAATTCCATATATGTGTGTTAGTATACTGTATTGGTGTTTTTCTTTCTGGCTTCACTCTGTATAATAGGCTCCAGTTTCATCCACCTCACTAGAACTGATTCAAATGTATTCTTTTTAACAGCTGAGTAATATTCCATTGTGTATATGTACCACAGCTTTCTTATCCATTCATCTGCTGATGGACATCTAGGTTGCTTCCACGTCCTGGCTATTATAAACAGTGCTGCAATGAACATTGGGGTACACGTGTCTCTTTCAATTCTGGTTTCCTCAGTGTTATGACCAGCAGTGGGATTGTTAGGTCATATGGCAGTTCTATTTCCAGTTTTTTAAGGAATCTCCACACTGTTCTCCACAGTGGCTGTACTAGTTTGCATTCCCACCAACAGTGTAAGAGGGTTCCCTTTTCTCCACACCCTCTCCACCATTTACTGCTTGTAGACTTTTGGATAGCAGCCATTCTGTCTGGCGTGAAATGGTATTTCATTGTGGTTTTGATTTGCATTTCTCTGATAATGAGTGATGTTGAGCACCTTTTCATGTGTTTGTTAGCCATCCGTATGTCTTCTTTGGAGAAATGTCTGTTTAGTTCTTTGGCCCACTTTTTGATTGGGTCTTTTATTTTTCTTGAATTGAACCGCAGGAGTTGCTTGTATATTTTTGAAATTAATTATTTGCCCATTGCTTTGTTTGCTATTATTTTCTCCCATTCTGAAGGCTGTCTTTCCACCTTGCTTATAGTTTCCTTTGTTGTGCAGAAGCTTTTAATTTTAATTGGGTCCCATTTGTTTATTTTTGCTTTTATTTCCAATATTCTGGGAGGTGGGTCATAGAGGATCCTGCTGTGGTTTATGTCGAAAAGTGTTTTGCCTATGTTTTCCTCTAGGAGTTTAATAGTTTCTGGTCTTACGTTTTGATATTTAATCCATTTTGAGTTTATTTTTGTGTATGGTGTTAGAAAATGTTCTAGTTTCATTCTTTTACAAGTGGTTGACCAGTTTTCCCAGCACCATTTGTTAAAGAGATTGTCTTTTCTCCATTGTATATTCTTGCCTCCTTTGTCAAAGATAAGGTGTCCATAGGTACGTGGATTTATCTCTGGGCTTTCTATTTTGTTCCATTGATCTATATTTCTGTCTTTGTGCCAGTACCATACTGCCTTGATGACTGTAGAAAGTTATTTTTTAAAATGTGCATAGAAAGCAACTCAGAAAAATTCTAGGTGGTAGAGAATAAGATGAAAAATAGTTTGTACAAATACGTAAGCACAGTTTGGTAGTAGTGGGATGAACCCCAATTTTAGGTTCCATAAGACTTGGGGTCTAATTTGTCTCTGACATTTACTAGTGTGTGAAGGTGGGCAATTTACTTAAATTCTCTCAACTTTGGATTCTTCATCTGTAAAATGAAATTGACAACCAACACTTACTTTCAGAATTATTTTGGCAGTTAATAAAGTATATAATGTCTATAAAACATGTCAAGTTTGACATTCCCAACATCAAACTCTCAATATTCTTTCCCAAACCTGCTTTTCTGATAGTTCTCCCTGTCACAGTAGATAGGCAACTTTATCCTTCTATCTTCCCAGGCTAAAATCCTTGGAGTTATCCTTATCATTTTCCATCTTCATATATAAGCCATCAATAAATCCTGTCCACTTGCCACACAAACCACATCCACTATTCAACCACTTCTCACCACTTGTCCTGCCACTTCTCTGCTTCCAGTCATCATTTTGCCTTGCCTGGATCATTCCAACAGCCTCTTAAGCATTCCTGCTTCTTCCTAAGCCTTCTACACTATCTCCTAGAAGGCAAAGTCATGTTTTTAAACATAAGACTGATTATGTTCAGAGCCTTCCTCTGTTGTCTCAGAGTAAATCCTTCCCAATCTGGCCACCTGTTGACTCTCTGACCTCATCTCTTATTATTCTCATGATTTTAAATTCAACTGGAGTCTGAAGATCATAGATTAATACCTATAAAGCAGCCGGTAAAGTATGGCTGGGATTCATCCATTAATGCTTTTCTCTAGCCAGAGCAATAGGGGAAAGAAATATTAAACATTTCACCATGTTGAAGACCAATATTTTAAAAAAGCATTGAAAAAAAAGTGAAAGTGAAGTCGCTTAGTCGTCTTCAACTCTTTGCAACCCCATGGACTGTAGCCCACCAGGCTCCTCCATCCATGGAATTTTCCAGGCAAGAATACTGGAGTGGGTTGCCCTTTCCATCTCCAGGGGATCTGCCCGGCCCAGGGATTGAACCCGGTTCTCTTGTATTGCAGGAAGATGCTTTTCTATCTGAGCCAATTTTATTTTGAAAAACTCTCCTTAAGAATTCCCTGGCAGTCCAGTGGTTTGGACTCTGTGTTTCCATAGCAGGGGGCATGGGTTCAATTCCTGGTTGGGGAACTAAGATCCTGCATGCCATGTGGTGTGGTTAAAAAAAATTCTTCTTGTCAAAAGAAGCATTTGGAAAAGCAGCTAAGGCATCATTCAGACCTCAGCTTCAATGACCATCTCATCTGAATTAGCCTCTTTATCCTGTCATTTGTCACTGTATTATATTTCTTTCATAGCACCTCCCAGTTCAGTTCAGTCTCTTCAGTCATGTCCAACTTTTTGCAACCCCATGAATTTCAGCACGCCAGACTTCCCTGTTCATCACCAATTCCCAGAGCTTGCTCAAACTCATGTCCATTGAGTCGGTGATGCCATCCAACTGTCTCATCCTCTGTCGTCCCCTTCTCCTCCCACCTTCAATCTTTCCCAGCCTCAGGGTCTTTTCCAATAAATCAGTTCTTCGCATCAGTGGCCAAAGCACTGGAGCTTCAGCTTCAGCATCAGTCCTTCCAATGGATATTCAGGACTGATTTCCTTAGGATTGACTGGTTGGATCTCCTTGCAGTCTAAGGGACTCTCAACAGTCTTCTCCAACAACACAGTTCAAAAGCATCAATTCTTTGGTGCTCAGCTTTCTTTATAGTCCAACTCTCACATCCATACATGACTACTGGAAAAACCATAGCCTTGACTTGACAAACCTTTGTTGGCAAAGTAATGTCTCTGCTTTTTAATATGCTGTCTGCTGCTACTGCTGCTAAGTCGCTTCAGTCGTGTCCAACTCTGTCCGACCCCATAGACGGCAGCCCACCAGGCTCCCCCATCCCTGGGATTCTCCAGGCAAGAATACTGGAGTGGGTTGCCATTTCCTTCTCCAATGCATGCAAGTGAAAAGTGAAAGTGAAGTCGCTCAGTCGTGTCCGACTCTTAGCAATCCCAAGGACTGTAGCCTACCAGGCTCCTCCATCCATGGGACTTTCCAGACAAGAGTACTGGAGTGGGGTGCCATTGCCTTCTCCAAATATGCTGTCTAGGCTGGTCATAACTTTCCTTTTAAGGAGTAAGCGTCTTTTAATTTCATGGCTGCAATCACCATCTGCAGTGATTTTGGAGCCCAAAAATATAAAGTCAGCCACTGTTTCCCCATCTATTTCCCATAAAGTGATGGGACCGGATGCCATGATCTTAGTTTTCTGAATGTTGAGCTTTAAGCCAACTTTTTCGCTCTCCTCTTTCACTTTCATCAAGAGGCTCTTTAGTTCTTCTTCACTTTCTGCCATGAGGGTGGTGTCATCTGCGTATCTGAGGTTATTGATACTTCTCCTGGCAATCTTGTTAGTATTAGAAACACTACATTTATTGTCATTTTTGCAGTGTTCCCAAGGACAACAGATGTTCAAACATGAAAATCTAAGGTAAACTGTTTATGGTAAAATGCATTCATAACAGAATTAGAATAAATTTAAAGGAATTTAAAGGCAAATAAAATTATAAAATTAATTTGTAATACTTATGGAAGCTATCAGATTCACACGTTTTCTTTCCAGTAACCCTCTGGTCATATTTTGTGGGGTGTCCTTATTGGCTGTATGCTTCTCTTCCCAACTCTTCATTCAGTGATATCACACCAATATCATGAAATACATTGTGGGAGTATTTACAGAAGACAGGTATTTACAGTATTTACAGGATAAGGGGAAAATCAAAAAATCAGATTTTGGAATCCTCCCATTCTGGGAGAGCTAGCTGTTAAACATTACCATCTCATGGCTGAGCTTAGCATTTGCTAAGTTTACTATATGCAAATATATAGTAAGAGGTATTTTACAAACCTGTTAAGAATTGTGGGAAACTTGAGCCATAAGTTCAATAACTAAGCAAGTAGGAAAAAATGAAGCAATTGTTATCTCTGCTTCTGTTTAGTCTCCAAGTCATGTCTGACTCTTTTGCGACGCCATGGACTGTAGCCCACCAGGCTCTCTCTGTCCATGGGATTTCCCAGGCAGGAATACTAGAGTGGGTTGCTACTTCCTTCTCCAGGGGATATTCCTGACCCAGGGATCAAACCCAAGTCTCCTGCATTAGCGGGTGGATTCTTTACCACTGAGCCATGAGGGAGGCCTAATTATTATCTCTAGGAAAAGCAAAACATATAAATATACTATAACTATAATGCATTGTCTGACTCAGCTAGGGGCAAAATCTTATGTAATCATTGTAATGAAAGCACTGAGGACTTCCCTGCTGGTCCAGTGACTAAGACTCTGTCTTCCCAATGCAAGGGGCCTGCATTCCATCCCTGGTCAGGGAACTAGATCCCACATGACACAACCAGGAGTTCAAATGCCGCTACTAAAGATCCCTCATGCCACAATAAAGACCCAGTGCAGCCAAATAAATAAATAAATATTTTTTTAAAAAATGAAAGCCCTGTATGCATGCTAAGTCACTTCAGTCACGTCCAACTCTGGGCACCCTATGAACTGCAGCCTACCAGGTTCCTCTGTCTATGGGATTTCCCAGGCAAGAATACTGAAGTGGGTTGCCCTGCCCTCCTCCAGGGGATCTTCCCATCCCAGAGATGGAACCCCCATCTGCCTGAGTCTCTTGCATTGCGTTATTTATGACTAGCACCACCTGGGAAGCTCCAGGTCTCTGCATTGCAGGCAGATTCTTTACCATCTGAGGCACCAGGGAAGCTAAAAGCGCTGAATATGGATTTAATCATAACTGGAATATAAATTTATTGGAGGGAAGAAAAGAGGGAAGGAGCTCTGTGTAAGGGAGCTAAGATCTTCACCTTTTGCATTGGAAGTGGTTGACAGGCTGTCCGCCTCTCGGACCTCTAGATGAAGGGAGCATGTCTACCCAGTGGGTCTAGTCTCTGCACTTTGAAATTGACCACTATAGCTATGTGGAGGTCACTCTTCCCATGGGCTGCTCCCAGCCAATGACTGGGAGATAGGGCATCCCTCCAAAGGGTGACTGTGACTCGAGGACTCCTCATTGGCCTTGCTGGCCTTTCCTTAGGGCTGCTCTGTGAACTAAGGTGACTCTCCCCCATCTTCTCCCCTTCCCTGTCTCTTGACTCAGATTTTCAGGCAGTCTAACAGCATTTCCCAAGCTTCTCCCAGGTCACTTTCCATTTTTCCTCACAGGCATGTCCTGGAATAAAGTTTTCTCTTTTGTGTCTGCCTCTTAGAGAGTCTGGACTAACACAGAAGTCAATTAATAATACCTAAAAAGAATGAATCTAATGATTATAGATATATATATTTCTTGAAATACACATGTAAATATCAGAAGAAGTAGCTAAGAATGGTATAAGTGCTGAAGGGCATATATTTTTAACTATTTAGCACTACTTGACTTTTTAATATGTGCTTATATTAACTACTTTTTAACTTTATTTTATATTATAGTTGATTAACAATGTTGTGATAGTTTCAGGTGTATAGCAAAGTGATTCAGTTACGTGTATACATGTATCTATTCTTTTTTCAAATTCTTTTCCCATTTAGGTTTGTATTAACTATTTTTGGGCTCCCCTAGTGGCTCACATGATAAAGAATCTATCTGCAATGTAGGAGACCCAGATTCAATCCTTGGGTCAGGAAGATCCCCTGGAGAAGGAAATGGCAACCCACTCCAATATTCTTGCCTGGAAAATTCCATGGACAGAGGGGCCTGGCAGGCTGCAGTCCATAGGCTTGCAAAGCATCGGACACAACTGGATAACAAAGCACACATAACTGTTTTTAAGTAAGCTGTCTAAAAAGGTAAAAGGTCACTGCTCTAGATATTGGTTGCTGTGGATTATTAAGGGGAAACAAAACTTCATCTACACTTTATCATCTGTTTTTCTAGCAATGACTCCTTTCACTTTCTTTTTGAATTCAACAAACTCCGAGCAAACAGCTCCTCCCAGAGGGAGCAAAATGATCTGCCATCTGAGTGCCCACTCTGGGATGAACGTGCTAGTGACCATGCCCTTGAGTTATTTTTTCTACATTTAATATACATGAAAGGATAATTTTTAGAGATGTTTTTCTTTTCTTGTCTTCTCCTCACTTCAGGTAGACAAGCCCTCATTATGAGTTTGGCTTGGGGATTTTTTGCAAATGCCATCAAATTTCTATAAACCTACTAGAACACCTTTTCACATAAAAAGGACAGTTTACTGAAACATTGTATTTTATTATCCCAACACAACAATAAGACCATTCACCATCTTCATGATTGGTTCAGTTATGTCTGACTCTTTTCGACCCCATGGACTGCAGTGCACCAGGCTGTCCCTCACCAGTTCCTGGAGTTTACTCAAACCCATGTCCATTGAGTTGGTGATGTCATCTAACCATCTCATCCTCTGTCCTCCCCTTCTCCTCCTGCTGTATAGCAAAGTGAATCTGCCACATGTATGCATATCTTCATGATCATTAAGGAGGATTTTCCCATGTTGTGCTCATCTTTATGAAAATGTCACATCCTAAATCCTTTTCATTTTTCACTGAAAAAATGTAGTGGGAAATTCTAGTTAAACTGATAAATTAAAACATAAATTTACCACCATTCCCTCTCATAACTCATCTAGAATGGCAATGAAGGAAACTTTAAAAGATGTAAAGTCACAGGGTAAAAAAAGATTGCAACAGAGAAGAGAATTCCCAAAGCAGATGGGTGAGTGATAAGTAGCAGCAGAACAGAGAATCCTGAAACCTAACCCTCAGAGGGCTAAACCTGAAAGAAACAAGCTGACATTTGCATCTAACTTTTGAGGAAATTAAAGTAAAACAAGCCAGCACAGGGCTCGCTTCACTAGCACATATACTAAAATTGGAATGATACAGACAAAAATTGTATGGCCCCCGCACAAGGATGACACTCAAATTCGTGAAGCATTTCATATTTTTTGGATTGGAAGATTGAGACTGACCTGTATACATTCAGTTCAGTTCAATTGCTCAGTGGTGTCCAACTCTTTGTGATCCCATGAACCACAGCTACTATGTAAAAAGCAGACAACCTATAAGAACCAACTGTATAGCACAGGGAACTCTACTCAATGCTCTGGGTGGCCTTCCTTCCTAAGTGGGAAGGCAATCAAGGAAGAGGGGATGTATTCATGTGGCTGATTCACTTTGCTATACAGCAGAAACTAACACAACATTGTAGGAAAATTTTACTCCAATTTAAAAATTTTTTTACATAAATCCTCTGTTAAATGCCTGATTTGCATGTGCCACAAATTCTGTGGAATATTCTGATATGGCTTTGAACTGTCTTCACTAAAGTAATCTTTATGCAATCTGATTAAACCATTTTTAAGATCCCCTGGTGGTTCAGAGGGTAAAGTGTCTGACTGCAGTGAGGGACACCTGGGTTCCATCCCTGGGTTGGGACGATCCCCTGGAGAAGGAAATGGCAACCCACTCCAGTACTCTTGCCTGGAAAATTCCATGGACTGAGGAGCCTGGTAGGCTACAGTCCATGGGGTCACAAAGAGTTGGACATGACTGAGCGACTTCACTTTCACAAGATCCCCTGGAGAAAGAAATGGCAACCCACTCCAGTAATCTTGCTTAGAAAATCCCATGGACAGAGGAGCCTAGTGGGCTACAGTCCATGGGGTCAGAAAGAATCTGACACAACTTAGTGATGAAACCACCGCTCATGAGCACTTAAAAAATGCAAATATAATGATATCCTCAAAGATTTAAGACATTGTGTAAGATTTAAGATATCCTTAGAACAAGAAAAATGTGCTAATGAACTTTTAGAAAACAAAAAGAGAAATCTTGGAAGTTAAGTGTAATATTACAGGTATTAGAAATGCAATAAAAGGTTTAGAAGATAAAGCCATCAAAATTACACAGAAATTAGAACAAAGAGTGAAAGCGAAGTGGCTCAGTTGTGTCCAACTCTTTGTGACCCCATGGACTGTAGCCTACCAGGCTCCTCCATCGGTCCATGGCATTTTCCAGGCAAGAGTACTGGAGTGGGTTGCCATTTCCTTCTCCAGGGGGATCTTCCTGACCCAGGGATGGAACTCCGGTCTCCTGAATTGTAGGCAGATGATTTTACCATCTGAGACACCAGGGAAGTCCAGAACAAAGAGACAAAGAGTTAAAATAGAAGGAGAGAAAAATTAGAAAACAGGAGAACCAGAGGAGTTCCAGAAGACAGAGCAGAAACAAAGAAGTATAACTTAAAAATCTCCTATTTATTAGTCATGAGTTCATTTGTTCTCTTTTCAGTGAGTGTCTTCTCTATACCAGACATTGTGAGAAGTGTGAGAATTTGGCAGTGAACAAGAAAGCAGCAGAATTCCTTATCTCATGGAGCTTACTCATAAATGAAGGTTGTGACTTCTTAGCTAGAAAGAGCCCAGTGAATATTGTGAAATAAATAGAAAATGTTGACAGTAAGACACACCATCATGAAATTTTATAACACTAGAGATGATTCAAAGAAAAAAAAAAAAAAAAACTCCTAAAATCTCCCAGAAAGAGGAAATCTTTTATATACAAAAGATTATGAGTGAAAAAAATAGGCTTCTCAACATTCACACTAGAAGCTAGAAGACAATAAAACAATGTCTTTAGGATCCCAGGGGAAATTTCCTACCTAGAATTAAATTCCCAACCTAACTATTAATCAATGTGAGGGTGGAATATAGTTAGTTTCAGATATTCCCAATTTTCAAAGTGGCTCAGTGGTTAAAAAAAAAAAAAAATCCACCTGCCAAAGCAGGAGACTCAGATGTGGGTTCAATTTCTGGGTCAGAAACATCCCCTGGGGTAGGAAATGGCAACCCCCTCCAGTATTCTTAACTGGAAAATTCCATAGACAGAAGAGCCAGGCTACAGTCCATGGGGCTGCAAACAGCTGGACACAACTGAGCACACAAAAGCAAACTTTCAAAACCTCTACCAATCACATGTCCTTTCTTGGAAAGCTACCAGAAGAGGTTCTTCACACAATGGAAAGTGAACCGAAAGAGACGTACGATCTAGAAAACAGAAACTTCAACACAGGAAGGCAAAGAAAATTCCAGGAGAGGAGTGTGTGTTAGACCTGATGATGGTGATGCATGTGTGCGCAGTCATGTCCGACTCTGGCGACTGACCCCATGGACTCTAGCCCACCATCCTCTGTCCATGGTTTCTAGGCAAGAACACTAAAGCAGTCTGCCATTTCCTACTCCAAGGGATCTTCCTGGATCAAATCTGCATCTCCTGTGTCTCTTGCGTGGGCAGGCAGATTCTTTACCACTGCGCCACCTGGGAAGTCCCTAGAGGGCAAGCAATCTCCATTAGAACAGAAGGTCAGAAAGCTCCATGGGACAGCTGTTGGCA